>NC_059674.1:8752500-10002500 GCF_905147105.1 Pieris brassicae | reverse complement strand
TGTTTATAAAATGAAGATTTCCTTCGTCGTGATTTTTAATTTTGATTTATAGTAACATACGAATATATATGTAAAAACATTTTTTTTATAAATAATAGGAGGGCTCACGAGCTTCTAGGACGCCCAAAAAGGTGAGTCATTGCAGCCCATAAATACCCATTTTTAGTGGGCGCGTTAAACTGTCATATTATACTCTCGGTTAATACTTAAAAGGCATCTAATTTCATATTATATAACAGGGGGCAAACAGGCAGGAAACTCATTTAACTATAAGTAATACCGCCGCCCATAGACACTCACATTACCAAAGCGTTCGCAAGGGCGTTCCCGGCCTTTTAATAATGGTATACCCTTTTCTTGAAGGACCCTAAGTCAAATTGTTTCAGATATTCTTCTGCTTTCATAGCGGTAATGCTCGGCAAAAACTGTCTTAAAAACGCTCCGTTGTGGAACGACGGACGTCGAGTTGATACGGCTGGAATTTCGTATGCCTCGACGACGATGTTGAAACTCAGCTGCAGGTATTAACAAAATCTAGTATGTCCCTAGTCTGCTCTCAAAGTATTTTCAAGCAATTCTCGTCGAGTAAGGTTACAAACGCTAACAGATTGCGAGTAAAGTCTAACTATAGAAGTTCAGACATTTTGAAATAGGGTCAAGTATTACGTATGCGTTCGTTCGGTTATTTTCGTCGGCACTCGTGATGCGTCGGCTATTTCAGATCGGTCCTCATTTCGCCGGTTATTTTGGATAAACTGTCTTCGATGTAAAACAAATGTTGTTTATATTCAGGCAACAAGGTACTGATATATTAAATTATGGACCGGCCTCGCCGTTAATATGATAAACGATAAAATGTTGAGCTTAATTGCAAAAGCTGTTCGCGAAACTTTGCGGACTCGATAGGTAATCGAATTTTTTATTTATCTTTTCTTCAAAAGCAAGTATATGATCAGTCTGCTGTGATACACACGAGTGATTTTGGGGATAAGACAAGCCATTTAGATATCAGATCAAGACCAGCAAGTATTGTAGGGCATAAATAGAAATCTGGACATAAATAGAGACCTACTAAGACTAATCTACTCAAAGAGTTGGTCTGGGCCTCAGATTTCTGCATCTGTTTCATGATCATTTGTCAATCTAGTAGGCAAGTAGGTGATCTGCCTCCTGTGCTTATTTGGATCTAAGGCAAGCCGGTTTGCTCACGATATTTTCCTGTAAAATTTGCACATAGAAAATAGTCCACTCGGGAATCGAAACTACGACCTCAGGAATGAGAGTCGCACGCTCAACCTTAGACCTCTGCTCATAGAATAGAATAAAGTTAATTATACACGCAAAACATTTATTAATGATGGGCGAATATTCGTGTATTATAATGTAAAAGCTCGTTAGTCTAAAATTATGCAGCGTTATCAAATTACATTATACAATGTTTGTGCTAGTAAATTTTGTTTTGAATTGATAGACGCGTTCTAAATTCAAAATATTATTCGTTTGCTGCGAGCCGCTATAAGGTATTTTTTTACATTTCATTGAATATTAGGAAACGTTGGTGGATTTTTAGTAGTACCTTTGATTGAACCGGACTATGAAAGAATTTGAGAGATCTGCATATTATTTATATGCAGTAAAACTATAACGGGTTGGTACCTAAAAATTGGACACGGTTTGGTTAAAAGTGTCTGGAGGTGGCCTTTGTCGGGATCGACAAACGATTGAGATTTTAATTGTGTTTAAGAAAAATGAATTTGTCCAAAGGCATTTTTTTAATATTAATAATCCGTGGTTTAGTGGTCTACGTAAATAGTGTGTCACCTTGCTATGCCAATGTCCATCTCACATCGTCCATAGCCATGGCTTTTAAAGAGTCGCGTGTCGAGATACGGACTATTACGGTGTCCTGCCTCGGGCGATATTTGGTGGTTGTTTACCAACGACAATCAAATTGAAATTGAATCCCAAAGAATTATTTTGCGTTATTACACAGATTATACTTACTTGTTAGAAAAAACTTATAGCAACCAATAGGTAAACTGTCATGTTATTAGTTTTATATTTAAAGTCTGTCTCGTTTTTTAAAATAAAATAAACTTACTATTTAAAAAAGAACACGGAACTATGTCACGCGGGGCACCAGAGTGAACAGACCACTTTACACTCCATTTGTAAACCCGCAGCCCACTGAACTAGAATTAATCTTTCGTCCATATCTTACCTGAAAATAATAAAATATTATACTTTATTTACGCAAATTGTACGTACATTTTTATTGGATTCTCAAGGCAAGGGATGCCGCAAGCGTATGTCTCTTTATTAGTGCGGAAGATATAGTTCTCTTAATAGAAGGTAGCTTCAGGGATTAAGTGATATGGTAATATAGTCTGGAAAGAGTGCATCCCTCGGCAAAAAAATCTGGTTAGTAAAATAAGAGGGTAATAGAAATTAAACTGATTAAACTAAATGTCTAAACCATGCGTTGCGGTCGAATCGCTGAATCTGGATTTTTCATTCTGTAATAACACTGGCTAACGACGATAATCGTTAATGTCTTACACCCGAATAAAATAGTCATTTATTATTTATTAGTCAATAATTGAATGATATGACTCTTGTCTTATCTGACAGCTGTCAACAAAACGGAAGTAAACTGGGGCTAAGATACATATGGGCGTTATGTCGTACACAAATGTACTTTTATTATTTATTAATAGGCAAATGTAAATTTTCATATTTAATAATATAAATGATGTGCGCACTGGACCAGAATAATCCGAAATAAATCAACGCTTTAAATTAAATTATGAAGTACTGTAGATTATGAATAATTGAAATCCCTCTGAAATTTCATCCTTTCAATCCCATAATCACTGTATGAATAAATTAATTTTAATACCAAAACATTGAGTACAACTTAGAACTTGCTTTGAAAGATAAAATAAAGATGATATCGCACTGGCATTTGATTATAGGTATTTTTGTATAGATTACTGTGTGAATAAAGCTTAAAGGGATCAGGAAGTAAACAGGTAGGAGGCTCATTTGATGTTAAGTGATACCGCCGCCCATGGGCACTACACATACATGCATTAATTAATTAAGATTTGTATTTTTGTAACAACCTTTTTAGGTCTAGGCCTCAGATTTCTATATCAGTTTCATGAATATTTGTCAATCTAATAGGCAAGTAGGTGATCAGCCGCCTATACCTGAAATACGCCGTTGACTGTTTGGGTCTAAGGCAATCCGCTTTCCTTTCGATGTTTTCCTTTACCGTTCAAGCGAATGCTAAGTACGCTCATATAAAGTCCATTGGTGCACAACTTGGGATTGAACCAACGAACTCAGTAATGAGAGACCCACGCTAAAGTTATAGTCATCTAAATTTGTAATTAATAAATTTCAAAATTACTGGACCGGTTTCATTCACACAGCTTATTTTAGAAGGTTCACTACGTGGTTGTGTCGTAGCACTTAAATGTAATAAGATTAGACACATGGTTTCATTGGCGTAGAAATTCAGGTATTTTTATTTGAATACTTGTGTTACAATAACTGTGCAAAATAAGGATTTTTTTAAATAATAAGTAATAATAGTGTATGGTGTACAACTTATGTTAGTTTGTTAAACTTGAAAAGCACCTTAAACTGCGACAGTGTTCGTGCCAAGTACTTAATGCACTTTCTTATCAAAACGGCCATCAACCGGCTTCGATAAATATACAACCAAATCTTTATATACCTTCAGAGTTATAGAAATATTCAGTAGTTTGCTCTGGACGTACATTAAAGTTCCGAATGCCATCAGGTATGCTTAAAATTCAGTGGCACAACAAAAAATTTAGGTCTAGGTCTCAGATTTCGGTATCTGTTTCATATTCATAATCTAAGAATCTAAGGCAAGCCGGTTTCCTCACGATGTTTTCCTTTACCATACGAGCGAGTGTTAAATGCGCACATCGAAAGAAAGTTCAGTGGTGCACAGCCGGGGATCGAACCTACGACCTCAGGGATGAAAATCTCACGCTTAAGCCACAAGGCGAACACTGCTCATATTTTATAAACAGATAAAATATTTTCTATGACAGTAAAATAACTAAGAAGTTGAAAGGTCCATAGCTATAACAATAATCTTCGAAGCATACTGAAGTTATCTCAAGGACCGCTGTGTCTTTGTCTTTAAATATGTTTCAGTTATAAAACTTCTAATATGTTAAAGTGTGCGCTTTTCGGGCATCATACCGCTTAAGTCTCCGCATAACTCGATCTTTCAATGTGCACATTAAGACTAGTTCAATTGGTTTGTACTAAATGCTGTCACCGACTTAGTCTATATCATTATTTGTTTACGAAAAAATTTACAACATTGTATTGGCTGGCTGGGAAGTGCTGACCTAGCGTGTGACTCTCATCCCTGAGGCCTTCAACTCAAACTCAAAATAACATTATTCGGGCACAGGAGGTCAATCTAATAGGTAAGTGGTCATCACTTACCTATTAGATTGACAAGTGATGATCATGAAACAGATACAGAAATCAAAAGCCCAGACAAAGGTTATAAGGTCTAATATATGTGTCATTAGATTTGATACCTACGTGTGTACATAGTCAAGCTTCATTGATATACTGTACACGTCGAAACATACCAATAGACCTAATTTTAATCGACCTTTTTACCCAAAGGACTGAGACCAATATCGTATGAATCAATCTAATTAGTTAAATTGCTCATAAGTTATCCCTCGTTATCAGATCTGTCAATGTTGCTTATACCGAATGTTTTAGCCTAATTAGCGTTTGTGATCCGTATATAATGTGTTCAGTAAAGAACAGTTCTGTAAACCAACAATTGGGGGTTAATTTTAGAAATTTTATGATAACAATCAACATTACCAACTAACGTTGATGCAATTTATTATCCGTTGAGTGAACTGACAAAAGGTTTGCTTCATTTAAGAAATAGTTAGTCTTTTTGTAATTTTTTTAAGTGTAACTTCTTTATCGGCGTTGTAAAAAAAAATTCCGTCACATTTTTCGGTTACGCGCCATCTTTTTCTTGTCCCTACCACGGTTGATTCGAAGAGATTCGAAGCCATTATTAAACAAAAATATATAATAACGATAACAATAACAATGATAGTAATGAATCTATTACAATTAATGAAATTCTGTATTAATCTTAGTAGTAATAACGTAAAATGAAATAATTATTTTATTTGTATTCATGTCTATGATAATAAAAGACATTATTTAACCAATTTCTATAAAGTTGCATACAGTAGACCATTTTTAGAAAAATAAGGTCATAAACTTTTTACGTGTGTACACTAGTACACGCACACATTTTTTAAATCTATTACTGTTAATGTCGTGTGTTTTTATGTGTATGTTATGTAAATAGTTAGCCTATAGGAGTTATCTGTAATGGTAGGTTATTTAATTAAAAGTAAAAAAAAAACTCGCGTCAATGTTGTTTGTTCGTTAGCATACAACAATTCTAATGTTTATTTGCGAAGATAATTTATGAAAATGAAAATTATCTCAAATAAACTACTTTAATTTACTTATCCTATATAGAAATATTATAATAAAAATGTAAAACGGATGCCACACAGGTCATTGCTCCGTTAACGATGTGCTCAGGGTTCAATGGCCCAAGGCTCTTGAATAATTACGAGGAAATATAAATGAATAGAATGCTACGCACGTAATTAAAAGCGAACAAGTCACGATAAAGCTGTTCCTGACGTCAGCTTTTGTGAGTACCCTCACAAAATGGCGTCATATTGAAAAAAATATCTTAGGTTTTCTTTCTAGAGATTTAAAAAAGTAAGAAAAGTTATCGATAAAGAAACACCTTAATAGTATCTAACGACAAAAAAAATAACGAAATAGTATCTAAGTTTTCTATCTAGAAATTGAAAAAAGCATGATACACATTAAAGAGCATCGTTAAACCGATACCGACTGATATTTTCATTGCTTTAATTGTAAAAGATTTTTAAGTACTTCTAGATTATTCTTTTGCATTGGAAAATAGTCTATAAGCAGTGCTATTAATTAATGTAGAATGTTTAATTAGCCTTATGGATAATTATTTGTCTCACCCACTTGTGCTTGTCACTACATCAGCCTTACATTAGCCGTTGATGGTTAAACAAAAAAATATTACAAGTGGTCTTGTGGCTTCAGCGTGCGACTCTCATCCCTGAGGTCGTAGGTTCGATTCCTGGCTGTGCACCAGTGGACTTTCTTTCGAAGTGCGCAAAAAGGTGTGGGCTGACCAATGTAAGACCCATACGATGGTGTTGGTTTAGTGGCTTCAACACACAATATTATCACTGAGGTCGTAGTAACGATCCCAGGCAAGTGCACCAATGGATTCTCTTTCTATGTATATTTTTATCATTCGCTCGAACGGTGAAGAAAAACAACTTGAGGAAACCGGCTTGCCTTAGACTAAAAAAGTCGACGGCGTGCCTCAGGCACAGAAGGCTGATCACCTACTTGCGTAGTAGATTAACAAATGATCATTATACAGATACAGAAATCTGAGGCCTACACCTAAAAAGGTTGTAGCGCCATTGATTTTTTTAGTTTCATTATATAATATTGAATTTTAATTTGGGCAAATGATTCTCAAAACGTGAACTCTTATATATCGTCGTATCACTTTGATTTCCGTCGTTCCACAACTGAGGTTTTTAAGGCAGTTTATGCACCACAACTATGTGGATCTGGTTGCCCACTGAAGTATTTCCGGACCAATTCGTCTTAGGGTCCTTCAAAGAAAGAGCGTATCAATCCTTAAAAGGTCAAAAACACACTCGAAAGCCCTCTCGCATTGAGAGTATCCATGGGTGAGCCTGCCGCCTGCCCGTTTGCCCTCTGTACTATAAAAAAATATATATTTACATATAGATCTCAAGATGACCCGAAGCTAGTCCGTCAGACCTCAAAAGCAAAGACGTGTTAATGACACTGTTTATTTAATATCAAATTGTCTTGTAAATAACAATATTTCTTGTATGATAAAATGATTCTTGTATTAATTATCCAGGCATCTAGTCTAGCATTGCGGGACAGGAGTCAAAGTCACAAAATATTTAGTTTGATATGTTTATATTATTCTTGCCAAGACATGAAGAACTATATGTTCTTAAAGACTTAGTTCCGGAGGGTGATGCCTAGAATAAGCGAGTAACTATTGTTACTGTCAGAATCGTTATCTCCATTTTTAAACGTCGAATTCAAAATCTTCCAAAGTCACTTATATCCATTTAGAATTCATTCATTATAGTCCTTATGTATGAGTATAAAATACACAATGGCACAGACTTTAATAATCAGGCTTTTCATTATGTGTCCCAATTAAGGTCAGTTTCGTTAACGTCGAAGTTTGTTATTAATTTATGAACCTTCCGGGGTTAAGTTTTATTTACAAGAAACTTTGGAGCGAAAATTATCAATTTTGAACTTTTACGATTGGAAACTTTGATTGTTAAGGAAAATACTTGAGATAAGAAGAGGTGTAGGGGAGAAATCTCTTTGTTCTTAATAAAACGTTTTGATAAATCGAAGTGTTTTAAAGCACTTTTTGTGGGATTTCAGTATTTGTTCGATTTGTCTGTTGTTGTCAACATGTCACTGAATTGATTTGTCTGTTGTTGCCAAACTGTTGTCAACAACATAACGATAATTCCAGTTGGTTGTATAAATATAAAAAATAATAAAGAATAGTTCTATTTTAGTAATAAAAATTGGTAAAAATCCCTCATCTTTAAATAATATATAACGATGGTGGCAGGTGAAGTGAATGTCATTCATATAAGAGAAAATCGATATCCCTCACAGAGTTTTTGATCGTATAATATGTCTGCAGATAATTCGAACTTTTCCTTGCCGTAAAGGCTCACCTGGCATCAGCATCGCGAGTGCGTTGCCGGCCTTTTAAGAATTGATACGCTCTTTTCTTGAAGGCCCCTAAGTCGAATTGGTGCGCTCTTTTCTGATTTGATTACATATGTATATTGTTAAATATAAATATGTCATAAGAAAAATTTTATATATATAGATTTAAATATAAATTCTATTTTATAAGATTGTCTTAAAGTGATCGTGACGTAGTAATAAGGCCGGCCGCTGCACCGTATAATATTTTTTCAGTTTCAGTTATTTATTTTTAATCTGTATGGGGAATAAATAACTATAAATTTTAATATCCGTGCATACAAGTAAAATTGAATAAACAATCTAAATATTAATAATATAAATATTATTGTAAATATTTTTCATTTAAAATTGCTCCTGATTCTTTCAATTTAATGTATTTACTACTGTATACGGTTGCGATTGAAGTTTGTCTATTTACATACAATTTAATTTACGGTATGAATTAGACAAATCTGAGGCCCCGGCTCGAACATTATCAATCCGTCGATTCTCTGTACGATATATGACGGTATTATACTTGACTGAATCGACTTTCTATACGATTTGTATAGTTTGACACATCTATTGTTCGTCTCTATTAGGTTCGTCTTCCAATAGGTATCAAAATGTCAGCTTGAGCACTAAAAATGTCTAACTACAGAAATCATAAATAATAAGAATGAATCCTGGATACAAGCTTTTAATAACTTGCGAGAAAAAAATATTCAAATATTTAAATAAAATATACTTTATAGGTTAAGAATATTTGTGTCTTGGAAATAAATTTTACTCATTTATTACTTCCAAAATACTTTAGGTTAAACTATTTCATATTTTTTATTTTAGCAGGAATTGCATCCACTTGAAGGTTACGTTGTAGGAACAGAACTAAATATTACTTCAAATATATAAGTCTAAACAAATGACTCGAAGAATAAAAAATATTGAAGTAGCCGTTTTTGGTACTGTATACCATTTACAACTCCTTTAACACTGTTTAATCTTCTGTTAAATCATCTAATCATAATATTTATAGTAACATTGCAGCCAACTAGACTTATTTTCATAAGGGTAAATATTATGACATTGCATACATAGGTAAAATCGTTTAACGACATAAATCTATTATCTTTTCAAAATTTAACGTCCAACGTTTAAAAGTGGTTAAAGCGGAATTTTCACTGTTATCATATATCAATCAATGTAGGGAATTTCAGGAATGTATAATAACTTAATTAATTCTGATAGACATATTACCAAACGATTATATACAATAATATAAACAAAATAAGCCTTAATATTACTATAAGCGTTCAACATCATTTAATGAAATGGTATTTATTAAATTAACATTTAAAACATTTATTATTGTATATATTTACAATATATATTTTTCTGGTATTCAGTCTTTCGTGGCCAACTGTGCAATTTACTAATATAGTAAAAATCTCTAAAGTTCTTGGCGTTAATCCGTGTATTTATTTTCATGATACACTTTATTTTATTAGAAAGTAGGTGACCAAACTTCCCGACCTAATATATTCTATTAAATCAGTCATCATCATCTACAGCCTTTTTTAGGTCTTGGCCTCAGATTTCTGTATCTCTGTTTCATGATCATTTGTCAATCTGATCAGCTTCCTGTGGCTGATATACGCCGTCGACTGTTTGGGTCTAAGACAAGCCGGTTTCCTCACGATGTTTTCCTTCGCCGTTCGAGCTAATGTTAAATGAGCACATAGAAAGAAAATCCATTGGTGCACAGCCGGGAATCGATAAGACTTCAGTGAAGAGATTGCGTATTGAAGCGATTAAACCAACCATGCCGTATGGGTCTTAGATGTGTCACCCTACATTTTTTCGTGGATAAACTTAATGATGCAATGCTTATTTCCTAACAGCAGGGATTCGAATGCACGACCTCGCTATGTCTCACGAGCCGCTGTTCACGGGGCTAAAACTGTTCAATACGTTTGATAACGCATATGTTTTAATTGAAAAGGATATATCTTTCCTTTTCAATAAAAAATACAAATCTTTAAACTTTAACAAAATCTAACTATCTAACAGACCAAACAATACGTAGAATGTGTGACGTAGAACCGCGTAACTGATGTCGTAGCTACAGTGACGTCGAGTTCTACGAGGTCAGACTGATGTAGCCTTTGTTGCGTAGCCAGAGCCTTACGGATGAATTGTTTTAGAACGAGCCTGTATTGGTTGGTATAAAATTAGATTAGCTTTTAAAACTTTGTTATAGTGATGTATCTAGCATCATCATCTATCATTTAATAGTTTAACATGTTACGTGAAATCGATTTAGATCTCTAATTAAATTTAACAGGGATTGTTCAGAGGCGTTGTTACTTAATACCGGCAGCTGATTTTCATCATCGACGTCGAGGCAGAGTACGAAATTCCACTCGTATCAAGTTGACGTCGTTCCACAACTGAGCGTTTTTTATGGCACATTTTGCCGCGCACCACCACTGTGTAGAAACTGCTGCCCACCAATGTATTTCCAGATTAATTTGGCATAGGATCGAGGAAAAAGTGTACCAATTCTTAAAAGTCCGGCGCACTTGAAGCCCACTGGCAATGTGAGTGTCGAGCGGCGGTCACTTAACATCAGATTAGTCTCCTGCTTGTTTGCCTCATGGTATATAAAAAATTATATAACTTAAATAGATATGGTATGTCATAACTGCACAAGCACTATTAGTGATTTCTTATAAATTGGAAGTTTTAGCATACGCCGATGCAACGCAAATCCTCACAGCAAAAAGTCATAATTATGTGTAATGTATGTTAGACAATACTGTGTTATGTCCACAATATTGATCAAACAAACACCCTTCATTTGGGGAACAAAGTGTGAATAAAAAAAGAACTAGAACATTTCGTTGTCGTTAACGCTTCAGGCAGTTTAGGAAAGGCGTACAAAATACTTGAGATTTAAGTTAATATTGCGTCTCTAGAATTCTATTAAAACATACCTTCATGACTAACGATATAGGGTACTTAATATCATAGTTTAAGTGAATATAACACTCACCTTATACGTGTCAACTTAATTATGGAGCGTTTACGGCGTGTAAGTTAGTTAACTGCGCTTTCAGAGTTAAGTGCATACATTATATGTATGGTTGAAATAAAACGCAGCCGCAAACAAATTTAATAGCATTAGTAACGTTTGTCAACTATATATACTCAGAATGAAATAAGCTTTCTTTCATTTCAGTTAAACAGCATCGAATATTAATAACAAAAACCGATATAATATAATATAAAGCATATTAATTATATTTATTAGAAATTTAACATTTCTTTTTCGCTTTAAATATTCTAGTAAAATAATAAAAAGTAATTCATGAAACCGAACTTAATGTTTTAAAATTTATATATTATGATGGTTACTACAGTGCAATTTTACAAAAGTAATTACGTCTTCAGCGTGCGACTCTCAGGAGTCGTAGGTTTGATCCCCGGCTGTGCACCAATGGACATTCTATGTGCGCATTTAACAGCATGTAATGATAGTATTGATCAAGTGATTGTCGCCTTCATTACTAGTAAAGAAGAATGTAAAATGAAGCGGCGTTTTATGATTGCGATGGGTCGTCTCAATACGACGTCTTTTTTTGGTGAAATTATTAAAAATGAATCCCTATTTCCCTTGGTCACGGCACCACACGTGTTCGGCTGGACTGATTTCGCTAATTCTTTTTTTATTGTGTTTCTTATTGTCAGAAGAAGGTTCTTATGAAAGGAAAAAAACAGGAAATGCGCGGGAAATTTGGAAAATTTCTTTCTTAGGGTAGCAATTTTTTTTTCAGTGCGCCTTTGCATTTGAAAATAATTTTCATGTAACCTTCTGGCGTTTGATATAACATTGACAGAATGCGTGCTCCAAATAAAGTCAAAGAAAAATGAATATCGTTTAAAACAAATGCTTCGATCGGAGTTATTATATTGATAAATTGATTATGAAATAATTATAGTCGCTTATTGTTTGTGGCATTAATCTTGAAAATGCATGTTTTTCCCATGTCGGTATACCAACAAAACTATTTATATACGCGCCAGAAAAATAAACAAAGAATGTTGTTTATCATAAAGCATTAGAATAATAAACACTTCGTTTCTGAAATATTTTTTAGTTATCATACCAATTCTAAATTAATACTCATAATTAAGATACAACAACGGCTGTCGGGTTCGCTTGTTGTAAATAAAAAGTCCTCCTGTAATGAGGCATAGGGACATTTCATTAATCAAATGTCTTTAGTCAAAGCTGATGTCATTATTTTTAGTAAAACTGTTATAATATATTTTTTAGTGTTTACCCTTTAAGAAAACACTTTTTAAACGGATTGAAGCTATGTATTATTATTATAAACTTATAATTATTTACATAATTTTAAATTTTCCGACGTTTCGCGTGCTTTGCAGTGTGCGTGGTCGCGGTGACTGAAGACAAAAGGTTGAATGTCAAAAGTATCACAACTGTAGAGAAAGTTGTGTTATGTGTATTTAGTTTATAATAGTAATACATAGCTTCAATCCGTTTAAAAAGTGTCTTCTTAGTGTGTAAAAGCTATGTTAACAAAAGACAATATAGTGTTTACCCTGTTTTTTAATATAATAAAAGATCTTTTATTATTTATATTTCTTTTACCTTCACTTACGTCTAAAGAAATTCCGTTTGCAATGTAAATGAAGCAACATAATAGAGACATAAACACGTTAACGACACCATTTTGTATCGGTTTTGGTTTTGTAATCAGACGAATAAATATTGTTATGGGCTATAAGAGCCTAATAAGGCTGTTTCATATTGTTTGAATTATTTAAGAGTTTGCATTAATCGCGATAAGAAGAGATGATGACATATTTTGTAACTTTCAATAATATAAAGAAATTAATATAATTGTTAACGTATTGAATTAATGTTAAAAATAAAATGTTATTCTGTTCATGATATTGTCAGTCATTTTACTCGTGCAACCTGGGCCTGTTAGCCAGGTGTTGAATACGCTCTGTATTGAACAGTAGTACTAGCCGAGACAGAATTGTTAAATCAACTAAAACTACATACGGATGATTTTATCCGTTATTATTATTTAACTACGGCTGATATGATCGCCTGGTTTCAATAAAACAGAAAACTTAATTAAATATATAAATTCTTTCTCTCTATATAATAGTCATTTCTCATATAACATTTGCAATAAACAATAAGATTACAGTTAAGAAGGTATTGGGAGATTGGTTTCCGAACTAGGTAAGAACCTGTGATATGGATAACTAGGCTTCCATTCCACAGCAAAGTCATACTGAGTGGTAACAAAAACTACATACATATATGGGTAGGCAAATAAATTTAAAGTTTTATAAGAAAGAAAAAAAAACAAAACAGTCAACTAGATTACTGATTAGAAGTTAGTAGAAATAAAGTAGATGTAGTAGATACACACACTCAGTATGTGTGTGTGTCGTGTATCAATAAATAATTGTACGTACGTACGTACGCACTATATATTTTTTATTGATTTTTCTTTTCGTAAGTATTTGAACACTTTACCATATATTATTTATCTTTGGCTATATATTTAGCATAATTGTATTTGTTACATATACTGGGTCTACGAAATAAATAAATATTGCTAAAATATAGCTCTACTTTAAATCCAATATATACTATATACTTACTTCACTTTTGCATATAAAAATAATCTGATATGAATTAATTTATTCTGATAATTGACGCAAAGAATACTTCGTCTCCAATAGATATTTTTCAATAAATCGCTGTAAGCGGCTTATTGTGTCAAACTATTGAGGAAGTTGAGTTAATACGCTTGTTAAATAAAATGTTTTACTGATACAGTATTTTTAAGTTTACAAAACAATTACGAACAAAGTTGGTTTTTTAAACAAATATTTGATCGAAGCTTACCATTATCGTTTAATACTTTATTAAACATTGATGGCGAAGCTTTTTGGTTGATGGAGTCTAATACAATAACAGCTTACGTCGGTGAGGTGATATTTAAATTTAATGTTTTTTTTATAGTTTTATTTTTCTCATGTCTGTTTGAGAACATGTCTGTTTTTAATGATGTATGTTTTTAGTCACAATAAATTTCTTTACAGTGATGACCATCTCGTCGTAGGTTCGATTCTCGGCTGTGCACCATTGGACTTGAATTCTACGTGCGAATTTAACTTTCGCTCGAACGGTGATATAAAACACCGTGACGAAACCGGCTTGCGTCAGACTTAAAAAGTGGACGGCGTGTGTCAGTCACAGAAGGCTGATCATCTACTTGCCTATTAGAGACACTGATGAAAACAGAAATCTGACGCCCAGCCACACTTATTTATTTATTAACTTCTTTTAACCTTACCAAAATACCTCTATCACACAGCAGTAATTGATGATATAAATAGATTAAAACGTTTTTACTTTTAAAAATGATCATCACCTTACTCAGTGTCCCTAAAAAATGAAACCCACGCGAAGATAAAGTTATTTTCGTAAAATATTAAACGACCATAAAATGGTGGCTCCTTCCACCTGATTTTTTATGTCATTTTAGCAATTTTATCGTTTTATCAATAGCGGTAAAAGTTAATTTAATATATTCATAGCTATATAGAAAATATATAAAAAATTCAGGTTTCGATTGCACTTCATAAATTTGCTAAAAATGTATTGGATTCACGTGCACATGTATGGACTGACTGACATAGTTGATAAACGAGATTTTCCTGTTGTACTATTTATAATATACTAATATATATGGCTCACAGCCATAATTATTGTATAGGCTAGATTGTAATTCCAGTAAAGACGCACTCTTTTTTGTGAACTTTAATCTAGGAACTTAAGTAGTGTAAAGGGAAGTAAACGTACGTCTGATAAAATACACTTAAAGATTTTTACGTACACTCACCCCTTCACAAACTCACATACACTTAATGTCTTATAAGACTTGTCTTTGTTTTTGTTAGTTGTAACAATGAACTGACTAATTGTTATCTAGTTATTCACAACACAGGGACTCCCTAGTGACTAGCGATTAATGTCATGACTAAAGTTTTAATTATATTTTTCGTTTATTTATGGAATAGGCCTCATTATGTATTCTTTAAAAATAATTGATTTTAATAATAATCATATTTTGGGTAAGGCAATCATCATTTGGCCAAAACATAACCTTCATTGTTTGAGCGAAATTTAGAAGAATTTAGGCTCATAAAGTATTCCTAACATTAAAAAAAAACCAAATAGAATTGTGATGAACAAAACCGCACTTAATAAAGTCGATATTATATTAAAGTAAATAATAATTTTATCAGCACAATTCAATAAGGGAATTCATTTTGAATGGTTTCAATGTTGAATGCGGGCCTTGATTAACTTTTGACAATATTGCGCCAATATTATCATAAAGTATAAGAATTACTTTATTGAAATTACTTAATTCTATTTAATTTGTTTATTTTATGGAAAGTTTTAAATAAAACAGTTTAATGAATATGTGTTTATTATAACTATTCAGATAACGTTTTAAGTTTTTTTAAGTTTGAGTTTTTTCTGTTACAGGCGCTAATATTTAAACGATAAATTATTTTATGTAATAGTTATGTGGAAACTTTCAAATAACGAATTAGGAAACCATGAAACATAGTAGTGGATTCCAAAAAGGAGTTAAAAATATATCTTCCTTCCAAATTTGGAAGCTGATTCAGAGGATTAAACAGCTTTCCTTACAAGCAAAATTCGTTTAATAATTTTTTACCCGAGTTTTAGATAAGTGTATAAATTAAAATGATCCATACAGTATTAATATTTTCTTTCAATTTACATTTGTGGTATCACCCCAGCCCGGAAACGGTCCCTCGGGATTCGCAGAGTCATCAAACTCAAGAGACTAGGGAGCTATTCTTTATAAAATGAAAACATTCAACGGTAATTAATTAATTAATAACTAAAAAATATATTTCATTTCAACATTATTTTAATATTTTCAGGACTATCCTTTTATATCATATCATGTATATCATCATATAGCCTTTGGACAGTCATATTTCTAGAAGGCTTGCGTTGCCGGCCTTTTAAGGTACGGTCTTTTATTGAAGGACCCCAAGTCGAATTGATTCGGAAATACTTCAGTGAGCAGCTAGTTTAATATATAATCGATACATCTAGATTTCAATAAACATCTAGTTTAAAAGATAATAATGATTACATCTAGATACATATAACAAATGTCCTTCGGCCATGTAAATAATAAATTGACCTGTTTCATAAACTAATATCTCCATATTGTAATTTACATACTAAAAGTGAGTGTTAGACCCGCGTCACAGAATAATACCAGCAGTCTGACTGTACTTTTTTTCATACCTCCGGTATAATTATGTTGCTAAATAAAATAATTCCAAATTTAAATGATATCTATTAATTAATGTGGATAGAGACATGAAATAAATCAATGGTGCTAAAATCTTTTTAGGTCTGGGTCTCAGATCTCTGTATCTGTTTCATGGTTATTTGTTAATCTAATAGGCAAGTAAGTGATCAACTTTTTGGGTCTAAGGCAAGCCGGTTTCCTCACGTTTTCTTTCACCGTTCGAGCGAATGTTTAATGAGCACATAGAAACAAAGTCCATTGGTGCATAACCGGGAATCGAAGCTACGACTTCAGGGGTGAGAGTCGCATGCTGAAGCCATTTGGCCAACACTGCTATGGATAAAACATTTATTAATTAAATGCTATTATTACTATATATATATGTAAGGAATTAGTTAAACCCGTAAAAGATTTATTTATTTATTTTTTACTTGATACCCCTCATTCATAAAAACTCAATCCACTCTTTTATATAAAGTACTGCAGTCGGTGAGAGGTGAGTACCTTGGAATAATTAGGGTAATTAAGTTTTTATGGTTTTTACGCCCTTAGCCTTGTTATATTTCGAACCACAATGGTTAGCTTCTAATATTCATTTAATTAAATTCTAAACATTTCTATGAAACAAATTCTTAATAATCTTGCTACAAGTGCGCATGAGCATTAGTAATTCATTTGACTCTTTCGGTTGTTTATGAATTGAAATTGAATGGTTGAATGGTTGAGTCGGAGTAGGGAGGTGATTATAAAAGAGGTTGTGACACATGCGCACGGGCTATTCCTTGGTATAAGTTTGAAGATATACAGTTGACGTAAAACCAGTGAAGTAAATTATAGTGAAGTTAAGTTAAGTCGTCATTGAAGTGTTAAATTTCCTACCATAAGAACTTGATCAACTACCGCTAACACGATAAAACAAACTGATCAATTTATTCTGTGCCGAAACTTCGGTAAATACACGATCTACCCGCAAATTTCTCAATCCCCAAATCCCCAGTATTACACGTTTTCATCCCCCTATCAATTTGAAATTGATTTGTAGGACTACACATATTTAAAATTATTGCTCTGTAAGCTTTCCATGTTTTCCCCTTTAAGTCCCTTTGATATCTGATAAGGGGATCCTTATACTCTGCTAAAGGCATTCTTGATAGCAGTATGCGATTTTCGGTCAAGTAAAAAAATTGAAAACGGCATATTTCTGTCGACTTACTAGAATATTTCTGGAAATTCAGGTAAGGTTTGAGCGGAAATATAAAGAATAAAAACGACAATTGAGTTTCCCAATGATAACTGTTTCTGGCTGGGGAAAATTTGATGTGTATTGTCTTTTTAAATAAATAAAGCATGTGTGTGTACTTATGTACACGTGTTAAAAGTTATACTTATTTGATAACAAGATAAAAATCTTTTTAATTTTATTATCTTTTGCATTATTCTACGTAGAAAAAACGACACTAACAACAGAAAAAAGGTATTTAATACATTAAAAGTTTTCCTATAATGGATTATATATAAATTAATTATTTTAAGGAATGTATAATTAAGTTTGTTACGAAAGAGCTGGAAGCCCTGACACAGGTATTTTTTACTTAAAAGGGTGCCCAAATCTTACACATTCTAATGCATTAAATGAATAAACACATATTTTATTTTTATTAAATTGTTTTATTATCTAGTCAAATAAAGTTTGTTTAAATATTTTTAAAAAAATCTACATAAATAAAGGAATGGACATTTTTTATTTTCAAATGTTGATTATAGTCACTACAGAGTGTCGATTTTTTGTGACGATGTGCGCGCATCGAAAAAATTTACTCTCAACATTTTCTTCTAACGCGCCAATAGAAGTATAACTTCAAAAATTGTCACTTGGTAGTCTGTACTCTATTAAGTTTATGTTTCATAGGCGTATACTACAGGTCCGATCTCTTTGGTCTGTTTTAAAAATGTTCTATTAAGTTTTAGCACAAATATATGTAGGTAATACGAAATTCTGGGTCTAAAATATATTTGCGAGTAAACTTTTGATTATTATTATACATTTTTCATATTATTCCCTTTAAAAGAAGAAAAGTTTTTTGTTCTATATTTTGTGCATTAGAGAAACGCGTCACTAAATATGGATATAACTTGGTATAGAAATAGACTTTTAATACAGAGAGCAGAACATATAAACATTTACATTTCTTGTCTTTTTATTTAGGCTTTGCGCTCGTTTATAAATATTTTTTTGTTCATATTCGTGGAGCTTTTTAAAATTATGACCAACTACCAAGTAAGCATGTAGTCGAAATATTCATTGAAATTCCCAGAATCACTGAGACACAAATAAATAGATTTAGAAAATGTTTTGAAGCCTTGAACAATTAAAATGACTTTTAAGTCAAATAAACAAAAAAACACTGTTAATATTTTAACAGTATTCGTATATGAAATAGTATTCCAATGCATCTGTGCTAATAAAATTTTCTAAAAAAAAAACAAATTACTTTTACTATTAGGTCTCAGATTTCTGTATGTTTTTCGGGAAGTCAGCTTTCTGGGCCCGTCACACGCCGTCCTTTTTTATGGTCAGAGACTTGTCGGATTCCACACGATGTTTTCTTAACCCCACATACGCGTGACAAATGCGCATGTAGACAGTCCAATGGTTCTCGGGGTTCAAACCCCTCAGTGAGAGTCGCAAAAGACACTAGGCCAACACTGCTCATAAAGCATGTTAAGTTAAATTGAATTAGCCTCATATTTAGGCGGACTTCATATTTTTCCTGTATGATTTTTAAGTAAAAGCTCACTTTGTTATTCGAGTTACAAAGCTTATTTGACTAACAATCGTGTCAGTTTACATACACCCCAACAGGTGCTTTAATTATTCATGGGACAAAGAAACGAGTGAATATTTAAAATGGTTTAAAAGCAACGCTAGACTTTTTAACTTGCAGTTGAACGCTTCTAACATTGATTGACCGGCCGCGATTGTCTCTTTGTTTAAACGGAATCCTAGGAAGTACTAAACACATTAGTACATGATATTTACCAATTGATTACTCCTGAGGAAGGTTTAGTTGCATAAATCATCGTTGTTTTAACAATGACAGAATATAACGAATATAATTGTTAACGAGGTAGCAGAAATCTGGCTAAAATGTATGAAGTCCAAACGGGCGAAGAAGGCTAGTAAGAGATAAAAGTTTACTTATTAATGAATTTTTTAAGTTGTTTAATCAAATAAACCAATACATTAATCTGTAAAATATACCTGACTCAAGTATTTAAAAAATGCCTAAGCGAAAATTTTAGAGGATCCTTCAAAAAAGTGCCTACTTATTCTCATAAAGCCTACAACGCAACCTTCTGGCAATGTGACAATGGGTGGCGATATCACGTAACATCAGGTGAGCAGGCCGTTTGCACAGTTATATAGAATAAAGCGTAAATTGTGTATGTTGTTCTATTCACCTAAATCCAGTAGAAGTGTGTTTTTTATTTTAACGAAAACGAGCTTTGCGAATCGGTTCAATTATTATTGTAATCCACGTTTTGCGTGCTTTACAGGCTTTATTATAGCCATAAAAATATTAACATTAGAAATGTGTTTAGCTAAACAATATATTATTTATAAAAATGTTGTTACGAGTCACAATTTCACATAAAACGACAAATGAAGTATTCATTAGTTGTTATATGATATGTATTAGTTTTTTTTTATAAATTAAGCAAGGTTTTGCCAACCAATGTTAAATTGAACGATTTTTTGAAGTATTTAGTTTTTTTTTTTAAATTGGAATCCGGAATTGTACATTTTTCTACATAGCATAGGGCGGCAAATGGGGTTACGAGGTATGCTCTTTTTTTAAACTTTTCGAGGTTGTATCTTCCAGGGAAAACCTCCACCGGGAGTCAATTCCGCAGTTCGTTGGTTCGCAAAAAAATGTCTTGTGAAGCGGAGCGTGGAAGAATTCCAGCCATCAAGTTTGCCTGTTTGCTGTTTTGTATAAAAAATATTTCGATCATATCTCATATAATCCTTGTATATATAAACTAATTAGTTATTAGTATATGTAGTAGTCCTTAATATAAGAATATTAAGAAATTTATTACGTATAAAAAAACAGAAGACATTTTGGTTTCTTTTCGGTTTTTAATTACTTCAGTTCATTTTGAGATTGTTTATTCAATTATATAAAGAAAAGATAATTAAAGTTGGAGTGAGCAAAACAAAGAAAACCTTTTATTTTCGTTTAAGCACGGACTTGATGAAAATTTTACGCAAATACAATAGAACTGGAATTTCTTATATGCAAATAATTTTGTCGTAAATATTTTTATGTTAACGCTGTGTTATAGAATGTGTGTGTACAGTATGTTTATAAAACAGACATGTATGGGAGTAAATCAATGTTTCTTGATAAAAACACTTGTTCGTATAAATTACGTAATCAAAGACGCGTAAAGCAAAAGTCGATTGTCCAAAATCAAGTTTAAAAAAATTAATGATGAAAAAGGTGATACACGAAAAAAAGGTTGCGAATATCCCAACCTCTAGAAAAGAAAATTACATTTGTAAGTTTTTCCGTAACCTCTTACACACATTATTAAATGACATTACTTTAGGGTAATATCGGGGTTATCGAATAGCATAGGTTTGATTCTTAAATAAATTTTCTTGTAAAAATCATTTTATTTATTGCGTTATGTTACCTAACATTAGTTAAGTAACATATATATGTTTCAGTTAATATTTAGAAGCGTAAATATAATGTAAACAATCAACGCACACTTGAATCCAATATGAGCCTTTTAGTTTTTTCCACTCTCATAAATTGTAATTTAACATTCTCGTTTCCGATAATGTTCAAAAAGGTCGACTACATTTGTATCACTTAGATTTATAGACCCTTACGTTAGCCAAGTTAGTTTTAGTTATTGTCGCAACCCTAATAAGCTCATATTTTAAAAGATTAAAGTCAGAACAACCCAGCTTCAAACAAAGTGTTTTATTTATCATATGAACATATCCTTACAACAACCGCAACCGAACTCTTGTAAAAATAATTTATCATGAAATTACTAATATATTTTTATTACATTATTTTTAACAAACAACGCATTATATATCGTTCTTGACCTCAGATTTCTGTATATTTTAGATGATATTTAACCAAAATTCTTATTTCTTTTGTTTTCACAGGAAATGTACCCGTAATTTATATAAAGGGCAAAGACATTTCTGGTTTGATTTCTATATAATAAAAAATATTTTTTTTTTATGTTTCAACCATTTTTATATTTAAATATTTGAACCGAATTAGAATGCTCAATTTTACCATTATAACAGAGGTTATATTCATTTCCAAAATATTAAAAAAAACGTCTAGCCATGTGAAATCATCTCTTCACAGAGTAGTCATTGATATTTTTCTAAAACGTCAAAGATCTTTCTGTGTCATTGAGTGTTAGGCCAAACACGTAGCATATTTCAACGCATTTGCGAGCGTTCTGGATATGTATCGGTTAACATAAGGTAAGGCGTTTGTATGGCGTACATACGATTGTACATAAGTGATTATTAAGTAGCCAAGTGCGTATAAATACTTTTAACTCCATAATTATTGTTATAAATAAAATAAAAATAAATCAATGGCGCTTCGACCTTTTTTAGGCCTGGGGCCTCAGATTTCTGTAAATATTTCATGATCATTTGTTAATCTAATAGGCAAATAGGTGTTGCCTTCTGTGCCTGACGCAGGACTTCGACTTTTTGGGTCTAAGGCAAGCCGGTTTCCTCACGATATTTTTCTTCACCGTTTGAGTTCGAATGTTAAATGCGCACATAGAATGAAAGTCTATTGGTGAACTAGCCGGGGATCGAACCTACAACCCCAGGGATGAGAGTCGTAGGTTGGCTAGGCCAACACTGTTCAACTGATTATTTCAAAAAAATTATAATTATTACACACAAAATATGAGAACACAAGGTAAGACATACAAAAAGCAATAGCACTTTTCAATTCACTTTCTACCACACATCACCTCTTAGTGGAACCAGCTCCCAGTAGATCCTTCAAGAAAAGAGCGAACCATCACTCGAAAGGTTCGCAACACGCCGGTGTCCGGATGTGTGCAGGTGTCCATGGGCGGCGGTTAGTTACAGTTATCCCATAAGAAACAGTATTCAAACAACATATCACCATCACCATCAGAACAACATTTTATTGCTATAAGTATTACTCGAAAATTTTGTCCTTATTCTTCGTAGATGATTCTGAATTTCAGGTAGTGTTAATGAAAGATGCGTGGTAGAGTGCGAGAAAAATTCAAATGAAATGGAGTTTTTCCCATTTCCGTTTCCTTCCGTCAACAATGTTGATAAATTATTTGGCGTACACTTTGAAAAATACGAACTATTTTAATTCGTGACAACAAGTTCAAGATTTTTAAATATAGAACGTTTTGGTTATTTGAATTATTTATGGATGTTTTGGAATGATGCTTTGGAACATTTGTGTTATAAAGTTGTAGGTACGAGATTATATTGCACTAATCCATTAATTTGTTCAATAGCAGTGCTGTTGCAGCGCAATTTTTCTGCAAATCGACAGACCGAGCGCTTTGAAATCTTAAACATAAGAGATCATTTAATTAAGAGAATCGCCCTTAGTTGTCTCGTTTCACAGCGTAAACACAATTTGAGAGAAACGTTTGAGTATTATAGTACATTAAGACTGATTTATTCATTATGATATTTCAAGCTTGTTCAGTGAGTGATTTGCTCGTATGACGTCACATCCGAATTTGATCCTAATTACACAACGACCCATCGCAAAACGTGATGGAATTTATACAGTAAACTAATACTGTATATTCCGTGAACCGGTTTACATAATAATTCTTCACTTGTTTGGGCGGATCCAAAAAGGGGTGGAGTAATGAGTAGACAAACTTGTGTTTACGGTTGTATTTAAAAAAAAAATACTTTACGCGAACCCTCTTATGCACAATTATAGATCGGCATATCCATATGAAGTATTTGTCTAATGTGTTATAAGAATTAATTATATTCGTTACATGTCACTGACTATCACTTGATGGAAGGTTTCAGTTTAAGTCATGCCTGGTTCATAAATATGGAAAATATAAGACCAGTTAGTAGTTTTGTGATCATTTGTTTTAATAGCATGCAAGTGATCAACCTTCTGTGCACACACGGCGTCGACTTTTTATGAATGCTTTTTACTTCTTCACAGTAATAACATTGATTTTAGGCGTTTCAATTGATACCTTCACTGGGAAACTGAAAAACCTTGTGATAAACGAATTCATGTTAGAAAGGTTGAACGAATTCGTGACACGTAGACAACGATAGTTGTGCATGCCAATGTATAATCGATAATACCTGATTTTGACGCAGTGAAGATACTTATAGAGTTTTATTCAAGCAAATACTGAGATATGTTATTAGATACGAGGTCTACACCTGCGTCTTGCATTGCGAATGCATTGATATTCAGGCTACAAAGCGGTAACATGGTTATATTTTTATTAGAAAATATGTTTTTTTATACTTTTGTTCTAGCTAATGCCCCGACTATGCTGTCATCTTATTAAATAACTTACGTATATGTACAACTTAAGTTAATGGTAGTGGTAACCCGGATGATTAAGCTACCTATTTCTCTTAACAACTTTTTATATAACAGACAGAAAATTCCAGAAAGATGCCTCAACCTATTGTTGAACATTATTTCTTTAAAGCTCGTATCTGTTATTTTTCTTCCCATAGCTTGTTCAGTGAACCTGTCATATCCAGACATTGGACAGTCAGCGTCTCGACATTGCGATGATTGTACCATACAACTTTAAAAATATAACGGATATAGGTTTCTAAAAAACTATATTAGTTAAAACTTTTTGATTAATTTTCGCCAGCCAATTGGAAAGTATCTTACACCTAACCTTCAGGAGACCAAAAAACAATTGAACATATGTGATTGAGGTTAACTTATTCGTATAAATAGGGATTCTTAGAAGGGATCGCTTATTGATAAGCACGCCCCGTTACACTGAGTAATGTTTTTTTACAAAGTTACAATCATTTCTGAATAAATAATTAAATTTTTTTGTGCAATGACTACCTCCATCGGG
Organism: Pieris brassicae; assembly: GCF_905147105.1. NCBI lineage: Eukaryota > Metazoa > Arthropoda > Insecta > Lepidoptera > Pieridae > Pieris > Pieris brassicae. The sequence continues at coordinate 9,977,994 of NC_059674.1, read as the reverse complement.
ACCTGCATGTATAGGACATAGCCAAAATAAAAAATAAAAAATTGCTGGAGCCCACGAACAAAGGCTCCACCAACACGTGAATGTCGCGGCTACTCAACTTCCTGACCCAACAGGCCTAGTCAGAAAATTTAGAAGGACAAAACCATTCCAATTAGTGAATTAGTCTTAAGTGCTTCACAACGGTATGTCGATAAAAAAGTGCACAAAAATAAGATGACTTTTCCCTAATAGAGACTGTAAGAAGTGTTTTGGACACTTTCTTGATATATATCCTTTTTAATATGTTAGATTATATGTTAAATGTTTTTGTACAGAGACAATTTATAAAACAAAATGTATTTTCTAATAAAGTTTATTTATGGATTAAATAATGTTTTATTTTGTAATTTAGTTGTGATAAAAATTAGTATTGTTTCTCTTGATATTGTGGCATCTGTAATACGTGATTTGTAGATGCTGCTTCCCCGGTAAAGTACTAAACATTTTTCATCCTTTACTGTTAATAAGCATGTTCAATGATCTGAGAAAATTACTCCCATCTCATCATTTCAGGGAATCAGGTAATAAAATATAATCCGATGTATACGGTCGCTATTATCGCCGAGTCCGGATTTTGGCAAATAGTTTGCCGAACGTGACGAAGTGACGAATCTTCCGTCATCATCATCTTACCGAAAAGATTGAAAAGTTCATTTATACGTTGCGCTGAAAGAAATACGTACTTATATGAACAACATAAAGTCAGCTTGAATTGAACTACTTTTATTTTTATACAGTCTTTTTAATAACTTTTAAAATATTATTATATAGAATTATCAAGTACCATTGACAAGAAAATACAAAATATTTTTAATAGAAACCAGTGTCGTAGTAAAACGTAAGTTGCTTTGAATTAACAATATTTTATTTATTGCTTTATTAGATGTGAAAAGCCATTTGATAATCAGAATCAAATACTCCGTTTGACGTTTACTCCTACGGCTCAAAATACTGTATAAATAGAAGACGCCTGCCCAATTCGAGTATTTTTTTTTAATGTATTCTTTAGATTCTGAGGAAAATTTATTTTATGTAACTTAGATTTTCACTCTGGAAATAGCGAACATGTCTATGGAGTAGCATAGCAAAAGGTTCTTAAAAGGTAGGCTAACTAAAAAAACATTTTTGGCGAAACGTAGTTCCCGGGGGCTACCGACGTGTCTGTCATTTAACAAACTTGTAACGTTTAATAGAATACAAAAAAAAAATATACAAACAAAGGCAATGTTATTATCATAGCTACAGTACATTGTTTGTCTAAATCGGATATCTTATCAATATTATCTATTGGGATTATGAAATGGGGAAAACAAATTAAGTATTGACAATAAAAAGAAACACAAAAAAAGGAAATTTTTTATCGATAGGACCGTAGCTATTAGGTTTAATATTATCTCGGCATCGCTAAAGGATTTTAGCTTAACTTAATAAAGTATATAATGAGATTGAATAATCATGAGAATGAATAATAAATAAATAATATAACAGTCTGGCAAATATTATTATTACAAATGAAATAATTCGATTTGAATTAAGATTCTGTAATTCTTTAAAGAATTGAGTTTTTCTATTAAGAATGTAATGCACATGTACCCAAAATGTAATTTTAAAACTATCCGTACGTTTGGAACCGTATGCTATAGAATACAATAAAGCAAAGGAGTTAGTAATATTACTACACGCACTGGTGAACTTAAAGATCTAGAAATATTAGGCGAGTTTATTTACCTCGGTTCCCTGAAATCCGAAAAAGAATCCAGGTGACCTAAAGACACAATGACAAAAATTTTGTGTTTATGGAACGACCTTACAGGACATTTCCTTAAAAACAAAGAAGAAATTGGTTGATACTCTGGTATTTCCGGTTTTCCTTAGCGCTTAATCCTGGTAATTTTTGGATATGAAACACGCAAAGCTCCGGAAAGCATACAAAAACCCGTGACTGGCAGAGTGGAGGGAACCAGACCTCGACGCCAATCTAATCGCTGGACCGATCAAATAAAGGCCCATATAGGTCTAACCATAACCCAGGCGCAGAGGCTTGCCGAGCACAGAGGAGAATGGAGAAAGATGTGTGGCGCCACTAACACGACCTACAGAAAGAAGAGTACGACTGAAAGAAGAAGTACTGGGATATTTGACACCTGCTTTCCCCGGCTACTACAGTCATACAAAGTTATTTCCAACGTTAACGATATATACCATTCAGGTTTCAGGAAGCATACAACACGCTTCCTCCACATATGAATAGGTAAAATGAATCTTTCTGTTTGTAAAAAAATGGTTTATCAAGAATTTGGTGATGAATTTTTCCAGGTCAGATTTAGAAGACCTATGGAGATATTTTGATAAGTTTATTAATGTCACATTACATTCATGTTTTAATCTCCAATTAATTTATAATAATGGATAAAACTATTACTTTGATAGAACTAATGTGGTAGTAACTATTCGATGATAACAAGTGGGAGTTTCAAAGCACCTATTAATAAGTAACGAGAGAAAGTTTATCTTCGGTAATAATTACGAGAACGAATGGCAAAGTCACTTGGTTTGCCGGAAAGCGGGAAAACGCAAATATTCATCATAGAGATGTCACAATTATCAATGCTAAGAATTTGTAATTACAGTTATTTATGAAATAGGTGAATTTCTACCAGATATTTGATTTAAACCAATTCACAATATAATGTTTAAAGATCTTTTTTATCATTACAAAAAATGTTTTTGAAGTGAAACTCTTTTATCGGCGGTGGAAAAAAAAATACCGTCACATTTTTCTGTTACGATCTATCTTTTATTTGTCCCTACCACGGTTGATTCAAAGAGATTCGAAGCCATTAATAACAAAAATATATAATCACGATAACAATGATAGTAATATTTATATTACAATTAATGAAATTCTGTAATAATCTTAGTAGTATTAAGGTAAAATGAAATAATTGTATTTTTGTATTAATATCTATGATAATAAAAGCATTTTGTTAAACTTTATCTAATTTAACTTTATTTGACCAATTTCTGCTTTTCAAAAAATAAGGTCATAAAGAAGTTTCACTTCTTACGTGTGTACACGCACACATTTTTTATATTTATTTACATGAGAAACTTAATATGTATATACGATCGAGATACACGTCGTCATCAGCCGTCCCAATTTTAGTCTACTTGGCTCATTCTGAAAGGTTTCTTTAATGCCCTTCTGAATTGGTTAAACGCGCTAATACTACGAATGTTAGACGGTAATTGATTAAATAATTGCACACCCTCATACTTAATAGACTTCTTCAAATAATTTGTACGCGGCTTTGGCAAGATTCGCTCGACGAGTATTGTGTGTAGTGGTGTGTTTGATTTTTTTAAATGATAAGCTACTATAAAGAGAGTTATGTATTTAACATATTATAATATACTAGATAATACAACATATCTTTTATTTAAATGACACTTGTTAACGGATACAACTGTGATTTTAAAATATTTTTGACTTTAAATAATAGGAGAATGTATATCCTTTGATTTGGTTTGAGATTTCTTCCTTTAAGGTGTAGAACACGTCTGTCACGTCACATTTAACACTTAAAATGTACCATATGTATTTTTTTCTTTCTAGAATTTTTGTTATTTTTTTTTTGATTATTATTTTGTGAGTGCGTTTCGTTAGTAATAAATGATGTTACACAACAAATTTAAAATAATATATTGTGAAATACTGTTAAGTAAGTTAAGTAATTCACAATAATATATTGTGAATTACTAATTAATTTTAAAATAACATTTCTTAATAGAACCAAACGTTTTTATTACATTTTTGTCTTCAAATAACAGGAGAATTAATACAATTCGTTTTATGGAGTACATTTCTCTCGATTTTTCTTAAAAGTTACGTCCGACATGTTATTAATTATGGCTCTATAATATATCCGTAGTTCCAGACGCTTGATCGTACGAGCAAGCGTTATAGGTACGTACAACCACAGTGATGAATCGCCCCTAAGTATTCTTAAGTATTTAAAAAGTTCGAAATGTTCTATTGTGTAAAGGAAAATGTATAAACCAAAATTGACCTAATCTTAATTGACCAGTAACAGACCCAGTTTTTACTATCTAGTGTCGTAAAATTTATCTTTCGTGTGAATTCTGGTTATAAAACTAGCCTTTTGATGGTTTTTGTTCGTGTTTAACCTGACCTAGAAATTTACGGAATTTTCTTATAAATTAAGTATTCAATTGGATACATACGATATAAAATTGTATTATTCAGTTAGTACAATTCAAAGAAGAACGAAGAAGAAGGGAATAGAGCAGATGAGTTTTGAGCCTGCTAACTCACTCGTACTATGTTATGTCATGCATACACTTGTTCGATTCTATTAAAGAATATTTTCGCTCTAGTGAAAAATTTGGTAAAATTTAGTAAAATTGTGTTGAAAAGAATGCGTTTTAATCTTTGTTCTTGAGTGAAGTTAAAACAAATCAATGGCACTACAACCCATTTAGATCTGGGCCTCAGATTTCTATATCCGTTTCATAATTATTGGTTAATGTACTACGCAAGTATATGTGATAAGCCTTCTGTGACGCACGCCTTCGACTTTTTGAGTCTAAGGCAAGTCACGATATTTTCCTTCACCGTTCGAGGGATTGTTTATTGCGCACATAGAAAGAAAGTCCATTGGTGAACAGCTGGGGATCAAACCTACGACCTCAGGGATGAAAGTCGCACGCTGAAGCCAGTAGGCCAACACTGCTTAAGTGAAGTTAGTGTAAATAATATTACGTGTAATAAATTGTGTCGTATAAGAACTAGGGATTCAGAATATAAAACTAACACTTACTATCACTAACACACTCCACGGCGTAAATTGGCAAATTGTTTTCTTTATAACATTATTAATTCTCATATGTACATACAATATACAATTCATTACGATTAACAGTGATGTAAGTTATTTCCTTGAGAACCTTTATTTCTATTACAAAGATCTGAAGGTTGGGAAACGTTAAACGGCCCTCGTAAATTTTTGTGCCCGCGGTATTACGTGAGAAATTACCTCTGAGTGCGAATGCGACTAGTTGGTGTCCAGGACTTTGTTGTTTATTATACTATTTAATGGAAAATTTTATGAAGGGGATGCCTTTCCCATAAGACCGATCAGTATTATTTTTCGATATTAAGATAGATTACGAATAGTATAACAACTTAAGGCCACAACTATAAGATTGCTTTATTTCTTCAAAGTCTTCTAAATAGTTATAGTCATAATCGCTTTACAATACATCTTGTGAACTACAATAGAATGATAGGAAGTAATAGTAGTTAATTATGATTGGACAAATTGTTGTAATATCATGTTTGATATCGCGTTGACAGGTGTGAGTCTGTAGATGCGATTAACCAATCAAAATCAAACGAAAGACGTTAGCGTTTTATCATTTATTTAGCTTTCTCATCCTTCTGGTTGCCAAAACGTGCCGTAGAAGCATTACATTTACTTTGAATTAGGTCAAAAATTGCGTGATATTTCCAAGGCCCTGTTCCTATTGTTAAATAACCTTAATTATATCTGGCAATCCTCACAAATGTTTCGATTTTTATTATGAAAGGAAACCTTACCTATGAGTAAGTATTCATTTTTATTGTAATGTATTAAGTGTCTCCACTTTGAGATAAATTTGTACACAACTATCGTTATAGTATATTTATGGAACGGTTTACTTAAGATTACATTCATTTAATTTATTTATTAATAATTGCCGTAAAATATACAGTACAATGAAAATAATAAATAAGAAGGAGAACAACTGGCAGCCTTATCGATTTCAAACGACCTATTCCAGGCTGAACTGACTAAGTAAATTAGTAATATAATACTCATCTTGAGCGCAAGAAGAGCAAAACTACATAAGACACAAAGTTACTTACGAATGAAACAAAACAAAGCAATTAAAATAGTGAATGGGATAGTAATAATAAAAGGACACATGAAAAAGAAAAGGGCTCATGAATGTGATTGCAGATCAGTAGTACGAAAGTTAGGGATACGATGTGGATAGGTAATGTGTGTACAGCATTCTGACTGTGTATTTCCTTTTAGGCACCCCGATAAGCCTGCTGTGTCGCCTAACAGTTTCCTTTAACACTTGAGCAAGTAAATAGGAAGCTAAACATTTTCTTTATATAATAATGAACTTCTCAGGCCATAGTCACAAATTTAGGTTACGAACAAGGGGTTTACTTTTTAAAAATAAATGAAAATTCAACAACTCATAAAACTATACAAATATAAAGGAATCGCAAGGTTTGTTGCTAACTGCAAAACTCGAAGACTGTGGACTAATTCGAGTATGTTTTTATTTTTTCATTTTGAACTCTGAGGTTTTTTTGGAGATAAATGTTTGGTTTTATTTAGTATTTAATTTTTATTCCGAAAAGGCGAACAGTCTCCATGGGAAAGCATAGGCTCATATTTTGGTATGTACCTAATAAATAGGTAGGCTAATTAAAAACATATTAAGGCGAAATAATGTTCGCGGGGATAGTTCAAAAAAAATCAAAATTTGCATAATTCAGCGTTTATTTGGTGTCATCAGTAACAATGAATCGGTTGTATAAGCGCCGATAAAATGTGACAAGACAGGTAAATAGAATATTTAATAAAACAGACGTATGAATATGTTTGCTTTATAATCAAATATTATAATAGAACCGCTTTAATTCTATACTATTAAAACATATCAAATGGGTGTTACTTTTGTTATTATACTCTTAGAGTACGTTAGTTATTGTTATTTCCGTTCCTGTGTGTTCTGTAGTATGGACCAGATGGACGAAGTAAAAGCCTCCTCTTCAACTTTCGAGATGATCTGTTGTTCCTCAATTCAATGTTTCTTGCTTTTTAGTTAAAAGTAATAATTCATACATGTCTTCTACTTATACGAGCCCCGATGTGCAAAGCGTAAAATATAGAAAGTAAATATTGGTAAAATAATTAAGAACGTTTAATAAAAAGTAAACCACAATTTGAGTAACATTTTAAAGTTTATTTTAACATAACAAAATTTTACATAACATAAACAATTTTAAAAAAATATTCTAAAAAACTTAACGCAAAAGTATTCCTCTACCCATGTCACTCACGCAAAATAGTTCGTCTACCACTTAGTTGTGTCGCCTTTGCTCTCAATGATAGCTTAACATATAGATATACAAAAATAATGAAGTAAGAAAAAATCTCACAGAGAAAATTACGAACTTTTTTACATCGGGGCTCGTAGTGCTATCTCTTTTCAAAGGTTGGCGATCATCTACCTTCATTTTGGATGCTGCGTATCTGAACAATGACTTAGTGCTTTGACCAAACTATAGTCTAAGGTCTCCATCTACCTGCCCCTGCTTATAATTAGTTGAAGTTGCTCGTATTTTTTTGTGTTACTTAAGTAACATTTCGGACCGATTTAATGGTCCAAAATGTTACTTTATTTTGTTAATGTTCAATTTATTTTTCTTAACCGTCATTCTCTTTATTTTTCTGTGTTCTGTCCAGCGCGGTTGTATTTCATATGCGGTCTGTCCAAGATATTTTAAGCATGAACCCAGATATCGAACGCTTCCAGTTTTTTGGACATAGTCTCTGTCAGCGTTTTTCTACATTACAAAGATTCTACACACAGTAGACAACATCGCGCAATGTGTACTCTAAGTTGTAAATTTTGGCGCTTGTCACAAAATACTTTTTTTTACTCTCGAAAAGTTGTTCATTTCTAAAACGGATTTCGATGCTAGTCACCCAGTATATAAACCACTTTGCCTAGATTTCGTATTTTTAAAAAGCGTTCAAAGGTCTGATTGTTGAGTATAAGATGCCTGGAAAGCTTCGGTATTCAGCTTATTATTTTGTATTTCGACTTTTCCACGTTGATAACAAATTAAAAACTTACGGTGGCTACTGAATTGACTAAAGTCTAGAACATCGAGACTCTCTGCGATTAAGATCGTGCGTGATACATAGTTTAATAACAATAACTTCCGGTAATCAAGAACTTTTAGACTTTTAAAATAAATAACACTTAAAGCCTATTCAATTCAATTCATAATCGTGCTTTGTTTAATGGTGGCTTTTTCCTGGAACTGAAAGTACAATACGGCCATTTTCAATAGAAAGTTCGCGTTGGTTGGCGTCTAGACATCATAAAAGAGATGCATTTAAGTCGTGAATCAAATGACATGTACTAACTCTTTAAGCTTGGTCATTTTTAAAGTAATAATGACAATTGCTCAACTCTTATAAGGAATAAACACATAACTTGAACAATATTTATTATTGTTTTGCTATAAGAATGTTAATTATATTTTCAAAAGGTTACAAAAATAATTTCCCCGACAGGTGGGCGCACGTAAGTCGGCGATCAGATTAGGTCCAAATACTGAACGCTATGTCCCTAACTTCGTTTTACTAAGAGAAACAGAACATTATTTACTGGTACATATAAAATTGAAAGTATTTTTAAGTCATAATGTATTGTATAGACTGAACCATTACTACGACGTAGTGCTTTGTGATCATGATAACAAATTTAGCTGTGAAAAATATAAAGCAAATATTTTCCAGATATAATGTAAAAGAGTGTGTGTGTGTTCAGAGTTTTAAAGTGTGAGTTCATGCCAACTAAAAGCAAGCAATTTTAGGAGTTCATTTATTGTTATTTGAGGTAATTGAATGCGTTTTACCCAGTTTTTATATACACAGGCACAGTTATGTAAATTTAAGATACTATGGCTTTGTATATTCATTTTACTGCTATTCACTGAAATACTTTATTGTATAGTAGGTAATTTTGTTGGCATATTGATGACATTTGCGAAACGCTTGGCCCTTAAGAATGCCATATCCCTATATTGTCTACTGTTATTTACCGACTTTTAATAAGAAATTTTATAGAACTTTCTTTGAGTAAAGAATTTGAGAGAAAGATTTTTCTTTTCGCGTGTTTTATATCATTTATTAAAATGACCAAATCATTATGACCTTGTTTGTTTTCTATGTTTATTTACAGACTATCGTCACGTAATCGTAAGAAAAAAGTTGTTACATACGCTTGTAAATCAGTTTTTTTAATACGAAATATTTCAGACAAGTGATAAAATTACGGATATTTCTGCGTATTTTACGATCAGCGAAGACGTGTGTTTGGATTTTGTGAATAATATTTGGGTTATCGCATATTTATACGCTATTGACCAAGTACGTCAGACGATTTTTTCTTCCACGTTTATTTTTACCTCAAAAGAGCTCGTGATTTATGACAAATGTAAACACAGCTCCGTCCGATAACTGATTCACTATAGTTTTAACCTTAAAGTATTTTTTTAGATTTAAATCGCAATTGTAAGGGTACGAAACACTTGCCAAGTCGTATTAAAAACTCCAAATTTAAATTTAGAACAGGGTGAATGAACGTAGCACTGACCTCCTTTTTGCGTGACGTTGAATGATCTTAGTCTGTACGAATCTTCGTCTGGTTCCTCCTCTGGCTGGTGTGGTTTGGGGACATCTAGGAACGCGTTGGACCGCCTTGGTTGGCTATGCTGACCAGCGGGCGGCCTGCGCCTTGCTGATGCCTGCCTGCGTACTTGTGGTGGAGTCTCTGCTTCGGCTAAACGCGGTTCGGAGCTATACCTTGCCTTGGTTTCTCTATCTAACTGTTGCTGCTGTTGCTGTTGCCGTCTTTGTCTTACAGAGCGTCCCCCAGTTATCCTGGCCGATTGTGATCGTGCGGCTGGTCGCCTACGAGGAGCTGGTGTGGTTTCTATAGGCGCAGCCAGAGCTTCCATACTCGCGGAAGCAGGCGCGCAGATGGATTGTGAGCGCTTCGTGCGTCCGTCCGTAGCCATGGTCGCGACGTTACTGAAGCTGAAAACTAACGCGGTGTGCCAACTCCAACGTTGGAAAGCGCTGCGAGACACGAGAAAAGCGGAAGCTGTGGCTGGATATACGCTATCACACGTATTTTCTTTAACATCTGATTTATTTTCACTGTAAAGAGGTTTAAAATAATATGAAGGGAATTATTTCATTGATACGATTTTTGAACAATAGATAACAGGTATTTTTGGAAAGTATATTAAAGTGTTTAAGACCAACACTATATATAAATTTGAAAAAGAGATTGGACCTCACATTTTTAAGCAACTTACCTATTCTCATTTATAACAGTTTCATTAAAAGATCACAGATTGTCTTTCATTCAGGCTCATACAAATTCAAAGTCAGTTAAAGTCAAAGCGCCTTGAACGCTGTCTTGGCAAAAGTGGCCTGAAACTGCTCCCCTCGGCCCGCGCACTTGTTGCATTTGAAAGCCCACTCTAAATTCCCACTAATTCGTGTCAACATTTCCCAATGAACCATTGTTTAAGTTCTATACTATATAAGTCAAAAATTTTAAAGGACTTATGATACGGCACTCTCAATAAAATTCTCAAAGCAAGCTGCACTTACCCCATTTATACTATGATAGAGATTGTGTGCTTACCACTTACTCAGTAATTGGTTGTTTTTTAAAGGCCGGCAACGCACTCGCGAGCCCTGGCCTTGAGAGGGTCCATGGGCAGTTAAAATCAGATGAGTCTCCTGCTCGTTAGCCCCCTGTTCTATGAAAAAAAATACTTATGTTATGTTTGATAGTATATTTATCGATGGATCGCGGATCGGCTTTCAAAACAATTATGGCCCTCATATTCCTGTATCTGTTTGTAATCATAGTTTTTGTTCTCGGTAAGAACGTGATCAGCCTCCTGTGCCTGACACACGGAGGTGATATTTTATTTTATCTGATTTATAATATTTTTTATAGATTAGGTTACAAATATTGTAACTATTAAAAAATAATTTGTGAATATCATTCATTCATTCAAGTTAAAGTCAATTCCTAATACAAAGCCGTTAATTGCTATACTAGTTAAATTATATACTGGCCCTGTGTCACAATGTGAAGTGTTATATTGATAATCTTTACCTATAAAAAATATATATTTTCTTTATATAAAAATTCTACTGTACATTTGTATGTCACTAAAGTCTTCTTAAATGGCTGGACCAAATTGAATGAAGTTTTTTGTATGCGTTTGGGTGGGTGTATTGTTTAGATTCACAAATCAGTTTTAATTTAACTCCTGAGTGGCCGGACAGATTTTGATTAATTTTGTGTGTTCTAGTGGAGTCGATAATGATTTATATTCTTAGTTTTTTTGTATGTAAGACGTGTGTACACGACTACATCTATCGGATCGTATTGTTAATATATATATACTTTACCTTAGAATAGAAACACAAATCGACCACACCACGGTGTATCAACGACCGTGATATGGACGTTTTGCGTTTCTATTACTAAATCACTTTAGAAATATTAGTAGTAGCCAAAATATTATGGTGATTAAAATTGAAAAAATATCTTCTATTAACAAATACTCTACAATGCACATAAACTGACTGATACAATTTTTCCTTGGCAAACACCAAAGTGTGTCTGTATTTTTTTCCCGAAATGAAACTTTGATTAATAAATCCGTAATAAATTGTTAGAAAACTAAAATTTCTGTTTCGCAACGATATGAGAAATCGTTCACTAAATCATTTTTACAATTCATAATGATATATTTTTTTTAAATTGTATGGTATGTATATTGGGCGGATATTATAAATTAGACTTTTGAACGACAATTTAGGTCAAGATAATTTGTGTAGTATTTATAGAAGTTTCCTTTTAAATATACCATTAATTAAACAAAAAAATATTCTTTACAAAATATTGTATGACTACTCTGAAAAACAATCTATACATATTCTTTAAAGATTTGTTTTTGTATGTTTGTAATGTAACTCAAAAAAATCTGAACCGATTATTTTATGACCTCTCACTAAATAGTTTATTAATGGAGTGTTACAATATTCATATTTTTTATTTACATATTAATGTTTTTGCATCCAACTATCCATCCAAAACAAAGCGCCGATGGGAATAGTCAATGATCCCTGGTCGCAATAACGACCTTCCATCGGGACCTTAATGTAGAGGACGTCGCCACAATCAAAAACATTGCTGGAGCCCACGAACAAAAGCTCCACCATAACGGGAATGTCGAGGCTGTTTCACTTCTTGACACCACGGGCCTAGCGATAACATTGAAAAGGACCTTTTGAATTAGTAATTGTACACGTGAGTTTTAACCGTAAGTCAGACGCATTCTTATATTAAATATCCTTATTAGTAAATTAGGTTAGACTTAATTACTAAGCTTTAGGATTGGATTGGATTTTTCAGTGAAGAGACGATGTTTTTAAAAGAAATACTTATGTTTAATTAAGTCTCATGACAAAGATTTCTAAGTGGTTAAACATGAAAGAAAAACAATGTTTTTAACGTAAATATACATCTAAAATATAAATCTAGACTAGATCGTGGCTTGAGTGAAAGTAGCGAATAAATAAATACAATTTAAAAAAAATATTTCGACTATCTCTTACTTATTAAACAGTAGAACTAAAAAGACAAGACGTTCTCGTAAGCAAAGTCTTGGTACATTAAAAATAGTTTTTAGAAATGACGATTCCACATTACTTCACGGGTAATAATGCCTTAACTAGAATGTTTGATTAGCTGCCAAATAATCTATGGGTCATTGCCAACTGATTCTTAGTACTTCACGTATACAAAGAGATTTTATTAACATGACAGATTTTTTTCAAATTATGCAGTTCGTTTTCTCAATCAGCTATGTACTGCTTGCTTACACGTTGTATTTTGCTTCTACATGTAAAACATGCATTCTTCTTCTAATAGTGTCATGTCTTTTCAAGGGTTGGCCATCATCATAGCTATTTTATTTTTATTGCCACACTTCTGAACAAGGATTTGGTGTCTTGAAGAATTTTTCGTCTGTTATTTCTTTCCATTGTTCAACCAGAACGAGCTTCCTGATCTTCTTCTACCACTTTGGCTTTTATGATAAGTGGAAGGATTTGGAATGGGTATTAACACAATTCATACGTGAAACAAATACAAAATATTAATTAATAAAACAAAAGGTAAAAGGATGGAATATACTTGTAATAGAATAGAACAGTATCACCTGGACGTCCTCAACTGAGCGTTTTTAAAGCAGTTTTGCCGAGCACCACCCCTATCTGGAACCAGCTGTCCACTGAAGTATATTCTTAAAAAGCCGACAAGCTACCTGGCATTGAAGTGTCCATGGGCGGCGGTTTCACTTAACAACAGCCGCCAGCCCGTGATCGTCCAACTGTTTCAGCCTGGGTGATCAAAAGGTAAACGTTTGCCTATAACTCATCATCTAATTTGAGTCATTTGGTCATTTGTTTTATATTCCGAAAAATCGTAGAATAATTAATATAATTGTTATTTGCTTACCCTAGAGGTGAAGATTGACGTTCGAAGAAAAACAAGAACAAGCGAGATAATATATTAATAGCTGTTTTATTAATCTTAATATGATTAGCGTTAACATTTGAAATGAATAAGTACGATGTAATATTGTTAGGGTTTTCCCAAAAAGTGCCTCCAAACATGCAGTGGACGCGTGTTTAAGCTTCTTTGAAATTTTTGAAAATTTAAGTTACGTTAATAAAATCGTTGTTAACAGAAATATGAAGTACTTAATCATATTAATTACAAATGCTATTTTGCTAATGATAATATATATACGCACATGATGCCAATAATATTTCGTTGTAAAAAAAAAGGATTTTAATATTGTTGTCATAAAGAAGATGCTAGTAATTGATATCAAAATAAGTCGTTCGTTACGCTACTTGTTATTAACATAACACCCATTCTTGTACAAATAAACGTGATTTAAAATATTCTATATTTTCATTTATATAATATTTTTTATTTTATCTAGTAATAGAATAGCACTATAAAAATGTTGTCAAAAATGTTGTGTTGTGGTTTTTAAGTCAAAATATATCCGGTTATAAAGGTTTATTCATCGTACTATATTATATCTGAAACATATTATAATATATAGTCTAAAAAATTTTATATTTTTTCAATAATAGAAATATAACTTTTTCTATCTAGAAATTCTCTATAATATAATTTATATTATGAACTTAGAATGGTTTCCACAACGGATTCAACTAACAATATATTATATTTAACACTTTTAAAGTGCATAGAATATATATGTTGACAAAACAAATATTAAGATGATACAAACCAGAAAAACCTGAGGTCATTACCGCGAAACGTGGAACAAAAAATACAAAGAAACGACATTATAACTATATTTTTTTTAAATACAAGTAAAAATTAAAATATATTACAAATTATTGTAGGGGAACAAAACTCTATGTTATAGTAATCATAATTGTATATTATCAAATATTTATTTATAAAAAAATCCTTAAAATAGTAATAAAAACGTCAACAGACTTTATACAGAGATAATGCATGTAGGGTGTACACACATTTATGTGTGTATCTAAGACTTTGAGTTAAAATCGGGTTGATTTAGTACTTACTCCGCTGCGGGCATACTCAAAGTGAGTCTTGGACTCGGACTCTAGGGAACGCCTTCGGCTATGGCGTTCTTACGTTTGCCGACCGTTCAGATATAAGTCTGAACTAAATATAATCTATAGTAATATATCATAATATAGTAAAGGAATTTATAGCGTAGTGAAGACCATCGACCTTAAATGTATGATAAAATAATGTTTATACAATAATTTATTAAAACCATTATTCACACAATAATCCAGATATTTAAACCCACAGAGTGTGAATTTTTTTGTCTTATTAATTATCTAATTATATGTAGATGTGATTATATATTATGGTGATATAACGTTATAACAAAAATATCATAAATTAAGGACAATCAAACTTAATTCTTTCAGGATCGGACTAAAGTAGATTGTAACTTGAGATACCAATAACAATATAGATTTAGTTGTTTTGTTTAAATCATTATATATCAAGTCGTTTGTATATCATCATATGTCATCAAAAAAAAATAAGTTTTTTTATACAACAGGGGCAAACGCACAGAAGGCTCACCTGATGTTAAGTTATGCGCCGCCCATGGACATTCTCATTGACAGAGGGCTCGCAAGTGTTCCGGTCTTTAAAGAATTCTCTTGAAGAACACTAAGTCGAATTGGTTCGGAAATACTTCGTGCGTGGCAAAAACTGCCAAAAAAACGCTCAATTGTGAAACGACAAACTTGGTTTACAAGTAAGAATATTGTGGTTTTATTAAATAAATATACTATACATTCAAATCTAAGACGTCCCTATTTATTGAATTTGGTTACCGATATTAAAGATTAATTTTTAAAAATCCTGCTGTTAGATCAAACTTGTATGTTACACACGCTGGAACAAAAAAATAACACACTGCTATAATAATAGAAAAACAACTCCATTCGTTTTTTTTAGATAATCAAGCGCAGATTGAAAGGTTTTCCTCAGTCCGTCATTGCAGTTGCTAGCGGACAGACGTCACCATGAAGACGATTTTAATTTTAATAACAATTATATACAATGTGCGGGCCTACACCGTTCCGCCGGCAACTTTAGAAGCCATTTATCCTAGAGGATTGCGGGTTTCAGTACCAGGTATGTTAATTTTATCAATTACGAGTTGCGTGTTATAATTACTGTGATGGGAATAATTCTTCGTAAACATCGTCTGGTTTAAGCTAAAATACTATATATTATTTAGGTTCAAGAATACATCAGAACTTATGTTCGTTACGAGTTAGTAATTTAAAGTTTAATTTAAATGAAAAATATTATAAAATATGTAGAATGTTACTGATGTAAGGTAGAACAGTGTTTTCACTTTTGCCAGTTCAGCACCCTTACACTGTAAGTTCTAATAGCAACTGTGATACGAATCCCGACGATTTGGTGTGCAAGATTTATGTGGTTCCCTCAATATCATGTATATTAAGAGACACACACGCACAGGCATCGCGCGAAACAAAAACACATCGGCATTGTCGCTAAAATTTAAACTTTGAAACGTAAGGTACATTAAAAAAATGATAATTTATTAAAGTAATTAGATTATTTAATTAGTAGCTAATAACGAAATTTCACTAAATTCTTCATAAATGTCAATTACCATTACTAATTGGACCAAATTAATATAGAGCTTATTAAATCGACGAAAAAATTTAAATGAAAAGATTTCATAAAGTCTTGAGATTCTTAGTTGATTTCCTTTTTGTTAGAATTAATATATTTTCTATACAAAAATGTAAGATAGTATTGTATCAATGTTGCTTCAAGCCATCTGTTTGCATATTTTAAGGGAGGTTACGTGACTTCAAACAAAAGGCTTTCGCACGTACACATATAACACATATAACATGGGCAGGGGCATTTCCACATGTTTCATTATTTGACCCACGAAAATCAGATCACTTCCGTGGCTTTGGAGGCGATTGTTTCGCGTGGAATCAAAAACCCAGTGTGCTTTAACCACTAAATGAGTATTTGCTCTTTAGTCTATTTATAAACAAGATTAGGACCACCTTTTTATGAGGAAAATCGTTTCAACGGGCGATACTTAATATTATCTTAAAGGTTAGAATTTATGGCGATGTTTTGATCTCTTATATATCTACGAGTTTTATACAGCAGTGTCCCGCGGTTTCAACCGTTAATTTAGCAAGCGAGATGATATACAACCTTTATCTTCGACCAAGTAAAAAACCATTGGTGTTAAAACTTTTTTAAGTCTTGGCCGCAGATTTCTGTATCCGTCTCATGATCATTGATCAACCTAATAGGGACGAGTAGGTAGTAGCCTCTTGTGCCTGACATATACCATCGACTATTTGAGTCTAAGCCTAATCTGGCCTACCTTTTTAGAGGCTACAGATCATTTTACTAACAAACGAACGAACAATCACTTCTAGATTGTTCGTTTTTCCATAATAAAATCCTAAGTACTAAATAAAACAATATTTTACAATTATCTTTCTAATCTTTCTCTCCATAAAAATCTTCCTCAGAGTTTAAGGAATAATTAATAAAATACTCGGATTGGTCCAGCCAGGCTTCCAGTTTTGCGCATTTTTGCAATTTATGTTTATTTATATAGATTTGTTACTATTGTGTAATTCTTTTTTGGCTTTACTCTTAAATTAATATAAAAACGTGGATTATTAAATAAATAATATTTTTCTTTGCACAGAGTACATATGATGTTTATATGGATAACAATGTAACCATGGTAACAAGGTCTTTATTAGACGTTTTATATCGCTTTGTTTGTGTACCTGAAATAGGATCAACGTATCTAAGGTTAATGATACTGGGAATAAAAGAACGTTGAACTACGACTAGTCAATTGATCATACAAAAAACTCGCCTTGGAAACTTGTTTGGACGTGGATTTTTTCTTCGTTAATTTGATAATTAAATTTTGATGGATCCAATTTATGTTTGGAATAAAAACTAATTTATATCGAAAAATTATTATCAGATTGTTTTTGCTTCCTTGATATGTCAATAACTATTTTATTAACGACTAGTGACATATATAGTTTGTACCGTTTTTTAAATATGTTGGAAATAAATATAGACTGACTATATTACCTAAGTATAATATAAAATTGTAAAGGCTCGTTTACACCGAGTCAATAACGTGCGACAATGCCGCATGCTACACATTGTGGCATGCTACACATAGAAAGCATTTGTGGCATACGGCAGCCTATTTTACGCCGAGGAAACATCGTGCCTGGGTACTATCTGCCTTATTTAGTACTACTAAGCCATGAAGCTAAACCACAGAAGAAAAACGTTAAAATGGTGGAAAAGAAGATTAATTCAGAATTTTTACTAACAAAAAATAAGACAGACTATAGTGTTTGTTTAAAAACTTTACCATAATGTTAACTGAAAACCTTGAGGACTTTTTTCCATCCATAAAGTCCACTCCATGACCGATATTTCTCACTTTCCAAAACAAATAAAAACAAAAACATTACCTACAAACTGTTTTGACGCACGAAAAATGTCGCATGTCTATGGTGGCAGGATACAAGCTGCGACACTGCCACATGTAGCATGCGGCCTTGTGGCATGCCACAATACCACATAGTGTTGCCCCGGTGTAATATAGCCTTAATGGTGAAAGAATTTTCAAATCGATTTTAGTACTTTTTCCAAATAGCTTACAAACATACATAAACACAAATCTTTCCTCTTTATATATAGAGATAATTACTAATCAATGTTTACTTTTCTAGATGATGGTTTTTCCCTATTCGCTTTCCATGGAAAACTCAATGAGGAAATGGAGGGTCTCGAGGCGGGTCAGTGGTCCCGTGACATCACTAAGCCCAAAAACGGAAAATGGTATTTCAGGGATAGAAATGCCAAGCTGAACATCGGAGACAAAATATACTTCTGGACTTACGTGATCCGAGATGGGTTGGGATATAGGCAGGATAATGGAGAATGGACCGTCACAGGTTATTAAAAATAGCAGACATACTCTGTAACGTTTGATAAGTGTTTCGAACTTCGACGTTGATTACGTCATGATTTTTGATAAATAAATCAATAGTATTGTCTTTGGTTAACATAGCTTTTACACATTGAAAGAAAACAACTTTTTAACCGGATCAAATCTATTTGTATTATCATAAAGTTATAATTATTTTACATAATTTTAAATATAAATTTTCCGACGTTTCGCGTGCGTGGTCACGGTGACTGCAAACAAAAGGTGTTGAATGTCAAAAGTATCACAGCTGTAGAGAAAGTTGTGTTATCTGTATTTATTTCCCCGGAGTTGGTATCGACTAAAAGATGACGGGTTTTTGCAGATAGAGGACACCGTGAGTCATTTCTGTATCTGTTTCATGATCATTTGTTAATCTAATAGGCAAGAAGGTGCTCAGCGTTCTGTGCCTGACGCCTTCAACATTTTGGGTCTAAGTCAAGCCGGTTTCCTCACGATGCTTTCTTTCACCGTTCACCGTTTCACCGCATGCGCACCTTTTTCATAACAGCAGTTTAATGAACGAATTATAAGAAATTTTGCCAAGGTACTGTTAATGTTTCACGCAATTTTGTAGTACCATTTTATGAACCAGTCACATTATCTATTACATCGCTCTCTGTTCCTCATGGACTCGAGCATCAGGAATTCCGGCGGAGAATTCCATTATCTGAGGCCGGACAAGGGCCAATGCGAAATACTTTAATACTAAAGATTTTTTTTTCTTTTAGAATATGTGACTGAAGATGGCAAACCAGTGGATCCAAACAAGTTGCCACCACCCACACCCACACCGACACCCACACCCACCGTCAATACCCCAATATACACTCCACCAGTGACAAGACCTGTAACACAAAGCAGCTGCACTATATCTCCTACTGTTGTGAGAGGTCTACAACACGTTTGCACTGGTCAGCTGATCTTCAGCGACGAGTTTGACAAGCCAAACGTTAGGGACCTCGTGAACTGGGAGGCGGAAGTCAGATTCCCTGAAGAACCGGTATGAGTTTACATGGATAAATATTACTCACGAAAATTATCAAAATACTTTTAATATTTTAAATAAAAAAAACATTATTACTGAATTTATTAGCTTCTGTGTCTTTCATAATATTTCTTTATAGTAAAGTAGGTGATCAGCCAGTACCTTCATTATTGGATCTTATATGGAGGCTGCCAATATTTTCCTTTATCGTACAAGCAGGTATTTGTTACACAGATAAACAAAATTCCATTGATGCCACAAATCAACGAGTCATTTCAACAGCTAAGCTTATTATAATGCTCAAATAATGTTAAACATAAATAGGAATATTTTAAATATACCACTAATGTATCATAAAAATGTGTTGAATATAACAATAGAGTCTTTCTCTCTAATATTGATACATTTCCAGGATTATCCATTCAACATTTATCTATCAGAAGATAGTTTAAAAATGGAAGACGGCGCCCTAAACATCTATCCACTGCTGACTGAGGACAAGTTTAGAGAAGGAATCCTGGATGAATCGTTGGATTTGAGCAATACGTAAGTATAAAAAACAAATATTTATAAAGTGTAAAAATTTATTACCTGATATTTGAGACTACCTGTATGTATCAAAGATACATTAGTACGTTGTAGGGTATTGAGTGAATTGAAATTTAATTCATAGTGAGATAGCCTGATATATATATTCTTACTGAGAACCTCACCAAAACATTTGTGATATTCTGAAAGGTTCTCAAGCGAATATTATAAGGAAACGAGATGGCGTGTGTATAGTTGGACATTTACCGGTACAGACTAAATAAAACCTAACAAACCAATCAAGCGTAACAAATATCTTCAAAAATCCATTGCATGTAATTAGGAATATAATGTAAAATAAAAATATTTAATATACATTCATACGTATTAAAAACAAAGATGTGTATATGTATAGATAGCTATGTTTGTAACAAATAAACTACTTGATCGATTAAATTTTTTTACACACGATAATATTTTATGCTATGTTTATTCCTGTGTGAAGCTGGTATATGTCGCCTGTTATTCATTATATTGCATAATGAATTTTCAGATGTACAGGCACTATAGGCACAAGGGAATGTAATCGAACAGCTTGGGGAGCGCAAATTCTACCTCCTGTATACACCGGCAAAGTTACTACTAAAAACAAGTTCAATTTTAAATTTGGAAAAATCGAAATACGAGCTAAATTGCCTGGTGGCAATTGGTTGATACCAGGTGAGATGGACATTTGAAAAGAGAATACTTTCTAAGTACTTCATACTTCACTTGATAACAGGGAGTGCATAAACAAACAGTTTTATTATTTATGATATAAAGTATGACATAATACGCTCATCTTTCTATGAGTTAAAAAAAAACAGATGTATACTATACTATGGAAAAATTAATAGACAAGATATAAATCAATAAAAAGCCTCAAATTTTAATAGTTATTACTATCATTCGTATCTTTTTAAAAAAATGTGTGCGTGTACTAGTGTACACAAGTAAGAAGTGAAGCTTTTTTATGACCTTAATTTTATTTTATTTTTCGATAAATGATCTACTATATGCAACTTTACAGAAATTGGTTAAATAAAGTTAAATTAAACTTTATTATCATAGACATGTATACAAATAATACAATTACTACTAAGATTATTACAGAATTTCATTAATTGTAATAGAATAATTACTATCATTATTATCGTTAGTATATATTTTTGTTATTAGCAACAACAATCAAATCTCTTCGAATCAAGCGTGGTAGGGACAAGGAAAATATGAAAAAAGAAAAATTTGACGCGTAACGGAATAATGTGACAGTAATTTTTTTCAACATTTAATATTTCGTAACTTTTTTACCAGAATTAAACTTAGAACCCCACGATAAAGTTTACGGAAACGCAAGATACGAATCAGGACTTATTCGCGTAGCATTCGCAAAGGGGAACCCAACCTATTCAAAGAAACTCTACGGAGGTGCAATACTCTCCGATACCGATCCATTCAGGACTTATCTGATGAAGGAGAAAATCGGAATTGACAGCTGGAATAAGGATTATCATACCTACACACTGATCTGGAAGCCAGGTATGTTTTAACAACCTTTTATTTAACAGGCTATAAAAACAAGTAATTCTAAATTTAAAATCTTTATAAATGATGAAACCTAATGGTTCACAAACGTCGTTCTGCGAAAATAAATAAACAATTTGTATAACAGTTCCACAACTTTCTATAATTTATCTCTATATTAGGAAGATATTTTTTAGATAATACATTTTTTTGCTGTTCCGGAATTGTTTAAAATGACATAACATTTTGATATGCCTAGTCTGAGTTCAATCTTTTGAATTACAATTTTAAAATGTCTCAGTCAACGGTAAAAATTCTTTATCAATTATTTGACGTTATTTTTCTTAGATTACAATCCATGCTATACAAAAAATATGGCCTTAAATTGTACAATAATAACTTGTCTAGGTAATCACGCTAATGTGTTTTATGTATAAATCACATTAGCATCATTTATGAATATTCTTGGTATTGTAATAGCACGAATATTCATAAATTTTCATGCTATTACAATACAATTATATGCTGTGGTACTGTGGAGAGTGTACTGTTCCAACCTTAATAAACCTCGAGTCTCGACCAGCCCAATCACTAACTGACGGGCCCGAAAACCCTAATGGCTAAAGTCGGGAAGTTTTGTATATCTTTCACTAGAACAATAGCGTTTTAGGATGTATAAATAGAAAATTTATACAAATTAAAAAGTGTGTTGCGGCCTCTAATACTGGTAGCATTTTCTCGCTGCACTGTTATAAAAAAAACGTAAATCAATGGCGCTACAACCTTTTTAGATCTGGGCCTCAGATTCTGTATCTGTTTCATGATCATTTGTTAATCGATTTCGATAACTCGATAACTTGAAATCGATACTCAATCACAAATTATAATTATCTCATATCAAGAACTATTATGTATTTCGAAAATCGGAGAATACTACTTAAAAATTGAAGGCCGAAACCGAAAATTAATTAAACATTCTACTTATGTTTGCAGATGGTATTGATCTACTTGTTGATGGGGAGCAGTATGGTTCAATACCTGCTGGCGAAGGCTTTTACCCCAGTGCGAGAGAGCACGCCGTACCCCACGCAGCTTCTTGGCTCAAAGGGTCTGTCATGGCACCTCTTGATCAAATGGTTAGTAAATATGTGACAATTATTAAAAATTCTTCAGTTACAAATAATATTGTTTAGTATTTAAATCTTTTAATTGGCGGTATTATTTAAAAAATATTTTCTGTTATGTTTCGTACACTGTAAGGTTTTCTAAAAAAATATGTGTAGATGTCGCATCTACCTACATATATATTTTTTATAGGTAATTAAAAGTATCTGAGACGTTTTATCTTATTAGACCTTTGTTAGTCTACCACGGTTTCATCATAATATCGTAAAATAAAGTGTAAATTGCGCTCGTGGAAAGATAAAACCATTGATGGGTTCAAAAACACGATTTGAGGGAGACACAGGTACACTTAACGGGGTTTATTAAATAGTTAATAATATTAATATGCAAACATGAAAAGAGGAAGACACAATTTTAAGTAACAAACACAATCGCATTAATTTACTGGTCTTGACAATCACAAATCAGTCAAACATTAGCTATCAAACGTTCGCGGTATTCAAGCACCCGTGTGCAAAAGGAATGAGTTCAGACTTGAGAGTTGGAAGTGAAACTTCTGTATCGGCGTTGTTAAAAAAAATACCGTCACATTTTTCGGTTACGCGTCACACTTTTCTTGTCCCTACCATGGTTGATTGGAAGAGATTCGAAGCGAATAACAAAAATATATAATAACGATAACAATGATAGTAATAATTCTATTACGATAATGAAATTCTGTAATTATCTTAGTAGTAATAAGGTAAAATGAAATAATTGTATTATTTGTATTCATGTCTATGATAATAAAAGCCTTTTATTAAAATTTATCTAATTTAACTTTATGTAACCAATTTTTGGAAAGTTGCATATAGTAGACATTTTTCGAAAAATAAGGTGATAAAGAAGTTTCACTTAAAAAAATGTATGCGTGTACTAGTGTACAGTACACGCATACATTTTTTTAATGATATTTTTAACAAAAACTTTAATTTGATTTTTGATTTCAGTTCTACGTGTCGCTCGGTCTTCGCGTGGGTGGAATCCATGATTTCGCAGACGCTCCAGACAAACCGTGGAAGAACCGCGGCAGCAAGGCCATGTTTGACTTCTGGCAGGCCAAGAACTCCTGGTTTCCTTCGTGGTACCAATCACAGATGAAAATCGACTATGTTAGGATATACTCGCTGTGATTTTTGTAAATAAATACTTTGAAGTCTAATTATAGTAAAATAAATAATAGATGTTTCTATTAATTTTTTTACCCTAAGTTAAGTTACTGTACAAAGTGTAAAAAGCTTCAAAATAAACTTTGCATAAATCATTTTTTTAATATAGGCAATTTACAATAAGCCTTAACCTGTTAAAATAAATATCCTAATTGTTGTTAAAAGTTAATTAGTCAAAATGCACTGTTTTCTCTCTTCTTTAATTAATAATCCCTTACCTTGGCAGCGCAAACACAATTAGACTAAACGAGTTGAAAGAGTACTTTAGTTAAAAGAGTGCAGACTGATATATTTTTCATGTATAATATCACCCTTGTTTTCTTGTTTTGAGAAATAAATTACTGACAAATGACATTATATTTTACGAAAAAATATACAAAACAATATTATTTAACAAATAACGTTAATTCCGAAGATGACTGAAACATATGATTTTTTATATTCAAAATTCCGCATTCCGCAATCTGTACATTTAATTTATAATTGTTTAGTCAAGCCACATTTCATACATCTAATTTAAATATGGGGTACAGCAAAAACAACTTTTCTAACTTACAAACAGTACAAAATAAATTAATAAAAGCACTATTTAGATACAATTTTTCAAACACAGACTAATAAAATCTACCAAGAAACCAAAATTATGTAGATTGGGCAACTATATGTTGATAGCACTTGTATCTCAATTAAAAAAAAAGTAACTCTCGTCATAGTAGCTTATCATTTAAAAAAAAATCAAACACACCACTACACACAATACTTGTCGAGCGAGTTTGCTTATCTTGCCGAAGCCGCGTACAAATTATTTGAAGAAGTCCATTAAGTATGAGGGTGTGCAATTATTTAATCAATTACCGTCTAACATTCGTAGTATTAGCGCGTTTAACCAATTCAGAAGGGCATTAAAGAAACATATCAGAATGAGCCAAGTAGACTAAAATTGGAACGGCTGATGACGACGTATGATACACGTACATATGAAGTATGTATAAAATAAAATACATTTTTTGTAATGAGAATAAAAAGTTCTTTAAACACTAAAATAAAATTATTAATATTATGAACTTGATATTATTATTCAAAATTGCCGCGTTTTAGCATCATTGTTACTAACTTATTCGATATTTAAAAACAAAAACAATACTTTTAAAACCTGTCAAACATTGTATTTTACAAGTACACAGAACTGCAAAAAATGTGAATACCGTTACTAAACCGACCAATAAATTGCAACGAACCTTGAAAATTGATTAAACATAAATAATATTCATATAAAACCCAGCATTTTGTAATTAATATTATTCTACTGTCGACCGGCGTAGTCACCTCACCGTTTTTTGTGATGTTTAAGTTTTTATTGCTGTTTTCAAGCTTTTACTATGTGTTGTGTTATGAAGTACCTAAAGCGAAGTTTCAAGCTATTTATCCCAAAGGACTTAAAGTGATTATACCAGGTATGTGGGAATAGCTTTTAAATTAATTGATGGCGTATACGTGACTCATACTGTTTCTATTTTCGAAAAAAATTATCGACGAAATTGACGAACTCCGAATCTTGATGCTATTTGTAATTAGTAGGCTCTGTATTGATAACGTGAGATTGAGTTTTTAATTACATTCATTTTATTGTGATTATATTAAATCTTCATCAGATTTTTATTAATTGTTTTTTTATATATATGTGGTAGTAATCGAAACAGAACTAATTTAAGCGTACGAACAACTCGGTTCCAGAAGATAAACCACTCATAAGAAAATAGTATTCATTTTTACAACAAATTCCCAATTCCGAAATTTGAGAATTATCACTGAATAAATTCAAAGCTCTCGTTAAAAGTAAATTAATGATTAAGGCTTTTTATAAATTTAACAAATTTTAAAATAATCTTAATCCTTGGAATTGATTTTCTCCAGTTAAAATTATTTGTATGACATAAAATTTAGCGATTAAAAATAGCGGTGGAGAGTTTCTTGCCAGTTCTTCTAGCCCGCTTTACGCCCTTGTCTTAATAACTGGTAGTAAATGTAAATTTAGAATCAATTTAACATCTTTTCTGTGGACGTTAATAAGTGTACTTAATTACCTATATGATTTAAAAGTTTTATATTTATATTATCTAAGCCAGCAGTTTGCATGCTCTGTGGCTTAGTCACGGGTTGGCTAAACTATAAATGAATAAAAAGTGGCATTTCAACCTTTTAAGTCCGCACCATTTGGCGTTACCTTGTGTTTCTTTCTACAATGCTATTAGGGTCTTTTGTGTTTCTGTGGGTCTAAGGTGTGTGTGTGTGTCTATATGAGACATAAAGTCTATTGTGTACAGCTGGGGATCGAACCGATGTCTTCGGGGATGAGAGTTGTACACTGAAGTTCTAGTAACTTCCTCATGTGTAAAATACGCAGAAGACTGCCTAAAATTTTCAAATATTTTCTCCAATTAATACCAGTGTGTGGGACAGAAGAGTATTGTGAACAAATTTACTATCGTACATCTTAATATTTAACACATAAATCACGAGAAAATCTATGAATAATTAAAAAATAGTTGTAAAGTTTCGTCTTAATAAATTTCTACAATGTATTATGTTTAAGTTGAAAACAGAATCGTCTGAGCATGAACTAGGAAAAATCTCAATAAAGAAGCGATGAGGCATATAACTTGTTTGAGTATTAATTACCTATTGAGTATTGATTACCTTTGGCATTTCCTTAACACGTGTCATATGTAACTATCTTAGGTTTCTTTAACCGACTTTAAAAGAGGCTTAATTCGTCATAACACATGAGTATTTTGATGAATAACTCCTATATCCATTATACATTATCTCTTTACTGAGACATCATGAACACGACGATCTAGCCTAATTTAAGACTTTACTTATTAGGCTAGTAGTTTAAAACTAATCTAATATAGTAAAAAGTATATTTAACATAAGAAAGTGTCCAATAACACTTCTTACAGTCTCTATTAAGGGGAAGCAACTCCGTTCTTGTGTTCTATGATTTCACTAACACTAATCACTAATTCTATAGATTTGTCCTTTTCAATCTTCTTCCTAAACCCGTGATGTTAACAAGTTGAATAGCCTAGACATTCACGTGATGGTGGAGGCTTCGTTCGTTGGCTCCAGCATTTCTTTTTCTTTAATTTTCTCTCACTGCGGTTTAATTGTTTAATCTTAGGGTGATATTATATAGTGTTCCTAAATAAATAATACTATCCAATACCTTGTAAATATACTAAAGATCTCAAACGACCACCGTCTACCACTCATTCTTTACATATTATGAGATGAAAAATTATTTTATTTTATATAATATTTTTGTTTTGGTTATTGTCAGGACCGGTTAGCCTTATAATAACGAACACAAAATATATATCCATTTTATTATTATTATTTTCCAAATATATTTTATTTCGGGGATAAAATTTTATGCTTATTTTTTTATACTTTCTGTGAGTAATGAAACCGTAACATAATAAGCAAACTGGCATGTCTAAGACCCATAACTCGATAACTGCTAATACGTGTTAGCCGTATACTTTACACGCCAATTATTAATCATCCCATTATTGCCAGTGTTAAGTGTAAAGTGTTCTTTGTGTTTCAAGAAACGTTCAATCAACTCAATTACTAACTAACTGTAGATATCAAATGGTCTATTAGTTATAATTGAACTCACAATTTGCAGCTAGAATTAAAAACCACAAACTGATAAGCTAGTTTGTATAATAGTTAATATATAGATAAAGAATAAGGTATGCATTCTTAATTCATGTCAAATGAACTGATACAAGACGAGGCTCGTGGTTACGTTTTTAGGATTTTCCGCTTTACTTTATAAATTTTTCTCTCCATAAAAACCTTCCTCAGAGTTCAAGAAATACATTTAAATAAATATTCGATATTTTGCGATTTATTTTTATTATTATAAAATATCCAAGTCGTAAATTGAGAGACTTGATGTTTCAACTTGTCGATGTTTTGGAAGTCAATAGCAATTATCATTTGCCTTATACTTTCATTTAACTGAGACACAAATACTTTAATGTTTAATTTGTAAAGCAAGAGATATTTATCTTGAATTTAATATTACATTTATTTGACCAAATCTTATTTGTTTATTGTAGTTTATTTCTTTCGTGTTAGTTATATTTGCCTAAAAGTGCTCATCACACTGAATCTTGTTTTTTATTGTTCTTTATGTACCAATGTATTAGTGTGCCTAGTGTTGGAAAACTTTTGTAAAAAAAAGTATACGTAAACGATGAATATAGATACAATTGATTAATCATTTTCAGATGACGGCTTCTCTTTGGTCGCTTTCCATGGAAAGCTGAACGAAGAGATGGATGGTCTCGAAGGTGGTACCTGGTCTGCAGATATACCTAAAGCGGATAACGGAGAATGGATATTCCGTGATGATAATGTGGAGATGAAGTTGGGAGATAAGGTTTACTTTTGGACGTTTGCTATTAAAAATGGACTAGGGTACCGACAAGATGATGGAGAGTGGTCTGTGGATGGTAAGTAAAACTTGACAGCTGTATTCATTCAAAATACTAATTGTTATTGATACGAAACGTTTATGCATAGGACATTTTTACGTCTGGGTTTTAACATTGTCTTAATTCAAGTAGATTTATAATATGTTTTGAAAATCTACAAAATTTTGGTCATTTCCTGTCATAAAACTCTTATTTTTACAAATGTTATAATGCTGAAGATTTTTTGGGCTACCCTTAAGAAGTAATGGTTCATATATAAAAGAAATGTGTTTGATGAAAATGTTGGGCATTTCTTGTCATAAACGTTTTCATAAAATTGAAGACATATTAATCAATTCTTTCTAACGTAAAATGCGTTGTTTTGTAGTAAAATTATTATCTTATTATGGAATAAAGTTTTTTTCTTTCTTTTTCTCTTCTTTCATTTCTGTCTTTTGTTTTCTTTCTTTCTTCCATGGCGAAAAATAGACTCCCAAACTAACAAGGGTGAAAACGCTATAACTAAAGGAGTAATTACATTCTTCAAAAGAAAGCCTTGGCATGCCCTTGTCCCAACGGGAAGTCATCGCACCTCAGTAGTAGAAGAAGTTTAACCCCACTTTAACAAAATCAATCACTTTTCAGGATACGTTGACGCATCTGGCAACCCAGTTTATGTTCAAGATGGTACAACCGAAGTGCCAACAACCATACCTCCCACTACACCTCCCACTACGCCTACCACCACACCTCCCACTACGCCTTCCACCACACCTTCCACCACTCAGGCGCCAAAACCAAAACCAACCACAGATTCCTCAAACCCTTACAAATACCCGTGTGATATATCTTTGAGTAAAGTGACGACACCAGGGTTTGTCTGCAAAGGCCAGGTGCTGTTTGAGGATACATTTGATGGTGATATAGACAAGGGGAGGATATGGACACCTGAAGTTAAAATGCCTAATGCACCCGTAAGTATAAATTTAAGTGCTGTAATAGTGTTTAATCCTATGAGTTTTATCGTGCTATTTAAGTTCGTTACTTATTCTGTTCTTTTTATATTTCTGTATGGTGATTATAGAGCAATAGCTGAGCTCATTTCCGTCTCCAAGGGACAGCTAAACTTTATTTTTTTCTCACTTTATGCACACAATAAATAATAAAATTGACAATTACAAAAACAAGGTACAAGGGGCGGCCTTATTGCTACTAAGCGACCTCTTCCAGGAAAGCCTAAAGACCAAATTGTTACCATACATCCCTGTGGAATAAATGTTTTGTTTGTTTGTTATATTACACATACTATTTCAGGCAACCAAAGTGTTCGTTATATTGTTTTACGTACTTTACGTAGTTAATTATCATATTTTTACAATTTACAATTAATATTACTGAACACAGGTTGTGATATTATTATATCGTACTAAAAGGTTATGTTACATTTGCTTGCAAGATTATCTTTAATAATTTAAAATGATCTCTGTTGGAAATCACTTTCAATTTCAAGTTATATTTATACGAAAGCAAGTGTTTTGTTGTGTTTTATTATATAACATTTTCATAATATATTAGAAGTGATCATTACATTTTATTCTCAAGAAAAATATTCTATATAATATATTCACCGTTATGCCAAAAATATAATATCATCTAAATATATGAAAAAACAATTTTTTACTTTTATAACTTTCAGGATTTCCCATTCAACGTGTATTTGTATGATAAAAATGTGCGATCTGATGACGGAAAGTTGATAATAGAACCAATGACCCTCGAATCGAAGTATGGTGATGGATTTATTTGGGAAACTCTAGACCTCACCCTAAAGTAAGTTTTTCTATACGTGTTAAATCAGATGGATCAGAAAATCTCACAGATTGCCTGAACTTGACGCGCCAGCAAAATTACCACACGACTTCAATAACTTCATAATTAAGTTTCCGTATCACGTAATGTAACATCAGTTACATTACGTTACCATGTTTCT
The DNA here is from genome assembly GCF_905147105.1 of Pieris brassicae. Classification (NCBI taxonomy): domain Eukaryota; kingdom Metazoa; phylum Arthropoda; class Insecta; order Lepidoptera; family Pieridae; genus Pieris; species Pieris brassicae. The sequence continues at coordinate 9,947,510 of NC_059674.1, read as the reverse complement.
CAAAGTTGGGTTTCGTAGGCAAATACATAATTGGAGGTTACGTATTTGTAATAAAATAGTAGGAAGTTAATAAATACAGTAATTATTATATTATTCATCTGTTATATTGTTGAAGTGTTGTCTGTTACATTCTTCTGTTTCTGTTACATGGTTAACTTGATTGCGTATACTTTTTTTCACAAAATAAATGCAGGCTAAATCATAAAATATTGTGTTTGACTTATTTTTTAAAATTCCCATTCCATATACCATAAAACATTTTCTTTATACCGAAATACAGACGCAGTGTGTGAGTTCATTTGCGCAATGTTTAACTGGCACTGGTCGTCAAGCCCTCAGATCATCATCACAATTGTTGGAATCACTTTGGGAATCTTAGTATTAGCTCGCTCATAATCAAAAACTATCTAACGCGTTTACAGGCGCGTGTGTCTAGAAATCTGTAAACATATTTGTACTATAAAGGACATTTTTTTAGGTGTACCGGCAAAATTGGTACCCCAGAATGTTACCGAGAAGCAGCTGGACCCGAAATTCTACCACCGATAATTACTGGGAAAGTTAATACCAAGCGAAGTTTTGCTTTTAAATATGGGAAAGTTGAAGTTGTCGCCAAAATGCCGCTTGGAAACTGGCTAATACCTGGTATGAGGGTCTAGTATAGGAGACATATTGTGTAGTGTTGGCCTAGTGGCGTGCGACTGTCATCCCTGAGGTTGTAGGTTGGATTCCCGGCTATGTACCAATTGACTTTCTTTCTATAAGCGCATAAACGCTGGAACGGTGAAGGATAACATCGTAAGGAAACCGGCTTGCCTTAGACTCAAAAAGTCGACAGCATGTATCAGGCACAGAAGACTGATCACATACTTGTCTGTGAGATTAACAAATGATCATGAAACAGATACAGAAATCTGAGGTTCGAACTTAGTAGTTTGTAGAGCTACTGATTTATTTATTTATTTTTTTTAATTTTCAATCAATTTTAATTTATAATTCAGATTATATCATGTCAACCAATAAATCTCATAATATAAAACACAGTAGCATTTCTACTTTTTGATTTTGACATAGGTTTACATAGCTTGTGGAATTGGCTATTGAAAATGGTCATGCTTCAAAGATAAAAAAAACCAATTGCATGCCATTTACTGGATGTAAGTAGTTTCTTGATTTAATACAAAATAGATCAGCTCATAAAACGATACACTAATACTACGTAAACTCAAATAATAAAAAGTACTCAAAAATTCGCTAGACTGTGAGCGTATTTTGAACTAAATAAATTCGTTAGAATCTTGTGTAAATATCACAAACTGCAATTGTCATATCAAAGTGTAGGTATGCTTAGGAAAACTAGATGATTGTTAGAACGAAATTATAGTTACTTTGCACGAATAATATAGTAACTATCTGTACCGGGCACTGGCCCGGCGATTGATATTGTACATAAAACACACTATCATGAAATTTGTTTCCTTAGTTGTCAAATAATTATTGTTTTTCAAAATTAAACATTAAATATATAACATTAGATAAAATTTATCCATCGGATTAAAGGATTTGAAAGGGAAATATTTTTACAGCTCTATACAGTTCACGACTGGATAAACAAAACGATAACAACTTAGTTCTGTAGTAAGTAAATCTACAAAAAAATATGAGCATAGAAAAAAGCATTCGTTTTTATTCGGAATTGATTGCCAATATGCTATATTTACTTGTGGTATTAGAATAGTTAAATACCATACGTTAGTACGTAGTACCCACAATATTTCGACAAAAATTAGTACCTACGATGTCATCATACGTAACAAATCCGACGGCGGAAAGATAGTTTCTACTGGAGCCTTCGAGCCAATAAGTTCTTAGACTGGCCGAGGATCCTAAGATTGAAGGAAAAGTACACCTTATTTTCTACAAATATCTCGCAATTAAAATAATAATTTTCAATAAAATTTCAGAGATACAGCTTGAGCCGCGGTTCAACGAGTACGGATCGCGCAGGTATGCCTCTGGTCTATTGAAGATTGCACTTGTTAAAGGGAATGTGGAATTCGCAAAGAAGCTCATGGCAGGACCGGTTATGTCCGATATTGAACCTTATAGGTACGTTATAAGGCTTCATTTAAGTAATATAACTTCTAATATATATTCAGTTTTCTTTTTGACATGAAGAAATTTGAGTTGTAAATGGAAAAATGTAAACTAAATTAATATTTTTATTTCCTGGGTTTCGTCAATAATTTGAGTATTTAAAAAAAAGAGGTGTTAATTATTCAGTAATGTTAAACTGAGCTCCTATAGTATATAATATGTATAATGTTTGGCCCTTTCATATTAAATTGGTGTTATGTCGTACTGGACACTTTAACCTTAAATGTCTCCTCTCTGATTTGAAAGTCAAAATTCAATTTTTACAGCTATTTACCCATGCATTTGTTTTTCGAGAACCACGATTCATATCCATTTCCCGCTATAGTTATTTTTCTTCGCTTCACTTTATTAAAACATGAAATATCGCGTTATTAACGAGTTCCTAGTTGGAATGTCTAAAGCATCTATCGCACTCCCCGGACCTTGCTTCAACAGATTACCATTTTTTTTTATTTGAATAACTTCTTGAAAGGTAAAAAATTCAACTCTGATTAGGGATTCGGACCCCCCTCCAAAGATTTTCTCAATTCCCGTTGGAATGAGATAGCAATGGTACAAACTTTGATTAATTAAATATATATTTGTTTTTTAATCTACTTTTTGTTCCCCAGTACAAAACTCCGCCTGACTTATCTAAATACATTCCAATTCCTATGTTTTTATTTGTTCCAGGAGTATGTATTTGAAGGAAAAAGTTGGTTACGAGAATTGGAATAAAGCCTACCATAACTATACTCTTGTATGGACACCAGGTGAAAAGATTAGGAATTATTTGTTATTTTAATTTGATTAAAGAAACTTCTTCATCGGCGTTGGAAAAAAATTACGCGTCACATTTTTCCGTTACGAGCCATCTTTTACTTGTTGAACCACGGTTGATTCGAAGAGATAATAACAAAAATATATAATAATGATAACAATGATAGTAATAATTATATTACAATTAAATAATTGTATTGTTTGTATTCATGTCTATGATAATAAAAGCCTTTTGTAAACTTTATCTAATTTAACTTTATTTAACTAATTTCTGTAAAGTTGCGTGTGTACACTAGTACACGCACCCATTTTTTAAATTAATTTAATTTGTACATAAACAAAATTTCTGTCTAGAGAAAAATATGCGTTAAATTGCAGTTTTTTTTTTCGGTTTAAATACAAAAATTTTATTTATGTAATAAAAATAAGACAATATCCGTTATAAATAAATCTGTTCCAGACTCGATTGAAATGTTTGTTGATGGTGAGAAGTACGGCGAGGTGGATCCCGGTGAAGGCTTCTACCAAGAAGCTGTTAAGCATCACGTTAGAGCAGCATCCAGATGGCTGAAAGGGTCCGCCATGGCACCATTTGATGAATTGGTAATATGCCTACTTTGATTTAAATGTAAACCACACTTTTCTGTTGATCTTTTGAAATGTTGCCTTTGCATTTTTCACACATTTTTGTTTATTTTGGTAGAACAAATCTTGATATCAAAAAATGGGGGTAGATGGTCGAACAGTAAAAATTAAGGGTTATATGTATATTTTTATGCCAAATCAAAAAAATAATTATTGAGATAGGCTCCCCCTATTTTATATATACCATTACCTCCTCCTCGTTAAAAATGGTTAAGCCCTTTGGATCAGTGTTTCCTAATTGTAGATTAGTGTTTGCGCTGTGACTCAAGAATTTGTAAGATTATGACAAAAGACGAAATAAGAACTAACATAAAAAAATAATTAACAAAAAAATTGTAGATATTAACTTGATTCAAATGCGATTAACGATTATAACTTTATTCTGACTCAATTAATTGGGACATTACAAAAAACTTTTTTGCAACTTTATTTAGTTGGTTAAATATAATATCTTTTGACAGTTCTATATATCCCTCGGTCTTCGGGTTGGTGGGATCAACGAGTTCCCGGACACAACGAATAAGCCATGGAAGAATCGTTCAGCGAAGGCTGCACTCCAATTCTGGAACCACCGCGACGAGTGGCTTCCCACTTGGTTCTCTGATACCAGTCCTTTAAGCATTGACTCTGTGAGGGTTTATGCTCTATAGTCCAGAAATACTTGGGCATTCTAAATTTACTCATAAATTTTACTATGACAATTCCCTATAACCTAAAACATTTACAGAGTTTTCAGTCCCTGACACAGGTGATAAATTTTCTCGTGTAAGACTGACTAGTTTCCTCATGATGTTTTCGTCTAGTTAAGGGTCCGTTTTGAATAAAAAACTAAGTCTTATACATATTAAAATATGTTTATGTGAAAAAATAGGGTTTTTAACTTTATAAAGGAAAGGAATAATTATGATACTTCGCAATGTAACGTATAAACTAGCAAATGATTATAATCGGCCGAAGACCAACTCTTTCCATTTCATAACCTCTTCGTCTTACGTATTATAATGTAAATAAAAAAAATATACAAGCTTACAAAAGCTTATAATCCACAAACATTTATAAAAACAAAAAAAAAACTATTCAGAAACAGTATTGTGTTAATGCTGTTTAAGCTCGCAAGAAGCCACATTCGTGTGAACATATTTTGTTTGTAAATAAACTATGAAGGTGAGAATTCATTGTTTCCTTTGGAGTTTTAATAAAATATTTATGTAATATTTGAAGTTTTCTTAATTCTTACATTGTAAGCAAGGTTGCATTTTTACTACTTTGAATTACAGAATAAACTAGTATAAAGATATTTATTTCCAACACACAGATATACAGTATTTACAATATTCTTAACATAACATAGTAATAATAATTTAAAATTAATAAATACAAAATTCAAAATTTAAATAGTGGCCGTAGTAGTTCCTGTGGCCAGTGTACCTGGCAGCATTTCCTCGCTGTATAAGTTATACGTTGAGCAAGGAAAACAACAGCTCTGGGGTCACCAGTACTATCTACCATGCGCCAATTTAAATCTTTAATTAGAACAAAATCAAAGTTGGAGAAAATACTCTTATATCTGAGCCGTTTATTACTTTCGACTTCACAATTCCTGTGCAAATTCTGATATCCTATTCTTCTGCTTTACCCAAAAATATGGAACCTTTTAAAATTATAAAAAATACTAGTTAAAGTTTTGTCTATATTAAATCTTTACCACAAACCCGTCTTATCGGAAGTGACCTCAGATGCGCGTGAGTCGTTTATGATCAGTCACAATATGGCCGTCACACGAATCGTTTTATTCATATTACTTATATTGCCTGCGCTTGCGCAAGACAGCTTTACACAAATAACTGTGCAAGCTTTTAAACCCAAGGGATTCAGAATATATCTGCCAGGTATGAAACATTCTATTTTATTTATCAATAACTTATTTTTGATTCTTAAAATGACAAAATACAAGGAAAGTGTGAAACCTTTATAAGCTAAAACTCAAGGCCAAATCTTGTTTACAAACATACTCAGCAGTTCCAAAGAAGAACTCACGTTGACGTTGAAATATTATTAGGTACTTACGTTGGCCAGAAAATACTATACATACTACTATAGAAAATAACTTAAAAAATAATTAATAAATTGTGAAACTTATTATACAGCAATTTACAAATATTATTAATATTATATCCATTTAAACCCATATCATTAAGTATTTAATTATAAAAATCACATTTCAGGAGATGCAAAAATTAAGTTTCTTCGTATACACGTCCAGCTTAATTCCACTATACAAAAATACCGATTCGATGAATTTGTTTTTCACGAAACCGAGGGCTATTGGGTATTTGAGAAACCGGACATAAAATTACGAGTAGATGATGAATTACAATACGATATATTTTTTTGCACCAATAACAGTATCATTAGTGATCCTTCTGAAGACAATAACATGCAGTTATTTTGTAACGGCCATGCTAAAGGTGGTACCTATAATGTCACAAGTAAGTATTATTCTAAAAATTCTACTAAATTAAACAAAAAACTTGGGGATTAAAAGTGGCGGAGTGGTGCCAGTTCTTGTGTTTAACCGTGTGGTAGAACTGACAGGAATGTTATGAATCATTTCCCTTTCATTCCTGATCATAATATTTCAGATCTAGATAAGCGAACTGAGCTACCACCTGTGTATAATCGTGAATGTCTTTCCAAATTTCGCCTCACACAAGTACCCAATGGTGAGGTGTGTGCTGGTGATGTATTACTGGAAGAGCACTTCGATGATCTTTTGAACCCAGAACTATGGGAAGTGGAACATTATATACCAATGGATCATCCGGTAAGTAAAAATACCATTTTAAAAAGTTTTAAAATTTGTTTTATCCATCCACTAGGTTCTTTAAAACTTTATAATCTTGGAAAATTAAGTCAACGGTTTTTGTGTCCGGAACATGATGCGTGTTTTCTTCTTTATTGCTCATAGTTGGAAGATTCAATTGCAGCACAGTGGAAGTTGACTTATACGACTTTCGATTACTATACATTTCACTAGGCTAAATCCGCACCTGCCACCATACGAGACGTCTCAATTGAAAATTTCATCAGCATCACCTTGACTGCTGCTTCCACGGTTTGACACTGATACTTTCTTTTGGGAATTAGTGAACTGTGGAATAGACTCCCGAAGACTCCAGCTGAGAGATACGATTTCCAAATGTTTAAAGATAGATTACACAACTCCCTCAAAGGCCCGCAACCCAATAAAATGGGTGTCCATGGGCTGGGATGACTGTCTTTTTTTGAGCATCTCTTCGGCTCGTTCTCTCTCCTATCCAATAAAAAAACCTATTACTCTACATAATAAATGAACTAGATAAACAAAAAATCCCTTATTCATAAAAACTAAATCACTATTACACCGTTCTTATATGTAACAAAAGAGTTCCTTTTTAAGGAGCGCAATCAGACTCTTTATATTATATAATGCATTATGTAATCTATCATATATGTAAATCCCTCATCCAATTAAAGTAAACTAATATCGAAACATTACACGCTAAGCAACGCGATACATTTACATCACCGTCCTTCTCATTACAGGAGCATCCATTTGTGTCATATCAGAATATTGATAGTGGGACTGTACATGTTTCTGGTGGGGCTCTTAATATTCAAGCGATGGTCCAGACTGAGCTGCAGGGTTACAATCAGGAGTTTTTATACAAGGGATCTTTAGATCTCTATAGTGGGTACATAAGTTAAATTTGACGTGTTTTATTAGTAGACACTTTGTTGTACATTTATCTTGTTATAAACAGAGTTTTGAATTAAATATTATAAATGTTATCTAGAATAATAATTGTTGGTCATATTTTGTTAATTGTGATATCGTTACCATTTCGGACATTCACCTGACATGCCTTATCATTTGGCTAATGTATGCATCATAATTGCAGCGTCTTCGTTGAAGTTTCATCCTTTTTTATGAATTCCGATCCCAATATGTTATTTAGATACTATTTAGATGAATTTTTATTTTAAATTATACTGTTTTCTTGATTTCTCTTTAAATTTCACAAATACTTTTTCTAGATGTACTGGCCGAGTCTGCGGTATGCATGCTATGGGGCCTATGATTTTGCCACCCATTGTTAGTGGCAGGGTGAGATCACGCGTACCGTTTAAATATGGAACTATTCATATAAGAGCAAAAATGCCTATTGGTGACTGGATTTATCCAGGTATTAATAAATATACGTACTTCAAGAACTCTTCTTAATTCATACCTTAATTTAGGCAAACATATTGATACGAAGTTATATATTTATGTGATTTTTATCAAAGAACTAAATATATAATCCCAAATACTGATGAAATGGTTTACCCTGGCAGTGAACTCAACAACTGGCAGGCAGTAAAAACCAGTTAATCATCTCCTCTTTTGTCAACTTTCTTTTTACTAGAAACTAAAGATCGCCCAGCTAAACTCAATTTTTACATTTTATGTATAGTAAATGTAAATTATTATATATTTTTTTCAGAAATGCTGCTGGAACCATTAGTAAATAAATATGGTAGTATGTTTTACTCTTCTGGCGCTTTAAAAATAGCTATGGCTAGGGGAAACAGAAATTTGAATGATACCACTTATAATAGTAAAGTAAGTGAAAGTAAAATTAAAAGTTACATCCTAATTCATCATTAATTACTTAAAAGTGTGTATAGAATGAAAATGATCACCAATTTAAGAATTGTAATTTCTCTTCATACTAATTTTATTTATTTATTTGAGCTTCCCAATCCTCTATGAAGTTGGAACAGCGTTTAAAGAAACTAATTGCGCAGGCCCTTCATAGCCTCTCCAGTCATTATTAAAATATCATCAATATAAATTGTTAAATGTTAGCAACATTTAGCATAGCATTCTTAATACTAATATTAAGAATAACGAAATTGCAGGTGTTACAAGGTAGACCAATTCTCAATTCAAAATGCAAACGTGTCTTTGATTATCACAAAAATCAGCGCACAGACAACTCTTCTTGGGGTGATGACTTCCATGTCTATTCTCTTACCTGGCAACCAGGTAATTTTTTATTATTATATTAAGTTAATCTTCTAGACAGCAATCTTTATCTACGTTTAAAAAAAAATGAAATTTGCGATATTATTATTACACTTATTTAGTTTGGTGGCGGTTGTTGGAGGGAAGATCAAATAAATATTCAACGAAACTCTTTGTTCGCTGGGGGGGTGTCAACTTGCTGTAATCATTGATAACTTGTTAATATATAGCTTATAACATAAAGAAATCAATGGCGCTACAACCTTTTTAGGTCTGGGCCTCAGATTCTGTATCTGTTTCGTGATCATTTGTTAATCGAATAGGCAAGGTGATCAGCCTTCTGTGCCAGACGCACGCCGTCGACTTTTTGGGTCTAAGACAAGCCGGTTTCCTCACGATGTTTCCCTTCACCGTTCGAGCTAATGTTAAATGCGCACATAGAAATAAAATCCATTGGTGCACAGCTGGGGATCGAACCTACGACCTCAGGGATGAGAGTCGCATGCCACTAGTCCATCACTGCTCGTTATCATATAGTTAATTTTATGTTAGTTATATAGCTTATAACTAACATAAAATTAGGAGTTGTATTGCGACGCTAGACTAAGAAAAAAGTTACTTGGCTTATTTAAGAGTACTTATATCTAAGTGACAGTTATGTACCCTATAATGAATATAAGTGTGGTCAATCTATTGGACATTATCGGAAACGAGAATGTTATATTACAATTTATGAGTATGCGACAAGCTAAAGGGCTCATTTTGGCGTCAAGTATGCGATGGTTGCTATCATTTGGTTTGCGTTTCTAATATTTGTGTTACTGGTTTTGTTGTAACTTAACTAATGTTTAAACTCACTGCACAAGAAATTAACAGTGAAACAAACGTTAATATTATTTTCTAACGTAACGAAGATTATTTAAGAATTCTAAAATTTTTGCAGGCCAAATCCAGCTATCAATAGACGGCAGGCCATGGGTGACATATACGCCTGGTTCATCTGGTCTCAGGTCATGGCTTCCGAAAGCCTGCAGACAAGACTGGTATACTTTACTGAACGGACCCAAGATTGCACCATTCGATCAGCACGTAAGCCACTAAAAATAATAGCAACCGGTTTTTTTAGAAAGAGTCGTCATGTGAAGCTTTTGTGTGGATAAGAATGATTTTAATTCAAACCTAAAAGGCTATTTATTTTTTACGTACTCGGCATTTTGATAGTACCAAATTAATATATCCTAGAAGCAGTACTGTAAAAATGCATACAAAATTATTCAAAACATTTAGAGGAACTTCACCTGTATCTACCCAGGAATCTAACACGGCTGTGGGTGCCTGCATGTTGCACCGAGTTGTATTCATAACATAGTTACGCAGTTACGCATAGGTATCAAACTGTTTAATCACCTTCCTAGAAGTTATAGATAACTGCCGTGTAATGCTTTCAAGGGGAAGATTACATTTTAAAGGCAAGGTGCCTTTACAGCGTGGTTAAGACTATAGACTTTCGACTAGAGACTAGAAAGTTTCGACAACAATTAAAATTAACTGTTCTTAATATCATTACATCATGATAATTAATATGACATTTGCATGCCTATTATTATTTGGCTGATTGAATAATTAATCAATCGGAATGTTTATAATTATATCGAAGCACTTTAGTAATTCTTTTACGTAAGTGGAAGTAGAAGCCAGTAGGCCTTGCTTTTTAAATACATACCTAGAACAATTCGTACCGATTATTAAAAGTTGGCAACGCATTGGCGAGTCTTCTGGCAAGTTGAGTGTCCATGGCGGTATTACTTGACATCTGGTGAGCCTCCTATTACATAACAATATTTTTATTGGTTTCCCTGGTTTAATTGAATAATGTAACACAAAACTTTTCTTCAGTTCTATTTGAGTCTTGGCGTAGCAGTTGGGGGCACCTTCGAATTTCCGGACAATGTGGTGGCAAGCTACGGTAAGCCATGGAAGAACAGCGACTCCGGAGCGGCTCGGGACTTCTGGAAGGCCAGGTTGGATTGGCTCCCTACCTGGACGCAGCCAGTACTCGCTGTGGACTATGTGAAAATTGTTGCTATATGAAAAATAAATATGATTATTGATGTGTTTTTTAATTTAAAATATGTGTTTTCAATGTAAAAGATTGTAAGTGTACTTGAATTTTAAGTGCCAAACAGTGAATGAAAAAAAAATTGAACACAAGAACAGTCTTCCCTTTAATAGAGACTATAAGTAGTTATGACACTTACGATAATAATCATTTTTTAGTAAATTAGGTTAGTCTTAAATAACTTAATCGTCTTAAGTTATGCTTGATCGTAATGTCCCATGATGTCGTAGTAAAGACACATGTATGTAAAAAAAATCTAAAAGATGCTTAGTAGTTCTAGGTTATTCTGTAAACAATATATCAACGTGTTTGCCGGGTGTGATACTGGGAACACAAAGATTTAAACAAACAAATAAATTGTCCATCCAATTATCAAAATACATAAAATAATACAATTATCATCTTTTATGTTTTGTTTTGATTTGCAAATTCTAAGCTCGAATACGGATAAAGTTATCTGAGGTCAACCGAGTATATTACTGTCTCGAGTAAGATCTCAAAGCTCACAAGCTGAAGCGATATGAACATATATACGATAGTATGGTTCCTTTCTGAAGTTAATTGGTTAGTAGTTTGTATGAAATTCAGTTTTGTGTCGTTCAGATCATTAGCGTATACCGAATTAAAATCAACATTTAGTGACTTACTTGACTTAATGTCCTACAACCCCGAGATGGGTCGTAGGGCGTCCACAGTGACTCTCCATCGCCTTCAGTCTTGAGCCTCGTATATCACCTCGCTCCAAGTCTTTCCTTTTTTTATAGAAGAGGGGGCAAACGGCTCACTCAGGCTGATGTTACCGCTAGTGCTAGTGATACCGCCGCCCATGGACATTCTCAATGCTAAAGAGCCCGCGAGTGCGTTGCCAGCCTTTTAAGAACACTTCTAGTCTCTTTGCCTCACCTGCAACTGTAAGACGCCAGAATTGCTTGGGACATCCACGCTTCCGCTTTCCTTGCTGGTTCCAATCAAGCACCTGCTTGGCGATATAATTGGAATCTCTTTCCAATCCAAAGTCCAAAGGAATTGGATTGTATGGCCAATCCGTTTCCACTTACGTCTCTTGATCTACAGGCTCAACAGGGTTTCTTGGCAGAACTTACAATGTATCAATGGCCAATTTATTAAGTAATGACTTACAAAACATGAATCACCTCTGTATCTTACGTGGCTGGCATAACTCGTAACCCCAATTTTATTACATGAAATAATATAGGTTGCAGGCAGATAGGCACCTAATTTCCTAAGAATAAATAAATGAGGAAAAGCAATTATATAGTAACAATCGTTATTCTTGTAACTGTAACCTTACCTTGAAGATTCGCTAGACCAGTTTGATATGAGTTCAGTAACAAAATGTCATTGATACATATAGCTAGTGTGTTATTATTTTTACAAAGATTTTCAATTATTAATTCACAAAATGTGATACCCGAAGTGACAATACAGGTACTCAATCCTAAAGGCATAAAAGTGTTTTTACCTGGTAAGTTTATTTCAAATATAGAATTGTTAAAAACAGTGATTTAGTCAAGTTAATTTTAATACCAATGACGTTATACAATTTATAATACGATATTTCATTCTTTGAATATACAGTCAAAATAACATCTTTAATAAGTTTACAAGTAGTTTCTATAAGTTGCACCTGATTTTATCTTTTATCAAAGCAACTGTTGTCTACTAATATTATAATAAGAGAAGTATAATGTATGTAGTGGTAAAAGTGGTAAAATATTTTACATTTTACATACATTAGCCTGAAGAACATGGCTAAAAATATGTATTATAAGTGTTCGGCCAGCCGGCACATTATTACGTTTCCTTGACTTTTGCAGCTTTCTATGCACTCTTAGCTAGCAAAAAGAGATATCTTTTAACGCCCCCCGTTGCACTTAGCTTTTAGATAGAGAAAAAAACTACTGGACTGGGTTCGTTTATTGCCAGTTCTTCTCTTCCGTTCTACGCCCTTGAGTTGAGAACTGGCAGTACATGTAAAATTGGAAGCATTTAATGTATATTTCTTTTTTGACGTTCATAAGTGTACATTGTGTTGCCTATATGAATAAATGATTTTTTACTTTGACAAACTGGGAGTTGAATATCGCACTAATAACCTTGACGCCATTGCTATTTTTTATTTCTTCACCAGTTGCTCCATCCTTTTTTTTCACCCAATGGTTGCTTGGTAAAGATCGCTCGATCGCTTGCTGTTGATAAATAAATAGATTCGCGTTTTTTTGTCACTATACTTAAAAACTTACAGAAAATGCAGAAAATTTACCAATAACATCATTTTTATTCGACGGCCTGCTTTACAAGGAGAATGCAACCATATCGCCAAGCAACGTTGACCGTGCCATATGGGGGTTTGGGGCGAAAGTAAAGACAGGAGGATGGTTGTTCCAAGATCCATTAGTGGAGATAAAAGTGAACCAAAGGATTTTTTACCACATATTTGTCTCGACGGGGCATGGGGAAGTGGGACAACCGAACGGTGATGGCATTGCAAACTTCACTTTACCGGGATATACCAATAGCAATCGATTGTACATTGTCAATTGTAAGTAAAAAATTAAGTGTTTTAATAGTTAAATCATAAAATTAATATATCGTTGTTAGTTATATGACTCCAATATAGTAAACTATATATATATTAGTAAAAATATTACACAACCTAAATGCCTACATTACATACATGGCGGAGCAATGGCGCTGGTATTAATAATACCTTCAAGCTACAGACTACAAAATACTGCTATTTGAAAACTGCTACTGCTATCAAAAAGTCTGTCAATTTGTAGATCTATTAATATTGCAACAGTTTTGAATTTGACTTGATATTATTAAATTATAATTACAATGGCAGATTATAACAGCGCCATTGCTCCGATATAGATATATAACTTTATATTATTACTATTATCTATATACTATTTATATCATTTTAAAACAAATCAAAGCCATAAACAAGAATTGAATTGTTGAATCATGTTAAAAAGTTAGAAAAGTTTATTTGCCTATATTTAACTTTTCTAATATAAAACATGGCTATTGCACTGTCATTACAGTGTCTGTTTTATGAGTATTATATTTACGTAATGCACGAGCAGGAGTTCCATCTAATGTTAAGTACCACCGCCCATAGACACATATTGCCAGAGGGCTAACAGTGCGTGCCTTTTAAGAATTTGTACGCTCTTTAAGGAGCATAAGTCGAATTGATTTGAAAGTACATCGGTGAGCAGTTCAGACTTCTATGCCTGACACAAATCGTCGAAGGTCCAAGGGTACTCTAAAAGAAGACTTTTAGTAGTCACACACGTATTGTATTTTGACATAAGGGAGTCATAGTTTGCGTTTGCGGAAGTCTCGTTACTAAATCTTATCGATACCACGCCTTATTAAGCGCGGCATAGCATGACTACTGTACGAAAAAAATGTAATGAAAATGACGAGTATATTTCTAATTTCTCAATCGTACCCCAAAATTTATCAGTTTATTAATGATGCTTTCCTTTACAAGCAAATTATAATTTAACCGGTTTCGTGACTTCTTCATGTTGAAAATCACAGCTACAAGCATCAATAAGTCTTTTAATTCATTCATAGCTCTGGTAGATCCGTCAGCACCTAGCCCAGACTGTCGAAAAACAGTGACGAAAGTTCGCGGGAAACGCGTGTGCTCTGGTGAAACTATATTCGAGGACAATTTTGACACTTTCCGAGAAGACTTTTGGCAGATTGCTCATTATATACCTATCGACCATCCAGTAAGTATTAGACCTACGCCGTTGTTACTACTCTTTTTCAGGTGCCACTTTAATACTAAAGGTTGACTGTTAACAACTTCAATTCCCAAGAAGCAGCATTGCCATGTGCAGCTTGCACTAGTCTAATCAGCTTCTTGGGAAATATGATGCCAGTCCACTCCCGTACGTTTCGCGACCATGACTTCTTCCTTCTACCAGCCCGTCTCTTGCCTTGAATTTTACGTATACATTGTTCTAGTGGAAAGTCTTTTCAATTTCATCATAGGGTTTAATCTCGCTTGAAGCGTTTAAATACGCTATATCAATAGGCAAAACTAACTAAAATAACACATCTACTTAAACTTTGATCATATAAGTGACTACAAAATCGTATTATGTATCGGTACCACGTGGGCCAAGATGGAAATGTATCGCCCATGTTGACTACTAGTACGCTTATTTTCAGGAACACCCCTTCGTTTCCTATCAGCGATTGCAGAGTAACCCAACAGTAGTCGTTGAGAATGGTAACTTACGAATTTCGCCTAAACTACAACAGGACCTTTTCCAAAGGCAAAATAAATCCATTTTATCTGGAACTCTTGACCTTACCAGTGGGTAAGTCCTTAGTTAAGAATAAACAAGGAATAAACAACAATTTAGTTAAGAATAAGGGATAAATAGAAGTATGATAAGATAAATTATAAATAAAGTTTAGTTATACCTTGGAGATGCGCAATATTGCTCAATCATCACCAAGTTGCGAAAATGAGGTTCCGCACGGATGCAAGGTTCAGAAAACGAGTCATGCGTTGTAATATAAAAATAATTTGTTTTTTTCGCCGCTTCCTTTCTTAAAAAAGCATTCTAGTAAACTTTCATTTATTCATAAAACTAAATATATCAATCAAATATGCATTATTTACAATTTACTTAACCTACATATAAAAAATAATAAAGAAAATTAAATCAAAATTTAAAAAGTTTGTCCCGTGGCAGTGAACCTGGCAGCATTTTCTCGGTATATTGCGATACTTAAATCTTTAATTAGCGCCTGTAAACTTGAACCCCATGGTCCAAAAGTCTCTAATAAAATTTGCAATTTTTTTAAAACTTATATCAAAATCAGTTTTGTATTGACCGGTCATACAACGACCACTATTTAAGCCTAACTTGTTTAATTTATTGCGGTATATGCTTAGAACCTGCATCATGACTCCACATATACACCCTCACCATCATACAACACCGAATTAGGTATTACGTAATAAATATTTTTATTAATTTATCGTTTTGTATTTATTTGTACCTTTTGTATATATTATGAAGTCCATCTTTGGCTATATGTTTAGTGTCATTGTTTTTTACTGTATATAATTTATGTTAGATGTATAGTTACGAAAAAGATAAAAAATATATTTTTTTGTTTAATAGTAGACGCTGTAAAACTACACACAAATAAAGTATTCATTACTTACAGCGGAGTCAGAGCCGTCCATTGAATTCTTTAGTTTAATTCATTAAATATCAAACAGTAAATCTCAACAGTTAAGTTAATATATTATGAAAGCTAATTCTTAACTAAACGGTTTAAGTGCCCATTATTGCGATTTAGAACACAATTTTTTGTTTTCAGCTGCACAGAACTACGCACATGTTCCATGTCGTCTATTGGCGTGGATATTGTGCCTCCTGTCGTAAGTGGTCGAGTTACCAGCGCAAGATTTGCTTTCACATACGGGAAGATATACGTACGAGCGAAGCTCCCGCAAGGCGACTGGATATATCCAGGTACATCTTTGATTATAAAGTGGTTATGGTTATGGTTTCTGGACATAGTATCCATACTTAGACGCTCAATAGGTCCGTTGTACGTAAAGTCCTGGCTAACTAAGCCTGCATAACTACTTCCAAAAGCACAGAAGCCTGCTGGGCACTTCGCAGGCTTCACGGAGCGACCTCACTGTTCCGAGGATTTCTGCACGTTGTTTAGCCACAGCCTTGCATTCCAGAACTACGTGGGTGACTGATTCCTCTGCGCTGAAACTGCCTCTGCATATGGGTCTGTCTAGGATCTAGGACAAAAGGATGTTAATTAAAGAGACAATGGCACGTAATTGTCCCTATCAATGTTTTGAGATTAGTTCTGTTCAAGTTTAGAAGTCCCTTTGTCAGTTGCGGTTTAACTGCTGGCAGAGCCATTTTGGATTGTCTGCAGTCCGCGCTTCGTGACCAATGTTGATGCTGGTGTTCCGCAGATCTTTGGCGAATCCGGGTTCGCACTTGCGAGAAGGGCAAGGGAAGGAGCGGATACGGGCCCGAACTCTAATGTATGAATCATAAGAAAAAAAGTCCTATTTATTTATTTTTAAAAGGCACTAGATACATATCTTATATCTCGCTTCCTCTACTTCCATAATATTCACTATACAAGTTCGTCGGCTTACATTGCCTTTGTTCTCTCTTTTATGTATAGAACGAAAAACGTCTTTTTTGAGTGAACGGTTAGGTTTACGTTATAAACGTATTTCAGAACCAATAAGTCTTAGGTTTCTTCAAGGTAAGACTCTCGTGCTTTTTGGCATTGAGAGTGTCAATGACTACCAGTTTCACTTAACATCAGGCGATGCTTGTTCTATAAAAAAACGAAATTGAACATATGAAAAACCTTTGAAGTGATATTTTTTATTTACCAAGCACGTACTTCATATCTATAATATATGTATATACTTTTGATAATAATATTATGTTTGTATTTTCAGAGATCTTGCTGGAACCACTTTCAAAGAAATATGGCAGTTTGAACTACGCGTCAGGGGTGCTGAAAGTTGCCATGGCAAGAGGGAACACTGATGTGAACAACGAGCGATATAGTAATAATGTACAATTTTTATTTTTCTTGTCATCGACTTCTTAAAATTCATAATGTTTATATTCATTAAGTTTATATTGTTATAGTTAACCAACAAATATATAACCTTATTTGGAATGTGTCTAAATATCTAAATATGTATCTACAACGTTCTTAACCTGCGTAGTAATAGGTT
The DNA here is from genome assembly GCF_905147105.1 of Pieris brassicae. Taxonomy (NCBI): domain Eukaryota; kingdom Metazoa; phylum Arthropoda; class Insecta; order Lepidoptera; family Pieridae; genus Pieris; species Pieris brassicae. The sequence continues at coordinate 9,929,981 of NC_059674.1, read as the reverse complement.
CACTGCCACAGATACCAAACTTTTTAAATTTATTTTAGTTTCCTATTTATCATTTTTTTATAATTATCATCCAAATAACAGACATGCAATACATTATCTTTTTTAAACCATATACATGATTTCTTTCCAATACATAAATCAATATATATAAAAATGAATCCATATTTCCCTTGGTCACGGCATCACGCTTCAACGGCTGGACTGATTACGCTTATTCGTTTTTTGTTGTGGTTGTTATTGTCAGAAGAAGGTTCTTATGGAAATAAAATTAAAAAAATAAGAAAATTGAATTAAAATTTGCAAATTTAAGAATACTTTTGTTAGGATAGCAAATTTTTTTTCTTCAGTAAATAGCGCTTTTATAATTCAAACTTTTTTCATGTAACCTTTATGGCGTTTGACAAAACATTGACAAAATGCATACTGCAAATATCGTCAAAGAGTTTAAAACAAATGCTTCGATCGGAGTTATTATATCGATAAAATAATAACAGTCGCTAATTGTTTTTGGCATTAATCTTGAAAATATAAATAGTTTTGTTAGTATTCCGTCACGGGAACAGGCAACATATAACTGGCCATGTGGAAAGCATGGATTTTCAAGATTAATGCCAAAATATCATAAAGCGTTTTTAGTTAATTATACCAATTCAAAATCAATATTCATAGTTAAGACAGAACAACGTCTGTTGGTTCCGCTACACAATATTTTTAATATCATTGGCAAACATAATAATAATTATAAATGTATCAATAGAAAATTGAAACAAATTTAAAAGTTTGGTCCCTATGGCAGTGTACGTTACATTTAACGCTGGTAGCATTTCTTTGCTGTATCACGATACTTATTTGTTGTGGAAAGGCCCTGTACTATCTAACCCCACGGCCTAAGAGTCTCTACTTCAAAGGAAACAAAAAAATATTTTTACGTAGAAAAATTTAATTACTCTGGGATAAAGGTGTATTCAAGTGAAATAATTTTAAATCCAGTAGTTTTTGTTTATTTAATATTAGACGCATGTACTTTGCTTCTTAAATAATATGTTTCAGTGGCTGATCGGAGGACCAATTCTCAATTCAAGATGTCGTAATGCGCTTGAGTTTTATCATAAGAAGATTGAGGGTGACCAGTTTTGGGGCGATGAATTCCACGAATATTCACTTACGTGGTCTCCAGGTAATTTCCATAGGGCTTTCATTAAGTATAAATGCCAGTTTAACCGTAAAAAAAGCTATACCTACCGTATAGCTATTTACGTTGGGTTTTTTATGGACAAACATTTTCGTACATTAGTAGTGGGTGTCATGTGGTGTCAAGTCGTCAAATCACAGTCACGAATAATTGTCGTACAATATTTAAATAGTTAACAATATTCGTATTTTTAATTGCAAAGTGATTCCAAACTTTGAAACAATTTAATAATAACAAAACATATCGAATCAAATTGAACTATGGTTCTTAATGAATAGAAAAAATTCAATGATTAACTAAAGCAACAATGAAAATCAATGGTCAAATGATTCAAATATTTCCTGATAATCCGAGCATTATATATTAACTTATATATGACGGAGAGCGAGGAACGAGGGTAGCACCTTAGTAATGGTGCAGGATGAAGCGCGAGAAGGACTGAGGATAGGAGAGAGAAGAGACAGACAGGCACCGAAAGCAACAAACGATAACCTGAACCATTTTTCACGTTATAGTGTTAAATTCAGGTCGTGCTTTCGAGAAATGTGTCGATAGCAAGACAAAACCTGCCGATAAATTGTGGAAGATAGTGAGCAGCATACTGACGTCATAGATTGGTTTGTTGGCATGAGCCATTTAGTTTTGATATTAATGTCTACTTTTTAATGATTCCGGCTTGGTTCAACCGCTCAATCGAACTGAGCGCCGCACCAACCAATTCCTGTATTTATAATAAACAAGTTTCGTTATATTTCGTGTACTCGTTCTACGAACCCGAGTCGATTGCAGAGTGAACCGGCAGTCATAGGAATGAGTGTCAAAGATTACTTTAATATTTATTGTCAGTAAGTTTCTAATATTTAAAATTATGATAAATTACTTTATTAAATAATAATTATAATGACTATGGAGTCATTATTACTATCGACAATTGAATAGTCGTTAATTTATAGACTTAGCAACATCTTACTACAGACTATCAAAAAGTCTATTAATCTGTGGATTTATTAATAGTCGCAATTGTATAAACAACATAAAACTGTTTTGAACTAATTTGACTTTGAGGTTATTAAATTACAATAAAAATGGCAGCCGATACTAGCGCCATTGCTCCGATATATATATATATATTATGATAAACATGCTACCTGTAGTATCTTTACGAAACCTAGGAGTATAACATTTTGCAGTCTTAATTAATTATACACAACCAAACAAATTTATTGTTGTAGTAGAAACAATACGAATTAATGAATAAATAAATCGGTTTTAATTATTTATCTTTGAAAATATTATCTACGAAAAAACTTTTATTTCAGATGAAATAGTACTAGAAGTAGATGGCGAGGAGTGGGGACGCTATACACCTGGAGCTACTGGCCTGAGGTCCTGGCTTCCAGCCTCATGCAGAGGAGACTGGTTTGAGCTACTCAATAATGGTGGTATCATGGCACCATTTGATGATCATGTTGGTTTTAATAACTTGTCTGTGTATTTTATATTGTGATATGTATTGTGAACGCAATCAATTAAGTTTTCGTAATTTACAAACGAAGACATAAACATAAATGCTAGTATGGGGTACAGATACTAAGTTCATATACATTTTTAGTTCTACATAACATTGGGAGTAGCTGTCGGTGGTATTGTGGAGTTCGCTGATGGCTTATCAACTGGAGATCAAATACCCAAGCCATGGAGGAACAGGGGGCGAAAAGCTGGATTCTCTTTCTGGCAAGATAAGGAGAACTGGTACCCAACCTGGAGCACACCAGACCTGCTTGTCGACTATGTAAAAGTTGTCGCTTTGTAATTTGAAAATACGCAACAAGGATTAAACTGCATAAATTGGCCTTTTATTTTCATAAAAAAAAAATGGTATGAAATACAATGGAGATATCGTCAGGCTAAATTAAGTATATTATTAAATTATCTTGTATTTTCCTGTATCGTATCATAAGAATAACTCTACCATTACATTTTTACTTTCCAATACTTTGTAGAATTCTTGTGGAATGGAATTCGAAGAAAATTTAAAATCCAAACATCGATTTTGTGCTTTATTATATTTTGAATGAAATATATACAGCCAAGCCTGGTCTGTTAGTTATAAATAAATATTTCTGAGGTGATAATAAGTTTCTCCATCTATTGTAAGATTTGTTGCTACAGTGGCAACACAATCATTGTTTTGTCTCTGGGCTGCAATAACATTGATCGCTTCATCTGGTTTTATAAGTCTTATCCTTGTTGGGCCAGACAGAGGTCCATCCTCACGGCCGTCGTATGTCAGTATTCTTATTTCATGCATTTTGTTATACTTTATACCATCTATTTTCACTTCTCTTGCTTCGGCATCAGATATAACAATTATCCTGGGTTTGCTTTTTGGTAGTTTTTCTTGGTCAAATTCCTTAAAATTAGAATTATTGTTTAATTTTTCTTTTTTTTTCGTACTCGGACTTTTTCATTGTTAGTTTTCAATATAGCGCATTAGTATCCCGTTGCTTTCTGCGTAAAACATTCAGGGATAATTATTTAGTTTGCTATGATCCAAATTAATGGCTTTATAACCAGAGTTCCGTAGAAAAATCATAACTACTTATCATAACAGTCAAATATTCCTACGAATATGGTATGATTGCCGTAGAGAATAATAATAAACATAAGTGTAATATCACTAACCTCTAAAGCGTTGTGATTCAAAGTTAATCCAGGTATTTGGTCTCCATTCACTAACTTAAAATATCCTTGTTGTTGGCTTTCAACAATCCAGACTTTTATCTGGATAAAAACATTAATAATTAATTAGTAATTAAAAGAAAATAATTGTACATAAAAGTCTCTCTAAATCAGACAATGTGTACATTTATATAAATTAGCACAAAAATTGTTATGTACATAGGAAAAAATAAGTAAGGAATAAATTTTAATATCACTAACAACAGTCACACATTTTTTTTTACTTTTGTGTAACGAAAGCGTTTCATCGTTCAAAGGCAAGTGGCAGGTTTACTGCATATTTTTCTAACCAAATATTTATTAAGCAATAAAGTCAGTGTTAAAGTAATGATAATTATACTTACTTTAAAACCATCTATAGAATCAGCGTTGCCTTTCCAACTCCACTCAATAAGCAATCCGTCCGACAACGTTATTACACTTTCAATATTTGGTATATCTTTTTCTATCACAAACCCAGCACAAATTATAAACACAAGAACTCGTTTCATGTTGCCTTGTTCATATCAACACGATAAATGTCATTGGACTTTCCGTGACCGCAAATACTGTTCGAACGCTTGTGTTGTTGTGTTTGAACTAAAGATTCTACTTGGCTTATAATTTTTAAGTTCAGATCTTTTGGTTCATGTTAGGCATTTCCCTGTAGTGTTAATATATATTATCTGTGTTACATATATTGAGGGTGATTTATTTAATCATTTTAAATTCAGTTAGAGTTTAACAATTATTAAAAATAAACAAAGCTTAACAATCTTATTTCACAAATTAACAGTTTCAATAAAATAATATTGAACACCATTTTCAGGTGTCGTTTCACCAATACTCGAGATTGCACAGTTGTTTGAGGATGTCTTCTGAGCTAGCACTGTATAACCATCTCCTTTTACTATTTTCACTCTAATGGGGTGAGACGTTGGTCCATCGAGGTCCTTCCTGTATGCCAGAACACGTACTTCATATAGTGTATTGTACTTTATTCCATCTGTTATTTTGATGCTTAAGTCATTATTTATATCTATGTTAGGAGTGGTATATTCTCGAGGTGGATGTTTCGGAACTTCAATATTATAAGGCTGAAATGGAAAAAAAAGCGCTTTTACTATTTCACACTCCTTCATACCAATCAAGGTAAACAAACCCATATTTTATATACTACTGTCTGTTACTAACTATTTACGTTACTCAGTCATAATAGTTGTTATAACAAACATTACCAGAAAATACATATATTTAATGTACCTAAAAAAACTTTATAAAAATTATATTTAAAAAAAACTGATACCACACTTTACTTGATAGAATGGCTTTGTTATTTCTCTTTTATATTGAACACGTTATAATGATCAATGCATCTGACAATTTATTATATTTTTGTTTTGTACATGTAGCTAATAATTTATTTTCAATTTAGATTTTGTTTTGGACTTATGTGTATAACGTTGTATGATACGCAGCTATGGGAATACTGATAGGCAAAACAATTAATTCCATAAGTGTTCGACATTTAAGTACCTCAACAGATCTTTCATCCGAAATTATAGCAAGTTGTTCCCCACTTAACAATGTATAGGAGCCATGTAGTTCCTCCTCGATTTTCCACACTCTTATCTAAAAATATAAAATTTTATTCATTATAAACCTCAAATCGCTATTAATATTTTATCCTAATCACTCAAGAGACACTTAGAAATTAAACAAACAAGATATCATATATTTTATATTATTTATTCTTACATGAATAATAAAATCAAGGAGATTGCATATTTATTTAAGTCGACGTTGTGATCTAAAGCTTGACTCAAGTCAATATATATTTCCACAACTAAGTTATTGTAAAATTATGAAAGTCTAAATAGTATCTTTTTTAAATACTGATATATACTAGACTACAATGTACACATACCTTATATCCAACAATTGGATTTACTTGAAAATTTTCTACAATTCTCCACTGAACAAACAACCCCTCGGGTTCATATAGCGACACCCTCACCTGAGTTGGCTTGTCTATAACCTGTGTTAAGACAACTTCGAATATAAACAATAAATATATCTTCATAGTAGACGTTTATCGTGCACCAGAGACCAATAATAATGACGATTTCGCTGCAAATAGCGTTAAGCAAAATTAAATGTCTAGTGGCGTTTGTGACTATTTATAATTATAACATATAATGTGTACATTAATTATGGTAATTAGTGAATTCCGTGATGTATATATACACACGCAGCAATGGATTGATTTTGAGATTTTGAATTATTAGAACATTTACTTAAAGTTGAACATACTATACAAATAGACTCATAATTCTATACATTAGGAAAGTTAGAAAATTTTATATGATCTAATTATCTTGTTTTATACTACGTAAATAAAAGACAATCGTTTGCAAAAAATAGTTTATTTGGTACTGAGCAACATAAAAATACAGTGGCAGAGGAATAAAGAGCCGAAAGTACTTTGGGGTAAGATAAAGAAGGAAAATGTTTTTTTTGGTTATTTTATTTACAAATAAGAATTATGTATAAAAGGCTCTCCATCACTCGAGTTTGTAATTATTGAAACACCACATGAATCGAGGCTTCTCAAACCCAATACGATATAAACTGGTCGTGGTTTCACTATCTTTGGTGACTTGGTATAATCTGTCGCCGATTTTACGACTTTCACCCGAATGGGATCTGTCATTGGTCCTTCCGCTGTCGCATTGAAAGTATTGACTCTTATTTCATACAAATTGTCTATACTCATAAATATTCTTGCCAGGTTATGATATCCGTTGGAATTCGTTATTACACTAACATTATTTTTGGATATGTGTTCTATGCTGAAGGGCTGAAAATGCATTACTCATTAACAAATTTTGTCAGATTTATTTGAAATTTTGTAAGCAAGTAAAGCAACTTAAGCAAGAAAGTAACAATTATTGTTAAGCATTCGAACGTCAGATTTCCGAGTGACCGCCCTATGATTATCAGTAAGGCAGAAGTCTATATGAACCCTAAGGCTTTACAAATATGTATTAAAGTAATGAAAGACAAGAAAAATAGGCACCTATATTATGTATATCCCTTCTACCATAAAAGCAACATAACATATTTTTGATAAAAATTGGATAGCTAGTATTTTATCGTGTACAAACATAAATAGATACTCAAATATTATCTAAATCTAACAGCAGATACTGAATTTCTCCTCGTTTTAAGTCTATAAACAAATAAAACATACATCCCATCTTGTAGTGAGCATTATATTATATTTCACCTGTAGCTTATGACTTCACAGTTCAAATACTTTATAGTTAGATTTTCGTAAAAAATATTGAAATCTTTCCTACTGCTGTACTTTACAATACCTCTTGAGCAACATCGTTCCTCTGCAATCCTGGGTATTGATCTCCATTTAGTAATTTAAAATTTCTTGTTGTTTCTTCTTCGATCGACCATATCTTCACCTAAAAATATAGAGGTAATCATAACAATTAAATAAACAGTATTTACAGGTCCGCCATACCTGAGCTGAGTAAGGCTGTACTTGCCGCGCACCTCCACTATGTGGAACCGAGCAGCTGGTTCCACAATATAAATGTATAAGTTCAAAAATATCATCATTAAGTTTTTATTATAGAAAAGGAGGAAAATAGGCAGGAGGCTCTCCTGATGTTAATGCCTGACCATAGGCACATGACCAGAAGGCTCTGCAGCCTTTTAAGAATTGGCACACTCTTTTCTTGAATTAACCTAAGTCGAATTGGTTCGGTAATACTTCAGAGGACAGCTACTTTAACCTAGTGGTGGTGCCCGGCACAGACTGCCTTAAGAAACGCGCAGTTATGCAACGACGGACGTCTAGGTGATACGGAGGTATTTTGTATTCTGCCTTGACGTCCGATGATGTAACTCAGCAGGAAGTATTATTCCGAACACCTCATTTGAACACTCTCCCTGATGATTGCGGTAGAAGATGAACATTTCCACATCTCTACGCAACGCTCGGAATATCGGTCGTCGACGATTTCAGTCATCCGGAAAGAGCTGGAACAAGGGGAGCTCCCGCCCAGATGCGCGAACAGTACTTCAGTGTTTATTGAACGTATCGATAAATTTTGGAACAGTTGTAACATTATTATATATCATTAAAGGTAATTTAATAGAACATTTAAATATTAGAAAAAAATATGCAAATTCTCACCTTGTACCCATTTATCAAAGACAAGGATTTGTAGGGCACAGTATTCCATCTAGCATACACGCCAATAGGTTCCAAAAACGAGAATGTTAGTCCATTTATTCCCGGCAATTCACAATTCACATTCACAAGGAAAATGTTTAGTAAAATCAAGTTCACGAATGCCATCTTAGTGCGAATTGATAACGTGAGATCATGTCATAACACATCAATATTATACGACCAAATTATATTCACGATTTTATTTCTGAATATTATGAGAACAAGTTTAAGGCGTTGTATGCAACATAAATAATTTATATAAAAAATACGGTAAATCTTTTCTCTTATTATTATACATTTTAAACTTTTGAAGATTTTAGCTTATAGCTTGGTATGAGTCAGAAACAGAAATGTAAAATGCTTCTAATTTTAGATTTACTGCCAGTTCTCAAATCAAGAGCATAGAAGAGAAGAACTGGCAATAAACTCTCCGCCATTCTTTTTAATCGTCAGGTTTATGTAATATATATAAATGTAATATTAAACTCATTATTGGTATCATTTCGAGAACTCTCTAAACTACATAAATTTTCTAAGTTGGGGTTAAAGTAGATGTTAAGTATTAATCATATATAATATTCGTAGGAACTGAGAAATAATTTATGGTAGATAGTTGTTTAGAAAATTTTAAATTTATTCAAAATTTAATTTTTAACATATTTATATTATTTTTAGTATAAATTATGATAAACACTATATTTAATGTTAGATTAGAATGTTTTCCAAGTGCTTACTTATGTAAGAATTTTCGTATTCATATGAAAACTTTCAACAGAACTCAATATCTTAAGTGTTAAAATGTAATATAATATATATATATCGTAAGAAGCGTATTACTAATTTTACAGGGATTCACCCATTGTTGGAAGTTTGCAGTTTAATCATCCGATGAACAGTGAACTCATGACCCTGAGTACTAAAATGTCTATCAAACCGGTCGGTCGTGTTGCCATATTATTCTTCATACTAAGTGCGCACGCGCAGTCATTACCAGATGTGACGATACAGGCATTCAAACCGAAAGGTGTTCGCGTGTCTATACAAGGTGTGTATAAAAAGTATTTTTCGCTTCCTTAAATATTGAAATTTGTACCATAAGTTCCGAAGGTAAATTCGGATCTATTCGGGCCGTTTATGGCTTTAAGCCTTTATCAGTAAAAACAAGCTCCAGCAGTATGATCTAAATAATAATATTAAAATGTCATATAATTGAGAAAATGAGAACAATTTGTTTATTAAATTATTTAAATGATAATTAGTACTTCTCTCACGGAAGTTCAATCAAACAATATATTTTACCAACACCACCAAGGCTAAGCTTCTAAGAACCTTTCATTCTTATTTTACGCTGACAGTTATCTCCAGCGATTTATTATACGATCTCTAGGTGCATCAAATGTGGTTAATTAATTATCTGCTAATTAATTGTGATAAATAAATACAAACAACGCATAATTTGTAAACACATTTTCTGTACAAAAACTCGCATGCGCCAATCTTTCAATAATATCTAAGACCAGACATTTTTGTAAATAAAAGCTATACCGATCTATATCTTTAATAATATAATGCTGGTGGGTGTATCGTTAAAGCTGGCAACTCTGGAACACCTGGTACAAATTGCAATATCATTTCTGTATTGCATATTCAACCTACCAAGCAATCTTTGTAAAAGGAGTTACAACTTTCAGCTGACGTTGTAAATGGTCTCCAACTAATTTAATTTACAGATCCGGAGAAAAAACTCAACCAATTCGTGTTTCAAGGGAATGTCAATAGGAATATTAACGTCAATGATGTGGGTCAAATTTCTGGTGAGGTCATCAAGCCCACGAATGGGGCTTGGGTGTTTGAGGACCCGAACATATCTCTTAAGCCTGGTGATGTCATCAATTACTATGTGTTTGTTATACGGGATAGAAAGGGCTATGTCAACGACAATCTTACCTCAACAGTGACTGGTAAGAATATTATCTTCAGTCGCGTTCTTCAATGTTATGGATCATATTGGTGATGCACATGTATGCAACGTAGAAAAAACGTTATGGCTTATTTTTAATAGTGCAATGTTATAGGTGTACTATGCATACTTTCGTAACAGTAAAGGTAAATATGATTTACTAAAGACCCTATTATCTCAAAGAAACATTTGAGATACAATTGGTTGGTAAAGTTAACAGCATTGCAAATTCATTCATACTAGACGACGATAGACGGTACGTCAATATTATCACTAAGTTCACTTATGTCGAAATTATAACAAATTCAAATTAATTGGATAGAATTGTTTTCTACTTAGATGTCCAGAAGTATCGTATGAATTGTGTGTGTAACACAATCTACCTATCAAAACGAATATAACTCCTTTTTAATTTCAAAACAATACAAATATACTATAACGAATATTCCCATTCGCACAAAGCGTAACACAAAACGGCAACGACAATTGTATTTCTTCCAAATACAAGTTGTCGTTTTACTGTAAAAACAAATAAACATTGTGACCAAATGGCTTAAGATCATTGAACCTTTCTAATTTATCTAGGAATCGATATAACCTATAGTATTATATATATTCAAAACTATTTTCACACTAAACGAATGCAATAATATCGAACTGGGTTAGATTACAGTCGTTTGTTCCTTTGAGTTAACCTAGTAAGGTTTTATAAATTTCAGAACTGGTTGATCCATCATCACCCGCAATGCCCTCATCGCCAGACTGTAAATCAACTGTGACAGAGGTTGCAGGCAAAGTATGTGCTGGGCAAGTTATTTTTGAAGATAATTTCGACCGACTCCAGGATCTATGGCACATAGAGCAGTACATACCAGACCAACCAGTAAGCTTTGCGACGATTGCTAAGAAAAATTCTAAACATATCAGAAGTGTGTTTACACTACGGTTTTGACCTATCGAAATCATAATTCACGCAGTCACAGTTCTGAATGATATTACAGTTAGTATCATTTCACGGAATCAGATACACGTTTCTACAAACTAAAACAACAGAAAGACTAGAAAAAATATGTTTCTAATGGAATCTTGTCTTTAATATCAAAGTAAAATAACAATGCCAAAAACTGCCTGTAAATCCTAGGATAGTATTCCCATCATATTTGTTAGCTAGCTAATTTTAATTTGGTCGCTTATTTTTCGGGAAAATGTAAAATAGTCAAAGACAATATATAACACATACTTATTTTCAACATTATTTTAATACTTTTCAGGACTATCCTTTTGTATCATATCAAAGACCACCAAAAAGCCAAACGGTAGTCGTTGATAATGGTTACTTAAGAATCGCTCCCCAACTCCAACAGGATCTGGCAGGATTTTCCAATATCTCCATTTTGTCTGGTACCTTGGATCTCACTAGTGGGTAAGTTGGTTATGTAATCTTCCTTTTAAAACTTGTTAGATTACTTGTATTATTTATTTATTATCGCTTCGTTGCACATATGAAAACAATAAATTTATTAATTTATTTAAGTTATAATCCTAAAGGTTGAAAGCAATGTGTGCTTTTTAAGTATCAGGAGTCGGGCAGGAGGCTCATCCGATGTTAATTGATACCGCCGCAAATGGACATTCTCATTGCCAGAAGGCTAAAAGTGCGTTGCCGATCTTTTAAGAATTGGTACGCACTCTTGAAGGACCCTAAATCTAATTAGTTCAGATATAGTTCGCTTAAAAGCCATTTTGGTGGCGGCCTTTCAGAGAAACGAATATTTTTACAGGCTGATAAGCACTAAAATATTTTTTATTAAAAAAAAACGAACGCAAACTTTTAACTTTATTAGTTTTTGGAAGGTATGTGTAGTGTGTAGAAGAGCTAGAAAGAACTCACTTACCTAATCAAAAACAAATCAAGTACGAGGAGTTTTTTTTTTAACTTTAGATGCACAAGTAGAACCACGTATTCATCAAAATGCAGTGTCAGTGCCTGGGGCGCGAGTATTCTACCACCAGTTGTAAGCGGAAGGCTGACTACCAAGATGGCCTTTAAGTATGGGGTGGTTGAAGTCAGAGCCAAGTTACCAAAAGGAGATTGGTTATATCCAGGTATACATTTTAATAAATGTACCTATAGTATTTATCTTATTATTGCTTTAACTTGAGAAAAATGAAATTTCTGCAGAGCTGGTTTAAGTGTAGAAGCTTCGAAGCACTATGCCTCTAGGTTTCTATGGATTAAACATATGTTTTATCTTCGTGCGCTGGATATGTGCTACACTTAATTATAATAATATGCAAATATCACTTTAATATTTCTACAAATAAATTTTAAAAAGTTCAAAATTAAGATATGTTACAGATATTAAACACAACCACCCAAAAGTCATCAAAACTATGAACGGATGTCGTAAACCCTCAACAAATGTAATATAATAAAATATTTATAGTTAGTTATTAATATTTACAGTTATAAACTAACTGTTGTGGTCTCTGGCAGAATCAGCGCTGTGAAACACGTCTACTCCACAGCATAATGCTGAGTCAGGGCCAGTTGCAAGCACAACACACAAATCACACACTTAAAATTTAAAACTTTCCATAATGTTTTGTTATTTTTCTTTTTGATTATTATTATTTTGTGGGTTTCGTTAGTAATCACTGTTATGTCTATGTCTAATTTTAGACATTGGATTGGAGCCATTAATGAATAAATATGGATTTATGAATTACGCCTCCGGACTGATAAGAATCGCTGGAGCGAGAGGGAACAATGAACTGAACCTTGGTGCAGAAGATCTTAGTAATAAGGTAGGGTATTTCGTACTAACAAGAAAGGAATTAGAATTGAATAATTGAGAAACACTTCGACCAAAAGAAACGAAAATGAATGCTGGAAACTCCTGTCTGTAATTCTAAATAGAGATAACGATTGCGATACTAGCTTCAGTGTTAAGTTTTTTTCTGCACTATCTCAAGGCTCCGTCATCAACGCTTCAGATAATGGGAGAACTACTCTATGGCCGAATCGAACTGGCTACTAAAACGTTCCCGGACTTGAGTAGTTCTTTATTTTAAGAGATAACACACATTGGAAGGGTAGTTCTTCTATACTGAAAACAGACATTATAATACAAATTCCAAAGAACTTTCTCCCAAGCCGAGTAGTGGTTGTAGAAATAGGCTTCTGGAAACTGTAATTACCCTCTTTGAACTTTTAAAAATAGGTAGAATAATTTCTTAAAATCCGCAAGTCCGCGCGCATAAGCTGCTACTGTGTTTTTCTACATAACAATAATGTTGGATCGCTATCACTATTGGAAATTACAGTAGGTATATATTGTCTTTAGCCATTTTACTATGATAATAGTATAAAATATCGTATCTCTTCCGATAAGACTAGGGATAATTGTAACGCTTTTATTTAGAGGATTTAGAAGACAGCCAAAATACGTTTTCAATATAGTAATATCTCGCTTATGGTTTATTATACTTAGATATATACTGTATAATTCATTGGTAAAATTTTAACTTAGTTTAATGTTTGCATAAAGCTTGTAAAATATATAGTTTTTGTAATATAGGTGTTGTATGGTGGCCCTATTATGGATTTTGATTGTCGAGGCAACCTTCTTCGAAAACGGAGTGCAGCCGAACCGTGGTCTAATGATTTTCATACGTACAGTGCCAGATGGGAACCAGGTAATCAAAATTCTTTTTTACAACTTATACAATGGAGACATTAAAAATTAAACTTCTTTATGACCTTATTTTTCGAAAAAGGATCTACTATATGCAACTTTCAGAAATTGGTTTAATAAATTTAAATAAGATACAGTTCATAAAAGGCTTTTTTATCATAGATATGAATACAAATAATACAATTATTTCATTTTACCTTATTACTACTAAGATTATTACAGAATTTCATTATTTGTAATAGAATTATTACTATGATTGTTATCGTTATTATATATTTTTGTTATTATTGGCTTCGAATCTCTTCGAATTAACCGTGGTAGGGACAAGAAAACGATGGCGCGTAACGGAAAAATGTAACGCGTAACCGAAAAATGTGGCGACATTTTTCTACAAATGTTCTATAATGTCTGAATCAGTTTAAACTAGGACTGGTGAAATTTAAATTGAAATAACCGTTTTTTCACCTTAATTTCAGGTCGTATAACACTAGCAGTCGATGGAATTGAATGGGCCCGCATAGAACCTTCAGCAAATGGCTTTCAGGGGCTTTTGGGACGCGACTGCCCATTACCTAGGGACTTACTTGCGTCCGGTTCTAACATGGCTCCATTTGATGATTATGTACGTAATTTACTTTATATAATTAAATAACTATATATATATATATATATATATATATATATATATAGTTATTTAATTATATCTATAATTAATCTCTCTCTCGGCGAATGCTTTACACCAGTGAGTGAGATGAAAATAAGTTGCATAAGCCTTTGTTGATATTTTGAGTTCTAAATTTGCACCAAAATAAGATTTTTATGTGTAACAAATAACTATTACCAAATTTAATAGACACGTGGATCTTAGTCAGTTTTAGATCAGGATTTTATATTTGGTTATTAGTTAGTTCAGTATAGCTCAATCCACGGTAATTTTTCAGTTTTACCTGACTCTCGGTGTCGCAGCTGGTGGCATCAGCGAGTTTCCAGATGGGTCCTATACATCAGATTCTCGTCCGAAACCTTGGAGAAATCCCGGTAGGAAGGCGTCCTTGAACTTTTGGCAGGATATTAAGACATGGTGGAATACTTGGACACAACCTTTGATAGTTGATTACGTCCGTATCCGGGCGATATAATGCTAGTCGGTTTTAATAAAAATACTTGTATGCTTCGTGTTTTTATTATATATTTTTTTAAATATATGTTTATTATACAATTATTCTTATTAAACTTTCCACTTTGTATACATAGAACAGCACTTGAACCTCAGATTACAGTTATTTATAGAACTCCTGCCCGTTTGCAGGATCTGATAAGTGATACTGATACAAGACACTCACACAGCAGGCTCACATGTGCATTAGCGGCTTTTAGGAATTGCATTGCGACAGAAAGTCTACGCTTGTTCGCAATATCTACAGAATCGATTTCAAAGTTTTTTTCACTTTAGCTATAGAACATCCACATCACATTTAAAGCCAGCAACGCACTTGCGAGCCTTCTGGCGATGTGTACACTCACAGAGCCCCTTCCCCTTTAAACCCCTGTTATATAAAAACATTCACAGTCCCTACAACTTTTTTTGAGTTTGATGAATAAAATTTTACAAGTTTTTGTTTGTGTTGCATTGCTATTTATAGTTTCTATCATAGTTTAAAAAAATAAAATTGTGTTCGTATGGATATGGATCATTTTCGTATTGCACTTCTGAAGGGACTGTAATCCGACAACCTGTTGTCGTCCTTTGTAGAACAACCTGATAACCACTTCCTTTCACTACCTTAGTCCTCGTAGGCAGAGACATAGGCCCGTCAACGTCCTTCTTAAAGGCCAATACTCGAACTTCGTAAATCGTATTATATTTGATTTTAACTGTGGCCGATATTAAACCTTTGTTCGTAGACCCAATGATCTCTTCTCTGGAAATTGGTTCCGTGTTATTGACAGAAAATGACTGAAATTTTTTGTAACTATTAAATTTTGTACATACCAAAATCTTGATGTTATATATTCATAGTTAATTTTCACTTCTATCTTGAATTGTCAGAAAGAACTCTTTTTTTTATTGATCCAGCACGGCATCAAACTATTAAATCCTACCCATAAGTTATAGATCCCTGTCGTGTAATGTTTATAGGGTAAGGTTAGATTAGATTTTTAAAAGCAGACCAGAAAACATCTTAACTGTTATTATATTACGACATTATGAAAATTGCATGCATATTTTTATATGGATTATTGTGCTGTACTTATACAATTATACAATCTGAATGTACCAGTTTTTTTGCGATTTATCTATTATATTGTGATTTCATATAATTGTATTTCTATAATTTATTCTGTGTATGATGTTAGAAAGAAATATGAGATGTAGCAAAAGTTATATTACCATATAACATTAAGAAAATGATTTTAATTAAAATATTTGGTCTACCACAATAATAATCAACAACACAGAGGTATTTGGAGGATATAACGAAAATCGCGGTTAACAAATTTCAACCTATTTATAATCACAACGGGTTAAAACAGCGGTTAGGTTCATATACTCTATCTAATATTGACCAATCCATTAGGCGTTCGCCTCGCTTGTTTTGTGGATTCTAAAACCATGATTACTGTTACTATGATGTTTGTAGTATTAAAGAGTAAATAATTAATGTACCTTAGAGGATTCATCGTGTTTCACTGTCCCCGGATACTTGTCAGCATTGACCAACTGAATATCAGTTGTCGATGATTCTGGTATTTCCCAAAGCCTTATCTACAAATGATTATCTTCAAAAAAATTACAATTGAAATATAATAAGATCAGCTAGATGCAAGGTTACACTCTATTTTTTTATATAACAGGAGGCAAACGGGCAGGACGGTCGCCTCATAGTAAGCGATACCGCCGCCCATGGACACTCACATTGCCAGGGGGCTGGAAAGAGTTTCCGGTCAATGATGGCTTTATTAGCGTAGAATTAAGCAACACCGGGAACTGAATTGTTTCAAAAATTACCTCATATCATTTGCAATACTACATTGAGGTTACTTTGCAGTTCGATGAGTTTCAGTGTGGAAGACACATATGTACAAGTAAAGAAATGGACTCTGTCTGATAACACTTAACAAACCTTGTACCCAATTACTGGATCATCGTTCCTTTGTCTCACCGGCCACCACTGGACATACAAGCCTTCTGGTTCTGCCAAAGATACACCTGTCACTTCTGGAGCTTCTAAATACCGTTGGCTTTCTTGAATCCCACTAACTAAGACAATATAAGCTAGTACAAGTATGGACTCAGTACGTAGAATCATTGTTATTCCGCTCACTGTTATAGTAACCTAATACTGAAATTATTTAATAAGATTTGTATACAAATACTCCTAATGTCGCCTTTAAATAATTTATTAACACAATATTTCGTAAGTTCGCACCAGAGCTATAATTTATACTGTGTTTTTTGCAAAATTACGAGTTTATTGACAGCGATAACCTCTTCACAACTGCAATTGTATCTACAAATTCAAGGTCTTTCGAATTGTTGGTTTTTAATCTATATTTTGTAAGAAATAATTAAATAATATCACAAGGCCTAGTCCTTCCCCTATTCCTATTTATTAACTATGAACAGTGAAGTCATAATATGAACTTAAACAAAACTGCGTCTTATTCAGAAAAAAATGTCTAAGGATCCATATTGTAATTTTTCTTTAGGAACTCATGTATAAATTACGCAGGAACTCAAATTAAGACAAATTTATAATGAAGTCTCTATAAAAGGTAACTAAGTAAAAAAATCAGAGATGTCTTTATTTACTAAAACAGTGATTACATTACTCAGAGTCGGAATACAAGACGAATTAATTATTGATGGAACAAAACTTGTTTCATTAAAGCTTAACATATTTTTAAGCTAAAACGTGATGTAAGGTGAATCACAAGGAAACGTGTAGTGTGCATCGCAAAATACACTTTAAAACAAATAATTAAAGTATCGTTTACAATTCATACATTCCAAATAAGTATATTTTATGACTAACGCCATAGTAGACCACGAATATTTATTTTACACAAAAACATTCAGTGTAATTAGTTTTCATGTTATTATCGTTTTGACAATGGTGCTAATTAGGATGTACTCTCAGTAATATCTTAAAAGGGCGAAGAGAATACTGTATATAATTTTGCATTATTTTAACTAAAGACTTTCGCCTCTTTTGGGGATTTATGAATATATTTTTTTATTGTATATATGCACTTCACATCCCATTATAAATGGATAATTATAAAAGTATTGCAAACTTAAGGAGGTACTTTTCTTTAATTGGTTATCCATCAAACTGTAGGAATGTATCTATGTTTCATAAGTTTTTTTTTATTTGGTATAATAGTTCTTAAATTTAATGTGTGTATTGTGTTGATCATTTGTTATTTGGAAATTAAGTTTGTGAATTTCCTATTAAAAATAAACGTACGTTTTCTTTAATTTTTTTATAGATATAACAATTAATATTCTATATAATAATATATTGTATTGTAATTCTGATGCTCATTTTAAATTCAGTACTATTGTCTCCGCTTACTTAGTCACTTTCCGGTACACCAGAATTAGCACCATTCTTTACATCCTTCTTAACTATAACATATGTCGGAGCAATAGCATTAATGTCAGCTCATTGTCATATCACCGAGCTTATAAATTAATTAAATTAAATCATTTCAAAACCGTAATATATTTTTTTAGTATAGACTATTCAATCGATGCGATAGTAATAATCCTTTCACGTTGATAATTAATAAGACCTTTGGCATATAATAACAATGACAGCTGACAGTAACGCCATTGATCCAACATATACCAAATGTCTATTACTAAATGATTTTAAAATTAAAATGAGCAGTGAATTTAACAAAATCTTTTAAAGGCGAAATATTCAAACAATTCAGGAACTATTGTTATGTGTACCGTGTTCTCTATTTTTTCTTATAATACTGACAAAGAATTTCAGTAGGATTCTATCTTTAATTGGCTACTAATTAAATCTCGTTAAGTACACTTACGCAAACAATAAGTCAAACAGGTTGCATTATTTATTAATAATTCCAAGTCTATGTATGAGGCAAAATACGTTTTGTTCGCTACAAAATTTAGAATTAAATTAGCAGATGGTTAGGTATTAATTTGGTAGAATATTCCGTTCTCTCGACTCAGGCTTAACGTACCACGAAATTTATATAGAATCATAAAAAATGCAATTTCAAATGTACATTTAATGTAAAAAGACTATCACGCTTAATACAAAGTATTGTGCAAAGCCCGCGCAAAAGTGATTTTAACAACGAAATGCTTCAGCATGTTATATCATTTTTGCTATCCGGTACTATGACTTTTGCGTGATAGTAAAAATAAGTCACAATGATATAATTGCAACATATAACCCTTTACGGAAGACGAATAAAACAAAATTCGGTGGCGCTACAATCCAATATGGGCCAAATTTTATTTCATAGATAAGTAGGTGATCTTTATGCTGTCTGTCACATTAAAGTTCACGTAAGCATACTTTTTACAATTCGTGTGAAGATGAAAAGTGGATTTTATATATCTCTAAATACATGTTAACAATAACACTTACGTATCAGATATGAAAATTAGTAAGAGTTGTAGACAAAAGATTGACTAACAGTGCGATAATTTTAATTAATAAACATATATTAAAGTACAGACGTATAAGTCATAATATATTATTGAGGATTAAGCTAACAGCTTGTTCGATTTTCATATATAACATTTCTTACGACGCCAACTTGGAGTAATATAATTTACTCTATCAAAGTCTCGATTTAGGATGACCTATCACTCCCGTATGACAAATTCCAATACTTTTTTAACGCGGGATTCAAACTTAGCGCCAACTTGCTAGTGATCCTAGCATAGGGAAGAGACAAAAAATATATATTCATATTTAAATCAATATCCTAAAGAAAGTTACGTCAACTAAATGCCACGATCCTATGAAAAAACTAAAGCGTTCTTCATTTATGTATCTATGTACCTGGTGAAATTTGTGTACCCTTCTGAAGGTCAAACAATCAAATATCTCCATACTGATATAAACTGCCAAACCTTAAATTAAATAAACCTTAGTAAAAGGCCTTTCCGTCACACCTTTTAATTGTCTAGTATTTTGTATTGTAGTACTCGCTCCGCAAGATATGAATTCTGATTCAATAAAAAAATAACAAATGTTTAGCCTCTACCTACAGGTATAACTCTCTCAGCGGCCAGTAACTCATGTCTGATCATCGTCGTCAGCAAGTAAACATCTGTATTTCTACCAGTTTCAGTCTAGCGCCTCTCTTGTTACAGCGTACAGATTTTGGTTTTTACTTTCACTCGAGTCACCAGATCACCGATTTGGTGAATCACTGGTTTGCCTTCTGTGTATTCTCGATATAGTTGGTATATAGGCGAACGCATTTACAATAATTAATCATAATTTTAATTATCGGTTTAATATTATTGAGTAAAACGATCGCACTTTAGCCAATTTATAAAACACTACGTATATATTAATGAACATCAAATTTCCAATAGACAAAGATATTTTATATCTTATTTCTATAGAGATAAACACTACATCTACTGAGTTTTATAAATAGTTCTACTCGTATAAGTATTTTACATATTAAAACGGCTAAACCGAACCTAGAAAGCTTATGGAAATATTGACTGCGCCACTTTGACCAATAATCTGAACTGAAAAATTGAACGCTATTTAATTTGTGTTAAAATTAAAAATTCTATACCATATATGTACTAATAGAAAATTAACAGTTACTCGTAAATAATAAAAATGCCTTCGTAAATAAAAAATCACGGTTACACCGCTTAACATCCTTTAAAACAAACCCCGTTTCCAAACCCACAATAATGTTCTAAAGCAGAAAGTATTCTCGTTCCTTGCCCGATAATATTTTTCATTTAAAGCTAGATTTTCACATGATAGTAACAAATACAAAAACTACTTTTACCACTGCGTGAGATGGGAAATTACACCTGTCACAGTCAAAATCAAAATGGCGGTCATCATGGTCATGATCGCAGTAGTATTAGAATTAATAACTATTTATAAAGAAATGATGACCAAACTTCTGTATTATACTAAAATATAAATGTATGACATTAGGCCATATATATGCTAAATAAAAATATATTCATAGAATTCAAAATCATTATATTTTTCAATATACCTCGCTGATTATCGATTGTTTTGTCTCTAATATCCTAAACGCGAATCTGACTTGTTTTTTTTATTTTATTTTATGGCCTGATCTGTAATGATGGATTTCGAGCAGACTTGTTTCCGAATTTACAGTGCATTTATGAATCAAAACGTACGTTTCTCTGATATATATATATATATATATCAATATTAAACGATATGTTTAAAAAGCCTCAATAAACGATATATACTTCTGTATACATAATTAATAATTAGAATCTATTATATTAAATCGTTCGTCGAGTGTTACACATTACGATAAATTGCACTGCATACAGCTGCGTGTATATAAATTTATACATACATAAAACACATCAACCTTTATATGCAGAATTGTCCTTAACATTGCCGTGAAATTAATTTCATCTATAAAATATGACTAGGAAACTGAGAAAAGAACGTTGCGCTTGTACTGTATCTAATATAGGGAAAATTTACGCATTCGTTTTCAAATTAAGTACGTTGAATCGATAGCAATACTGGACAAAATCATTTAAGCATTTTAAGAATGGGAATGCTCTTATCTTGAAGGTCCTTAAGTCGAATTGGTTCGAAAATACTTCAGTAAGCTGGTTCAAAATTGTGGTGGCGCGCGGGAAAAACTGCGTTGAAAAAAGGTTGTGGAACGACGGACGTTGGTAATACTTCGTAAACTGCTGTCCGACGATCTTGTAGCATATATATGTTATATATTTTTACTGACTTTATCGACATTATTTTATGGTTACTCGCACGTAACTACAAAAATGTTTTTGCACGAGTGACACGTATGGGTCCGTGCATGCAGTTATTCTAGGTTACTTGAGTGAGTGCGCTTAGTGGTTTGCATACAACATTTTTATATTCTTTTTGTAACAAAACATAAAATGGGTATATTCATTAATAGTGTTTAGTTAATCTACAACATAAACTCTTAAATAGTGGGAAATAACTATGAACAATTTTCAGTGCAGCAAAATTTTACGGCAATGGGCAAGTCATTGAAGTCTTTTCATTAGTTAAATATGATTATAATACGATATGGTATCACATGCTTATATTCACTTTATACAAGGCCCTTATAGGTCAAGCGACAAAATCGTCTCTCAATATATAAAAAATGTGTGCGTCTCGGGACGCCCGCAGAAGTGATAACTTAAACTAATATAAATTGAACTATTTTATTCTATAATGTTTCGAGGATGATCTGTTTGATTCGCCATATTTTTTATAACTTTCTTTTTATAATACCTTCGAAACGGTATAGTAAACGCACACTAAATGAGTTGAGGGAAGAAAGTGTCGCAAATACGCTACGGGTTAGAGTGAGACAGAAAGACGAATCACTTCAAAAAATATTGCAACTTAAACTGGTGGAAAAGAAAAGAACAAAAAATATTTTTAATTTTTATGGAAATAATAAATAGAATACATATATAAATAATATCAGTTTAAAATAATGATATTTACAATAATGAAAGCTTTATACACTGGCAATTAAACTACTTCAAACTGTACTTTACATTATTATATGCACTAAACAATTAGAGGCAATTCTAAATTCACCCATAGACAAGATATCGCAAAAAACTTCCCCTGTCAGATGAGTTTGACAGATGGGAGAGCAAGTTCAAAAAATCGGGGGGGGGGGGGGTCAGGAATCGCCAAAAAATTGCGTGACGTAATAATTGAACGCTCTCATAACCGAAATAAAAGAAATACAAACAAACCTAACACCTCCAACCACACATTAAATGTGTGATAAAATACTAAAGAGGCGTTTGATAGGGATTTTTTTCCATTTTAAGCACAAATTAACTAAAAAAATATAATATCAAAATAAGCGTAGGAATTAAAAAGTTATTATTTAACCTAAGTCACAATATTTACTACCTTATTAACTAAATCTGTCTAAACTGTTGTCTCTTTCTGTTACATTGTGTTTACTCTGTGATGGAAAGAGACAGAAATATAAATCGTTAATATTATTAACTAGATTAAACAAATTTGCCGGCTAGGCCTCTTTTGTAAATCGTGTTTGACTCAAATCTAATTTTAGCATCTGTCAAACAGTTTATTTGACGGTACTAAATAGACTTTGAGTTAAGACATGTTTTTAAATGAGCTCTAAATTTGAATTCTTACTTTTAATATTACACTAATCTAATATGATTTGATCCATTCTTACAACAAAAGCCGATAAAGCATATTAATTGAAAATGTAAAAAAAATACATCTTAATATTAAAAACGCATTGGAATATTAATTTTGCCATCGTAAATAGCAAATGGTCCTTGATCCGATTTATCGCCCTCCCGTTCTTTAGGCCTATCACCTGTCAACTGTGTATTAGTGATCTGACATCTGCCAGAAGGACCCTCTAGGGGTCTCAGCGGGATTTCAAGCATCACATTTTGACATATGTCATTTGTCACACGTGTATCGATGAAGGACGTCTGACAGCTCTCATTTGACGTCATAGCTTCATCAATAAAAGAATTTGGTCTTGACTGCGGTGTCAATGACATATTAGTGACAACAGAATGAGAGAGAGGGTCTTTGCTTTCACTATTACTGGTCACGTCTGATTTCTCCGGCTTAAATTCTTTAGAAGCTTGGTTCCTGTGTTTGTCACGCTTAGTCGATTTTCGTCTAACAAAAATTGGTCTGTCGATATCACACTCATCCAGCATCCATACAACGTTATCCAATGTGTCTGTTTGACACGACCTCGACACAATTTGTCCCTTCTTACTAAAACGGGTATCACTTATACACGAGTCATTCACTGGTTCATAATTATTAGTTTTAAATAAGTGTTTGCACAGTTTAAACTTTCTATGACGCTTAGCGTCTTCGTTACTGTCCTGCAGATCTAACACAACGAAGGCGCGACTGCTGCCAGGCTGACGCGTTTCGGCTTGACATAGGTCATGTCGGGCCGCGTCAGACTGACAGCCACCGTCACGCGCCTCATACTGACAGGTGTCAGCGTGACACATGTCAGATTCGCCTAATCCATTTTCTCGGGCTCCTGTCATACAAAATCCATGGCATCGCGGGCCTTCGTCGAAAACTTTGGGAAGGATCGCCTCTTGATCGCACGCTCTATTAGTTTTTTAGCTTCGCTCACTATGAACACGCTTGACGTCAAGCACACTAGAAATATCAGATCTGAAAAAAGGGTTTAACATTTTTTATCGAATCGAATATGTATAATAATAATAATATAATCGATATATGATTATTTACCATTAATTAAATTAAAATAATTGATTTTATAAATGTTAAATTACATATAATTATAATATCGATGTACTAAATATTTGACTATAACGAGATTAAAACTACTTGTCACTGGATTATTTAATTTTTACCTAAAATGATCCGGACAAATTTAGCCAGCTAGCAACGATATGTCGTAGAATATAGATATATATATATATGCGTTTTAAAAAAACTTGACTTTTTAAAGTTTACAACGCATTGGAATATATTTTGTTGCTCTTTAGGTTTTTCAGCTGTCAACTATCTGACATCTGTCAGATGGTCAGACCTACAATCAAATTCCTTACCATGTCCAGTAAGCGCTTCAGTCTGGAACACCCTTTGTAACGGCGGGAAGTAGATGACAAGCATTTGTCCTATCAAACTTAGCGTCACCGCTATCAGGAACATTCTGGAATTATGAAGCAATAAACATTTAGGAATGGAGTATGTAAGCAAGTTTGGATTTTGATTTAGCTCGGTGTAAAAGGCCAAGGTCATATAAAAAAATTAAGAAAGTACACAAATAGAAAAATATACATTAATTACTTCTGTACTTCTACGAGTTGCTAATGGCAACCATTGAAGAAAATAATAAAAAAATACAACACGATTGTAAACAACGGCAACGCCCTTGCGCGCCTTCTGGGAATTCGAGTGTCCATGGGCATCACTACAAAAAAGAACGAACGTTATCTAACGATTCAACTTCTATCAAATAGTGCTTTAATATAAACATACTTGTTTGAGAATAGTCCCACTTCGAATATCGACTTCGTCTGCGAACGACACGACAGGGCATTGAACATGTCGAACAAGACGAAACACGTGAATGTCATTGTCGTATCGCGGGGGGTTATCTTGTTGTCGGACATCTAAAAATAGATTTTTATGATTACACACATAATTTTAAATTACAGCGTGAACTGTGTATGCAGCGGCGAAGCGTTGACGTCGGCCACTCGGAACTGAAGACAATTTTGCCGTATCCTTACTTAGATAATTCAATTTACTTAATATAATAAATTTTAGAGAACATTTCGACAAGAATTTGATCATTCATTTGCATTATACAGGTTTATAGTTTAAAGTCTTTTGTTAACATAGCTTTTACACATTGAAAGAAAACACCTTTTAACCGAAATAAAGCTATTTGTATTATTATAAACTTATAATTATTTTACAAAATTTAAAATTTTCCGACGTTTCGCGTGCTTTACAGCGTGCGTGGCACGATGACTGAAGACAAAAGGTGTTGAATGTCAAAAGTATCACAGCCGTAGAGACAGTTGTGTGACCTTTCCCCGGAGTTGATATCGACTACAAGATGACGTGTTTTTGCAGAAATGACAATTTCATTTTCTTTCAATAAAAAGTTTATCTAAGTTTTGCAATCACCTAATCGAAAAATATTTTACTGTGATAGAAATATATGGTGGCCAAAAAGATCAAACGCAAAGGGGTTAGATGGGGTCATCAGCTGCAAAAATTGTTCAACGAGAGGTCCTTCAGCTCAACCCCTGCAGAGTTATCACTTGTACAATAAGTGTTTTATAAGAAAATTTACTTTTTTACTAATTCTTATTAAAAGTCTAAAAATCTATATCCTGTATCATGTTCATAATATCCACTAGATTGGTACTGATGAGTCCTTGCATTAGACATGCTATTTATGGATGTTTATAGGTTGTAATGATGTTAACTTCAGTATTAATATTAAGTTATACGATATAAAATTTTCTCAAATCATAACTTCGGACCCCACTGTGAAAAAAACATACTCTTTTTCCTATTGATGATAAATAAAAGTTATAAACGCTGGTTCCTTGCAAAATAAATTCGTAATATCATAAAATAATTATCTGCCCGTCTTCCAATAACTCACCTCCCTATTAAACACCCACAAAGTACCAGCTATGATGATGGCAGCGGACAACAGTACTGAGCCAAGTACTGCGCGGGAGATGATCCGTCGTGATGTGTCGCGTGGTTTGCGTTTTAATACCTCGTGGTCTACGGGTTCTACTCCTAGCGACTGAGCTGGGGGACCTGGGTACATAATTCATCAAAAATTAAAATCAAAATATTAGGACCTAAATCCAACTAAATTCAATAAAGAATTCAGTAATTCGTTCAAAATTAACCTCTTTTTTAATTGTCTTAAGTCTAGACAATCAAATAAGTATTTAAATAAAAAAAATAGAATCTGGAATATAAAAAAAAGAAAAAAAACGTTA
This sequence comes from Pieris brassicae, assembly GCF_905147105.1. Taxonomy (NCBI): domain Eukaryota; kingdom Metazoa; phylum Arthropoda; class Insecta; order Lepidoptera; family Pieridae; genus Pieris; species Pieris brassicae. The sequence goes on along the minus strand of NC_059674.1, from coordinate 9,903,389 downwards.
GATTTTTTTCGTAGTCATATTTAGTATTTAAAGCTTTTTCCAAACGTTTATAAAAAAAACTGAAATGGATGAAATATTCTTACCGTCCATAATAATATTAATCCACAATATTTGCATAGCGTTGAGCGGATTAGGTATGCCCATGAGAGTAGCGAGAGCGATAAGCGACAACGCAGCTATTGACGTTGACAGTTGGAAACGCACGAAGTTTCGTATATTGTAGAATATGCACTTCCCTTCTTCGATTGCGGATCTATGGATTTAAAAAAATATTTGTATTCATAAAGTGAATTGCCTTTTTGCCTCAAAAAAAAAACAAAGATAAAAGCGCTTGCTTTCTAGGACCCCCTCAAAAATTAAACACTATATAATCTGCCCAGGAAAAATAAATAATAAACATCTTCCAGCCGTAGAAGATGTCCAAACCCGAATTTTAACGCAAACTCGGCTCTGTATTTTGCGAGCATTCAATATATATGGTGAGAGAATATTTGAAGAATTGACTACCGCTGGATCGAATGGACTGCCCGGTCAATAATAAAACAGTTGAACGCTAACAAACAAAATAATACTTTCATATACACTGATATTGTTTATTATCTGTCATGTGTCAAAACTGACGTTTCATTTCACGTAATGTTAGTCTGTGGAAAAAGAAGCGAATCTTAGCTAGTCAGTTAAATTTTAAGTATATTTTGTTAGAATATATACAGATTTTAATTGAGAATTTGATTAAAATAATTATTTCGAAGCTCTCTTATTGTTGTTTCTATAATTAGTTCAGTTAATTTATTAATGATTAATTACTTTACTTAGTAGTAGTTCACTTATATTTCATTTTTAATAAGTTATATTACAAACTAAATCTAGAATAAATCTGCAATGTTTCAGCAACAATGCAGTTATATGAATAAATCGCGTCCGACAAGATTGATTTGCAAAATTATTATTCAAAGAATATTCATATTTAAATAAATAATATAAATGTAGAAAAATAATTATATTTCTTAAATTAGATTATTCATCATCTATTCTGTTTTTAGAGCTGTTCATTATACTTGTTTGATAGTCTGTGTAAAAGACGCTAGTTTTGTTTGTTTGTGTCAGTCATTTTTAATTTGAATACGAAGTGTTTGTTATGAGTACCTTTTTGATTGATTATAAAAGAAATAGGATATGTGATTTTCAACTGAAATAACTCTAAATATTGTTTCTTAAAATAAACATTTTTGCAACACATTTGAGTTTAACTCCCTTATATAGATAATTAATATTTATTTCTTTAAAATAAATAAACGTTAAAAATCTTACATAATAGTAGCAAAATCGTCATCAACAAGTATCATATCAGCGGCTTCCTTGCACACGTCCGTTCCGTTTTTGCCCATCGCTATCCCAATGTCCGCACGTTTCAACGCCACACCGTCATTAACCCCATCGCCTGTAAATTTTATTTTATTTATTTAACAAAATAAACTACCATTGCAGATTACTCCAATGCCATTACTATTTACATTTACATCACATACAAAACATACACATAGATATAGATAAGTATATTTTGTTCGAATATATACAGATTTTAATTGAGAATTTGATTAAAATAATTGTTTCGAAGTTCTCCCATATCAGACATGTTGTTTCTATAATTAGAATTTAGAAAAAAATAACACATCGTTAATACAAAAATGGGCCGAGGCATGACTTCATGTCAGAATCTACATAAATTTTTAAATTTTATTAAATCGAATTTATGAAATGCATGGCCATCACGTCAAGCATGGTCACGCATTGGATGAGGTGATAATTGTCACCGAAATTATAGTTCCTAGTTTCATCGACGGGTATATATTGGAATATTTTTATACAATTTCAATTTTAATTTATATTAAGCTAAAAAATATGTAAACTTTTGTTATATCGGATATGCTTTTGTAATGTTATGAAATTTAGATCGTAATTACTACCTAGACTATGCCCCATGCTCCAATTGTACAGGATCATATGTTTGAACACTTACCCGTCATTCCAACTATATTCCCAAGCCGTTGAAGTGATTTCACGATACACAACTTGTGCTTTGGTGTCACTCGGTAAAACACACTCACCTGTAAATTTTTAAGAAAACACATAAATTTCCGTAGGTTTGATATCAAAATAACTTAAAATAGGTGTTTAGCAGTTACTTAAGATTTGTTTCCAGGCACAAATTTTCCTCTCCTTCCTCACAAGACAAAAATATTAACGTATTTGACAAAAAAAATCATAAAAAATTTCTTCAATATTTTCACCACAAAAATAAAGACATTAAAAATGTTCAATCAAATATTTTCAAACAAGCAAAATTTAATTTAAATTTAATGCTTTTTATTTGATCAATCGCAACATTTTATAAATCTAAACCAAAACTTACAGTATCAATGATGGCGTCCAATTCATCATCAGACATTGAATCTAGCTGTTCTCCGGACAGTGACTGTGAATGGAGAACATCCAAGCCCACCATTTGTCCTAAAAATTACATCAAACTTAATAAGACTTATTTTAGCTATTGCCTTATCGTCATCACGAATGTCTTGAATTACGATGAAACAATTTCTGTGTACGTGTACAGGACCAGACTTCTGATCAAGTCAATCAAGTCGTTGGCGGTTGATTATTATTGTTACTTTAGTTAATAATTGGAACGATAAAAGTACGAATATTGTTACGACCAATCAGAGCCGAGCAAATTCATCGAATGGGGTCGAGGCACCATCAGGACTTTGGACATTGCGTCCAGGGAACGCAGGGTTGTTCTAAATTCTGATTGAGTATTCAGTGGAACATTGTGGTGATTAGACCGAGTTGGGTCTATATGATTTGTGGTTGAATAGATTGTGATTGTAAGTGAGTGCCTTGAACCCACTGCTCGTTATGATTCAAGCTAAAAATGTTATTTGTAATGTTAAAAGGAATCAATCCAAATTAAATATTGTCCGATAATTATTCGTGTGTTTTGTGCTCGCACTTTACCTACAAGACGCTTATGACGATGCTCATAACGACGAAGTGACGATATTTCTCCGACAATTATATATAGGGAAACGGACGGAATAGCCATAGCTATATTGCCAGTTTTTAAATGGAGATCGAATTTCCCAGTGAAGACCACCAATGAAAGCCATAGCTCGCTAGTTCCGAAAAGGAACACATAACAGATCTGTTTCATTTGATTTTTGATTTACCAATATTACAATAATTATTTAAAAAATGTCAAACTAATTTATAGTATATTTAAACTAAAACTCAAATAACTTTATCAATATAGGGTAAACAAGTACACTTATGAACGTTAGAAAAGAAGATAAATTGATTCTAAGTTTACATTTACAACCAGTTCGCAAGTCAAGGGGGTAGAGCGGGCTAGAAGAACTGGCAAGAAACTCCTCGCCTCTCTTTTCAATCGCCAAGTTTGAGTCATACAAACTGTTTGAACTGGAGCAAATCAATCCCAAGGATTAGAATCATTAAAATAACCGTCAAATTTTTTAAAAGCTTTAGTGATTAATTTACGTTTAACGAGGGCTTTGAATTAATTCAGAAACAATTCTCTAATTTCGCTTGGGAGTTTGTTGTAAAAACTAATACAATATCTATATAAGGAGTGGTTTATCTTCTGGAGCCTGGTTGGTCGTACGCTTAATAGTTCTGTTTCGAGTATTTACTGGTGAAAGTCAACATTTGTTTTAAAATCGTTTATATTTTTTGTACATACAACAAGGCTCCAATAATATATTGACCAGATAGTATCATAATATGTAATTCCTTAAACTGTTTGGCCGTTCGAACCAAGTAGAAGACTTAGAGTCGAAGAAGTAGAAGAAGTTAAATGGCTGATTATAAGCTAATTAACGGTATCACCATTTTTAAATCCAGTTCCGTTAATATTAAACAATCAAAATCCTTACCAACAGCAAGTGCAGTAGGCCTGGCGTCACCGGTGACCATCTTGACCTGCACTTGAGATCTTCGTAAGGCAGCAATTGCCGTACGAGCGGACTCGCGGGGCGGATCGCAAACTCCACACACGCCCGTATACGTTAACGATTCAAGACTGCTACCGCGGCATAACGCAATTATACGTAGACCTGGAAAATGGACCTATATTTAATAACGTCTAAATTGACAATTTATTGCTTTGAAAATACGATGGTATCATTTTCTGTATATGTGCCAAACACTCACTCGTACGGCAAAGAATACTTTAGACGAAAACAACGGCGTATGTCAGGCATAGAAGACTGATCACCTACTTGCATATTAAGAAAATATTATCACGAAACAGATTTGCGGACAAAACCTAGAAGACTCGGAAAGGCAAGCAATTGAGATATTTTGTTGAAATTAGTTAAAACACGTGTATATATTAATGCCACTTATAACAAATATAAAAATCCTAAACATCGAAATATCTGTCAATATTATTAACTCAGGGTGAGATAACTGAGACTCCAGAAATGCTGATATCTCAAAAATTCTCTCTAATCTCTTTTGTTGAACTGCACGGTCCAGTTGAAAAAATGCAAATCTAGGTTTGACTATGACTTTTGGTTTCCAAGACAGAACAACAAACTTACGTTAAAATCATAATACATCTTTTGAATATCAAGTGATTGTCTGTAAATATTTTAGTTCTTACCCATCCTAGCGATATTATAAGCCTCATTCATAAAGTCGGTCTGTTTCTCTTTACTCATAGCTGCATAGTTGCCAGCGCTGTCTATGTAATGTGTGCAAAGTGGCAACACCTTCTCAATAGCCCCCTTAACGAATACCTCATCTTTGTGTTGCCCATCATTAAATTTGGGAGCACATTTAACCACCATCATCTTTGTTTCAGAGCTAAAAGATTTTTAATTACCTAATTTTACATTTATTTATGATAATTAATATATTATATAATAATTGTATGATTAAAAGTTTGGTCTTGCTTACTCGGGCATTTTTAGTTTTATTAGCGTGGCGTGGAGAGACGCGCTGAGAGTCTAGACCTAAAGCTACTCTCTACAGCTTAAACTTATTATAAAAGCATAGCAATTTTATAGCATAATTATTTAGTACTAGCTGCCGGCGAAGTTTGTTTGGCCGTATTGTTTTTACCTAGACTACCTTTTTAGTAGCATCAAACAAACATATGGAAAACTTTGCTATGCTACCCATAGAGATAGATCGCTTTACCGCAATAAAATGTAAAATAATACTCGTGTAAATGAGTCAGTTTTAAATGATCTATGTAAATAAAAATTGTGTGCGTGTACTAGTGTACACGAAAGTACACACGTAAAAAGTACAAAAAATAAGGTCATAAACCTTCTTTTTCGAAAAATGAGCTACTGTATGCAATTTTACATAAATTGGTTAAATAAAGTCTTTTATTATCATATACATGAATACAAATAATACAATTATTTCATTTTAACTTATTACTACTAAGATTATTACAGAATTTAATTAATTGTAATAGAATTATTACTATCATGGTTATCGTTATTATATGGCTTCGAATCTCTTCGAATTAACCGTGGTAGGGACAAGATAAAGATGACGCGTAACGGAAAAATGTGACGGTAATTTTTTTACAACGCCGATAAAGATTAAAACCAATACAAAATTTTGTAAAATACGCACTGACGTACATAAGTATGTATTTTGATGATTTTTTAGTACAAAATATTCACGAAAATATTAATTAATCAATTTTAAGTCTAACCTTTAATGTAATAAATATTTAAAGAATTTTTTACCTATACGGTATCTCGTTCAAGCGTGTATAACTTTCACGTATATCCTCCATATTGTTTTTAAGCGCACACGCAAGTATAGCGCCCTCTGTGGGTTGTCCGAACAATATTTCATCCTTTATGTGTGCGTTGTTGCATAAAATACCAACCTGAAATATATATCTAAGTTTATTTTTCTAAATCACCAGTTATTTTTTTAATGTTAAAAAAAAGTCCAGCATGAATAAAATATAAAACGCGCGAAGCTAATTGTTTTATTTTTATTTTTAATTATGGTTAATATTTATATCTCATCGGGCAACACACGCGCTAGCCCCCGACGTTGCATGTAATGCATACAAAGATTTACATTTATTTGTTTGCACCGACTGTTATACAACATAAAAAGAAACACACAAATCTATAATTTATTGTCAGTCATAAAGCACGTAATAAAATTCTTAAGAACGCCAACTGTGTTGACACTTTTAATCGACGCATGCGCTCTCACGTACGCATACTCACATGTTTTGGAAAGGCAATTTTTCATTATCAATTTCATCAATGATTTTAACATTCATAATTTTAAAAAATGTGTGCGTGTACTTGTGTACGTACACACAACTTCTTTATGACCTTATTTTCCGAAAAATGTTCTACTATATGTAACTTTACAGAAATTGGTTAAATAAATTTAAATTAGATAAAATTTACAAAAGGCTTTTATTATCATAGACAAGAATACAAATAATACAATTATTTCACTTTACCTTATTACTACTATTATTATTACAGAATTTCATTAACTGTAATATAATTATTACTATCATTGTTATCGTTATTATATTTTTTTTTTATTATTGGCTACGAATCTCTTCGAATTAACCGTGGTAGAGACAAGCATAAAATGTAAATGTAACGCGTAACCGAAAAATGTGACGGTACATATTATTAAAACGCCGATAAAGAAGTTTCACTTCAAAAATCAATATTTTTTTATAGATTTTATTTTATTTATTTATTGTTTACATAATCTGATATAGAAAAGAAGTTGGTGTGGTAGAAACACAAACTGGACACAATTTAGATTGTTCAATCTAGCCTAACTTAAGACTAAAAAATAATTTAAAACTAATGTAATTTATTAAAAAGGATATTTAACATAAGAAAGTGTCCAATAACACTACTCACAGTGTCTATTAAGGAGAAGACTCTTCCTGTGTACCATTTTTCCCCCACACAACACACACACACAATAGCACTTAAGACTAACATACACTTACACTAATTCACAGCTAAATACAGAAATGGTAAGTGTTAATACATTTTTGTTCATACCTCCAGCATACTATTGACTCCCATTCTGGCAATATCCAGGTCTCGTCCTTTATAAGCTCTTAGCTGAATATCCCCTTTGGAGTTGTACCCGGAACCTGACACTTCGGCTATATGTCCCCCGGACGTTGAAAGTGTTGTCACTGTCATTTCATTCTTTGTAAGAGTACCTAGAATTTAAAAAAAAATAACAAACATAATTTTTTACTACTTAATTTTGTAGCTCAAACACAATCTTATATCTTAATATATATAAATCTCCTGTCACAATGTTTTTCTGCGATGGACTCCTAAACTACTTAACCGATTTTAAATTAAATTGGCACACCGTGAGCAGCCTGGTCCAACTTAAGAGATAGGATAGCTTAGATCTTTAATTATAGTCGCAATTTTATTTTATTGCAAATAATTTGTCTGTAATTAATTGACAGTCACAATTATCTGTTAACTCCAAAAGATTCTAACAGATGTCGATACTTTTCGACTGGATTGAGTAAGTAATCAATAGATGGCACTGCTATGGTAAACCGACAAACGTGTCATATATAAGCTACATTTTAATATCATGATTACCACGTGTTATTGAGGCTAAAGTATAAATTAAATTTATTTTGTAGTAAACGAAATACCGTGAAATTCTATTATTTCTACTTTTTTAATTTTTGGTGTTAGCATAGGCAACCACGTGTTACTTAGACCGAAGTGTAAATCAAATTCAAATTATAGTGACGATAATATAGTGAAATTATTCTTTCATGGCACGGTATTAAGGCTAACTAAAACCACATTAAGGAGAAACGAAGTTTGCGGGGGCAGCTAGTAATCTATAATTTTTAATTAAATACAAAATATATATTTTTCTAAGACCCGACAAACGTTTGTAAATAGAGCGAAAAACAAGTGACGATCACACCAATTTTGTCAACATTACCTGTCTTGTCACTGCAAATGACATTGACACATCCAAGAGTCTCAACTGTGGGTAGTTTTTTGACAATCGCGTTCCGTTTGGCCATACGCATCACTCCTAGTGCTAGTGTCACTGTAACCACTATGGGCAGACCTAAAATGATACGTATATTGTCAATAAAAGTATATACTATACGTAAAACTGAAAATGTCTGTGCTACCCACGCCAGCCAAAGAACTGGCTAGTTAACATTGCTAATGAATTTTTTTTAAAGTAAATTTATGAACTCTATGGTAACCGAATGTAGTATATAACATTCATTTGTATCTAGAATGTGTTTAGGACATGTATGCACACCAACATTTAGCTAGGCTTCGTGTTATTGAAAGCAATATTTGTGAGTGTGGAGAAGAGTGTGAGTTGGTGACCTCAACCATATTTTCTTTTCTTGTTCCCAATATGACATTGTATTCCTTACAATTACTATATGTTCCGTTTCCGACTAAAATTTCCTGCCTTTTGCTTTATCCTTTATTGTATTATAATGTATTATCTTCTTTCATAATCAATAATAATATTAAGATGTAATATGTTTATGTACATATATTGTTTTTAACTAGCATATCCCTTTGTTTGCTTTTGATGTCTTTGTTTATTTTTCTCGCGTGTAGTTTCCCAACCTTTTACTTGAAACTGGGATAAAGTCAAAACTATTGCCATAATATACAAAAATAACATTCATTTGTCATTTGTTTTAGTGAATTGGCGGCAAATCTAAAAGAGTCTCTAGTTACGCGTGAAAATGAAACTAACGCGAAAAAAATTTCGAAAATTTAATTACAAAGGACGCAAATAATGCTTTTAAATACAATTGTCAGATAAATATATAATCTGAGATCTACACTAATTTGCAATAAATCTGTGGCGCGACAACCTCTTTAGGTCAGGGCTTCAGACTTTTGAATCTGTTTCATGAGCATTTCTTAATCTAATAGGCAAGTGATCAGCCTCTTATGCCTGACACACGCCGTCGACTTTTTTCGGTCTAAGACATGTCAGTTTCCTCACGATGTTTTTCTTCACCGTTCAAGCGAATGTTAAATGGTTACATAGTAATAAAGTCCATTGGTGGATAAGAGTGGCGCGTTGAAGCCACTAGGCCAACACTGTTTTTAGTTCACACGTATAATACAACTTATACATTTGCTTAAACAAAAAAAATTGTCAATGGTATCTATGAAACGTCGATGGATAATGCAACCTCATACATACGAGAATCATACTTAGTGCAGTTTTGAACGAATCTTAACCAGAGAGCTTAATCTAGAACAAGCGCCATCTAGTGATGTACTTCAAAATGTATATTACCTTCTGGTATGGCAGCCACGGCCAAACTGACTCCAATAGTGAACATCTCCTGCAAAGCCTTGCCCTGAAGCCACCCAGCCACCATTATGAACCCAATGATACAGAAGCTGTACAGAGATAATTGTGCTCCAAGGGTATCCATGGATCGCTGAAGTGGTGTTTTTGGAGCTTCCTCGGCTTGCATCATACGGAATATGTCACCAAATTCGGATCGCTCGCCAGTGCTTACTACTATACCCTGAAATCACCCATTATTCATAAAAACTCAATTCAATTCAACACTCTGACTAAAGTATTATTCCGTCTCTTTCTTTTGAATTGCGTTTACGCTGAAGAAAAGAGATACTTTAAGTAGGTACGTACTACGTATGGAATTCGCGTTTTGTATGGGAGGAATGTAAAGTATTTTTTTACATACAATATATTTAATTAATCCAAGTATGTAACATTAACATCTGATTTTTGCCATCGTACGTAGTTCATTGATCTCTTTACTAAAAAAAACCATTTGAACAGGAATTAATAAATCTTTGAAGGCCGTTTCGGCTGCCCATCTACCCCTGTGTTGAATTTTTTATCTGAATTCCTAACCAAAGACCTCGACAAAACATTTCATATGTAAGGACCCAATGTTATTTGTATACGTATACGATTCGATACAAATCTGGTTTTCGTTTTCGATTTTAAAACATACAAAAAGAGTTGTGTTTATATTAATGTACATATATAAGAAACATATGTACATTAGGGTTAAAAGTAAGACTGTTCAATGTAACGTTCTTATTATTTATGGATAACGCCATCTAGTAATAGTTTTCGTAGTTAAAATATTATTTCCCTATTGTCTGTGGGTTCCCTGTTGTACTATGGGTAAATTTAAAAAAACGTATTCAAAAAAAATCTAACCTATTAATTTGCCTCTAAAAAATAATTCCAACTTACCTTAGCATTTCCACACCTAACCAGTGTCCCCATAAACGCAATGTTGTCTTTGTTCACTCTTCCAGCTGATGCTTTATTCGGCAGAACACTTTTCACCGCTGGCTCTGTTTCACCAGTGAATGATGATTCATCAATTGCCAAATCAGAGGATTCGTACAGTCGCAGATCTGCTGGTACCCGATCGCCGACATTAAGATGCACTATGTCGCCTGGTACTAGGTTTCTTGCCAGAAAATGTTCAAGGCTACCTTCGCGGAGACTGGAAAAGTTGAATTAGGGTGGTATATTCATCAATCAGCAGATTTAACGTCAGATTCAGCTTCCTTACTATATAACTTTTAAGGTTAACTAAGGTTTATATTTTTAATAATTGAATTCCATTCAATAATAGATTAAAGGGACTATTCTCACCTTTTACCATACATTTCCCACGAAAAGTGTCTTGTGTTTAATTATACTAAATTCTATTTTTAAACCAAGATATGTTTCATATTTAAAATGTGCCTGGTAAGTTTATATTATTGGATAAACATAATATGCAGAAATGTGTTTTATTACCCTCTAAAAACACTTAAATAATAATATCTAATTTCGCAACCAATATTATAAAAATTATACATTTACAAATAAATACGTTTAATCTAAAACTAGTATACCCATAAAGTAAAGAAATAAACAGGGTTGTAGCGCCATTATGCATTAAGCCCCGTAGTAGTGTATAAAATAAAAAAATGTGTTTAAAAGAAAACTATTTTTTAACCGGATTAAAGCTATTTGTATTATTATAAACTTATAATTATTTACATAATTTTAAATTAAAAATTTTCTGACGTTTCGTAAAAATAAAAATAATATTGGAAGTAAACATTAAAATTAAAAAAAATTGGAAGTTTTAGTTTATTATTATTAATATACGGTACTTAGGCTTCGATTTATAGTCGATACTTAGCGCTGTATACATCAACAACTTAAATTGTAACGCACGAAAGTCATCGTTCGCGAGAAAGTATAGATACCGGCAAACATCTTGAACAAATGTCCTTGCCTGCGCAGAAGCGATTTTTAGGTATCACTGAGAGGGGGTGGCGGTAGAGTGACGTGTCGATCGTGTGATTGGTCAATCAGTTGACGTTTTTGTCCCGCACTGTATACGATGCGCAAACTTTCCCCCACTCCCTTGTTTAATGCTCAAAACGTTTACAGTTATCTATAATTGTATGTCTCGACTTTGGATTGACGTGGACGTTTAATACGTGTCGGCGTCCTCAAAGCATTTTAATTCACCGAACAGGCCAGGAAGAATTGCGTAATTAAATTTATTAGGCCAAGAGTCGCATCGTTACCAGGATAGCATAAAAAATACTGCACTTATTACGAGCGATTTATAACTTATAAAAAACCTTACCAATTGCAACTGGGCGGGACCAGCTTATTCAGTTCTTCGAGGGATTTCTCAGATCGATACTCCTGGACGAAGGCCACCGTTACCACGATCATGATTGCCACTGTTATGGACACCGCATCATCGAATTGCTTCATACAAATGCTTACGACAGCGGAGCCTGAAATCAAATGTTTGTTAGTGGTACGAGGCTTTATACTTTGTCCAGCCTCAATGAGACTTATATTATAGAAAATTGTTAAATTTATATGTATGTTTGATTAGAATTTTATTGAAATAATAATGGAAAACAATATGACAATCACAGCAAGGTAATAGTTACATAGATTTTGTATTGTTAAATACATACATAAAGCAGTTAACGCGCCGCCACTGTGAGAATTTAAAGTAATGAATCTTTCATGTGTCCCTATTTCCTCTTTCTTTGTTCAGAGCTCCCGCAAGTGTCAACGGACAAAAGCTTCTTAAAGCTTATGAATTTCACATTACTAGCATTTTTTAAGCATCGAATTTGTTGTATTAAAAGAAAAACTAGACTACTACAACTACTTATATTCGTTGTACACGACATAGAATTGTTTAAATTTCGAACACAATTCCTATTCGAAGTTCCAGTTTGTAAACGTACCCATTGATAATACAATAACACAAATCAATAATATTTCGTTTGATATGGCCTCTTCATATCATTTAACCACGCCCAACACTATGTTTATAGCGATACAATACTTATTATGATTTCTAAACAGATCGGCACTTTACTATATATTGTAATAGTTTATTGTATATATAGTGATATTTATATTGTCTATACCTGTAGAGTTAGAGGTTAAAGCTTTCAACAAAGGTTCAAACCCTACCAGGTTTGAATCTTTGCTGTCTACCATACCAATTTATCGATCAGATCGACGGTGACGGCATGTTAAACTCGAAAATTTGAGACAGAATGCTGATCACCTACTTGCCTATAAAGAAATAGTCCAAAAAATATTATTGTGTAGTTCGAGACAAATAGTAATTTATTAAGCCTTTCTCAACTTTAATTAATCTTGTATGACTGTAATGATAATTTTTCATTTCGTTATATTTCTGCATATTATGGGAATTTTCTGTATATTTCCACAATTTCACCGAAAACGTCGTACAGATCAAGTAAATTACGTAAGTTTAAAATTTTATAAATCAAATTACGAAATGACAGTTAATTATTGATTTTTAACAGTATTTATAACTTTTCATTTAATACCTAAACGTCAATGCCAGAGTCGACCTTGCGGCTTTAATTACAAGCAATCAGAAGTTTAATAACGCGTAAAAGCAATTTAGTCAGTTGCAACAATGAAATAAGATTTATATTCGCTTAATAACACACCTATTATACGAATTCATATTAATATTTCAGTAGTTTCAATAGATTCACTCGAAATGAGAGCACAGCAGTGAATAGGACGCCATTTTTAAAAGCAAAAATAGATACCACAGATTACAATGGAAAACTTTAATGTATGAAAGTTGGGGCATTGTGAGCGAATGCAATGGGATTTGATTGTATATTTTGGAATTAAAATAAAACTAAAACAGTGCAATTAGCTCTGAATAAATCTTAAATGAAAATTAGCTTCATAAGTTTTGCAGATTTATTTACTGTAATCAAAAATGTATTTGTTATCTATAGGTGGAAATGTCATAGGAGTTTTCAAGATCTTAAAGATCGTAAAAAAGCAGCTAATCGCAGCATTTTTTTTTGATTAATTATCATAATGAAGACGTAGTTGTTGAAGTGTAGCACTCGCGTTTCATTACGACAAAAGCAATTATTTATATACTAGCTGATCCGGCAAACGTCCTTTTGCCATGTATATTATTTCTAGGATTTTCTTTTGTAGTTCAATAAAAATAAACTATTTAATATAATAAAAAGTAAGGGTAAGTAAGTAGGGGGGTGAAAATTAAGGGTTTTATGTAATTTTGTATGCTGTATCATAAAAAAAACAAAAAAAATTGTCTAAAAAGTAAAAAATAAAATTCGGGGTAGACATCCCTTATCACGTAGGGGTTAGAAATATATACAGTAGCCGATTCTCAGACTTACTGAATATGCATAAAAGATTTCATAATAATCGGTCGAGCCGTTTCGGAGGAGTATGGGAACGAACATTGTGACACGAGAATTTTATATATATAGAGATATGTGTTACTTTTAAAGATATTTATTACATTTTTTAAATTAAATTAAATTTATATAGCAAAAACGGATGACATATACGGAGAATTATTCCTAAAACATTATGTATTAACAAAGTCAATTTACTAATAATTTATTAGTTGAGCTGTGTATGAATTTCTAAAGTGTAAGGGTGTGTAAGTGTGTTATGATTGTGTGATTTGCTTATTTAATTTATTATATATCATTTACATTTTCTTGTATAATGGTCGCTCTAAGTCGAATTGGTGTTTTTACTATACAATATCTAAACAAAAACATTATACACATAACCCAAAAACGGAAAACACATTCACAATGATTACCCATTTATATATAATAAATTATAAGATGCGTTGATCTTTGTTTTATATATATATTATATGTTCTAATAAAAGATACCAGAGATTTTTACGGTATTTTTAAGCAATTTTTTAGTTACATTAAATGTATATATTTGCTGGTAATTTGTGTTATAATCTGATACATGACTGAGTTATTCGTACATCACGTTTTATAGATTCTATCACTATCACACAACCTGACGTATAAAATACATATTACTATATAAGGACCTTACCTTATATATAATAATGTTTTATTAAAGAGAGCAAGAGAAGCACAAAATACCTACAACTTTTTATTATTATTTAGCGAAGACGTAGCAAATAGCGAAGCTTATAAGCCCTGCATTTAAACCATTTTTGATTCATTTTCTAAACACCGTCCCTAAAGCGATATCAGTCGAAATAACACGTAATTCATAATTGATTGATTGAAATTGACGTGGATTTATTTTTATTTTATTCGTAACTAATGTTGCTTAACCTGTTTTTGTATATTTTTTTGTTAGTATATTTCTACAGGTAAAGGCGCATCACACTTTTATAAATATTTTTACTAATGATTATCAAAAAAAATTAGGTAAATTTGTCGAATCACGACTAAACTTTAAAACAGCTGCATTTTTTTTCTATCGTTCTTTACGACGTGTATATGGTACCCCACCCCAAGCCTCTTAAAAACTGATTATATGCATGATGTAAATTATACTGTCTCAGTTCCCAGTCAAATACATTAGGTTAGGTTAGACAAAAATTTGGTACGACATTGCCGAATGATGCAAATATTTAGATATAAATTTGGAGTCGTTTTAAGGTTGAGCTATGATTCGAAAAAATTACCAAAAAATTAAAAATCACAAAGAAATTAGTCAATCTAAAAGTGGTAAAAAAATTAAATTGAGTTGTACATTATCCTTGTTTGTTATCGCGTAAATCGCTGTGTTATTCAAATCAATGCGAAACCAATGCGGCATCTTATCAATTATCTCGGCGTATACGTTACATTATAATTCACGATAACTGGCTTTTTTTAGAAATTGTAGTAGTAATCTAAAGTTTTTGAAACGCCAATCCATCCTCCTTATGCGACAAGATAGACAAAATGTTGAAATGAAATCGAATAAACTGCATAATTCGCCAATGTTTCGGGTTTTATCTAACTAAGACCAACTATGAAAATATCGATATTTTCCACCTCACCATAGAAGATGTGAGGAAATTTTTAAAGAGGCGGGAAGACTGATTTTGTTTAAGCAGTAATTTGAAATATTAAGTATTGATTGTTGTTTCAAATGTTAAATTTCAGTTTTCTTTAGTTAATTTTTTTAAATATATTCTGTCCATTAATGTACTTACATGTTTTCTGTTAATCTATGTACTGTTTTGGCTTTCTGTATTGTCTAAGTGTTTTGTTTTATAATATGTATATTAGCTGTAAGATTACTAATTATTAAATAAATAAAATAAATCTTAGGCAGGTGTTGTATAGTCAATTTATCGATATGTTACGACAGTCCTGGATCACAGAAGAAAAACATATATAGGTCTTAAAAAACCTGGTTGTCACTATAGCGCAATATATTTACGAGTATGTCCTTTCATACTTTATAAAACTGTTCAACAAGACCAAGCGTTGTAGCGACACTTTTGTAGTATGCCTCAAATGAGATTTCAGTATAAATTCGAGGAAATGTCCATCCTTTTTACCTTTTTTTATTAAAATAAGTAGGTATGGGAACCTTTTTAAATAACCTAATAAATGGACTACCAAGTCAGTCATAGCCTAACGTTAACATAAAAAGTAAATTGGACCACTATGATATGCATTGCGCGCTCCTAAACAAGACTGCTATGGTTACATTTATACAAATCACAGTGGTTTTCTAATGTAACATATCATGATTTTATATATTAGTCTATTAAAAAAAAATTAAAAAAAGTAAAAAATACCTTCCTAGCTTTACCATAACAACTATAATACCACAAAATATATATTTTTTAAACTGTTTTCAACAAATTCTTCCAATTATAATTTTTTTCTCACTTATTCATTAAACAATTGGAAGAGCGAAGCACCCTGATGTACAGGTCTCCCTAGGCTTAGTTCAGGGGCTCCAATACCTGCTAAAACAGTGTAACTTGTTATTGGATAAAGAAATTTTGATTTGTTTTTGAATTGGCCTACCTGTATGGCTTCATATAATAAAAGATTATAAGGGGGATTATATAAGTGAACTGACAGAAATTTCGACACGAACTCGCTCCTAAACTGCGATTGGTGAGTTGATTACTCGCTGCGTGAAGCGAGTTTGATAATAATAATTATGCCTTTTGTATTTTCATATCCTTAAGTTCCATTTCAAAGGTTGTTAGTACTTTTAGACGAATGTTAGGAGTACCATGCTAGACGTCTTGGGAGATAGACCCCTCTTGGGTGACCACCTTGTCCAACGCTTTTCAGATGTATCTTCGCCAATAGTCTGCCAGTCGTTTCCTGCTATTTTTAGCAAGTCATCAGCCCACCTTTTTAGCCTGCCCACTTTTATTTTTCCCGGGTGGTCACTTCCGTTGTGACTTGTTGTCTTTCAATTCGAAACATTATCGGATATTAATTTGCCACCAGGCACTAAGTTCCCTGCCGCCTAGCTTCTCGGCTATAGTTCGGCCTGATTGCGTGCCTAATGGGCTAGTAGGGGTCCTTTGTGTGACGATGAAAGGTATTCATTTCTAGATTTTATAAAATACGAGAGCAGAACATAAATGTATTATGGTTACGATACATAATACATTTATGCCCGCTTCGCAGTTTGACCGATTTGTCTTATCTCTGTTAAAAAATCACAATGATAAGGATTATTTTTATCAAATTAGGAAATCTAAGTTTAACAACTAGAACAATTTTATTTACACGTTTAAATTATAGTTTTAAATGTGTCACGTATGGAAGCACATTTTAAAGCCAATTGAGATCCTGTCTAACGCATACCTTAACTCAAAAAAAGTTTATTCATACTACATATAGGTAACCCTTATGAACATCAACAGAAAATCTGTTAAATTGATTCTAAATTTACATTTACTACCAGTTCGCAAGTCAAGGGCATAGAGCGGGCAAGAAATTGTCCGCCACTGAAGTATTTCCGAACCAATTCGACTTAGGGTCCTTCAAAAAAAAACGTACAAATTCTTAAAAGGCCGGCAACGCACTCGCGAGCCCTCTGGCGTTCCGAGTGTCCATGGGCAGCGGTATCACTTAACATCAGGTGATCCTCCTGCCCGTTTGCCCCCTATTTTATAAAAAAAACTCATTTTATTCGCCAAGTTTTGACACACGTCAAGCATGTAGCACGATCGCGTGTTGAATGAGGTGTTAAAACGTCAATTGTCACCGAAATTATGTTTCCTAGTTTCTTCGACGGGAATATCTTATTACCCTTTGGAAATCTGGAGTGAGTCTTTATTACAGTTTCAATTTAATTAATTTCAAATTAATGTATGTTAAGTTAAAAATAATGTAAACTATTGATGGATATGCTTTTGTGATGTTATGATATTTTGATCGTAATTTATACGATGACGAGTAATTCATATATTGACGAGATGAGATACAAATGGGGACATTTGGAGGAATGTCACTCCAACGGAGGTCATGTACTAATAGTTAACAATCATAACATAAACTTAATGTAACCCTTATTAGTTATTATACCTACCTACACGGTTTTTAATATTTATTTTTTTAAGTCTTAATTTATTTCCCAATAGCATTATTTTGTTTTATTTTACGCGAATACGTCACATTTATTTAATAGAAACAAAACACTACCGTAGATAAACTCGAATTTTCCATAAAATATTTAAGCATAAAACACTCGAAACGAGTTATCTATAGTTATCTATATAAATAAATATGAATCACAAATGTTACCAAATACAAAACTCCAAGACAGCTGGACCATTTTTTTCTTGCAAACTTGGTTTTTATGTAAAGAAGATTTATTCAGTATGTAGGATTTTTTTCGGGAATAGCGAAGTCTCTATGGTCATAGCAAATTGATGATATTTAACTACTCAAAAGGTAGCCTAAGTAAAACGTCCTATTAAGGCGAGAAGAAGTTAGCTAGTTTATAATAATATTAATATGCAACATTCGTATGTGTGTAACAAAACTAACTCAAAAAAATCCACTATAATACAAACATAAACATAACCCAAACATATTTATTCAAAAATTAAAAAAAAACAAACAGCCGTGCAAAATATTGCGCTTGTGTCCCATATAAATTCACGACTCGATTTATTTCCAAAGATTAACTTAACCAATTTCCAATGAACTCAGTCTACAGCACTTTAACTGAATAATATCAAAGTATACGCAGTAAACTTCTGTGCTTCTGGAAGGAGCTTTTAATTACCCAGAACCAAACGAGCGTCTAAGTGAGGAGATTGAGTCCACACTACATATACAATCATATATAAATAAATAACTCTAACACCAACACCAGTTAGACACTTTAGGTTAAACATTTTTATTATGAATTAGGATTTTTATGGGACAGCAAACGAGGCGGCTCACTAACAGTTAAGTGCTTACCGCCCATGGACAACCTCAGCACCCGGAGGTGTGAAAGTGCGTTGCCAGCCTTTAGGTTAGTATGCTCTTCTCTTGAAGGTCCCCGAGTCGTTACGGTTATTAAGTAAGGCGCGATCAATTATCCCTCAATAAAGAGACACTCAAAAATAAGCTAAATACAAAATAAATATGTGTCCGTACTTTCATCTTCTAATCTTGTCTGCCTGCCACTCGTTTTCCTCTTTCGTGGTACGAAGACATTACAACTCCGTTATATTTTTTCTTATTTGGTACTTAAAACAGTTTACTAAGTTTTTAATAAGTGAGAATAACACATCTACTAAAACCTATTGTCCGTAAAGTCAATGAACGGTGTCTAAATAGAAAAAACCTGCGCAAAAACTGGTTACGTCGCTATTTGCCACATTTACGCTGGATTCTATATACAACTTACAGATATATCTGAATGTAATACCTCGAAATAAGTACGTAATTCAAACCCAATATATATATATCTAGACCAGGGAAAGAACAGAACAGACAAAACTGGTTGCTTAAGATGTTACGTGTTTTTTTCCTACAATTATTTGTAATTATTTTGTAAATTACATTCAGGGAATTAAAGTTTTATTTTTATTAATATTAATCATAAGCAATTGTATTATTTTCAGTCTAAATAAATGTAATAAATAAACGAGTTTTAACTTATATTTTAACGTTGCGTGTACAAAAAACCTTTTATGCTTTTTCTTTTCGAAACCCATCACTATCAGCACAAAAAATATTCTACCACATCTTACCTAACAACAGAAGTATCAAAGGGTTCTGGAACTGCTCGATGTACTTCTTCCATAATGGATCTTCCTCTTTCACCTGGAACTCGTTGGGACCCACGAAGTTTATACGATCATTCGCGTCTCGCCATGATAGACCACGCCTGACATCCACTTGCAGACGATCAGCCACCTGAGAAAAGGTATGCTTTTTATAAATATCATAATATTAGCGCTGCAGCCCATGATGGGTCCTAGTTAATAATTTTTTTTATGTTTGCTATGACGCTTGAAATTTGTATTGTATTTTGGACATACGCGTCCTGACTCTTGACTTTTTTTGACAATCCTAAAAAGTGTTTTATGCGTACACATAGTCATAAAATCCTCTGCTGTTAAACTATTTGAGTTGTTACTTATCCGTTCGTTATTATTACTATTAACATAATTATATGTTATCTTGTATTATTACTCTATTATTATAACATACTCTTATTTGTACGGAATGGCATTCCAATGCAATAATTACATTAATTGTTTTTATTGCCACTTCGTTGGATTACAATATAATAATTGATCATTATTAAATGAAAGGAGGCCAACTGACGGCCTTATCGCTTGCGAGCGATCTCGGCCAGGCAACTACTTTGAGATTTTTTTTTATTAAATTAGATAAGGTATGCAAGAAGTGCAAAAATAGACATTACATAAAGTTATTAAGACAAAACTAAACACTTTTTTTCCCGTTAGCCATCCCTTAAATATAATAACGCCATTTTTTATCCAATACATTCCGTTCTGCCCTTTAGGCGATTGACCACACCGCGACAGCCCAAGCCGAGGTTCGAGTCTCACAGGAGACGCCCTTGCGCTAGCCGCGGGATAAAACACCATTTCAGGCCGAGCTACGCTCGCCAAAACAGCCCGAGCTGAGCTGTGAAGGACCTTAGAGACAACAGCGAGATTCCATTTAAAAAAAATCCAATGCCGTCATAAAATTTTCCGTCATTCAGCGTAATTAGTGTGTGATTTTAATCAAAAATTTTTTATACGGTTTATTCGTACGGCGGCGTACATGCCTTTTTTGAAAGTCGTCACGAGCCTTTATTAGCTCGAACATTTTTTTTTTTAAATACCATTAATAAAACGTAAAAATACTACTTAAACACCTCAGTACATAATTGAGCATTATAGTTAAAGAACTAATATATGTATGTTTAAAAATAAACTCGCTACAGTAAAAATTATTACAGATCAATGACCTAACGATAGAAGTAACGGTGTTAAGTAACACGGAAAGTTATTTACATTGGTATATATTGAAGATAAATATGTATATGAGCAGGTATACGCAAATATTATAAAGGGGAGCTATTTGAATAAAAAATACATGTAATTTTCATCATCCAGGCCGCGAGCGAGCGAGCCCTCTGGCATTGAGAGTCCATGGGTGGCGGGCATCACTTAACATCAGATGAGCCTACAGACCGTTTCCCTCCTTTTCTATAAAAAAACATATTTCAATAGCAATATTAGTACTAAAGCAATCTTTATAAGGCAACGTTTCCCGTCTATATAATTTCGTGTAAATTAATAAATGACTGCATTTTTCCAAGAGGTGACTAGTTTTTTTTTACGTTTATTACCTTGTTGGGTTTTATAAGTCTTAAGTGGTAATAAAGTTTATTGCCTGTTCAAATGCCACAGAAAGTCATAAAACACCAAACCATAACGAAACATAAAATACACATACAAAATATGCACTCCTTGACATAGTACGTGAAGTGAATGTTTTATCCACTCTCATCTCGCGTCACTTTAAAATTAAAAACGTTTTAACTAATTGAGTATACTCTTGACAACTGCCTGATCAACATTGCGGAAAATAAAAAAAAGCCATGAGCTAACGGGATGGACGCTCTCCTGATGTGAAAATATTTCACGACCCATGGACACTTAAAATGACTTGCAAGTGCAAGCATTTCAAGAATCGGTACGCTCTTATCTTGAAGGACCCTAAGTCGAATTGGTTCTGGACAGGCTGGTTCTACAGTGGTGATGCTCGAAAAGTGCCTTAATAACATTCAGTAGTACTAAGTCAGTAGTGAATCGGCAGAAATCGAGGAAATAAGAGTGAATTTCTATATCTGCCTTAACGGCCGATGATGAAACTCAGTTGTAGGTCCGGTATACAAAGACAATAACAATCTTATTGTCTAGTCACTTAGGAAGAATGAAGCTCTCTAGTTGTAATGTTTCAAAATCGATTTAGTAGTTCTAAAAACACTACAAAACTGAGAAGTGTAGTGTAAAGTATAGAAGTATAAATAATTAGAAAAAATAGCAAAAACGAATTTCCGTTAACAGCTAAAAGGAATTTAAAAAAATAAAAAACCAACGTATGAACGTATGAATATGTATATACGTACGATATAGATAATAGGAACAAGAAAATATACAACTTTATACAAATACGAATCTCGAACCAGAAAATTTTAGCTTATATTGAAGTGTTTAGTAAATATAAAATTACCTCCTCCCAGCTAAGTATAGAACTCTCAACCGCGCTGATCCACATGTCTCCTGCGCCAACGCCAACGTCACTCAATCCTTGTGCTCCAATCTCCTCCGGGTTTGAATGCTGAAAAGGTATAAAAATTAGTGGCTGAGAACTTAAATGGAAACGGTATAATATCGTAAACACGTATTTGTATCTAACAGAAGTAGTTACAAATTCTGAAAATTTACATCACTATCATATCTTACGAAATATTTAAATAATTATATTATCACGAAGACTGGTTGACTAAAATGTTACATTTTACTCGACATTTCCATGGCTCAAATTAGAAAACTTTAATTTGCATAATTTTACCTTCGTTTTCAGAAGGCACCATGAAACATTTTTTCAGGCAACTTCAGAACATGTGTAAATTAGTCGTAAAGTTTTCTGGAAACTCGTTATCAGGCGCTTTCAGGACTACTTATACCCCTCAAATGAATGAATATTCTAGATCGACTTCTCTAGGTGTGGGACAAGGACGGAATGATACGCGAGTGAGAGGAGGTACGGAAGGTTCTCGAAGACAGGCTGAACACTAGAACGCCGTACGACAAGGACGAAACAATGTGCGAAAGATAGAGAGTAGTTATAATTGTGCTACTAATTACCAATCCTGCCTAGAGAGCCTTCTAACATCGTTCAAGATTATTCCCAGGGATATATAATCGAGCCGAAACGCGACCACTGAAGTCACTTTCGAGTGGGATTCCGAGAGATTAACACCGAAGAGATAAAGTGCTGTGTGAAGTGCGCGTAATTGACATAACTAGTGACCGTATTTGTGTGTGGTAGTATTAGTGTATTTCTCCGCGTCATACGTGTTTTTTAGTGTAATTAAATTTCTAATTGATTTATTAAAAAACAAGCCCTTTAAGAAATCTACGGCGTTTTAAGCAGACAATCATAAGTCCACTACTAATATTATTGTATGTTAGTTACAATATCGTCGTTAATATTATATTAGTAGGCTAGTTTTAATGAATATTGAATAATGAAATAAATTATAAAGTTACCCCGAAATAAAATCTCACACAGGTACAATCCATTGCAATGTCTTATGTAAGGGCAATCCAGCCTTCCACAGTATACATTCTATATATCTTTACTATTTAATAGTATATTGCAGTTTTATGGTGCCTGACTAACTGAATACATTTTTTTAATTACAGTCACATGAGCCTGCCAAAGTTGGACCAATGTATTCTGCCCCACAGCGACCATTATTAACGTAGAGGCACCACATCAAATGTAAAAAACAAGAGCTAGAGCTAAAGTACAACAGCCTTTACTGGATGCTTGGAAGAAACTCATATATAAAGTCATCTTAAAGGCCATTTTGACATATGGCCTTCAACTGTGGGGCAGCACTAGTAAACATACTCCAGCAGAACAACAGAACAAGATCCTAAGAGTGTATCACTGTATGGAAGACAAGCTAAACTAACCAAACCCAATTGGAGGACGTCGTTAAATCAAGGGACGTTACATGTAGTTTCTAAGAAGTACAAGCCTTACTGCTTAGTAGTCCAGCATCTTAATTCAATACTACCTAATTCTGGGTAGATCCTTATGTATATACAGTGTAATAAATTCGCATTTGTTCTTTATACAAGAACCTAAACTGGATGCCGCATGACGGAGTTTGTTGTCTAGAGAAAGTCTCGAGTTTCTCCGTAAAAAAAACTAAACTCCGTATATATATATATAAGCTAATTCTAAAGTCAATTTGGACATATAGCCTCCAATTTTCTGGAAGCGCAAGTGATACCAACATAAATAACACCAGCAACAACAGAACAAGATCCTAAGAGCAATTGCAAAAGGAGCGAGGCACATAACCAACGACGAAGTTCACTAACAACAATGAAATGGAAAAGAGAAAATCCGGAGACTGGCAGTTGAGTTGACAAAGAGCGGTTAATCTGTCACCCGAACGAACAATATGTGAGACGACCAAAACGTCACCATCTAGAGCTAGAAGACAAGCAGTAGTTCTACGCAGCAGATTAGTAAATGCTACTATGAAGCCACTCATAATGACGGCACCACAGAACAGATTCGCAGATTGCAGAAGGTTGATTGCAAATAACCGCAGAAGAAAAAAATGACAGGCAAGTAGGAGCCTTCTGTGCCTCATACAGAATACAGAAATAGGAGAGTCGGTCATAGTCGCAAGTCTTAACTGAATATTGCCATCATGCCAGGTTTCATGAATTGTCTATAGAAGCAATTGTAGATATAGAGAAACTTCTTTGCTAGCCAATATTTGAACCCACAAAAACTATAGAAATATTAAGAATGTGTATAAATACTCAGACCTAGACTTCTATTACTAGACTGACACTGATAAGTTGGTTAAGCTACCTTTACAAAACACGTTAGGAAACCACTATTACTCATTAAAATCGCAAATTTCCTTTATAGATAACACGTATCAATTTTTGTTAATTAATTTTATCTTTGTTCTATTAATAAGTAACTTGTGCTCAATTTTTGTATTGCGTTTCAGTTACTAAGAAAAATGGGAACCCGAGAAGGAAGAGAAACACTGAAAAATAAGTCAGAATTGAAACGACAGCACGTTCAGAATGGTTCGAAAATAGAGTAGACCTTTGTGAAAAACAAGATGGCTAGAATTGTTGAAGGTCGTATCTTTTTTAAAAGATTTAAATAAGAATTGCTACAGCGAAAAAAGATTCTCTAGTTACACATTTCACGAGCTTCAAGACTTGATAGGACTTAAGGTATATTTTACAATTCACCAAAAGCCCTGCTTTAAAAGTCATGATACCCTTGACTTGTAGTAGAATACCTACGTTCTGGCCGAACGAAGCAAGTTCAGAAGCCCCTCCCTACCTAGCCCCATTCCAAATATATAACAAAGAAAGTAAATATTTAAATTATTTTATGTCGTATATTTGTCACCACACAATATTATGAATTAAGTGTAACGGCTTATGTAAACACGCTTTAATCGATTATTGTATTGAAATCACGAAACACATCGGATACAGTCACACGATTTTAAATTGTGATCAATCAATAATTTTTAAAAGGAAAAATGCGAACAAAAACTACGCATTACGTTTTGGAATGAAATGAAATGAAATATTAATCATACATCAGATTGTAGTTTCTAAATTGTCTTTACCAAGACAAACTTTAAAACCCCCCCCTATAAATAAAAACATTTATTGTGCTTACTGTTAGAAAACTACTCATTGGTAAATTTCTGTCAAATGGCTTCAGCATGGCAAAGAGTTCAGCCGTTTAGGGAACACTATTAATAAAACTAATTTAGGGATTATTTTAACTTTAAGTAAATAACAACAGTATTGTGAGAATGAACAGGAATGTTATGAAGCAAAATAATGTTTTGAACAAAATAACTTGTAATATTTAAAATTACTTGAATGAATTAAATAAAACAAAAACAGGTGGTGTGAGTCATAGTTTCCAGTTATTGAATAGTGCATATGTTTATATCTATTGTTTCAATTACCATTATGAACAGCTGCTTACAATACATAGCTGGCTGCTATAAATTCAAGCTTTTCTGGTGGAATATTTTCACACAACTGATATAGGATGCATATGTGCTATATGTGGCATGAATTATATAGAATTTTACAATTATTAAGAAGGTTATTGATTGTTAATTTTTAAAGTAAAATCCAGGCCAATATGTTGATGTAAGAACTGAATAAGAATTCAGATTCTACATGCATTTTATTTTCAATACAGCTTTGGACAGCTGCTAAAATAATAAAATTAAAAAAATAGTGTTTACTTAATTTCAATTTCAAAGTACTGAGCAATAATTAACAGTTTTTTATGCAAGTAAAAATTATTCTCTTAATTACAGACTTAATTTAAGATATGTTATTAAAATATACTGATCTTTAAATGCAATAGTGTAATAATTCAAAATGGAGTTTTTTTTGTTGGAAAATACAGTTTGTATTAGAAAAGAAATTCATAAATACATTTTACCTACATAATGACACATCAAGAGGTAGAAACTCTCAATACAAGTTATTCTACTAAAAAGTAGATTAGTATAAGAGTATTTTCAGCTTAGAAGTGATGTTCATTTGACATAATATGCATTTCCAATGGCTTCGTTTAACCTGAAGCCCCAATAGGAGATCTCTTTGTATTTTATTATGTATTACTTACATATAGGTGAGCTATGTTGATATGTTATAATTTAAACTAGAGGTCCACAGCTTGAATAAGTAAATAATTTTTCAGATTAAAATGTAAAAATTTATTATAAAAGCATGTTGAATATATTGTATACTATAGTTAATGGTTTATCACTATACATTCTGAAATGTACAGCATTTAATAAACTGCTACTGTGACACTATATAAAATAAAGAATACAATTTATATGAATAGTTTTAATCAAATTATTATATTCAAGAATTAATCAAATCAGTCTCAAAAACATAAGTGATATGTTATAATTTATAGCACAGTATATTATCAATTATCATTTATCTGCATCTAACATTTGATTAAATAATGGTAATTTCTATACTAATAAATATAAATAATTACAAATACAAATAAATAAGTCCCACTTCATAAATTTATACATTTAAAATAAAATATAAAAAACAAAGATATTGTTTTTTAAATTAATCACTAACATAATTTTTAAAGTAAATGAAATAGAAATCATAG
This sequence comes from Pieris brassicae, assembly GCF_905147105.1. Classification (NCBI taxonomy): domain Eukaryota; kingdom Metazoa; phylum Arthropoda; class Insecta; order Lepidoptera; family Pieridae; genus Pieris; species Pieris brassicae. The sequence goes on along the minus strand of NC_059674.1, from coordinate 9,876,522 downwards.
AAAACCGCAAGACTTTTACTTTCCAGTAAAAGTAATACACATGAGAAAGTACAGCAATGAGAAACGTCGATAATGCTATGCGCATCCTTACTGCACCTAAACACCATTCCATATACGTGCTATGCCTAGGACACAAGATAATATCTAGAATAACACCTGCAATTAAAAAAACTAGGTCGCACTTAACGTAAAACTTAACGAAACGCTTGTGCCGCAATATAAGCTTTTATTTTTAATGACCTCCAACTTTATTTATAAATGCTATTCCCGGAACCGCCAGAATAACCAAAAGAACTTCGAATCAATAACATCAGAGCAGTATATAAACAAAATCAATAAACCCAACAGAATGTAACCGCTTACCAAACTTGCCGTATCCTGGCTGTCTAAGGAAAACTTATCACTCTCTTTCCCTCGATGGTCGGAGAAATTTTCATAATTACGAGTAGGACTGTTTTTCATTTTTCACGATGAGTAAAAGCTCTTAAGCCTCAAAATACATTTTCACGCGGAAAATGCACTACATAAACCGATGATGTTCACAAAGCGACTGAACAAAAGTCAAATTCAAAAAATGTATAATCGCAATGCATGACAAACGTCAAAGCTCATAACTGTCACCCATATGTAAATGTCATTGGTACGTAGTGAATAATTGTAAAGTGATATTCTTGATATTTTAAAACATTTCAATTTATACAAAGATTCAAATAAAACTATGACGTATTAATTTATTCAGTTTTGTTTTGATAAATTGTATAAAAAATGGTTTATATTATGGGCTCAAAAACTTGTTCAAACTGTTATAGGTTGTAAATGAATTATCCACTACGACAAGGTATTATCTAGTCTATCGGTCAGACCCACTATCTACTTTAATAAAATCTTGATTTAATAAACCACTTTGGATCGCTTTTGAGATATTTTATAAAATTACGTAAAGATATATATTTTATACTTACAGTTTTACTATACTTTGTTTCCGTTTCCGGGGTATCCCAAAGCGGGACTTGAATATAATCTTGCAATCCATCATTTTTCGTACGGCGAAACATGAGATTGAATTCACAGTACAATTAACTTACAATCATGCATTTTTGCATTACACAACACACGTCCAACACACAAGATATTTTTCTTTTACTGAATTAAATATTCAGCGTTTTTCCACTCTACGTGGACTATGTAATTAGCACAACATGATCACGAAACACTGCTATGCCGTCAATACAATGTAATAAATCTTATCTCTTAGTGATAAAAACTATTTCTTAGAGCCAGTACTTTTACTTCTGCTTAAGATTTTTTACTGTGGCGTATATGTCACTCTTGCATACAAGAAATGCCGGTCAAAAACTAGTATCGCTTAATTTGTGATATACTCGTTCAGGGTCATTAACATTACTCATCAGGGTGATAGCTCAAAGTATTAGTTTTGTTAATTTTAAAAATAACATTAAATGTCAAAGAATAACCTTGACTAAGAGTATTATTATAATTAAATTTTGCCCTTCAGTTATTGATCTCGCAATAATTTTCAGTAGGAAATTATTTTAAAGAAACTTCGTCTAATATCTATGTCCTACCGCTTATACCAAGAGCTGATGTCTGATTGGAATCGCACTCTATCGGTATACTGAATTGGTCTGAATGTTAGATTACCGGCCTAGTTCCTGCTGCAAACTTTATAAAAATCAGGTTTTTAGTAGCAGGTTTACACTAGATTAATTATATATCTACCTTGCCACATCCTCCTAATAATTCAAGACTGGTATTTATTGAGATTGTTATATTATTTAATTAATAATTTATAAAACTCAAAGCAATATAGGTTATATTATATGAATAGAAAACACACTCAAATTCTTCAATATTGCAAAATAATTAAAAATATTCTTTAAAAACCACCAAATCTTGTTTTATTATGCATACAGTTTAAATGATTTTAATATCAGTTAAGGAAAATAAAAGAATCAACTAATATGATTTATTATTTTAAATAAAGATTTACTATACACTTATGCTTTCAAACCATCTTGCAATCCATAGCCAGGTCCCGTTGGCTCTTCTGTTAATGATGTGAGACCTCCAAGGGGCTCGGATGCAAAACGGCCACTCCTTAAACAGATAAATAATAAATAAATATAATTAGATAAATTGCAGACACAAGCAGATATTACAGAACATATTAAACAAATAAGGCAGGTAAGTGTTTTAACTCGAGATAAATTTATGTTTGGTTTATATTTTGTACATATGAAAAATGAACTTTAATAGTTTAGTAGTTTAATAGTTAATAGTTGTTAGTGTCAGACACATTTCTGCCGTTTGATGCATTAGCCAAGATTTGAATGCACAACAGGGTTGAGTTTAAAAAGTATGTCCATTTAATAGAGTTCTATTATATGTTTTTTGATTATGCTTTTTTTATTCATAAGCTGTGGCTGTGTCGTGAGACCTTACATACAATTTGTTGTCAAAGGCGAATTATAGCACTCTCCTCAGTAGCAATTAAACAACCCGGACCAGGAACAAGGGGAAAGTCTTGAACCTTATCAAAATTTGATATTTTAGTGCACAAGTGTAGAAGTGATATTTTAGTGTCTTTTAAGAAAATAAATTGTATAAAACGCCAGGACTTTGCTTTTGTTGGGTTTATTAGAATATGCATGTACTGTTTGGACCCCAATCTACAAGAAATAAATTGAAACAATATAGAATATTCAAAACAGTTTCTTAAGTTTTAGGGCCCTCATACGTGCCGCGGCGGCGCTACTATCGTTAAGTTTAAGAATTTTAGTGTAGTGCATATTTTCACGATGTACTCTGACGAAGACACACTGTTCTTAGTGTTACTATTATTTTATTATTCATTTTTAGTTCGCCCAGAAGGAGAATTGTCATGGCAAATAATGAAAATATAAAATAATTGTGTTACAAATATACTTTTTTTTTCACTTGTTGGTGAAATTCTCAATAAATTTATTGCATCTTTCTTCCCATGCCTTTTCTTTTCAATTTTATTGCTGTACTTGTCGGACCTGGAATCCAATATCGCTGGACGACTCTCAACCTGATTTTCGTTCATGTTCATGTTACAAATCTATTTTATAAAAAAATAAAACGGAAAATTTGAAGTCTATCTATAATCTATCTGGTATCTTTGATTAATAATGGCTATGTTATTCTTCCTTTACATTAAATATATATTATAATTATGAATAAAAAAATTAATAAATACATATATACTTTGTTATATTTTATTGTGAAACTGTTCTTTGTTTGAATGTGTATTCCATTCTTAGCTTTTGTGTACAATGTAATTGTTTGGATATTGTTTAGTGAGTAGCTGTAGGAATACTGTTGAGCAAATAAATAAACATTCTATTTGGACCACCTATTATGACCTCCTTTGGCTTTTATTCAGGCCTTTAATCTGTTTGGCCACAAATCTATGGATATATAATATACGCACTGTATTCAAGATGAAATTTCGCCACTGCTTGCTACACAGATTTTTAAGAGACTTAATGTTGCCGTGTCGTTTAGAGTAGGCCATGTGCTTTAGAAATGACCATAATTTGATTTGCCAGTCTTATAAAGTCCGGAACATTGGTTTCAGGCTAGGCTTGGGTAGTCCGTGCCTTGTAACCAGGTGCAGATTCTTGCTGGAAAATCCACGGTATATTTTTAAAGAGTGTATTGCTCAGAGGTTTCACAACATGATCCAATATTGTACCTATCTCCATACACTTTGACTAAAGTTTTTTACAAAAATCGGGTTTTGTGACTCCTTGCTAAGACATGCTCCACGAAGCCATCACTAACGCAGGATGATGACCACGTTGTACCTTTCCGACGACTTAAGCAAGTGTAAGTGTAGTTAAGTACTTTATCATTTTGCTTATTGCAGTGATCTTAAAGCGTGAAAATCATTTCATCTGTAACGAGGTTATTTCTGTGCTTTTCAACCCTTTTTAAAGATTGATTTAGGGCATATACTGTATATCTACGATAAATACCAAGCTTCAGGTCTTGTTTCATAACACAGATACGCGACAGAGTTCTAGCGGGAATCTTCATTTCTCTCAATAAGATTTTTTGGTTTCAACGAATTCTGGCTTTAACAGCATTAAAAGTCTTTGTAGTTCTAACAGTACGCGGCCGACCCGATTTTTTCTGGTCGTCGACAGACGAAGTTCTGCTGATAGTACGATATACGAACACACGGCTGATGCGAAGCTTTTGAAGTGTCTGGAATATGACGGCATACCCACTTGAACACGAGAACACGAAAAAATATGTAAAATTGAAAAAAAGTATTTTAAATAATATACATGTTCCAAATTCAAAATACATAATTAAAAAGTTGAAAAAAAAAGGAAATTCATTTTGTAACAGTATTTATGGCCGTACAGTATTATATATTTTATTTCTTTGTAAAGTAGGTAGTAATTGTCAGCTGTGTTTTATGTTTATCTGTATTTGATATATATGCCATTTTTGGTTTTTGTGAAAATTATTGTATAATAAGTAGCTATAGTAATACTGATAACCATATAAATAAATATAATACTAATATGAAGCATCTATTCTACCTTGGACCAGGTTTAGGTTTTTCATCCCGTTTCAGTTTTTCAATAATTTCCTTTGTGTCCTCTACTGTGAGATCTTCCTGCAATAACAGAAAAGTTCAAATGTAAATACAAATAAAGAATCAGAAGCTACTATGTATATGTACTGTTATATTTATCCCCTAATTGAGTTATAAGGAGTACTGTGTTTTCTTAATATGGATTCTCTAAGAACATTACATGCTGAGTCCAACTCAATAAACAAAATACAAATAGGAAATTTAAAAAAAAGATTGCTTTATTGTGGTCTGATGACAAGCAATTGCTTTATGTTTACAATTTATTCAATGACAATATTATAACTGTTGATCTCTAGTCACTGATATGAGTTTGATATCAGTTGTAGAGTAGCCCATTTCAGGAATATTAAAATGTTTTCAAATGGTTAGTCAGAGTGAGGCATGTTTTGAGTATGTTACAATGATTTTTGATTCATGGGTAGAGGAACATTTAAAAAACATCGGCATCAAATTTTTTTTAAAGTTAACATTCCAAGTCTTATTAATATGCGTTACTTACATAGTAGTCATCATTCACTTGAACCATTGGTGCATTGACACAAGCTCCTAAGCACTCAACCTAAAAATGTATGTTTTCATAATTTTATTATTAGATACTGCTGAATTTTAAATACTTATTATTTGCACACAAACCTCAGAGATTGAAAATTTTCCACAAGGGCTGTTGCCACCAACTTCACATCCGGTAGCATCTACAATGGCTTTAAGGACAGCATCAGAACCTCGAAGCCAACATGGAGTGGTGGTACATACTTGTAGATGGTACTTTCCAATTGGCCGCCTGTAAATATATTTTGTAAATAAAAGTTTACTGTACATGTTATTCATACTCCAGATTTAAAAGAGCAATGGAGTTTTATTAACAATAAAATAAGATGTAAGAACTGACAGTCAATTAATATAGTAAGTTTTATTAATTAAATAATTTCTATTAAGAGTTAAAGACTACCAGCGCAGTTCAGAACTAATTGGCTGGTTATAGTATTGTTTGGTATATGAAAAGTTTTGAGTGCATGTATAGGTTACATTCTTAAAATAAAAATGGGAATGGAATTTTAGGGTTTAAAGTATGTCAATCCTGGTATAGTATATACAGGTGCTAAGTGTTCATACATTCTTTTGATATTTTTAAACAAAATAAGTGGCTAAGGATATATGACACATCTAAACATACCCTGTGGATGTAAAAATATTTGAAGGTAAAGTACCATAACCTTGTTAGTATCAAAATGACTCTATAACATACCTGATAAACATAGTATAGAAGGTTGCAACTTCATAAACTCTCATTCTAGGTAGGCTCAACAACTCTGCTACTTTATGCATAGCAGATATGGGTAACCAGCCTCCATTCTGACGTTGGGCTAAATCTAGCAATGGAATCATTGCACCACGCTTGTGGCCTTCAGGGTAAATAGCTAGGAGGGCATCAATTCTCTGAAAAATTTAATTTAAAAATATAAACTAACAATTATATTAGCAATGTTACTTTGTACTCATGAAATTATTTAGGTTAAATTTATTTATTTTAACCTAAAAACCTATACAAACCTATAATTACTATTTTTTTTATTGCATACAGAGAAAAAAGTATTATCTCGTTTTAAAATGTCAAGTATTAGAATTCTTCTAATTTCAAATTCTGTTAAAATCACCTGTTGGTTTTCTGGTGTAAATTCAAAGGCAATGTTTGGGTTATCTTCAGGGGTGTCTCTGTGCACGAAAAGGCTGTCATGTTGAAGAGTAGAAGTCGTCTGTAGGGCTCTAGAAGACGCTCTCCACTTGAAAATAAAAGCACAATATTGTGATAACAGGACGGTCAATATTATGTAATGCGTTTATTAGATGTACGCAGACTTATTAATTGAAACCTACCAAGCCTTGAACGCCAGATCTCAGGCTGGACAGCATGACTGTTATTTTAATAAATAATTATTGCGAAACACAGTTCGCGAACAAACCTTCGCGATTTTATTTTTTTGTTCGAAATTCGAAATATTACTTGGCATCTGACTTTGACATTCTACAATAATGACATTGTTGTCAAATTGGATGTTTTTCGTGTAAGAATCAATTTTTATTATGAAGCTTTGTGCGAAAAAATGTATGATTTTAATAGAATTTAATTAAATATTATGATTAAGAAAATACAATTTAGTAAAAATATTGATCTAAATATAACTCCTGATCAAACTATTGTGCAATATTTACGTAAATCTGGCTAATACCTTGGGCTGAAGACAAAATCACTTTTCTACAGGCTTGGCCCACACAATGTTAAATAAATTTGTATGCGAAAGACATTAGCTCACGTTTTATCACATGACCATTTTCGTATAGCATTCGCACGTGGTAGCAAGGCACGCCTATTGAAAAGTTATCGCCTCATACGCCTGAGCTGTCTAAATAATTTAGTTGTTAATCCTAATCATAACTAACTGTCAAGATTTAGGAACCTCGATGTGATATGGATACCATGTAACTTATCGAACTACAAATATATATAAATCTACAGTAGCTTACTACTTACTACTTAAATAGTAATTTCGTGCCTTAAAAATACCTGAAGAACTCAATAATACATCTCTCGTTGTTTCGGAATTCGTAGGGAATATTTTCATTCGACCATTTTTCCTTCAACTTACTTTACTACAACTACTAAAAAATAGTTTTCATTTTCCGGGTTAGTACATAACTCAACTAACAAGTAACATAACTTTCTATTGTTAAATTAATTTTCAAATACGGTTCAATAGACACAGATATTACCCCGTACAACCTCACAATGTTTACCTTTTTATAAAATATTAATATAGATTAGTAAGTGATATGAACTCAAATAGTTATAATAACGTAAATTTAGTACAGTCACGTTCTAGATCATATGAATAAAAGTTTGTAAACAATTTCCCGTCTGATATCAGACATTTTGGTCACAATGCACTTTCTAAAAATCTCATTCTAACCCCTTTGTCGCGAACACTCGATATTAATTTCTTATCAATACCTTGTGCCGTTATCTCATTTCGTCGGACACCAGTGTGACCAATTGAGCGTTAACCGACTTTTAATAAGGCCTTTTACATTTTATTGAACAAGCGAATTTGAAGATATAGGTATTATGAACAATTTTAAAATAATGTATTCGATATTATTCATGTAACTAGTGATAGTCAAGTAGTAAAAACAATATTTTGATTAATACATAATAATTATATTTCCATCAATGTGATTACTGAACGACTGATCAAACGTCAGTAAAAGAGACATCTGAGATTCCTACACGATTTATTTACATATTATATATTTCGCTGTTTGAACTTATTACGGAAATAGGTAATGGTACAGAGTAATTGTACTTAGGGAGGAATCGATTATGTAACTTTTACATACTTAGATTATGTAAAAGTTACAAGCCTTATAGAAGTGAATTAACTACTTAATTTGACGTGGACTGATCATTCGAACGTCATCAAAATTCAGCATAGCAACGAATTTGCTTCGTTAACCCTAAAACCATACGAATCCTTTCAGAGCCAATTATTTCAACACGATAAATACTAAGTTCGCTCGCCATTTCTAAAACTGCAGTCGTATGCGGCCGTATCCATAACAACATCGTTGTTTTGCCGATCCCCTATTCATTTTTTGTTTCTTTTAACTTTTTTCACGGAAATGCCGGTTGCGCGGGAATATGGCCTCTATCTCCATGCAAGTATGTGTAGTTTAAGAGGCCTCACGACAATGTGTTATTTTTTTAAAAAGAATACGCTGCTTCGATTCTAGAAGCACGAGCTTTATGCGAAGCCATTGAAATAGATGTTATGGTTTTTATGATTTTTGGTTTGGGCTAACGACTATTTGTATGACGATTCTACGTATTTGTTGAAGGTATGCCTTCTTTTAAAAGAATTTAGCATTTTGAAATTTATGGCTTTGATAAAATGGCATTTAAATTCCTACGTTACTAATGATCAGAATTTCATTAAGTATATATTTAACATATAAATGAACAGTTCAGTGTTTAATGTAACTTTAATTTATACATAAATTAAACACTTATTTACGACAAAATCAATAAATAACATCAGTATCAGGTCATTTCTTCAGAAACGAAGTGAAGGTGAGTGCTCGGAGACCATATCAGATATTGCTTGTATTAGCCCGTTTTTACTTATATAACTTATATATAAATATTTATATAACTTGTGAGACAGATGTTTTTATTTGCACACTGGCTGAATTCAGAAGAATTGCATTATTTATAATTAGTTATAAATTGGTTTAGATTTTAAGTTTTTACTTGTTATGTTTTATTTTATGTTTTAAGTTTAGTTTTCTATTGTAGTTGAATTAAGTTACTGTAAAAAAAGGAAATAGGGAAATAAATAAATAAAAATTATATAGCCTTCAATTCCCGGCGAAACAAATTGTTTAAAGTAAAACAGTACGCTCACTTGTAAAATTGAGGCACAAAATGTGTCCATTCCCTTGAGGAACAACAACTACAAAAATACGTGGAGTACATTTATTTATTAAATTTCACTACGTCATTTATAATGCTATATCTACAGAATGTGTCAGCTGTCTTTTCTATAACATATGATAATTATGGTAAACATAAATGCTACAAATTATACACTTTTTTTGTTTAACATTAAGCAAACACTTACTAAAGCTTATTGCACTAAGTAAAATAGTGAATTAGGTTTCATAAAAGCAATGATTTTTTTTAAATGAATCACGACATTACCGAATGTATTATGCCCTGGATAAGTTGTTCTCTATTCGCGAAGAACTCGAATGAGAGGTGCCGAACTCGGTTTGTTTTTGCTGTCGGAATTTGGAAAATTTTGCTGATTTTGAATCTTTGGAAAATAATAAGGAACGACTATGTTAATCTTCTATAAGCGGTTTCTGTTCTGTATTTGAATTAAACAATGCTAAGTAGATGCACTGCTAATAGCACGCGATCATAGATAAAACTTGACTTACAGAACTCCCTTGAAACGGATCTTAAGATAAATGTTCTTAAAAGATTACACTAGACCCTCGACAGTCTACGACGTAAGTGTGAATAGGTGACCTAAATTAGTGACCTGAGGTTTCTATTCATATCGTAGGTAAACCTTTCCAAAACCGACACGATATAATTAAAAAAACCTCTAACCCTAGAGGATGGAATCAGTGCGGCATAACCAACAGATAATTTACACAGGAAACTAATTTTTATTTGATACGCATCATTTCATTTATTCAGGAAAGTTTCCAAATAAGTTGTGATTTAAAAGTCTACGTTACTAGGTCATAAAATTAAAAAAGAAAATCAGTAAAGTATTATTTTCTCTTCTCGTTCTGCGCAGACATAATAAATAATCTAGTATTTACTCTGAATTTGGTATGTTTGATGGATTTAAATTAGATTATATTTTATATCATTGAAAAGCTCTCACACTCCTCGTAGACGTGTATTATTATGTGAACAAACTTCCGTGACTTAAAGAAGATTTTCTCACTAAGAATAGTTTTCTTATAGAACGGGGAACAAATGGGCAGTAGGCTCATCTGATGTTAAGTGATACTACCGCCCATGGATACTCACATTGCCAGAAAGCTCGCAAGTGCTTTGCCGGTAAGAATGTTAAGGTGTTAAGAATTGGTACGCTCTTTTCTAGTTCCCTAAGTTGAACTGGTTTGGAAATGCTTTTCGGAATACAGTTCGACATACTGGTTGTGCGCAGCAAAAACTGCCTTTAAACGCTTTGTAGTAGAACGACGGGCGTCGAGGTGAAATGGTCGATATTTTGATGTCGGATGATAAAACTTAGCTGCAGGTCCAAACAACTCTTCTGAACACTCTTCACGGTTGCTTATGCCTTTTAGTTACAATTAAATAAACTTCAACTATTTATAAACTTTGTCATCATCTAGGAGAGGTGGATTGTCTCTAGGCATACAATAATTCATCTGCTGTCACAGATAAATAAAGCATTATTTTTTAAGCTTTGCATGCTGTAGCGTTGTGTGAGTGTCAAACATTATACATGCATGTCAAAGAGGAGTAAAACACAATAATGTCATTAGGCATTACTGTGTTTTACTTAAAAAATATTTGAGGTTATGATTTCGATTCCCGGCTATTATATGCACACCACAACAATAAGTGACGTGGACTAAATTTATTACTTTTCTTTTTAAAACAATTGTTAACAGGAACAAAATGCTTATCCTGCACATGTAATAATACAAATAAAAATGTGTCTACACGACACATATAATTTAATACACACAAGTATTGGTAAGTCGTGTAAGATAAAATATAATTTATTAAGGAGATGACCAAAAATATACCTGTTTCTCGGAACGTCTGTAGGTCGAATGCTTAGCATAATTTTTGCTAGAGGTCGAAGTGACCCTAACGTTGCGTCAGACCACAGCTTAGGCTCATAAAAGGTTAAAGTGACAGATCCGAATGACTTTTTCATGGTCGTTTTTAGGTTTCTAAAATCGATTATAGTTTTATAATCGGCTTATAAAGCCGAGAGATCTACATCTCCAGCTACTTAGCTGGGCTAACCAAACTGAATATCGTTTCGCTGGGAACTGAAGTGGATTTGTTCGTACTTAGGGTGTTCGTTCAATATCCAGCTGTTGCAATTTCCGCAGGTAAAACTAGTTCGTATGACGAAGAAAAAGTTAACGTTCAAGCCGCCATATCATGAATTAATAACAAAATGGGTACACCTATTTGCCTATATAAACAATTACCGATGCAGGAGCATAAAGTCTACGTAATAATGACGCACCTTATTAGTGTCCTTTGATATAGACGTGTATATAAGCGAACAATAAATTATATTTTCATAGTATAAATATCAGTATCCGTATAGACAAAAAATAACTAGCTTTTCTTTTACTCTTAACTTCGAACATTTCTACATTATACTTAAATAAAAAATACTCTGAAGCCTTCTTTTTATTTGTTCAAAAATAGGTTTCATTTATAGTTATCAATACAAAACGGAAGCAGATAAAATCTAGATTACGAAGATAAGTCAATGACCATGCTACAAGTAATTGGTAGGAACTAGTGTAGCGGTTAACGAGTAAAAAAGAGGCAAAAACATCCACGGCCTAACACTTTCTATCTGTGGTTACGGTGGCTTTAGGTATTAAGTTAAATTTGGACAATTTTTTACCGTTTAAAAACTTTTTTTAAATTATAGCCATTAAATGACGTCCTCGAATAATTTACTTGCATAGTTTATAATTCTTTGTTTTAACATTTTTACTTTGACAGAAATGGTAAATGTCATTTCAGTGACAGCTGATAGTGGTGATTAGTGTGTTTATGTTAAAGTTATGACAAGATCATAATGCGATATTCACAAAACAGTTGTAAATTTACACACGTCTACACAAGATAAATACTTGGTATAATAACACCATAATCAGCCCTCGACAGTAGTTACCTCATAACTCGCTAATAAAAAGTATAAACAAGACAACGTAATTGTTCCCAACAAAAACTCGTACAAGGCAAGTGCATGAATGGGACTAACCAAAACCGCCGGGAAAACGATAAAAACGACGATCCATATTCGAGAAATGATTAAAAAAGAAAGACGAGCCGGCACGTACCAGCCTCTTGTAAAAAGAAAACTATTCTACCGAAGCGTGAATGAAAAACGCCGACACGCGTAACCAAGACGGTGATTATTTTTATTTTTCATCTCCTGTACTTTTATTTGCTTAATTCTTACTTTTATTGTGCGTCGTATGTGGGTCAGACTTTTTGGTTTTACCAAGGTCGGGATGTTTCTTGTTTTGTGGTAATTATCGTGCGATTGAACCCGCATTGAGATTTTTGTTTTAGCGAGATTGAAAACGAAACGGGGTTACGTTTTTGATGCCTGAAATTAGGAAATTGTGTTTATTGTGCTAAAATTATGGTAAGTGTTTTACTTTACAACTTCCATTTTAATACAATTTATTTTTATTTAAATACGTACTGTCTATGAACAGTAACAAGATAATAATATAATGACCCCCAAATGAAGTTATAGCCTGCAAGAGCTGAATGGCAGACGGCCTATTTTTTAACCCAAAATACGATTTTTTTACTTTCTTTGATTCAATTCTTAGAAAACCTTCAGTAGTTTCGGATTTGATGTCTTGGACGGCATCTTATTAAAATTATTTATGTTTAATTAAACTGAGGTGAGTACACCATGCTTCCGTACACCGCTTCGGATAGATTTTCTGATCTAATTTCGCTGCAGCATGCATTGTTACCCTAACAGCTCAATTATATCGTCCTGAAATGGTCTCAAATGACAGCCATCCGATCAAGAGTAAATGATTCATTGTGGTTAACAATGTTGCCAGTTAATTGCCCAAGTTTTTGCTGTTTCGAGGTCAATGACACCTATATAAATTATATTCGCATTAGCAAGAGATAGTTGTAGAAATAGTTATTATATGTTACTATTTATTATGGGATTGCCGTGAGCAATGCAATTTAGGTAGTTTTTGTTTGGTGAGATAAAACCGTTTGGATTTGTCATAATTTTATGACCTAGTATACAACAATATTCATTTCATCCGCATCACCATGATGGCTGGATGTCTTCCACGGTCCGATTCACAAGACGTTTTCTTTAGCGAACTAAGGAATCGACTGCCACATTGGGGTTTTCCCTGGAGAAAGGGTGTTTAAAGTGGGTGACCATGTATAAAAAACTTACAATATTTTTACGCATGTATTGTTCTTATACCTTTAGACAAAATCTATAGTAATACGAGCAGCGGTTCCGGGACGCGGGTTCACGACCACTTAGAAAAGAGTGCACGAATAAGAAGAGAAGAGAGACTTTTTTTCTTTCTGATAAATAGAAAAGAAGTACAGAGAAATATTGTTAATAAAACTGGATTAATTAAAGATTGCTGCATTTGATTTCAGATATTTATTTTTGTAACTTACTTTTGAGCAAAAGGTAGGTACGAAATCACTTCTTTTGTTTGAAGGGTCGTTTGTTGAAATATCTGTTTTAATAAACCTATCAATATTTTATTCAGGTCAACAAACAATCACGGTACAAAAGAAAAATTAATTGCGATTTTATAATTATCGTCGCTTCGTATATATTGTAAAAGTTACACGACACTTAAAAATGAAATCAAAATATAATTTATATAGTTATGTTCATAGAACAATAAATAAAAAAGTGTCTAAATTTACATTTACAGCCAGTTCTCTGACGAGAAGAACTAACAAGAATTACAACACTCTTTTTTAAGTAATTTTTTCCATCCATTGAAGTGGCGATAATGTCATTTGAACGACACATTTGGAAATTCTAAAACGCATCGCCTCTACAATGGATGGAAAGAGTGTCGTGATTCTTGTTAGCTCTTCTCGTCAGAGAACTGGCTGTAAATGTATGTAACAATATTAAAGTAACAATGTTAAGTATATGTAAAAATTTAAAGTATGTGTTACAGTATTACATCATGTTACTCTTTTAGATTTAAATATCTGATTATATCTAATTAGTCCGAAAGCGTGTTTTATCGAGCTCAATTTACGAAATAATAGCCATTTTCTACACATTTCTATTTAGATTATGATGCATGGTTTTAAAAAAGCCCTACACATCTTAAAATCTTTATTGCAGGTTCATTTCGTGTGTTGAAGAGGCCTACTAATCATCTAAGTCTCCGTACAATATAATAACCCATAATCCCCTATAATTGTATTACTACGAAGTTTCCAAGCGAGATTTTCCGCCCGTTAAAACAACGGTAGCCTTTTTCATAGGACATTTGAATTACTCGGCCATCGATATACAACAAAAACTGGCCACCGACTTGCAGCTTAACGCATTTAGTCATCGTTCCGAGTAAAAAGTAAAAATAACTATGGCCAGAGTCTACATCTGAGTCTCAAGGCCAAATCCTGACTTCGCGAGAACGGGATACACATACTGTTTACTGCTAGACGGACAAAGATAGCCGTTTTAGTGTCTTCGTCCTTTAAAAAGGGAAAGTGGTAGTTAGTGCGCTGGCGTGAGTGAGATGAAAAAATGACCGAAGGGCAAAGTAGGATGGTAGGTTAGTTCCGTGGTCGGTTAGAGAGGGAGGGCAGAAGAACCGGTTAATTTTGAAGGGCTTTGGACCACGATGCTGCGGTATAGATGATTTTATTACACTGATTTATTATATTCTAGTAAAGTTTTGTACTATTCTATTCGGTTGGTTACAGGATCTGATCGCGTATACAAAACAGCAAGTTAGTCAACAAATGCTTCAGGCTAGAATTATTGCGTTATTGTTTATTGAAGTTTTCTAACATAAGAGTCTTTGGTGTCTATGGGCTGCGATGACTGCCCTTTTTGGGCGTTCCGCAGGCTCGTTTGCCCTCCTTTAATATATAAATTAAAAAAAAATCTTTAATTTTACAAGGAGATCTTTATGTCTAGTATTTAGGCTTTAAGGAAATGCCTTTCACGCGCCATGAGGCAGACCGTTGGTTTTTGAGGCAGACACGCTGGTTTTCGCACGAATTTTTTATTGACTGAACAATAATTATAAAATAATCTTTTAGCTCCCAGCTAGGATTAGAAAACACAAAGGAGGCTAACTTGCCGGAAGCTCATCTGATGTTACTCATCTCACTGTTACTCACAATACCAGAAAGCAAGCCGGTCTTTTAAGAATTGATACGCTCTAACTTAGACCCTAAGTCGAATTGTTACGATGGGGAGATGGTTCCAAATAGCGACCAAGAAAGCCTTAAAAACGTTCAGATGTGAAACGACAGGCATCAAGGTGACAATATACTATTGAGATAAACGAATTAAATAAAAACTGGGTAAGAAATCAAACATGAAACGTGCAGTGTTGGCCTAGTGGCTTCAGCGTGCGCCTCTCATCCCTCAAGTCGTAGATTCGATCCCCGGCTGTGCACCAATGGATTTTCTTTCTATGTGTGCATTTAACATTCGCTCGAACGGTAAAAGAAAACATCGGAGGAAACCGGCTTGCCTTAGACCCAAAAAGTTGACGGCATGCGTCAGGCACAGGAGGCTGATCACCTACTTGCATATTCGATTAACAAATGATCGTGAAACAGATACAGAAATCTGGGGCTCAGACCTAAAAAGGTTGTAGGACCATTGAATTTTTTCTTAAGATATCAAACAGACTGTGCAAAATATGACTCCGATGCCTTAAAACCTCAATATATTTAAAACGTACGGGTGACAAAGTAGCTTCCTCTTGTTGCTAAATCTTCCCTGTCTCTCGTCATTTATGATTGCTAAATGCTAAACACGAAACGTCGATTTATCTATATAATATAGTAAATTCGCATTAAAACAATAAACATATACTTAAATAAATACATTAAAAGGTTATTGATACATTTTAATTACTGGTAATGTTGTTACATCTCAATTTCCATCAGCGGGCCTAATTTTTAACATCCAAGGTAATCGTACCAATTAACAGGGTACGTGACAAGCTTTGGGTACAGTAACACAATATTGCGTTTTGTTCTTCTGGCATAGCTCGGATCGACTTGACGTTTTATGTTGAGTATTGCGTAAAAGGAAATCTCTTTTTCAGCTTATTTTAATCTGTAAATTATACAAATTTAAATCTCCAGCATGCATTCACAGGCATTGCTTCAATTATCAATAATCATTAGCAGAAATATGAACAACCCAACATAGAATTCTGCGTAGCTTTCTATAGAAGTTTTATCGCATTTTTTTTATTCTATCGATACAATTTAACATACAAATATGTATATGTAATATTCCTATTTTTTATATTTGTAAATTGATAAACAATACTAACATAATTATTATTTATTTTAAATTATTAATGGCATGGAGCCTTTATAGCGTGGGACAGTATTTAGACCGTAAGTTTGCCCAATAATTATACAAAACTTAACTGTCCTTAATAAGTACTTTGCACTTCTTGTTTACCGTATCTTATTTATTTTTTTAGTCTCAATGTGGGTGTCTGGAAGAGATCGCTCGAAAGCGATAAAGCCGCCAGTTGCCCTTCTTTTCATTTGAGGCCCTATCCCAGCACGAATTTCTGTGTCAGTGTCTCGAGGTGAACTGCGGTACACAATGGAGAGCTGGAGTATTGAGGTGCGCCGGCCCGTATTAACAATTGGTTATGTAAAACATTAAATTAATATAATTTTATCAATTTTTTTTCTGAAATGGATTACTTGACTTGCGACAATATATAGTGTAAATTTCAAAATCATGTTCTATATACATTTTCGTCATAAAATGTGAATTCAAAGTGTCAAAAATTTCCGATGTTTGGATTTTTTTCTATGGAAGTTATTTAATTCGTGTATCGATCTTTCAAAATGGATACATAAACTACTTAACTACACCATATATTTTTTCCATTCGCCATACTTCAAGAAACGATGGCAAAAATTGAAAGAAACAATGTGCTTTTTTGGAGTTTGGCGAGCGCATAGGCCCTTAATTATGTCATATGTTTTATATTTCTGTATGCAACGAAGTTTTAATAAATTAAAGATAATTATTATGACTTTTGCATTGTTGGTTCTAGATGCTAATTATGCGGTATTTTATAATTAATAAATCTGAATATACCACTTACTTTGCAAATAATGTATTAACTATTAATATTATTAACAACTTTGTTTTGATTGTGTACAATTACTTTATTTTTGTTATAAATGGCCTCTACCCTTGTTATTAGTTCTTGCTCGCTACATTGTAGTTCCAGTTGAGGCTGGTACATATAATTTGTTGTGTTTTTTAATGTAACAATGTGCAAGTTGTATTCATGCAAGTGATACCGCCGCGAATAGACACATTGCCAGAAGGCTCTCAAGTTGCCTTTGCTTTATTATGTGTAAAACCAATAAAATATTAGTCGACTCGCAGTTTGCAATTTAAATAAAATATTTCATACATATACATACATAATTGTGTCAAGAAATGCTTACTAGCTTATTTCAATATCTAAAGAGTCGACTATGATTAATGCTCTATTATCTATTTTATTGAATTAGGACAAAGGCACATCAATTGAACTGTGTCTACGACTCTTATTTGCAGGTTTACTGTTGTTAAGTGAACAGTGTCCAAGACTGATTCGCGGGATCAGTGTGAACCAAGGTCAGGGGTGGAACAGAAAATCTATGGACTTGAATATTTTAAAAGATTTTTTGAATATAAGTAGCAATCGTTACATTGAATCGAACGATTATTTAAAAATCTGCCTGTGATTTCCGGCGAAGCAATTGCTTATTCGGTTTGTGATAAGAGAGAATGATCAGCGTGTATCTGTCTCATGTATCACATTGGTTTTCAAGTAATTTAATTTCTACTTGTTTAAGTTATATAATATGATCTGATGTTACAAAGAAATCGTTTGAGAGGTCCCTGAAATTCTATAAGAATACCACGGATTGACTTTTAAATTCAAGTCTAGGATTTTAAATTAAACAACCACTGCCTTAAAGTCTGACAACGCACTTACAAACCTCCTGGTGTTACAGGTGCCCATATCATCATAGTGACTTAAAATCCTTTACGATCTTCAATTTAACCAGGACCTATAAAAAGCCTTTAACTTATCAATAAATATATGTATTTCTTTATCTCCTAGAATTAGTAAAGAAGTCTCCAGGGCTTTATCTGTTCCGAGTCAACATTTACCAATAAGTATTTGCATCTACACACGCGCAAATATTGACGTGTGCGTGTGTGTACTGCACAAGAATGCAACGCGTTGTTGACACAGCCAACTTTGATATTCCTTTATTTATTGCTATAAAAACCCTTTACCAATACATATTCTATTACAAACTTTGCCACCACGAAATAGAGATCAAATTCGTCATCTATGTAAGTTACTTAAGCCCTTTTTAATATGACCATTTAGAACGAAATGTTCAACTAATTTTATACGCTTTGACAGCGTTATAAAGAGTGAAATCCCGTGCACGTTTGGGTGACATACAGCGTTATACTTTGCTACATAAAAGGTATATTTAAATAAGGATTTATGCGTCGTGTCTGGTGTTTTGGCGAGATTCGTGGATAAAGATTTGTGAAGGATTAAAAACCGGCGATCTGGCTGATTCCGGTAAGACAATGGGAACGTATCTCGCCAAATATCTGAAAATGATGCTAAAAATTCGAATATGGATGCATCGAATATTGCTTTGGATCTATTCTTACGTAATGATTATTGTACGCTCATGTCAGAGCGTAATACCTAGAGCTTACTATACAATTTAAAAAAATAACTATTTAACCGTATTTATTGTATTTGTGTAATAATTAACTGTTATCATCTATTTAAGCACGAGTGCTTTTGTAAGTACATATGTTTGTTTGTATACAAAAATTTCTCGGAAAAATCATATCATGTTCGTTAATAATTTAAAAGTTCTCAAATGCGTATACGCATTTGGAGGACGTGTGTACAGTTCACAAATAGTTAAAGTTTTAAGTAAAAAATAAACTAGTGGCGCTACAACCTTTTTAGGTCTGGGCCTAAGATTTTTGTATCTGTTTCATGATCATTTGTAAATCGAATAAGGCAAGTATGTGATCAGCCTTCTGTGCCTGACACACGCCGTCAACTTTTTTGGGTCTAAGGCAAGCCGGTTTCCTCACGATGTTTTCCTTCACCGTTCGAGCTAATGTTAAATGCGCACATAGAAAGAAAATCCATTGGTGCACAGCCGGGGATCGAACCTATGACCTCTGAGATGAGAGTCGCAAGCTGTAGCCACTAAGCCAACACAATATTTACAAAACTATTTTAAATGAATGTTACAATAATATTATAACTTAGAATATGACTATTCAATAATACAAAATCGAATATGACATGGGCATGGGCCACTTGCGTCTTCTTTATTAATTTAAAGTTATTGGTGATGTAGCAACCTGAAATTATTTTTAAAAATTCGGAATTCGGAACCCAAGTCATCCAGATTCCACATGATCCGCGTTAACCACTAAGCCCGAAAGGAATCATAAGTTTATCAATATACAATGTTATTAACAAACATTCATCGACCATAAACAAAATTAATTTAAAAAACCTTAAACGAAATCGAGAGTATATCAAACTATCAAACATAAAAATATCTTAAAAAACACTTTCATTAACTCGTTCCCACCAAATCTCAACCTGTTCTTGATCGCCAACAAAAACATTATATTAATTTGGGATCCCCACAAAAAAACGATATAAAAAAGTTAATGGCCAAGAAAAGGAAAAAGGATTGAATAAAAAAGATAAAAATAGAAGAGTCACTTCGAAGAAAGGGTTGGGCGTATACAGGTTGTTCTCTAACTTTAATTTTTTTCGAGGTTTTCGTTTATACAGAATTAGTCTAGTTTTATAAATAAACGAATTATTTAGATGATTTCCACTTCCATTTAATGTTGAAGTCCATGGGGACCTAAACATGGAAAGTGTTGACTTCTTTTTCAAAAGTCACTGAAAAACACCTAAGTTAATCCCATCCAGCCCATCGTCGCCACGTTAATATGTAGGCATTCCTCCTCCTCCTCCTCCTCGACATCACCGTGCTCGTGAACAGGTCACACGGACTTGTGAACTATTGTAGTACTGATTACACGAAAGCTTTCGTAAATAGTAAAACTACAGTGCTAGTGAATACTTTGAAAGTAAGTGTAAGGATATAAGATCACTTTATATATATTATATAGCAATTTATATCAATGACAAACATTTGTACACGTAATTTTAATTAGTTAATCTTAATTATTGGATAAGATTAATAAAACTCGACGTCCGTCGTTCCACAACTAGGTAAGCGTTTTTTAAGACAGTTTTGCGGCGCATCACCTCTATGTGGAACCAGCTGCCCACAGAAGTATTTCCAAACCAACTAATTAGGTTCCTTTAAGAAAAGAGCTTACCAATTCTTAAAAAGCCAGTAACGCAATCGCGAGGTCTCTGGCATTGATAGTGTCCATGGGAGACGGTATCACTTAACATCAGGGAAGCCTCCTGCCCGTTTGCCTCTTGAGATATAAGAAAATGTTTGTATAAAATGAACACTCCTTACATGAGAGTGACATATATTTTCGGGTTGCACCGCGGTCAGACATTCCATGTCAGGATAATTTATTTAGAAATGCAGATATTTTATTAAACAGACAGAAGAATAGCTTAGGAAACTTTTAATTGGTCACTGTTTCACGGTGACAGGTATACATTGTGTTTTGTTTATAGGCAGAGTAGCTATTATCTGTGGCGTTATTTGCTTTTTGGTCTTATTAAATACTAACTAATACTACTAGCAAATAGCATTTTAAAATCATCAGCCAAATCATTTTATTTATCAGTAACCATGGAACGTATATATAACGTTATTTTTACCAGCTTAAACTTTTTAATGTGAATATGTTCATAATATAAATAACCCACCAAAATCCCTCTCTATGCAAGATGGCGTCGCAATATGAAAACAAACGTCATGTTTCTATGCGTTAATTGTCATTCTGTCATTTGAGTTAACATTTAACAGTTTCGGTATTAAGCGAGTTGTAAATGGCATACAGTACCAAAAATTACAAATACATCAATAATTTGTATTCTTCGAGTGATTTGAAAGAAGGCTTGTTTGTGATTGAGGTCCTATTTAGTTCTGTTCATACAACGTAACCTTTAACTGAATTCGATTCCTGCTAAAACAAACAATAAGATATAGGCTAAACAATTGTATTTTGCAAGTAATTTTAACTAAGCCCTGTCCGTTTCCTCTATAATTTTTTTAAAACTGTATGCAACTCGTTTCAGTATAAAGATTGTAATAAGCTTTTTAATTTTCATCTCGGTGATCAGATATGTATGTCCAGTTTAAGTTATAAATTTACATAATAACTTGGGAGTTGGCCAAAGGTTCTCAGTTAAGGTGAGGGTGCGAACAGGTGTCCGTCTCACCGGACGCTTAGTTTAAGTGGACGTACAAGTCTTGATACTTTACTTAATGTCGGGTGTTATAATTTAATTGCCACTTAAAAATAATAGTTGGTGCTTTCGTTTTATAGTTGTGAGTGCTTAATTAGTGACTAGATTGATACTTGACACGAAAAAGTGTAGTGATGTCGAAACATACGCGACCCCAATCCGAAGGGCTGTTATTTCCGAACCAATTCGACTAACTTGTCCTTCATAAAAAGGGAGTACCAATTTAAACTCTTTAAAAGCCGGCAACGCAATTGCGCATTTTAAATATGCATTATGTATCACGGAATAATTGTTATTTGTTAAAACCATATTACTGCCATGAATAATGTTTTTATTAAAGTATCAAAATCGTTTTAACTGATTCGTAAAGTGTATAAATCATCTGGACCGATTGTAGATTATAAGAAAGTTCAGTTTTTGTGAGCTCCGGACGTTGTATTAACTGCATTTATTTTAAAACTATTTTTAACTAGCACGGGACGTTATCTCAATTTTGGTTCATATATTTTGGCTAATATTTACATTGGCGTGAGATGTGCGTTAGCATGGACCTCATAACAATAATAAAAAGGAGTGTAATCTTTCTTTAAAGACGGAAACGCATCTACTAACAAAATGGTTATCCTTGGGGTGCGATAGCCAATGCATGGCCGTCTCAGTACAGTAATGTTTTACTGAGATTGGACCTTTTGCGCTGGAATATTTCTGTGTAAAAGGGTATACGCTTTAAGGACATAAGGACATAATATTTAAAAAAGGAGCGTAGTCCTCCTACAGGAATTCTTTAAAAAGGACGGCAACGCATCTACAAACACAATAGGTGTCCATAGTCTACGGTAGATCCATTTATTGCCGTCACATAGGTTCGTTTGCCTCTCGCGTATCAAAACATATTTTTATTTTCCTTGAAGCGGGATTCGACCCTAAGACCTAGGCAAATCACGTGAATACGTGGATGATATGTTTGAAAATTAGTATCCACTAAATACCTAAAGATCTCAAACATACTCGTAAAAAGCTCATGAATATAATCTATATTTTTTTTAGGCCGTTCGAAAATATTAGGCGGGAACGAATAATAACACAGAGTAAAGATATTTATGGTCTATTACGTTTTCAATCAAATGATACTGGCTGAAAATTCATCTTTTGTTTTTATCACATTCCCAAAAGCGATTAAATTAACACTAATTTAGTATGTTTGTTGAATATTTGAAATAATTTCAATCTCAATATTCTTTGGACTCTTTAAAAAAACTGTCAGTACTTAAAGCTAATCGAATAGATGCCTAACGGCCGCTTTCTATACTCAATCCCTATCCAATTTTTACTACTACCATTTCTCATAAACTACCCTCACCAACGCCGACTTGACTAATAGCAACCCCATCACCAAAACCAATCCCGTCACTAATCATGTCATGGGCTACATCACTACCAAAGATTGGTTTTAGTCCCTCTCCAGTGCAGTCTAGTAAGGCTACTCGATTTCATCCGATCCAAAGTAAAATGGAGGTCCATCATCGAAAGTAATAGGTATGGCTTTTATAAAATGCTATATTGTACAAACAATGTGATTTTTTATAATTTATCTTGTATATAATAGAATTGATCTTGATCCGTTTAGAATTGTGTACTTTCGTGATTTTTTCTTAAAATTTTCTATTTTAAACGAAATTCTTGAGATGAATGGCGACAGTTCACATCGAGGCATTAAAGGAGTTGGTGATTCGTTAGCATTCTTCAATTTTTAATTTGTTGCTGGTGGCGTTCGTCTTCTTAACTTATGATTTTATCTCCTCTATTAATGAGAATGCCATTCGTCTCATCCTTGGAAAGAGGTTTCCTTTTTATCTGCAAACAAATAACATAATTATTGTTATTTAACTTTTATTAACTTTATTTAGCTTTTTATTAAATATAAATTTATAAATACTTAATACATACATCTTAATACTTAGAATTTCAGGCTCTATAGCTAAAATCAAATTTTGTTGTATGTCCGTATCGCTGACAGTTGCTAGGACGCTTCTGCACGTTCCATTTTTCTAGCTTACAACAGCTACACTATACGAAACAAATTTCTGCTGTTAAAGTATTTTACAGCTATTACTCGCATTATAATATGGATGTTATATAAAAAATATTATAGATTTACAATAAATCTATAGGTTTTATATAAATAATCACGTCTTCAACTAGTTATTCCTCACAAATAAGGGCAACAGGTAAAACAGGGAAACCACGTGAGGGACGACCAATCCGTTTTTTACAAAGATTTCAAAGCAGGTCATATACAAATGCAGATTCTCGCTCAGTCGCAAAAATCTGGATTGGAAATTTTAGATTTTAGATCGAATATAGAAATAGGCCGTAAGTCATCAACTGCTCTTGAAAACGGCTGATAAAGGAGGCACGCAACACACACACACTGACTGACTCATGATGACCTATCAAAGGCTACACCACCCGTGGGGCTATAGCTGACAGCGGTGCATAAGGTCAAAATTCAATTGAATTTTTTCACTATATTATATTGAAATACATATAAAAACAATATTGGAACATGTCTGAATTATTTATAAAATGCCTTTTATTAAAATCAAGCGATTACATAATTCAACTAACGAATTGAATGCGATACTATAACATGATTGTACAATTGTTTATTTTAAATTGTAATTATTAACTAGACGTTTCTCGTGCATTATATATATCTACATCTTCCTCAGAAATCACACTATCAAAATACATATAGGAGGCAAACGTGAAAAGTGATACCCCCCCCCCCCCCCCCTCTCAGGACTCTAAGTCGAATTGGTTCAGAAATACTACAATGGGCAGCTGGTTCCACATTAAAAAGAGTGGCGAAGAATTTTTGGCAGTTCTTCTTGCTCGCTCTACGCCGTTGACTTGCGAACTGGTTTAACACTAGTACCTAAACCCTGACTTGCGAATAATTTAATATCTTTTCTGTTGACGTTTATAAAGGTACTTGGTTACCGATATGAATAAAGTTATTTTGAGTTAGTGGTAGTGCGTGGCAAAAACTGACTTATAACGATCTTTTGTAGAACGGACGGTATTTTGAATACTCCCTTGACGTCCGATGATGAAACTTAGCCGCAGATCATCCGAACAACTCCTCCAAACACTCTGAATGCGGTAGAAGCTGCAGAGAGATCCCACTTCTCTACGCAACGCCAAATGGTCAAGCCGTTTGGAAAGTGAATATTATTTAATTATAATAACTTAATTTCGTAATTTAAAAATAGAATCGTGTATTTAATGTAATTTTTAATTCTTTTTCTCGTTTTGTTCGTCATTAATTTCCGAAATATTATATTCTGCCTTTTTATTTGTGAAAATAATTAATTTAAAATGTGCTTACGCTCATTTTCAGCCGACCTGTCTCTGTTGCTATGCAGAGAAATGTAAACAGGGCGTAGGGTTGACAAAATTCAGAATCTAGTTTAACAGTACTTACAAAGTGTAAATACAGCGTGGAATTGGCATTAAGGTACTCGGCCTCATGGAGGAACATTTAAAAAAAATGTATAACACACACATATAAAATATTTACAATGTATTTTAACCTACATAGTAATAATAATGATATTTAGAAAACTGATTACAAAATTGTTTAAGGAAATGCTTGGTCCTTGTGACACCTTTAATGCTGGCAGTATTTCGTTGCTGTATTGCGATACTTTTTGAGAGAGGAAAGTACCAGCTCTGGGGTCACCGCTATTATCTACCAGGCGCCAACTTAAATGTTTCATAAGTGTCTGTGCACCTAAGCTTAGAACCTAGGCCCAGGTATCTCTACTCCAAAGGGAACAAAATTTGAGGAATGACTATATTTTTATAGCCGTTTTTTATTTCAGCGATCAAGCGAGGCTTCGTACGAGAACAGTACAATCTCGCATCCTTACATTCTTCGGACACGTATCTCGGCGTGGTATTCAGTCCATAGAACGCCTTGTCGTCCAGGGGAAGATAAAGGGCACTAGACCGCGCGGAAGGTCACCTACGCGTTGGACTGACCAGATCAAGTCTGCCGTAAGAGGTACACTCAATGAGTGTAGCAGGATGACCACTAATAGGCAACGATGGCGAAACGTCGTGAAGCGCATCACATCTGCCCCTTTGATTACCACTACTAAATAGCGATCACGACCGCTCTGTCAAGTGTGTACCGGATAAGAAGAAGACAGGTTTCTAGTGTTTCGCCTCAGTTTTTGTTACATCCGCTTTGCACCGTCTACATGCTTTGATATGTGAAACTACGAAATATATATGAATGCTCTTAAAATAGACACAGACAGGGATGTACATACATATACAAATAATATATAACCAATTAGCAATCCGCTGGCTGTCGATTGTATTTTTTAAATTGCGCATTATTCCCTCGCGTTTAACCATATTTAATAATTCCAGTGAGCCAACCCTACGGGTATAGGACGAGCGGCTGCTGTTTTTTCATTTACGAATATTTTCCTTGGCACACGATATTTTTTCAGCGTGTTTTCCCAGTTGTAAGATAAACTACCTTCCATCAAATGTACCTACAGGCTATATTTTTCTCCGTTGGTATGCTATATGGTTCTCCATTTAAAATTTTTTGGTAATTACTTACTAATGAGTATTTTACGGGTTGTCTAATTAAGGAGGAAAAACTACGTTTGAAATAATATGCAGTAGTAAAATTATGAACATATTTACCGAGAACGTAAAATGAGAGACGAAACTCCAGCGTCATTGCAAATCAATCATTGGTTCAACACGATATCATATATATATTACATATGGTTGTCCAATCATAAGGATATAAGGCTTTTTAAGCAAATAGCAAAAAGATTAGTCGACTTCACAGGAGACCAAAGAGCTGGCAGGTACCTCGGATATTAGTCTCTCTATTCAAAGGGGAAAGTGTGTAAATATTTAGAATATCGTCAAACCCAACCAGTTCTCCGAAAACTCCGAACTATATACTATTACTTTTATTACTCTCTATGTTGCTTCACATCTCCATCTGCTGTACATTCAGCATTGGAACGTAGTAAAGGAAGATGATGAGGAGGAAGATGCCCCCGGTCCGTTTCGCCTTAGGTGTAACCCAAAAACTGATTTTGAAATGAAGACAATTAAATTACAGATGAAAAAGTTCTGAACTTTCTTCTGCTCATCACCGTTACAAAGACCAAAGGCTGATTAGTAACAACCGTGACGTCACGGACGAACGGCGCGGGCGCATTCGAGACGCATCGCAGTTAAAAACATCGATAGATAATTTATTATTCACAGATCTGTAGAGAAATCTGCGTGAAATTTGGTGTCACCTAATTAGGCGTATAGTATTTTCACCGGTTAAAATTGGCGAGGAAGTGTAGTAACACAATCTCACAATAGCAACGAAGACTAAACCAGTGGCACTACAAACTTTTTGAGTTGCGCATTGCGCTCAGTTTTCGGTACCATGATAATTTGTCTATCTAATTGGCAAGTAAGTGATAAGCTTCCTGTGCCTGACACACGCCGTCGACTTTTTGGAACTAAGGCAAGCCGGTTTCCTCACGATGTTTTCCTTTTCCGTATGACCGGGTGTTAAATGCTTACGGTACGGTACTTAAATGGTACTTCAATAAATACAAAATAATTAAGCACTGTAATGCACTCTGCATTAAGCGACTCCAAGGGCTCTGTCTGTATTCAGTGGTCATAGAGAGTTTTGTAAGAGTAGATCAAGTCTTACCGCGGTTTTTACTCCCAAAAACATTGATCTGTGTGTTATGCTTCTAGAAATAAGCTATATTGCTCTCCCAAAGTATACAACAAGTAATAAGTGATTAGACATGTATCGTATACCTTCATATTATTATATAAATTCTCGGTAAATAGTATACAATTTGATTAGAAGAAACTTCACGTAAAAATATCTATCATAAAAAAAAGTTTCAAGTTATAAGTAATAGGTATTGGTAAAGTATCCATTGCGGGATTAAAAGTTCACTGTTTCAAAAGTAGTTTTTTAACATTCATTTCCAAAATGTAGTTGTAAAGTTGTCGTAAAAATGTTTTGTTTTTATACTCGTAATAATTGTTGATTGTGTTTCATGTTTGTGTATTTCCCTTTTGGCTAATATGTATTGTGTGTATGTATTAAGTATACGACTATGTAACGAGTAGGTATTCAACTATCAAAATGTTTGTGTTACAGGAATCTTACTTCATTTGCTACAAACCATATATGTTATTTTATTAGGATTACATGGTATAATTGCAAATTCGTAAATCAGGGACGATATAAAAATCGATTTTGCATCAAGTTACAACGAGCGTACCATTCCACGTCACGCACGACACCACCATTCCGAAATCGATTTTTTGGTGATCTTTTTTCTCGGCGCCCGTTTTTTCGTGTTTTTATACCTTTTGGTTCATTGTTGAGAGCTGGTTTATAAACTGTTTTGCCATCTCACCCGTTATAAGTGAACCGTGAAAACTTTAGTTTTTAGAAATTAACGGCATTTTAACTTTGCTTTATAATTAAAATAACTAAGGAAAATCTTATTGGGCGACTTTAGTTGTTGCTTTATAGACTTCCTCTTGATCACTCTATTCAGTATGACCTGTTAATCCGCAATAAAACCTGTTGCGTAGTTGAATAAATGAAAAGGTGACCACCATGGATCTATAGAGTGGAACTGAAGGCGAGAAAAGCCCAGATAGAGAAGTGTTATTATGGCAGTATGCAGCGTATTATGCATCTATAGTCTAAGGGCATACAATTAGATATTGAAGTCCACCACTAGCACAGAACTATATAAAAATACTCTCGCCGATAATTTTTGTAGAACTTAGTTCAGCTGCAGATTATATACAGATACCAGAAAACATCTTGAACAAATGTATGTATATAAGTATCACTAGGCATTAGGCGGGAGAGTGACGTGTCGATCCCGTAATTGGTATTTAGTAAATCAGTTGACGTTTGCGTCCCGCGCTGCGTCTTTTGCTTCCTATGTACAATAGAAAGTAGTAAAAATTATATTTAACAACTCACAATAATATCTGATATACACTAACAATCTATAAAAATTAAAACTATTTTTAGAAGTTATCTACGTAAACTGTATTTTACAGATACATAAAATTGTCAAGACACTTTTTTTGCTCGTATGTGTACGATGCGCAAACTTTCCCCCACTCCTTTGTTTAATGCTCAAGAAGTTTGCCGGCATCTATACTAAATTAGCATAATATTTCAATACTATTTAAAACAATAAGTTTATAACAGTTGTACATAAATATCAAGAAATCAATTAAACAACGAAAAACTGTAAATTTACCAACTTACCTTACTTAACTTACTTACCTTACTTAATTTACCAAATTTACCTTTTAAACTGTGAATTAATCGAATTCGTGCAAAAACCTAAAGAAATCTATCATATTAACTTTTTGCTATTTCGTCCAAATAACACGGACGTTTTGAACTGCAGGTAGTTTTGATTTGTGAAAACATTTATTGTACACTAAAACTCTTTTGAAAAACAAGTGAAGAGCGGGACAAGAAAATATGAGAGAAATATTTGCGTGCGCTTTAAAATAAAATAAAAATATGTTATGAAAATCCACTAGTGCTACAAGGTCTTGGTTTTGGATTGGGTCTATGATAAGCTGTTTTGCTCGTGATGTTTTGGGCTAGTAAGTATGAATTAAGTACTTTGAAAAATACATTGGTGACAAAAGACTGGAACGGACGACCTAAGCGCGCATGCATAAAATGCAAAATATTAATATCAATTCGATTTTTTTAGGTACGATACTATGTTAGCTACTTGCCTATTAGAAATATTCATGGAATAGATACAAAAATCTGAGTCCCGGATGTAAAAGGTTGTAGCGCCTCTGGTAGATACATATATGTATATGCTGAATGTATGAAATGAAAAATATCAGACACGTATTACAGTTAAAATCACGTGATTATTCTTATAAATTTAAGATAAAGTACGCCCATAGCCATAGCCCATACTCGTAAAAAACACGTATTTTTTTAATTAAATCATTATTGTAGGGAGCATTTACGAGTAAATACGAGATAAAACAATTTTCTATAACACGACAAAAAAAATCTAGGTATTAAATCGTTTCTCGGCTTTGCCACAAATTGATGACTTTGATGACTTTCTAGTTACGTCAATTATAACCTATTTTGGAAAAAGATAACTGTATTTTTACCTACAAATCCGTGTGAAGATCATTATTGACAATTACTCACGCATTCAATTAAATTAAAACTTCTAAAAGCCAAATTGTAAAGAGTTTCTCAGATACATATTCCATAAATCGTCGGCCAAATTAAGAGAAAATAAGTTCATGTTAGACATTAACTCTCTTCTAATTCTATATCATATTTGCATCCTAAGTCTCTGTCTGTCAAATTGTGTTTATGCTGTGATTATAGAGACAAATGGGTACTTTAGTTCTGATTGTAGACTGATTGAAAGAAGGTAGTATGTAAATGTTAGCATTTCTAAATTATGTTTTATTATATGCAGAACTGGAGAGACGTTGGAAGGGCAGGCCTGGCAGGGCTCAGCTGTCCAGGAGATGCCAGGCATCTGTTTAACCACCGCTTAATTGAACACATATTATAGGAACCCATGTCTAGCAAAGATAGAAGTGGGCTAGGAGTTCCACTGTTCTTATAAGAAACGTCGAGCCTAATCGTGCAGTGCTGCACCTGTAAATGTCTTCAGCAAAAGGGTGAAACTCCAGCGCGATTCTAAGTGAGCATTGTTTGAATAACATGTTCAATCAAATTATTAGCATAGTCATCATCAGGTTTTTTATACGTAATAAACATTCACACGCCTTGGGCGGCGGAATCACTTCCTTAGGTGAGCCTCTTCCCGAGCTCCTGTTATATAATAAAACCCCAATAAATATTGTCCTTATATATTTTAATATATAATAGCATTATTTCTCCATTAATCTTTATTTCGGCTACTAGAGATACTAACAAGTGATGGCAGGCACTTAATGATTCGTCTGTTAGTTGAGCTTCTGTCCAACTATTCGTGACTTTCATGTCCTAACTCTACACTTCGTGATATAAAATATAAAGCTATACTTTAAAGCTACATAAATTATTTATTGTTTATACTATTTATCCAAACCGAATAGCATCCTTGTGAATAATTCAATTCAAACTT
Source organism: Pieris brassicae (assembly GCF_905147105.1). Classification (NCBI taxonomy): domain Eukaryota; kingdom Metazoa; phylum Arthropoda; class Insecta; order Lepidoptera; family Pieridae; genus Pieris; species Pieris brassicae. Next base: position 9,845,613 of record NC_059674.1, on the reverse strand, counting down.
TACAGTGTCAGGTGGAAAAATGCTGCATTAGGGACGAATCACTTACAAGTAGTGACATAAGTCTACTCAACCCATTAAAGTAAGGTAATCGTGGTTAGAGTAGACTCATACTTATGTGTATTAAACAGAGCTAACCACAATAACATAACATAGGCCTTCAGTAAAAATGGCTTAAACTTAACCTCTATTTTAATTAATAAAATCTAACCAATGTTATTGACATACGATATGTTTTGTTTGTTTTTGTCAGTTTTTTATATAAAAAAATAATTGTAAAAGCGAAATTAATTCAATGTTTTCATTGCATTTCTGTTATTACTTTTTATGGATATTGGAATACAACTGGAATACATATAAATAAAATTAATTGTATTGAGTAATTTTACGATAATATTCCTTGAATAGAATGGCGTAGAACATTCGTAGCTTAGCTACGCTTGTGCTACAATCTTTACCCGAAAATTGGTAACGCCACTTATAATCGCGTGTAGCTACTTGCTACATAATCGATTCTTGACATCTAGTTTCGATCTTGAGTCACGATATGCCCTATGTCTATGTAGGTCAGACGTGGTCGAGTGTTTTTATGCTTGTGTCATCTCTGTGCTAATAAATGGTGTATTAAAGAGTAAAGGAAGTTATTATCCATACTAATATTACGCAAAGGAAACATTTGTTATTTTGTATATGTATTTGTAATTTTTCCACTCAATAACTACTAGACCGATTTTAAAAATTCTTTCACCATTAAAAAGCTGCAATGACTGACAAGGGCTTTATTACAATTTCAAAATAGGTATTTTTAATAAAAATGCAATAAAATAACCCAAGGCGTGAAAAAATTAGCTATAAAAAATCTGAAACCGGGTGCGTTGTAGATGCTACCGATGATAGAACAAAAAAAGGTTGTACAGTATTATAGAACTTATCAATATTGTTACGAGCTAGGGGATTGGATAGAAAATGCCGTAGATTTCTTCAAAGGTTTATTTCTTGATAAATCAATGAGGAATTTATGAGCACAAATTAATTGCAGAGATGCACTAATTGCACGCAAAAACAATCACTGATTACTTCACTTATGCACACTTCACACTGTACTTTATCACTTGTATTCGCACTATATCGCTTCGGTGTTTCTCTCTTGTTATCGCATTCAAAACTAAAGGCGACTAGTCGCGTTTCGGCTCGCTTATATATCCCTGGGAATAATTCTAAACAATATTCGAGAACTTTCTAGGCGGGCTTGCTACTGAGTAGCGATTGCACAATTCTAGAACGTCCGCACTCTTTGTCTCTTTCGCACGTTACTCCGTCCTTGTCGTACGGCGTTCTAGAGTGCTCGTCTAGTTTCGAGAAAGTTCTGATCTTCTCTCTCTCTCTCTCTCGTATCATTTCGTCCTTTTCTCACACCTAGAAAGTTCGGTCTAGAATATTCCTTCATCAAAGGGGTATACCTAGGCCTGAAAACGCCTGAAAACGGGTATCCTGAAAACTGCACCACTCGACTACACATGTTCTGAAACCGACTGAAAAAAGGTTTCAGCTTCCTGAAAACTAGGGTAACATTATGAAAATTACAATTTTCTAATATGTGATTGACCCTCTCCTGAAACGGTCAGAAATCATATTACAGCCTGCTGAAAAGTTCTCTAAGTAGTGGAAAAATCTAGAAACATTGCAGTCGACCCGTCTTCGTAACAATATCTACAAAAAGAATGTTTTATGGGCAATTGTATGTTGGCCTACTCCGAGTTGGAACTCCAAAACATGAAATTATTTTGCTGCCACAAAACTAAACTACGTCAAATGTTGTGTATAGGGAAGTTCTAAGACACTGAAGTTCCAAAAATAAATATCTTCTCTAAGAAAGTTTTGCATTTTGATTTTTGTTTTTATTTTTAATAATTTATAATAATCAAGCTAATTATTCTGATTAAAAAAAAATTCATTACCTACTAGAAATCCAGAAGATTTCAATACCTGAAGAGTATTTCAAAATTTACTGATGTCGGACATATGTAATCGTCGTAAAATAAAATCTGTATATTGATTAGATTATGAATGTAAGTGTGTATCTAGTAATCTGAAAGGAAGTAACTACAAACTAAGAAAACTAAGTAAAATAAAAGTGTTATGATAACAAATATATATCTATAGTCGGGCTTAGTAAACAATGCACTTGGTCTTATGGTAAAGGAAAACATCGCGAGGAAACCTGCATGTTGCAAACCGACACGACATCAGACAAAGCAGGCTGACGGATGCAATCTCCTGACAAGACCCATTTGGTATGGTAGCGCCACTACCACATGATAGTGGCACTAGTTAATATACCGATTTCTTAATAATCGTACAAATTTAATATTATATATTAATAATGAATAAACATCAAAACAAAAACAAAATATATGCTTAAATTATTTTTAAAAACTAACAATGTGTGTTGTTTTATATCTAACGTTTGGTAGATCATAAATCAGTTAAATATTCAGTGTTGAGTGTCCGGCACCGAACCGGCGACCCGCACGGAAGCAACTCTTGGCAGTGTTACCAGTTGGCACGCAACGAGCCAAATATAGAGATTTATGCCAGACGTTTGAGTGCGACCCGATGAATTTCATTTGATATATTGTTTCATACTTACGGAATGCAGCGGTTTGAGGTAATTGTTTTAATTATTTATTTAGAAAAACCTTACCGGCAACTATAAGATAAATTTACATCAAAACACCAATTCAATTAAAATTTATAGGGTATATTATATATGGTTCGGATGTCTAATTGTGTGAGTGTAACTGAGGCCTGTGTGTTATAATGGGCTTGATTTAGTGACAATAAATCTCTGATAGTGTTTAAAGGATATATTCTCTTTTTACATAGTTGAATGTATAGTGTTCAAAGAATAGTACTGGCAATGTAATGAATGTTATGTTGTAATGTTAAAAGTAATGTTTTTTTTAGTCTAGTTATGAAATGAAGGAGGAACTGTAAGCAGTAGGTATGTATCTCAGATTATATAGCGCAGCAATTAAGGCCAATCGAATTTATTATTGAGTATGTGATGGCTAGTATTGACTTGAGAACTTAAGAAGAGACTGCGCTAACCAGATCCAACTCCATCATAATCACATCACAATTACCAATTTTTAAAAGGCCGGCAACGCACTCGCGAGCCCTCTGGCATTGAGAGTGTCCATAGGCGGCGGTATCACTTAACATCAGGTGAGCCTCCTGCCCGTTTGCCCCTGTTTATAAAAAAAAAATCGAGTAGCCCGAAATATCGCAGCTCACAACTCACTGCATCGAAGATGTCGCATGTGTCCGCGAACGCAATGTAAAAACATAATTATGTAGAAATAAAGGGGATAATAATAACAGCAGAAAAAAACACAGCAAGGTTTCTAGAACTACTCGGCGAAAGGTCTCGATGGAGTTGCTGAAAATGTTCATTTACTGTAAATATTTTTGTAATCAACAATCTTCGTTCCCCAAAGGTTCTTTGTTAATTTTTGAATTTACTTTATCCATATATAAATATGTCATATAACCTTAATATACTGTAATTTCTTAAATTTCAGTCATAACGTCAAATACATTTTAAGATCACTAAAATAAGTGAGCCAAATTAGTTCTTAAGAAGTGCGAATAAGATCTACTTTGGCGTGTTAAGTGGTTGCGGTCAGTTTCTGTTAGAGCGGAGAATGCTTCCGTTAATAGAATTTTAATGAAGAAATGTCAGGTCCGCCGAGATGTGCATGTCATGCTCAGCTTACGTGTCGGCGCATACAGGTACCGTTCGCAAAAATAATAATTTTCAAAATAGAACTGGGAATTTTGAATAAATAAACTATTTATTTTAGTTTAAAACACAAACATATAGTATGAATATTCTTAATATGTATAATAATAATATTCAAAAACGATTCTAGAAAGTTATACTCATATGTTGTCCTTTGATAGACACAGCACATTTAATAGATATTACCGTACCCAACACCAACTTACAATAGATAATAGCGAAATCACGAAATATCTATCTATGTATCGAAATATAACGATTTATGAATGAAATTAATTAGATTAGAGGATTTGTTCACCACCGGAATAATACCGGATCAATAACCGAATCAAATTGTTGTCAAAGACCTCCCGAAATCCATTATATTAAATACGGCATATTCCGCGATAGCTTAAACAAGTCAAGGCTTAAACGGAAGTTGTATGTCGAGGCTGCGTTGGTTTTTTGCATAGTTGATGTCATGAAAGATACGTGTTTAAGACATGTGTTAGACACGGAACGCTCATCCATTATGAAACGTGAAAAATACGATTTTTAGGCCTCGAAACGGCCAGATCGATCAGACATTCAGCCCATACTTATATTAAAACGCTAGATATAACATACATATATGAATAAGTACCTAACAATCTCACAGTAATTATAATTATTGACAAACCAGTTTTTATGCTACCCATACAAGACGTGAGTACCCAACTATATTTGGCGAATCTATTCCATCAAAGAGAATACAATAATTACTGATATACAGTTAGAGATGGTACGATAAAATATGCCTCCAGCACTCAGCCAACGACTACTTAAAGCTACTCGATGTGGACAAATGAAAACGATTCTTTTATGGTAATATTATTTGTATTTCCTTTTACGTAACGAGACTTGTTACATTGAATTAACTATAATACAAAAGAAAGATTATTATTACTACCGGAAACTGACGAATATTTAAATAAATCTCGTTACTTTATCTATCCTTGAGCAGCTAAAGTTGTATAGTTTGCTAATAAATTCGATCATTTTATTGTCATGTATATATCATGTATTAACATGCTAGTCTTGCGCAGGAATTTTGAACTAGTAAAATAATAGTTATATTGATTGTAATATAACAATAATAGACGATACACTATAATAATTAAGACTCTTGAAACGTTGCGTTGATATTTATGTTAAGTGTTGGCAGCTGAACATCAATGCATGTCTTACACCCCAAACTTTGTATGTCATGCGCAAAAACTTCACACACATTCCTAGTAGGAACGATAAATGATCACGAAACATATAGACAGAAGAGATCTGGTTGTGGTTACTGCGAAGTTTGATTCAAATTGTACAATTTAATGAAGCCTTGAAAAACTGTACCGTAATATAATATACCACTGAAACAACCGCAGAAAGTTATTTACGTCACTCATTTCCTCGTTTGAGCAATAAAAAAGATTATAGATTTACGTCATAATAAATTTTTTTATCTTAATTAATTATTTTTACAGATACTGTTAATTACTCCCCGTTTAAAAAATCATTACGGCAATAGCTGAACTTATTCTTGGTAATATTTATTGTTATTAATCGATAATATTAATAAGAATTATTAATGATAGTTCCAATCTTTACAAATATTGAATTTACAGTTTTTCTTGGTATTCGATCCTGACTTGCTTGCATTGATCGGTACCCCTTTACGGGGACTATAGGCTTCCTCCAGCTTTTTAAAATTTCTCTATCCATTGCTTTCTTTTTCCATTCCCTTCCTGCTTCTATCTACTTGATACCTTATGTCTTATAGATAATATATTATAATTTCACTGTGAAGTCCTGTGTTTATGTGAATTTCTAAAGCTTAATAAACACTTTTTACATTGCTTACAGTCAGCATTAGATCAATCACTTTTTATGTTTTGCTTACACACAAAATTAATTAAATTGGTAAATTCTTTTTAAAGGTAGTCTTGGCCTAGTAGCTTCAGCATGTGACTCATGCCTAAGGTCGTAGGTTCGGTCCCCTACTGTGGATTTAACATTCTCTTGAAGGTGGAGTAAAACATAGTGTTAAACCGGTATGTCTTAGACTCAAAAAGTAGACGGCATCAGAAATTGGAGGCCCAGACCAAGGGGTCGAAGCTAAAAAGGTTAAAGCGCCACTGATTTATTTCTTTTTAATTTAGAACTTATTTAACTAATTAAAAAACTTATTATAATTCTTAACGATATTTCGGGTTTTAATAAAAGGTGTTAAATGTCAAAAGTATCACAGCTGCAGAAAAAAATTAAAAATTTAGAATTATGTAAATAATTATAAGTTTTAATAATAATACATAGCTTTAATTCGTTCAAAAAGTGTTTTTCTTAAGGTATATAACTTTTTATATGTTTTTTAATAATCGGATTATTGTGTATTTCTATCGCATAAGTAGTAACTATTAAGATTGAAGTCAAAGTCAAAGATATAGGTAACACAATCTACACTAATGAAAGTAAAAACAAAAAGAAATATATATTAAATGCTTCTAATTTTAAATGCCAGTTCTCAAATCAAGGGCGTAGAACGGAAGAGGAGAACTGGCAATAAACTCTTCGCCACTGTTTTTAATCGCCAAGTTTTTTTTTTGTATTACACAAATAATTAATTATGTGGAAAGAAATAAATACTTTCGTTCGCGTTTATATCTGTTAATTCACAATTTAAATGTCTATAAACATAGAAATTGTAACAATAACTGTTCTGTGACTAGTTAGGGAAAGCCCAAGACTGGCTACCGTCTCTAAACGGGTATAAGTAAACTTTTTCATGTCTACCTACACGAAGTCATTAATTCGCGATTATGTACCGACAACAGTCTAGAAGATTGTTGGGGCATGTTTACAACGAGTACTCAATGCTGTTCTTATCATGTTAGTCGTGTTAACATTTAAATTAGACATATTTTTGACATGACCTTTATGCATATTTTTTAAGTGTCTGAGCTAAATTTTTTTTCGCCGATAACGAAGCCAGGACTTCCAAGGCATTATCCACAAGCTACAGACCCAAACAGGGCCCTTTAGTGTTACCATATTAAACAAGAGGATATAATAAGGCAAATAAAAATACCTTTAAATTATTATCGAATTATTAAAAATCAAGATACACTCAACAAACTTTATTCTATATTGTGTCTGTGCCTTTGAAACTACTGTTAGTGAATATGTTATGTTACGCGCCTGCGCAGACTAAAAACTTAACCGTCGAAATTATTTCGCTTATCTAGGCATCAATGAAAGGCACAGATTTCTAGATTTATGATTTATAGTCGGTATTCATAGTATGAAATGAGGGCTAATTAATAATCATTTGAAATGCTTGATGATATAATGTTTATGAACCAACGGATTTTTTTTAAATTTTATTGAATTAATGTAACTAAAAAAAACAGTTTTAATGTCGTGGTTGTATATGCGGTGCTTTTATCAGCTTTTCTGAAGTGTATCAGGCAGTCATGTGTGTGTGTGTATAAACAAATTTGGGGCAAATATACAAAAGAGTCTAGACGTACGTTGTGATCCTTATGCATTTGTTTTAAAGACTATTCTTCTTCATCAAAAGCCGGCAACGCACCCACTAAAATAAATTTCCATGGGCTGCGATGACAGCCCTTTTGTGCGTCCTATCTTGATAAAAAAATATCTGTTATAAGCGATCTTAGCCTGATTAAGCGCTCGATCTAAAAAAATATATATGAATGTATTTTTAAGTGGTTTTTATTAATTAATTAGTGAATTATATTAAAATACCTACCAATGTTGTACCGTTCGTATGTAAATTGCTTATTAACGACGTAGTGATGCAGATATCGAAATACATTATCATTAGTGAGATTAAGTGCTAATCGATATGGTGACACCCGGGACGGGTTCGATTCTCGGTGTCGGACGAGTAACTTAATATTAACAAACACGTTTCTTTATGTTAAACTGTTACAACGCGACGTTTCAGAGACTAAGTTTATTAAGTATTATTCTTACATGGCATGCCTTCACGCTAATCGCTAAGCATCAACTCTGAATGTTGCTCAAACTCAAAATAACTTTATTCATATATAGGTAAATGAACGTCAGGGCCGAAGTTAAATTAATTGTAAATTTAGATTTAGTACCAGTTCGCAAGTCAAGGGCGTAGAGCGGGCAAGAAGAACTGGCAAGAAATTTTCCCCCAATCTTTTTCATCGCTAAGTTTTGAGTCATACAAATTGTTTGAACTGCCTAAAAATAACTTACCTAAAGTAAGCCAAATTCAGCTGGTTAATATTTACACAAAAAACTCCGCTAATAAATAAAATTCTTCATTATTAAGCAATTAGCTTTGCGGAAATAAATGGTTACTGTAATCTGTGTTCATTTACGTAATGATTCTTTGACCATATAGAGAAATATTGACCTTCATTATTTTACAATTAAGTATATGTTAAACTATTGTATTCGAATAAAAAAATATATTTAATTAAATATATATCTATTAACGCCGATCAAGTTATATAATATACATTCTACTGTACGTTTGTATGTCACTGGATCGATTTAAAGAAAATTTTGTATGCGTTTGGATGGCGCCCTGGATGGTTTAGATTCACCAATCAGCCCGGCAGATGGCGCTGCGGTCGGTAACTAGGTTATTTATCGATAGAGCAAATAAACATCTGGTATATATATAACTCTTCTGTGCACGTGTTCGTTATTAAACTCCTAAACGGTTGGACAGCTTGTAATGAAATTATTTGAGTGTTCAACTGGAGTCGAGATTCGTTTTTTTGTGTATGTAAGACGTGTGTAGAGGACTACATTTCTCGGATCCGCTAGTATTACATATGTAAACATTAAAGCCAAAGGAATCTTCTAGAAATAATATAAGACAACTCATAAGTATAAGCTATTGTAAGTAGGTGTTAAATATCGTGAATTTCATTAATTTTTCTCACCTCGTGTTGGGAATAAAAGCATTTATTTATCAACTAGTGGCATTTGATTATACGAAAAGTTGTTTATTTCTCGTGTTCAATAATGATTGTTGACGTCAGTTATAATAAAAATAGCATAAAATGAATTTTAAAACAGGTTATTGTTTAAGTAAACAATATTAAATGTTATTAATAATTTCAAAACTACAGTTTTTAATTATAGCCAGGTGTTCTGCATTTTATAAAATGAATATTTACCGAAATTGTTATTTATTAATACACCAGTGCCTTTGTTATTGGAATATCTCTATTGGTACAGTAAAGTCATTCATTTAATCGTTATCCTGACGGTTACAAAATGGTTTTATGCTGTTTATTCAAATCAGTCGTCAACTGATAGCGTTTTCGTGAGTTGCACAGCTCTTTAGGTTATTAATTTAAAATTACACAATTATATGGTAGCTAATAAGAAAGACGCTGGTCCACACTAGGGACAGGTGTTTTGGTTTAAATATATTATATCTTCTGTGACAGATAGTATGAACAGCTAGCAACGTTTTTCGGATTCGGTCATAGTTTTAGCTGTATATCGTATTGCCTATTATTTCGGTATTATGTATACTTTTCATATTATGAGATTGAAACAAATCTCTTTGATTGCATTTTACCCTTGTTTTTATTGTTATTTTTTTAAATATAGGACAGTTGGCCCAACGAGCAGGCGGGTTCCTGCACCGCCAAGAGTTTACGGGTGCATTGCGTCTGTTTAATCTTTTTTTTTCTTTTTATATAACAAGGCAAGCAGGAGGCACGGGCCTCACCGCCTCCACCCATGGACAAGTCCAACAGAGTCTTCATGTTGTGGTACGCGAGGTGGCAAGGTGATAAAGATGAAATCTATTTCTGGTCATAGATATTTTAATAGAAATAACAGTCATTTATTTACACGACTTTTTCGTACTCTCTCGTAGAGAAAAGCAAATTTAGTACTTGAATCGTAAGAGCCACGTACATAAATCCGTCACGCATATGGCTAAGTGCCAAGTGTAGAGCAACGTGCCAATAAAGAAATTAAGCAAAATACGATTCAACATTACATTTCAAGTAAGTTACACGTTATTTTTAATATATATTGGTGAATTAAAGACACCATATTGGTTCTAAAGAAATGCAATTAGTAAAACGACACCTGTATGGTAATGATTGTAGGCAAGTGTTCCTTACCAGGTTCTTACGGTAGATCCTTTGAGTTTTCCGGCCTGGGAGCAGTTCCAAAGAACACAATACTTTAGCTAACTGTTCCCGTACCCTTCAACAGAGTAAGAGCCCAGATCTCAAGGAGACAGAGAGAAGGTAGATCGAAGGTAACACAGGTTTTGTCAAATTCTATTTTACCTATGATGGAAATTATTATAAAATCATCATCATCACTAGGCTTTTTTTCGCATTGAGCAGTGATAGCTTAGCTAAGGACTAGCAAAAGTCTAGGCCTTCTAACCTCGGCTGTGCACTTATTCAGTATAAACTACCTATTTGAAGAGACATACGGGACTCATACTGAGCCACAGAATCTTAAGGCACAAGCATAGATGTGCCAGTCACAAACTGATCACTTGCTATAAAAATACAGGGAAGATACATCAAGGATGGTAGAGACACTGAATTTTTATTTGTCCATATAACTTTAGCGTGTTTAACAAACACTAACATGTCATGTATTTAATTAAAATCCCATATGCTTTAATGCATGTTCAACCATTAAAGTAGTCAATAAGGATTAACAAATATACTAGTATTAATAATCGCAATAAAAGTGTCCACTAATAGCACATAAGTCATAGATGCGTGTGCGCAAATAAATCCGTCGCGGGCTGGCTCTACGCCAGACCGACACACTTAGCTTCAAACTTCGACTATTTGATTTAATAAAGGATACAATACACTTGTTACGAAGTTTGGAGGACTGTGAAGGCTTTTTATGTAGGCATTCATGCTTTCTAAAAGCCTTTATCATAACACAAATTCAAACTTTGAAGCTTGTCTAGGATTTTTGTGAAACTGCACTTTTTACCAGACATTCGTATATCAGCTAAAAATAATAATTTATTAGCTTAATCAAAACAAAAAATCCTGAAAAATCTTTAAACTTCGCTTTGCTGTTTCCACAAGCTAAAATTATCTGAATTATCATCCTCATCAATGGTTATACAGCCTCTTGTGGGCCTTAGCCTCCTCAAGTACACTTTGCCATCGCAATCTAGTCAGTGCTTCCGGCGTCCAACATCGAACCCCTTTTGTTTCGAGGTCCTTGACTCCCACTCCATCCCACCAACGCAGCCTGGGTTTTCTTTGGCCACCGGGTTGTAAGTTCTGTAAGGGCCTTGGGGTTCTGTCGTCCGGCACATGTCCTAGCGACTCACCTGAACAGGTGAACCTGTTGCACTTTATGAATTGGACGATGGTCTCGTCGTCAAGGATATTATAAAGTTCTTTATTGTAGCGAACACGCCAATCATCGTCGTCGCAACTCTGTCTAATAAAAAAATATATGAATATTAACTATTTAATTATGTTCGAAAATATTATATATTCGTATAATGCACAAGTAACAATTCTGTTATAAGACGCGCAAAAGTATTACGATGTATGAATGAATACGTGGAAAATTCCATCACTACACGAATTCGAGCTCTGAGTTATAATAATTATAATTTCTTAATTATTAAGAAGCGTAGATAAGTGTAACCTTAATAGAATCGAAACGACAACTATTCAAAGTTAGGGAGTGCTCCTCCTTTAAAGGCCGGCAACGCACCCACTACAAATGGGTGAACTTATATCTTCTAGATGAGACAGAAGACGCCCACGGTGATCTCTACAGCGCTCAGTCCTGATCTTCAAGTTTCATCTCTACCATAGTCTTTCCAGCTTTCTTCGTTATACCAAATACGTCATATTTGTGTCGTTCCAATCAATCACCTGCTAGAGGATATAATCCGGATTTATTTCGAGGACATGGGCTCGTTCCATGGCAACGGTGGTAAGTCATGATGGCCAAACAGGATTTCAGGTACAATACATAAATTAATGATACTGATTGGTCATTCAAGTTAATGTTTCGCAATCTCTCGACTGTGTACCATCCCTCTTAGGCCATGTGTGTGAGTGCAAACCTATTCTTAATTTGTTCTTTTTGTCACCCTTTCATCAAGTGAGGACACTGTATTTGTGATTCAAAATAAATAATTTATTTTAACTACTAACAAGCATTTGTTCTAGGTCCTAAATTATTGAATACGATGACCACAACTGTATAATATCAATGCCTTAGGATTTGAAGGTCAAAGTTTGATCACCAGCGAAAAATATTTTTCAGAAGGAAGAGAAATTATTTGTAAAACAAATTATAGAGTTGAATATGTATTTGTTTTCATTATTTATAAAAAAACTAAATAAGTAAATTGAGATACACATATATGTAAAACACAATATATTTAATTGTAACAATAAATTAGCAGTGTTTGCCTAGTGGCTTCAGTATGTGACTCTAATCCCACACGTCGTAGGTTCGATCTCCGGCCTTGAAATGACTTCCTTTCTATGTGCGCTTTTAACATTCTCTGAAGGAAGGAAAACATCGTCAGAAAACCGGCTTGCCTTAGATTCAAATAGTCGATAATGTATGACAGGCACAGGTGGCTGATCACCTACTTGCATTACACTACAATTAGATTAACAAATGATCATGAAACAGATAAAATCTTAAGTCCAGACCTTGAAAGGTTGAAGCGTCACTGATGTATCATTTTTTTTAATGGCTGTACAGAGCAATACATACACTACTATGGATTCCGTCTAAAGTGTAAGAGAGATAGTAGGTTGTTAATTGTTATCAAATTGCCAAAATCTTATAGAATAATAAGGCCGTTACTGGATCAATTTTAAACGATCTATATATTGTTAGAAATAAAAGTTAATTAAAAGGAAATAATTTATAAGTAATGTTAAACGTATTGAATAAAACCTCTATGCCTGCGTGCACCTCTATGTAATCAAACCATTAATTCATTCATCTCAAATAATAGTATATTACATTATACCTACATATATATTCAATTTAAATTACGACTTATCTGCAAACATGAATAAAACTGTAGCTAGAACTCACTTTCATGCGATTCACCCTCAAATAGTGAGCAATTATTTTTAAATGAAACAATGTAACAATCAATAAACCTCATATCATTGTTGCTAATTAAGTGGGACATGAGTACGAAGTACTTCCTATAGTCTATACATATTTCGAGTCGCGTGAAGTACCTTTATTTATTCGAGGATAGATGTTTATGATTATTGTAGCCAAATCTCTGCTAACTGGTTAGAAATAAACTAGAATAGCCGACAAACATCTAGGCTTGAAACTGAATAATAAAGCTTTTTATAAATTTGACGATTATTTACATGATCCTTGGGATTGATTTGCTCCAGTTCAAACATTTTTGGCTCTGCCTTACAAACAATTAGTATTACGAAAAACTTAGCGATTAAAAATAGTGTCGGAGAGTTTCATACCAGATCTTCTTACCTAAATGTAAATTTACAATTTAACATCTTTTCTGTTGACATTCATAAGTGTACTTGGTTATCTATATAAACGTATTTTGAGTTTGAGTTTGGTCATCTCTATTCATAGAAGAAAAAAATAGTTGTAAACACTTATGTTTGCACGCTTAACTTAGACGATCCAGAATCGAGACTTAACTATATAAGTATGTCAAAATCCAATACGTTTGATTTACGGGAGTCATACACAGTGTCGACTGTGAATTTTACTCTTAGAGACCTAGAAGACAGAACGGTTGGACGCAGCGAGACGTAATGAAGACGGCGAGGCGGAAGAAGAACTTATACCTATATTTAATTACTATTTATGACAATATTTGCTTTAGTTTACGCAAGTACTATAAAATAAATTCCGTTAAAGGCTATAAATGAAAATTTATTGTTATTTACAAAACGTTTCGAGTACTTTTCAGCAATCCTGTCAACGGCTGTAATGAAATAAATTTTATTTAAATTCTTTTCATTGAAAAGTTTAAATAATACTTGCATGTATGAGTTTATGGAGTAACATAACTCGATGTTTTGCTTGGATTGTAGTCGCAGTTGAGAGGACTTTCTATGAGATTTTAAAGTGTAATCGCGAAAATAAAAAACTTAAAGTAATGTTTGTTGTATACAATTAGTGTAGTGTTAATAAAGTTTATTTATGTTTTATAGCCATCAAGAACAGTCTTTACTTTAATAAAGGAATAAATCAGTGGCGCTCCAGCCTTTTTAGGTCATGACCTCTGTTCTGTATCTGTTTCAAACTAAATAGGCAAGTTAGGTGATCCGCCTCTTGAGCCTAAAATAAGCCGTCGATTTTTTGGGCAAGCCAGTTTCTTAACGATGTTTTCCTTCACCGTTCGATCGTATGTTAAATACGCACATAGAAATACAGTCCAATGCTGCACAACCGGGGATCAAACCTACGAGAGTATCACGCTAAAGCTAACACTGCTCTTAATAATTGTGTTTAATAGAGAAATAATGTTTTTCTTTTTACCAAATTAGGTTAGACTCTAATTACGCATTATTTCTACATAAATATATTGTTTAAAATTTAATTTAAATAGAAAATCGTAACAATAAATATTAGTTTCCATACTTACCTAAATAAACACTAAATTCATATCTCGGATTCAAATTTCTCATCCACAAGACTTAAAAATCTTTATCGAAATTCACACTTACTACTGTCTAAGGCATTGCAACAACTTAAATAGATTCTACCCTCATTTAGTTTAATAAACAATACAATTAATAAACATCTAATAACAAACAATTTAACTAATTTCTTATTGACATTGGAAGGTACTAGCGTTTAAGATACAGGCTAGGCCTAGTTTCTAATATTTTAGCTATATTGTAATGATTTATGGGTGCAGTTTCATATATAATAAAAAAACCACCAACATTTAGTTTTAAAGAGCCTCCAGGACTCCCCAAAAGCCTAGCCTATTGAAGTAATAGCTAATTCTGTAGAGGAACACAACATCAATTAGAAGCGAACTGAACACCCGAAATGCCGCGTCAAAGTTGAAGAGCCCTGGGGTGGCTGCAATTTTTTCAGGGGTCACCACCCTGCGCTGTGGTGACGCTTGCATCGGAAACTCCACTACCTGTACGCTGGCCAGTTTGAATGTTTTTGAGAGGTCAACTTAAATATCTTCCGGATTAAATTATGTTCTTAATATATCATTTTCAGGTACTACTTTGGTGCAGTGTGAAAAACATTAATTCGTTTGGTATTTGTTTATATTCTTCTTGAGTTTATAGATAATATTATAGTTGTAATCTTAATTAACACAGGTGGTGACAAATTTTATTTTCATTTGTTTATACAGATGGAAGCTGGAAAAAAGTTATTATAAGTATATAAGTTAAATATCATATCGGTGGCTATTTGGTTATCATCACATAATCTAAGTTAAATCGTTTATTTCTATTAGGCCATTAGGCACTTTATACTAGTTCCAAAAGGTAGCTGTATATGGAAAAGAATGGGTAAGAAACTCCATACTCTTTTAAAATAGTTTTTACAATATTTCGTATCTATATTACATACATTTGATAGTTATAAAATACCATCTTTATTTGTTATTCGAATAAACTCAAATTAGTCGAAAGCCCACCCTACACCAACCTTACTATAGCTGGGTCCATTTTGACGTGTCGATTTTTTCCCGGGCGGCGCGTGTTTCGTTTATTTGGCACACATGCGCCCGATCAGACGAGCTCGATCGATCCGTCCATCACTCGCATATATCACGATAATTCCTCATTCCCTTTCGCATTTCCGAATTTCCGAATAGCTGATTGGTTCACGCGTTTTATTATAACGTACTGTGTAAATTAAAGAGCCGCGTATGACGAGTATGTCGAATATGCCCTTATTTCAAGGCTGCCTCTAAATATAATAATTTATATAAGAGCTTTTAGTCTAGAATTGAAGTATGTGATTCTCAATATGAATAACATTTGTAACAATAGAAGAGTAACAGAGTAGAATCTGTCCAACCAAAATACCAATTAACCAACAGTAGATCAAGCGACACAAAAGGATATTGATAGGCCTTACACTCCGAGTCATATTTCCAAGTAGGCGCTTGAGTGGAACCCGTAAGGAAAGCGGAAGCGTGGCCGTCCCAGGCAAACCGGGCGTCGTGCAGTTGCAGATGAGGCAAAGGGAGCGGGAAAGATTTGGATCAAGGTGAAGGGGTATTTAGAACAAAAACTTGCTTGTAATTTTGTTGACATTCATGATTAACCTCACCCTTCTTAAGCTATTGAAACGGCTCGCGTACATCGAAATAAGAAAAAAGTCGTTAAGTTTGGGAGTTTTCTCATCTTACTAAGACTTGACACAGTTATGAAGTGGCGTATAAAAGTGCTCGAAAATAAGCAAAACCTACACTTGTGACCTATTTCCATGAATGTACCTTTATAAAAACTAATAATATTAATGTAATCAGAATATCTTGTGGCTACATCGTGTGAATCTCATCTCGTAGGGTTCGATTCCCATCTGTGCACTTAGGAACCTTCTTTCTATGTACGCATTTAATTAACATTTGCTCGAAAGAGGTAGGAAAACATCGTGAGGAAACTGGGTGCCTTAGACCCAAAAATTCGACGGCGTGTGTCAGACACATCACCTACTTTCCTATTAGATTAACATTGATTTTATTATAAGGGTTCTTTAGTGTCGTCCCATCCAAGGTAGACCAGGTAAGTTTGAATTTGGATACTGCGCTACTTAGATTCTGAACCATCATGTGATGCTTCAAACATTTCCGAAGATTCTTCAGGTCAGGTCTCTTTTAGTCATTATGAATTGTTGAACGAACGATACATAACGATACGACGTCATTTGCCCCTATTCCTTTGAATTTATTTTGGTATTATATATATTGGTAAGACTAGCGAGTATTGAACGCGCACAAAGAAAGTCCATCAGTGCACAGCCGGGAAGGGAACCCTACGTCAAGAAGGAGAGCACCCTGAAGCCACTATCCCAACAATGTTCTAAATTCCTGTACTACTAATAATGCAGATATTTATCTCTTTTAGCTCCCGCTCCGGGCATCCGTCCCGGAGTTTTTGGATTGAATCTACAGAAGCATTTTAAGAGTGAGGAGATTTTGTTAGAAAGGAAAATTATCGATTTTCTACCTCTCGTAAGCTAGTAATATAAAAAATTAATGTTCCATAGGTTGGGGTCAGCACGCCAATCGGTAAATTAGCAATTAATGAATGCGCCTCGGCCATCGCATTTTTACTGCATGTAGATTGTAGCTGGCATACGCCTACACGCGATGTGAACTCGAGATGAATCCAAAGATATATCTTTAGACCACGAATTACATCAGTCATTGTATTTAGTATTTGTAACGTGTATTTCTCGTAGTTTAAAACTGCTTTAGAACGTAAAAATGTCACTAAGCTATATAATTTTCATGATTTTTCATGAATTTTAGTCTAAACTGAGAATTGTTGAGCAGTGTTGGCCTAGTGGCTTCAGCGTGCGACTCTCATCCCTGAGGTCGTAGGTTCGATCCCCGGTTGTGCACCAATGGACTATCTTTCTATGTACGCATTTCGCATTCGCTCGAACGATGAAGGAAACCGGCTTGCCTTAGACCCAAAAAGTAGACGGCGTGTGTCAGGCACAGAAGACTGATCACCTACTAGCATATTAGATTGACAAATGCCATGAAACATACAGAAATCTGAGGCCCAGACTTAAAAAGGTTGTCTCCATTGATTTTGATTTGAGCATTGTTATTAGGTCTCACAATTAAGTTTTTGGCAGATCCAAATACAAAAACAAATATAAATATTATAAGTGAATTCAGGGGTTTATATAAAGAGGTTGAGAGATTCCTCAACCAAGACTAGGTAGCGTCTTTCTGCCGCTGTGCTTTGTCACCTTTTAAATATATAAATTCTAAGAATAAAATTGTATCCTGTGATCACATCCTCATGTGGAGAGAGCAAGCTTTTTTCGCAACGAGCCCGCAGCATTCATCCCTTCTCCCTCACACCCCACCCCTCCCCATACTGTGCACGGAATTTGATTAATGCAATGTTCACGATAATTATTCCTGTTACTATTTTTTGACAGGCCAAAGTTTTTTAAGCACTTTTTGTATGTTTCGGCAATATGTACTATCAGCAAACGATTTCACTTAAATAAATTGATTAGAATATTTGCTTGTAAGTCATTTTAATATAGAACAGTGTTGTCTTGTGGCTTCAGCGCGGGACTCTCATCCCTGATGTCTTAGGTTCGATCCTGGTTGAGCACCAGTAAAGTAATAAAATAAATCAATGGCTACAACCTTTTTAGGTCTAGGCCTCAGATTTCTGTATCTGTTTCATGATCATTTGTCAATCTAATAGTCAAGTAGGTGATCCGCCTCCTATGCCTGACACACGCCGTTGACATTTTGAGTCCGAGGCAAGACTGTTTCCTCACGATGTTTTTCTTCACCTAAGATTTTAACACTGGTGATAAAAACTTATAATGAATGTTTTGTTCTTATCACTCATGTTACTTTGCAAATAAATAAGCGAAATAAAACTATTATTAATACAGTTTGAATAAATATAAAACAAAATTTAATGATCGGGTAAAAAACGCAATATCAATGGTTCCTTGAATACTTATGTACCATTGATATTGCTGATGGTACAGTAAATTTTCAAAGGTTTTTTCAAAAAGCTCCGAAAATATATAGTGAATTGGAAAATTAATAAAATGTATACTTAAGCTTTTAAGTGTTGTAGTTTATTTGTGAATTTTTCTTTAAAATTAAAGAGTATAAAAACTTTAATCTAATTCGTTGTTTTTATCTGTAAATAACCTGAATTATATTTGGTACGCGAATTGAGTTTAACTTTTAAATAACTTACCTTATTATTATGATAATTAATATGACATTTGCATGCCTATTTTTATATATGGCTGATTGTGCGATTTTTTTACAATTTATCAATCCGAATGTAATACTTTCTTTGCAAATATAGGAATTATTTATTTAAAATAATTCAGTGGTATTTTTTCCAATATCACAGTTTCATCGACATTATTTTTCACAGAATTGGACAGACATTTGCCCACAATACCTGATGTTAAGTAAGATGCAGCCTATTGGAGTGCCCCTATCCAGGAGATGCCTATTTAACCACCGCTTAAATAAACCCATTTTAAACTGTCTAAAGTATGTAAGGAAACTGAAAATATTCTGATTACCAATGGGGCATGGGGCCGACGCGGTCTCACGCCTATTCCACTGTTCATTCTGTTCCTATCAATCGATATACGAAGCTAAAACATCGAATCATATTATACCCAAAATATAGTAAGACCATTTACGATATTCAAGAAACAAAACAATTTTATACTAAATTAACTCGAAGATTGAACTAATAGTCTTTGAAGTGCACTAACCACTAAGCCACGTACAAAACAAGTCGCAAACAAAATCACAGTACAGCTCTAAATAAAATAATCTTCCAAATCTAAATTAACCAAAACTAAGCATTCAATTTTTTACAAATAAATTTCGAACTTAAAGTACGTTCAACTAATTAATAACGACAAAAAGATAACCCCAAAACGTTAAATTAAAACTGTTTACCAAAATTGGCTCTACAACTCCTCAAATTAGCAATTATGGAGCATATTAATTAAGTAGGATGACAAGTGCCCTCTCAGTACTTAAGTGAATTTAACTCGAACAAAAATTTCAATTGCACAACCCTTGAATGTAAATAGATAGAAAAAGCTAACAGTAAATACTCATTAGCGTTTCCAACTTTAATTTTGAGAACTACAAATTTTGGTACCAACGTTAACTTCGATGGATCAAGTGCATGGTTTATGTTTAGTTTACCAAAAATATACCTATATTGCCCTACGTTGCATCAGGACTGCAAAACGCTATATTCGGCTATATGATGATGTCTGCGTTGGATTGAAGCATTCAATTTCGAATGTTTGTTAATAATAATATATCGTTTATTTGCAACGAAAATGACATATTCTTTTTTCAACAAAAGATCGTTGGTTCGATCCCGGCTGTGCTACAACGGATGTTGGTCTTTCAATGTGGGCAACGGTGATGGAAAACATCGTAAGTAAACCGACTTGCCTTAGACCCTAAAAGTCGATGGCGTGTGTCAGGAAGTAAAGCTGATCACTTGCCTATGATATTGACAAATGATCATGAAACAGATTCAGAAATCTGACGCCCAGACATTAGGTTGTAGCGCCACTTTTTATTTTTTATAAGAAATAAAAATGTGTTTGTTCATTATTAATAGATATGTATCACGAAGTGTAAGATTTGGGAACCCTTTTAAGTAAAAAATACCTGTGTTAGGGTTCCCAGCTATTCCAAAACAAAGT
Source organism: Pieris brassicae (assembly GCF_905147105.1). Taxonomy (NCBI): domain Eukaryota; kingdom Metazoa; phylum Arthropoda; class Insecta; order Lepidoptera; family Pieridae; genus Pieris; species Pieris brassicae. The sequence continues at coordinate 9,825,359 of NC_059674.1, read as the reverse complement.
AATTTTGTTTAATACAATTTTAATGTTTTAAAAACAGTTTACAAAAAAATCTCTAATTTTTATCAGCATACGCGACGCGTAACACTCTTGAGTGCATGAGTGAGTGTGTGAGTGAATGAGTGAGTATAATATGTAACTACATGTTGATATCAGTTGCAACTCCAACTCTGCGTAAGGTATGTACAGAAACCAGACAATTAACTATTTTAAACTGTGAGCGGGAAGATGTTATGCAGCCTATTTAGTTTATTAAAGACGTAGCACCGCATATTGTGTCTGACGAAGTCAGTACTCACTGTCTGACCGACGACAACATCCCTATTTATTTTTAAAAGGTATATTTTCATTGATAAGTAATATTCATTTATTATCACAAGATTTTATTATTTTAATTTCTAATACAAAGTCTTATTTGTGTTACTTGTATACCTGACTGCGTGTTATCATTTAAAATCAATAAAAAGATGTCTCATGTCACGTATCTACAGACATGATTAGCCAAAAGTACATTACATTTACATCATATTTCAAGCCTACATTTAATACTCCATTTACGCGAAGGTGATAAAGGAATATTTAACTAAGAACCTATGGATTTCCATAGATAGTTCTTTATTATAGAATAAGAAAAAGATAAATGAGTCTCTTAATGTTCTTAATTAACAAGCCGGTTGCCTAAAATCGCAGTGAAGTAGACATGCCGTGTGAATGTCGCAGCCAACTAGCTTAATTGGCCGTTCAATTAATTGCCTAGCCTTTTAACTAAACGGCACCGTTTAACTAGCGGCCTGAAAAATGTTCAACCAGTTGATCAAACAGCTAGGCAAATGACTTGGAACGATGATGTTTCATTACTTGCATAGCCTGTTGGCTGTAATTTTAAATTTATATCCATTCTGCCACTCTCAAACTCGAAACGAACCTCTTCAAACTGTAAATATGGCGTCGGCAAACCACAAATTTGATGGTGTTTTTCAAAGTTTCATGGTGAAACTACAAGTACAATGCTTCCAGTGTAGTGACAATAATAATGTAAATTTGACTCAAGAGATTTCATTTTAAAATAAATATTTTTTACTTCATACGTTTCATCTTTTATAATTCTGCCAAATAATGGCTCTATCGTACGAATGGCCTAAGCATTCGCCAGTTTATTAAATGTTGTAACAAACACTGAATATCTTTGAGGCCGCTAGTTAAACGGCGCCGTTTAACTAAAAGGCTAGGCTGTTAATTAAACAGCTAATTAACCTCGTTGCGATATAGACATGACAAAAGTAATTTATTAATTGAACTCAAAGTTAGCATAGGTAAAACTGAATAACTTTAACGATAGATCTGTATGGAGATCTTGGAAGTAGTGAGTGTATTTAAAACTAAATGTAAGCACAAGGAATCATCGTTAATAATAATAATAATTTATTGCAAGGATATGGTATAGTTTGTGTACTCAAAGCGTGCGGAAAGTGAACAGCAAAAACTGAATTGATAATAACATATAGCAGTGGCGCTAAAACATTTTTAGGTCTGGCTCTCAGATTCCTGTGTATGTTTCCTGATTATTTGACAATCTAATAGGCAAGTAGGACGCAGTGTTGGCCTAGTGGCTACAGCGTGCGACTCTCATCTCTGAGGTCGTAGGTTCGATCCCCGGCTGTGCACCAATGGATGTTTCTATGTGCGCATTTAACATTAGCTCGAACGGTGAAGGAAAACATCGTGGGGCAACCCGCTTGCCTTAGACCCAAAAAGTCGATGGCGTGCGTCAGGCACAGAAGGCTGAACACCTACTTGCCTATTCGATTAACAAATGATCATGAAACAGATACATAAATCTGAAATCCAGACCTAAAAAGGTTGTAGCGCCATTGATTTATTTGTTAATAGGCAGATCAGATCAACCTCCTAAGGCTGGACTTTTTGGTCTAATTCAAGTGGGTTTCCTCACACTGCTGCAAGAAAGCCCATTGATTCCGGTGATTGAACCTAAAACCTACGGAGACTGCTCTAAATAAATAAAAATCCTTCTAAATTCGTTGAAAATATATATTTAAAACATTCTATATTAGAAGTCACTTAGCCATAGCCAGACAATAGTTTTAAACCTACATTTATGTGGTGTAGGATCATCTATCACAGTCCTCCCCGTACCTCGGACCCCCCGTACATCAATCTTATGCACTCGCTGATGCTACTAGCTGTAATTTGTTACTATTCAAGTACTAAGTAAGTGAATGTGTTGTTTCGAACACAATTTTATGTAATAACAATATTTTTGAGGCGCCCACTGTATATGCTATAAATAAAAAATGTGTGCGTGTACTAGTGTACACAGAAGTGAAACTTCTTTATGACCTTGTTTTTCGATAAATGAATACTATATGCAACTTTACAGAAATTGGTAAAATAAAGTTAAATTAGATAAAGTTTAACAAAAGGTTTCTATTATCATAGACATTTCATTTTACCTTATTACTCCTAAGATTTTTACAGAATTTCATTAATTGTAATAGAATTATTACTATCATTGTTATCGTTATTATATAATTGATGACACGACACGATGACATGACACGAAAGAGATGGACGCGTAAGCGAAAAATGTGACGGTTAATTTCTTTCTAACGCCGATAAAGAAGTTTCACTTCAAAAAGCTATATGAAAGGTGTTGATAGTTATCCGAAATGTTTTAACTACTAAAGTATCTATTACCTTCTACCTATTTCTTAAAAACAAACTTTTTACTAACGATTCAATAATTTATAGATATAAGCAATCTTAAACAGCTTCTCAACCTGTCCTATGAAACGGATAAAATTCTTATTGTAAAATGATCGTTTCACTGTTAACTTGTAAAATGGAAGAGACTGGCTGCAAACGACACAGGGAATCCTAGTGTGGAGGCCAGTGCACTATATTATTTAAATAAATTTCTTTTTTCTTTCTTGCTTGCTTTAAAAGTGTTGTCGTGGAAATAAACTTAATGTTCTCATATTTATTTATTGAAGTATACCACATCATATATGCATCTACTACGGTATATGTTTCAAGCCATCTATTCTAAAATACATGATAATTACGGCGAACATATATTATTCAAAAAGTAAATTTACACTACCAATTTAAGTTTTTACTAATCATATTTTGTTAGTTATATAATATGAGAACTATGGTTGGTCAAAACTCAAACCTGGCCGCGCGTTCAAATCCCAGCTGTGTAATAATTATTTCGAATCTTCTTCGTATTATGAAGGCATCGTGAGAAAACCGGAAACCTCATATTCAGAGTCGAGATGTCCGTATGTCAAAAATGGATTTCACATAAAATTCATTATTATTGCTTATATTACCGAGACCTACTAAACCCCTAGCTACCTGCCTTTAAAAGTCAAATACGATCTATGGCTAATCCAAACAATAATAAGCCTTTTATTATCACTCTAAAATTTACAATAGCCAGTCCATATATATAAAAAATACAAATACTTTCCCTATTACAAATTCCTACGAATATTGTAAAAGCGAAAGTGTTGTGAGGATTCTCAATCTGGCTCCGATCTCATTGAAAGCGAAACTAAATATATAGTTTTAGTGTTTCGTAGGAAAGTAGGATTTTCAAAATAGTTCGGAGAGAATTTGTTTTTACGCTTATAACGGAAGTTCTAATATTGCTCTAAAATGAATAACGCATACATATTTTTATATGCCATTTGAAATAATTCTTTCTTTATGTATTTTAGTGGGTAAGATAATAATTATATAACTATATATGAATATAGGGTTCGGATAGAACATTAGCTATAATATTCGCAATAAACAAACTAATTAAAATTTTACTGTATTGAAAATAACATTTAAATTACGATAAAATTAGGTTTTACTAACATAATCCTGCCAGTCGTGACTATGACGTATAGAAAGATTCAAATAAAAATGAGCCTTACACCAATACAATAAGAAATATTTTACACTGCTCATAAGAGAGGCTTCGTAGGACGAGGGTGGAATCCGACAAAAAGCTGTCGGACCGGTTACTACGAGCTACAACCGATTCCGAAGGAATTAAATGACCTAATATATTCTATTTTTTTTTGGTCATGCCTCAAGCTTTCGAAAGGGATAGTGAGTTATTTAGAAAACGGTTTACTATATATTAATAATAGATATATCAAAGAACGATCTACCATATGTGGTATACATAAAAGGTGGCAATTTCTGCATGAGTATCAGATGTTTTATAACAAGTTATAAGTGAGCAATTGTTCAAACAAGATACATGCAATGCTACTTGGAATATTTGTGCCATGTACTATAACTTAAAGCAATAAATATGTATACGTTCTAAGCAATAATACTAATAGCGGTGGTAGAAACTCTCGATTGAACTTGAACTAAATTTGTTCAATACAGTTTTTTTCTTATTTATGATGCCACACTACTTCTAATTCGACTAATTCAGTAACACAATTTTTAAACGTTTTACCTGAACATTACCTCTATAAAAAGACATTTATTTACTATAAATCATTTGTGGTCATCATTTAAAAACTTTATACGCGTTTGTGGAGGTAAGATAAAAACCTGTCAGCTTTTCCCGAGTATGTTTTATTAAAAGATACTCGGGGATTACTAATAGGTATTCCTAATTATTAATTATACTCCTATGACTCTTCTATCATTTAAGTCTGAGCCACAGATTTCTGTATCTGTTTCGTGATCATTTGTTTTTCATAATGGACAAGATTTTTATAATTGTCTTTTTGAGTCATATTGTTCGACTACCTTCTATGCCTCACTCGTGTCTTCGATTTTTGGAAGACCTCCCGCTTTCCTCACAATGCCACATGCAAGATAGTGTTGTTTGCTTTGATTTTGTTCCTTTTGGCGTAGAGATTCTTGGGAGGTTCAAGTGCATAGGCGCTAATTAAAGATTTTGCGCCTAGTGGTACGGGTGACCCCAGATATGGTCCTTTCATCGTTCAACGAATACGTATCGAAATACACCTAGCAATGTCAGAATTATAGAAACACATGGACCAAACGTTCAAAATATTTTTTAATCTTCTAGTTATGTATATTTTTTAAGTAATAGGAGGCAAAGGGGCAGGAGGCTCATCTGATGATAGGTGATACCGCCACCCAAACACTGACATTGCCAGAAGGCTCGCAAGTTCGTTGCCGGCCTTTCAAGAATTGGTACGCTCTTTTCTTGAAGGACCCTAAGTCGAATTGGTTCGGAAATACTTCAGTGGGCAGCTGGTAGCATAGTGGTATTTCGTATTCTGCCTTGACGTCCGATAATGAAACTCAGCTATATATTAGCTATATAGGATAAGAATATTGTAAGCACTATTTTGATTTTTGTATTGGAAATAAATATAATTCATTAATGAAATTAAGGTTTTCCTAATACATACAGTAATATTGAGTATTTAAGAGCGTAGAAATAAAAAGAAACAATTAATATCTGTAATACATAATATTAATCTTGTTCACATAAACTGTATTTAAAAATTCCTTTCGCTAATTTTATGTTGATGAATGTTTATGCAAGGAACTGGTTGGAACAACAATCACTTTGAGGTGAATGATACACCTTGATATTGAACTGGTTACTCGCTGTGACCCCTGGCTTTGACTCATTACAAAATTGTTCTATAAGCACAAGGTTTGATATAACAGTACTAAAATAAAGGCCTTAACTCTGAGGTTCGACCCCGTGTAGAAAAATAGATTTTTCTACTTGCGCAATTAGCACATAAAGAAAACATATGAAAGTCACCAATTATTCAGGTAAGTTTCAGGGTCGGTTTTAAAGGTCGGCAACGTACTTCCGAGCCTTCTGGTGAAGTGGAGGAGTGAGTGTCTATAGGCGGTGGTATCACTTAATGGTTTGTGGAGTCAGTTTCCGCACTTAGACTCTCAATAGGTCCGTTGTGCGTAAAGTCCTGTTAAAAGTTAACTAAGCCAGCCTAACTTCTTCCAAAAGCACAGAAGCCTCCTGGGCCCTTCGCAGGCTTCACGGAGCGACCTTACTATTCCGAGAATTTCTCCACGTAGTTTAGCATTCCAAGACTACGTGGGTGACCGATACCTTTGCGAAGAAACAGCCTCTGCACATGGGGTTGTCTGTCGCGCCCAAGTCAAAAAGATGTTGATTAAGAAGACTTTGGCCTGTAATTGTCTCTATCATTGTTTTGAGATCAGCTTTATTTAGGCTTAGAAGCGGGTTAATTGCTAGCAGACCCATTTTGGTGGTGAACCACCTTGCCATTTTCCTGTTATTATATTTAAAAAGCCATAAATATGACTGCCATATGTAGAATTCAATCCTAATAACGTATAATCGAAGATATATGAAGTACAGACAGCCCGCAGATCCCATCAGACAATAAGGAGGAACAATGCGGCAATTGCTTTCTAGCGATCTCTTCCAGACTAACATTTATTAAGAAATAAAAGGGGAATATAATGCAACATATTTGAGTGATTGCATGTGAAAGCGTAAATAGTTTTATATACATAATTATTATTTAATTACGCTTTGTTACCTTGAGCTATACAAATTGTTAGGCACCGGTCCGCCTTATCGGTAACAAGCGATTTTAACAACCGTATATAACCGAAATACTTACTGAGTAAAATACAAGAAAAACATAAAATAAAATTACCAATAACTCTAGACTTATAGAATACTAAACTAAAATCTAGAAAAAATTAAACGGTAATACATAAAAACCTTCTTCTTTTACCTTACCTTACCTTATATCAGAATACTAAATATACAAGACTTATAAAATACTAATGTACAATCTAGAAAAAGAAATGACAAATCTTTTTTTTTTTTATAGCCTTATATCAGAATTAAAATATAAACGTTATAGTTATTATTTTTCTTAATGTTCGATAACTCATTTTATGTGCCTACGGACAAAGGCCACTGTCGTCCATTTTTCCTAATTGTACACCAATCTTGTCCAGGTCTTAGTCTTTCCAGCCATTTCCATGATTTCATCAGCTCACCTTTTAGATTGCTCACCTCTGTTTCTTTTATGACCTCTTGGTTGCCTTAGTGTTACAATTTTTCTCCATTTATCTGCTCCTCTTATGGTACGTCCAGCCCATTTCCATTTTGGTTGTTTTATTTTATACGTAACATCAGCAAATCCCGTTTTATCTCTTACATTCTTATTACTTATTTTGTTTGTAACCTAATAACGAGTGTGGCCTCTTGCAAAAATGACAGCTTGATTCCTTTTCTCTCAACGATGTTTTTAATAACGTATTGCAGAACCAAAGACTCTTTTAGCTCCCTCATGTTTTTTGAAGTAGTTTGCACTGATCATAGTTGTATCTTTAGAGCATCTCAGACAAGCTCAATTGGATGGGGTCAGGACTTACAGCTGGCCACTTTAAACGACAAATCCCAACTTCTTGTATGTACGCTTCCACGTCGTCGAAACGGTGCTTGCGAGCATTGTTGTAGGTTAGACTTCGAAAGCCAGCTTGAAGTCAACCCTATGCCCATGAACATTCTTCATACTCCTTTTAAGCATATTGTGCAATAGCATAAATAAGTCGATTGATTGATATACATTTATAATATCATTATGCGTAGGCCATTAGCAAGATTTGGGTGAATCGTACACTTTAGGTAATTCTCAGTGCATACGAGCATAAATTTGTATTAACATTGGAATCATCAAGCCTACTCCAGCCATAAGTTCTGCAAATAAAAAGAATACTTCTTTTTAAATTAAGTAATGTAATATTATTCAAATTTATAGCTACATATTTATTAAAGTCTCAGCAAAGAATTAAAAAGTTAAAAAAAAGAAAAGTTTTTATGTAATAGTATTTATGACTATTATAATTAAAATAAAAAATATAACTTATTTTATGCTTCACAAAACTAGAATATATCGTGGAAAAACCCCAGTTTGTCCCGTTTTTAAAAAATGTTTATACACTCGATATATGTTAAATTAACGTACATTTCCACGCCATTCTCGCTTGTCTAGTCACCTACGTTGTTGAGGCAGGTCATGAGCAAGGTGACACCCGCTATACATTATACATCTTAACAGAATTATACTTCTAAATGGTTCATTAGAATATTGTTTTATGAAACTGTTTTAACTAAATTAAAGCACGTTTCTCCATAATTGTTTTAACTATTAAATCCATACATACCCTTCGTTCATATATTAACTTGCATAGAGATTGCACAGAGACATGTCAAGCGGTGTTTGCCTAGAGGCTTCACCGTGCGACTGTGTACCATTAAACAACTTGCGTTAAACAGTCGTTCGTTCCTGCATGCCTTAGACCCAAAAAGACGATGGTGTTTGCAGGCGCATAAAAAATCAAATTATCATGAAACAGATACAGAAATCTGAGGCCCAAACCTAAAAAGTTGTAGCGCCAGGTTTTTTAGACAAATGTCAATGATTTAAATTTATATTCAAAATTAATACCTACCATGCCATCATCGGACGTCACGATTTTTTTTTCTTTATTATACAAAATAATATAATATAATTCGAATATGTTACATTAGAAAACCACTGTGGTTTGTATTATTGTAACCATAGCAGTCTTGTTTAGGAGGATATAAAAGTAGTTTTTTAATTTACTGTTTATGTTGGTTAGCGTTAGGCTATCTAATATCTGATACAATCCGTACCGCCACCTCGACGTCCTACATTTAACAAATTTTAAGGTAGGTTTTGCCGTGCACCACCACTAAGTGGAACCTGCTGCCCTCTGAAGTATTTCCCAACCATTGCAACTATGGTCCTTCATGAAAAGAACGTACCCATTCTGAAAACGCCGGTAACTTGCGAACCTTCAGGCAAGGTACTTAGATAGCTTTCTAGAATAGAAGTTTTCTTACAGACACACATTTAAAACTTCTACAAAAAATATTATTTTTTATTCTGTGTTTTTTTGCAATTCACCTGACTATGAGCGAATCTGTTCTATGGTGCTGTCATGTGGAGTAGCTTTCCATTAGAAGCATACTCATCTGCTGCCTAGAGCTACTACTGGTCTTCTATCTATGGTATGATGTTTTGGTCTTCTCACATACTGTTCGTTCGGGTGACAGATTAACCGCTCTTTGGATTTAGCTGCCAGTCTCCGGATTTCCTCTTTTCCATTTCATGGTGTTCATGAACTTCGTTGTTGGTTTTGTACCATGGTACTTTTGAAATTGCTCTTAGGATCTTTTTCTCTTGTCGCTGGAGTATATTTATGTTCGTATCACTTGCGCTTCCCCATAGTTGGAGGCCATATGTTCAAATGGACTTTAGAATTAGCCTATATATATATATATATATATATATATATACGGAGTTTGTTGTCTAGAGAAAGTCTCGAGTTTCTTCCTAGAATCCAGTATAGGTTCTTGTATGAAGAATATAAACGCGAATTTATTACAATATATATTCATATCTACCCAAAATTAGGTAGTATTGAATTAAAATGCTGGACTGCGACGCAGTACCTAGGTCTTGTATTTCTTATAAACTTTTCCAAATAACTCCATCGATTTAACGACGAACTCCCTAAAGCTTCAAAATCAATTGGCTTTCGTTGGTCTAACTTGTCTTCCACACAATGATACATTCTACACAGCATTAGAACTACTCTCAATAACGACAACTATTGAGTTATAAAGTACTTTTTTTGTCCCTTTTTTACTCTAGTTCTCTATAACGCTATTAAATGCACAGTTCCTAGTTCAGTATCGTTATATAGTATATATAGAGTTTACACTGTATATATAGTTGTAGTATACCTAGAGTTGCATAGTCCATAAATATCACGCAAAGTAAACACGGGAAATCAAAATATCAACTTTAAAAGTCACTTAGTGAATAATTCGTGGCTAAAACATTATATAAAACAATCTGAAATGAACTTTATATTTGAGTTCGTAAAGTTAAACTTTGACTGGTTTTTATGTCATGTCCTCTCAAGGTCGGTGCATGAACTGTAGGAAACAACTAGTTTTGTGTTAAATAGTTTATTTATTCTGTAATCGAAATTGAAAGTTAGAATAGTGAAATGAATAGGTCTGGCATGCATCCTACTATTTATGAGGCTCCAATAACAGAAGGTTATAAAAGAGAAATATTCTGAATATAGATGCTACTCTGATAGAGCAAAACCAATGACGCTAATCACTACAGTCATTTGTTTATTCTAATAGGCAAGTAGATTTTCATCCTTCTGTGTGACACACGCCATTGACGTTGGTGCTGTTATGCCGATTTGCTCGCGACGTTTTCCTTCACTACGGGATCGAACCTACGACGTCAGGGATGCACTGTCACGCCCAAGCCACCAACTCGACTCTGCTCTTCTGCAACGCATAGCTTATTCCAACGAAGTGTAAATTAATTAATAATTAAATCTTCAGTAAAATTTTATGAACAATATATGGAAATTAACTGAAAGTAAAACTTGTTTTAGTCATACATTTGTATAAGCGATTTATATTCTCTGGTTCTAGCTTCTAGACAAGTTTAGGTTAGACATGATTTAAAAGATTTGTTATCAATAATGTAAGTAACTTTTATTCAAGTCCAAACGCCATCTCTGGTTATACGAAAAAATAACGACTGCAGTAATTTCGTTTGTTCGTCAAATCATGACGTGATTTATTGGTTGTAAATTTTAATTAAAACGTCAGCCGATCAGTTGAGTGAGTGCTGCCAACAATTTTGATGCATTTACCAAAATAATACTGTTATTATGAACGATTTTGCTTTGGGATATGTGGAGTACATTTAAACAAAGTGCACCTACTTAACTGTGCTAATTATGAAAGTTATTAACAACTTACAATAGAGTCTTAAGCTAACGTAAGAAAACTGCAATGTATTTAAAAATTTGGTACCTGTGCAGTACGGAGGCAGCATTTGTAAACTGTATTTAGTTGAGCGTGGAAAACGCCAGCTCTGGTCTCACTCTTAATGTCTACCAGACGCCCGCTTAAATCATTTATTGGTGTCTGTACTCCCATAACCCTATGACCCAGAGTTAAAAGAGAGAAAACTTAATTTATCGTAATACACTGGCTATAAATAACAACGTAACAAAAATATCTTTATATTTCGTAATTTCTATAAAATATTCGACTATTTACTTATTTATTCAACTGGATAATTCAGCAGTTTTACGCATTACGTATAAACATAGCACATACTTTTTCGTATTACGTAAGACGTGTCCGAAATCTTATAAAATATTTTTTTTTATACTATAGAATTTAAACATTTAAAATGGAAAAGAATAATCTGTTTTTTTTTAAATTAAATACCGGCAAAAAAACGAAAACAATTTACGATTTTCTTAAAAATAACTACTTGTTTTTTAGTAATATAAAGCCCGGACTTTTAAAAACAGCAAACTTCAGGCAGACACCGTCTTCAGTGTCCATCACTTTCGGTCTTCATAATGCAGCACGCTCCAAGTATTTCCGGATCTCTTTCCCTCATCTCCAACTGACTTATCCGATATGTTTAAAATCTTTTTGGAGAGTATGGCCTATCCAGTTCGCCATCTGCTGACTAATCAGCCATCAATATAAAACAAATATTTGAATCCAGCTTTAGGTTGGTTATAATCGAGTACATAAATATATCTTTACTACCTATATCTTTACCAAACGCAAAACAAGTAGAGTCGTGAAGTTATAAATGCTTCTATGCAGTAACTCGTGAGGCAGAGACTTCCAGAGGTTTTCCATAAATTAGTGGCTGTCGGTTGCGTGACGTTGCACCACAGGCAAGACATACACACACAAGACATATTTACTGAAATAACAATTTCATACGTCTTTATTACTGCGTTCAGTACATATAAAATTAAAAAGCTAGGAGAATGGCCAAGAATTACCGTGAACATAAATAATATAAAACCTGACTTAGGGTCATTCGAGAAAAGAGCGTACCAATTCTTAAAAGACCGGAAACACTTGCGAGACTTCCCGCAAAGTAAGTGTCCATGGGCGGCGGTCACTTACCATCAGGTAGGAGGCTCACTTGATGTTAAGTACACTAGTTAAATGTTGTCAAAATGACACTGACATGACAGAGACAGAAAATGACAAGTCTTTTGTTTTCATGATCATTACAAATATGCCAATTTCACAACATAGTAAACACTATAGCTCACCCTTTTTAGTACATACAACAATAGTACTGTGCAAGGTCGTCCTAAATACGTTTCCATACAAATATAGTGATAAAATGTTCATAAAACAAATTAAGTAAAATAAGTATGCCTAGACCTTTAGCAATAAATTCAATTAAATAGTTTATTTTATATAATTAAAAGTAAATGATGATCATGGAGGTGTTATAAACATCGGCGAATTGTATATTTTAACATTGGTATTTGTTGGGATTTGACATAATATAATTTTCATAAGTATATTGAAATAAACTAAAATAGATGGCCAGAACTGTAGCAAACTTTCTTCGTAGTAAGACGAATGGCATAAGTTCTGTGAGTTTACAAAAAACTGCATTATCCTCTAATGATCTTAACATAAAACGTTTGTTTTATTTTAACTATTTATATGATGTTATTGAACATAGTTTACCCGTATAGCTAATGAAAGCTACAGCTAAGGTAACAAACTAAATATACATAGAATAAAAAATGTGTACAGTGTACACACGTAAGAAGTGAAACTTCTTTATGTCCTTATTTTTCGTAAAATGATCTACTATATGCAACTTTACAGAAATTGGTTAAATAAAGATAAATTACATAAAGTTTAACAAAAGGCTTCAATTATTTCATTTTACCTAATTACTACTAAGATTATTTGATTATTACAGAATTTCATTAATTGTAATAGAATTATTACTATCATTGTCATTGTTATTATATATTTTTGTTATTAATGGATTCCAATCAACCGTGGTAGGGAGAAGAAAAATATAGCGCGTAACGGAAAAATGTGATGGTATTTTTTTTCCAACGACGATCGAGCGATAAAAAAGTTTCATAGCATTATGAATTATTATTATTTAAGCTTTAACTTGCGAAGTATTCGGAATATCCACACAGCTTACTTATATACCGTCACACAGCCGAATTAGGTAAATTTATTTATTATTTTTTTTAATGTTTGATTATTTTTGTACATGTGTATTAAATTATTCTATCTTTATTATCTGTAGGATTGTGAAATAAACAAATAAATAATTACTAAAGTAAGACAAGTAGAATCTCAATTTTAGATGTAGGCCTCGTGAAAACAATTTCATATAATATCACCATTCCCTCACTGACCTGTCCCATTCCATACATACTTGCGGTGCAATGTGAGTGTCACTAATATCAAAATCTACTTTAGCTGATTCTTCAGTACCAACCTGAAAAAAGTAATGTAAAAAAGAATGTAAAACCGGAATTTAATAGATACAAATAGAGGAGAGGAAGTAAAATGCAAGAGGTATTAGAGATATTCATATCTTCAGCAATAATGCAAATATCCTTTTAATAAAATTTATCGATATATTTCCAACACTCAACTATACAGTATTTACAAAATAACAGCTGGATGCTGGAGGAAATGCTGTCAATAATAAAGATACACAGCCACAGGGACTTTATAAATTTGTTTGAATTATCTATTTAATTATTATTAGTATAAAGACTGAAAATTTGTAGTTAGTTCTCGATCTTTCTTTATTTAATCTAAGGAGAATGTTCCAGTGGGCTTCAGTTTGTAAAATGGAATGCAGCTAATAACATTAACCATGTAAGTATCAGTTCGATCAGTCCTTTGTACCGAAAACAGAACTATAACATATAGACAATTGAATCGGGAATAAATTGCTGAAAGCTCATCACAAATTCAATTCAGCTTGATTTGCTTTATTTGCTGGAGCCAATCAATTGACGAAAAAATGTAAAACAGTCTCTGACTTTGTGTAATTTGGTTCCGTTCCGTTTCCCTATTACATAGTTAAATGTGCATTTAAACATTCAATATTTTTTACCACTATATATACTTATATAATTAGACATTGTGGAGTCCAATTCGTAGTAAATCCGGAGGTACCGCGTTAGAGTTACGTCTTTTCACGGGATTTAATTTTTTTTCGCACCTCACCGAAATGAGGCGGTGACTAGATCGGACTGGAACCAGATTAGGTCGGTACTTGCTAGGCTCGGCAGCTGACTATGGTGGGTGAGCAACCCGCATTTATGAAGATGTGGGTGCACCGGTTCCGCACTGAGAATCACCCGCGCGAAGATATATACCTCGGTGCTTGTCAGGAAATGTGGGTAGTTCACATAACATTGAATCGGCGCGTATCGCAGAAATAGATGGCGTTGATGAGACCAATTTTAATAAACTCGAATGATAATATGATATAGCTGTACAACTTATTCTTACTAGTTTTTTTTTAAATTAAAACATTATAATATACATTTGTTAACTCGATTGTAAACGTCGTAAGTTTTATGTTTATTATTAAACATTTAATATCACAACAATAAACTATACTAGCTGAGCAAATATATCAGCAATGTATTAAAAATTCGTGCATGGTTAATCAAAGGTATTTATTATGACAATACCTTTGATTAACTATGATTGGTACCAATACAAGTCTATAAATATATATATAAATGAATCCCTATTTCACTTCGTCACGACATCACGCGTGAACGGCTGGACCGATATCCCTAATTCTTCTTTTGTTATGTTTGTTATTGTCAGGAGAAGGTGCTTCTATGAAGGAAAAAAATTATAAATCATAGGATAGCAAATTTTTATTTCAGTGCATAGCGCTTTTACAATTCAATTCAATTTAATTATGGCGTTTGACATATCATTGACAGAATGCGTGCTGCAAATATCGTCGGATGAATATCGATTAAAACAAATGCTTCGATAGGAGTTATTATATTGATAAAAACATATAAAAAATTACAGTCGCTAATTGTTTGTGGTATTAATTGAAAATTCATGGTTTTCACACGGCCAATTATATGTTGCCTGTAGAAAAACAAACAAAGAATGTTGTATATCATAAAGCATTTTTAGTTAATGATACCAATTCAAAATCAATATTTACAAAAAGTTAAGACAGGACATCTGTCACAACGTCTGTCGGGTCCGCTAGTATCTACATATAATGTATATTAACATTTACATACATCATAATATTAATTCTAGGGAACCCTGCGGTATCATTCGGCTCGCAGTTTAATCGTTTAAATCAACACGGGTCGATCAATTCCGGAATCCTTTCATATGCCTCTATCACTGTACCCATTCTGTTAATAACCATTTTACTCCCATACACTCATATCCTGATACGATAGGATGCAGGAAGTTTACGCAGAAGAATTTCTCCATGCTTAAGAAAAAACAGTTTTTGAGAAAGTTTACATCAACATTATTATTGTGAGACATTTCAAATGTATAATTCCGTAAACTAATTTCGTCTAAGTATGCTAAGACAAATCGAAAATTCTCCTATTATCAACGCGAAGATATCATAGAACATAAAAAAGGTCATCTTAATTAAATAAAAAAAAGGCAGAGATAATAGAGCCTCTGGGATTTTATTAAAAAAGTATCCCCTTTCCCAAAAAACCTTAATACTAACATATACCAGTTCTAGTACTGTTACATATCCATACGACAATACTATTAAAATGTTTTACGTTTTGCAATTAAAAAACCTGCGAGTTTAAAATGTGAAGGAAAAATCCTTAGTTATTTATACCTATTAAATGGCCGTTTACCAAGAGAACCCACTGAAACTCATATTTTTTTAATTGAATATTCCTGCCTCTGAATATAAAGCTTAATTTGTTAATTAACGAATGTGCACGCAATTTTGAGCGTAAATAAATGTACTTAAAATAAAAAAATAAATTGGCACTTTTAAAGCATATGCTCTCGACATAATGGAAAACCCGATGAATGCCCGAATGGCCTTCGAGCCTGGAAAACTGTAGTGAAATTTTCATAAATATCGTGCTTGATAACTATCAGGGTAAAATAGTGTAAAAAGTGATGTTAATTGTCTCTGTTTCTAGTAAACATTCACAAGAAGGTGATCCTCTTTCCGTAACTGACACAAGCCGTCGATTTTTGTATTAGAAATGCCGGTTTTGTCTCGATGTTTTTCTTCATCGTCTCAAATATTTATTGCGTATTTAGGTAGTACAATCTTGGCCCAGCTTTACAGTTGTGAGCCTTCCACTGTAAAATACTCAATAGGTACTTATTTTTATGATTTTACGGCCACTGTACGCTTCACATTGGTTGTAGATAAAAAACAATATGGATTTTGAGATCCCAGCGTCTTCGTCGTTTCAGCCTATTGACTTCCACCGCTGGAGGTAGTCCTCTACCTTAAATTTTCAGTACGACCGGGCTTTGCATCCAACGTCTTCCTTCTACTATCACCAAGTCATTCTTCCACGTAATGGGAGGCCGATCAACGCTTCGCCGAGTATCTTGCCATGTCCAATATAGGTTATATCAAGTTACCCCGCCACTTATTGCTTGATGTTGAAGTGCTGTGTTGGACGTTAACGTGCGACGCTCTTCCGAGGTCATAATTTCTTTACCCTACACTTCACCCGCCTTTTCCCTCGTTTTGATCATCTTGTTGGGCGTGATAAATAACACCATATATCCAAGTTATCTTTATCCATGTTCCTGTCCTGATTTCTGCTTGTCTATGTGACCCACGTTAATAACAGTGTAAGGCCAGGCAATGCAAGGATTGATGTGTCGTGAGGTCCAAGCGCAAATCTTATTCCATAATTCCTTAGCTTTGAAGTTTGCTACTGAATCGAATTTAAACATTATTATGAATAAAACTATTGTTATATACACGCAAATATACGTTGATATCGAGATTTTGTATATTGGAACAGAGTCAAACGGTTAGTAATGTCTGAAAGTCGTGGTCAGCAAGGAAACAACTAGAGCGGACAAACTGTTTCCACCGGTTTCTGTCCAGCGCCTCTCTTATAACAGAGTACAGTTTTGACAACAATGAGACTTTCACTTGATAGGTCCATCTGGTCTTTTGTCTTCTATGTAACCACGATCAATTTCCCCAAGTTTTTATTGCCTCTCCGAATTGCTTGGCCAAAATATGTTATAATTCGTTGACTACCAAAGTAGACTTGCGGACTTGGGTTGGAATCAATGTATTGATGTCGAATCGAAGCTTCTAGCCTATGGGCTCCCCGTGAAATTATGCAACTGAATTTCCAGCTTTTACGCTGATCGGAGCATTAAGGTCGTCATCGACGGAGCATGCTCCGACCTTAAACCCGTCAATGCTGGTGTCCTATCCCCGATCCTGTTTATTCTGCATATTAATGATATGTTGCAACTTAGCAACCTTCATTGCTATGCGGACGACAGCACTGGGGATACTTTCTACACGGGCCGGGCAGGTATTTCTCGGGCTGTTGTTGATGAGTGCCGGAACAAACTTGTGTCTGAAGTCGAAACTCTTTTACGTGGAGTGGAGGGGTAGACTAAATCTAGTCCAATTTAACCCCAAGAAGACACAAGTCTGCGCATTTTCCGCTAAAAAAACTTCCTTTGTCGCTACTCCCCTCTTTGAAGGCACTCTCCTTAAAGCCTCAGCTAACATCGGAATATTGGGCGTTGACATATCGAATAACGTCCAGTTTCGCGGTCATTTGGAAGGGAAGGCTAAATTAGCCTCCAAAAAGCTTGGTGTGCTCAGCAAGGGGAGACGGTACTTCACTCCGGGCCACCGCTTGCAACTCTATAAAGCGCAAATTCGGCCCCACATAGAATACTGTTCTCACCTCTGGGAGCTTCCCAGTACCAGCTCCTTCCACTTGACCGTATTCAACGAAGAGCGGTTCGAATCGTCGACGACCAATCACTTTCCGTGCGGGTTGATCCCTTGGCGTTGCGTAGAGATATTGGGTCCCTCTGCATCTTCTACCGCATTTACCATGGGGAGTGTTCAGAAGAGTTGTTCGGTCTAATACCCGCAGCTGAGTTTCATTATCGGACGTCAAGACAAAATACAAAATACCATCCGTATCACCTCGACGTCCGTCGTTCCACAACTGAGCGTTTTCTAAGGCAGTTTTTGCCGCGCACCACCACTATGTGGAACCACCTGTCCACTGAAGTATTTCCGAACCAATTCGACTTAGGGTCCTTCAAAAAAAGAGCGTACCAATTCTTGAAAGGTCGGCAACGCACTTGCGAGCCTTCTAGCAATGGCATGAGTGTCCTCTTGCCCGTTTGCCTGCTATTACATAAAAAAAAGATGTGCTTGGCGGTTCACGGTATTCTTAACATTCGCCTCCAGCACCACATCTCAAAGGCATCCTTTGCCAAGTAAGTCAACGTTTCTGAACAGCGGAAAAGAGAACAATGATTATTAGCTACCTTTCAGCTTTTAGCCAGCTTTAATGACATATCTATAATACAATTGTAACATCATCACTCGAAATATGTAGCGAAATAATCAAAAATGTTTTTCGCTATTTCGTGTGCTCTATACCACAGCTTACGCCCTCTTTGATGGATGTGGTCTTGATCGATTGTTCCACAACTATATTAGATCGTTTTAATATATTATACTGACTTATTATGCATTTTAGAAATCAAGCTGTAAATTAATTTGATTATTTGAATATTGACGCTCGGTGGTGTGTTATTAACAGCTGTGCACCAATGGATGGATCTGACAGTGCAAATAACACGTACGTGACGAAATCGCACAAGAGATGACGCGAATCCCGCCAGTCAGTGAGACTCACTCATGAATACGGGAGACGCCAAGCAAGCCAGACCTAGTTTAAGTAGATAATGTCCCATTTTAGAAAAGGGCAGATTAGATTAATAAAATAAAAAACTAAAAATAGACTCAACCTTTCTGCTTAGATTCTGGATCACCTATGTATAAATAATACCATCAGTCTTATACATATTCTCCTAAATTTGAAATTATATTTGTTAGAAATCACCTACTTGTTAATATAAAACATATCTAAAATTTGAAAAATGTTTCAATAAGCTCCATGTACCAGGGAATAATCGTAATCCACAACACAGGGGTATGTCTTGAATAAAGTTTTATTTTTTTAATATTAAACAAATACAATACAGATAATTGAATTTATTTGTATATAGGATTTGCATTGTAACAAGAATTTTTAATAAAAATTTCCGGTTGCAATTTTATGTCCAATTGTTCCACGTTTAGAGCTCAAACCCACCATTCAGTGTTGACATTCCACGCTTAACTAAATTAGCACCATAACCATTGATTAAAAGCCTGATTATACAGGTTTGAGTTCTATATTGATGAACCTTTGCAAAAATACTCCAAAGGATTGCAACCATTAACGCTTCTAAAATTCAATTCATTATCTTCGTTTTAAGAAAATTTTACTTAAACGAAGCGATATAGAGTTGAAAATCGATTAATCAAAGTTAACTGCACTTGCACGCTGAATCATTTTAGTGATAGACAAGGCGAACACTTATAAGAAACTAGCCGTACATAAAAAGAGGACAGATATATTTTTGTGAGCGTGTTTTGAAACGTCTGGACGCTGACTTTTGACGAAGATGGATGGCTCTTAAGCAGTTGAATGCAGGAGAATGGATAAAGGATAATTACCTTCCTTAGATATAGTTTTAAATCATTAAATATAAAACTACAAACATTTAAAGGGATTTAAGAAAGAAAATTGTATATAATACTGTAATGAGTGTACAAAGTAAAATACTTCATTTAAATCTATTGAAAATCAGGCATTTCACTACATTAATTTATTATTTAAAAAATCTTTTTTTAATTCCGAAGTCTGTAATCTCGTAAAGAGGCCTACTAGATTATACTATGTCATCTTTCTTCCTTCCCACACACATTTATTAAAGTAAACAACGGATTTTAATATTGTTTTAATTATGTCAGACCATTTAGATGATTTTTACAACGATTTCCTGGCTAACGTCGTGCGGCCAGTGCAGTGGCACTACACATATGGACAGGAGTATATCGAAATTGCATATATATAAACGCCCGGAATCAATTTGATATTGTAAGTTACAGTGTCTGCTTCACTGGCTGTGTCATTACACTAATCATAGTAAAAATAAATGATATTTCTGTGGCTAGGCCACAAGTTTTTGAACATGTTTCATGATCATTGGTCTAATAGGTAAGTAGGTGATCAGTCTTCTGTATTCGCTGTCGTTTGGGTATAAGGCCAGATGCCTCGCGATGTTTTCCTTCACTGTTCGTTCGAATGTTAAATGCGCACATAAATAGAAAGTCAATTTTTGCACAGCCAGGGATCGAACCCACCTCAGGGGTGATGGTCGCACGCTGAAGCCAACTACATCATCACTGCTCTTATTATACGAATAGTCTATGAAATATTTTCTATTATATAGATTGTTATTATATTTAGCCATTTTGTATATTAGTTATGATATTGTAGTATTAATAAAAATTCTATATGTATAGGTGTAGTCAGTAACATATTTATAGAAGATAAAGCAAATTTATATGATTCTAATTATGTATATACTTCTCAAATGATGACATTTAAATGGAATTCATCTTCGATAATAAAACAAAAGTAATCAATATAATTATAAAGTGCCTGGTAATCCACGCAATAACTCGTACTTTTTTTAAGTATAAAGGCATTCCTTGTAATCCAACAAATGTTCGTGGTCCAAGTGTAAAGATAATATATGATTTTGATATTTTTTATACATTACACATTATTAAAACGTATTGATATAATGTAGTCAAGAATTAGAGCTAAGTATGACTCCTGAATGTCAAAAATGTGTCACGTCAGATTTATAACCTCCTTCAATTTATTCAAGTTGATTAAATGTACCATTACGTAGACAGGTGGGGTGGGGTCTCTCTGCATCTTCTACTACATTTACCATGGAGAGTGTTCAGATGAGGTGATCGGAGTAATACCAAGTTCTGAGTTTCATCATCGGATGTAAAGGCAGAATACAAAATACCATCCTTATCACCTCGACGTCGGTCGATCAACAACTGAGCGTTTCTTAAGACAGTTTTTGCCACCACCACTATGTGGAACCAGCTGTCCACTGAAGTATTTCCGAACCAATTCGACTTAGGGTCCTTCTAGAAAAGACCGTACCGATTCTTAATAGACTTGCAACGCACTAGTGAACACTTCTGGCAATTTGAGTGTCTATGGGCGGCGTATCACTTAACATCAAGTGATCCTCCTTGTTCTATAAAAAAAATACTGTCAAAATCGAATATTCGTACTTTAAATTAAGAATAAAAAGTAAAAATTAAACCTCTGTAAAAACTTTGTCTCACTGTATTCACAAATAAAAAATGATTATCTCAAGTAACTGTTAGTTTCTGTGAGGATAAACTTACAAAATTAGCACGCGTACCTAATACTCAGTATATGTAGTAAATAGTCAAATAATGGCGAGGCCTACGTACAGCAGTCGTCGTCAACAGACTGAAACGAACGAATATTGTCCAATTCCAACAATATCATTCAGGTAACACTCAAAACAGTGGAAAAAACATAGCAAGAAAGCATTTTTTCCTCAAAACCACTTGCCAATACAAAATTAAAACGCCTAAAAGCCTTTTCCATCGATTAAAGCGGAGCACTCCTCATGGTTCAACTAACCGAGAGTTAGGGCCACTTCACACCTCGTTCTCAGCTCGCGAAACATCGCGATTTTTCACACCCTGCCGTGAATGCAACTAATTAACAAATATGCACTTTCATAGTTTGAGGGCTTTTAGTTTGATAGAGCGTTTTTTAAAAACGGTTCGAAAGATTTAAATTGAATTTTTATGCTTTAATCAACATTCTATAGCTAGTGTTTTAAAACATTATATTTGTGTTCACTAGTCCATATGAATACCGTTGGTATCACGAAACGAGTTAACATAAGTGTAACTGCGGAAAGAGCTGTTAAAACTGTAAACAAATTGAACTTAAAAGAGCTATATTTTAGGGAACTATTTCAGCCCAAACAAAGGAAGGACCCTTGCTTGCCCTTGCCCGGGCAGGAATCCGATTGACTAGGGATTTTGACCGTGATTACTTTATAGGGTATCGCAACGTCGATTTTAAACTTAAACAAAAATTAACGACGACCATAAACAACGGTTACCTCCCTAACTACCCGAAGCGCTGATTGACGAGCCCAATTTATTTTTTAATTTTTATTAAAGCCCTATACAACTACTATTCTTTTACGTCAACGACGTTTACATATGTTTCGGCGCGCTGAACATACATACATACTTAGGTGTACGATGACTTTGGAATTTAAATAATCTCTCCCTCTTGTAGCCTACACCAAGATCTTACCAGTCGTCCTTGCGGCTTCCACTCTCAGTTTCTGCGATAACTCTGTGCGCAAAGGCTCACACACTGCCCTATTCTAGATATTTCAAAACCTACACGTAATCAAACTATATCAAATGCTTATTATAGATTTGCGATAACACTATTTTTTATTTTATTATTCCCCTCTTGACAATATAATTATCGACGATTCAACACATTTTCTCACAAATGATCTTACATAAAATTATATTAGGAACTACACATATCTCATCTGTCTATGCCAAAATACAAACTAAGTTTATAATTATGAAAATTCTATAAAACAGTTAAGTTAGCAATTAAGATGTTTTACAGACGTAATAAAGGAATAGAATACAGAAATGTTAATTATATTTAATATAACGGGATTTTCATTTCCCTTATCTGTTCTTAGGGTTTCAAATAATAACATTACAAAATTCTCTTAAATGAGAAATTTGAATGCAATAAACAGAAGACTTGTTAGATAAAATTACAGCAATTATAAATTTTATCGTCAAGTGCAAATCTATACTTTACTTTACTAAGACTGCGACGGTAAGAACCTGTTGAAAATTTTGGGTATTCCACGCGCAACGCAAAGCACACGCACACATCAGTATATGAAAAAACATAAATTTTAAACATATTAAATTATTGTTTTTATTAATTACAAATGTTTGCACAAAATGTATATACTTGATTTCATACAAATAGTTTTAAAAAAGCCTTGGCGATTTAAAAGATTGTCAAAGTATTGCCAATTCTACGTCCTCGTAAATTGTTAATGTAAATTTAGAAGCATTTTATTTGTAGTTCAAAGTTCGTACGTAAATAAATTATATTTTGACTTTGATAAAGCAAAGATCGTCCTTGTCTCAACAAGAATTTTCATTTCCTTTGAAACGTATAGATGATAAAAGTTGTCTATAGTCATCATTATGATAGACAAGACGAAAGCAAATTAAGCACGTGGACTGATTGTGGTGGCGAGAATAATTGCGCTTTTTGGAGCTTACTGAGCAATTACGGTGACTAGTAGACGCTGGGATAGTATGGATATTCCTATTAGCAATATTCTTTACATAGAGACACAATACCTTTACTGTTTTTCTCTTTTAGTGATTTTTTCTTTAAAATAAATTTGCGACGGCGAAGGCCGAGGTTATTGGCGGTACCAAGGGGCAGAAGCAAGTTATACGTAGGTTCGCTAAAAAAGACGTTGTCCTGTCGACATAGGCGACATCTTTGTATGTACCCTGAGTACATAGTAGCGACATTATATATCTTGTGTAATAAATGCTAAGAAGTATTTATTTAAAACACACATATATACAGTATTTACAATATTCTAAACCTATATATGTATTAATAATAATAAAATTATCAATAGGAAATTGGTCGTTGTGTAATTAATATTATTTTGTATATTAAAGTGAAACTTCTAACGCGACTTCCGCGACGGAAGCAATTCTTTTTTCTTTTGACTTTTAAAGAAAGTTAATTGGTCGAAACTATCGTCTTCTGTATTAAAACAATTATACAACTTCAGGGTAACAGTTGTTTAAAGAAACAGTATACTCTTCCTTCATAGGCCGGCAACGCATTAAAATGCCTGTCGTTTTTTAGCGTCCCGTAGGCTCGTATGCTATAAAACAAAACTATTTTAACAAGGTCTTCTACAATAATTTTTGAAGTGCATAAACTGTCAAACAGCAGATTTTTTTTATTAATTTTTGAACTTGAGAACCTCTGGTCCGTAAAGGAATGTCCAGATTATGACCAATGATTTAGGTGTGTTTTACTTAGTGTGAACATGTTTACAATATGTTACATCTCACAACTACAATCTGTACCTATGACGTGTTGATGTTTAGATTAATTACTTTGAGAAATTAAAGTTTTTTATACACACTTTCGAATATTCGCATCGGCCAATTTTAGATTGGCAGTAAATTGCATTGAAATGTTATTTTAATATAATTTTTTTATTCATATTTATTCCTTACAACCAGACGGTAATGAGCTCTCTTGGTATTTGGGTTTAAAACATAACGACTCTTTTTCTTTACTATGGTAACATCACATGAAAATAAAACCAAATGATTCTTAAGGCCGGCAACGCAGCCACTAAAATAGGTGTCTATGGGCTGGGATGACGGCCCTTTTAGGCGTCCCCAAGGGTTGTTTGTCCCCTTATTCTACAAAAACTACCTGAAGATTAGGAGTTCAGCCTCTAGGCTCTATCTCTGAAACAGTGTAATTGGCTATAACTACTCTTTTGTCTCGTTCAGTCCAATACCGTTTACTCAGTGTAGAAAAGAGGAAGATACTATAGTTAAAACAATTATACCGACTGATTAACATTTGTATAAGGCTGTTAGTTATGTGAAGGGAAAATTGGCCTTCCTTGGAGGAGGGCCTATACCTGTGTCGGAGGTTGCTACTACATTTATAACGTATAATTTAAATAAATGAAATATCTAATCATAATGAGTCATTAATCGCAAAATAATTATATTTTTTTTTATTTAAATTCCCATAGTGAATAGTTATCATAAATTTATGCAGTTCATTTTAGTAAGAAATAAAAAGTTTTTTTTTATATATTAAAAAAATATTTATTATTATGTATTAGTTACTGGCCAAAATTAAAAAAAAACTACCGAATTTTTCTTGCTTACCACGGAATATTTTCAAATAGGTGTTTGTTTATATTCGAGGCAAATTGGATAAATACCCGGTGACATACCGCAGAGAAGTCTGACCTACATAGCCAAAAAACTTATCAACGAAACAGAAGTGTCTGTTGCAGAAAATCTTTGGTCATCAGCTAGTATACTCATGGTATTCTGCCATTATAATTCTGCATCAAGCCGAAATCACAGTGGTCACACATAAATTGGAAGCCCCAGTAAGCTACTGGCCCGTGAAACTTCCACGGCAGAAGATTTGACGTTCTGATTGCTGTATCGCCTATATATAAGCCTCTGGACTGGTATTACATATTAAAAAACGGACTTACTTAACTCAATTTCAAATATTCCAATGGCTTTGTGCAGCTATAAATGAATAAATAAGCTATTGACCTCTCAATTTTCTTATTGTATAGTAAAGTGGTATTTGTAAGATTAATTCGCTATCTAATGCATATCATTATATGGAGTGCTTCGCCGTAAATGTTACGGTTAATATCACCGACCAGTTTAAAGAGGTCTCTTATTTTATCACATCAGGCAGAAGGCTCACCTGATGGATAGACACTTACAATGCCTGTTAAAAATTGGTACGTACTTTTCTTGAAGGACTCTAAGTTGAATTGGTTCCATACAGTGGTGGTGCGCGGAAACTGATTAAGGAAACGCTCAATGGTGGTTCCATCCGGGCGTCGTATTGATTCGAAATTCCAATTTTGACGTACGATGATGAAACTCAGTTGCAAAAAAATTTCCATGGTCACGTCCACAACAAATGAGTTTTTGGAATTCCCGCCATTTTTTTATCTTGAAATATTTATTAATTAATATATATCGACATATAACACGATAAAGTATCATATACAAAATTTAAGCAATTATTTAAAAAAATATTTTTGGCTTATTACATCAAGTATATAGGTAATATGCTATAAATAACATGAATTTAGCTCACAAATCTACTACCGTAAAATAGGTTTTAAGAGAAAATTAACTCCAAGCAGGATTCCAAGAACATCATATAATTATATATATAATTAAATATATAATATAATTATTGAGTGATGTCTATAACTTTACGAGGGGTCAATGTAACCTGGTCGTAAGGTGAAATGTAAATAGTGTGGTCAAAATGTAGAGCTGAATCGTGATTTGGTTTCTTTTGTGGGTTCCCAATAGTTTATATAATGTGAACGGAGAATTGAGGAAATTAAACTCAGATCAGAAAGTTTAATCTTAAACAAAATGTATGTCTTGTATAACGGAATATAGAAGCTTTGCCTAAATAAATATTAAGATTCAATCAAGCATTTGGAATGCAACAGCGAAATCCGCAAATCAATATTCCTAAAACAAATGCGGAATACGATGAGCAAAAAACTTCTAGAATATTCCACATCAGATTTTCGAGGCAGCGTGTAGGACCAATACCATTCGTATCTATCATTCATTAGCACAGCTAGAATCCAATACGACATTTTTTACAATCCCCAGGCACAAAGGACGGGCAAACCCCCACAGCGGCAAACACACCATACAAACAAGCGCATCTGTGTGCGTGCAGAAAAACTTGAAAAAAATCCGACTGACCTGCGCACACACGGGCGATACCGCGAAAAAAATCACTGACACAAAGAAAGTCCACCAAAAACTTCAATACGAACTTTTGTACTCACACCTACGTAGCACGCGCACACCTTCGCTCCACAAGGAAGTTGCGTCTGTGTGAGTGAGTGCAGCTCGTCATTATAAGGGCTAAACTTAGCGCTCACGTGTGTGTGCCCTCACTGTTGCAAGAGTCCGAAACTTCAGAAGCATGCTACGGACTGAACATGCAGTGAGGCTTGTAAGGGATTCTCGGTGTTAAACATTCATAATAAGGTTGAATTTTGTGTATACCTCGGGGAATTTGAGCCCTTTTGATAATGAGGGAAGCTGCGCAGCGCGGGTAGTTTTCAACATACAAGTTGGATACGAGATGCAACGAGTGTAGATGAGATGAATACATCCCTCTCTTTCGTACCGCCCGCCGGCTGGAGCGGGTATGGGGGTAGCGGGGGTGTCGTGTCGCGTTGATGAACATTTTTCTCATTTTTTGCATTATTTTTACGCGAATCGTTTTTAAAGGGTTTCGTCATAATTGCGAAACGTCCGATTATGTTATGTCCGATAACACGGGATAACTTAATCAAGGCTGATTAAGTTTACTAACAAAGCTCCCTTAAAGCTCATTAGTAATTACATTAATTAGAATTTGAAACTTATAATGCTATTTTAAATAAGTACAGGTACGATATAGTTAATGCTAAATATTGATTTGTACTTATTAATAAATAAATATAAAAAGCTAATATAATATCCTTAAAGCTTTCTTAAGGCTCAATATAAACAAACGTAGCGTTCTCTACGCATGTCTCGAGTGAACGCGGGAAACTTATTTTCCCGCCTTTTCCACGCGCCAACATTTGCTTTATCTCACCTGACTCTAATTAGAATATTTCCCAACTTAAATTCAAATGAAATAGATACACACAGCGCTATAAAATGCACATTTAAAATTTTAATTACGACGAATAAGAAAATATTCCCGCTGAAAAGCTTGTATAGACGAATTGATGGAAACTGATTGCATTTATGTATTGAAAAGTTGATCAAGTAATGCATAATTATGAAAAGGTTGGTGCTGTTTCAGATCCTCCCGTTTGTAGGGGGAACAAAAAAAGGCAGCTCCAGTCTCGCAGCAACCGCGGCTCGCGCCGGCCGCATCAAAACGATATTTTATTTTTACATTACGTATTTGGTTTCGCGTAGACTTGGACGGCGGTAGTTGAGCGGCGCGTTTTGTGCAACAAAATTGTGTTTTTGGACCCTAAAATGGAACAAAATGAACATTTGGATAATAAAATAATAATTGATCACCCGGCAAAATTGTTTACCGCAACTTAACGCAGTTCAAATTAGAATTTATTTTCGTTTATTACATTTGTTTCTCATTTGTTTATTAGCAACGACATATTGGGTTCGATTGATTTGTTATTTTTACGTTTCCAATGAAACTGTAACTTGAAGAAACTGTACTCCCGGACGGAAAGAGATATAGGAAGATGGCGCTCGCTTCTTCCGTGAGCTTGTACTACTCCATCGTGCAACGAGCCGCAAGACATTACTTAGAAGATTATTGTCACACAGGTAATAATATTTTCATATTTTTCAGTTTTTGACAGCCGACTGCGTTCATATTAAATTCGTTAAATAATGCGCGGGATGCTTTAACTTATTAATGGTTAATATTTTATTTGTTGTGAATTATTAAGACTGTTTTATGACAAAATCTAGTCTATACAAAAGTTAAAAACTTGTTGAATTAAAATATAAATCAAACGTTTAAAAATCTATAGCTAAATATTATGAATTCTTTAATAAATTGACAAACTATATTATTCAAATATCTATCAAAATATTAAACACAGACATATCCGCAGTTATAGGCGAAAAGCAAGTTTTTTAAGATTAAAAATAATATAAACATAAAATTGACAAAAGCTTTTAATAAACTTCATCTTTAATAAATATATAAATACATTAAATAATATAATTAATGAAATATTAGTTGTATCACATAAATAAACAGATAAAAATTGCATAAATCTCACAACAGGATCTCTTTTTTTTGTTTTCAGTGTCATTGTAAGCCTTATTATTTAAATTAATTCAATCTACACTATTTTATGAATTGCCTCATTTCAAAAAACTAAATTTATCATTACCATAAGAAAAATTATATTAATCGATATATATTATCGAAAATCTTATTCAGAAATCGTACATTTAACCGTCGGGTAACATGTTGGTTAATCTTCCCGCCTCAAAGCGCGTTACGATAACTTAATACGCAATGTCAATTGTCATTTTTATCGTTTCTTATTCTGTATAAATAGCTACGTTTTTAAACTTAAGTTACGTTTTAATTAAGATTTTTTTTAATTTTTAGAATTGTAGAGATACTATATGTTGTAAAGATACTGTATGTTAGTTCTTTAACTTAAGAATTGATGTTGAAGTTTCACATATATAAATATTATTCTTTACATAATCTAAAATTATGGTACAATTAATCATTCACGTATATATATATATATATATAGATTTAAGGCACCTACATAGCCACGATACGTTTCTTCTAAATGAACGACTCTAAGTAAGGCAAATTAAAGTAAAGCGCGCCAGTTAAGTTCTTTTCTTTCCTCATATGCTCCACAACTTGTTCTGAACGAAATCGACGTGTCTCAACAAATCTATCTAAGATTTAAGTTTTAAGAAATATTAATATCACAATTTAAATATAAAAGTATTAAAATTTATATAAAAATCAATAAAATAGAAGAGCATTCGAATTATAATAAACAATTTCAATTCAAATTTTACAAAATTGTCTTACAAATATTGTATCAATAAAATAGATAAAGATACAAAAAATATAATCTTTGCTATGATGCGAGCAGTGTTGGCCTAGTGGCTACAGCGTGCAACTCTTATCCCTGAGGTCGTTGCTCGATCCCCAGCTGCACCAATGGACTTTCTATGTGCACACTTAACATTTGCTCGAACGGTGAAGGAAAACATCGTGAGGAAACCGGCTTACCTTAGACCTAGAAAGTCGACTGCGTGTGTCAGGAGGATCACCTATTAGTAGGCTGCCTATTAGATTGATAAGTGATCACAAAACACGTACAGAAATCTGAGGCCTAAACCTAAAAAGGTTGTACGTTGTACACTTTACAAATCAATAAATTAAAATAAGGAATTTTATTTTTTACGATACAGATATAGACAAACACATATACACATAAATGAATTTATACAATATCAAACGGTTGTGCTTTCCTTAGAAGTACAAAAGTACTTAAAAATTACGCAATAATTTTCCTTTTACATGAACTTGTGCGTTGAATTTTGCAAGGTCTCAATAACAGTTTAATTAATTACGCGCCAATCATAATCAATAAAAGTTTTATCATTAATATGTTATTCAAAAGTCTTACAACGCATTTTACCAAACGTGTACAGTCGTGTAAAAAAGTATGACAGTTAAAATTTTAACAGTCTTAATAAATTACTTGCAAAATAATAAGGTAGTAGCTTATAACGAAGTAAGTTGGCGCCTCATAGATAGTACCGGTATTAGAGCTGATGCTTAACGAATAAGTATCACAATGCAGCGAGGAATGCTGCCAGCAAGCCATAGGGACCAAACTTAAAATTTGGTTAAATTTTCGATTTATCATCGAATGAAAACATCGTGAGGATACCCGCTTGTCATGAAACCAAAAAGTCGACAGCGTGCATCAGGCACAGAAGGCTGATCACCTACTTGCCTATTCGATTAACAAATGATTATGAAACAGAAATCTGTATATCCTCAGACATCGGAGGCCCAGACATTAAAGAGGTTGTAGCGCCGTTGATTTTTTTAATGTAGGCTAAGAATATTGCTAATATTTGTGTATTTTAATTAAATTATAATTAATACATTTATAGTACAACTGTGTTTTAAACTAAATTTTACGATGTATATCAAATTATGTATGGATACAAAAGTAGTCAAAGAAACTGGTAAATCCACTACAGAAGTTTAGAAAAGCACAAAACAAAAAAGTGTAAGTATTAGTACAAACAACGCATCAAATTGCTATACATTAAACCACTTTTCCGTGCGATTGTCCACTTAGAAACCAGTCCTGTACCGTCGCGCCGTTCAAACCAGTTGGACGATAATCGCATCGGGCGCGGTGCGTTTATATGCAAATGCGGTGCATCTCTTAAAGGTCAAGGTCGAGATAGTGCACTTTTGCGTGCCACTGTACCTATTCGAGCCTTGGACTTGGCAATATGATAATAAGAAAATTTCGTTTTCGTACTCATTTTAAACATCGTACGAAATCAGCCGTATAGGGTTGTAATGGTTCTATTTTTTAAATAATATTAGCTATCTGGATTTTGTATATTGGCAAGATATGCGATCTCTTCAACTAATAATAATAATTTATATTCAAGAATTTGTACAAAAATATTATGATGGAACAATCTAAATTCCGCATGAGTGCAAATTTCTGTTGCTCTTACATAATAAAAAGGTATAATTTTAAATAGAGTTACATACATCATCAATCATATCATCATCACAAATTTATATTTCATAACATTATCAAACTAATATTAATTGTAATATTTCACTCAAATAATCATTAATAGAATACATTGCAGAAGTAATGTATTAAGTCGACTTTATAAAACAAGTACAAAGTCCTTGGAATGTTTTTGTTAAATAATTATAAAAGATTGCCATACAAGTGTTTTTCCTTAACAAATCCAGTTAAATTTTTGTCATAATTTGTCCTCGTGTCTTCTTCGACAGTTATCAATTCAAAAAAGTTATATACATGAAACCATAATGATAATATGTCTAAGCCATTCCCAGTAATCACACTGCTGGTTTGTGAAATCATGGAGGTTTAAAGATTATCGCTCTCCTAATTTATTCGAAATAAGTTCTAACGATCTAATAATTGCCCTTTATTTGGTAGATGAGGATCAAAGCTTTTTATGTTATAGCAGGGTTATTTACCGTGTCCTATTCAATAGGAATGGAAAAGTACTTGGTAACTTTATTTAACAGAAATAAATATTACATAGGTAATCATTATATCATAAAAATTTATACGACTCAACCGTTCGTGATCTTTAAAGCTTTAATGACAATGCTTCGAACTATGTAAATGAACCAGGGGCACTGCAACCTTTTTAGGTCTCAGATTTCTGTATCCGTTTCGAGATGTTTTTTTTTCTAATAGTCAAGTAAAGTGATCAGCTTTTTGTACCGACACATGCCGTCGACGTTGGAGCTAAGATATGTCGGTTTCCTCGCGATGTTTTCCTTCACTGTACGCGAGTGTTAAATGCGCACATAGACAGAAAGCTTTGGTGCACAGCCGAGAATCGGAACTATGACCTCAAGTGTGAACGCGCTACCAGGGAAACACAGCTCACCTTTAGGCTTTTTTTATTTATATTCATGTAATCGAGCAAGAGGCTCATCTGATAAGTGATACTCATGGACATTCACATTGTCGTTTTCGTAAGTGCGT
Organism: Pieris brassicae; assembly: GCF_905147105.1. Classification (NCBI taxonomy): domain Eukaryota; kingdom Metazoa; phylum Arthropoda; class Insecta; order Lepidoptera; family Pieridae; genus Pieris; species Pieris brassicae. The sequence continues at coordinate 9,793,108 of NC_059674.1, read as the reverse complement.
TGCCGGTCTTTTAAGAATTGGTACGCTATTTCCTTGAAGGACCCTAAGTCGAATTGCTTCGGAAAAACTTCCAATTCCAAATAAGGTGGCTAACCCCCAGTTCAATTAAAAAACAATTACATTATTTATTTAGGTTTTCAGCATGTAATTTATGTTTCGGTCAGCCTTAAATCTCATGAGTAGTTCAATTAGTATTTAGAAAATAGAACAACGCGTGATCATAAAAGCTTTTACTAACTTCCTGGTAACTTTCTATGATAAAAACCATTGATAATTAAAACGATAAATGAGCGACAAAAAGCCGATTCGAAGTGTTAAAAATGGCACCAAATGCAAGTACAAAGATTATTTTTATCACAGAGTGAAGACGTTACGAAGTAACTCAAATATAAGTTTAAACTTTGTTTAATTGACAGTTTAAGCAACTAAATTATACTAAAGTTACCAAGATATATTAGTTTTTTTTGTCTTTGCCTATTAAAATGCTGCCTTTTTATAGAACAGGTAACACTCAATGCCAGAAGGCTCGTGAGTGCGTTCATACCCTATTTTCTTGAAGAACATTAAGTCGAATTGGTTCGGAGATACTTCAGATGGCGTCTCCACATAGAGATGGTGCACGGCAAAAACTGCCTTAAAAACGCTCAGATGAGGAACGTCGGACGTCGAGGTGATACGGGTGGAATTTCGTATTCGGCTTCCGATGATCTCCTCTCTTAAATAAATAAAATAGGCTTTTTATCTAAATACCTCATCCATAAAGCACAATCAGTCCAATTACACAGTTTTAACAATATATTTACATACTTTATAGTCTAAATATAATTTGAAGTACATAAACAAAAGAGTAAAGGGTGAATATAACTGATAACTGAAGTTACTGTAATGTTTTAATCTCTAATAAACAAAACGATCCTTTCCCGGCTTTAACATTACCTCATAATTTATTGAACCACTTTAATGTTAATAGACTAGGTGATTGGTCGTTATAAGGCTTAGTGAGGCATTGTTCCGCTCCAAGCGATGGTAATCAGGTGGCAAGCTTGGACAATGTTACGGTTAACTATACCGTTGGCTAATTGAAGCCAATGGTGGTGGAAGACGGTGAGATTTGGGCACAAAAATGTAATGCAAAAAACCTTTAGTGACATTCCAAATTCAAATTTCTGTACTTTTAAATTTCGAATACAAAAGCAAAGTATTCAAAATGGTGGTCTTAGAAATACTGCCGCGAATTTCGTTTCGCCATTCGCCGTTTTTTTACTTAGCCTACCTTTTTAGTAGCTACATACCAACATATCGAACATTTTGCTTTGAAAACCCCATAAAGAATGTTCGCTTTTTCGAATTCTACCCATTTTTTCTATTCATAAAACCTTCATCAGAGTTAGAGTAATAAAATAACATACTCGAATTGTTCCAACCATCGTCAAGTTTTGCGCTTAGCAACATATTTAGCGATTTATTTTTATTAATAAATGCAAATGTCAGCCAACAGACTCGCAACTTTCATATTTAAACTAAGATATATTTAGACTTTACACTATAATAAATATGTAGAACCATTTACAGGCTATGCCTTACATTAGCTATGCAAGGCCTTTCCGCGGACCCCGGGTACCAACGTAAAATTTTGTCACTACTCTATTTAAGAATACCTTTGAGACTATTGTGTCATAAAAAATTAATTAAATTAAATTACGTCGGATTGGTTGGTATGTATGATCACTCTTTACAAGAACATTAATAGACCAGATATTAGCCAATAGAGACAGTATTTTATTTTCTTTCGGCACGTATTGGATGAATACTATAAAATGAAACAAATCAGGAGAACTTTATAATACTAAGAAATAAATATTTGTATAAATATACAAATATTTATTTGATAACGTTATAATATATTTTAATAATGTGATATTTATTCAAATAATATAAGAATTGACTATAGTCATATATGACTCTTGATGAAATTGTAACTTCTGTTCTACCTTTTAAGACAAATTTGTACGCCATTATGAGTATTATATGCAAAGTATAGATTGTACCAGAATAGCATTTTTCTACCATATTATTGCAAATAAATTATTATTATTACAAAGTTTTTACACCTGGGCCTCAGATTTCTGTCTCTGTTTCACGATCATTTATCTATCTAATAGGCAAGTAGGTGTCCAGCATATAGAGATAAAAAATGTGTGTATGTTCTAGTGTACACACGTAAGAAGTCAAACTTCTTTGTGAACTTATTTTTCGAAAAATGGTCTACTGTATGCAACTTTGCAGAAATTGGTAATATAACGTTAAATTAGATAAGGCTTTCATTATCATAGACATGAATACAAATAATACAATTATTTCATTTTACCTTATTACTACTAAGATTATTACAGAATTTCATTAATTGTAATATAATTATTACTATCTTTGCAATAGTTATTATATATATTTTTTTATTAATGGCTTCGAATCTTTTCGAATCAACCGTGGTAGGGACAAGAAAACGCGAAACGCAAAAAGTGAGACGGTAATTTTTTTTCCAACGCCGATAAAGAAGTTTCACTTCAAAGAATATTTCTTATAGATGTTATAAAGAATATTGGCACACGACCGGATACAGTTTATAAACTTTGAGAGTGTGATTGAACACGTGATATTCGTTTAATAATGGCTTTTAATCGCTTCTACTTGCTATAGCTAACAATACATATAGTATCTAACCAGTGTTAGCCTAGTGGCTTGGCGTGCCACTCTCATCCCTGAAGTCGTAGGTTCGATCCCCGGCAGAAATTGAGTTTCCTTCTATGTACACATTTAAAATTCGCTCTAGCAGTGAAGGAAAAAATCGGAAAACCGGTTTGATCCAAAAAGTCGATGGCGTGTGTCAGGCACAGAAGGCTCACATACTTGCCTATTAGATTAACAAAAGATAATAAAACAGATTTGAAACAAATAGAGAATTTGAAGGCCAGATCTGAAAATGTTTATTTATTTTAATACTAATATTATTATTATCACGCTTCTTCTAATTGGTTGACATATTCGTACATTTAAAAGGTGCAGGCTGAACATCAGATGGGGTAGTCCCCTGTAGCAGCATCATTGCGACGGACAATCCACCTAACGAGAATTAAATAACTAAGAGACGGATGGAAAATTCAATTTTGGTTTAATATTCCAGCATCCAATAAACCTGTTTGATATCACTTAATATTAAGACGTGCGGGCTTATTCAAAAACGGCTACAACAGTTGAAAAATAATTTTTATCACAATTATTTCTTTGCAGAGGCGGTTTTCGGATTTGATTCGAATCAAATCCCGTGTCAAAACTCTGTCTTATAATAATTTATTTCACTCCAAATCCGTATCTTCAACATAAATTAATATATAAATGGAAACACTGATTATACATAATAAAAGTATGTTTCGTTAAAATAGAAAGTTCACGAGCCTTAGGATTCCTTGTGTCGTCATCATCTCGTCCCTTCCATTTGACTTAGTAACGATACTTAACATTGATTAAATACATAACAGTTACAATTTTATTCGTATACATATTGACAAAATGTCAGCTGTTTTTTATGTATTCAAAGGTCTGATGCAAATATATTAGAGAAATTATAATAATTAAAAAACGACACTTTATCATAACTAAGTCTTATATTGTTTTAATGTTTAGATGTGATTTTACCTAGTTACGCATTTTATAACGGTATTACATTTCAAACACGTGATTAACTAATGATTATCAAATTGTAAACAACTTCACGTGATCCTAATAGTTTACAAACACCGACTGTTATGGAAACAATATTTGAATCAGTAGGCTTCAACCATACTTTGCTTGAAAGTATACTTTAGTAGGCTTCCCATTCATCAAAGTTCATTGCCCGGCAACTTCAACCTTAAATACAGGCTGAAAACATTTTATTATCACAATATTTAAATTATGAATATTAAAAATCCAGTTAATATGTTTAATATGACTTCTTGAATCTCTTTACGTCCTCTTTGCTGAACTTGGGTATCGTTATGTTTAACATTGGGCAATGATCTCCAAAGACGTTTACATTAATAAGCAATTATAACAAATTAAGGTTCCGATTACAATTATTATATGATTCCGTTAGTCACCATAATAGGTCTTAAGATTTTTACGTATTATAAAAATTATATTCATTTTATATCATATAGTAAGTCAACGTAACATAAATAAGTAGTAGTTATTATACAAATAACTCGCTTGTTAATAACTCAACTAATATAGACAAGGATTTAGTCAACGAAAAATGCTTACACTAGTCACTATAATAACAGCAAGCCTTTATTTATCCAGATCGTATTGACATACATTTAACAAAAATAGATATAAAATTGTACTACTTTAAGATGCGGCCCCTGTCCGGGAGAAGGTCTCCTCGAAGTTTTTCCACCCTATTTTATTCATCGTTATCGTCATCCAATTTTTCCCTACCTAATTACCCTTTCGATCCCGTCGGCCCATTGTTCTGCTATGCCCTTGTTCCTATGGACCAGTAAATTCTACTGTGTTCGACCAGTGAATTACTGTTGAAGACCATCATGATTTTAAACCATCTGTCTAACAGTCGCTATAATAATCTCTCAAAAAAAAGTCTCAAATAATCGATCTCTTTCTAGGATCTAGGTATTTTAGGACTCAGATCAAACCCAAAAGTTAAATTTAATCAAATTAATAATTGTTCCGATGCCTATTCATTAAATACAGCATAACTGCTCTTTCGATCCGGTGAAACAATTATTGTTACAAGACGTAACTTGGAGGAAGGACATCGATAAAAGGCAGTCGAGGTCCCTGTACGCGGACTCCGTTGGACTCGCTGTACTCTGTGTCGCGTCGAGGTGGTTTGCAATATATACCTCGCCCGGCTCAGGTGTTCAGGCCTTGGTATTCAGACCAAGATTTGTCAGGAATACTTGAACCCCTGAAATCCCTAAAACTTATTTAAATCGGAATATACCTGAAATTTGTCGTCATCACTTCCACAAAGGCTGGTCATATGCACACACCCTCTATATGGGTGTCTATTCTGCCCCGACTATCTTTCATGGCCATCTCCTACGGAACACGATCATGATCCGTCTTTTAAAAAAATGGATATGGATTTCTGATATTTTTCAGTAATGATAGTGACATACACACAAGCCGCTGATAATCTTATTTTCTTTCTCTAAGCATTATTTATTATAATTATATAAGATAACAATTATATAGTAAAATAAATTAAAATTGTCAGAAACAAAAAGATACGTAAGGATTGTGCATTCTTGTGCGTATTGACCCGAAAACGGCGTAACGCAGGATTGTCAAGGTCAGTCAAGTTCAAGGGCGGGACAACCCTACGCACACAGGTAGGGTGAATTCTTTGGTGTAAGTTTGGAATTTAGGGACTAAAACTAGGTCCTTGTTAAGTCCAATTAACTTCATAATCACCATAACTTGTTATAAATAGTGTACGCAAACGGAGAAGAAAATGTTTCTTTAACTCTTTCTAAAAACATAATAACTTTTAATCAAAAAATTAAGTTTAAGTTGCTGTCACTTGCAACACTGATTTTCAGTGGCATCTTATGACATTACAAATCTAAAATACTGTTTTAAACATTTCATTAAATACTGACAGACTTTTAATTTAAAATACCTTATTTACCATTCTCCGTTAGTGAGACTTAAGGAACTAAAATTATTTCATAGACAGTTTATTGGCACAGCTTGTGATGGAACCTTCGACCTCAGGGATGAGAGTCGCAGACTGTAGCGAGTGGGACAACTCTACTACTAGTTTGAATTAAAATAATGTGTGGGCTGGTAGAGGAAGTAATAGTATTTGACTTAATGAGGCATAAGAAAAGCAAGAGAAACGTTATTACATATATACATAATTTTTAAATGATATTATAAATATATTTAACTTTTTACGCATAAATAGTTTACTAACGTAAGCTAAACACAAATAACAGAATGCATTCATAGAGAATAGACATAATCGAATCACTCAACTCAACTAGGCATGTAATACTGACCATCCCTTTCTAGCATATGTCTAAAGTTGGCTAACAACTCTAGAATAGTAAGGCTGTATACACATGTAGCTTTTTCTAAGCGCGTATTCACAAGAGTTAAAATTTAAACATAAATATGGTGAGCAGTATTGCCCTAGTCGCTTCAGCGTGAAACTCTCATCCCTGATGTCGTGCACTAATGTCCTTTTATGTGCGCATTATACATGAGCTTGAACACGAAAACCTCGTGAGGAAACCTGCTTACGTTAGACACAAGAAGTCGAAGGTAGAGGAGGCTGATCACCTACTTGTCTTTGTCTATTGAGAAATAATTGTAAAACAGATACACAAATCTGAGGCCCAGACCTAAACAGGTTGTAGCGCCACTGATCTATTTTTATATTGTGAAGAACTGTTTTAAATTAAATAAAATAGCTCCATCACAAATACATATTTATTAATTGTAGTAATTAAGTGATTACTGCGTAAAGCACTATACTTAACACACACAAGCATAAATTATCAATTTATATTACTTACTAATAAAATAATTTTTAGTCATACTATGCTAATTAAAAATAAAGTATATTTTATATTACATTAACAAAACCAAACATAACGTTATATACATATAATTATTTTTTTCTTCGTTTTTTTATCTTTAGTTTTCATAACTTAAGCTACCTACGTATTTTAGATTACTACGGATATTAGATTAAACTTTGTCGATATATAACCTTACGTCACATTCGTGACCACAGACAATTTTACACCCCTCACAAACATAGACGATAGACTAACAAGTGAACACGCCTAGACAAATAGCGATCAGCTGTCACTAAATGACACTATGAATAAGGGCATCGTGTTTAATTTATCATGTAATAAGGACAAATAATTATAATTCAAATTTAAATTGTTTTTATTTATTTTGTTCGTGTTCGCTACACTTCGACCACAAATAGTATTCATGTCTCTTTTCGTCACAACGTAAATACTATTTCACAAATAGACATGAAAGACTACAGTAGTTCTTCTTCTTTTAGTGCCTTTCCATAATTGGAGATTGACAGCCAGTCTCTTGAAGCATGTCTTGTCCTGTGCCAGATGCAGCTTTTCCGCAGTCGCAATACACGTCCACTCCCTAACGTTACATACAGTAGTTAAAATAGCGAAATTATGAATGATAATTATGGGTGTTTAACTTTTCCTTAAACAGAATATTCATCATGTCGAAACAGCTGTTTCTCTAAAAATCCAGCCAAAAAAGGTTTAGCCAACACAATGTAGGAAACTTCCAATATAAGTAGACAATGTATTGTCTATAATTTTGTCTACATTGTATATTTATCTGTGCACGTGACCTCGCGTGAATACGGATAGCCGCATACACGATAGTAGGAACAAGTGTTAGGCGGAATTGAAGATTTAATTCTAAATTTAAATCTTACAGCGTTAATAAAAAATGTCTTTATTAATTATACGACGGATCAATTTTGATTAGAAACAGCGACATAAGAATGATTTAGGCAGGAGGAACAACTTATTTATTATAAACAAAACTTTATATATGGATGAATGTCAGAGGCACAGTCGACCGTGGTAGTATTGTTCTAAATCTATTTAATTTCTTTTGACTTATGCCACACGTTTTACTAGGACACTAATGTGATATAACGCTTACTCTATAAAGCGTCTTCGATATATTTACGAGTACAGTTACACACGTTTTCACTTAATTAATAACTTTATGACCCAGTAATTATTAATCTTTGATAAAGAAAACTCTTATCGTTAATCCCAAAGACCTAAGTATCGACTACAGACAACCCAAACACGCTACATTCTTAGAAGAGGTCTCACGCAAGAGTTCCAGCAGGGCACGGACCAGAGGTTCAGTTTTCCAGATTATTTTTCTCAAACTGAAAACAGCCTTATATTAAGATAACGCACATTATGACAAGTCATTTTCATCCTTACTTTTTCTACAACAAATGTTTATACATTTTTACGCAGTACTAGCACGACCAAGTCGTGTGACGTCGTGTGACACACATTGAAGTTCCGCCGTCTGTACGTCTGTCTGGGCGCGGTAATTGCATAACCCCGGTCAATGCCATCTAATTGTTTAGCATACGTAAACATACTACGTCTTACGCGTTTTATATGTAAATTGTATGTATTTACTGTGATACCTGAGAAATAACTTATACATTAATATAAAAAGCAACCTGCTTATAGAATGGACTCGGACAAAAAACTAAGCATAATTACGATGTACAAAAAAAAACGTTTTATATGTCATAATTTATAAAAAGACCGTGTAGTATCACTCTTCTTGCACCAATGGGTTGCCAGAAAGAGGAAAAGGACTAAGCGTAATTGTTTATTATTCTTGAATTTCACTTCAAATGACCAATTCAAAAGAAAACAAAAATATTGGCCGTGATATTGTTCCAACATCGCAAACCCTGACCTCACTAATGGTCACAAGTGGTTCAATTGACGGACGTGACGTCACCACACTTCCTCCCCTAATTGCCTCGAGATGCGTCCGCGCAGAAATTATCAACAAAATATAATGCACTTTTAATTCACTTCTCAGACGATTTATATTTTTATTTATTACGTCAGTGACGGACTGGTTTAACAGATAATATTATCCAACTTTGGATAAACCTTTAAAAATTTCACTTCAAAGTTTTTTAAGTTTACTTAATTGTCCTACTAGTGGCCTTACCCCGCTTAGCACAACTTGAAATTTATTCTAAAAATATATAGCCAAGTTACTGAGAGATAACGTAGCATTTTATTATTGAAAGAAATTAAAATCGGTCCAGGTTTGAGTACACATACAAATATCACAAAACTATAATCTTTAGCACATATGTTATCAGTTTATAGTACTAAGCCTATGTTAATTAACACAGCAACTCGTTTTTTACATCCACACAAAAACATTAAAAACGAAACTGTAATTACAAGTTTTTCATTCTCGTCGCAATTAAAATAATTAAAATTTATCAGTGCAGGTAAACAATAAGCAAGACAATAGGAAAGTAATTTCGAGTGCCTCTAAAAAGCCTAAAAGCAACTCATTCTGTCGCCTAGCAACTGAAAAATGCATTCGGGAGACAAAAGCACGCTATTACGACGCCCAGGATTAGCCCTATTGACACTACGTTACCAATTAAAAAGGAGGGGTGCGTTTTCGTCTCGATTTTTTCAACAGACACTTTTTCAGGCCGCGGGTGCCCCCCCAAACCCCACCGCTGTAGAAAAATCAATAACGCAGCAGTTTTTTCCGCGCGTAAAGCATGCACCGACACGGCGCATCTATGTGTGGGTGCAACACATAGATAGGGATGTCAGTTTTCTTTTTTAAAACGTTCCGTGCCTTTGATTAGGATATGACGAGCTTATGAAGCTTTTTTGATACTTTGTTTCATCTTGAGACTGATGTCAATATGCAAATGAATGTAGGGTTGATTTGATGAATTTCTGACTAATTAGCATGAAGACTATATCGTTAAGGAAATCGCCTTATCATAGTCACTTTATCATATACTATGTTATATTTGTAATTAAGTAAAAAATGGGCCGAATAAATATCTCTACAGCTACGTTATCCGAGAATAACTCATGTTTTAGTGTTGGGCATAAATCTATTTTTTATTTATGCATTGTCTTTTAGAAATAAAATGTGACTAACAGAATCCTACGTGCTGTATAGACAAAAAAAACATAAAAGATCTTTTCCAAGACACGTGAAGCAACAGGCGGGTGAAAAATAAAAAAGAAAAACAATAGAACACCTCCCTTCCTTCGCTTGCTTTAATGCGGTGTTATACATTTTAACGGGGTTACATAAAAAATTTACATTTGTATAACTCCAAGCGAATTCGTGACTCTTTCAAAGGTATTTACTTATCATATACTACTAATTTAAAGCAGCTTAATTCTGTAATAAGACTAAAACACGTGTATCATTAAATGTACTAATTTGAAAGGAAGCTTAAACGCTCATTAATTACTTATTAAAAAAATTGCTTAATACAAATTGCGATATGAAAATATCTTTATGTTCTGCTCTGAATGGTTTTTTATTGCTATTCAGAATTATTTGAAAAGGACCTCATAACTCGTTTTTGAAAAGGACCGCAGTAAAATGAGGAACTGATTCGTTGAATGACGTATATCGCTCGGGCCAAAGGACTAAAACGACCTTGGGGTTTGAAAGAACTTCCGCGAGTCTTTATTACGCTCAAATGAATAGCGAGACAATAAATATATTTGCATACATTCCAAATATTCAATACGGCAACCGCACATCACTAATTGCGAACGCAGACTAACGTAAAAAAGCATCACATTGAAAATAAAAGAATCGCTTTGCACATTTTTATTTCGCATCGTCCATGACAGAAGTGGTTCCGTCCCGCTCGCACGCTATTGTTTGGTCGTGGATCCCATCATCACTCCATCTTTGTCTGACGCGCACTTTTTTTGAATGTGCAAAAATATAAAAACGCCGAAACGGGTGGGGTGGCCCCCCCTGGGCCCACTTGCAGTTGTGTGCGTCAATAATCGTTGTTTAGGGCTTTGGCCGATCATAGGTCAATACAATGAAATTTATATGCAACGAAATTTAACAGATGAATGCAGCTTATGGCACACTGCATTTAATCTGGAAATTCAATTTTGATGAATCCATTCATATCGAATCTATAAAAAATGCGAAAACCTAAAATTGTTTCCAAACCAAATATACAATGAAGATTGCGAGAAAATATTAATTTTGCAACGGCACAAAAAGGTTTTGAAGTCTCCTATTGTCTTTCCATTTAACTTAAGAAATGTTGCTATTATATACGTACAGTTAAGTTAAATTTTACTTATTAACACGACTCCAAAATACCCAATAATTTCCGTAAAAAATACTAATTTCAATCACTTTAATATATTGCTAACAAGGTTTCCAGATACCAGCAACAGAATTCAAGTAGGATAAAGTCTGAAATTATTAAATATCATAGACAAATTGCAAAATAATCAGCGTAACGTGCCTTCTTCAAGTGTACACCGAGATGCTCTTATTCAAATGAAAGTAGTTCAGAATGACACTTGCCAAAAAGCGGCGTCTATTTGCAACATACCTTTCTCCTTTCACTTGGCAATTATCATTGCTCTGTTTAAGTAATAAATGTGGTCTATTGTAATCTGTTTCGTCTATACTACATTTTGTACATTAATCAAAAGAAGCTTAATTTGTTATTTGCTTAAATTCGTCTCTACAACAAAGACGCGATTTTTTTTTACTATTATGATCTAGCTTAACTTAAGACTAATAAATGTAAGTCTAACTAACGTACTAAAAAGGATACTTAACATATATAAATTCCAATAACACTGCTCTCGTCACTATTAAGAGGAAGACACTCTGTTTTTAAGTATTTTTTTTAAATAAATCAAATGCATTTTTTTAAACAAGAACTAGTGACTAAAATCTCCTGGTCAGAAATGTATTTAAATATATTTAAGTGTTTGATGAAAACAGTGTGTTTATTGCTTAGAATTTTCTAGAGAATATTATAAACGTTAACAGTTCACAGGCGTCTTCACATCAATGGACGCATTTATCCGAACAAATTTCCTGCCACTTTCCCGCCGGCTAAGTATATAGAAAAAAGTTTCAACAAAAAGTCCCGACTGTGCCGACCTTACGCAGTATCGTTTTATTGCAATCGTGCCCGTGGCCTCTCGGCTTCTTACCTCATAACACAGTTTCTCTTGCATCTTTCTCCCCTTACTTTTCCTGTAGGCGCAAGCTATATAAACTTTTTGATGCAAACCATAGACAATCCGCACATGCCATAGATTATCCAAGTACATCATTAAAACTTTTTTGTCGATTAATTACTTGTTTTTTCACTGTAAATTTCTATTCATTCTCAAGGCAAGCGTTTCATTAAATTTCTTCAAAAAAAGCAGTTCTTTTGAGCATTATAATTAAGGCTTCGTTAAACTCTATACTTTGCTGAGTAAAAGGAGTCTTGAAAGGATGGTTTAAAAATTGAAAACGGACTTTTTAAAATACGTTTCTTAATTGACTTTCAGCGCAATATGATCTTGAATGGGAATTAAAAATGTTTATATGACGTCTTCCTTTACTTAATTTTCTTAATTGGACACTTAAGCCTTAATTATAGAATAATTTAATGTAAATATTCAAACGTGAGCGTGTAAAATTATAAATCCTTTGATGGTGGATTCTTTAGATCGCAATTTGTTAATTAATTCAGAGCAACATGTCAAATCTGAATACCCGTCTTTTCAGAAGCTAATTAACTGTGTTGTTATATTTTTTGTCAAACTATTAATGATCCCTAATTTAATTAGAAGTTGAACTGAGTTTGTTTTTTCTTCGTGTTTCCTTAGGCAGATGTATTACTAAATGTCACTGAATAGCTAATTAATTAATCAAATTTTGAAAAGCCATAGAACATATTTTTTTTAAATTTTATATTTTTTCCGTTAAAACGTTTATATAAACTTAAATGTAAATTAATTATAAGCTTTGAATATAAACCAAACACTCAGAGGACTCAAATAGATTTGTTATCTGATACATGACGAGGGCTCGACTTCCATACCCTTGGTAACATCGACCATAATAAATTGACCCCTCTCAAAAAAGCTCAATCTCTCTTAGGTACCTCTAGGTATTTGTGGGGTGGGCGGGATAAGGGGTCTTCCCCAGTGGTTATTTATGTTTTATGCACATTTTTGCATGGAGCTTTGCACGCAGAGGCCTTAAATCGAGCTCAGCTCTGCAGGCACACACACATTGATGTATTGTTCCTATATATGTGGGAATTTCGACGTGTGAGTAATTTAAATGGACATTGATTCGGAAAAAGTCTCTTGAATGTATTTTGGGCTTACACTTTGTATACACTTTTTATTAAAGAACGGCTGTTTTACGGGTTGATATTTTATGTTAAATACCTAATCGCGTCATTTATAATTAACTCTTACAACTAATAATTACTCGGAACAAAGGTCAATAGCATCGTGCTCTATCATAGTTAAGAACGCCTACGCCGTAGCTGCGTAGACATATATAATTGCATTACAGAACTAGTTGACAAACAATCCTTGCCTATTAAAACTAAACTAGAATATAAAATAATAAATATTTCAACTGACTTAACTTTTATATAGACAACACATTTATATTATTTACGAAATAGACACAGAAGTTGCCTCATTATTTCAATATTACTGATAGCCAATAATGATAATCCAAATGTAAGCTCGTTACAGTCCTCATTATAATACATACCCGGGGTTGACGCTCGAAAAATTCACCCCCCTGGGGGGTTGCAGGTGGGGGTTGTCAGTGTTTTTATTTCCCGATTGGTGGATTGCAATGGCGGTAATGATCGATGGTATTAACGCGCGCTACTGCCCACCTAGACGATTTGAATTTCGAAAGCTCAGTGCTTTTAAATCGCCAAGGGTTAAAGAGGTTCTTTTAAAAATAAGATTAAATTTAACAGCGTAATTTATTGAATGATATTAATAAACTGCATAATTAATAAAATTATTAATCCAGTTTTTGGCAATATATGGAATTGTTATATAACAGTTTTAACGCAAAAGCTTTGATTGCGTGAAAAGCTTTTATATCTTGTCTATATTTGGATCAAACAAAATGGAGAGCTGTGGATGAAAATGATGTCTCGCTTTTGAGCAATTAAACTTTCTATTAAACTAAGTTAATCATCGAACTGTATTCTATATTTATACCTCGCTGTAAATAGTAGATCGCAAACTTTAAGGTTCTGTAAAACCTAAAAATAGTATTAGGTAAACAAAAGGTCTCTAGAATTTTAAAGAAAACGATTTCTTTTCTTCTGTGCTTACCAACTATAAAAAAACCTTTGCTTCGCCCGCTAGGATATACGTGACTAAGCCACGGAGGTAACACAATAATCGATTCGATATACATATATATGCTGTTATATAATGCATATCAACTGAAAAGTAGAAAAGAAAACATCCGATACAATTTTTTGTCGACGCGCCCCCGACCAGACAGATATTAGTATATATTTCGTTCACAAATTAAACACATACACCCTCTCCCTCATATGCACTTACATGATTTATTTGCGCCACATACATTTCATATAAATGAAAAATGCCGTTAATTATGAGGCTGGACAAGGCATTTTTTATGAATATGGATCGGCATACCAATGATATGTATGAATGTTTTTCGTCATAATTCCAGCCATTTTCATTAGCTTATATCAAAGATGTGTGAGCAGTGTTGTGAACCAATGGACTTTCTTTCTAAATTCTAAAGAATTCTAAAAAAAAATACTAAATCGAAAATATATTAATGTACTAAAAATAAGTTCAGTGACTTTATTTGTATATATACCATTCCGATACTAAAAATTACAAAAATGAAATTAAAATTACGCAAGGAGTAGTGGTTTCAAATTAAGAATATCCCCTCAAAGGTTGCCGAGTGATTTTCCCACGCAGTTGAGGCTATACTGTCACTCGAGGTAGTTTGCGTTCTGAAAGCGAAAGTTCGCGGCTTAGTTTCGGATGATCTTACAAAGTTTTCATTCTTGTACTGGGGTACGTAAACAATATTTTTTACGTTTTAACGTCGTGATAAATTCATTCATATTAAGTAAACATCACTTTCGTGGCTAAATTATACAATGTATAGTCCTTGGTTTACGCACAACGGACTGAATGAGAGTCAAAGTACGGAAGCTGAGTCCACCAACCTTTTAATCTTTTAGCCCTGGGTTAGATTAGAATTGAAAAAAATCCGTTTTACTTTAGTATTAACATTGATTGAAACTTTTATAATTATATTAGTCCCGTGTTATATATACGGTTAAATCTTAGTATAGAATACATTACATTGATAGACCATATAGACAACTAGAAAACGTAAGAACATACTCGATAAGGTACATAAGATCCGCATAAGCTCCGAATATTAAAAATCTAAATAATCAGCATACATTGAAGGCGGTTGAAGTAATACGACCGAAGAAACGTCAGGATTTTTTTGATTATGAGAACCTTAGCGTTTTTAAAGCAGATTTTTACACGCACCACCACTATGTGGAACCAGCTGCCCACTGAAGTATTTCCAAACCAATTCGGCTTAGAGTCCTGCAAGAAAAGAGCGTACCATTTCTTAAAAGGCCGGCAACGCACACCCGGGCCCTCCAGTATTGGGGTCCATGGGCGGTATCACTTAAAATCAATTTAGGCTATTGCAGTTTGCCTCCTGTCGTATAAAAAAATTCTAACGCAATTTTATTTTTTTATGTAACATTATGTTTTTTTTTAATAAATCATAATCTCGCAAATTAGACCTATATTTATGTGTAAATTATATTTCAAGACTCTCCAACAAAACATTTTACTAGATAAACTTTTAACTTCTATAATGGACTTCTAAAAAGTACTAGTTTTTATTTTGGCGACACAGTTTGAAGCATACATTCATTATACTCTAAAAGCATTTACCATTGCCAAAAAAGTGTTTAGATTTAAAAACAAAAATTCTAGCACTCACGCTTGCAGGAAGTGGCGTGTCTCAAAGTTTGGAAGCTCGCGCTTTCAGGGTTCGTTCACCCTCCACAGTCTATTGACATATTACAGTAATTGCAGGACGTAATCCTAATCATATCCACGAAGATTATAAAGAGGAATTATTTGATTTTTTACATTGAAGAAATACCAAGAAAAATTCCTAAATCGTGTACGCTACTACAGTTTTAAACAAGACATCGATAAAAAAATCTGCGATCCATGATGCTGTCTATTTAATAAAACAAACATATCATCTATATAGTCAAATCTGGATAAGTGAGAGCTGAAGGAACAGCGATCTCATTTTCTTATAGAAGTTTCTCACTAACCCAAATTTCTAGCTTACACAAGAGGTCTGTCTCACATATAAAAATACGCCAAATATGACGTAATTAGAAATAAAATACGTATGTGTGGGTAATATGAAGTGAATGAGTCAAAAATAGGAAACTTATCCTTTGTCACTTACTCAGGTTTACTGTATAATGATCTTATTAGTGATTTTTTGGTATTTAAACTGTCACGGTTTTTAGTAATTTATTTTAAGCGATATGCTCAATGCTAATTAATCTAAGTTGTAGGACTAAGTTTCACATTAGCTTTTTTATTATAAAAAAAATATATATTTTTACAACTTATACTTTTAGGACAATCTGATCAATCATTCGGAAATTGCATATTTATTGATATTCAAGTCTTTTTTATTTCTTGTTAATTAATCATAAAAATCAGTGCAATAGAGACGAGTGTTCTCGCCCAGGCATCACTGGCCATTAACATTACTGACTTTTGACTCACTGTATTGTATCCAGAAGCCAGACGTCTTAGAAATCCCAACACCTAAACCCTTATTCCTACCACACAGAGTACCTTGTATATACATTTTTATAATTTCAATAATCGTTCTTAATCCTATACAATAAAGACCATTTTGGCACGCAAGCCCAAAGTTGGTTTGACGGATTTCTTAAGAATATTTTGAACAAACGATGTCTTTGTTTCGGGTTCAGATTTAGGAATTGCATTTAAGCGAATTTAATGATTGTTCTGACCTTGTTATGGTCAATTAGTACAGTCTGGTCGTTTAGTTCCATATGCGGTAAAGAAACTGGACCTTTTGAGATCTGGTCCACAGATTTATATATTTGTTTCATGATAATGTGTCTATCAAGTATGCAAGTAGTCGATCAGGCTCCTGTCCCTGACGCACGCCATAGACTTTTTGGATCTAAGGCAAGCCGGTTTCCTTACGATGTTTTCCTTCACTGTTCGAGCGAATGTTAAATTTGCACGTAGAAAGAAAGTCCATTGGTGTGAAATCGAGCCTACGACCTCAGGGATGAGACTCGCTCGCTGAAGCCACTAGACCAACACTTTTCTGTATATGCGATACTCCAGGAATACTGAATTCCAAATGTCTAACTCAAATTTTCTTATTCAAAACAATATTTTACAATTTGACAACAATACATATTTCAACGCAGTCACTGAGTTGCGCTTACATTGTCCTCATAACAATTGCCACTGTGGTGTAGTGGTGAACATGTCTTATCGAACGCACAATTTATAAGATACTGGTCATGCTTGTTATAAAGTAAAACATGGACACAATTTTATAAATTTATTTGTTGCGATACTTAAACCGGTATAGTCTTTTTTTAATATGTGAGACTATTAAATGGTTTAGTGACTACTGCTTATCGTTGTGTATTAATTTTAATATTAACTAGGTAACACTGAAAATGTTTAGAAAATGAAAAACGGCTTAATTTAGAAAGTTGTCAATGTTTTTATTGTTTTTCAAAGTAATCTCCGTTCCTCCTACACATCGTCAGATTCGATGGGTTTCTGGTCGTCGGTTAAAGTATGGGGAATCCTTCTGGTACAAAGCTTCCTGACGCCTAAATGTTCGTGTAATATTTTTTGAGCTTGACTCATACCAATCGCTATACTAATAGCAGCCTATCATAGTTTTGTTGTTGAGTAAGCCCTCAACGAAAGTCATAATAAATCATTGAGCGAAAATTTTCTCGCGTTAGGTTCATTTTCACGTGTAACAAGAGTTTTAGATTTGCCGCCAAATCTCAAAAACAAATGACAAATGAAAGCAACAGATTGCATTAGGTTACCAAAGAGATCTGAAATTCAAAAAAAGTTTTCATGAGCAATGTTTCTAACTGGCCCGTTCTAAACATTTTCAGTGTTGCCCACGTATCTTTATAATATTTAAAGTCGAAGGAGGGTTAAGTCATCGGCTTGTAAGACACGCGCTCAGTGCATTCATGATTGAGGTGTGAAATGATAAAATTGTCTTTTATTTATTTAGTTGCATCAGCACACTACGAGGAGATGGTATTGAACAAAATTTGGCCTTGCCTTGCAGACGGCATAACATAATCTTTAAAAGTTTTATAATATATTTTTAATAAATATAAATTATCATAGAAAAATGGCAACGCCTACAGCTATACTGGTCTGTTATTATTATATACCACACTTTGACTGGTGACCAGAAGTAAGCTCGATCCTTGAGAAGGCTTACGTAGAGTCAGCTCTAACACGATTATATTATATTTTATTGAATACTTTTATCTATTTACACATAACATACGCTTCTTATTCACGTTAAAGTTTTTAACAATAGAGGTTAAATGCATCGCGTGACGAAAAGGATCGTTGATCCCACCGTATTTATGACTTTTACTTTTTAATTTATCGCTATAAGGACATGCAACGCCGTACTTTAAGTAAGTTTGCGCTGCAATGCAGTCTAACCCTTTGAAATTTCGGTAATGTTTACTTTAGTGAATCACGCTTTGAAAATTCTAAAAGCGGTGCAAAAAAAATTGTTGCCACGTCACCGGTTTATAATAATAATAATACTCCATTTACGTTAAATTAAATAGTTCGAATATTTGTGTGACATAAATAGATTTCTTCAAATTATGTCATGTCATGTGTATTTGATAAATCGATGTTTATTAATTTTTAAGTAAGTTTATTTATTTATAAGTAATCTTATACATATACACATTATGAAAGAACACAGATAATATACAAAGCCAAAACATATTACATTGTTAAACGGAATATACGTAAAATAAATAAGTCAATTAAAAACATGAATAGATAATAAAAAACAGAAATGATTATTTAACAAACTAAAACTTAATTTTGAAAATTGGTTATAACTGCAAAGTAAAGTCAGTCTTCCTATTTCCTAAAATATTTCCTAACACCTCTATGGTAAGGTGGGAAATGCCTACATCTTCATAAATTGTATTGTAGTTAGTATTGTCTTTTGTTAAAATAGCTTTTACACATTAAGAAAAACACTTTTTGAACGGATTAAAGCTATGTATTATTTTTAAAACTTATAGTTATAGAAACTTATAGTCTGCAGCTGTGATACTTTTGACATGTAACACCTTTCGTCTTCAGTCACCATGACCACGCACACTGAAAAGTACGCGAAACGTCGGAAAAAAAATTAAAATTTAGAATTATGTAAATAACTATAAGATTTAAAAATAATACATAGCTTTAATCCGTTCAAAAAGTGTTTTTCTTAATGTATTGTAGTTAGCTAAAATGCGATACATTGGCGAGTTACGCAGATAGTTCGTACGAGGCACATGGAATAATTGTCAATATCTTGTCGCTATAAGTTTTCAATATAAAAAAAAACTTATAGCATACAACATTATCAACCAATGTCCTTGTAAAATTAATTCGGTTTCGCTTACTCAATACGTGTACGTTCATCGACTTATATGACGACGTACATAGGAACTACTAAACAACCTGGCAACACCTACAAGGCATTGACATGAATAACCAAGAAAGTATCTAATTAGCCCAAGTAGATTGCAAAAAGAAGCCGAGCAGCGTCAGCGGTCCCCATGCATAATCTGGTAAAAATAGTCCCTCTTGTATTCGAGCATCGTTGTCTTCTGGCTAGCGAGCGCTTTATTTGCGTCTCAACAACTTTCTATTATGCTCAACCATACCGCATTGTATCATTTTAATTAGTATACAATGTATAAGAAACTATAGCCACTATGATGTGAATACGCGTAGTACGACGCCAGCGTTTAGACGCACTAAATGAGAGTATAAAAACGACTTTATGTGTCGATTAATGTCCTTTTAAATTGTCTATGATTTATGATAAATATATTTATCTGTGTAATATTTTAAGGTATATATTCCTACTGTTCACTGATAATAAATAGAGTATTTTCGCAGTATATCACACAGAGCTAAATTAATTTTTATATAAGTAATTCTCTACAAGCGTTCCGTTCTTGATTAAAGATTGAAGTACACAACCAGTTACAAACTAGCCACAATGAGCTATTTGACAAGATTAAAAAACCTTATACATTAGTGTCTGTGGAACCTATTACCAATTATATTTTATTACAATTTTTATATTATATATTTATGATTTTAAAAACCCGCCAAAACGTAATATGCAAGATGGCGTCGCAGTCCCCATAACGTACCATGCTAGTACAAACGTAAACAAACGTCAATATTTAATGCGTTAATTGTCTTTCGGACGTATTAACAAGCATGCTATGTCAGTCGATTCGACTGATCTGTGACCGTTTCAAAAATCAATATTTCTAATAACACATTTGTTAAGCCGCGTTTAATATAGTTTATAGGCAATATTTTTCATATTGCCAAATGGTCCATTAAATATAAATTAAATTAAACGATATGGAACTATGCCGACGGAGACGTTCGTTCTTTTAATTGATGTTTAAAATAAAATAATGTTAAACCGTTAAAAGCAAATATTATTTAAGATTTTGCGTAAATAAAAGATAAATATTATCTTAATCGAATAGGATATAATTAAGAGGCGACGTCATAAATACTGTCTCACACGTCCGTTACGGTGCGTTCCTCTTATAATAAGATTGTACATCTCTCTCTGTCCCAATAATCACATCATTCTTGTTCACTCACCCTAATTATAAAACGGAAACTGGACTTTAATATTTCTTTTTGATTCATTTGATTTATAAGAGAATTTAATTTGACACGGAGCATATCTATATTTCACAGAATAGATAAATAAGGATAAAATGCTAAGACCTCCGTAAACCGAAGCAGTGGCGTAACAATGATTTATATTAGTGTAGGAAATTCGACCTTAAAATCCAGTCGAAAAAATGTTTTGCCTCTCTGTACGGCAAAAACGGCAATACATCGTATTGTGGTACTTCCTGCTAGATGACCGACGAGCTCCGGCGACCGACTAGTGACGGTATAACCTGATCCGGCAACGGATTAGTAGCTATTACCGACCTTGGGAGGAATAATTGAAGGAAAGGAATAATTCCTTGGAGGAAATAATCCCTTAAATGTCTGGGACAGAAGGCGGGAAACCACTACTCAATATTATTCCCTAGTAGTTAGAAATCATGAAAGCTTCACGAAACTAAGGACAACCTCCAGTAATGGAGATGCATCTTAGGAAGAAGACCAAAAGCTACAAATTTGTTTGCATTTGACACTTTAAAGTTGTGTCAGTTGGATGATAAAGTATAAGCATAAATACTTATAGATATTACTTAGTCATCATTGTTTGACAAACAAAACAACCAATTTCTTACATCATATACAACAACTATGGAGCAACTCAATCAGAGTGAAGTCTGGAAAGAAGCCTGTAACTTAACCAATTGTTGTAGAAAAAGATCTAATTAATTCTAAGCCTTATAAAATATATTTCTATCTTAAAATCGGTAATATTTCTTCTATAGATAAATGTCACCGCCTGCGCGTGTTTCGGTCCTTCCGCGAAACCCGCTCATGACCCTGATATGGTGACTCATTTTCTGAGTTTTAGGCGATTGGATGAGATTAGATATTGATTTGTAAGAATTTTAAGAATTGTGTAGTAAAAAAAGGTATTAAATTAAATTAATTATTTTAACTTGCACAATAAATATCTCATTTTGTATTAATTGTTTAATAGAATAATATTGTTACGAGCTAGGGGATCGGATGAAAATGCCGTAGATTACTTCAAAGGTTTATTTCTTGATAAATCAATGAGGAATTTATGGGCACAATTTAATCGCAGAGATGCACTAATAACACACAAAAAACAATCACTTATTACTTCACTTATGCACACTTCACACAGTACTTTATCACTTGTATTCACTTTATTCGCACTTTATCGCTTCGGTGTTTCACTCTTGTTATCGCATTCAAAACTAAAGGCGACTAGTCGCGTTTCGGCTCGCTTATATATCCCTGGGAATTATTCTAAACAATATTCGAGAACTTTCTAGGCGGGCTTGCTACTGAGTAGCGATTGCACAATTCTAGAACGTTCGCACTCTTTGTCTCTTTCGCACGTTGCTCCGTCCTTGTCGTACGGCGTTCTAGAGTGCTCGTCTAGTTTCGAGAAAGTTCTGATCTTCTCTCTCTCTCTCTCGTATCATTTCGTCCTTGTCTCACACCTAGAAAGTTCGGTCTAGAATATTCCTTCATCAAAGGGCTATAACTAGGCCTGAAAACGCCTGAAAACGGGTCTCCTGAAAACTGCACCACTCGACTACACATATTCTGAAACCGACTGAAAAAAGGTTTCAGCTTCCTGAAAACTAGGGTAACATTATGAAAATTACAATTTTCTAATATGTGATTGACCCTCTCCTGAAACGGTCAGAAATCATATTATAGCCTGCTGATAAGTTCTCTAACTAGTGGAAAAATCTAGAAACATGCAGTCGACCCGTCTGCGTAACACTACCCCCTCCTTAGACATGCTCGTCCCGAGCATCATTACATCCTTTATAGGGAGCCAATCGATTTATGTGAACGACTTTCGGTTTGCTCCTTAAACCACCCACTTTCTTTATGCGATAGGTAACGTCATTTATCTTCGTGACTATCGTGTATGGACGGTCCCAGTCAGCTTGAAGCTTTGGTGATTTGCCTTTTCGTTTTGTTGGGTTATGGAGCCATACTTGCGAGCCTTCTTTAAATTCTATGTGATTCGTCTTTCTGTCATACCTAATCTTCGTAGTCTCACTTATTTTACTTTGTGATGCTCGTACGTGTTCATGGATTTCATCCAGTTTATTACGCAGATCCGCAGCATATTCTGTAACACTCTCCGGTGTGTCAGGTGGTCGCCCAGTTACAATATCCGCTGGTAATCTAAGTTGTCTCCCAAACATGGCTAAAGCAGGAGTAACATTTGTGGTTTCATGAACCGCAGACCGGTATGACATTAGAAATAATGGAATATACTTGTCCCAGTCTTTTTGATGGTTGTCCACCAGTTTTGCCAAGTGCCTTTCCAAGGTTTGATTGAAGCGTTCCACCATTCCATCTGACTGTGGGTGATATGGAGTAGTCCGCGTCTTATGAATTCCCATTAATCGGCATAATTCTTGAAATAGTAGAGACTCAAAATTTCTTCCCTGATCACTGTGCATTTCCAAGGGTACTCCAAATCTAGAGAATACGTCATTTACAAGTATCTCAGCTACTGTAACTGCCTCTTGATTGGGAATAGGGAATACTTCGGGCCACTTCGTAAAATAATCCATAACAACCATGATGTACTTATTTCCTTTTTCTGTTAACGGAAATGGTCCAGCTATGTCAACTGCTATCCTCTCCCATGGGGCTCCGACATTGTATTTCTTCATACTCGCTCTAGTTCTCGTCTGTGGGCCTTTAACAGCTGCACAAGCTTTACATTTTCGAATCCAGTCTTCTACATCTTCGCGGCAATGAATCCAATAAAATCTCTCTTTAATTTTCAAAAGAGTCCTTTTTACACCTAAGTGTCCGCCTGATGAGCCGTCATGAAACATTTCCAATATGTTGCGAATCTTGGATCTTGGCACAACTAACTGTAGATGAGATGCATCCCCACGAGCGTTTTCCCATTTGCGACATAACACCCCATTATGGAGAACTAAGCTATCCCATTGAGCCCAGTAACTCTTGGTCGTGGTACTAGTAGATGCAACATCATTCCATCGCGGCTTTATAGCTGAAGATTTCATCCAGTCCAGAATTGGTTTAATATCAGAGTCTTGTTGTTGCTCTTCCTGAATTAATTTACCACACCAATCTGGACTAATGGTATCCGTTCTTAGTATCCTCACATGGGCAACCTCTCTACCTTCGTGTCTTGTACAATGTTTACAGTCTTCCTCACATGGCCTACGAGACAATGCATCTGCGTTCCCGTGTGCTCTACCCTTGCGATGTTCAGTAGCAAAGTCATACTCTTGCAATTGTTCGATCCATCGAGCCACTTGTCCTTCTGGGTTCTTGAACTGAAGGAGCCATTTTAAGGCAGCATGATCTGTTCTAAGACGGAACTTGCGACCTAGTAAGTATTTACTAAAATGCTGCAGCGTCTTCACAACAGCCAGTAGTTCCCTCCGAGTGACACAGTAGTTTCGTTCTGGTTTCGATAACGACTTGCTGAAGTAGGCTATTACTTCCTCGCGCTCACCTTTTACCTGTGATAGTACACCTCCGATGCCAATTCCACTGGCATCTGTATCTACCACATATTCGCCATCATGTTCCGGGTAGCCTAGTATCGGAGTCGCACATAGTCGGTTCTTGAGCTCATTAAATGCAACTTCACACTCTCCATCCCATGTGAATTTACTCTTTTCTTCGGTAAGTCTGTGAAGAGGTTTTGCAATATCCGCGAAATTTTTCACGAATCTTCGGTAGTAAGAACATAAACCTAAGAAAGCACGGACTTCAGTTTTATCTTTAGGTACTGGCCATTCCTTCACCGCAACTATCTTCTCGGGATCTGTTTGAACTCCGTCCTGCGATATAATGTGACCCAAGTAGCTCACTTCTCTTTTGAAAAATGAACATTTCTTTGGACTTAATTTCAGGTTGGCTTTATGGAGTCTGGTGAGCACCTGTTGCAGATTCCGTATGTGATCTTCAAAATTTCTCCCAGTGATGACTACATCATCCAAGTACACTAAGCAGGCTTGTCCTATCAGTCCTGACAGTACTTTCTCCATTAGTCTTTCAAAGGTAGCAGGTGCATTGCAAAGCCCAAACGGCATAACTTTAAACTGCCATAGTCCCTTTCCAGTTGAGAACGCTGTCTTCTCTTTATGACTTGGGTCTATCTCCACCTGCCAGTATCCACTTTTCAAGTCTAAAGTTGTAAACCATTTTGCCCCACTTAAGGTATCCAAGGTGTCATCTATTCTAGGTAAGGGGTAACTGTCCTTCTTTGTGATATCGTTAAGACGACGGTAGTCGACGCAGAACCTTAAACTGTTATCTTTTTTCTTGACTAAAACTACTGGAGAGCACCAAGGGCTGGAAGATGATTCGATGACATTATGGTTTGACATTTCCGCAATCATCTTGTCGTGTCGTGTGGACTCGTCGCGGTCGCAAACGTATCGGTCTTTCGGTTCCAGTCTCAATTCGATGTTTAACTACACCTGTCCTTCCTAGATCTCCATCGTGTGTAGCAAACATGTCTGAAAATGACTTTAATAGTTCCTTTGCTTTCACCATTTCTCCTTTCGACAAGGTTTCCTTACAGCCCTCTAATACTTCTTGAACTATATCTCGTTTACTAACTGTACTATTTTCAGTGATAGATCTATAGACGTCGTACCCACCCTTCAATGTATTACCTTTTAGAGAAACTACCTCATCTCTACACTTGAACGTAGCGTTCTCCAAGTCAATCTTACAGTTGTAATGCTTCATGAAGTCTAAACCGATAATACAGTCATCCACGATGTCAGCAATAACCACCTTATGTCGCGATACCTTCCCCTCGAACGGTTATGTGCTGACCAGTAGCTGTAAGGAACTGTACATTTCCACCAGAAAGGTTTTTGTAAAATGACTTCAGAAGTTGGTATCTAATTACTGTCCGGGAAGCTCCAGTATCAAGGGTTAACTCACACCTACATCCGTTTACTTCTCCGTCGATAACAATGGTATTCCCATCCTGAGTTTGAGTGATCATAACTTTTGGGGCCTTCCTTACAGAACCGGCCAGCACCCGCCCCGTGGTCCTGGCTTCTACTCGTTTCCCTGCCGCTGTTCAGCGGCAGTCACAACCGCTGCTTCCGGTTCCCCACGTCTAGTCTTTAATTCGCCTCTGAGATCTTTTTTAGGGCATGAAAACCTCATATGCCCTATTTCCCCACAGAGGTAACAGGTGGGTCCACGTTGGGAACTTGGTTTTTCCG
This sequence comes from Pieris brassicae, assembly GCF_905147105.1. Lineage (NCBI taxonomy): Eukaryota > Metazoa > Arthropoda > Insecta > Lepidoptera > Pieridae > Pieris > Pieris brassicae. Next base: position 9,767,181 of record NC_059674.1, on the reverse strand, counting down.
TGACAGCCCTAATGCGATTAGGTCGATGATCCTTGCAAAATGCTTCCACTTCCAACGCATGGGCAAGAGCATCCTTAAGGTCCTTATGGTGACCGAGGTTCACAGCCATTCGAGTTTCACGGTCTCGAATACCGTCGACAAAAGCTTGAACCAACATCTTGTCTGCAACATCTGGTGAGGATGCGTAGGCCTTCCTTACCAGCTTCTCTATTTCAAGTCCCCATTTTTGCAAACTTTCATTTGTCTGCTGTATTCTATCCTTCAATTGAGCCCTGTAAACGTGCTCTAAATGTGCGTCTCCATACCGTGATTCCAGGGCATCTAGCAGTTGCTTCAACGTCACCTTACCTTTCTTGGTATCTAATATGGAGAGGGCTTCGTCTCGCAGTCCCAGAATAAGGGCGGTAACAGCTTGATCGTCAGTCCACCCGTTTGACTGTGCTACAGTCTCAAACTGCAGCTTGTACGCGCCCCAAGAAGATGTACCATCAAAGGGAGGCACTTTCACATTTCCAGGTGGTGCTACAGTCGTGACAACACCAGAGGTCTTCAGGCATTGGATTTCATTTTCTAATCCAAGGATACGTTTATCCTGCTTGGATAGCTTACAATCCATATTAGATTCCAAATTCTCGATCTTTTCATCTACCTGTATTTTCAGGTCACAAAGTTTTTCTCCTATACGGCGAGCCTGCTCCTCTTGACGTCGTGCCTGCTCCTCTATCATGCGACGTGTCTGAGCCTGTTCTTCCATCATTTGGCGTGTATGTTCGTCTTGACGGTGTGCCTGTTCTTCTTGACGGCGTGCCTGTTCTTCTTGACGGCGTGCCTGTTCTTCCATCATTTGTCTTGTCTGTTCTTCCTGACGGCGTGTCTGTTCTTCCATCATTTGTTTTGTCTGTTCTTCCTGACGGCGTGCCTGTTCTTCCATCATTTGTCGTGTCTGTTCCTCTTGACGGCGTGCCTGTGCTTCCATCATTTGCTGCAGAGCAAGGAGGATGTTGCCATCGTTACTTTCACCCATCCCGCGGTTCGCATCGAAACTTTGTCGCCGGGCGGCATCGCGTGCTGATTGCGCCCTTGTCTGCACTCCCTCCGCAGCTGAAGACTCTGCCACATACTCCTCCTGATTCTCCCTTGGAGTAGTAGGCATGCTTCTATCCCACTTCTGACACCAAAATGTTACGAGCTAGGGGATCGGATAGAAAATGCCGTAGTTTACTTCAAAGGTTTATTTCTTGATAAATCAATGAGGAATTTATGGGCACAATTTAATCGCAGAGATGCACTAATAACACACAAAAAACAATCACTTATTACTTCACTTATGCACACTTCACACAGTACTTTATCACTTGTATTCACTTTATTCGCACTTTATCGCTTCGGTGTTTCACTCTTGTTATCGCATTCAAAACTAAAGGCGACTAGTCGCGTTTCGGCTCGCTTATATATCCCTGGGAATAATTCTAAACAATATTCGAGAACTTTCTAGGCGGGCTTGCTACTGAGTAGCGATTGCACAATTCTAGAACGTTCGCACTCTTTGTCTCTTTCGCACGTTGCTCCGTCCTTGTCGTACGGCGTTCTAGAGTGCTCGTCTAGTTTCGAGAAAGTTCTGATCTTCTCTCTCTCTCTCTCGTATCATTTCGTCCTTGTCTCACACCTAGAAAGTTCGGTCTAGAATATTCCTTCATCAAAGGGCTATAACTAGGCCTGAAAACGCCTGAAAACGGGTCTCCTGAAAACTGCACCACTCGACTACACATATTCTGAAACCGACTGAAAAAAGGTTTCAGCTTCCTGAAAACTAGGGTAACATTATGAAAATTACAATTTTCTAATATGTGATTGACCCTCTCCTGAAACGGTCAGAAATCATATTACAGCCTGCTGAAAAGTTCTCTAACTAGTGGAAACACATGCAGTCGACCCGTCTGCGTAACAATATGCTATGTTATATGTCAAATTGTTATCAAGAAATAATCATTCATTTTAATTAGGCCCATTAAAAAGGCACTTTTGTAAGCCAAAATTACAAATTAAAAAAAAAAACTCTAGTTGCCACTTCTAAAAGGTTTCATGTGGCTTCTCCACAAATGGTCAAGAAACTCCATACCTACTCTTTTAACGTAGTTTTCATAATATTTTGTATACATTGATTCGATAATCGTATCTGAGAGATATAGAACAAAAGGGGGTTTAGTCAAGTAGTGTATTTAGAAAGTATAAAACTTAATTTGTATGAAAATAACAGAAATTTAGTTTTTGACTTTCTACATACACTACTGTCAAGGCATCTTGTCTAAGCCCCAAGGTCTAATGGTCTTTCATAGACAAGTAAACGCCAACAGACACTAAACTGCAGAATACTTTTTTAAAAATTCTAAAAATAATTTATCTGCATATAATATATAAAAGTCTCTAGGTAATCCATGTAATAATAACAATTAAATACACATGATCTTTAATATGAAAGCATAATGGAGAATATTACAAGGAAAATCACTTTTTAACATCTTTGTGCCAATACACATATGAGTTAAAATAAAAAGTTTCACCAATACGTTTCCAAGTAACTACTATCCATAACTGCCTTTCCTAAGTTGGTCTTGCTATCTTCCTTAAACCGATCTGCAACACTATTATGAACATATAGTTTTGGATCTTTTATGGTTAAAGACAAACTATATAAAGATAGCTTCTAATTTTCGAAATAATTCTAATCTGCTAACGTAACATGAAAATACTAATCAATATCCGTTTTACTTAAACCTGTCGATATATATATATATAACTTAACGTGTTATGTATACGTTAATTCAGCAGTTCACGGCTGAGTGCAATTTATTTATACAGGCCTATGTGATCGAAGTGCAATCACAATGATCAGTACCCTAGAGGACATTAGCATTTGTCGAGGGGCGTCGTACGGAAATAGCACGGCGCGTCACCAATGCGCTCCTACTTCAGATCGTACACTCAACGCAAGCCTAATTACGCCATCCTAAAATGTCACATTTGGCGGGAAGTTTGACACGGCTGTCAAAGTTTAAAAATACGAACACAGATTATGTTACTTAGTTTCTTTGTATTATTAGAACTGTTAGCTCTAGTAACCAAGTGCAAAAATTTAACTACAAGAAAGCGTAGTGCTTCTAAATGTCATATAAAACATTCTACATAAATAAGTAGTAATAAATAGACTTTAGATCAAAACCGATGTATTTCTAGGGAATATTTATTTACTTTAATAAATTAAATTTATATATTTCAACCTATAAATATTAACTAAAACTAACAAATGCCTAATAAAATGTCAGTGTAATTTTTCTACTTAATACTTTTTACATGCATCGTTTAGTACAAATTCATTTGTGTCCCAAATAACAAAGTGTGCCCCTGTAGCATCCGCTGTATTAAAGTTTTATTGCGACCAAAGCCATTGCTCGTCGCGAGTGTGGACGTCATTAATTACTGACACCATTTAGAGGATTTATTAAATTTAATTCGGAAAAACTTTTAAAAGTCCGTTAAATTTAAGGTCCCGTAACACATTCTTTAAATTATATTATCATGAAAGTTTTACAATATGTGTATAGCAGATTAATAATTTTCTTGCAAATGACAATTGACTTGCTCGAGTGAAACTTGAATCAATGAACGCGCACACTGAAGAAAAAACTTACACGCAAGAAAGCGGTGCATTGGACAAATCGAGGATGTAAACATGACTTTTTTTGTTTAAGACTCCGTTAAGAAAATATGTAACGATTGAAAGTGATAGTTCTGTGAGATTTTATGTACATTATTTAAACAAAACTGATTTTTTATATTAGTTCAACAATCTTCTATAACATGAAAATCTATATTATACTTACTCGATAATACTTTGAAAAAAAAGCTATGTTGTGTTTTTTATTCATAGTTAATATATTCTATCTATGGACGTGATAAATACGTTGTATATAAGCTTCTTTTAGTTTAAACTGCCGTTGTCTTTCCGTAATAAAACACGTATACAACTTAAATGTCAATAAAAAGTTAATAAAATCAATTTCAGATATTGTCATATCCACTCGCCTTACTACGCACAGTCGTCGCGACAATTTATTTTGGTACAGGGCATTGCACTTTGCAGCCCTGACTCCTGAGAAACGAGAGTAAACACGAAACGCAGCGAAAAATAATAAAACGAAGACTATTAAAATTGGTTGTACTGCCTTGTTTGTTAGGGTTACCATTTAAGAATAATTGCAAAAATAATGGAAAGTAATATTTGGCAAGCTTTATTTATTTGATATTATAAATAAATTTTCTGTCCTGTAATTATATGTTTAAAAATACTTGCAAAATAAGAATACTTTTTTAAATAATTTTGAAATAACACTACTCCATCTTTTACCTAATTAGGTAGCTATTTCACATTAACAATTGCTCATAAAATATATAGGTTTATTAATAATGAATTAAAAACTAATTTTAAGCGCAATACTTCTAATTTATACCTATTCTTCTTGCATGGCTAAACTTTATGAACATACAAGCTGTGTTGCCATAAAAAACAAAAGAATAAGGCCCGGGGTTCGCAAAGTTCAAAATTAGGACAAGGAGGCTCGAGTTGTTTCTAATTGTGTTGCTTTTTCCTATTTCAAAAATACCATATACAATTCATAAGCCGTATCTAAGAACATACTATATATATTTATAAATTTTGAATTAATGACTATTAAAAAAAAGTAATTAAAACTATCGTTAAAGAAGACAAGGTATTCGCGTGTGTGTAATCATGTTCTACAGGTATCAATAAACTTCAGCCTAGTTTTGCACCTATTCCATAAAGACTTTTAGTGGTATACTGGGTGACCATGCTTATTTAAAGTTAGGATAACACGTGGAAAGAAGCACTGAATGCTGTTTTATCTTAGCATTCTTTGTCACTCTTTAAGCGTGGTCGTTCACCCGAAGTATGCTGTTTTTTTTTTGTATTTATTTTAAATTTTCGTAGCCGAATTTTGCCACTTGCTTCTGCGTTACCCTATCCGATCTCGCTAGCTACACTTTTGTAGGTAAGGCCCAACTATCCTCTCTGTACCATAAACATTACAGGGGATAGAGCGTGCCCAAATGGGTGCCATGTCCCACTATATCTGGATCGCCAATAAGAACTGAAGCGAGCCATACTTGGCAATCCTAGAACCGTATTCTAAAACGTCAAACTAAAATCTGACGTCTGTCAAATCATGATTTCTGTATAATGTTTGACATGTTTGAAAGCGCTCCAGACGAAATGGTGACTTGAGAAATATATAGGGCCTATATACAAAAATATTAGCATCTTTAAAAATATATTAGCATTACAGTACACTTGCAAATATTCGAACATTGTCGTGAGACACAAAGGCGTGAGTAAGCCGTTCTCGGCATCCTGCGCCCGCGTCGATCACTAACGAGTTTTGTGATTCACTAAACTAAAATAACTCGTTCGTAGCAGTCAAAACAACGACTTTTACTTTTATAATTTATGAGAAAAAATTTACGTTTAAAGTAGTACTGTTTAAACACAAATACGATTTATTTTGGCAAACTACTTGGAGATTTTTAAGTACTTTTGACGCGTAATTTTTATATGTGGTTAATAAATACTTTAGATTTTTCTACCGAAAAATATCTGTTACGTACAGCGTAATGTATAAAGGTATGATTTAATATTTAGTAGGAGTCCTTTCATTATCAAAACGGCTTAATTTGCTGCTGAATTTTTGTAAGGTCTTCCAATCACTTAATACGTCATTATTTAGCAACAATATAAATTTCCTAACGAATTCTTTTGATACAATTGATTTTAGTATTATCTTGATTTACGGGATATTTATTTTAAAATCTAGTCTATAGTATTTATTAAGCCTAATCGAATTATTATTATATGGAAATTCATTTCACTCCCAGAGGACTTTTTTGCCTTTTATTACAAATACAAATAACTTTCGTTATAAATGATACAAGTTGTAAGTTATGCGCGAGGTTGGTTAGGGTTTAATCCAGTCCCATCACTGACCCGACCATCCGTGCATCTGGACGGTCAGCAAAGAAATATTTAAACACATTTACAATATTGTTTACTACAGATTATAAATGTATTGATTAGAGTTTTTAATCTAAATTAATTATATATTTTAGTAGAAAAAACCAAGTCTCTGTGAGCCAGTAACATTCTTACAAGACTTAGTATAAAGCGTAGACTAAATAAAGCACCGTGTGAAGTTACCATGGTAACGATGTTTTATCCAGGGATATTGTAACCATACTATGAAATACGAATAAATAAATATAAATCAGTGGCGCTACAACCTTTTCAGGTCCTTCGGATTTCTGTATGTTTCGTGATTATTTGTCAATCTTTATCTTTTATTCTATCGGTACATGCGCGTACGCAGGAAGGGGCGGGTGTCCTGAGTGGCTGGACCAGTTTGAGCCGATCAACTACAGCCTACTGCCTCACATTCTACGAGTATTATAGTTTTTTGCTTTAGTCTACTTTTACGTTTCATTTATAAAACAAAATGTTTTAGGCGAAATGTTAATATTATATATATAATAATTTCAACAAACAAATATACAGTATTTACAATTTAAAGCTGGTGCTGCCGCAGAGTAGGTGGAAAATAATAAGCGGCTCAAATATAAGAGTTTGTACCCTTTGGGGTAGAGAGCCAAGAGAGAGAGTCTAGGTAGTGGACCCGTGCCTCAGATATGGTGCTTTCCTCGCTCAACGAATAAGTATCGCGATACAGCGAGGAAATGCTACCAGTTAAGCAGCACTGGGAGCAAACTTTTTAAATTTGTTTTAACGTTTCTATTTATTAATTATTATTTATACATAAATGTGTAATTATATGACCCCTATTATATATAACTTGCTTAGCAAAAAGGTTTAAAAATCGAATTTAAGTTGCAACCCAGACGAAATATTTTAAATTTAAAATGCCAAAGAGTCATAAACACTTGTTTACTTTCAACTTACTTCGTTATAAGGAAGATATTAAAACACCTTTAAATTCAAATGATATTATTTTAACGTCATAAATCTCTAATAAAAATAAACCAGGAGCCACATTAAAAGACTGTAACAAAACATTTTCTCAAGCACATGTGAGGACTACGTCATTACTGACATTACCGTTTCGATTTCACAAAAAATCCTATAAAGGGTTGAGCATTCCCATAGTATTTAAAGAGTGAACTTAGGTCTACATGACAAATTTAAAACGTCATTACTCCTTGTCAAATTGAAATCTTATTTCCTTTATTCAACCGTAGATTATAAACAGATGTTATTCTGTAATAAATCATTGTCTCTGGCATGAAAAGATGTATGTACTCAGGAGTGTTGTTTATGGAGTGAATATACCTATCTAGAAAGCTTAGCCGCCTTTTAGAAAACTTGCGTCATTATTTATGGCATACATTTCTTAATAGTTGTATGAAAATATTTTAGAAGAAAAGAAATTAAAAAAGATTGTTTCTCTTGCATGAGCTGTAATAACTATGCCTTAGACTTTAGAGTATGGTCTAAACTTAGCGCAAAATATAACGTATGTCAAAACACATTTTTTACATTCGAGTCATACTACATAGCGTTATTTGTGGAATACATTTCTTAATTGTTGTTTGAAAATATTTTAGAAATTTAAAAAGATTATTTGTATTGCATGAGCAACACAAAAAACTTATAACTATGTCTTAAAATGAGTCGAGTTTTATTACGAACTATGGCTGCTTTTTGTCAAAAAACAATTGACTTACGGGAGGTATACTTAACTATTTATAGAATACATTTCATAATTGTTGTATGAAAATAATTTAGAAAAACGAATTAAGATAGATGGGGTTTGAACCTACGACCTCAGGGATTATAGTCTGGTCTAATATGCTAAAGCTACTAAGCCATGGAAGCCATACCTGCATGGCCTTTAGACTTTCAAACGTAGCTTTGAAGTTGGTTCCAAAATGTTTTTGTAAAGCAGAAAACAGAAAATTTATGAACTGAACGGATATATTTAGTACCTAAGATCGATACGTACATGCATATCTATCTATCATGCTAAAGGGTTGCTTCGGTCACGTTGTAATCGAGATATCGACAAATCGGTTGAGTCCGATAACTAGTGGCTCGATTTTATCAACTCTTACACAACTCGAGTGGTTATTAACAGTTAACGAGATAATTAAAAAAAATTGAACAAAGAATGAGGTCGGATATGTTTTATTCCTTCCCTAACGATCTCGCTGAATGATTGATTCGAAGTGACATTTATAATTTTTTGGACATTATAGGTGTTATTTAAAATTTACTTTTATATCATTAGAAAATATATTTCGTATTTTTTTATTTAAACAAATATATAGTATATAATTAAATTTCGATATGTATTCTCAACTAAAATTGCCAACGGCTTAAACATATTAAACAATATATGTACTTATAGACTTAAAATTTAACTTAAAAAGGTGCTCCTTTTTAAGTTAACACTGCTGTGTTAGAGGTCGTAGGTTCGAACTCCGGCTCTGTACTAATGCACTTTCTTTCGATGTGCGCATTTAACATTCGCTGGAACGGTGAAGGAAAACATCGTGAGGAAACCGGCTTGTCTTAGACCCAAAAAAGAAGACTGCGTGTGTCAGGCACATAGGGCAGATCACCTACTTTCCTATTAGACAATTAATCATGAATCAGATACAAAAATCTAAGGCCCAAACTTAAATAGGTTGTAGTGCCACTGATTTTATAACTTTATAATAATCATGTCGGGTATTGTGTACATTAGTAACAAACATTTATACAATGTATTTTAATATTTATATACAACTACAATAGTTTGTTTAAATGGGAGAAAGAAAACAGGAGTTAATAATATGCTCATTTCCTTTTGATATACGAATTTACATAATATTTCAGATTTAATCGAGTAACGCGGCAGCGTCAAAACGATAATGGCTGTACTGCATCCGCCATTTGCATTTCGCTTTAGGCGGGAAAGAAAATGGATGCATTTTCCCGCCTTTTATTTGTACCGGATTCCTAGAGAAAGTAAATCATTAGAAACTGCACTTCTTTGTTAAATATATACATAATTGTGACTTTTTGTTGTAATGATAAAACGTTTATTAAATATTCTATTCAAGTCTCCATCTTAAGCGGAATACGGAGTTATTTATAATAGAACAAATATTTCCTTTTCCTTATACCGAAATTACTGGTTTTGTAAAAAACATATTTTGTATTTAACTAATAATTCGCATGTAAAATATTACAGCTACAATAAATAACGGTAAAATAGAAGGCTTCGTGACAAAACTTTTCCTATTCCTTCGGTACCATAAAGTCGTGTAACCATCAAAAATGTCTCACCCATGGCGGCATGTGACATTTTATTAAATTCTTATTTGGCAGCGAGCGCAAATTCATAGACGACACGCGAACTGTAGTGTCGGTTTTGTCTGCAAGTCAACCATACACGTCAAATCTACTAATCACGCTATAATTGAACTTTATTGATTTATTATTTTCTGCCAGCTATCCTGAATGGCTTTTGAATAAACAGTGTGTTTATTTAAGCAAGTGTCAAAATCTTGTTTCGCTACTAAATTGCTAAATACTTAAAGTTGTATTCTTCTTTTCAGATACCACAGCGCCCTATGTGCTCTACAAAGATGGCGTGGAGCGAGCTCCACCAGGAACGCAATGGGGTGGCACTGTGCTCGACGGAGGGTACCAAATGCAGCATCAGAGTCCTGGCGGGCCCTCACCTCAGCCTGAGCCACAGCTGGCTTCTCCAGCACCATCACCCTATCCGCCCGCGCCTCCATCTCAAGACCCGTCTGATGAGGCGGCACAGCAACTGGCTCAACAGCAAGCTCAACAGCAAGCCCAACAACAAGCCCAACAGCAATCTTCCACGGAACAAATGCAAGTTGAACAACAGCTCAGCCAAGCTCAGCAATCGCAAACACAGGACCATCTTGATCGTACGCCATGCTTCGTCCCACAAGCAGACTTGCAACAGCAATACGCGACACCGTACTTCAAAGAGGCCAGGCCCACTAGCCACATGCTCGGTACTGGAGGCTTTCCTCTACACTACTTAAAACAAAACGGAGGAGTCCTATCGCTAGAAGGACCCCTAGACCAATATTCTACACCTGATTTGCGGCATCTACCAGATATCGTTCAGCCTGAACAACCAAAACCTAGAAAGCATAACCCGAACTCTGAACTGCGCCTGTTCAAGTGTCTAACCTGCGGCAAAGATTTCAAACAGAAGTCGACGCTACTCCAACATGAGCGGATTCACACGGACTCGAGGCCGTACGGGTGCCCGGAGTGCGGCAAGAGGTTCCGGCAGCAGTCCCACCTCACCCAGCATCTGCGCATCCACGCCAACGAGAAACCTTACGCTTGCGTGTATTGCCCGAGATCGTTCCGGCAGCGCGCCATCCTCAATCAACACCTGCGCATCCATTCCGGTGAGAAGCCCTATACGTGCGGCGAATGCGGCAAACATTTCCGCCAGAAGGCCATCCTCAACCAGCACGTCCGCACACACCAAGGCGAGCGCTATTCACACATATATGCCCCGGTCCGGTCCCCGCGCGCGCCGCCCGCAATGACCCGAGCGGCTCGCGTCACTGCCGGCGCCGCATGCGATCCCCGCCGCCCATCACCCGTACGATTCGGTCTCGCATCCATTGGCCTTCCTATCAAACAAATTCTCGGTCCCTTCATCGCCCAAATTGCGGAGGGCGCTCGCGAGACGCGGAACCGATCGCCGGACGTTCCCGTAACCGTCCTCAGTTCGATTAACCCGCTCGATCACTTTATTAAAACTGAGAAAAACATGTAAATGACCGATTATTCAATTTTTGCAGACGTATCGCCGCATCTGATCTTCAAGAATGGGACCACGCCGACGCTGTGGCCTCAAGATGTGCCTTTCCCACCCGATGAAAACAAAGAGGAAATTCAATCAGCGTTCGGCGACGCCGATGGACAGAACGGCGAGCAACGTGGCTCTTGTTTTTCGCCCGGTGACACGGCGCAGTATCCTGCGTATTTCAAGGATACAAAGGGACTTAACCACACAGTATTCGGATCAGGATTATCGCTGCAATACTTAAAGGGCGGTAAGCTCCCTGATGTTCTCGGTGGACGCGCAATGCCACTGTACGTACGCTGTCCCATATGCCAGAAAGAGTTCAAACAAAAATCAACATTGCTCCAGCATGGATGCATACATATAGAGTCTCGACCGTATCCGTGCCCAGAGTGCGGCAAGAGGTTCCGTCAACAATCACATTTAACTCAGCACTTGCGTATCCACACTAATGAAAAGCCATACGGGTGCGTATATTGCCCTCGGTTTTTCCGCCAACGAACCATTCTGAACCAACATCTTCGCATACATACTGGAGAGAAACCATACAAGTGTACGCAATGCGGGAAAGACTTTAGGCAAAAGGCGATCCTTGATCAACACACAAGGACGCACCAAGGGGACCGGCCATTTTGCTGTCCAATGCCTAACTGCAGGCGGCGTTTTGCTACTGAGCCAGAAGTTAAGAAACATATAGATAACCATATGAACCCGCATGCGGCTAAAGCACGACGCGCAGATGCTAAAACTCCACGTCCGCTCCCGCCGGCTTCAGCTGTTGTGAAGCCCGAGCTGTACTTCCCGCAGTGTTATGCTCCGCCGTTCCAGCAATTCTCCAGCGGCGCCGAGTTCAAGCCGGCCGTTGGTCCCGGTGCGACCGTGGCATGCCTGCCCACGCAGTGACCCGCGCCCCCGCGGTGGCCGCCAGGGCCTCCCGCGCCTCACCATGCCCCGTCGCATGCGCCCACGCACCACGACCTCTACGTCGACCGCCTCTACTGAGCCCTCCAGCCGACGTTGCTTGCCATCACGACGTAAAGAGTTGCGGTACGCACCAGTATACGACTCGCCTATGCGAGCTTATTTTAACGAGATATCGGATCGCTGTAAACATGCTTCGATCATTAAATAACAAATATTCGAAATCTGTCGCGAATGTACAGTTTTCGAGAGTTCAGATGATTAGTGTTACCGTTCAAAATGCGAGTATAGATAGCGTTTTTGCCCCGTAATATTAAGTTACCACGTAAGAGTTAGGTTTCTCTGTGATTCTTCAGTCGAAACTTGCGTCTTGATCCGAGCGGATTGAACCAGAGATTAGAATTTAAAAACTCTTCGTTGAAATATAAAAAGTAAGAAATTCTCTTTTACCACGTAACGGTATTTCGCGATGAATGCTTTCGGGACAATATGGAGCCCAACAAATAATAATGAACGTAGATGTTATGTTAAATTTATTTACGAGTGTTAAGATTATAGTATCTGGCAAACGCAGGGTAAGGAGAATGATAAAAAATGCTCAAATCTTTAAAAGTTACTTAAAAATTTCGCGTAAAAATTGCGCTTTAAACTTAATCGGTGTAAAAGTAAGAACAGTAAAACGAGAAAACAAACCAAAAACGTAGGTTACCTATCGCCATCAAACGTTTGTTTTAGTACTTACGAAGTTAATACTGCATTTAATCTAGACGGGATACTTTTATCTCCATAACTTGTAGGTGCCAAATAATTTAGTATTCCGGTCAATGTCCATTGTTCAGTAACAATAACAGAGTTAGAACATCGTAAGGCCAGGCAAGGTAATGAACACTAATTTGTGCATACACAGAAAATGGATATCGACTGTACCAGCTTATTTCATAGGCCTAGTTAGGATGTTACCAGTTTTTTCAACGAGACGATTTGGATGCATTTACGTGGAAAAGAGCCAGACTGAGAAGGACTGTGATAGCTAGGTAAGTTAGGCGTCTATTTCGCTCATTTAGCGTTTAAAATTCGTGTAAACTACGAAATAAATGAGAACAATGTCGTATGATTGATAAAAATACTCGTGATTTGTTGTATTGTTTTTGAATCAAAATTGTGGGGCCTTTGACCGCGCCTTTTCTCGACTGATTTAAATTTGTCACGAGTGAGATTAGCGAATTTTTGCCAATTAGATAACGTGTGATGTCGCAAAGTGCTTTTCGATGTAGGAACGGAGAGAGGGTTATGCCAGAGATATGTTTTACTTAATTTTAGCTTAGAATATCGTTCGAATTACCAAGCAATTCGATCATTCATCGCGAAATAATTTAGCAAATAGGAAAAATAAATATATGTATGAATGTTGAAGTATTTTGGCGCCGACTGAGCCTCGTTTATGTCGCGTCCTCAATAGATACAGGTATCCAGAATTACATTACAGAATATGAATAGGTTTTGAACAGAGGCATGGTATATTAAATATATCTTCTTTGTTGTAGCTTTTCTCTCCGAGTGCTCGTTTTCGGCGAGCTTAGGCCAAACGATAGAATACAGTGAGGGAATTCATTTATAGCAGAATAGATCTGTTTTTTTGCAAGTTTTTCGTTTAATGTAAGCTAACCCTTAGTCTTGACGACTATAAACAACGCGGTGCCAGAATACAACAACACATTTTTAACGTTTTATCATCTCTGTTTGTATGTATAGACGACATATATAGCTTATTTTACGATATTATTGTGATGGTTTCGTTTTCCTACAGCATAAGGGATGTTACGTATTAACTAGTAGATAATAGTATGTATTTGTGGAGGTACTTGTCACATTAACCGGATACCATAGTTTTAATTTGTCGCTAACCAAGCGACCGGACGTTTTATTTCTATGTTTGTTGTTGGTTTTACTAAAGAAATTAGTCATTGGACAGTTATGAAAATTCAATACTTCCCAATTCTGAGGATCGATTAAGTCAATGATGCGTTTCATCACAAATCCTTACTCAAACCCAAATTACATACAGCAATAGATTGATATCAGAATTGGAGGATCGATCCGTCGCGTTTAAGTTTCTGATTGATTTTCCTATCAAACTTTTGGAGGTTTACAAGCAAAAACACCATTATCGAAGATTTTGAGATTATCTTCAGTGACTATATTTATCCTCAAGTGATCCTCCTGAGAGGTGAGGCGCTGCACGCCCGGCCACCCAACCAATAGTTTACAAGCCAGTTCAGAAAGCTCAAATTTTATTATCTGACATCCAAACACAGACTATAAAACTCGTTGAAACTATGCCGTCACAGTCACCTAATAAAATTTGACCCACAATATTTACCCACCACAATACAGCAGCCTTATACAATAATAGTTATAAGTATTTTTATACAGTTTACAATATATAAGTTTATAACGGCCGGGCGCGCAACGTCGCACTGTACAAGTTTGAATACAAACACAAAATACAGTGCCATAGCCGAGAACTAACCTCAGATGTATAATTAGATTTTTATACCGATACAAATGGATTTAATTTTTAAATATAAACAAAGGTGATTAAGTATACAGAGATTAAAGATGATATTTTATACATTTATTACATACAATATTATTAAAGGTAAATGTGAAATAGACTTAACGTTTTAGTGTACCACGTGCTAAGTACCTAAGTATCAGGAAATCAGGTTTTTGTAAATTACGCGAGGAGCGAGTGCTGGACGTCAAATTTCGTATGTCCGACGAATGTTAAAATCCGTTATAACCTTATCAGCGTAAATACATATCACAAGCAGAGTATATGTTAATATTGATTTTTCGACAAGTTCCAAAAATTGCTCATATTTTTTCGTTAATTTTTGCTCAATTATTCGTGTATTATGTTACTTGAGTTAGTTTTATGAAGCCTTGTATAATTGTATAATGTTCTAGAGAGCACGGTTCCGCTTTTCTTTTAATTAAGTGTGTGTTGTCAGTGTGAGAATTCAGTTACTTGTCGTTAATGCTTTGTGTTTAATCTGTGCCGTCCAATATTTTTGTCACAGATTTATATTTGAATTTAAATGTTGCAATGTTTTTTTATGACTTAACTCCACTGACTGTTATTTAGGTTCTTTGCTATGTTCGTAGCCTACGTAATGTTTTTTTAATCGCCAATTTAAATTTTACCAATTCCTTAAATGACACCTTAAAAATCCGCTAGAACTGTTTATTCATCTAATCTAACATCGATTTATTTAAGGAATGAAATTCCTCTCACAACTATATTTTATGTACTAATTTTTGCATTTATTTGAATGTGAATTTACTAACACAATAATTTAAGAAATTTCTTCTAAGCGAGTGCTATCCATTATATCACGTAATACTTATTTTAAGTTAATAACAAAAGGAGAGAATAAGATTGCATTGGAAATGTATACTTTGCATAATATTATATTATCATGAGCGTCAATTGTATTAAATACAATATATAGCTAAGCTTGGTAAAAAGTAGGTTATACTGATTTGCAATATAAATGCTATTTTACGTTCGTGGAAAATTGTAGTGTTTAATATTATCATAATCTGTGTGGTGCTGTCAAACTCCCACAGATAATGAAACGAAATTAAAAAACTGCAATGCTAACATGTCATTAATTAAAGCGCTGAGGCCTTACAACTTCATAATTATTAAAACGATTAGACAAAAAACAAAAGTGGTAGTAAAAAAAAGTAAAAACATTACGCAATTTTTTTTCTAATGATACATTAGATCATATGAATATTTATTTTACATATTCATAAGGTAAGCTATTGTAAGGTCTCAAGTGCTAAATGCTTTTATGAGAAAGTTTTAAATAGTCATATTTCTGAGTAATTAATTAAAACTGTTTAGACATAGGACACTTATTAAAAGTACAATTGATTACAAAAAGACAGTAGGTCATAGCAACATTTTCTATTGCATTTATTTCTGATCTCATACGAGATACTTTTACCCGCTTAGATTTACTTTGACAATTACGTCTCAATAATTTAAGGTATTTAAAGTTATTTGCTGAAATTCTATTCATAATTCCCGCTTCAATATAGCTTTTAAATCTTCAGATCTAATTAGTACGCGATATCTCTATACAAATTAAAAGAATTTATTTATTTATATTTTTTTAAATCTTATAAACAAAACACCGTACCTTTTATCTACACTTTTCATTCAATGTCTGATCGTTAGGTTTCTCTTGATGTAATCTTTAGGAAGTTATTTTACACCGTCTTTGCGGTTCTAAATATTTTTTATCTGTAAAATATCTTCAAATACATAGCCAGCACAATTTTATAAATAATATTAAGAGAGTGAATTTGTCATTATTGTATTCCAAATCTATAATAAATTAGATGCCGCATTGTTTTAGACAGCCAATTAGAAGTTTAGGTCTTCGTGTTATTTTAATTTTATTATACAGTTGGCTACAAATTATTATTTTTACGTCTTCCATTTACGCTGTAGTTTATAATCTATTTACACCTATTACATATTTAATCTGTATCCTTTACATTTTAATGTATTATTTTGTCATTGTATAGTCAGCAGAAAATTATTTCTACTTACGAGCAATAATTGCGGATTTAGTGCAATACACGTTTAGTTTGGCGTTATATTATGTTGTATTATACTTTAATGTGCTTACATTATACTGTAAGGTTAATATTACAAATAGTATAGATAAGCGAATAATTGGTAGCCAACATAGGTGGCCTATATTTTTTTTAAGTGTTACCTTCATCGTATGTACACTGCCACACTCGCCAACCGCTGTCACAAATTATAAAAAAAATAATATGTATTAATTTTTATCACAATAGAGACTTGTTGAAACAGTTCCACAATAAAGTAAGAGTTGTTGAATTTTTTATAAAAGATAAAACATATTAGATATTATGATCTTGTAGTCTGGATTGAGGTTTTTTTACAGATTTTATTAGACAGGAGTCACGGGCTACGGCGCCTATTCAGCTTATTTTTGCTACAATACTTATTTAAATACAGTATGACATATACCGAATAGTACAATAGATATACAGATTTTACAAGATATACAATAGATTTTTTATACAACAACGCAGTGATATACATGTTACAAAGATTTTTTTAAAAGCCTAGTGGGCGACGTAGCCCTCCTTAGATAATATTGGTTTTCTGTGAAATGGGTGCTCTGATATTATTAATTGTACATATTTATTATAATATACAACAATAGACTGGTAATTTTACAACGTTGTTAGGTTTCTACAGAATTATTCCGGGGCTGTGGAGCATTGATGTAAACTTTTGCGAATGTTTCTCGTGTTCGTTTGAGACGCGATTCGTGTCCACCCACTGTCTTCCAGTGTTGTTCTTCACTACTTATTCATACTTTCGACAAATGACAAAAGTATTATTTTAGCCAATAAAGCGATATTATGTTGCCGAATATGTAAACCCCATTACTAGCTACTTTTTATACCTAGATTGAATATATATTTACTGTTCCGTATTCGATACGTGAAGTCAATTTGTATCTAGTTAAGTAAGATCCACAAGTACCATTTTTCTGTAAAGTCTTCGTCACGTTTTGGAATACGGTCTAGTCTAGAATATTGTAGTTGTTATATTGCAAGGCCTAGAAATCATTTCTTTGCAGCCCCGTTCATCAATGTTACAATAGAGTATATTTTCTTACATACAAATACACCGAAATAGACTATATGAGATTGATTTAGTACAATCCCAGAATACAAGATCGAACTTTTTACACAGAACATAATGCAGGTTTCAGTTTTGTTCACCATAGACTTTTTATAATTTGTTTTCGAAACAGTTGGTTGCGAAACGGTCACAAAGATCCAGGCGATAAAAATTCACGTTGGCAATTAATATAAAAATTAATGTAAATATATTTTCTAGTTCTTCCAAAACGATATCAGTATTAAATACAAAATTCGATTCGGTTAGGTCAAAAGGAAGTGTGATCTTATAGAAAATTTTTGTATTAGATTCTTCACGATGTAAACTTTTTTCGAATAGTTATTTTTTAATAATTTTATTTAGTTGATTGTATAATATTCTTGCCTGTAATTGCATTTATATTAGTTACATATGCGTTTGAAGTTGATACCATCGTATTTATGTATATTATTATTCAATTAAGGGTTTTGTTTGTTTTTGTCATTTAATAGAAGTAAAATGTTGTAAAAAGTAAGCTCGTTGTATTTTATCAAATAAACACTTTTTAGTCCAACTGAAGCAATATAATGCGGTTTTCATTTATAACCTAATAAGACCTTAATACAGCTTCATCGTTATGATCAATAAATAGGTTAATATAACTTTTAAACGACTGAAATATGAAGCTTTCTTCCAACTTTGAGTTTGTTCAACAGCAGAGTTGTGTGCTGTCGGTTTAAATTCACAGGTAGTTTGTAGTCGGTGCTTTCCTCGCCC
Organism: Pieris brassicae; assembly: GCF_905147105.1. Lineage (NCBI taxonomy): Eukaryota > Metazoa > Arthropoda > Insecta > Lepidoptera > Pieridae > Pieris > Pieris brassicae. The sequence goes on along the minus strand of NC_059674.1, from coordinate 9,748,824 downwards.
AACACATAGGTAAGTATCGCAATACAGCGACGAATGTTTCCAGCGTTAAAGGTCTGCTACAGGGACCAAACTTTATAATTCGTAAAAAAAAATATTTGTAATTATTATTATTACTATTGTAGGTTAAGTATATAAGTTTTAATTTTGTACTAGAATATTCTACTCATTACGAGTAAGAAACAAGTACTACAATTTTTTTATAAAAACAACCAGTGGCGCCACAACCTTGTTAGGTCTGAGCGTCAGGTTTCTGTTTCATGATCACTTGTCAATCTAATAGGCAAGTAGGTGATCGACCTCCTGTGCCTAGCGCAGCATTGACTTTTTGGGACTAAGTCGGTTTCCTCACGATGCTTTCCTTCACCGTTGGAGCGAATGTTAATGTGTAAAATCCATTAGTGCACAGGTGATCGAACCTGCGCCTCAAGTCAGTTGTAGCTGAAGCCACACTACTACTTCTAGGCCAACTCTGCTCTCAAAACATGTTATACCTAATTAATTACGGGACTATATGTCGAATTAAATACTTGAACATTAGCTTAATAATTTATTCTTAGTAGTCCGGTGTAATAATAATTGTTTTAGGTAGTCACTAGCCTTATTTTCTATAGAAAACATTAATAAAACACACAGATTTTATTTCTGTCGTTTTAGAGTAGTTTAGTTTTAAATTACTAAGACTTAGATTTTAAATTACTAAGACAAAGATTTTAAATTACTAAGACAATATATAAAAGTTAATCCCGTTAAAGTATATTTTCTCACACTTATTCACTAGCAAACTTATAAGTAAAAGACTTGAGTAAATAAAAATAATTTAGTTTCAAATTCATTTCATTCACCTCTCTTTGATAACAATTTCTGAATTTTATCCTTATTTTTATAAATACATAGGTCCATGAATGTTAAAGCAAATAATAGGCACTGGCCCATCATATCCTTGGGCAGGTCACGTTGCGACCTAAACGACGATTTCAGGTCTTCGGGGACATACACATAGGAGTTATCAGAAGATCTCATTTTGTCGTCTTGAAGTAACATTTCAACTGTTTGGTCTGACGCCACTCTCTCGTTACCAATAAGAGTACCATATAGCCTAAAAAATACAATATTGTTAAGTGTTATACATCGCTTAATTGCTTACAAAGACTAGCCCCTAGGGAATAATGTTTTCTTAGTAATCAGTGCATATCGCCTTCTAGCATAAACATGCCACAAGTAAATTTCTATTCAGCCTACAATAGATGGCGTTGAAACAGAAATTAGTTTCGTTCTTATTAAGCGGTATTACCGGTACGAGCTGCTAATAATATCGATTATAACACGTTATTATAAATGTAGGTGGGTACGAATGTTTTAACAAACTAAAACATGGTATTAGAACGCATTACATGATTCAGGGTATACCGTCAAAAGATACATAGGTATAGAAAACACTTTTTTACCGGATTGTAGCTATGTATTATCATAAGCCAAAAAGTTTTTCTCAGTCTGCAATAGATGGGGTTTAAACAAGTCAAGTCAAGGTCAAAATAAGTTTATACATATAGGTAAACGAGTACACTTATGAACGTCAGAAAAGAAGTATAATTAATTGTAAATTTACATTTATTACCAGTTCGCAAGTCAAGGGCGTAGAGCGGGTAAGAATAACTTTCCGCTACTCTTTTTAATCGCTAAGTTGAATAAGAGTCATACAAATTGTTTGAACTGGAGCAAATCAATCCCAATGATTATGATCATTTTTATATTCGTCAAATTTATAAAAGATTAATTTCCGTTTAACGAAAGCTTTGAATTTATTTAGTGATAATTCTCTAATTTCCCTTGGGAGTTTGTTGTAAAAACGAATACAATTTCCATATAAGGAGTGGTTTATCTTCTGGAGCCTGGTTGGTCGCTTAAATTATATTTCGTGTATAATACTGGTTTAAACTCGTTTCTATTTTTTTTTTGTACATTCAACAAGGCTTCAAGAATATATTGACCAGATAGTGTCATCATATTTAATTCCTTAAACTTATTTCGTACTGACTCCCTTGGGGAAACAAAACCAATACCCCGTACAGGCCGCTTCTGCAGCAAAAATATGGACTGAACCTTTGCAGCAGCACCCCATGGTAAAATACCGTACGACATAACACTATGAAACTAGCTATGATACACAATTTTAGCCGTGTCCTTATCACTGTCGGATTTCTTTATTGCATAAGTCGCAGAGCTCAGAGAGTCTATGTGTGGGCCGCACTGTAGTTTACTATCTATTGTTAGGCCTAGAAATACAGTTATATCAACATATACAAACATATTGAATGTTTTCGACTAGATGTTAAATTCTATTTACGATACAAAATATCATATATAAGATGTATGAACAAATTTAAATTATTCATTAAACCCTTTACGTTAAGGTAAAGTATTGCGAAGTTATAAATATTAGAGACAGTCCACTAGGTTTATTACTTAAACTAATATAAAACTTACCGAAACGGCAGCGAAGATCGTAAAAAATAAACGTTCTGCTTAAATTTTGTTTTCGTTTTTTCGGATTTCTTCATAACTTCTGAAAACAAACTGAAAGGACATAAATGAATAAGGAAACAAAAGGGCTTGGTTATTATCATTATATTAAAATTACTTTGAGGATCGCCAAATATGTCAAAGTTTTGGTTGTCTAATTTATTTTTATAAAAACGCCATCTAGCGGTAATTAATAAAATAAAAATACCACCATAGAAGATACACACATGTACCTTTACAAATTGAATATCTTATTACTATAGTCTCTGAAGAGCGGTAGTATTTGATAGGCAATTTCTTCTACGTAATATTATATATATATTAATATTGTACGTATAGAAACTGACAACTAAAGAGTATACTCACTCCTGATTCTTTGTTGATATAAGTGCAACAATCATTGATACCATTTGTGCCTTTTGCAAATTGACACCGAGTACTTTAGGATTATTAGGATCACTACCGGATGCTCTGAGGCTAGTGGCCTCAGCTTTCATTACATAAAGATCTGCTGTAGGCAGCTTATTTGTTATATTCCAGGCCTGAAAAATATTCATGTCTAACCAGCTGATTTTATAAATATTAAAGGTAAAATATACAGGTACTATGAAAAAGTAAGTCTACTCTTAAATTGGCATTGTCTAGTGTTATGTAACACAGCCAACTAGCTTAATAAGCCGAGATGCTACCGACTTGAATGCATATGGATTTTTAATTAACTGGAGATATTAAATTAACTCTCTGATTTAACTACTTTACTGCAACATATATACCACTTGCAATAACATTAATGACATATTTTAAGTAACTTCTCAATCAAATAATAATTCAATTTTCATAACATTTGCATTGGGTAATAACTATTCTGTAATATTTAAATTATGGCAAGGATTTTGTTGTGAAGCTATAGAATACTCTGTATGATTATATGTTTATAATAATACAAATAGCTTAAATCCAGTTAAAAATTGTTGTGTGTAAAAGCTATGTTAACCAAAGACAATACTTTACTCTGTATGATTTTAAAAGATATTTGACAATTTATAAACCTTACAATTTCTAAAATATCACCTAGCTGAAATCTTTTATCCGGATATTCAATACCACGATACTGCCAATCTGCTACCGCATAGTTGTGCTTGTGAATTAAGGCCCATGATACTGAATTAACTGTGACATACACAGTTAATATTGTGTTTGCAGCCTGTAAGAAATTTATGAAAATTATAAAAGTAAATCGGTGGCGCTACAACCTTTCTAGGTCTGGGCCTCAGATTTCTATATCTGTTCCACGATAATTTGTCAATCTAATAGGCAAGTAGGTGATCAGCCTCCTGTGCCAAATTTTTAGGGTCTAAGATAAGCCGCCGTCCTCACATTGTTTTCCTTCACCGTTCGAGTGAATGTTAAATGTGCACATAGAATGAAAGTCCATTGGTGCATAGGCAGGGATCGAACCTACGACCTCAGGGATGGGAGTCGCATGCTGAAGCCACTAGGCCAACGCTGCTATTAAATGAAATTATATCAGTCTTATGTCCAACACATACAGTCTTTGCAAAAACATCCTCAACCGCATCACCAGAGAATTTGACAAACAACAACCTATGAAGCAAGCTAGATTTCGGTCTGGATTCTCCACAATAGACCACTTGCACACCTTGAAGCAAAGTAAGTAGTAAGTAAGTAAGTTGAAAAGTGCCAAGAATATGGATACCCCCTGTACTTGGCATTTGTTGACTACAGCAAAGCTTTTAAGTCTTTGGAGGACCCATGCATTTGGAGAGTGCTTAAAAGACCAAGGCATTGAAGGGAAATACATTAGACTCATCAGAAATGTCTACAGCCAGTGCTCGGCCAGCATGAAGCTGGAGATTCTGGTAGCATCATTTTCACTCAAAAAAGGAATCAGACAGGGAGACCCTCTTTCGCCTAAGCTCTTCACTTGTTTGTTGGAAGAAGTCTTAAGGAACCTACACTGGGAAGACTAGGGCATCTACATAGATGGAGAAAGAATCAACTATTTAAGATTTGCAGATGACCTTGTGCTCATAAATGACAAGGAACACTACAAATCATCGAGATATAAAGATCACCGAAAAATCATCAGCCAGAGTCAAAAGGCTTCAATGGAAATGGACAGGACACCTGGAGAGAGGCCAGAGAGCAAAATGATCAAAATGGTCATCCAATGGACACCTCACTACAACACCAAGCGGAGGCGAGATAGACCAAAAAGCCTCTGGCCTCTGTGGCAAAGACTCTCTAGGGATAGGACGCAATGGAAGCAGCTGGAGGAGGCAAGCTGCACAAGAGGACAGCTGTGTAACAAAACCTTCTTAAATAACTCTTTTATAATAAAGGCATTGAAATTGAATTTCATGAAGATATCATTCTAAGTTACTGGTCAAATCAAAACGAAACACAAATTTATGATTAAAACTTGAAACATTAACAAAATACCTGCCGTGTGGCTTCTGTTAATGTTGGATTTAGTATTTGTCCTTTTATTTGCTGTAAAGCATTTGTTTCTTTTTCAGGTTTGACCTTATTATGTATAATACTTTCAAATAATTTATGTACATGCTTTTCAGTAAACCCATCTATAGTTTCAACCTCACAAATATTCTTTAGTGGTCCATATGTGTTAATCCATTGAGATATATTTTTTGATCTACCTTTTGTGACATCATACCTGAAACATTGTTGCAGTTAACAAGTTTTTAACCTTAATAACAAATAACGGCTATCCCTTTCTATATATAAAAGGAAAATAACAAAATCATGTTATAATATCTCAATATGGAACTTACTTGGAGAGTGTTGAAGAATCTGATTGGTTTATAACCTCTAATACTTTATGTTTTTCAGCTTCTGAATATTTACTGTCTAAACTTGAACTATACCAACACTTTAACAGTGTTTGGGAGCGAGGGTTAGATAGCACATGCTGGAATTAAGGTTTAGTTATCATAGCTTAAAAATTAGATACAGAACACTTTTTTGAAAGCTCCTAAAAGTACTCACATTTATTATTTTAACCCTACAATAATTTAACATTATGACTTAATAAAAGGCACTTGTGAAACCTTTCACATTTTTCTTTGCATTCTTATTTCTTAGTTCTACAGTTAGAACTTAGAAGTCAAATTATGTTTGGAATGGCACATCTGTATCCTGATTTGATTTTTAAAAAAAAACCGTAATTCCTAAAAAATAAATTTTGAACAGAAGCACTGTGGCATAGTAAACATGGTATATATAATATAGCTTAATAAAAATTAATGTATTTTATTTATATCGATATCTATTATCTAATGATATTATTATGACTGACATGAGGCTTCCTTTCTAGTGGCATCTAGTGGCAAGAAATAGCTTTTGTTCAATATTATTTTATAAAAAGTTTTCATTACAATTTAATAGATGTCAGATTTAACCGAACTATAATTTCTTTATTAATTACAATAATTGTTACTTTATTTCTGAAGTCAACTCGAGTCTCTTCATAATGTTTTGTATATATATGTCATGTGACTACATATAAGGAAAATCACGTTATGATTATGATTTTTTCATTGTTGTTTAGATACGACAATTATATATTTTTATTTAAAAACCTTTATCTTGGAATTTCAAATATAAAATAGGTAAAAATATGATTGGTTTGTGTCAACAACTAACCAAAACTATTAAAAAAATATATGAATGTTAACTTGTTAAAATTTATAAAGAGCGATGAATAACACCGCGATATTTTATATAAAGTGGCATAAATTATTATAGCGTATTCCTATAATAATTTATAATCTCCTAGTCATAGTTTATTGAAAAAAAACAGCTAAGAAGCAATTTTGTACTCAGTACTCAGTGTAGTCATAGAGTTAGCCCTGAATTCCATTGGTTCCGTAGTAATGATATTATAAAAAGTATATCTTAGTAGGTATGTTAGGTGTGTGTAATAGATAATTATTGTTTTTCACTTCGTTATTCAATAAAAAATAATAACACCCACATAAAAATAAGAATATTTATTCTCGTGTACAACTTCAGACCTAGATGCCTTGCCTTTTCATTATCGGAAACGATGATTTTGAGAATCGTAATCACATAAGGATTTAATTTGGGTAACTTGGTTACTGTGTAACTAACCTCAACCGTTTTTTTTTCAATGGAATAATTGAACGTTGTTCTTTAATGGCAGATACTTTAAACCTGAACTTGGTATTAGCATGCTCCAGAATACATTCGTTAATAGATTAAATCGAATAATTAGCTGTCTTCGAGACACACCTAAAAGAGAAGTAAATTTTAGCATTTCCTAGCCATGAAAAAACACAGCTCTTTACAAGTTCTTTATCGAGATAACGTATAAGTTATTGAGCATATCATGAAATGGCAAAAGCGACTAAAATGAGAAAGTTTAGATATAGCTATCTCACTCATACTCATGTATAACACGTAAAACGACAAGATGGCGGACGATATCCCGCGAAACGAAACATTTGCAGGCCGCCGCGCAGAGCATTCGATGACACACTGTTCTTCGAGAAACTTCTTTGCGTGCTGCTGGAATTTCAACCTGGAACAGCTGGATAAGGCGACAGCAGTTGGTGTCATATTTGGTAAGCATATTAGATCTCAGTTTTCTTTACAGGACCTCATTCTTATTTCGAACCCTGGTTTTTATATATCATTCTTTTTTTTACTATGTAGGTATTTAGCAGTATCGACTGACTAAGCCTGTTTTAGGAGCTTCTTTTTTGGTACTTCAGATTTCGCTTCTATTCGATGAAGTCCTTAAATGTAAAGTGTTTCCTGACGTTCTCTGTGAAAGGTCGTTCCTCTAGGTAAAAAAAATGGTAAATTCATTCAAAATTTTTCGAATTTTCGAATTAACCATAATTATTGTTACTTATTTAGATAATATTGCTAAATTGAAACCTTTAAAAAAATGTATTAGCAAATCCAAAACAGAAGAAAAAAAACACAAATTTAAGGTTATGATTCTGGACTATGCTACAAAATTTAAAATACGCTTATACTTATTGGCAGTTAGTGGCGTTTGAGGAAATGCGGCAACGTCGCATAGATTGAACACTGGCAAATGACGTGCGACTCGTGCCGCGACCGTGGCGTTTTTTAGAGCGATGTTGCCGGGCTGCTATTCATGTTCTTCTTAGTTCTTTTTATTTAGTTAGTACTTATTATTTCCATTACAGCATACTATAATATAATTACATATGTTCTTGTCAATTGATGTCTGACGCACTAAGCCATGTTAGACCTTGAAGCACAAAATACCTTTAGGAGATATTAATTTTAAGACACGGTATCACTACTGGAGTAACGTGCTTTGTGAATAGGTGCTTGACCTTTTATACCGTATGCTATATTACGAAGGCGCTCTTAGTCTAAAATATTATCTTTATTACTTATAGTTATATATGATATATATACTTATGATTAAAACTACTCCACATTTATTTGTACTCGATATCTGCTATTTCTTAACTAATTTTGTACATTATCAGGGATATTATTGGGGATCGCAGGTCCACATGTTTTTATATTTTTTAGTTTCGCTAATAACTGAAAGTAAAATGATATATAATGTTATGATTTTTGCTTCTTGGTATTATTTTGAGGAAAACATTTAGAATCACAAAACTTAATAATAAAAAAAACAATTTACGTGGAAACAGTTTATATAAATGCAACCATCGGTGACCGAGTTCGTAATATATCTGAGTGAGCGGAACCAAATCATTCATGTATGTATAAAAAGGCATATGAACACAATACAAAGCAGATTAGCTCTAGAATCGGAATTTAGAGATGTCCAATTTGTAGAGATAGTCCATTACGAATTATTTATATTGTCTATAAAGTAATTTACATTAATTATATTGTTTAAGACGGAGATGAGGGAGTAAAGAGTTTCATTCTTATATTCTTAGTGGCTTTGTCATCTCAAATGTTATTGGTTATATAAATTGTTCAATATTAGTACTTAATTCCTTAAAAACTAACCTGTACTATAAAAACTGCTAGATTGTTTGAATTAAATTGATTTAAGTTTCGTAGCCATCTTCTTCTCATTCTTTGTTACTGAAAGGCTAAAGGGGATACACGTTAATAATATCCTACCCATTCTATTTTAAACCCACATCCACGTCGGGCCTACTCGGCTTATTTCGTGTAGTTCGTGCGGATGCCTAACAATGAAGCGCTCCGGCAACGTCGCACGATCTCAAAACTCTATCATAATCAATTCACTTCTTCAGTATTGTTTTAATATAGATAGACAATTTAATTTCCACTATTACAACTAACGTGTCATATTTTTAGCTTTTAGTTTATACGGTACGTAATCATACCTGCAAATCTTAATATTATCATTAATAAATACTATTATTTATGTTGGCAAAGTACACGATATCGTTTAAAAGTTTAATTACACCAGCAGTTAAGTTAAGCGATTATTTTCTCTACCAACGCCTAATATGTAGAGAGAAGAGGAGTAGGTATTAGAAAAGTAGAACGCAAGAGAACGAAGCAACACTGCGTATTTTGATCTCGCTTGATATAAAGTGAACTCAATACGTCGTAGTACACAGAGCAATGATAATGTAGAGACAAACATTTATTGCCGCACCATTCGTGTTGTTTCGTGATAGGCTATTTCACTCTAACGTATTGTTATTTTCTATGTTTTGTCTCGTTTATACCCTGAACAGCTGCTGTGAACCGGAACATACTGGATTGCCGCGTCCGTAGGTTTCTCTGATTGTGCATTGCTCTTCGATTTTTAGTCCTATAATTCCCCATTTGGCGCTGCAATCGCGGCAGCCATTTTCTTCTTCTACTGTTACGTCACGTCAGTACCAACACCGCCGTGCTACAGAGTGCTTGTTTCGCGAGGTTATACTTTGTCTTCTTCACTTAGGATATTTACTTCTTCTTCTCCGTTTGTAGGTTAGTAATATTATATGTAGATTAGAATTTTGTCAGTATAATACTTAAGTACATGCACGTTTAATCCGTTAATTGTTTACCAATTTGGTTTATTGGTAGTGTATTATTGACATGCAAGAATGAGTGACATTTGCTCGTTTTTTTAACAATAAATGTAAGAAAATAAATAATATGCGTTTCGGGTTGCTGTCGTGTGATTAAATTACCATAGTTTTTTAATGTGAATCGGTTTTTTAAAGTTTTTTTTAAATATTTTTTAGCGATATTGACTAAACTAGTATTGACAGGTTGTTTATTTTATATTAATGGTAAATGCAGTACCTACGTAGTCATTGTGTTATTAGTAAAACGTGTTTTTGTTAAAAAAAACAAATTTCTCTATTAAAATAAGTCGATTTTGTTTGCATTCTTTATAAAGATAAAGAATATTTTGTTTTAACTGTCAAGTTTCTTGACATATGTTAGATAGAAAAAAGGAAACATTAAATGTGTCATCGCTATGGTTTTATGGATAAAACAAATTTATAGCAATAAAAAAATCTGCAATATTTATCTAGGTAATCTTCGTTACTTGGTCAGTGATAAGGTATCACCAGTTGAAGGTTCTCCTTGCGGAATTAAACATTCCTCTTCTCGTTGTAAACCTGTATTCTCATACATATATCCTCTTGTTCCGTATTCAGCGACCAGCGTTCGATAGATCGTCCGGCCAGCCCACACCTTCAACTGGATTTCCTACAGCTCATATGAAAGCACTGGTTGTCTCACTCTAGCTTGCGCTAATATCGTTTGAGTGAGCGTGATAGTCATGCATTCATCAGCGGTGTGTAGTTGCTCTAGAACTCATATCGTAATTCCGTCGTGCGCGTCTGGCGGTCGTCAGCCATATTTTGGTTTTGTGTCCTAAGGCCTCAATATTATGTTTAAGCAGAGAAATTCTGCTGGTAAATTATGCTAATAATATATTTGTGTATGTTTTCATGTCACCGTTATTTATTTTATTCGGTAGATAGGTCGGTTGTGTAGACAAAAGCATTTTGCAATGAATCTTGATCTTTGTTATATTAAGTGATAGCTGTTTTAATTAGCATGCTATGTGAAAAAAAAATTGTAATATTTATAATAACAAACCCGTAAATTTTAAATAAATGTGAATTATACATTCTATTTAACATCAAAGAGATTTATTTATATATATAGTCAAACCTGGAGAAGTGAGTAAGAACTGGGTAAGCGAGAGAACTCTACAAATGAGAGTATTTACTCGTAATTTTGCCCTCCTTAAACCGCTATAAGTGAGAAATCTAAATTCTGTATAAGTGACAGTCATTTATCACGCGTGAATCTCTATAAGTGACAGTTGAACGCGTTTAACTTGCTATTTATGACACATTCCTTAATTTTGAGATTATTTCATTCAAGCCAAATGTGCGTACCGGCTTGTTTGTCAAGCTTAATACAGTCAGTTCAGAAACAGCAGTTGCGAAGAAAGTTCCTGTACTTGCTCATAATGTGTAAAGCTAAAGCTTTGAAGGCATTGGAGACGCTTCACCAATTGTATGAATAAGCGGCGGTTAATACAACTATATTTGATAGAATTTATGAACTTAAAAAACTTACACAAAATTTAAAAACCGAATCGCAAAAGTAATTAACTGATTTTGTTCAAAATATAATATCGTTTTTATAATATTAATGAGATTGAACATTTATCTTCACTACTCTTTCATTAAATAAAATCATATTTGCCGTATTTTTGAAGAAAAAGTGAAACAGACCCCTTCTGTAACTCTGTAAGGTAGAAACTCGGGTTAGTGAGAAACCTCTATAAGGGAAAAAGCGCTCGCGGTCCCTTGAGCTATCCTTTATCCAGATTTGTCTGTAATTAATAAAAAGTTTATTAGTATTTTTAGTAGAACCACAAGATTATAAATTCCAAATTTGGGATAAACATACAAATACAAAATTAATACCCATTAATCCTATTTTCCAAACATTGTTCTCAATAATGAACTTAATTATTGGCAGAATTTATTATCGCCAACCTTGAATTGGTCAGTAAATGAAAACAGATGACACTAATGTGTGTCAAGTTAGCAATTGCTAACCATAGATGGCGCAAATACAGAATTTTAAGTCATTCAGTACTTATTGTGATATTATGATATAATAAATATGATATTTGAATGCCTATTTTTATATGGTCATTGTGCGGTTTATTATTATTATTATTTAATGGGTCTTGAACATAATGTTCACGACGAATTCGTTAGAGTAGGACAGGGAATTTGGGTCGAATTGGGAGTTAAAAATTAATTTCTTATGAAAATGGCGCCATCTATTCTTAGTATTAGCTAACATGATACAATAGCGTCATCTGTTTTCAGCTATTGTAGAAATCAATTCCAGGCTGGCGATAATTAATTCTCTCAATTATAAAGACTATTTTGAGAGTTAAGCAACACCGGCACTTTGCTATTTGTATTGATCATTTTAATGTATTGTGTAAAGTCCATGTAACGTCCCTTGATTTAACGACGAACTCCCTAAAGTCGAAATCCATTGGATTTGGTTGGTTAAGCTTATCTTCCATACAATGATACACTTTACGTAGCATCCTCTACATAACACCCACTCTCAATAACCACAACAATTGAGTAATAAAGTACTTTTATATTGCTAAAATTCGTAAATACTGCGCAGCTGTGTACGTTCTTATGTCGCTTTATTATCCTAGCCCGCAATAAACTCGACTGTCGGCATCATGCATACGAACTTGTTGACCATGACTAATAAGTAGGAGTCGTGGATTATCTTTACGTTATCATATTCTTAGTTGCTCACCAACGTTCAAACTGTAAACATGGCTATTAAAAGAAAATCACTGTGTGTTAGGTAGGTATTGATGAAAAAGTTTTACTGATAATCGCGATAGAAACGGGAGAGAAGATGAGTGATGTTGGCAAACGCTTTGGATTATTGGAAAAATGTTTATTTTATCACTAAGATGCCTCAATATCGCAAGATATTAATAAAATAAGTAAAAAATGCAACATAAAAAATGCAGACGTCACACAAAAATAACGACTATACGCAATAGTATTCAAATAATATTTTTTATGTACATAACTTATCACTAGTCTGAAATAAACTTTTTTTTCTAATTCAGATTTTTCTTCTCTCCATTTAACGACAACTCTATAAGGCCATACAATACACAATCCCTACAGTGTCGTTAGAGTTCACACCGTTTTATTAATTAAATTAATGAATATTTCTAAAAACCTACCCGACATTCTCATAAGTTATTTAAATTTAAGAGGCAGGCAAATTCGCAACCTTCTGGCATTGAGAGTGTCCATCGGCGGTATCACTTAACTTGAGTTTTGCAAAACGTGAAAATTTTCCTACTTACGACGCTTGCGCTGGAAAAACGCAAAAATCGTGTAAGATTGAACTACTCTTTAAAAATTCCATCATAGCATGTAGGTGAACTTGCCCAAAATCTTTACGTTTGAAAGACAACCTTGTGCTTCCGAAGTCATGCCCCTTATCGACAGGCCTGATCCATGGGATTGACATTATCTTATGCTCTCACGGGACGTTTTTCATACAATTTTTGGGCAATGGCCAGGGGCCCTTTGACATTATAATATTACGAGACCCGGTGAACTTCGTATCACCTACATATATTTCTGTAAAATGTGGTCAAAACTTAAAACAAACATTTAAATCACTAAAGTTTGTTTTTAAAATAGACCAAAGAGATCAGACCTTTTACTGTAGTAAAACAAATTTTTTATATAAATATATGTATGACAACCAAGTGAATTTTTTTTCTAAAAAAACAAGAGACTTCATCCCATCTCCATTTCTCGGCTAGGAACAAGTTTTATTGTAGTTTTTTTTAATATTTTTCTGTACTTAATGTTTATGTTTCCGTTTACGTTTAAACATTTCCTGGACTTTCACAAGTATTTCCAGATCGTAATTAGCCAAAACAGTCCAGCCATTCTCGAGTTTTAACGAGACAAAAAAACAGCAATTTATTTCTATATATCTAGATTGCTCTGACAGGAATGTGACTTGTTGACTTATTTTAAGTGACATTGACGATTTAAAAGCGTTGTTTTTGTCCTGCAAAAGTAAAGCTATATTTTTACGAGAAATTATTTTGCGATACTTTTAATAGAAAGAATATTTGATGGTTTGGTCATCTTGATATCAATATCTTTAGTTTCTATGACATTTGTCTCCATAAGCGTTTTCCACATCTCTGCCAAAATATACTCAGGTAAATCAAAATGATCACCAGAAAAAAAAGAGAGTGCATTCAAAGAGATAACTCGTAAGAAAGTAATGATTTAAGTGTCGTAGATAAAGCATTCCTTTCTACCGAGGCCACATAGTTTTTTTTATGACTTGGCAATTTCGATAATATTCGGGTTATAAAAACAAATTGTGAGGGGTTAAAATGCCTGTTTTAACTCATTAATTCTGTTAAAATTAAGTGAATTAACTTTTATAGTAATAAATATCCGTAAGTTTTTGTGGAATTTAGTTAGAGGGAAACGAAACAAACAATATTATGCCACTATACAATTCATATTGATTGACAGACTATATTTGTACGAAACTATATAATAGGACATTATAGTTTAGGCAATTATCCTTACATACTTTGATGGCACCAATTTGCACTTGATCAATATCGTTGATGTATCACAGAATTGTAACATAGTTTTCAAATTTTCTTGAATCGTCTTATTACTGCGACAACTTCCCCACGATGTTAGCGAAACCACAACCGCAACCTTAAGTCCTTTTAAATGAAAAACAAAATAACATTTGAAAATAATTAATTTCACACATTAAAACATTTTTAATAATAAGCAAGCTCTCCAGACATACATTGTACCATAATTTCTTTACGTATTAATCTGTTTCGTACCGTAAATATTACTTGAATTCGACAAATTCGAATTTTACCGAACAACGGGTAGTTCTCTACGAAACAAATTTAACTGCGATAGTTAAAGTTCGATTCTTCATTCATAGAACATAATGCCCCACAATACAGCGCTGTAGTCACTGTTTTTATTTATATTACTAAAAAACATTTTGTTTATATTCCAGGTCATTAAAACTACCGATATAACGCTTGGAAATGCAGAAAAATGCAATTGATTTTCGATAGTGATACAGATGCCGACATTAGAAAAGTAAATATGGCAGTCATTAATTCTGAAAATATTAATGAAAAATTTTCCAGTGACAGATTACTCGAGAAATTTAGTCAAAACGAGTGTGTAGATAATCGCCAAGAAGATGTTAAGAAAATGGCTGATGCTGAAGTCACAAGTAAAGATAATAACATAGAAAACAACTCGGATACGGGAATTGATTCGATTAATAACCATGCTACAATAGAAACAGTATTTCAGCATCAAACTGTAGAAATAAAAAATGAAGAAGACTCAAAAATTATTATTCCAGCAAAGTTACATAATCACGAAAATACAAATTTAAATACACATTGTAATGAATCCGACAAAAATAGTATTCTTGAGCGTAAATTATCATCAGAATTAACAGAAAACGTTGAAACTGAGTGCAACGAGGACATTTTACGGGTGACTATGTCGGAAATATGCAATAAAAAAGAAACAGTCAAAACAAATTTTAAAAATTCACCTTCATTGCGTTCTAAAGAAGAAATTGATTGCAATAATGAAGAAAATGCGATCCCACTAATAACTTTAAATGATAGCTTGGAAAATATGGATGTTGATCAAGAAAGCAATACTGAAAATTCTAAAATAAGTATTGAAGTAGGTTCAGTTGAACAGTCTTGCAAGAACAATATTGAAAATCTAAAACCGATTGTGGCATCCTCTAAAGAGAATGTAACAATGAGTGGGAAACAAATCGATTTAGGAAACGAATTGGTTGAAAACACAGCATTGCCACAGTCCGAAGCCATATCGCCAAATAAACTAATTGATCATGTTAAACAGGATGCAGTAAATATTAATATTAATTTAGATTCAATTATAGAGAGTTCTAATGTTAAACTAGATAAGTCACCTAAAGAAGAAGTAGCAAATTGCGAAACATTTCTGCCTATGGCTGTAAGCGATAAAAATATTAAAACAGGCATTACTCAAGTTACGAGTGAAACTCACGTAGATCCAAACACTATTGAAATTAATGATGACAGTTCACAGGACGATATCAGTCAAAAGGAACCCTCAGTTAACAATTCCACTACAGTTTCTCCAACAAATAAAGATAATAAGCTAAAAGGAAATAATGTTGCATCGCTTAGTAATGAAAATATTAAAGAGGAAATATCAAATAGCAGCGTCAAAGAATTAGGTAATTTAAATGAAAAAGACGAACAGGTTTGTATAAGTAAAGAAGACATCAACAACGTGATTAATAAACCTAGGATGGAAGAAGATAAATCTTTAGATAGTAATGTACAGAGTAAGTCTATAGAACAAAAGAAAGACATTCAAGTATCTCTTAAAAGTAAATTGTCAAATACTTTAGATATTTTATCTGATGACGATGAATATCCAGTAAGTGGACAAAATAAAAATATTCAAGAAACAAACAAACAATGTATTAATGTAGAAGACGATGATGATATTTTATTAATTGATGACGAAGACGCATCCAACGGAGAAAAAAAAATCCCAGCAGATAACTTATCACTTATACCTGCAAAGGATGTTAAAGAAATACTAGAAAATAATCAGGTTCATGCTGAAAAGAAACTCGAAAAGGAAACCAATAATGTGATAATTGCAAAAGGTAATTATTATTTCTAATAACTTTAAAAAAAATCTAGGAACAATTATTTGTAAATATTATGTAAAAAAATACAGGCATAATGCTTCAATTTGCTTACAATATCAGAAAGTATAATAAATTAGGAAATCAAATAATACATTCTTACATATTTAAAAGGAGGATCTAACATTTCTTTTAATATTTCAGATATGAATGAATTAGATGTAAAGGATGAAAAAAATACAGTGGTACCTGATACAGAAAAGTTAAAAAACGAAGCAGAGATACCATCTCCTCCAAGTAAACCTCTATTGCCTACAAACTTTTTGTCACTATGCAAGAAAAACGTCTCTGAAATGACTCGGAATGATCTGGAGGAATTCTGTATTATGAAAATAGTGGAGAGCGTAGTTGACAGGGGCAACATAGGCGAAATGAAATCCCAATTAAAGAAAATGGCTTTGTCATTAGATGAACATAGAAATAAAATTAAGTCAATTACAAAGCAAAATCAAGATCTCCAAGTAATTTTAAGATCCGTTCAGGAAGCATGTCGAAAAAATTCGTTAGTAACTCCATTAAAAATTACACGTTCTGTCGGTATTCAAGTCGTTACGGCCGAAAAGTCTAAACAAAAAGCAACAGCTCCAAGTCAAAACAATTTAGCAACAACCTCGCCAGCAAAGCCCGTACGCTCTCCATCGCTACAGAACAAGTCAAAACAAAATACAACTCCTTCACAAAATATACCAGTTCCAAGACTTGTACCAGCAAAAAGTTCACCTAGCAATCAAGCAAATCAGACTTCAAATAATAAAGTGCCAATTAATTTACAACCCACGGCTATAAGGCCGGCAGTACCAAGACCGGAAAAAAGGCCTTTCTCTAAAAGTCAAACAGGTTCTGATACTGTTGACTTAACAGATGACGAGCCTCCAAACAAAGTAGTAACCAGACCTGGAAATCAAGCTGTAAGGGTGATATCACCACAAAACCTTATGCCACCACAGCGGGTTCCAACGGTGAATAGTCCTAGAAAAGTTTACATTCCAATAGGTGGTGGCCAGGTTTCCAATGTTCGTCCTACGCAGCAAGCTTATATGCTTAAACCTGTTAATAATCAAAGTAAGTCAAACATTTTCTGATGTTACTCTCACCCATAGTTTGTCAAATTAATCTATTACCTTTTTTACTTTGCAGATGTAAGACAAAGAGTTCCTGGCATGAGAAGGGTCCATCCAGCACCATTACCAGAAAGTGGTAAACAGTACCAGGCAGTAAGTTGGAAAGGAATACCACCTGCACCAGAGATAAAGCTGTCTAAAGTCGAAAACGGAATAGTCATATCCTGGAAATTAGATAATTATAGAGAAGATGTTCATGAAAATATTGCCAGTTATCAAATATATGCCTATCAAGAAACGCCATCTCCTCCTAGCACAAATTTGTGGAAGAAAATAGGAGATGTAAAGGCTTTACCACTGCCAATGGCATGCACATTGACACAATTTGTACCAGGCTTTAAATACTATTTTGCAGTCAGAGCAGTTGATGTCAGGTCGCGACAAGGATCGTTTAGTAATCCTGGCAACATAATGCTTTTGAACAAATAACCTTACAGAAGACTGATTACTTTTTTAGATTGACTGTGTAAATAAAAGTGTTGTGTCTAGCACATTATTTGTAAATATTACTCAAGGCGGAAATAGTGACTATGTTTTCGTTTTTAGCTTATGTGAATTAAACTTTTAAGTAGTTATTTAATAAAACAAGTTATTATCACTTAGGTATTTTAATACAATTAGTAAAATAGAATTAAAAAGCTCATATAAATTAGAAACAAGTGGTGTCAATATGTCGATAGATTTAATTGTACATATTTACAAAAAATAGTGACGAGTCCTTTATATTAGATACAAAAAGAAATAGAAGTGAACGCTAATTTTAGTGATTGCTGTACGAATTAGGACCAGTCTTCAAAGACACCATGATACAAATATTTTATTTAATTTTATCGAAATTTGGTTATGCGAAGGAAAATTAAAGTTTATTCATAACAATATAATGTAGTGGCGCTTCTAGGTATATATAGAGGATAGTAATTTTTGCTCTAAGGGTAAGGTTCAGATTCACAGATCAATATTTTATTTTATTTCTTTAAAGTCGGTTCACGTTAAGCCATGCTTTTGAATCTCACCCTAAAGGTCTCGATTAGGTGACTCTAGTACATATCACAGACTATTTATTCTGATACGTGGTGTGGTCGAGGCCAACATATTGAGAAACACTGCAAAGGGCTCTGGAGTGAAAATATCCACCATAATATTAGGCTTGTCTTAACGCAGAGAAAGGTTGCTACGCTCATAAGTTCAGTTTTTAACTTATATAGTTTATGAAATAGTTTACTCCTTATCCAATAAAAATAAAAAATAGATAGTATATGTTTATCATTTCCATCTAATATTGCTTTATCTATGGTGAAAACTAAATACAATTTTGAAGGGTAGCTGACTTAAGTATCAGTATATTGTCAGATTGCGTCTGACTGATGGTACGAGTTGAAAATGGACATAAATATGAATATAACGTTGTATGCACCAAACTTCAAAGTCTGTGTCAATTTCTCATAGTTTCTAAAAGTAATAATTTCAAACTTTATTATTTTTGGTTTTCTATTTGTAAATCCTATAAACTGTTACCTGCAAAATCCTTAGTTAAATAATAATCATTCAGAGTGAAATTAATAAATTATTATATTATACGGATTTCGATCTATGTCGATGTACTTGCCATAGCATAAAGGCTCAGTCAGAATTCAGATACGTCTTGTTTCTTGCAGTGGTCAGTGCAGTGTTTTGCTAGCGAGCAATAACTTGTTGGCGTGTGGAAGTTTGTGATTCAGAGCTGGTGTAGAGACGCTCCTTTATCATTAAATGATTATTTCATTCGCTAAAACTATTAATATATAACAATAATAAACACATTTTCATATTGCGAAGTTTTCGATCTCCTGACGTAGTGACATATCGTTTCACAATTAGTACAGATTCCACGGTGGAATTTTGTGTACGTTGTTGAAAAACATCCGTGAGGTGTAATAAAGTGCACAGTGAATTTGCGGTGTAACAAAATAGTGTTATTTGTGCAGTGTGTATGTGAAATATGCTCGGTTATAGTCTACTAATTGGAAGACATTTGCAAGTAAGTTTCAAGAGTGTATAAACTACCTTATCTTTGTAAAATGTGCAATATACTTGTGACAAAGATAACATAATGGAGCAAACACTGGGTTCATATATTATTTACTTTATTTATTCTAAACTATACACTCTAATAAAATACTTGTAATAACTTTTAGACTATACAGATTTGTAAACTTATCCTTTTATATAATTTTGAAACAAAAAGTTAGCTATTATAGCTAACCTACTTATATATTGCAGGTACACATATACATAAAAATTGCTTCTTTTAAATTGTCATGTCTTTAATACTAGTAGTCTACAAATGTGATTTCACTGAAGAAAGTTGACATTTCTAGTTATGGAATTTTATAAAAACAATACACAAATATTTAGCAAAGTTAACTTATAAATATAGACAAAAGATGAGATATTATTATTGATATAATAAATGTGAAGAAATTAATACCCTTACAAAATATAAAATTATACTTAATTACATAGAATTGAAAATATATATTAATATGTTAAACTTAACTTAGACTCATAAATTATAAGAAAAATAGACTAAAATATAAAATAAACTGTGTAGTGCTCACATACAAATTAATTTATATCATATAAATTGCTTAAATAAATGTAGCAGTTTTATTTAAAACTCAGACATCTAAGTAAATACAACATATAATGTCTAAATAAAACATTACATAGGTAAACATCTGTTTTTATCAGTTATTGGACTGGAGAACAGGCCTTTGGTAATAAGGTATTAAATAGATTATGTTTAGTTTAGACATAATTATGTTAATTGTTCAGTCTGTATGTTAATCATATTCCTCAGTTAATCTTTCAAATAACTTAAGTGACCTTAGGCCATATTTTATACATAAAAACACATCATTCTTATATAAATAAAAGATTTAATACTTTTTATTTCTATAGATTTTATATATTATAGATATACATTATTAACATTGCAGTGCAAGCAATTTGATAATGGCTTAGTAAATTTTATTCAGGTGTTGATTAATACGAGAATTTGAGTAACCTGCATGTATTAAAAAAATCATTAATTTTGAAATGCTGGCTATGTAGCTATAAAGACCGGCAGGATCCGAAGTGAGGTTTAACTAGTTCTACTCACTTTCGCCCTGCCAACTTTCGCCAGCCACCAAATGCGAACAACATGTAACAAATTATTAATTTTATAGTGTTTGGATATCATTCAATAAATATAGATATACCTAATAGCAAACCAGTATTTTGTAGTTCTTAGTAGTATTTGTTCTTGTTTTATGATTTAGTTTGTCATTATTGACAATATATTACATAATTTATTCGCTTTGAAATTAATATACCTATTACTTGATCAATTACAAAAATATATCTTTTAATGCAGTTTAATGAAATATTGCATAGTTTTATGTTACATATACAGATAATTTTCCGAAGAATTCTCAGAATTTGATTATTAAGATATAGAAACTTTCTGAATATTAAAATGGTATCTAATGTGCATAATCAAATAGTGATAAATTTCACCACAGATAAGATAAGGTACATTGAAACATGTAATGTTTGTTAAAATGACCTTGATATTGCTATAGTCAACCTCAGCAGAGAAAGAGTTGCAGTATTCGATTTTTTTATTGCTAGTATCTATCTTTTAAAAGATACTTGTTGTATTTTATCAAATTTTATTTCCTAGACAAGATGATAGGTGATATTTAGGTTCGTAACGTTCCGCATTTCTCACGATGTTTGCCTTCACCCTACGAGCAAGTTCTATATGCGCTCATAGAAATAAAATTCCATGCTTGTTCAACCGAACCCGAACGTAAGACCTCAGTGCGAGTCGCATGCTTAAACCACTACGCCAATTCTAGTTTTTTTTTTAATAACTATTTATTTATAAAAAAACATTCCTGTCCTAACAGGTTATCCTAAATCGAAAAGACTACACAACAACTTAATAAAATTTACATACGAGACAAAAACAAACATAGGAATTATGTTGGTTAGATTAGCAAAAACAAAATTACTAAATACAAAAAATTTACTATTTATTTACTAACAACAATAATAGAACTTTTGCCAGTTCACTCAACGGACAATAACTAGATCCGTTAACCTATGTAATTCGTATATTAAGACAAACTCAACGATAATAAATAATATATTGTTTCAACAACGATTTTATCCTCTCATACTTTGCTATAATAGATTTTGTGTTGCAAGTATAAAATTAAAATTGCATGAAAACGAATCGATAGTCGATAGTGTGTCGTGAAAGCGAAACTAAATATACTTTCTCTATAATGAATCGGTAATAGGGCTTATTGAAGTGTCAGTCGTTACGAATAAATCGGCTTAGGGCGGGTATAAAGAATATTATTTTCTTATAAATTTTTATATGTTTCAAATACTATGACCATTAAGTACTTACTGGTATAAAACTACTATTGAGCAGTGTTGGCCTAGTGGCTTCAGGGTGCGACTCTCATCCCTGAGGTCGTAGGTTCGATCCCCGGCTGTGCACCAATGGATTTTCTTTCTATGTGCGCATTTAACATTAGCTCGAACGGTGAAGGAAAACATCGTGAGGAAACCGACTTGCCTTACACCAAAAAAGTCGTCGGGCACAGACGGCTGATCACCTACCTACTTGTCTATTAGTTTAACAAATGATCATGAAACAGATACAGAAATCTGAGGCCAAGACCTAAAAAGGTTGTAGCGTCATTGATTTATTTTATTTTATAAAACTATTATGCCGATGTTGATGACGTGATGAATATATATTTCGAAATTATTTCGTTTCCGTGACAATACAAAGTTTAGTACATGCCAAAAAATGATAAAAAAATAAGCAATAGCACAAGGTTTTACAATTTTTACACTAGTATAAAATTGTTTTTTATTTTGTTCAGCTGACTTGAGATGGAAAACAGATGTAATAGTTTACCGTAGAAAAAAATATTTTAAGCGTGAGAATTGTTTAGTATCGCAACAGGAATTCTGAATAATGTATTTAATAAAAGGAGAACAAAAAATTCTGCATTTTACATGAAGATAATTCATTTTCATAGTATCCATGTAAAAAAGGATGAAAACTAAAAATATGAATCACGATTATTTAAGATTTATTAAGATTATTGACAATTTATGACCAAAACTGGGCTAACTCCAATTAAAGCAACATTCTGCCTACGATTTTAAAGATTTAACACTGCGATTTTAAGAGTAATGTGTAAGACCACACACTTTGTAGGTCAATGGGTGTGACGCTGTCTCAGTCAACAAATGTAGTTAAATTTAAATTAAGTGCCAGATAAGATCATGGTTATTAAATTTTAACCAAACCTTTATGGCGAATTAGTAAGTATTAAGATTCTTTTGGATTATTAGCGTCGTAAAATACTGTTTTTTACCCACTGCACAGGTTCTACGTCCCAAAACGTGTCGTGGTCTCCGAAACGAGAAATTTCCAATGGCTGGGTTTCCGAAGGTCGATCCACTTTGTTGATAGGTGTGCTTCTTTCACTGTTCGTCTTAGCTCATGCGCTGAAGGTACCAGCCAACGTGTATCAGCCTTGTATTCACCTATTATATTGGGCTGGTGTCGCCATAATCCGTCATCACTTCTTGTCTGCCTTTGAAATTTACGCAATATTTCGCATTCCACAACTAGTATCTTCTGCTTCATTCATAGTTAGAGTCTAAGACTTACATGGCTTTCTTGACACTATTCATACCTTCAGTGCTGTCATTGCTAGATTTGTTTCAAGGCACTTCTTTAAGGCCAAATCTCCTGCAAGATTAGGCTCTATGTTGTCAATTTCTATAACTAGCGACTACAAATACGGTTTCTATAAATAACGACTCGAGGCTATTGCGACGGTTTTTGTTTAAAAACCCGGGCTTTAGTTACAGCAAGACTCGGAAATGGTATTTAGTTTTGTGTATAGGAAGATGTTGTCCTGGGCAGGGTTGAAAATATTTTTTTTAATTTTTATTATACAGTTTTGAACTGTGTTTGTTTTAAACGTGTGTTTTTCTTCTTTGTAGGTTAGGGCTTATTTCAAATTAATTCAAGATCTTTTCAAATTTTCCATAGTAAGTTTAACATTTACAAAACCCATTAATGGATATCTTTAATCAATTATAAATGCTTTAGATTCACCTGTATTTTCTAACAAATGTTAATTTTTAAATTAAGCGACTTAAAGGCTATCCCAGCGAGGCCTCCGGGCGGGACTTTCTGAACTGTAAATTCTTTTCTAGGGAAATCCAATATTTATATTCAAATGATGGGAATATCCACTAGTCCATTGGGAATTGAATTACTTTCTCTCGACAGCCGACATTAGGGACTTTCGTAACCTGCAGGGAATTACTTATGATTTCCATAAGTACGACCTTTATTTCTGATATTTAAATTCATTATTAATTCTGCGACTGAATATCAAATAAATGTCAACTCAAGTATGATAAAAAACACGGTTTTAAGTGAAACTGTTTTAAAACAACTTGTTTTTTTAATGATGCCTGAGGTGGTGGCAATACAATATTTTTGTTCTCTTCAATTACCTTAAACAAAGAAATTAGTGAGATTTCAAAGTTATAATAAAACAATTTTGTTAGTCATACAAATTAAATTATACCCCAAACCTAAATGTCGAAATGCCTGCATCTGGATTATACTCTGTACAAGGTTAATGACCTTTTATACCTTCGAACACACAGAAACCGGCGCAGCGGCCGGTATATATCTCCCAATAGTACTTGCGATTTTATTATTGAATTTTTGTACCGAGCTATATGAACATTGCAACATTAGCACAATGAATATTAAAAGTGAAAGAACTACATCGAAATTGCTAATGAAAGTGTCGGGACAAAAAATTAGTTCTTGATCCAATAAAGCTAACTTAGGAGTTATCAATAAGGGGAAATGAAGATGTTCAGAGGTTTTTAGGGGGTACTTTATTAAAACAAACTGTTTTCTTATAAAACGCATGTTCTATACAATATATTACTTCCATCTCAAACCGAGTGTACTTACAGTAAAAACTTTAGGGGCATTAATTCGATTTAGGTGTATTTGGTTCCAGTACATTCTGTTGGAGATGGCATGGCACCTAAGTAGGATATTAAAATATAGGCCAAACAATTGTACAGTTCAAGCCGTTAAAATGTGTTTCAAATATTTTTTAATATAGTTATATTATTATTAAATATATTAAGTCATAAAACGGTTCATAGCATCAATTACGATTTGTGTGTCAAGTGGCTTTCAATAATGAAATAAAAAATGTTATAGAGACGGAAATAGATTTTGTTTTTTTTATATGTAACAGGAGGGAAACGGCAGAAGGCTTACCTGATGTTAAATGAGACCGCCGCCCATGGACACTCACATTGCTCTGGCTCGCAAATGGGTTGCAAGGCCGGGCTTCTAAGAATTTGTACACTCTTTTGTTAAAGCAACTTAATTACTTCGGAAATACTTCAGTGAGTAGCTCAAGAAAGGCTCAGTTGTGGAACGGCGGACGTCGAGGTGATGTGGATGGTATTTTGTGTTTTACCTTGATGTTTGATGATGAAACTCAGCTGCCGAAATTAATCCGAACCATGCATCTGAGCACGTAGTAAATACCTACGGTAGTAGATGCAGAAAGACCCCACATCTCTATGCATCGCCAAGGGATGCTCGGAAAGTGACTCGTCGTCGACGATTCGACTCGCTTTTTGTTGAATACGGTCAAGCTTAAGGAGCTGGTACAGGGGAACTCCCGCCCAGTGTTGAGAACAGTAGGTACTCCATTTAGGGCCGAATTTGTGCTTCATGGAGTTGCAATGCTCGCCTTTCTGACCACACCAAGCCTTTCCTGTCAGATGACCACAAAACTGAACGTTATTCGATGTGTAACGATGTGTAAATGTTTTCGTAAAATAAGGGGTGGATAGAATGGGAACATGTATACCCTAGGAAACTTTCTGGACTTTGTGAGTGAAACAGGCTGCCTTATATAACCTTTGATGTAAAGAGTTTCGATAGTGTTCTAAAGTATTAAATTTTGTGTATTTTAGGCTTTTGGGTAGTTGAGGATTGTAAATTAAAACCTGAAAATTTTGAAAATGTAAACTGGGCCAATCGTGCGGTGTGAGTGACAGTCGTTATGGCACATGTATAGACCTAAAGACCCTGGGATCGTAGGTAACGAGACTTAAATCGACTCATTTTCCAACGATTACTTTAGTCATTTTAATCGAACCAGTTCCTATAGGATACAGATATTAGGATATTAGGAAGTTATATTAGGAAAATGAGCTCTCAGCTTGTTGATAGTGCATCAAGGTAGAAGCGAGCACAAAAGGTAGATAACAATATCGTACTATCTCACTAACTAAAACAAAAATGGCCCGGCAAACGGTCTATTGGCCGCATAGGTAGCTTAAAAAATTGTGTGCAGACAATATTATAGCTGTAGCAAGAACATAAGGCCTTCATTCTGGGATAGCCAAGATGGGATTCCGTCCCTACACTAAAGGACTGTGTATGTATACAATAAAAAAAAATTGTGGAATTTAAAGGACGTAATAACAATAAACATGTATTTTTAGTCATGTATTACAGATTTTCGTAAAATTAATTTAAGAAACGTATGAGAATTACCTATCCCTCGGTTGTTCTAGAATCTATTCTTAGACTGCGCGGTAAACCAGTTTCTCGTTTGGAATATAAAGTGGTTCAAAGTATTATCCGCAAAGGACATAGTAACAGTTTGATTGTTGAACTAATGAAAACTGCTCAATATTGGGGCCACTTTTATTCCATACTGTTCAAAATTAAATATCCAATTTTAGTTATTATACTCTTAGTCTACGTTACTTATTGCTATTTCCATTACTTCATGTTCTGTAGTATGGACCCATTTTGGGTATAGGCCTCCTGAACTTTTCATTAGGATCTGTTCTTAGCCAAACGGAACGTTTAAAAATACGATGCATTTTTTATTCCACTAGGAGTGCAAGTGTTGAATCATTTAAAGTTAATTAAAACCTAAGCGAATGATAATAATAATAGCCTTTATTGCTGTAAAATACTTATTCTAGTACATAATAATGTGAAGTACTGTAAACACTAATAATTAATAGGCAAGTCGGCTTGTCCTTGGAGATAGGCCTCCAATAGTTTCCACTCTTCTCGGTGTCTAGCTGTACGTAACCACATAGGGCCAGCCGCTCTACTTACATCATTTTCCCATCTTTTTATTTGCCTTCCTCATTTTCTTTTGTCATTGCGAATCGAATAATGACAATATAATGTCAACTGTTTTTAACAAGGTGACCCCAGTTAATATCTCATTTGCGTGCATTTTGGCATTTGTATGATTTTTTAAAGGATAATAAAAACAGAGAATCTGAGTTTTAGTAGAATTTTATTCTATACTAATTAAAATTGATTTGTGAATAACAATTTCCTTGTATTGCAGGAAAGGGAAACGATGCCGCTTCAAGCCAATATAGCAACATAATGGTACGTTTTTCTTCCTACTATAGAGAATTAGTTTACCTTGATAGATGTTAGGCTCGGTCAGTTATTGAACAACTAAGATGAGTACAGACTAATTCAATTATAGAAGAAATAGTCAGTATCCAAAATGTTGTTTCTATAATAATAAATAGTTGAGACTTATTTATTCCTTGAAACATTAATCCATCATTACAAAAGATACCTACGCTTAAAAGTGTATAGAAGTTTTTCCAAGCACCTCTTCGTCTCTCTCTATCTTGAGGATTTTTCTCTCAATTTTCCCCAGCAATTTCTTTGAGCTCGTGCAATAGGGCAACCTCTCTTTCTTTACTCTGGTGGCCTTTTCCACCTTGCTACCATTTTGTTCATTTTTTGTTCATGGTAGCGGTGTGGCCCGGACCTTTTCACTTAAGTTTTTTGTGGGATAGTCCATCAATAATAAAATACAAAATTATAAATAGTAATTGGTATATTAGTTCTGTAGCTTAGACGTAAGTCCTACAGCTTTAGGCAGGGCTTTATTTGAGATAGATCAAAGTAATCTTACATTGATTGATTTTAATATCACCGAAATTTTGAATACTGTATATATAGAAGTATACATACAAATTACTAATTTTTCTATAACGCGATTGCCTACCCAATATAACGCGGATTTACCAAGTTATATTTCAGTAGTGTGAAATTTATTATTTATTTAAATTAGTTCCAAAACAACGTGTATGCATAAAATTATACAAGATTTGTTACCGCAAATTTTACTCACATACACAGCAATTATATTAGAATTCACAACTAAAAAATAAATATATACGATTCTGGATGGCTCGAAGGTACAAAATGTACGGTTCCTAGGTCGTCAAGGCGCTTTAAATAATAGAGGTTTCTTGTTCTACACTCGCGTATTACAATAGACTATGAGCGAATTAATGAAATGTTAATCGCTATGCACCGAATGAATGCAATTTAACAGTCAAAAAGTGTCTACGTCTGTATATGCTCTCGGGGTATAACTCCGACGATTTAGGAAATCGTCACGCTTATAAAACTTAGAAAGCCTGAGTGAGCAAAATGTACAGCCTTGGCTCGTACAATAACTAAAACTAAGTATAAACTTAAATCTCATTAAGAGCATGATAAACAAAGTTACGGTAAGTTGGAAGATTGTTGTAAAATCTACTGTTGAATGATTTGTCAAGTCCAGTTTTGCGTTCAATTGTGTTGTCATTAAATTAAATAAGTTTATTAAATTCCTTTAACGCGGTAGACACGGACCGCTGGGATTACTGTACGATACCATCACCGAACTGATAAAGCCATATCGCAATTTATTTTCCTACGATACATACATAGTCTGATCTTTACAGTACATATTTATGTATAATTCTTGAGACCCATGTTAGATTATTCACGGATTATAGTATATTTTTCCACACAAGACGGAAAAAAACTATATTAAATTAGTTCAATATCTATTATGTAAGTTGGATAAGTGGCGAAGTGCGTGTCATTCTATTAGCATCGATTACAAGGACGTATAAGAACAATGTAATGATTGTCGAATAGAAAGACGAATTTCTTCCGTGGTGGGCTAATCATATCTTAACATATAAACTTTAGACATCGAGGGAGAACGTGGAACGTTTATAAAAAAGAAAAAAAGTATTTGTAAGAAATGAAGACAAAAATGAAGATTTTTTTAAGGCCGTCCATTGTGGCCGTCCATCTATCATCTCATTGTGGAACTAGCTGTCAGTAGAGGTATTTCTAAATGGGCCTTCAAGAGCTTGGCCTCTGAAAGGTCGGCAACACACCCGCTTATTGCAGGTGTATGTGTGGCTGTTATTACTGTTGTTATTAATAACTACTTAATTTTAGGATATATGTTATATATATATATAACAAGATATAGTAGCATTACAGACTTTATAAATAGATTAGTTAATTTAAAAAATATATATTATGTATGTTACTATTACATACATTTACAAGTACTTGTTCTCTTTTTCTACACACAGTATTTATTCAGGCATATCAATGGTCGCGTTCTGGATATGACTTCTGTTTAATGAGTCTTCTGTTTCGTGCTTTCTATTATACGCGTTCATTACTAGAGTCATACGCAGTTTATAAGTAGTCTGTACTGTTGAATTAGGTACTATTTAGTATATTTACTCATGTATGTAAATGTTGCAACATGAGAAATAAATAATTTAAATCTTAGCATTAATTAATATCCAAATAAGATACAGGCTGATACGTTTCATCGTGATATACTAGATACAAATTGTTGCACTGTAGTTGTTATAGAAACAAGGAATAAACATATTTGTCAAGCAAGGGAGATAGCGTTCCTCAGCGATTTTTAAGATTGGTAGGATCGGATAAATAATACGCTTAGTTAAAATGGATCGCTTAGATTTTTGAATAAAGAGTTGGGGTTCACCCCAAGAGGCAATGCGTGTGCGCACCCCCTGAGGGTTATTTGGGGCTCAAATTATTCTGCTATTTGTTTTTTTTATAACATGGGGTAAATGGGTAGGAGGATCACCTTATGTTAAATGATACCGCCACCCATGGACACCCTTAATGCCAGGTGGTTCATGGAATTAGTACGCTCTTTTCTGAAGGACCTTAAGTCGTATTGTCCGGAAATAGTTTAGTGGGCAGCTAGTTCCACATAATGTTGGTGCCCGGCAAATAATGACTTAAAAACGTTCAGTTGTGGAGAGGATGACAAGGTGGAAATTTCGAATCCTGCCTCAATGTCCGTGATGAAACCCAGCTGGTAGCAGCAGGTATTAATGCGAAGTACTTCTCGTAATAACTCGTGGTAGAAATTGGATGACGATGGCACACAATAAATTAGGGTGGAAAAAGTCGGAGGAGGCCTTCTCCCGGACAGTATAATAACCCGTGGTATCTATCATCTCTATGCAACGCCAAGGGATAAAGCCGCTCGGTAATGCTCTGGGTGGTATTATCCACTATAGATCATGTCAATACAATCAATACTTTTTTTATCCAAACCAGACTGATGTGGCGGCAGTAGTTAGGAATTCAAAAAAATCTTATGACATCGCTGTCAAATCATAACTAAAAGTGATATTTGCCATTAGCCCATTTCAGAGATGAAGATAGAAATTAATAGTTTCTAACAAAAGTTACATAGAGAAATCCGTGAAGCGTAAAAATTGCTAAATCGATTTCACACGCAGATCTAGACAGTTTCTCAAGGTGCGCTCATTCCATATTTCTAACAAACAGTCATTGTTTTCAATTTACGCAACAGTTGATTGTATTTTCGGTCGCATACGGAATTAACCCATGACGTTGGGGGCATGGCTAGTAAGTAACACCGTAAAGGTGTTTTAATATTTCTTCCATATATTTAGAGCCACCAGGGAAAAGAAAGAGAGTTCGCCCTCTTGCACGGTGGGCTGACGACCATAATTAAGTTGGCGAGAAGGGGGAACATTTGGAGAAAATGCTCAAGATAGAGATAGGAGCGAGATGGATGAGACCTATGCTCGAACTATTAAAAATATATATTATTTTTGTGTAAAATTTTAAATGTATCCTTTGTAAAGAATACATTTAAAATATATGTATATATATAAATACCTTTAAATTTCTGCTGTACAAACATTACCTGTCCACATCGTATCCCTAGCTTTCTTACTAACAACCAACTGGCAGCTGAAACTATCTCCTTTGCTCCGACATTCATAATAATGACTGAAGTTATTATTACTACAGACATTGAAAACTCTGTTTTTTTTTTATATACTTTTACAAAAGATTTCATTACTTACACTGCTAACTTTTACTAATATGATTTTTTTCGATTATGTATTAATATTATTATATTAGTTTTATTTTTTGCGACTCTGGCGCAATCTTGCTGCTGGGATCTCTGGCAGAACGACCTGCGCAGTGATACAGTCTGCTCCTCAGCATAATGAGCCAATTAGAACCTCAGCACACACGCATTACACAAAACGTACCTTGTTTTTTAAAAGAAAAAATTGATATCTTTCATCTTTTATTTTTGTATTTTGTTAGTCTAATCTAAATGTCTAAGTCTAATGACTAAAATAAAATATGTATTTTTCTGAAGTTGTGCAAAAAAATTTCTTAAATGTTTCAGTAAATCAATTGTTAGCTAAAAACAAACAAAAAAAACGATTAAAATAACACAAATCTCCAAAAGATACTGTATTCATTAATCATAAAATTTTGTCCCTGATAATGAAATAAAAAATCTATTCATATTGGAAAAACTAATCAACCACAGAACAGTTTTGAACTAATTTAACTTTGATGTAATTAAATTATAATTACAATGGCAGCTGATACTGTTGCCATTGCTCCGACATCCATAAATACCTGAAGTTTATTGTCTGAAAAACTTAATATTGCAAAGCTATAATAATAGCGTTGCTAATATTTTTCCTTATATTAATATACAATTTAAAAATAATAGACAATCTATACAAAATTCTCTTATGACGGAAGCACTAGTTTTGATATATCAAATAGAAGAAATATGTTTGCCTTTTTGGGTCTACAAGTTTACGTCTGGAAAGAAAACAATTTTTAACCGGATTGAAGCTATGTATTATAATAAACTTATATTGTCACCGTGACCACGCACGCTGTGCACGCGAAACGTCTGAAAAATTTGAATATAAAAATTATGTAAAATAATTATAAGTTTATAATAATACATAGCTTAATACATAGCTATAATAATAATAGACAATACTAGTTTTACGTCTCTTAGATGGTAATTACGAATAAAGAATGTAATTATTACACCTTCTGTTGTATAAAAAAGAGCATCGTCCTCGCTGCCCCTTTTGGGCGTCCCGGCTCCTTTGCCTCTCATATAAAAACGCCAGCCCTTATCGAATTTCTAGGTGGATCTTCCAATTTAACCTTAAGTCGATTAATCTCAGTGACGATATGCGCTTGAAGGGCTAATGAGTCATGCAGGAAGACATTTCAATGCCTTGTTCGAGTGACCTACTGTTTGTTTACATTAACACTTATCTGTATGTAAGTGTACCCATTGATAACAGAGGAAAATATGTTTTAAATGTGTTAGTTAAAACTTTAATTTAAATGGGAATCGACTTTGATAAGTATTGACTTTCTCTATTGTAACCGATGCAAGAATTTAAGAAAATTCGATTTTTTTAACACGTTTATATGCCAATATCTCATTGATTTTAATCAGTGCTCATGTCCCCAAAACTTTGAGTAATAACACACAAGTCAAGTTTTTTTAGCTATTAACAAAATACTCAGAATACTCTTCTAACAGGTGACAGGAGGTGGTGTAAATCGAAAATCAGAACAGAAAAATCACACACGAAACAAAAACCAAACAAGAAATTAATTTGGAAAAATAAGTTAAAGCGATACACGATAGGCACTATGAAATGATAGAACTTTTGTCAGTTCACACAACGGAACATAAAAAAGGTCGGTTAACCTATGTAACCAATTTTTTGTAATAATAATCAGGTAAGTTGGCCTGTACCAAGATCGGTGGTGGTGCCTCCTGCCCTGATTCCTCTTCCATAAATAGTTTATAAATGAGGATCAATAACTTTTATAAGTACGTCATACTATAAAATATATTTGTCTTGATAATTTTAAGTCAATACGAATTAGTCAAATATAGAGAAAAAATCAACAGTGTTTTGCGTCAAAGTAAACGAAATATTGAGTTTGATTGTTTAAATACTTTGGAAGGACCAACGCTGGTCAGGGGAGCCTCCTCCCCTTGATTCCTCTTCCATAAATAGTTTATATAATGATTTTTAAGGATCGAGAACTTCTATAACTACGTCATACTATAAAATATATTTGTCTTGATAACTTTAAGCCAATACAAATTAGTCAAATATCAAGACAAAATCAACAATGTTTTGCTTCTGCCTTTCATTATTTAAATACTTTGGAAGGACCAACGCTGGTCAGGGGAGCGTCCTGCCCTTGATGCCTCTACCATAAATAGTTTAAGTAATATGCGAGGATCAAGAACTTCTATAACTACGTCATACTATAAAATATATTTGTCATGATAATATTAAGTATTCGTATTGACTTCAATCAAATATTAAGAAAAATCAACAATGTTTTGCGTCAAAGCAAACGGAACATTGAGTTTGATCAATCAAATACTTTATAAAGATGATTGGGTAAACACTGTATAACAATTATTTTATTAATTTATAACGAGTTCGTTCTAGTATATCTGCTATGTACATGTTAAATAGAATATTTGTTTTGAAATTAATTATCACCCCTTATCTATAATAATATCGTAAGTGGAAATATAGAGCGTTTATTAAGGCATTTTGTCGCACACCATCTCTATATGGAACCAGTTGCCTACTGAAGCATTTCCGCGATACAACTGAGGGTCATTCAAGAAGAAAAGTACCAATTGTTATACGGCAACGCAATTGCGAGCCATAATGCGTAAGCAACCGAATAAACCAAATGAGTAACTATGGCACATGCGCACTTGTAGGAAGATTCTTAAGAATATGTCTCATAAAAATGTTAGGCTTTCATTTAATATATATTAAAAGCCAACAATATTAATAATTTCTTAGACTAAGTGTTACCTAATCAACATCAGAATAATACAAATAAAGATATGGTAGTTGGCGGAAACTGGCTGATATACTCTTACTCATTTAAGATAAGAGAATGTAATGGTCAATGTTGAAACATGTATACAGCGAAGAATTTGCTACCTGATTATTTACGATTATGAATAAATAAACTTGAGGCATGTATGAAGCCTGCCTAGTGATTAATCAAACGTCATAGATTATGCAACATTTTTGTAAAATCGTACGTACGTATAGTACGTGTAAAACCGTTGTTATTGTTTTTGTAAAATTCGACAAAACGTGTATTTTATCCTTAATGAGGGTAGTCGCAAATAGATTCTAGTGGTTAATAAAAAGATTAACGGTGACCTAAATCAAAACGCCTGACCGTAGTTTAGAGCCAATTAAATGTTCACGTTGGAGTTCCATTAATGAATCCTAACGATCACGCGGAATCCAGGTCATTACTGAGTGGAACCACTCAGCTGTACTGCACTATGTAATGTACGCAATGTTTTTCAAAATAGCTAACGTATGCGATATCCATTTTTAAAATTTCTACCGCGAGAAATAAATTCGTTTAAGTGTTTTGTTAAGTTTCTCAGTACTGATACCATAACAAGTATTGGTCGACGACTCGATTGAAAACGTTTCTTTTTATTATGACGACACGACCAAGAAATTTCTCGATTGTTCGTTTAAGTGTATTTCCCATGTGATATGATTGTGTAATTAAAGTGAATTAATAGAAATCAAGAGTGTTTTGTTTGATGAATCATATTTCATACAGATTAGTGTAACCGAATTAACTCAAGTTAGCCTTGAATCTTGTGAGTGTAAATTATCTCGAGAAGTGACCGGTTATCGGTCTAATGTAATTTCACTCGGTTGAGATTTGTTTATGATGTTTGACATTAACCAGTGCCAATTGCTTTTAAATATTTTTCGTTAGTCAGATTTTTATCGGGGATTGACTATTATTGGCAGTTTTATTTTGAAAACATTGAATGAAGATTCATATATTAAGTTTTAATGCAGACGGCGTAGGTAGGGTTCGGCCTTCATAACAATTAGATGACAGATACTTGGAAGTGAGTATGCAATTTATACTTAGTCATCAAATTATGTTATTTGTTGCAGGCGTATTCACTATCGCGGCAGTCTCGTATCGCTGCCAACGATGTTGCGACCGGAGTCCCCTCTCGCTGACCATCGCAGCCTTCTGCCGCGACGGCTGCTTCCGGTCAAGGCACAGATAGCACCCGCCGACAAAAAGAAGAACCGCAGATCTCTCGAACTTAACCCCCCGTCCGATCACCCCACTTATGACTATCCGAAACTCCTCATCTCAAAAACCACAGATTCCCTCAACACAGAGTGCCCTCGCAAACACTTAAATAAACAAGATTCGACTGATAGCTTAAAGAGGGCGCTCCTCGCCAAAGAGGACAAAAAGCTCAAGGACGATAAGAAAGTTGCGAAGCAGGATTCGAGTGAAAGCCTTAAGAAGGCTTTGCTATGCAAGCAGGACTCGAATGATAGTCAGAAGCGAGTGGAAGTCGATGTTAAATGGACGCTAAAGGAGGAAAAAAGGGAGGTGAAGCGGGGTAGCGATAAGAAAGGGTTGCTAGAGACTGATATAGATGAGACTTACAAACGGATTTATGAAAGGAGGACCGGATGTGCCCGGCCCACATTAACACCCGTGGCAGAGAAAGGGGTGTCTGCAAAGTCTCCTAATGGGAGTCCCATCACCCCTGGGGTGGCGGCGGTGGCTGAAGGTGTAGTTCGGTGGGGGAGTGGGCTCCTATCGCCAAAAGAAGAACCAAGACTTCGACCGGCCAGGAGCTGGTACGGCTATGGAACTCTACCGTCAGATAGTGATAAGGTAAGTTTGTTTACAAACTTGTAAATTATTTATTACGTAGTATAACTTGACAAAACTGAAGTATTTCCGAACCAATTCGACATCGTTCACTACATGAGTTGAGCCTTTTGCCCGTTTGCCTCCTGTTAGATTAAAAAAAAACACTGAATGCGAAAAAAAATGGAAACAAATTTGGTTTTTCCACCTATAAATATAATCCATTTTTACCCATGATGAGTTTTTTTACCATTTATTAAATAATTTTGTTGGGTTTTCCTGTGATATTAATCGGTCGGATAACCCAAGCATTCGCCATTTAATTGAGAGGGTTTCGTTGCTATGTTAACAGCATTTTATCATTATTTTTCCTTCCTTAGAAATATCTGAGAAATATTAAGAGTGTTTTTTAATGTGTTTTGTGTGTTTTTTTTAGTGTTCTGCACGATCACGATCTAGCCTCACTTAAGATTAATAAGTAATTTTAAACTAATCTAATTTAAAAAAGATATTTAAAATAAGAAAGTGTCCAATAAGGCTCTATTAAGTGAAAGACACTTTGTTTTCAAGTGATAACATTCAATTGAGCATTTGTACCGACATTTATAATATAGAGCATACAACAAAAGTATCCAAATGCAGAGAATACGAGAATAAACATTACTCATGCACTCATATGAACGGGGTCAACCCTCAAACATTGTTATTCTTTATTTATACAAGTATTTCGGCTCTGCGCTGAATACAGAATGTTTATCGTCCGTGAATACCAAGAGAAATTAAGGTTTCATACACTGGACCGACGGTATATGCAATCATTTCCCTCGTGTATTCGTACTTATTATAATACAGGAGCAATGTTGGGCGTGCGACTCTCATCCCTGAGGTCGTAGGTTCGATCCCTGCATCAATGGAGTTTGATTCTATGTGCGCATTTAACATTCGTTCGAACGGTGAAGGAAAACATCGTGAGGAAACCGTCTTGATTTAGAGCCAAAAAGACTTAAGCACTTAAAACTAATTCACTAACACGCTAATTCGTATGGTTTTGTCATTTTCAATCTTCAATTTTTTTTTATATAAATGTTCTTGTCATAACTTTTTAAAAGCAGATTATTTTCGAGTGTTGCGCGTTAGTTTTACTTACTAGGTTAGGTTTTACTACAATAGGTAACTATTCACGACTAACTAAAAACACGCCTGAAATTCTACCTAGCGTCCTACAAGGAAAGAGCGTACCAATTCTTAAAATGCCAGCAACGCACTCGCGAGCCCTCTGTCATTGAGGGTGTCCATGTGCGGCGGTATCACTTAACATCAGATGAGCCTCCCGTTTTTTGTTCTATAAAAAAAACGTAAACTGTTCTCAATAAAATAAGCAAATTGTTTAATCACATACTCAAAATTTGAATTCCTTGATAATTTGTCTATGGGTAAACAGATACTAAATGCGATGTTATTGATAACATACAATCAAAATAGGTCTTTCGGTTATCTGAAATATTCGCTTGTTGGACGCTTTGTTTTCAAGGTCTAGGTCGTAGCATGTAGTTATTTTTAGCGCTAGAAATAATAAAGTCTTGTGATGTTATTGTTGACGTAGCGCCATTGTCGCTTACGTGTAAAAACTGGAACAATGCAATATGAAATGGAATGGAATGTGTCTCGGGAAGGGGGTCATTTGTGTAACATTGTCCAAAAGTTTTTTTATAAAGGGCAAACTGACAGGAGGCTCACCTGTTGTTAAGTGGATACCATCGACACTCAGTGCCAGAGTTTAAGGAATTGGTACGCTCTTCATAAAGGACTACGGTCCTTCAAGAAGAAGAGCGTAGTGAGGTGAGTTGGTTCAGACATACTTCAGCGGCAGCTGGTTCCACGTAGTGCTGGGTCCATATGATGCGCGGCAAAAACTGCCTTAAGAAACGCTCAGTTATGAAACGACGGACGTCGAGGTGATACGTGTGGTACAAATATGGATGCATCATGCAAGTGATTTAACATACGGGTGTAACTTCTACGTCGCGTTTCTGAGTTTCCAGGTTGAATATATTCGTGTATGCGGTGATGTTAGTTATTTCGACTACGTATTTGCGTGTTGTTCCCACGAGAATGTATTTCACCGTTCCAGGTGCTGATATAGGACAAATCTTTGTTTTTAATTTATTTTTTTATCATTTATTACTTAAGATGTCATGTGAAACATGGTCCATTGATTTGAGAACTGACAGTAATTGTAAAACTAGAAGCATTTCATATACATTTTGACGTTCATAAGTGTACATTGTTTTACCTATATGAATAAATGATTTTGAATATCCCTTCCTAAGTCATGGATTATTGAATGAGTAATTTGGCGTTGACAACCCTAGCATTCGATGATTTACCGTTATGAACTGCGAGAATAGCCTCAATTTGAATTTTCAAGGAATTGTGAGTAAAAATGATAATACACAACTTAATCCAATGACGAATGTTGCTAATTAGTAATATGGAATTATAATTAGCCCTAACTATATTTAAATGTAATTAATTCTAGGATGTATATTTAACGATATTTAATTGACTTGTTTAAGGTATCTCGGACTATGCTTGAAAGGCTTATTAAGAATATCCATAGCCCTAAATCACCTGCATTATGAGCACAACACACATACACACTCTCTTGTACATAGCCTTACTATACCTATTTACAATTACTACTATCTTCTATCTACTTACTATTTACAATTAGGCTTCTTTTGTAGAATGGGGGGGGGGGGGGGGGGCAAACAGGTCTACGGGACACTTAAAAAGGCCATTTAGAGGCCGATTTTTATTACGTATTATATTTTATATGGAAGAGAGATATTTGAGAGTATCCATATGCGGCGGTGTCACTTAACATCAGGTCAGCCTCCAGTCCGTTCGCCTTATGTTCTATAACAAAATATCCGTCTTAAGAGGTCCGTTTAAGAGGATTTTAATTACACGTACAGAATATTTATATATATAGTCCAGCCGTTATGCATTTATTATGCATAAATAAATCAAACAAGAAAAACTAGAACGTACCATACCGTCGTATAACCATGAGACAAAAACACTGATTCAACAATTGACAACAATCAATCCGAATAAAAAGTAACTTGTTAAGGAAGTAAATTACAAGGAGAATGCGCAGTCGCAATTATCTCAAAGTAACTGTGCCCTGCGGTTTTATTCGCGTTTTCGCTCATAGCCTAATGTTATTAGCCTTTATCGATAGACAAATGTATTCGAAACAGTCCTGAGAGCCTAACTAAACGAACAGCTTAAAAATAGATAGACCAGAGACAACTAGAATTGTTTACGTAAAAATATTTTCCACCTAAGCCCCCGAATTAGACGATATCAAGGAATTCGGGAGCGTCATAACTAAACTTGTATTATCACGAACGCGCGCGTCGTGCGGTCGTCTCGTGCGTGCACTGAACAATATTATTTTTGATAAGTTTATGTGTGATTTTTTAAAGTGTTTAGTGGTTTTTGTGATTATGCCGGGTGATTTTAAACGTTCGAGGGTATGTAATAGCTTATTTTGTTTGGATGTTTGGGTCTGAAAATAAATAAAATCGCTAATATATCGCTTTTGTTGTAAAATGTAATTTATATACCGTGTTCGTAGTAAATTAATAATTATAATGATTTTTAACGTTCGAGGGTATGTAGAGGCTTATTTTGTTTAGACATTTATATTAATAAATAATATACATATATTGAAACTTTAAAAGAAGAGGAAATATATATCGCTATTGTTATTCGTTTTTATAAAAGTAAAATGTTGTTTTATATTCTCAAATGGAATAATTTTAATTATACAATTTCCGTTTAATGCCAAAGAAATATTAATGTTAGCGTATTTTTGCATGCTTGCTGGAGGCCAGCACAGGGCGGCTTTAATATGTAAACAATTTTAAATAACTTTCATGGTAGTGTTGCATGAGCACTTGACTTAGGGAATTTACTTTACTTGCTTTTAATATCAGACTAACAATATATAATTAACTAGCGGATCCGACAGGCGTTGACCTGTACACATGTCT
The DNA here is from genome assembly GCF_905147105.1 of Pieris brassicae. Lineage (NCBI taxonomy): Eukaryota > Metazoa > Arthropoda > Insecta > Lepidoptera > Pieridae > Pieris > Pieris brassicae. The sequence continues at coordinate 9,709,243 of NC_059674.1, read as the reverse complement.
TTAAAAAAAGTTATGATGTAAACCATATCGACTCCATTAGAACACACAAAAAAATTCGTCAAAATCTGTCCAGCCGATTAATGACATCTGCCGGGCTGATTTGTGAATCTAAACCATCCAGGCCACCTTAACGCATACAAGGTTTGAGTAAATAGGAGTTGAGTGACATACACACGTACAGTAGAATTATATATATAATGATAGTGGTTTACTTAGCAATTGATTGACAAAAAGCAACGTTTTATATGAGTTATTGTTACCTACTTGACTTTTAAAATGTGGAAGGTCAGGTATTTATACTGGAAATGCGTTGGCGCCTCCTACGTGGACCGTAAGACCGTTAAGAGAGTGTAAAAGACTGAAACCACCTCGCTCGTGTAGTATTATTGTTAGGTTTTTTTTTATAGAACTGAGGGCAAACGGGCAGGAGGCATCGATTGACACTCAGTGCCAGAAGGTTCGCAAGTGCGTTGCCAGTCTATTAAGAATTGGTACGCTCTCTTCTTAGGGTTGAATTGGTTCGGAAATACTTCAGTGGACAGCTGGTTTCACATAGTGGTGGTACGCGGCAAAGAAAATAAAATAAATCAATAGCGCTACAACCTTTTTAAGTCTGGGCCTCAGATTTCTGTATCTGTTACATGATCATTTGTAAATTGAATAGGCAAGTAGGTGATCAGCCTTCTGTGCCTGACGCACGCCGTCGACGTTTTGGTTCAAAGGCAAGTCGGTTTCCTCACGACGTTTTCCTTCACCATTCGAACTAATATTAAATGCGCACATAGAAAGAAAATCCATTGGTGCCGGGGTTCGAACCTACGACCTCAGGGATGGGAGTCGCACGCTGAAGCCACTAGGCCAACACTGCTCAAATGCTGTTGATAAATAATAAAGCCAAGTTGACCAACCTTCCCTGCCTCAACTGTTACCGGTATTAAAAGATATATATTTTTATATATGATGATATCTGAAATTATAGTAATAAAATGTTTTTTTTAAATAACAACACTGATTTTTATAGGCCAATGCCTAATAAAAATAAGTATGTTATGTTCCCTATGTTTATGGTATATTTATGTCAAAAATTTCTAATTAACTTAAATCTAAAAATTCGACCTTAAGCGCTCTTAATATGAGAAATATTTATTATTTTACTAGCTTTTTAGCTAGTCCAGTAAATATGTCCACATGACATATAAATAGAACAAGATAGCATTTTCCTGTTATTCTTTGTTTAGAGCGTAGGGCAATGACATAAGGCCTATAGTGAATATGTGAATTTCCGCAAAGAGTTAGATTTGTATGAACTCTGTTATTATAAAAATCTGTTAATGATTGAACTCCTGTTGCAGTCATAGTATCCTGACCAGTTTAATATGCTGACATAAAATTAGCGGCCCAAATTTCTTTATCGTTTCATCTATTAATAGCTACAATTTTTTATAACATTATAAATTATAAGAATTTACGACCATATCTCTGCGTTCCGTAAGCGGCTACGCTGGTACCCATCCATCAGCGATGTGATGCTCACGTTCTGCTATATTCTATCTTGTTCAATCCTAAAACTCCGTCCTATTTCAAAGTTTTGGGAGCCCATAGTTAGCGCTCTTCCGAAAACTATATCCTTGATATCTCATCTCATAACTCCTAACTCCTTTCTTGGCAAATCCTTTACGGTCTCTGCTGTGAGGCTATGAAATTCACCCGTCTCGATTCGCTTAGCTCCTTCTCTATTCTTTAAATCTCTACTGAAAAAACATTACCAGTCCACATCGTATCCCTAACTTTTGTATAGATACCGGCAAACATCTTGAACAAATGTCCTTGCCTGCGCAGAAGCGATTCTTAGGTAACAGTAATCAGTACTGGGTTAACTTACGATTTCCGAATTCTGCTTCTAGAGAAAAGATTCAGAAACGAGATTAGCATTAACTTAAACTTACTTATAATGCTTAAATTACATTTTTTTACTGTTTAGTTAATTTTATGTAAGTAATATAATAAAAAATCTTTCTGCAAAATAATTATTTAAATTTTGATTGTGTGTAAATACCCTAATTACAAAATGTATGATATAAATAATAACCACTTTAATTTAATTTACAAATGTTGGCCTAGTGGCTTCAGCGTGCGACTCATCATCCCTGAGTTCGAAGGTCCGAACCCGCCTGTGCACCAATGGACTTTATTTCTATGTGTGCATTTAATTGGCACGAACAGTGAAAGAATTATCGTGAGGCTTACCTTAGTCTCAAAAAGTCGACGGCGTGTGTCAGGCACAGAAGGCCTATCACCTACTTGCATATTTGATTAGACAAATTATAATGAGACAGGTACAGAATTTTGAGGCCCAGGCCTTAATAGGTAGCGCCACGGATTTATTTATTTTATTTAATCTCCATGTGAGCAACCGCATATACATACAATTACATATGTCTTATAATAAAAATGTGTGCGTGTACTAGTATACACACGTATGAAGTGAAACTGAAAGTGTGAAAGTGGAAATAAGATAAAGTTTAACAAAAGGCTTTCATTATCAAAGCTATGAATTCAAATAATACAATTATTTCATTTTACCTTGTTACTAGTAAGATTACTACAGAATTTCGTTAATTGTAATAGAATTATTACTATCATTGTTATCGTTATTATATATTTTTGTTATGAATAGCTTCGAAACCGTGGAAGGGACAAGAAAAAGATGGCGCGTAACTGAACAATGTGACGCGTAACCGAAAAATGTGACGGTAAATATTTTCCAACGCCGATAAAGAAAAGGGTTTAGTTTCACTTCAAAAATTCTTTAAAACACACGTTCAGTCCCTTAAGTATCGCAATAGAATGTCCGTTGTTTTATTATTCAGTTATTTTTTATAGAAAAATCATTAACTCGTAAATTCTTATAACTTTGGAACTGCAAATCGAAGTTATAGATGCTATAAAACATTAATAGTGATTTACAATGATTAAATTTTAATTAGTTTCATAATAAATTATTTTGTTGATAAATTGTTCGGCAATAAAACTCGTCGGTGCGACCTTGATATTAAAATGCGAAATGGATTATTTCGTTATCAATAAAGGGCACGGGGTCGGGTGTCAATAGTCACCGCGTCGTTGTTGATATTATTTTCTTGTAAATACAGCAAAGGAGTGGAAACTCTGGCCCCTTTCCACATTTCCTTGACAGTTTAATATGGGTTCATTTAAGCGGCGGTTCAAAAAGCATCTGGACAGACGTGCCCTCCAATAGGCCGCATTAACATAAGGTGGGACCAAACGTTTGTCCAGTTCTGTATAAAAAAGTATGAGATCATCTCTATAAAAGAATTGTGAACTTATACAACAATTAAAAACATGTGTGTGTACTTATGTACACGCGTTATAAGTTATACTTCTTTGGTGTAACAAGATAACAATCTATTTAACTTTCGCCTTATTCTACTTTTGTAGAAAAAACGATTCTAACAATAGACAAAAGGAATTTAATACATTGAAAGTTTTATTATAACGCATTATCTAGTTAAATAAAGTTTATTTCAATTTCACAAAAAATACTACATAATTAAAGACATGGACAATTTTTATTTTATAATGTTGACTGTGCTCACTTCAGAGGGTCGGTTTTTTGTGATGGTGTGCGCGCGAATCGTAAAATTTTACTCATCGTTTTTCCATAACGCGCCAAAAGAAGTATAGTAAGTAACTTCAAAAATAATCTTAATTAATCTAAAATTAATATTATTATATTGGGATATATCTAAATACTTGAATCAGAAACATTCCGGCAGACGTCTCTGGAAGTCATGTCCAAAGAAACAATTCCATTTATAATAAGTTCCTTTGTTCATAGAACAGTTTATTGATTCTCTTTGTTGCCAATTTGTGTGAGTGATGAGAAAAATCTGCTGATGAAGGGACATTAGTTGTTACGCAATCAAACTGTTTAATTTTCTTATAAGTAAAGGGGTAAGGAAGTTAATATCGTTTTATATTTTCATTCTTCTTAAAGCTGTTTATTCCTGAGGAAACATCGTATATGGAGATTGGATCCTTATCGACTAACATCCGGGCTTGAGAACAGACCTATACCCAAAGTCTTGCTGTCGCTGTTGTATTACGCCTGGCCGGAAAATCTTACGTGTTCAACCACGGAAACGAAAATCTTCTCTTTGCTTTACGTTCCAAAGCCCAAAATTGTTGACTCTTGACAGTTGAATCGTTTAACCTTTTATTACAAGTAAAAACGAAAGTTATTAACGGGATTATCATGAGCTCAATTGTTGAATTTTACTAAGACAAAGCTGACCTATAACTCCAGTTTTCGGCTAATCTACTGTTACTTTCTATTAGTATTCAAATATTATGATATGTGCTTGTAACTTGTTAAATATTTCTACTTGTTGTTTTATTCCCTGATCAAAAACTCGACGGCGTGTGTCAGGCACAGAAAATGACCTATTAGCCTATAAAAACAAATGATCACGAAACAGCAATCGGAGGCCCAGACCTAAAAGGTTTTTTTTAAATATTTCGACAATAACAATTTTGAACTAATTAAGTTACATCATTTTATTGTATTTATTTTTAGCCTTAACATATTTCCTAATACAAAAATATCTAATTATCTCATGTGTTAGTGAATATCTTTTACAGTTAGTATGTATCAGCAACCCTCTCCGGTAAATTCCTCCTCCAAGGCCTGCCATCTTTCTCTATCCCGAGCTATTTGGATCCATTGAGTAACCGCGATTTTTTTTGATGTCATCATCCCATCGAGCGTAAGGTCTTCCTCTGTATGTCTCCATGTAGTTACTGTTTTCGTCCACCTGTGATCTGTGAGGCGCGCTACATGACCCGCCCACTTCCATTTCAGTTTTTCTGCGTGGCTTAGAGCATCAATCGCTTTCGTCTCTGATCCTATTTGTATGTACCTTTTTATTATTTAGCATGCTCCTTTCCATACCTCGTTGACATGTAATTATTTTGTTTATCGTTTTATTTGTAAATTTCCATGTTTGTGCGATATTAAACTCGAATGAAGGAACGTGTTGGACATATCCTAGATGACTAATTGGATATGCGAAAGCTCTGTTAACAGTAGTTGCCGCGCGAGCTCACATTCGATCAAAAACAACAACGAATTGATGATTCTGAGATCCGATTTTATTCCACGGTATTCCCCAGATTTGACCCCTAGCTACTTATTCCTGTTCTAAAACCTCAAGAGAATGCTCCCTGAACAGAATTTTGCGCTTATGAAGAGGTTATCGCCGAAAGTGACGCCTTTGAGGCTAAAGACAAATCGTACTATATATCGAAAAAAATTATGACCGATATAATCGTTGTATAACTCTCGAAGGCGGAATATTAAATAATGTAATCAAATTCTATAAAAAAATATTATTTCTATATTAGCCTACGGTGTTTTCGGCCCACCTGTGAAGCTGAAAAATTCGTTATTTTTTTAATCAACATATCTCTCTTATTACAGTGTATTACAGTTTTGAGGACGTTGAGTCTTTCAGTTGAACGGTCCATCCTGTTGGTGAACGGCTACGTGATCCTTTGTCTTCTGTGTTAGATAAATTGAATTATTGCCTGCGAAGAATTTCAATAAATCTACTCGGATTGGTATTACGTCATAGAATTTAATTTAATATAATTAAACCTGTTCCAGTATACATTGTTTACACTGGCGTTTTATATTCTTATTTAATTACGTTTGGCTGTATTTTTTCGAATTAATATTTATTTACTTAAGTAAGCTACATCATATATAATTCCTTTTCTACAGTATATGTTGCAATTAACTATTCCAAAATACATGACAATGTTTTAAATTATGTGTTTCTCGTCCTCAGTATATAGCTTACGGGGTAAATGTTAACCATGTGGTAATGTTTTAAAAGAATAAAATATATAACCGCGATTTGATACATTGTGCCTATTGTCAGAAATTTTATTTATTAACATTTTGTTGGATTAATAGTATATATACGATTAGATCATTCCCTGAAAGGTCTGCACCTTATCTAAGGAATCACGCCTGTATGTTTGCCTCCTGTGACATTACAAAAAAAAACCATCGGTAAGAAGAGATCTCTTTTCCACGCAACCGTAGTAAGGAATAAGAGAAAGAAAGGCTAAGGTTAAAGTGCAAAAAGTGCACAATAAACAAAAATAATATTACAAGTAACAATGAGGACTATTTAGATATTATATTACTAGCAATGCTCCACTTGGAGACCGATCTCGTGGTGGAAAAGGAAGTTGGTGTGGTGGAAACACAAACTGTACACAGTTTTTCTGTCCACCAGGAGGTCGAAAATATACTAAGGCCAGTGACATACAAACTATAACATTATAACAATCAAACCATTAAAATTCACGCGTAAAACGTCATAAACCAACTGAAACATTGACGCGCCATAGATAGCCGATGCAAGAAACCTGTTCTTGTCGAGAATTCTCATTCGAATACAGGATGAGTTCTTATATTTGAATATGTATTAAATGACGATAATGTCTGATTAGCATATAATTTTTGTTATGCATAATTTATAATTTTTTGATTTATGTATTTTTTTAAATTTAAATTTAATATTGTTTCTTGTTATATTAGTAATAAGTGTAGCTGGTAACGAGTTTATTAAATTTAAAATATTATTACACTAATTCGATAGAAAATGAGATTCATTCTATAAAAATGTTTTACGATAAGTCAATTTATGTGAATAATCTCGTATATATTATTTTATTATTTACATGTGTAATCGTTTATAATATTACTTGGGAAATAAGCCCTACCTTGCACGTTACACTTACGCTGCGTCAATAGAACCTGCGATATTATAATATCGATTAATAAACGAATAAATTATCTAAAGCGAGTTGTAGGCTTGTAATACATTATTTAATAACAACTTTTTAAATTAAATCTATGTACGAATATTATAATCATATTTATTCCTAAAGAGTGGGAACTAAAGCTTATCCCTATAAATTTGAATTTGGAATGTGGATATTGTTAATAATACACCAAGGAGGTCAATGATGAATTTTGTATGAAAATATTACTGGCAGGCAAAAAATAATCTGCACAGATCAAACTGAATAAAACGGCCGCGAGACTATTTTTTTCGTTTATTTTTGAATCAAATTCTCTTCAAGAATAGCCGCGAAGTTTTTGCCTTAGTATGATTTTTTAACTTAATTAACCTTTTTAGTAGCTACTTACTTCAAATATAAAATATACCGAGGTAATTCAGTGGGCAGCATTCACATAGTGGTGGTGCTCGGCCAAAACTGCCTTGAGAAACGCTCAGCTGTGGAACGACGGACTTCGAGGTGATACGGATGATATTTTGCATTCTTGACAATCCAATCATCCTTGACGTCCGATGATGAAACTTAGCTGCTGGTCCAAACAACTCTGAATACTATGTTTAATGCGGTAGAAGATGCAAATACACATCCAACAACATATTTTGCGATTCAAATTTATATATTTAGATTAAAATGATGGACGTCCGAAGTTAATAAAAAAACCTAATTATTCATCAGTTGAGGAGCCGTCACTCGTTTATAACAGTGGAATACCTTATAAATATTAGTATACAAAAAAAAACAATCTTGTCATGAACTACAAAAAGATTTAGCTTCCTTATTTGGTATTTCATTGTATGTTAATATGTAGTCTATACTTTGTAACTAACGCGATTCATTCAATGGTCATTGTTAATAGGTCATTTAATAATTTTAATTGTTTAGGTGTACTCTCTTGTAATTTAAAACAGTGAACGAATGGGGCCGAGCTAAGAACATTAGCATTAATAGTAAATATACATTTAGATAACCATTCCCTGAATGGTCGGCAACACACCCGCTAGCACCTGGATTTGCAGGTGTCCATGGGCGGCTATTATCATGAAGAAATTTTTCTAGATGTTTATAAAGTTAAAGAATGACCAATTCCTATAACTTTTTCACTATAATACTACAATATTAGGTAACATATACATATTAATAATTTCCAGCTATTATATATAGCGATTTAGTTTTATCCTTTAAGTCGTAAAGCGCCTTCAAGCAATAAAAGCCTATACAAACGAACACCCTTTGAGACTTTTCCGCATTGAATAGAAACCCTCGTGATGCCGCAGACATCAAACACCGTACTAAAAGAATATTTTAAACTTTTATATGACAGTGGGCAAACGGGCAGGCTTCTGATGTATATATAGCCCATCGACACTCAATGCCAGAGGGCTCGCGAGTGAATTGCCGCTCTTTTAAGAATTGGTACGTCTTATAATATGTAATTTTGTCAATCGATTTGTTTGTTGTACAGACGCACCTCAAGCACCGGCCCGTTCTTTAACTTCCAGACAGCAATATGTTTATAACCGACTTATAAACGAAATGTTATCTCTACGTGTGTAAAGGCATAGCTTCGCCTTGACCCTTAGATGGGGCAGAGTGATTCTCTATCGCATTCGGTCCTGAGCCTCGTATTTCATATCGCTTCAAGTCTTTGCGGCTCTCTGATCCTCTTTTGCAACTGTCCTACGCAAGTTTTGCATGGGACGTTCCGCCCCAATCCAGCCCCTGCTTGCGGATATGATTGGAGTCTCTTCGGAGTGTATAGCCTATCCATTTTTCAACTTGTGTTTCTCCCCTATTCTATAAAAATACCAAATAGATCTTTCTTATAAATATTGACCTTTGTAAGTGTAAATAGTTAATTCAAGTTTTTGATTTTGTCTAGATGTATTTGTAACAATACCAGCCTATTAAGTGAGCTATGTTAATGTATTATGCCGACAAAGTTATAATTTTTCTCTGAGACTTGCTATGAAAGTAGTAAGTGTAATAGAATTTTTCTCGAAGTCTTTAGCGTGCGACTCTCGACCCTGACTGAGGTTGTAGGATTGATCCCTGGCAATGAGGGTTTCCACGATTGAAGCAAGTGGTTTTAAATCACATATTTTCAATTTAAACTGACATTTTAATGAGATCGTAATCAGTCGTAGAAATCTACAAAGAAATCCTCGTTTTTTTGGAATGCACCAATTTCCCTACCATAGCCCAATGGATGAAGTTGGCGTCCACACGCCACTTCGACAAGGCTAAACACCATCCCAACCCATTGGTGCCTAAAGGCATCAATTACTACCCCCTCACGACAAAAAAGGCTCGTAGGAGGCCTCGACATACATTAACGGATCAGGACGATCCAATAACAGTAGCTAACAATAAATTAAAAGCCGCCCGCGCGGCCAATAATAATAAAAATAGCCAAACACACATTAGGGTAAAAAACCGCCTTCACCGCGGAAGGCGAGGACCTTCGTACTTCTCTCACTCCAGTGAGCTTCAGGCGATTGACCACCCCGCGACGGCCCAAGCCGAGGTTCGAGTCTCACAGGAGACGCCCGTGCGCTAGCCGTGGTATAAAACGCCATTTTAGGCCGAGCTGCGCTCGCCAAAACAGCCCAAGCTGAGCTGTAGGGCCCTTAAGGCGAACAGCGAGATTCCATTTAAAAAAATGCACCAATTGCCGATAAAGTCCCTAAAGTCGGCTGTCGAATGAAAGTAATTCAATATCCAATGGACTTTTAGGTATTACCCTTATTTAAATATTAATATTGGGTACTCCTAGAAAATAATTCATAGTTCAGCGCCAATTCCTCGCTGAGACAGTTCCGCCGAGATAGTCCCACTGGTAAAGTCACAGTTGCTTATTTAAAAATACACGTTAAGAAAATACAGGTGGACGTATGTAAAGCGTTCATTATTGATAAGAGATACGCAACATTATATAAATCTTTATCTATTAAAAAATATATTATATTTTTTATCTAATAATAAAGATTTATATAATGCCGCGTTGATCAACCAGCCTTTTGGCAGGGTGAGTGTATATGGGCGGCGGCATAGGGCTCGGTGATCGGACGGCGGATCGGCGGCAAAGTGATCGGACTTCATACTATAGTTATGAAGCTCAAATTTGATAATGAACACGAAAAAATATGTGAAATGGCGCAAAATCGAAAGAACTTTTTTTAAAATAATGTTACGAGCTAGGGGATCGGATAGAAAATGCCGTAGATTTCTTCAAAGGTTTATTTCTTGAAAAATCAATGAGGAATTTATGACACTAATTACACACACAAAACAATCACTAATTACTTCACTTATGCACACTTCACACAGTACTTTATCACTTGTAATCACTTTATTCGCACTTTATCGCTTCGGTGTACCTCTCGTGTTATCGCATTCAAAACTAAAGGTCACTAGTCGCGTTTCGGCTCGCTTATATATCCCTGGGAATAATTCTAAACAATATTCGAGAACTCTCTAGGCGGGCTTGCTACTGAGTAGCGATTGCACAATTCTAGAACGTCCGCACTCTTTGTCTCTTTCGCACGTTGCTCCGTCCTTCTCGTACGGCGTTCTAGAGTACTCAGTCTAGTTTCGAGAAAGTTCTGATCTTCTCTCTCTCTCTCTCTCGTATCATTTCGTCCTTGTCTCACACCTAGAAAGTTTGGTCTAGAATATTCCTTCATCAAAGGGTAGGCCTGAAAACGCCTGAAAACGGGTCTCCTGAAAACTGCACCACTCTACTACACATGTTCTGAAACCGACTGAAAAAAGGTTTCAGCTTCCTGAAAACTAGGGTAACATTATGGAAATTACAATTATCTAATATGTGATTGACCCTCTCCTGAAACGGTCATAAATCATATTTCAGCCTGCTGAAAAGTTCTCTAACTAGTGGAAAAATCTAGAAACTTTGCAGTCGACCCGTCTTCGTAACAATAATATACGTGTTCCAAATTCAAAACATGTAATTAAAAAGTAAAAAAAAACCGAAAAGGTTTTATGTACCAGTATTTATGGCCAGACTAGATTAATTGTAACAGACGAGTGGTATAGCGGATTTATTTGTATTTATGTTTTCTATAAAACAGTAGAAAAACATACATTGTTTGTAATTTGTTATCGGAGCGTAGGCGATATAAAGATTAGGTTACATTATCGAAGTTTTCACATGGATCCGTAACTTTTTGAAAATAATCTTTAGCTTTGAAGCCAATGCAAACGTTCAAATCTTTCTTTATCAGTTATTTGATAATTATTGTGTTTCTTAGTTATATTAATTCACCTCAAATAAGAGAAAAGTCAAGTGTGGCATTTTTGACATCTCTTAAAAGCGTTTATAAAACTTTATAAATTAAAAGAAATTATATTTTCTCCAAGAAGGCCGTTACCCTATAAGCCACCTGACCTAGATTTTTATAAGTAACTACTCTCAGCTTTATTAATGAACGCTTTTTATATTTATTTTAATAGCATTTATTATACAATGACAGTATTATTGTCTTTTGTTAAAATAGCTTTTACACATTAAGAAAAACACTTTTTGAACGCATTAAAGCTATGTATTATTATTAAAAACGTATAATTATTTACCGTTGAAACGCACGCGAAACGTCGGAAAAAAATTAAAATTTAGTTTTCATTTCATTATGTAAATAATAATAAGTTTTTTATAATAATACATAGCTTTAATCCGTTCAAAAAGTGTTTTTCTTAATGACAGTATTATTTATAAGAGTTTGTTGTTAACCTGATTACCTGCTAATATATTGTTCAAGAATTCATCAGAATTGCTTGAATCTGTATGATTAATAAACGATTGTTTTCACTTAAAAATATGCCTTTATTAACCCTAATAATAAAATCGCTCTGAAGTTAGCAAGCATTCCTTTTACGGACAAATCATCGGCCGGTGCTGGTATCGCTTGCTTCACGAAAGGCTCCTTAATCAAAATGATGGAATTTTTGATTTACAGCTTTTACAGCTTTAAACAATGTTACTTTGATTCTTTTTTCTCGTTTAATATCACTACCACATTAACACTAGTTAATTATAAACCTGATACGTAATTATGCTAGCTTTATATCGAAAAGCAGATTTGGTTATACATAATATAAATAATCTTCGTCAATACATTTGGTATGCGTGACTACAAATTAGCAAGTCGAATCAAAATAGGAGTGACATAAAAAACCGTCATATTTGCCTTTAAATGCAAGTAATGTGACGACTTGTTTACCGCACGCAAGCGATAAAATTTTCTATTGATTATTTTATTAGTCGAAGTTAGACCAAATAGTTATAAATGCAAGGTTTATTTTTGCTTGATTACATTTTGTTTAACTTATCGGGTGGTTTGTGTGGAGTTTTGAATGGATGTGTTTTTAGTGAAAACGTTACTCTTTTTTTGAATAAAATAACAAGAAAACGAGATATCCATGATATCCATACTGGTTCGTTCCTCTCACAAGTTGAAACGATTGTCCTTTAGATTTTTTATTATTTAATTTTATGTTTTTTTATCTGTTTCTTGTTGGCCTATAAGTGTTTGTAACATTTAAGATTGTATTTTATTTTATAACCAACCAGTCTGCCGAGCGTTGGAAAGCGTTTATTTAAAAAAAAAAAACATTTTATTAGAAAAAATTACGTTACTGTACTTCTACGCAAATACTTGACAGAAATTTGGTTGTGTCAAAATTTGTCTAGTCCCCACTAGAGTTGTGGGGACTTAGATTACAATTATACCGTGGTGGTACATGGTGCATACTTAAAATAATTAGTGTTACATCTAATCAAACAAAAGTCGTGTAAGACCTTAAGTATGAGTGAATGTGTGAGTATGTAAATGGGTGTGTGTGCGTATAATACATTCTGTATTTGAGAGTGTGGCTGAGAGTTGTTACAAGCGTGCGCTAGGTCTGTCTAGGAACTTCTCCCAAAAGTAGTAAGGCCTCTGCAGAATCGAAGTCCCATTTGGTTAGTATTGTTTTTGTTGGTTTTGTTTGTAAATCTGGATCATATTATTTAAAAACTTTTATATTCACGTTATCTTTATATAATTCTACTTACGCGTGTAACTGTCACTGAACGCTCATAAACGGCTGGACCGATTTGAATGATTTTTTTGTATAGGCGAGAATGTCTGTCGGGTCCTCGAGTATAAATATAAAATATAGGTGAAGAAGATAAAACTTGAATAATATTTAACCTTCATGTAATATACATTTTTATGGATTTCTTCCGGGCAATCTTAGTAAGAAAAAAATAACAAAATAAAAGAAGAAATGGTAAGGGTAAAATGCAAGAAGTGTAACCAAATCTACAAAAACCAAAGTAAAAGTAACACTGAAAAATTATACAATTACCAAACTTAAACTAAAGTAAGATAGAAAAATTTAACAAAATAAACTAATAGCTAGTCTCCACTCCACTCCACTAGTCTCTCGTTGTACAACTTAGCGTTTTTACTGCAGTGTTTGCCGCGCAACACCACTATGTGGAACCAGCTGCCCACTAAAGTATTTACGAACCAATTCGACTTAGTGTTCAATTCTTAAAAGGCGGGCAACGCACTCGCATGTATTCTGGTATTGAGTGCATGGGCCAGCTGCCCATTATTACTAACATTACAATTCAAAATAACAAGAAAATATATGCTTATACCGTGATATAAACATGGGTTTCGGTGGTAATTTTATTAAAATCATTTAATCGTATAATAGTTTGGGCATACATAAGCTGTGACAGAGCAGTGTTGGTCTAGTTGCTTCGGTGTCAGAGGATCTCTCTGACACCCAAGCAACTAGATCGTAGGATCGTAGGTTCGATCCCCGACTGTGCACCAATGGACTTTCTATGTGCGCATTTAACATTCGACGGTGTGTCTGATCACCTACGTGGCCATTAGACAAATTATTATGATGATCATACGGAAATCTGAGGCCCAGACCTAAAAAGGTTGTAGCGCCACTGCTATATTTATTTGAACGTTAGTTAATGTATAAACATTGGTTTTATTTTGTGAATACAAGTGATTAGTCATGAATAACCCAGATTTTGTTACTGCAAAAATTAATGTTTGCTCTAACGAAATGAAAGTGATGTCTAGGGATGTCTGTTTCGTTATTATCAAGAAATTAAAAATTATAGTTATAATTAATTCAAACAACGCTCGTCTAGAAGCACGCTGGAGTTTCACCCCTTCGTTGGTGACATCTCCAGGTGCAGCATTACACGATTTGGTTCGTCATTTTTTGTTTAAAACAGTAAAGGAGTGGAACTCCTTGCTCCTTTCATCTTGCCTAGACAGTTTAATATGGGTTCATTTAAGGGGTGCTTAAATGGGCAACTCATGGATAGGCGTTCCCTCCAATAGGTGTCTCCTTTAACATTAGGTGAGATTTCGGTCAAATGTCTTTACGGTTCATATAAAAAATATATATTTACCGACGTCAAAAAATGACAAAGGTTTTCGATTAGAGCTATTTTTTCTCTAAATTATGCCAGTGAACGTTAAGTTTCTTAAAAATCCGTGCCGTTGTAAGCTTGATATGATATACACTGAATTACAATTAAAACTAAAGAAAAAAAATTGTGGAGGCCTTTGTTGAAGGACAAGCTGTCATAAATAATATAATAGGCTTTTATTTCAGAGTCTCATTATTTTCAAGTGTGTGCCCTTTTTGGGAAAATGCCTCCTTCAAATCTCGCCATTCCAGTCTGCACTATGCCACTCTCTGCCATATACCATCTGCTGTTTCCTGGTATATCCACCTTCTAAATTGTCAATTCAATGAAAAGACAATTAATAATATTTTGTCATTTCATAAAGCGGATTTTTTAAAAATATATGGCAACCCTACTCAGTGCCACTGACCCTATTCGAACCGCGGAAATAACTGAATCTTAATGAGTTTCCGAAAATTTCTCGCCTTTCGGCTTGACCCCGAACCTGAACTTCGCATTGTTCATTGTCTTTGTTGACATAGAATATGTAATGTTAAATGTCATTCATTCCGAGAATTTGTCGAACTTCGACGATCTTGGTAAGGGATTTAGCTAGAATTTATTAGGTAATTTCCTTATTAATAAAATAATAATAGTAAAACCCGTTTATTTTCAATCTTTACAAATGTTGATATTATGCAGTGTTGTTATATATGTCGGAGAAATATCGATATGGACATCGTCATTACTGGGTTTCGTGCGCGTCATGTGAGCAAAGTGCGAGCACCAAAGACACAAAATAATCGTACAGTATTTTATTTAGATTGATTTCATTAATATTACAAATAACACTGAGTTTTAATTATAACGAGCAGCGGGTTCAAGGCACCGATCTTATTTTTAATCACAATTAATCACATAGACTCGGTCCATCATCTCATCACCACAATTCTCCACTGAATACTCAATATACTGATTTTCCTCAATGCATTGTCCAAAGTCAAGATAGCGACTCATAAAGTAATAGCAGGAATCCTAATTATTAACCAAAGACACCGGCCAATTGACTGGATCAGAACATTTCCCAGAAATATACATTATTATTTCTTGTTACTCGATGTCTTAACTTCCTTCAGTATAATTACCAAAAATTCTCATACTTTAATATACCTGTATGTAGTATGTGCTAACCAATTAGGGCTCCTAAAGTTTCTTAATGATAATAGGATAGAAGGCAAAGCACCGGTTAGATAGATTTAAGTTCAGATCCACCAACACCTGCAACAATCAGAGGTTTGCAAGTGCGTTGCCAGCCTTTAGGGTAGTGGTACGCTCCTCTCTTGAATGCCCCTAAGTCGCATGGTAGCAGAATTGTTATTCAAAGTAATTATTAATTACAGATGGGAGCAGGTGCGAATGGTCCCGGCGGTCGTCGCGCATTGGAGCTCATCTTGAGTGGCGGTCTGAAGTCCTTGGCTAGACAAAACAAACCAGTTCGAAGAGCAGCTTCAAGGGATTCGGTGTTAACACAGCCTCAGCCGTTGCTCGAAGGTATTTATCTATTTCATGACTTTAGAACTTAGAATAATGTAGAATTTTTAACCCCTAGCAGCTGTGGTTTACTTTTGAAAACACGCCATCTAGTTTATGTAAACGTAAACTGTACTATAATAATATATGTTGTATGGAATTAGTTGGGGCTAGCCCAGCCGTCATTACGCATGACGTCAGTACTTATAGCTAATGCCTAGCCATGTAAATTTGATATATAATACAGAAAGTATTAGTTTATATTTATTTAAATAGCTGTTCTTCTTGAACACAAAAGGTTTGGTATTCTTCCAGGTTACATGGATTATATTTTTGATAATAATAATAAATATTTCGTTTATTTGCAATGACAGAGTCATAACAATAAGAACTGTTAAGTTATTTATAATTGTTGTCAAATATGCTCTTCCCACGCTATAAAGGTACCTTGCTTATAGCCTGCCAAACTGTTATTCATATTGTACTTTAAGATATACGTATAATTTATTAAAAAATAAATATTATGAGTTAATTTAAATAAATAAAATAAATTTCTTACACATGATAGTTGGATTTTATGTTGATAGCTAAACTCTCTAATATAACTGTAAAGCATGTAAACATTAAGTAGAGGTAAAAAATGTAATAAATTTAAATTTACTTGGCTCACGTGAATACATTAAATTTTATTTCCAAAGGAACTTAGGAATTACTGCGTAGTACAACGCCAATTTAACATTACTACTTCGAGTATATGCCTAATTCAGCCATAAGTTCTGTTACAAATGAAAATGCATTTTTTACGTAGTCATGTAAAATTTATACCTTCATATTTATTAGTCTCAGTCTCTCACAATTTAGAAAATATTTATTCGAAATGGCCTCCTTTGGCTTTTATTACAGGCCTTTAATCTGTTTGGCATAGAACGCACGCACAGTTTCCAAGGAAAATTTCACCACTGCTTGCTTCCAAAGATTTTTTTAGAGACTCAATGTCGCCGTGTCGTTCGTCGTAGAGCAGGTCATGTCCTCTAAAACTGACCATAATTTGAAGTCCAAAGCGTTGCAGTCTGGGCTGGATGAGTCTCTTATAAAGTCCGGAACGTTGGTTTCCAGCCAGGCTTGGGTAGATCGTGCCTTGTGACCAGGTTCAGAATCCAGCTGGAACAAAAAACAAGGGCCCTACAATCTTTTTAGGTCTGGGCCTCAGATTTCTATAACTGTTTAATGATCAATGATGTTTCATTAATCTAATAGGCAACTAGGTGATCAGCCTTCTGTGCACGAAAAAATATGTGAAATGGCGCAAAATCTAAGAAAGTTTTTAAAATAATATACGTGTACTAAATTCAAAGTAATTGAAAAGTCGTAACAGTATTTATGGCCAGAATAGTTGTATTTATATATATTGGTGTAAAATGTTCAATTAACAACTAAAGTATGTTTTACACAGGTCTAAGAAAGTGCTCAACAGTGCTGGCTCTGACAGACCGAGAAAAAGTCCCGGAGCCGATAAGAGCTCATAACAGACTGAGGGCGCCTTCCGTCTGCTCCC
This sequence comes from Pieris brassicae, assembly GCF_905147105.1. NCBI lineage: Eukaryota > Metazoa > Arthropoda > Insecta > Lepidoptera > Pieridae > Pieris > Pieris brassicae. Next base: position 9,691,814 of record NC_059674.1, on the reverse strand, counting down.
GATGCTCTTCGCTTCTGTCATTGGCTGGTGCTGGTGGATCTAGGTATGTATTTTAATTGTATATAAACACTTAGACTTTAAAATTTTAAACAGAAGTAATTATATTTTTTTACCAATCTTCTCTACCAACTTTTTAAGCTACATTTAGCAAAAGCTCTAATCGATTTCATCCCGTCATGCGCAACCCTGATCTACCGACATCCAATTCCATCTCCTAGCCACTACACCTGTGATCTCGTCTAACCATCTTAACGCCTCGGTTCCTTTTTTTGTGGTTATCCATTTCAATATTTTTATAGATTTTATTTTGGATGATATTTGTTGCCACGATGTTTGCTGAATTTACCTCCGCTATTTGTTAACTCGTGATTTCTAGGAAGACTTTTATTACCGCCTCCTCATACAAGCGTTTTTAGAAATACTATTTGTGCTAGCTGATATGCAGTATGCTTTAGTGGATGATAGGATCCATTAAGATTTATCTTTAAGATAAGTCATGTTTTCACATTTGATAAGATATGTGTCTTCAGGCTTAGTTTAAAGCCCACCTTGTTTCCTTGTTTATGGTCTTCAATTCTTCAGAATAAAGCTCATTATTACAGTTTTATATAGCAGTTGGTTGGAATCTACTTTGATATAATCTCTTGAATAATGAATACAATCTGAAATAAATTCTTGAAACGACCGATTGTTTTACGTGTATTTGTCGTTTCAGGCTTCGTGCCTGGCACGGAAAAGGTATCCGATTAGGGCGAAAAAAGTAATGATGTCGTTTCTAGTTTTAGCGGTTATGCGATTCTCAACCCAGATATCATGGTTTCAAGTACCGGCTGTGTATAATTTTTTCTAATAATTATAACTTGCTCATTAATACGCAAAAACTGATGTGCGTCTGTGGGCAAACTTGAGGCTCACCTGATGTTAAGTAATGCTACCCATAGACATTCACATTTTCAGAAGGCCTTGCTGGCCTTTTAAGAATTGGATCTTTCTATCCATACTAAAGTTATCGAGGAAAATGATAATAAAATATTTTCTTGTTTCGTCCCTTTGAGGTTTCTACTTTAAGAGCCAAACATTGAGTTTTGCAATGTATTGTTTGGAAGCTGTCTTTTGCAGAATTTTTAAGAAGACGGTAATATCCACGAAGACTTGCGTGTGCGACAGTTTTCATCTTTGAACAGATGTCTTCTTCAGGCATGGGACACAGACAAATATATTTTTCTGGATTTGTCTTTTTCGTCGTTTCTACTTTAAGAACTTTACTACGTAGCGAATGTATGAGTGAAAAATTGTAGCAAAAAATGTTAATTCAAATCGTTAACTACAGATAAACGTCGGTTTCACTGTTTTTTACATATATAATTATAGTTATTAATAATTATAAAGATTTTAATGGACAGCTCCGCCTGTTGTGTTATTCGAGTGGTTCGATTTCGGAACAAAACCGTTGACTGATAAATTATTATTTGTAGGTATTCACTTGATGGTGCAGGCGGTGGGTTCATCCCAGCAGCGCCGATAAATTGCATGCTGTGTTTAGAAGACGCTACACCAGACAAAGTTACTGTGATAGCAGGTTGTGGCTGCTCTTTCTGCACGAAGGTCAGTCAAGTTTCCTAATAAAATCTACCTATATATAACTAGAGAATAACGTTTTTAACTTGTTAACTTAACAAACACATAAATAACGAATTGAAACATTTGATGTCTTTTGTTTTTGTGGAAATAAAATATTGTCAAATATTTATAACCTGCGTTCAGGAATTGAACTCTTTCATAGCTGTAGTATAAGGTCCGTTTTTTGTTTTGTTTCCGTGGTCTGTTTTAAAACAAATATATTCTATTTTGACACAATTATATGTAGGTTATAAAGTTTACCCCTCGCCAAATAAAGAAATATACGATAGAAAAACGATATAAGGCTCTTAAGCGATTTCAATATTCTTTCCTTCATTATATAAACTCTGATGACTCTCACGTGTATCTGCAATGTTTCGGTGACATTAACGTAGGAACCGGTATACTAATAGTGATATTCAATTTCCTCTAATAATTAACGATTTTATCGGTAACACATTTGATTTATAACCCGTATATTGTAACACAACTTAAATTATTGTATGTATTAACGAGTCGTTAACGTTAACGAGATTAATAATCATGACTAATTATTGAATATTTAAGAAAGTTGCTTACGATTTCATTGATGAATCTTTACTTAATGTTTTAAGTGTCGTTAACTTGCTTAATATAACCGTCTACAATTTAGAAAAATAAATGTTTGAAAGACTGGCATATGAATACACCTTAGGCAGAGTTTGAGATGCTCCTGAAACCTAAAATGTACACATTATACACTCATTCACTCACGTGCATCCACACACTCATGCACTTACGTGTGTTACGTCACGTAATGCTTAAATTGCGTTTAATTTGGGAGAAAATGTATTGTAATTGTAATAGGAAAGACAATTTTTATGGAGTTAACTATTATGTTTGTTAAGGAAGGGATGCCCTGATACAGGTATTTTTGAAGTAATACTTGTTTTGGCGCGTTGGGAATAATGCTGACAGTAAATTTGTACGATGCGCGCGCACACCGTCACAAATAACCGACACACTGAAGTTAGCATACTTAACATTTTAAAATAAAAATAGTACATTTCTTTAATTATGTTGAAATATTATTTTGTGATATTTAAATAAACTTTATTTAACTTGATAATGCGTTATAATAAAAAATGGTATTAAGTCCCTTTTTTACATTGTTAGAATCGTTTTTACGAAACGTAGATTAAAGCGAAAGTTAAAATTTAAAAAAAAGATTTTATCTTGTTACGCCAAAGAAATATAACTTCTAACTCGTGTACATAAGTATATTCACGTTTTTTTACATAAAAGGCTTACCAAATCTGACACATTACAATGAATAAACATATTTTTATTTCAGCTTTTAATAAACGACTATTTATTACAGTTATAAATTAATCAATAATAATATGTTTACTGTTCATTACTTGAAACGATATTTTAATAATTTTTTATTGAAGAAACACATGTTCTTGTGGCGTGAATATCAATTTCACTGTCACTTGAAGGTGTTATGTAAACGGCCTTCGATAATTTAATTACCATTCAATTGATTTTATTAATTTTGAATTCTGACTAGGTTTCGTTAGAATTACGTGGGTCTAACACGAAGACGGATCGTGACTAATTAGGATCAAACTCAAACTCAAAATAACTTTATTTATATAGGTAAACGTCACTTATAAACGTCAAAAGTTAAATTAATTGTAAATTTACATTTACTACCAGTTCGCAAGTCAAGGGCGTAGAGCGGGCAAGAAGAACTGGCAAGAAACTTCCTGCCACTCTTTTTAATCGCCAAGTTTTGAGTCATATAAATTGTTTGAACTGGACCAAATCACTTCCAAGGATTAGGATCATTTAAAAATTCGTCAAATTTATAAAAAGCTTTATTGAATAATTTAGGATTAACCAGAGATTTGAATTTATTTAGTGATAATTCTCTAATTTCCCTTGGGAGTTTGTTGTAATAACGAATACAATTGCCATATAAGGAGAGGTTTATCTTCTGGAGCCTGGTTGGTCGTTCACTCAAATTGGGTCTGTTTCGAGTATTATACTGGTGAAAGTCATCATTTGTTTTAAAATCGCTTATCGATCACACATGCTTCGGATTTTTTAATAACACGGTGCAAATGGGCAGGAGGCTCATCATACCGGCGCCCATAGACACTTACATTGCAAAAGGGCTCGCAAGTGCGTTGCCAGCCTTACTAGAATTGGTACGATCTTTTATTCTATGCGCATACGCAACTTGATGAATTTTTCTAATCCGTTTTTGCAATCACAATTGGCACTTGCGAACTGTGCTATCGGATCCCAGTGGTCTCCCCAAGGAGATACAACCTTCAAGTACCGATGCACCCAGCATGGATGCTCATGGGCTGTCTTATATGGCTGTTAATTTTTTTTATTTGAATACATATATGTATACACCGTTGTTTCACTAATTTTTTAAGTACCCCATTTATTTTGAAAATATATAATTAATTAATTAATATATATTGTGGTTTTAACCGCGATAAGTATATTCTGTAGAGCAGTGTTGACCTAGTGGTTTCAGCGTGCGACTCTCATCCCTGAGGTCGTAGGTTCGATCCCCGAAACAGCAGACAGAGTGGCGAGAGGAATGGCGGGAATTGGAGGAGGCCTTTGCCGAAAAATGGCACATAAAAATAAAAGGCTAATATTATTATGTGTCCCGGTGCATAGTAGTAAGAACTGTATTTACGGAGGCTCAAAAATTTGATTTACAAGTATTAGGGTCTGTTTCACGTACGTGTGATGTAATGTACGGATAAGTTCTACATAAGTTCCAAATAAGCTATTTATTACTTATTGGTAGGATAAACACTATTGTTGTGGTGCACGACTGTCAGCGCTTTTCACTGGAAATCGAATGAAGTTTAACAAGAAAAGTGAAAGGTTCATCGCCAATCGACTTCCTTCCTTCAAGTAAAGAGCGTACCAATTCTTAACGAGCCTTCTAGTAATTTGAGTGCCCATGCACGACGGTATAACTTAACATCAGAGCCTTCTGCCCGTTTGCCTCCAGTGACATAAGAAAAATATTATGTTTGTGTCACAGTTCCCACAATTTCTTTATGATATTGAATCGTAAAACAATTTTATTTATTTTAAGTTAACCTTCACTCTTCCTGTATTGACGTCATGTATTAAAAATCCCTTCCGTAGTCATGACACTTTATCTTTTATAATAATGTAATTATTTAAGATAACTTGAAAGTCTATAAAGTTTCCTTTATATCGGTCTTTTTATAACGTTTATTGCAATTCGATGTGTTAATTTTGAATGTATATACAAATTTAGTTAACGACCGTCTGTCAAAATGTAATACATTTTTGACGTATGAGATTCAGATTTATGCCTGAATCTTACCCTTATAGAATTCAAATGTTAGGGACACAAGTGTATGGCCGCATTTCTATCTGTTTCATGAATAAAATCACTTATAAATCAATTCCTTCCGACGGCAACCAACTAGAATTGGTTGTACATGGGCTGTGATAACTGCTAAATGTGTTGCAAATAATGAATTTTATGAAACAACATTTAGAGTTGGCAATTTTACTTGAAAATCACTTTTATTCTTTTTCTTCAATCAATCTAAAATGTATTAGCAAAAAAAATAGTATTCAAATATAAATGACTAACACATACATAGATAAATAAAACTAGTGTCTTTTCCACAGACTAACAAACAAAATAAATGTAATATGCAAAATAAAAATAAAATAATGGCGCTACAACCTTTTTAGGTAGGGCCTTAGATTTCCTCCCTATGTTTTCCTACACCTTTCGAGCTAATGTTAAATGCGCACATAGATAGAAAATCCATTGGTGCACAACCGGGGATCGAAACTACGACCTCAGGGATGAGAGTCGCACGCTAAAGACACTCGGCCAACACTGAGCAGTGTACACAAAATAGATAATTAACAATCTAAAGAATCTGCCTGGCCGTTTTGTAGGTTGTGCTTTTCTAGTTGCGAGTTTTGCTTTTAGCAATCTAGGTTTGATATCACCTAAGGTTTCTTACGCTAAGAGGAGGGGAGATTTGGCTCAGCGAGGTATCATTAAGGTGCTGTTCCAGTTTTCCCCGGGTTCACGGGCCAGGAATTGGGTCGTGTAATATTTTGCTCTTTGTTACCTGTATTTTTTTACTTCACAATCAAAATAAGTCTAATCGTCTCTTTCTGTCAAATTATGTTTTTGATGTGATTAAAAGAGATAGGTATAATGGTAGCTGAATGCATGAATGAGCAGTGATGAGCTTCAGCGTCCGATTCTCATCCGGTCGTAGGTTCGAGACCTGCACGTGCACCAATGGATGTTCATATCTGAGCATATCATATCTGAGATTCTGCATAGCAGAGGGGTAGCGAGACCCAAGCCGCTAGAAACTCCTCAGCCCTTCACACGGCCTTAAGATGGGCTCTCGGGGTTTGCCAGGCATTCTAACCAAGGAACTCCATCCCACCAACGCAGCCTACCGACTTTTCTCTTGCCACTAGGTTGCGAGTTCAGTAAGGACCTGAGGGTTCATCATTCGCCATTTGGTGCACATCCCAGCCACTTAATCCTGTTGATTTTTTTTATTGCCAAAAATATTTGTTATTGATTTAGTTTAATATTATCATATTAGCAATGCGACCGCTCACAAAACGAGTTGTTAACGATATTATTTACTACACATTACCTATTGAAACTTCAACTATTGGTTCTAGAGAAATTTGGTAAACAAATTTAATTTCAATTCTGGGCGTCAGGTTTTTGTATCAAACTGATAATTTATTTTTGAAGCGAACTTCTTTATTGGCGTTGAAAAAAAATTACAGTCACATTTTTCCGTTACGCGCCATATTTTTCTTGTCCCTACCACGGTTGATTCGAAGAGATACGAAGCCGTTAATAACAAATATATAATAACGATAACAATGATAGTAATGAATCTATTACAGTTAATGAAATTCCGTAATAATCTTAGTAGTAATAAGGTATAATTAAAAAATGGTACTATTTCATTAATGTGTGTATTAAATATAAAAGCCTTTTGCTAAACTTTATCTAATTTAACTTTATTTAACCAATTTCTGTAAAGTTCCATATAGTAGATCATTATTCGAAAAATGAGGTCATAAAGAAGTTTCATTTCTTACCTAGATAGACAAGTAGGTGATCAGGCGAGGTCCATGTCTCGCAGGAGTCGACTTTGCGCTAAACAGCTCGAGCTGAGCTGTGAACGCCCTTAAATCCAACAGCGATATATCATTCTTAAAAAATAATACATACACTATACATATTTGAGAGAACAAGGGCTTCACATAAGGTCGACGAAGACGTCATTTACTTATTGTTCAAATTCGATTTCCCAACACTTGAAGGTTTTAAGTTGTTAGTTCTCTCAATTGGTTTTGAAGGTTCTTATTGAAAATACGCGAGATTTAAACGAAGGCTATTTGGAATATTGATTTGACGGTTAATGACATTTTAAAGTTTGCGTTTGATAGTTATGTGGTAGTATTTATTTTGTTTGGTTTAACCAATTATTCGGTTTATTAACTACAACTTTTTGATAAACGTGGAGATTTTTTTGGGTATATTTGGAACACACTAGACATCCTCAATCCACAGAGCCTGGTGAGCTATAGGGCTATAGACACTACAACTCACCACAGGTGGATTCGGCGCCGGCTATGCTAGGTACTGAGGAGGCCTGAGTTGCAATGGTCATTCTGTGAGCATACAAATAAAGCATAGTAATGCTGCAGAAATAGGCTGAGCGATTGAGGGAGAGGTCTTTGGTTGACCGTAGACTGGCCGGTGGTTCAAGGCTGGGGTCTCGGTATCAAGTGGCTGGGTACCGCAGGTCGTGATTACTATGTCGCAGTGGTGAGTAGCAGAGGGCTTTGAGTGTAGACCCTGCCCCATAAGCTCCAACATCCATGACAAAGGTCTGCGTATGTGCATTTTCACCTCATATAAAAAAGCACCCCCGAGATCGCTTTCGCATCATACCTGGGTCGGCCCCGTAGATATATTCTGTATTATGAATTATTAAGTATCAAAACATATTTCATTCGACATAGAGGAGTCATAGTTACGTCTTAAGTATGTAATCTTTGATTGAATCGTTGTGTAATTCCCTTGAAGGTTTTATTTAACTGCCAATTCAACAAATTACATAAACTAAATTGATATTTACGTAACTCTTGGTTCCGTGCCACAGGTCTAAATAATCGACCTATTTAAGCCATATCAAATACCTCTTCGGGTCACTTATGTACTACCTGATAATAATTTATAGACTGAAATATATAAGTGCGTAATACTATTTACTTATGTAACCGTATAAAGTATGTTTTTTTGTCTTTTATAGTGATTATGAATCTCACTAACAGTTCAATAATTGTTACTAGAACGCGAATTTCTTTTCGCCTTAATACAGGTTTTAGTGGCTACATACCAACATAATATATTTTGCTAAGCATAGAAGCTGTTCGCTTTTCCTTAATAAATACTGGTTGTTAGGCTCTTCCATGCATATTATTAGTTCATGGAATAAATAAAGAAATCACTTGAATTGGTCAAGCCGTCTTCGAGTTTTGCGCCTAGCAATATATTTTGCGATTCTTTGTTATTTATATACCGGAAATTAGGTTTAACAGCCTTCCATTACTATTATTACACTTACAGTTGGCCAACCGTGTGGCCAAGTGTACTCCAAGTATTGGGTTTCTTTGTACCTATGGAATTTGTGCGACGGCGAACGTCTAGGTTATTTGCGATACCAAGGGCAAAAACAAGTCTGTTGCACAGATCCCCGTTATCCAGGACGTTGCGACTACTGAATAATGTCTCCGACACTATCGACATATTTATATGTTCGCAGAGTTAATTCACAGTAGCGATATTGTGTATTATGTGTTCAATATTATATTTAATTTTTCTCGACATTATCGTATTAAGTGTCACCCATATGTCAAAAATAATATTGGATTTGTGATACGCATGTCGTACCTGTCACAATAATATCTAAAATAAATATAAAACTTGAAGTATTAAAATACCTAGCTTTGTGTACAAAACTCAACTTCAAGGGTGGAGTAATTTTAGGATTTCCCATTTCCCTGGAATTAAATTGTTTTCATTTCGTTAAAGGCTTTTGTAAGGTTTTTATTTCATTTGTTCCTTTAATTGAACAAGCATAATGATTTCAATAGATGAGACATTTATACACAATTACAATTATATATTAATAAAGAAAATCTGTTAGGACAGGAGGCTTGTCGCACGTTAATTCATAGACACCGCATTGACAGAGGGCAAATGGCCCTTTTAGAATTGGTACGCTCTATTCTTGAAGAACCCTTAGTTGAATTGGTCTGGAATTACTATGGCGGGCGGGTTCCAAACTCTTAGTTATGGAATGACGGACGTTAAAGTGATACGGGTGGAATTTCGTATTCTGCCTCGATGTTCGATGGTGAAACTCAGCTGCAGGTCCGCACAAAATCTCTGAACACTGTCCGTGGTAAATCTGGTACAAGAGGCATGGAGAACCTACATATCTACGCAACGCCTAGGGGTCAAGCCGCTCGAAAAGTGATTGGTCGTCGATGATTCGAATCGCTTTCTGTTGAATGTACTTGGTATTTACATATATAATTTTTAAAGGACTGTTTTTAATCTTAATGCAAAACAAAAATTGTTTTCTGTTCAATTGATTACATTGCGAGGGCCCAAATATTATATAATATAGTTGAACCGGCATGACTGTCAACGGATCTACTGTTTTATAAATATTAATGACACCTTATAAATCTACAATTAAAAAAGATTAACTATGTAAAAATATTTTAATGATTACTGGATAATTCATTTAAATACAACTGGATTATAGTATGAGGTCTAATTAGAAACTGGTTGGAGTTATATCAAATATTTGAAATGAATTAATTTTACGAATTCTGAAGATTTATTGTGTTTGCGAATCTAACCTTTGTTTCAACGTTTTGTGGCATTACATTTAGTGAAGGTATTTTATAATGAGATTAATGTTAGCGATTTCATTCTCTCAATGTTCGGAATAAGTTTAATGAATTGAATATTATGTCACTATCTGGTCAATACATTCTTGTAGCCTTGTTGTATGTACTAAAAATATAAACAATTTTAAAACCAATGATGACTTTCACCAGTATAATACTCGAAACAGAACTATTAAGCGTACGACCAACCAGGCTCCAGAAGATAAACCACTCCTTATATTGAAATTGTATTCGTTTTTACAACAAACTCCCAAGCGAAATTAGAGAATTGTCTCTAAATATATTCAAAGCTCTCGTTAAAAATTATTAAATAAAGCTTTTTATAAATTTGACGATTACTTAAATGATCCTAATCCTTGGGAGTGATTTGCTCCAGTTCAAGCAATTTGTATGACTCAAAACTTGGCGATTAAAAAGAGGGGCGGAAAGTTCCTTGCCAGTTCTTCTTGCCCGCTACGCCCTCTAGTGACTTGCGAACTGGTAGTAAATGTAAATTTAGAATAAATTTAACATCTTTTCTGTTGACGTACATAAGTGTACTTGGTTACCTATATGAATAAAATTAGTTTGAGTTTTATCGCTATTATATAGCCCGTCTCCGCGACTCACAGAAACGAAACTTGTATCTATGATTCCCGTATGTCAAAATCCTATTTAATTTTAAGTTTTTTTTAATGGAATCTCCCGGTTTGTTGAGAAAATCACAAGCTTCACAGCTCAGCTCGGACTGTTTTAGCGAGCGTAGTTACAGCTAAAGGACCCCTTTTTTGCTTTAATCTGACTATGATAAGCTGCAAGGGCAGCTATTGTTTCGTAGAAGAAGTACGGTTGATAGAACATCAATGAAAATGCAACGCGCCTGCCTCGTGCCCCCTAAGGGCATCAAACATATAAGAAAATATTGTACTTCATATTTGTAGTTTATACAAAATAACAGAAATGCTACTAAACTATTCAAAATGCAAAGTTTATTCAATTGCGCTTTCCTCTTTAGTTTGTACATTTGCAAAGTTAAAATAATGTATGGAAATTATGTTAACTTTCTTCCGAGAATATTTGCAAATGTTACTTTTTATTGGCAAAATGGAATCTGCATGCCACCATTTAGATACATTTCTTCTTACAGTAAAAGAGAGAATATTATTAGGATTTTTTATGTAGTTAAACGGGCAGAAGGCTCACAATTGCCGGCATTTTAAGAATTGGTACGCTCTTGAAGGACTTGAATTCTTTGGTAAATACTTCAGTTGGCAGCTGGTTCCACATGGTGCGCGGCAAAAACTGCCTTATGAAACGCTCAATTGTGGAACGACGGACGTCGAGGTGAGACGAATGGTATTTTGCAATCTGCCTTGACTTCCGATGATGAAACTCAGCTAAGCTATTAAGTTTTTCATCTAGTTTTGGGACTAATGTCCGAAAAACTCCTCTGAACACTCCATGGTAAATGCGGTAAAGATGCACAGAGATTCTCAGACATCATTCGACATCACTACGTAACGCCAACGGATCAGATTGGTCGTTGCTGATTCGAATCGCACTAAGTCGATGGTCTAGCGGAAGGAGCTGGTAATAACAATTTAATAATAATAAGAGATAAAATCTCTCTCTCTTAAATCTCTCTAAAATGGATAACGAATTAAAAATGATTTATCATTGAACGCTTCAAAGCCTATAAGACTAATGATTATAACTAAATTAAATACATAATATACATATATGATTCCTATCAATTTCAGTTACACGATCCTATAACATTGCCCCTAATTTAAGACACATCAAAAATATTTCAAGTTTAAATTTAACAATTAAGTGTTAACGAAGGGTTATTAAACGTGTTAAGTTTCAACAACCTTACTGATTGTTGAGATTAACTATCAAGATAAAAGTTTTCATCATTTCCACGTAAACAAGGCGATCATTATGAAATATAATTACATCCTTAATATATTAACACGTATTTATTTATAAATTTATCGTATTTTAATAAAAAAACACTCGATATTTTTTGTCGTAATGGAAGAATTTTGTTTTTGAATATAAAGTTATAAAATATATTTTGTATTAATTTGTTTTCAAGGTTATTATACATAAAGCCTACCTCTAGTTAAGTGATTTTCACAAACCATATTTGTTTTGAAATACGAACTGTAGAATGTATCTTATACGTCAACATTTTTAATTTTTTTAAGTACTGCTATAAATGAAAACAGTTGAACTGTGAAATTGTATATAATACGAATATTCATATTAGAAGGACGATTCAATTAATAGAGTACAATACTTCTATTCCATTTTTAAATTATTTGAATCTACTTCGTCTGTGAAATGGATTAGGGAATATCTTATATACATTAGATGGACGTATGCAATTAATAGAGGACAATAATTCTATTCCATTTTCAAATTATTTGAATTCACTTGGACACTGATATGGATTATGGAATATCTTACACACATTAGATGGACGTATGCAATTAATAAAGTACAGTACTTCAATTCCATTTTTTAATTATTTGAAACCACTTGGTCTGTGAAATGGGTTATGGAATAAGAAGGACGATTCAATTGATAGAGTACAGTCTATTCCATTTTTAAATATTACATAAAATGAAAACAATCGTTTGCAAAACTCACGACCTTTGAACACTTTTAATATTTATTTTATATAGGCATTGTGAAAGTGAAAGGACAGCTGATGGTTTTATTATTCAATTTGAATGTCAATTATAATTCATTTCAATTCTATATTCACTAGAGCTTACTATTTCTTAATGTTTTGAAAATATTTTTGAAATACCGGCGTTAATTAGGTGTTTGTTTTACTTAACACCAGCAGTGATGATTTTTTGTCTTTTAACCATGAGTTCTTTCCAACACGTGCATGGTCGCATACCTTGAAGTGACAGCTATATACCCTGAACAAAACAAAAAAAATGTAACAATTAAAATAGTTTGAGCGCGGTTATTTTGTAAAAAAAAACGTTTCTTACAGCAATATATTATATTCTATATAATATATATAATATATATTATATTCTATATAATATATATGGTAAATAGCCGAACCATAAGAACTTAACAAGTACAGAAGGCTTTCTGGGTCTTCTTAAAATTACTTATCGTTTCGCTGTGAATTTACCCTAACGTTTATAGAATGTATATAACAAAAAAGTAATGAACAGTAAATTTGAACCCCATGTAAATGTACTGAAATTGCTACATATTTTGGCTTGGAGTAGGGTGTCAGGTCTTAGTTATTTCTAAGTCGAGTCTACATGAGATCAATATAACTGTGGGAGGCATTGTCTCGTCTCAGCAATAAAATATTAATCAGTAGCGCTACAACCTGTTTAGGTTTGGACCTCGGAATTCTGTATCATGATAGTTTATTAATCTCATAGACAAGTAGGTGATCAGCCTCCTGTGCCTGATAAACGCCGTCTACTTTTTGGGTCTATGGCAAGCCGGTTAACCACAATGTTTTCCTTCACCGAGCGAATGTTAAATGCGCAGATAGAAAGCCAGAGTTGCACGCTGAGTCCAATAGGCAGACAATGCTCGTCTTGGCAATATTTTCATATATTTAGGTATGATGCATAATGTAATATTTTTTTATTATCTATATAAGGGAGTTAAACTCAAATGTGTGTGTTGCAACAATGTTTATTTTAAGAAACAATATTTAGAGTTTGTTATTTCAGTTGAAAATCACTTTTATCCTATTACTTTTATAATCAGTCCACAAGGTACTCATAACAAACACTTCGTAATCAAATTGAAAATGACTGACACAGGCAAACAAAACTAGCGTTTTTTCCACAGACTAACAAACAAGACTAAATGAACATCTCTAAAACAAAATAGATCATTAATAATCGAATTTCAGAAATATAATTATTTCTATACATCTATATAACAAAATATAGTTTTGTAAGCTCAAAACTCGAAAAAATTATAAAGAAGATTTTTGTACTACGTATAAAAATCATATATCACCGGTCCACCTCGTTTAACTAGTCCATCTAGCATTTAATACAAATTAATACGCGACAAGATTATGATTGGAACAAAGAAATACAACTACTTGGAGAACAATTAGTTGCTTTTACTCAACAAGACCTTCGTTTTTATGTTAAAAACGTAAAATGCCAATTAAAATTCTCGATTGTAATGTACACATACAGGTTCGTGACAATATGTATTGATATAGGATACAATGTATGGATATCTATTACACCGATGCGTAATATATTTTGAAGAAGTTTTAACGAATTAATAATAATAGTTTTTTAATATAGATAATTTTACATTTAAACGCGTTTATTTTAGGTATCTGTGTGGCCTTGGCAAAGGCGTCTTCCAAATCATGACTTCTTCAAGCGCCCTAAAGCTCTTCCATGCTTTTTCTATACTTGTGTCAATTTATTTTATTGTTGCATCGGTCACAAATATTGTCTGACCGAGGTACCAGTGTTCAGCTACGTATACTTTACTATATAACACTGTTATTTAATATAATTATTTCCTTTCTGGAATTTGTCATTACTTTGGTGCTATTGGCATTGATTCTAAGACCGACAATCCTGCTTTCTGAGTCAATGTCTGTGACCATCTTCTCCAATTGCGCGTTAACTAATTACTAGATATTGAAGTCGTTATTCTTTAAAAGCTTCCCGCTTGCCTAGATGGATTTGGTGTATTTGGATCTCAATCAATCAGGACCTTATCTATTGTGAAATTCGTTCAGTTGTTTGGGTTTTCGAGTTCATACAGAATGGCGGCCATTATAATATACTAGCTGAATAAATATTAAATTCACTACTTTATTCAGAAGAAAGAATGCGATTTCAGTTCGAATATATCTTTATACAAACAGTTAACCGTATCGGGATAAATATTATGTCCTAACATATGAAATTGGCGTTGGGAGGAACAAAAAGTCGAATATTTTTAAATATAATATATTTAATTAATCAAAGTATGAACCATTGTTTTCTATGCACTTTTGCCATCTCATAGGTAGTTCATTAATCGCTTTACTAAAAAAACCAGTTGGACGAAAATCAATAAAATCTGTGAAGGCGATTTGGACTACCCCATCAGAGTTAAATTTTTCCCTTGCAAAAAGTTGTCCAAATTTCGAAAAAAATGGTAATCTGTTGGAACAAGGTCTGGGGAGTACGGAGGATGTCTTAGACATTCCAATTGAAGCTCTTCTAATTTGGTAGCCGTCTGTTGTGCAGTGTGTGGTCTAGCGTTGTCGTGAAGTAGCAGTGGCGTGGAGCAATTGACCAGCCTAGGCTGTTTAGCCGCTAGCTTTTCTATCATGGTTTGCAATTGCTGACAATAGACATCAGCCGTAATGGTCTGGCCAGATTTGAGAAAACTGCAATGAACAACACCGGTACTAGTCCACTAAACGCTTACAAGTAACTTTTTCGGGGTTAATTTTCGCTTGGGGCAGGATTTGGCTGGCTGGCCAGGATCCAACCATTGTGCTGAGCGCTTCCGATTATCGTAAAGAATCCATTTTTCATCACAGGTAATGATTCGGTTTAAAATACCTTCATTATTGTGCCGGTTCAGTAATGTAACGCAGCAGTCGACGCGCGCTTGCCGGTTTGCTTCAGTCAATTCGTGAGGTACCCAACTTTCAAGCTTTTTAATCTTCCCAATTTGCTTTAAGTGAATTAAAACAATTTTATCACTAACACCGCAGCCTGCAGCTAACTCGGACGTGGTTTGCGATGGATCGGCTTCCACAATAGCCTTCAATACTTCATTATCAACTTGGGTCTCAGGCCGTCCACGGGGCTTGTTCTGCAGGTCGAAATTTCCAGGACGAAAACGTTGGAACCAAAAACGAACTGTGTTTTCTTTTGCAACATGACCGCCATACACATCATTCACCCTTCGAGTCGTTTCCGCAGCACTAGTGCCACGGCGGAACTCGTACTCGTAAATAATGCGATACTTTAAGTATTCCATTTTGTAAAATGAGTGACGCAAACAGAAAAAAAAACAAGAAAAAAATGACGAAAACAAATGAATGACGGTCATCGAAGCACAAATACATGAGTAAATAGCTGTACAAATTTGAAATTGAAATTCCTAACCAAAGAGGAGGTATTTGAGGTCAAACTGGCCAGTACGACAAAACGCCAATTTCATATGTAAGGACCTAATATTTAATATTTGACAGTTATCAAAACAAGAACATTTTGTATCGGTTTTTTTTTTTAATATTCAATGTTAAGCTATTCTGGACTGGGACAAATACAACAAATAAAAACCATGACAATCTGTCACGTCGTTCTCGAGTTATAAGTGTCCGAACAAACCCGCCTTTGTTTTATATACTAAAGCATTAAAATTTCAAAAAATAAATTTAATTTTTTATTTTTTTTAAAGCCACATTACACCACAGTGAATAATCTGTCAAAACAAATAATTTTTTGTTGCCATTGAACCCAGAACTATCGGGTTAATATTCGTTAATAAAAAAACGATAAAGTATTCTTTTAAATATTATTCATGTCGAAACAATTAATATTTTTATCCTTGTTATTTTCTCTAATATTGAATGACAAAAGAGTTTCATTAAAAATGTTGCGCTTTGGATAGCTTCTTTTATATTAGCACAGGTTTAATTTCCTATATGTTAACTAGTTCAGTATATATTTGGCTGTTTTGATCACGGTTTTATTAGAAACTCATTTTTTTCAAATTCATTATGTTTAAAAATAACACCGAATTTTAATGCGAACATGTTTTAAAATACGAGATATATATTAAATTTTATTGAGCTTTGTTTAAGTTCGATCATTTTGATAAATACTTAGACACTGATATTACTACTACAGTTATTACTAACGAAACATACACATAGAACCACACAAAATATAAATAATAAAAAAGGGAAAATAACAAAAATATAGAAATGTTTTTCTTTATTTATTCCTCTTGGAATAATGTAAATTTTTAGTGTGTTGTCGTTGTAACTGGTCCTAGCTCAGCATTATGCTGTGGAGCAGACGTGTTTTACAGCGCTGATCATTCTGCCAGAGACCACAACAAAAATTAACAGAGTGAGTAAAGAGGTCTTGGAAGATTTGATTAATATTCAAATAATAATAAAATAAAATACATAAATTACCTAATTTTGACGAAATTCGTAATAGATATTTATTTAGATTATGTATCTATCCTAGCTTGTATTGGTAGAAACGATATTGTCTTCGTATATTCGCGTTATATTGTTTTCGGTGTAATAGAAGGTCTACGTGTTACTATGTACACAAAAATAAAACATTAACTAAGGTAAAGTGGTTGACAAAGCGAAGGACAAGTTTAATCAACTTCAACATATTACGTTATATACAGTTAAACCTAAGTGACAATTGTGTAAGCGACAAAACTCTATTAATGATAGTATTTACTGGGCGGGACCCAGTCTTTTTGTCCTCATATAACCTAAGACTCCAGATTATATTCGACATTAATCGTAAGTTTATAATAATACATAGCTTCAATCCGTGAAAATTTTTTCTTCTTAAAATGTGTAAAAGTTATGTTAATAAAAGACAATACAATAATTGAATTGTCTTTTATTAACACATTGAATGAGTCCACAACTGACTTGTCTTATAATGTATAATTATGTCTAAAATATTAGTTTCTAAGTAATTACAGCGAGGTATTTTTCTAATTTGCGATTTAATATCACCAATTAGAAAAATGTCTTGTATATCATCAATCACGATGGTTTTATTTATAATATTTTCTAACATAACCTTTTTATGTAAAATGGTGGTCATGCAAAAACATGTACATGCTAAGAGGAATAATAAACTCGAATCGAAGTTTATTTAGTAGTTATTATGCAGTTGATGAAAGCAATCATTGATATTGTGGTCACGCCAAGTGACGTCAGATAAGAACAACAATGGCTCGGGTTTATATTGACAGTTGGTTTTTTTTTATATGAGAAAATCTTTATAAGATATTTAGACAAAGCTAATATAAGCAAAGAAAAGCAATTGAAACATATATAAAAAGTATAAGGGACGATAATAACAAAAGGGATCTACGAAAGGAACTTGGATAGGATTGGCCTTTTCATGGAATATTTCTAAGAAATTATATACTCCTAGCGGACCCGACAGAGGTTGTCTTGTCTTAACTATGAATATTAATTTCGAATTGGTGTAATAACTAAAAAATATTTAAGAAACGAAGTTTTTGTTATTCTAATGCTTTATGATAAACAACATTTTTTGTTTGTTTTTTTGGCGCGTATATAATAGGCGTATATATAACTGGCCATGTGAAAAACATGGATTTTCAAAATTAATGCCACAAACAATTAGCGGCTATAATTATTTCATATGTATTTTATCAAAATAATAACTCCGTTCGAAGTATTTATTTTAAACTATATTCATTTTTCTTACATCCTCTTTGACGATATTGCAGCAAGCATTCGGTCAATCTTATGTCAAACGCCATTAAGGTTACATGAAAAAAGGCGTAATGTTCTTAAAAAAACAAATTTGCTATCGTAACAAAAGTATTTTTAAATATTATATTTTCCGCGCAATTTTCTTATTTTTTCTTTGATAAGAACCTCCTCCTGACAATAACAAACACAACAAAAAAAGAATTAGCGAAATCGGTCCAGCCGTTCACGCGTGATGCTTTGACCGAGGGAAATAGGGATTCATTTATATATATATATAGATTATGATTGTGTGTAATTATAATCCAGTGGCGCTACAATCCCGGGGGGTTTTGGTCTGTATTGCATCTATTTCTTCGATAATTTTTACTTTATAGACAAGTAGGTGATCGACTTTCTGTCTCTGACACATGTAATCGGTTTATGTGTTTGAGACATTTTAGTCAGAATTTTTGCCTATTTAATCATTCATAAAATATAAATCAGTCCAATTAAACGACCTTGTCACCTGTCTCGTTTCATTACCGCGTAAACACAATTTGACAGAAAGAGACGTCTCTGAATCTAAGCGCTTGATACTAAGTAAGAACGTTTTTGTTTTAAAAATGAAAGTATCCAATCTTAATGTGGATACAGTCCTAAAACAGCGAAATGGTTTGCCTTAGCTCACTCAAACAGGCTACTTAACCATGTGAATACGGAAGCAATCCAACTTCTTGATACAGGAACAAGACGCCAAAAGAGAACTAACCTTTCGAGTTAATAAAGCTAGTGTAGTGAAAATAAGTGCAAATGCGTATCACACACGAATATAGTGTCAAAACATTATAAAACACTAAGACTTTTAACAACATAACCTTAGTTTAAGCTATTCACTAGTATTGTAGAAAATTAAGTCAGTATAATGTTACTTATTAGCCATAATTATTGTATAGGCTAGATTGTAATTCATGTAAAGACACTCTCTTTCGAGAACTATTGTAGAAAAATTCCACAGAATACATATAGTCAAGTTAAAGATGCAAATTGCTGATAATAGCCAGTCGTTTTGTCTAACAACCTCCATAGGTTTCCATGTGACTTGTCATTTGGCGTAGAAGTTTAAAGTAGTTAGTAGTAGTAGTAACTAAGTCATCTTTCTTTTTTCATTATCGCGTAAACAGAATTTGACAGAAAGAGATGAACGAGTACTTTATCTGTGTTGTTATAAGGAAGTATATTTGTAAGTCACATACAAATATGTTTTCTGTAACGGTATAATTTTGAGAAATATATGGAAACTCCTTTAGTTATAATTGCTGATATCAAGACAAATATTGAATTATTTTATTGTACTTAGTGTGTTTTTGGGTATAGTGTTTTATTTAAAAATATACTAAAAATGTATCTAACTAAAAATAAATTATTTACGATTAGCCGCCGTAGACGTTACCTAAATAAGCATAAAAACACTGGATGAATATGGATTTTGATTAAAACCGCGTTCAGTGATAAAAACCTTCAATTACTGATAAGAAAACTCGTTAACTATCAAAAAATACAATTAACTTTTTAATTGTCTTTAAATTAACCGCCACTTACCTTAGTACCAGGACTGTAGAATAAGCAAGGTGGTTGCTAGCGTTCCGCTCACATTCATATTCGAATCGCACACAGCCTTGGATTACGTCAGTTTTATTTAGCCTTAGTTCGAAATACGTACACGCGAACCGAAGTGATCGAACGCGAGCTCCAATATATTTCTGTCGCCCTAGTACTCGAAGAATCGGCAAGGATTCCTAAGGACCTTATTTACTAGCGACCCGGTGGCAAATCGTTCGTTTATTATTTATTTATTATTTCCAGAAAGCATTTTTTTCATTTAAATAAAAATAACCTAAGTAATAAAAAATAGGGGTTGATCATAGAGGGGTGACAAGTAAGGGTTGTATGTATTTTTGTATGCTGTATGAAAAAGTAAAAAATGTCTAAAAAAAATTTGAGGTGGCCACCCCTTATCACTTAGGGGTTTGAAAGATAGATACTGAATATGCGTATAAAAATTCATAAGCATCGGAAAGCATACTTCGGAGGAGTATGGGAATAAACATTGTGACACGAGAATTTTATATATTATGTAGAGATATATAATAAAAAATAATACAGAAAGAGATAGTTAGTGTCTATTCTGTCAGGATATTACATAGTTCTTTTAGCTACGCGTCATTTTTTAACTATAAATTTTATCATAACAAGTAATATTATAGTGACGTAACAAAAAAAGTAATTTACCTCACCACGGTTCTCTTTTTGCCTATTTGTTCTAAACCAACAGGATTGATGATTTAAATTGGATCAAAGGAACTTCTAATATTATAAATGTAGATTTGATTATATTTAAAAACAGCTCCCGCGAACCTCGTTTAGCCTTAATATGATTTTTTGAAGTGAAACTTCCTTATCGGCGTTGGTAAAAATTTACTGTCACTATCTAATTTCTATTTTCTATCTAATCTAATTTCTATAAAGTTGCATATAGTAGATCATTTTTCGAAAAATAAGGTCATAAAGAAGTTTCACTTCTTACATCTACACTAGTACAAGCACACATTTTTTTAGTAGCTAACATATATACCTACATATGGAATATTTCTGATAGAGATCTAATAGAGATTATTCGCTTCTCCGGAGAAACCTCATTTTTAGGTTTTTCCAACTTATATCTTCATAAAAACCATCCTCAGAGTTAATAAGGAAGGAAGGAATAAATAAAAAAATACTCGAATAGGCCCAGCCGTCTTAGAATTTTGCGCTTAGCAACATATGTTAATGTATCTGTACACTTAGTTATTTATTTTTCAACTGGTTAATTTTAATTGATCTATTGGCCTTTGATAATACATATGCTTAAGCCGGATTCTGTAGTTATTCTTTTTTATTGTCGATTAAATGATCTGTGGTTAAATTGCGGTTATATTCCGGATCTGTTAAAAAAATGATTAAAACCATAATACCAAAGACTAATAATAAGACGTAATAAAATCCGATATGTTTATAACCACATTTATTAATTAGATAACTTTATAACCTTTTTTGCTTTTTTGCGTAATAAAAGGAATTAAATAAAGCTATTTTTAAAACCTTGCATGGGATATCTCAACAAAACATTTACGACTTGAAATCTTTATCGTTTATATCTTTTGAAAATATACGCGGAAACAAAAAAAAGTCATCGTAGCCCATGGATACCCATTTTAAATGGACGAGTACGCACTAACTTTGAATAGTTGTTCATATCTCTCAGGGAAGACCCCCACCGGGATTCGGTTCCACAGTTCGCTAGTTCGCAGAAGAAAGTGACTTATGACGGACTATGAAAGACGTCCAGCCATCTCAGCGATGTTTTTTTTATATATTTTGAATTGATACGGCTCGTACGGTGTGAAACCCGAACAATTGTTCAGAATCCTCACCATAGTATACTTTCTAGAATTCAAAGAAATGCATAGAGTGAGAGAATCATGACTATCAGTAATAAAAATTACGATATAATCGTTTTTTTTTATATTTTTAATTTCTTTCCGTACGATATATTAGGCAAATGAAAAATTTCGTCGCCTTTCAACTGTTCCAAGTTATCTTAGTACACGGATGTTTAAAATAATAAAACGCTGTTTGCATTTATTTGACGCTCAGATAAGGTTGTTTATCAAAGAAATCACTTAGGGGTTTGAAATATAGATACTGAATATGCATATAAAAATTCATAAGCATCGCTTGAGCCGTTTCGGAGGAGTATGGGATCGAACATTGTGACACGAGAATTATATATATATATATAAGAATACAGAAAGAGAGACAGTTAGTGTCTCTTCTGTCGGGATATTACATAATTCTTTTAGCTTTTACCGACTTTTTTGTTACTTCTGCCGCTTAATCTCGTCATGTTACGCTTCGGGATTATAGATATATATTAGATACAGAAATCGGAGGCCTCAAACCTAAAAAGGTCATATCTTAGGAAATACCTATGACGAACAATATTGTCTGCGAATGATTTGTTTGTAATTAAGAATGCATTAAGTATTTCCCGAGCATTTCGTTCAATTTTTTGCGGAAAATTTATTCGTGGCAATAAAATTAATGATTTCGAAGTCGGAATGGAATTTTTCATAACTTTTCAATTTTTGGTACGATGTTAATCTTTTAATAACATTTTGTAATTTATCATTTCTGTTTCTGAACCATGTCTGAACTTTTATTCATAGATAACGTATAGTTAAACGGGTCGGGTTCATAATCTGGATATGAGGGACTGGGTCTGGTTGGAGGCTTTTGGATGTACCGCGCGCCCACTCCAACTTGGTTAGCGAAGCGCCACCCACGCGAGCAATACAAATAATAAACAGAATTTCTATCGGAGTAGACCTAAGTATTTGTTTGTAGACTAACTGAGTTCACAACAGTTGCTTGCTATATTCTTAGTTTGTAGATCTAGATATATTTTTTATATTTCTATGAAGTGAAACTTCTTTAGGCGCATGAGGGTAAAATTTTGACGGAAACGTCACGAAGATGTGTAGCGTTTTTGTCGAAGAAAAGGGAGAGAGCGATTGAGACCAATTGAGAGGGAGTGAGAAAGGGAAATCGAGAAAAACTACACGCTAATGGTTGATGTATTCGTTTAGTAGTTACATATTAGAACTTTAGATGGTAATTCTGTCGCATAACGTCTTGTTCAGTAAATAAAATTAACGCAGATTTTTTTATTTATTTATATTATCATTAGAACGTATACAGTGTGTAAACATTGTGAATATAGATATATAAATACATGTAGTGATCATATACTGGTACATGATCATCTATTGGACCTTTTACCTTAGTAATAATTAATTTACAAAGAAGTTTCACTTCTGACATGTGTACTTTGTGCGCACGAACTTTTTTTAATTAGTGTAGGTATCATTGTATCTTTAATTCACTTCGGGAACTTAATTAATGTTATTTTTTTAAAGGTTTTTATAACGATGTCATGTTTATATTTGTTGGTAAAGGTAAGATTTAGGTGACTTGATGTTGAGTGATATGCCCATTGCCACTCTATAAGCGTTACATATGTCTTTAATAAGTATGTAATTCCAATACATTTTTGTCGGGGCTTAGGGTATCCATAGTGGTGTGCCATCTCGTTCTATTTTGAACCACGCACTTAACATCTGGCCACGTCACCGCAATGGGTTTGCTTCTAAATAACTGAACGTCATTTGATTTTTTAGATCAACGTTTTTGTTATACGGCAGTCATGTTTCCCTATGTCTGGATCCCTTTGAGCTCGCGTACTCACCTTAATTACCTTTTGATCGGATCCGTAGACGTGTTGCTTACGCGCAATTCTTGCACACACTAATGCACACTAATGTACTTTCAAGAATTGAAAGTACAGTATTTAAATCTAAATTCAAGTACGTGAAACACATACCGGAAGTAGAACGTGTTCGTAATTTAAAGAACAGGATGTAGTAAAAATCAAATGGGGAGAATTCACCCCGGCGAATGTTGTTTCCCACAATTTGCGAAGACATTATCGCGGTCATTCCGTCTGAGTGAGCGCAAAGTAATATATGTAATGGAAACGATGACATGAAAATCTTCGTTCATAATACTTAAAAGATACTATCGCTATGTGTATCTTGTTATAATGATATTTTCATTAGGAGGATATTTACGTGATGTGGGCATGTCTTAAATAGTCCATAATTAGCCCGCATTCCAGAATACAGTCAAAATCTGTTATAACGTCATCGAATGGACTACTCATATTTGGTCGTAAAAACCGATAGTCGTAACAGCCGATGACGTTGTCATTAAGTACCTTTTACAATAGATTCAATATAACTGGTCTGTTCTAAACGATGTCGTCGTAAACGGTTTTGACTGTAATCAATCGCGTTTTCGTGTTAAATTAATGAAGTACCTTGATAAAAGATTAGAACTTACAACCTGCATACAATATTTAATTAAAACAAGTAAATAAAATGAGTTATGGCAATGGCGGTCAGTAGTGAATTTTATTATCAACATAAAATGCAAGGCTGACAGACACTTAAACCGAAACAGCTTAAAGCGGTTAGCTAACATTACTCTAAACCACAGATTATAAGATATTTGCACTACTCTGTGTAATTCTTTTTTTAGGAAAAGATCGATACGTGATAAAGCTGTCTTTAGATTGATTACCTACCATCGTTAGAAAACAAATAAGAAAGTGGCAAGGAGTATGACTTAACATAATAGAGAAATAAAAATATGTAAATAATTATAAGTTTATAATAATAATATACTGCATACATAGCTTAAATCCGTTTAAAAAGTGTTTTCTTAATGTGTAAAAGCCATGTCAACAAAAGACAATACTAATAACGACTGTATTTTACATACATTTTTGTACACAATATCCACAAGGTATCAATGTGGTTCTATCAATATTATGACAATTCTAACAAATACTGTTTATTTATTTATGTCGTAATCATACAACTAACATAAATTATATGTAACAAAAAAACAATGATACAAAAGATATATCCAAATGGAGTACATATATACAAAAAGGTCAAACATTTACAAAAGGGAAAAAACAATAAAAATTAGGAAAAACACTTTTTGGACGGATTGAAGCTTTGTATTATTATTAAAACCTTACAATTATTTACATAATTTTAAAGGTAAAATTTAAAATTATCTAAATAATTGTAAGTTTTTAATAATAATACATAGCTTCAATCCGTTCAAAAAGTGTTTTTCTTAATGTGTAAAAGCTATGGTAACAAAAGACAATACTACAATAAAAATTATTCAATTTAACTAAGTGATAATTATTTATATATTATACAATGTGATGGTGTGAAAGTGAGGGTATGTGTTAAAATTATGTTGTTATTCTATATACTTCAGAGGCTGATGGGGTTTAATTTGGCTAATTACGGGCGTATTTGTTTTGCGGGTAGGGCTCGGAGCTTGTTTGATGTTATTGCGATATGGCATGATAAGAGTTATTTTGCAACTAGCCGAGTAACCCGGGGAAAGTTAAGCAAAAACGGTTGAAAGATGTAGATACAATAATTATGTGTCATTAATACAAATAAGAAATATTGTTATTAAATACTTTTTAGCATATTTACTTGATTTCCCATAACCCCTGGATAGGGCCGAGGGCGTCCACAGTGCGCAAAGCCCGTCTACTCTTCAGAATGAATCAACGACATCCCATCCGTCCGCTTGCCAACGTTTCTAGCGATGCGTGTTGGCTCCAAAATGTCTGGAATATTGAACATTGCGTTATATATTATTATTATGTGTCACACTAGCAGCTTATTAAGCTGATGCGCGAGTATTTTCGGTTTTAAAGAATCCAACTGGTTTTTAAAAGAGTTGAAAGTGTACTAATTACACTTTGCGGAAACCTATATATTTATGAAGTATGATCGTTTAGTCATAATAGCCTTCTGGCAATGTGTCCGTGGGTAGCGGTATCACTTAACATCAGGTGAGCCTCTTGCCCCCTATTATATAAATAAATAAAAGCCTCCCTATTCCGTGTATGTTTAAAGAAATACCTTGATACGAATACAAGTTCTACTTCAATAGAGGCAAGAGGAATACTCGTCAAGCCTATTTTCCTACCTGAATTGACCCATTTCCGCTTATCTTGAACTAGTGAAGTTGAATTTCGAGTTCGCAATCCAATATGAGAAATATCTGATATCCTACAGCGCTGATGTGTCGTAAACATTGCTAAATTTAAATCTTTATAAATAAGTGTTTATTACTGACCAAAACAATTGCAGAAACGAATTTAAATTAACTTGCTAATTAAAATCTGTGAACGTTATTATTAGCGCTTATCAAATAGTACTAACAGTGCGGCATTTCCAAACCTCAAGCTGTACGATCTCCGTGGAGTTGTACGTTATAGGTAAGCATAGATACGTAATCGAAAAGAAACTAAAACATTTGATTACTTTGAAATTAATTATTAAGTTTGTTATGGAAGAGCTGAGAACCCTGACAGTTATTTTTTACTTAAGAAGCTTCCCGAACCTTGCAAGTTGTAATATATTTTTATAATGAACTAGTGGACCCGACAGAGGTTGTCCTGTCTTAACTATGAATATTAATTTCGAATTGGTGTAATAACTAAAAAATATTTTAGAAACGAAGTTTTTATTATTCTAATGCTTTATTATAAACAACATTTTTTGTTTGTTTTTTTGGCGCGTATATAATAGGCGTATATATATAACTGGCCATGTGAAAAACATGGATTTTCAAGATTAATGCCACAAACAATTAGCGGCTATAATTATTTCATATGTATTTTATTAAAATAATAACTCCGATCGAAGCATTTATTTTAAACTATATTCATTTTTCTTACATACACTTTGACGATATTGCAGCAAGCATTCGGTCAATGTTATGTCCAACGCCTAAAGGCGTAATGTTCTGAAAAACAAATTTTCCATCGTAACAAAAGTATTTTTGAATATTATAATTTTCCGCGCAATTTTCTTATTTTTTCTTTGATAAGAACCTCCTCCTGACAATAACAAACACAACAAAAAAAGAATTAGCGAAATCGGTCCAGCCGGTCACGGCGTCACGCAGGGAAATAGGAATTCATTTTTAGATATATAGATAAAGACAGTTATGGAATAAGAAATTTTAAAATCGACTTTGTGTATGACGTGACAAACGTGAACTGTCATATGTTTTGAGCTGCGATAAGCGATTAGGCCTGAGTAAAGAGGTGCTTGATTGAGTAGGAAGTTTCGTGGACATTGACATGCAAGCATTGAAAACATTAGCTTAAGACCAGTGTAAAAATAGTTTTCTGAATAGAGAAGCAAAATAACAGTAATTAACTTATAAACGTCAATTACTTACTGCCAGTTCTCTTATCAAGAGCGTAGAACTGACGAGAGGAACTGGTTAGAATATCTCTGCCACTCTTTTGAAAAGCTGCCAGCTACAATATATTCATATTAATATCTTGTGTTAATATATATATATATATATATATATATATATATTGGCCTAATTTTATAACAAACGGTTGGTTATATTTCTTTCCATTATAAATATTATACCGGATGTTATGACAAAGATACTGATTATTCAATGCGACTTGAACAGTTATTGATGGAGCCAATATAATTAGCGATATGATGGATTTTAGTGGCTATAGTCTGTATTGTTGGAAGGAAATATGATCATAATATGAATTAATGAACACACACACACAACATGTATTAAAATAAAAAAAGAACTAAATATAATCAAGCATTAAATTTAACTTCACCACGCGTAACCGGCATAACACCTCATATCAGAACGAAATACAGTCTAAAAAATATAAATTACTCTTTACAACAGCTTGCCTTTTGAGACTTGGGAGATGGGAGAAGTGGACCCCGAAATTAGCCCACACGAACTATCGTTTTATACAAATTTAGTTTTGGACTTTCTACATACACTAGTGTTAAGGCATCTCGACTAAGCCAAATACACCTGCAAAGTTTTTTCGTCGATGGACTTTGATGACAGCGTATCATGGTGGCGTGATGTTTTGTTTGACGTTGACCTTTTGTTTTTATTTTTTTCTTCTAAATAGTATTGGAAGCTAATGTTAATATATATAAATCTCCTGTCACGATATTTGTTCGCGATGGACTCCTAAACTACTTAACCGATTTTAAATTAAATTGGCACACCGTGAGCAGTCTGGTCCAACTTAAGAGATAGGATAGCTTACATCTTTAATTATAGTCGCAATTTTATTTTATTGCAAATTATTTGTTTATAATTGATTGATAGTCATCATTTAACTCCAAAAGATTCTAACAGATGTCGATACTTTCGATGTCGAAGCCAACCCCCTGTTACTTAGACCGAAGTGTAAATCAAATTCAAATTATAGTGATATCGTCACTATAATTTGAATTTGATACAGTGAAATTATTCTTTCGTGTCACGGTATTAAGGCTATCTAAAACCACATTAAGGAGAAACGAAGTTCGCGGGGGCAGCTAGTAAGTTATATAAAAATATTATAAGTCGTAGTAGTATAAAACCTTGATACAGGATTAAAATACAAAAGGGAAGGTAATGTTTGTTTTCTAATTACAGTGTATGAAGTCATACGTGGAGTTCGAGGTATGTAACGGCGCGTATGAGGTGTCATGTCCCGACGCAAGGTGCAGCACCAGCGCAGCGCTATCTATCGACGAGATATCGAAACTTGTTAATAGCAATCTCCTGGAGAAACATATTAAGTTCCGGATTAATCATGGTAAGTGACATTATGCCGTTACGAAATCTAACATTGTATTTGTTTATTTTGGATATACAGAGCACCTTATAACGTAAGTTTCAATCAATAGTAATAAGTATTCACATATAAACTATACTGTTTATGGACTGAAAGTCTCGCTATAACGCTATATATTTTTAATTTTATATCTTTCGGTGCCTCTCCATTATTGAAGGTTGGCCGTCAGTCTTGTGCCAGATGTAGGAACACTTCCGCAATACCAATCCACTTCCTAACGAAGGTTTATTCCTTCTACGCAAGCCGTTTTCTACTCGACGTCAACTAGTCAATAAAGGACGTCATTTAAAAAACTATATTACTAAGATTTGTAGTCTGTGGTAATATGCACAAATTGTGTCTGTATAAGTTGTACAGTTCAGTGCATCAATTATATATTAAGCAGTAGGCGAAGGAAGTGGATTCGAATCACGGCGGAAAATTCCTTCTTATCTATAAACGGTTTACGGCTTCACGTGTATTTTTAACTTCAAAGACATTTTAACTGTCGTCAATAAAACAATTTTAATCTATTCATAACTTGAGTTGCAGTAAAGCTTACAAAAGCTCAACACGTGGAGGCTATATCGATTGACTACTCCAATTATTGCACCCCTTGTGGGGTTTTACGCTAGTGAAGGTGATAATTATCCCTTTTGATCATTAGTTAAATGTTAAAATAATTATGTATGAAACGTTTAATCTATATAAATATAATTATAATCTATATATATATAATATACAATATAATATAATATATGCATCAATATTAGCTGTGCTCTGTCCTCGCGGTAATTAGGTCGCATTTATTATAGGCCACACAAAAGTTTTTCGAATCAGAGGTTCTTCAAATTAAACCTCAAACAGAAACCTTATTATCCTAGTATAGATATTGTTTTTGTTAGCTGTTAAAAATATACGGTTACACAAGTGAAAGTGAATGTGATGATAAATTGTCATCATAATATTCCGTTGAATAATACCGGATGAGACTTATGAGGAAGAATAAAATTGATCAATAAGTCTCTTTATAATATAACATATTATAATATTTCATATTATATAGACACTTTATTATAGACATGTATATACTTTAATTGGCTGGGATTTTATTCCATGGGATGTCGAACCACCTGGTCTCCTAGCAGGCAGCAAACCTGGTTTGATTTCTTATTTGAAGTTGTTACACTATCCGTTCGTAAAGATTTTCGAGGTGCATTCGGGGTGGGGCAATAAATCTTTGGCCTCGTGGCTTCATACGACTCTGAACCTCTCTGAAAGTCCTCTCTCTTCGCTCGGGCATAGCCTTGCTATTACGGACGGTATTTAAATGCTGCCTCTATCCACTTAGCTTTACATTTTCCTTTAAATCTCTACTGTTTGTAAGCATTGCCGGTCCATGTGTCCCTAACATAATTAAGGAATTCGGAACAACTGAACGTTATGCAGTATTTGCCGCGCACCACCACTTTGTGGAACCAGCTGCCCACTAAAGTATTTACGAACCAATTCGACTTAGGGTCTTTTATTTATTTGAAAACAAAACAGATACATCTATACAATAAAAAAAAGTTAAAAATAAGACATAAAATAAACACATTGGATGTATCCACAAAAAGTTTCACTAATAAAAAATGTGATACAGAGCAGAGCAAAACAAAACAAAACATGACATACCTGTTGCTATAATGAAGAAGAAAGATACAAGGATTAGGACATTAACAGTTGTTTTAAATTATTTTTTATCCTTTAAGAAAAGAGCGTACCAGTTTTTAAAACACACTCGGCGAGCCCTCTGCCAGTGAGTGTCCATGGGCGGCGGTATTACTTAACATCAAGTGAGTTTGCTGCCTGTGTGCCCCCTGTTGTAATAAAATTACTCGGCAAGTCAGGAAGAGTAGACGAGTAGATTTGTATTGTTCACGCGTATTATATTCGAACGATTCATTTGTTTTAGGTTTTTTCACTTCTTGTTCTCTTTTTGTATAAATATCGTGATTTTTCTATTACGAGTCGTATTCGATTTTACGTTTTGTTTCTGGTGAGGCTACAGGAGGTCACAGAGTTTGAGCAATTAGCAGAACACGTTTTTAATTGTAAATTAAGATGGGTTTTGAAACGGCTTTTAAGAGAAATACTAGTTCGCAAATTGAATAAAACCTCTTTGTTTATCGAATTCCCGTATTTAGACGATATATTTTTTACGTTTATAATTTTTTTATTAATAATAGAGTTATTTTTAAACATTATTAACATAATTAGCACTTGAAAGATGATAATTATTTTTGAAGTTTAATAAAATAATTATGACTTCATACAAACAAATTACTGCGAAGGTGTGAGATCATCTTTAATAAAATTTTGAAAACTGTACGTGTAAATATACAATTTGTTTTGTACCTATTGATGTTGTTAATACGTAATTATTTGCGCCCAATTTGTAAGTGTGTAAAGCTTCCAAAATATTAGTATTTTCCTCTCAGCTGTCGCCCTGGGCATTCTACTTCAGGGGACAAAGCTTCCACCGACAACGTATTGCTTAGACGGGATTACCATATCTGGTCTTCGGTATGACATATATGAATTAATAGGAAAATATCAAGTTCCTTACATCCTACCAAAAAACACGGAACAGCTTACAAATAATTATTTAATTTTTAAAATTTTGTTTATGTTATAGTTTTGACTAGGAATTGACCAATGGTGGTAGACCCCGACGTTTCACGGTCCCTTTATGATCGACGAATCATTAATGTCTTCTTATTCAATAGTTCATTATTTTTATTTAATTGCAATAATTTACTGATCTATGTTATGAGGAGCATTATGGTTGCAGACTTACAAACATTTTGTTAATATCCCTAGCTATTTATAAGAGAGTTGGAGAGTTTATTGCAATTTCTTCTAGTTCTAAGACCTTGATTTGAGAATTGGCAGATGATGTTTGTAATTGTATATTAAGTTTCATACATGAATAAATGATATTTTGATTGCAGATAAATTACTATCTCCTTGATAAAGATAAAATTAATTTAATTAAGTTTTGAGATTCGTATCTGAATAAATACAGGTTAGAGATATCATACGAATATTTACTTAGTGAGATTTATTTACTAAGTGAGATTCATGTAGTACCAAGTTGGTTAATTCATTCAGTCCCTACTTAAAGAAGCTTATGTCTTGAGTTATTACGTATTTAGCTAGCCTAACATCTTATATTGACCATATCAATATTACAAATCATATATGTTTTAAATGAATACAGGCTGCCAATTTTATCCGCAACTACTCGAAGTCGAATATGGCCTTAACAGCTTTAAGAAAAGGTCCGCCGTACCGCTTTTTTGCTTGCGATTGCCGTGCCCCCAGATAAAATGTCAAAGATTGCTGTTTATAACAAGTATTGCTCACCTTTGACAATTCTAGAACGCGTTTTAGGTACAGTCATTGATAAAGAGAAACCTTTTTTATCTAGTAAAAGACACCTTTGTTTGAACGTTATATTTAATGAAATATCCTATAGATAACCATGTAAATGGTTAAAGTAACTAGAGCGTTACGCGATAATTGTATGCAATATGCCATTGGCATGTGCTAACGTGTTATGCAATTTTTTAAATTCTAAACAATCAGTCGTACGCAATTGGAGTGGTGTTTTGGCGACTAATAACTTGCAGTTATTGTTTCGCGATTTTTTGTTCTGTGGTACTAAACGCTCTTTATAACTGTCTTCAAAAATAAAAGGAGATGATTTTGATTTTATAATTGATTTATTTGACGTGATTTTTTACGTGGTAATAGATCACTGTATTCTGGATGTCGATATATTTAGAAGTGAAATTATAGGACTCTTCAATTCAGTGGCGCTATAGTGCCCAGTGCGCTGTATGGATCTTCAGGTCTGCCTCAGGTTGCATCCGTTTTATTTATCATTAGACAAACAAGTAGGTGATCGGCGTGTTTGACACATGGCGTCGATTTTTGTATTTAAGTGATGCAGTTTCCCTTCGTCGATCGAGCGAGCGTTAAATGCGCACATAGACAGAAAGTCCATTGGTGCACAGCCAGATCGAACCTCCGACGTCAGGGATGAGAGTCGCATGTTGAAGCCGTTTTTTTTAATGAGGTGAAAATACACTTACGCACTATGGATGTGGAGCATGCTGAAGCCACTGGAACACTGCTTGTAGTCATTATACATCTTGTATTTAATTTATCAAATTATATTAACAAAACATAACATTAATAATTTCTAAGGCCAAGCCAGAGGTTACCTTCGTAGGTTACGTAGGTTCCATAAAAGTTGTTACCAAATTTCGTCCAATTACTTTAATCTTGCAATCAATTTTTACTTAATTAAACATTTACGATCAAGGTAAGTCAAACGATGGGTCGCGTGTAGGCAAACAGCCCAGCCCTCTCGTTATGAGGTTAACACCCGAACACTATTCGAATTAAATGTAAAACTATATTCCAGAATCTAAAAAATCCATTAAATATATCTTTCCGCTTTTGGTAATGTTGTTTAAAACTATTAAAATTTTCATAACATATATTGTTTTACTTTAAGTAAAGTTCTTCTTGAACAATGCCCTTAATTTGAGAACTGCTAGTAAATCTTTAAATGTCTTTTTTTTCATAAGTACAAGGTTATCATGAATTCATTTCTGAAATGATTTGATTTTATCACACTGCTGATCTACCGTCTCCTCAATTGTCATGATTGGATTTTTTTTAAATTAATTTTCCCGTCGTTCTTAGAAGGTTCCAGATCAGTCTTTCCCGACATGGGGTTACACTCTACAGAGTTGCAATTAAATTGTTGAGGGTATTAAAAATTTCTTATTACTATTTGGATTTTGTATTTTAGTTGTTTACTTTATAATTTGAACATTTACTGACTGTGTTTCGTTGAATTTTTTCTAGTAATTTCTTCCTAATAATCATTTAAGTTTCTAAAGTGAACAATTGAACTAATTATATTAAAAATGTTTGTTACATAAAGAGTTTATAAGAGATGTGGCACAAAAAACGGCTCTAGATAGTCCGGTTTTATGTCCACACATCAAAGTTTTTTTTAGTTATAAAACTACAATACAATTAAGCCACCTTTACAAAATCCACGGAAAAGTTTTGCTATCCATTAATCCTCTCCAAGTATACCCTCAAATCCATTAAGCTACAAGAGTAAGGGGGGATGGGAGCGTGTTGACGCTGGAGTCTGGTTCTGGAGTCGAATGCACAGCAAAAAGGTTATGTTTCTGGCAGCGGTGATAATTGTACGGAACGTAGTCTCATAATCTCTCCCAGCAAGTATGCGCTCTTCATGTCGTTATTATGCTTAAACCAAATTTGATCATAGCTAAATCCCTACGAAGTTCTAGTGAATCATACCCTAAAACCCCCAAGAATAACTTAGTAAGGCTAAGAAGTTATTTCTTTCTAAACATAAGAAATATAATTGATTTAACCAAAATGAAACCTGATTTTTTATTAGTTTTATCGTTGTTACGCAATAAAAGCATCGTTAAATACGGTCTTTACTTTCATTTACCAAGATGTTTAAAATTTAAAAACCTACTGCAGTGCGTTGTGCCAATAATTTCCCCTGAGGCAGCTCGGTATTCGCTTCGTGTTTCAAAATATTACCTCTTAACACCTAAAGGGTTTTGTAATCTATTCACACGTGTCTTATGTGAGATACTATATGTGTAATATTCTTTATATTATAATTTTATTCACTTTATATACCTACGTTGTATATAAGAAAAATCTCAATCTCTTTCGTAGCTTAACGTGTAACCAATAGGCTCGGTGTCCAGTTTTATTATTTTCACATTACTTGTGTCAACATGAACAATAATATTACTTTATCTATATATATATAAATGAATCTCTCTTTCCCTTGGTCATCCATCACGCGTTAACGGTTGGACCGATTTCGCTAATTCTTTTTTTGTTGTGTTTGTTATTGTCAGGAGAAGGTTCTTAAGAAAGAAAATTTCGCGGAAAATAAGTATACTTAACCACCATATTAAGTAATCAGACTAGTTACGACGGCAATATTTTTTTAGTGCATAGTGATTTTACAATTCAAACTACTTTCATGTAACCTTATGGCGTTTGATATAACATTGACAGAATGCGTGCTGCAAATATCGTCAAAGAGGATGTAAGAAAAATTAATATCGTTTTAAACATATGCTTCGATAGGAGTTATTATATTGATAAAATACATATAAAATAATTACAGTCGCTAATTGTTGGTGGCATTAATCTTGAAAATCCATGTTTTCCACATGGCCAGTTATGTTTCGCCTGTTTCCATGTCGGAATACCAACAATACTATTTATATACGCGCCAGAAAAACAAACAAAGAATGTTGTATATCATTACATTAGAATAAATCATTTATAGTTAATTATACCAATTCGAAATCAATATTCATAGTTACGACAGGACAACGTCGGTCGGGTCCGCTAGTAGATTATATAAACTTGGGAACACATGTTTAGTTCTTGCAAATTAAAAAAAGACATATATCTGAACATATATTCATCCGCCACCGAACTTAACTCGAGGTTAAGTTTTTATTTAGTAATAGTTTAAACAAAGCTTAAATATTGGTCGTTGTATTTCCGAGCTGCACAATATAAGCTAAGTTTTTTTAATAGACATAAAACTATGTTTAGGCAGTACATATGTTAAGCAGTTGACCTAGCGTCTTCAGCGTGTGATGCTCATCCCTTAGGTCGTAGGTTCCATCTCCGGTTGTGCATCAACTCTTTGTATATGTGCGTATTTAACATTCGCTCGAACAGTGAAGGAAAACATCATGCGAAACCGGCTTGCCTTAGACCGATAAAGTTGACGTCGTGTTCCTATTAGATTCACAATTCGATTGTAAAACAAAAAAAAAGGTGTAACGCTCCCGATGTTTTTATTAAGTATTTACCTACTTTGCGAAGAAGTAGATACATGAACGATATTGAAGATTTACAATAGAATTACATTGACATCCGAATTAGTTTGGCCAAGTATGGGAAGTTTAAGAATACATGGCTATATAAAATTGTACGTAAAAGTGTATCTTATATATATATATATATATATGACTTATTTAACAGTTTCTAATATAGATTAACGTTATAAAAACGGACGTCAGTTAATCGTAAAATTAAAGTATAATTACGATAAATCTTGTTTAAATATAACTATTATGTAAATAGATCCATTAAATCATTAAGAACAATCCGCCATCAATCATCTCGACGTAACTCGAGTTATAGATACTATGTGAATGAATAAGTTTATATAACAAATATATTATTTTATGTGATTGGTATAATTAAAACGACTAAGTTAAGAGCTATTGTTATGCATTTAAAGCTAGCCTGTGTACCAATACATCATCATCGGAGGTTGAGGTAGATTAAGAAGTTCCGTAACACTTCGACCTCCGTCGGTCATTTGCCGCGCAGCACCACTATATGGAACCAGCTGCCCACTGTAGTATTACCGGACCAATTCGACTTAGGGTCCTTCAAGAACAGAGTGTACCAATTCCTAAGGCAACGCACTCGCGAGCCTTTTGGCATTGACAGTTTCCATGGGCGGTATTACTTAACATCAGATGAGTTGCCTGCAAGTGACTTCAATGGACAAGTGAGAGGTACACAGGATTGCGTGAAAGGAATCAGCACGACTAAGAATGAAATACCAACGAAGTGGTAAAAGCACTAAAAGCTAATAAACTACTTAAAGAAAAAAAGCACGGTGCGCGTCAAAAATTTGTCTTAAAAACGTTATCGTATGACGGGCGTCGAAGTTGTGGGGGTGAATACGAGAGAGTAGATTCAAAAAGTTAATTATTACATAAATACAAATTCGGCATTTATATTATTCAATTGTTATGATTGGAAATTTATTCATTAATTTTCCGTAGAGCGTTCTATTAAGAAGGCTCTTGATAGCCCTGTTGTGAGATCCCACACACAAGTTAAAGGCTAAACATGGCCTCGAAATTACATGGAATGATTTTAAATTAAACTCGTCTATCTGATATCGTTTTATAGCTCTAATTTAACATGACTTTCTTATAATATTCGTGTCTACTTTAAAATGTTTTAGAAAGTTTGCCCCAAGGCCATATAATTTTATCTAGTTACAAATAAACTTATGCATACATTGTTATTAACCATCTGATAAAACTTTCGCTAAATCTACCTATCACTTTACAGGTCAATACGTGAATTATTTTATGAAATATATACATTATGTACACTATGTGTTGGATGGAAACACTTTGGAATCGTGAAGAACATTGTAAGGAAACCGCTAACAAAAAGACGGTGTGTGTCAGGCACAAGGTTGATCACCTACATGCCTATTAGAAAAGAAACAAATTCACGAAATTCAGATTTTTGTTATTAAATGAAATTTTGATATTATATAACTAAGTACCCTGCATATGTTACGATAAAATAAACTACTAACTAAAACCCAATTATAGGATCATTAGAAACGTATTAGGTCATGTGGTTGTATGTATATTGACTTAAAAGTAATGATTAAGCATTGGCCGCAAAAACACTGGCAAAGTTACTCGAAATCCACGCGGGTGAAGGAACAGAATATCTAGTAATATTATAAGTAAAAGACTACTTATTGACGTATTGATACGCTACAATCATTTTGAAATACTTGCTAATTGAAACTCAAACTCAAAATATTTTTGTTCATATAGGTAAAAAAGTACACTTATGAACGTCAAAAAGAAGTAAAATTAATTGTAAATTTACATTTACTACCAGTTCCCAAGTCAAGGGCGTAGTAAGAAGAACTGGCAAGAAACTTTCCGCCACTCTTTTTATTCGCCAAGATAGAGTCATACAAATTGTTGGAGCGAATCAGTCCCCAAGGATAAGGATCAAATAAGTATTCATCAAATTTATAAAAAGCTTTATTGATTAATTTACGTTTAACATTACATTGCATTATAGTTTATTGAGGTAATATTACCTAATTTTGGAAAAGATTTGCTAAAATTATGTTTTATCCTATATTTCCGTAAATAAACTAATTAATTTCGTATCTCAGTTGCATTCTTAAGACTCTTATTAATTTATTAGAGATAATCAAATTGCCTCCAAATACGTAACAAGGCTTATTTTTTGCACAAGAGACCAGAATCTGGATATAAAGTTAAAGCAACTTTCAAGTATAAATTCTTTATTGTGAGTAATGTTTACATTTTGTCTGGACCTTGTCGGTTTTGGCAAATTTTATCGTATCATCGTTAAATAAATTTAAACTGCGTATTGCGTTCTTTGTATGTGTTTATGAGCTTTAAAAATTGTTCAAATAAATAAAAGTCGGGGTAGGAATTTAACACATAAGTGATGGTGTGTTGGTGCCTGCTTTTAAACATCGTTTACAATCTGGTATTGTAAGTGTAAGGGAGTCACAGTGCTACGGTATTTTTTTTATATCATACCACTAATGTATGAGTCAGAAACCAAGTCTGAATTCAACTAATACAGTTTGAAGATTCTGGTTTATAAGTTTTTGGCTCTGCAAAATTGTATACATATATATGAAATATTTAATAATTCTTATAATTAATAACTTGATTGGAGCAGTGTTGGGTTGAGTCTCTCATCCCTGAGGTCGAAGGTTAGATCCCCGGCTGTGCGACAATGGAATTTCGTTATATGTACACATTATGATATATTTAATATTCCAACGGTAAAGGAAGACATCGCGAGGAAACCGGCTCGCCTTAGACCCAAACAGTCGACGTATGTCAGGCACAGGAGACTGACCACCTACTTATTATCTTAACAATAATCATGAAACAGATACAGAAATCTGAGGCCCAAACCTAAAAATGTCGTAGTACCCCTGATTTATTTATTTTATTAATTATTTGACATAAAAGTCATGTAAACCTTGTTTGGCAATTATTTCAAGATAAAAAATATAATTTCTTTCTTATACTTAGAGTAAGTCTCAACGTCGGAACTTAGACGCCCATATGTCAAATGCAATGTCTTCAACACACGGTACTCACTTAGTATTACACCTCGACTCTGAGTCCTTCGAAATATAGACAGGAATTAATTATTATAGTTATATATTTTTTACTTTATATCGACAGTTGGAAAGAACAAACGGCGCGATTTTACGCGATGATGAGATAACTCTTAAGTGAATAACACTATATTTTTAAAACTTAAAATAGTTAATTTTCATTTAATTTTAATTAGTAAATAGTAAATTAGCCTATCTGTAAATAAAAACTGTTACGGTTAGGATCTTAACTTAGTGACAAAGTATAATTTTTGTATAAGATAATTTTTAGTATTAACGGGTTTTTAATGGACATATAAAAACTTATCAAGTAATTCCTACTTCCTTGTGTCGTGGTAAACAATAAGGTTAATGACCTCACGAGTTGAACATATTTGCTTTCCAATTCCTTGATACAATCTTTATTCATTTGTCTAATTTATGATTGTAATATGTGATTTTGATTCGTGACTGTGAATGGTTAAACGATATGACGAATTGTGTCGCGTGTCTGTGATTGGACTAGAGCGGCTGACCAATAACAGTTGGACGATACGCGCCATAGTTACATTCTCACACCCGTGATTGACAAATCCTGTACCGGTATCTCGGGATAAATAGCGATAGAAAAGGTTTTTTTATCACAAAAGAAGCGAGCAGCTAAGTACTTACCGCCGCCTATAGGCACCTGCAACACCACCATCTTTGCAAGTGCGTTGCCAACCTTTAAGGAATTGGTACGCTCTCCACGAAGTCTTCTAGGTTTAGGTTTAGGTTTAGGTAGGTGGACTCAGTTTCCGCACTTAGACACGTAGTCGGTCCGTTGTGCGTAGAAGCCCTGGCTAATTTAGCCAGCCCAACTCCTTCCAGAAGCACAGAAGTCTCCCGGGCACTTCACAGGCTTCGCGGAGCGACCTCACTGTTCCGAGGATTTTTGTACGTTGATTAGCCACAGCCTCGCATTCCAGGACTACGTGGGTGACTGATTCCTCTGCGCTGAAACAGCCTCTGCACAAGGGGCTGTCTGTTGCGCCTAGGACGAAAAGATGTTTGTTAAGGAGACAATGGCCCGTGATTGTCCCTATGATTGTTTTGAGATTGGTTCTGTTCAGGTTTAGAAGTCGCTTAGTAAGTTGCGGGTTCACAGCCGGCAGAGCTATTTTGGACTGTTTGCAATCTACACTTCGCGACCATCGTTGATTCTGGAGTACAGTGGATCTCTGGCGAATCCAGGTTCGAACTAGCGAGAAGGGCAAGGGGAGAAGCGGATGCGGGCCAGCAGGTATCATACCAGAGCCTCTTCTCGCAAGCTCGTCGGCTGCGTCGTTGCCGAGAGAGCCACTGTGTCCCTTAATCCACTGTAAGGTAACTCTATTTGTTAGAGCTATTGCCTCCAGTGCTTCGTGACACTCCAGTATTAGTTTGCTGTTTGTGTTTTCGTTACCGAGCGCCATCAGCACGGATGCACTGTCCGATATGAGCTTAATGTGAAAGTCGTTGACTCCCATCCGCTGTACGGCTCTGGCTGCTTCGGTTAGAGCGACACATTCACATTGGAAGATTGTGCTTTGTGTGCCCAGAGGTAGGTGTATGTTGATGTTGAGATCAAAGGAGAAAATACCAGCGCCTGAGCCACACCCTGTTTTTGAGCCATCAGTGTATATACGTAGCTCATTCAGGGGCGACTGATCTTGCTCCTCTTCTCTCAGTTGTATAAGATATTTCTTGTTGAATATTAATTGATTTGTGATTCTGTCACATGGCGCAGCTATAAGAGGTTGGTACTCTATTGCCCTGTTGAGAATCACTGTGTGTGAACTATAGTGGTTTTTTCCCCATAGGTCCAAT
Source organism: Pieris brassicae (assembly GCF_905147105.1). NCBI lineage: Eukaryota > Metazoa > Arthropoda > Insecta > Lepidoptera > Pieridae > Pieris > Pieris brassicae. Next base: position 9,651,416 of record NC_059674.1, on the reverse strand, counting down.
ACCATAAGCCTGATGGCCGCAAGTGCCGCCTCCTGCTGTATGTGTAGGTCTAGAGGTAAGATTTGCAGGGCTATCTCCATTGCTGCGGTCGGAGTTGTTCTCATACAACCGCTAGCAGCGGACAAGGCAAGCCTTTGGAAGCGTCCCAGTTTCGTGATCGCCATTTGAAGTTCAGATCTTGGCCACCAAACCAGGGCTCCATAGGCCAGCATTGGCCTGATTATGGCAGTGTATAGCCATAATGTTATTTTAGGCGATAAGCCCCATTTCACGCCTAGCATCTTTTTGCATTGATAGAAGGCGATCGTTGCTTTGCTCAGTTTGTGTTCTAGGTGTTTGTTCCAGAGCAGTTTACTGTCCAGAATCACACCCAGGTACTTTATTTCATTTTTGAGTTTGAGTTGTGTGTTGAAGAGTTTTGGAAGCCTGTGTGGTCCCAGAACCCTCCGGTTTGTAAAGAGTATTAGCTCTGTTTTTGATGGGTTGACAGATAGCTCGTGCTTGATGCACCATCTCTCAATTACTTTGAAAGCCCTTCCCATGAGATCGCATAGGGTACTTTCAAAGCTTCCCGATATCAAGATAGCTATGTCGTCCGCATAACCCACTGTGTAGAGGTTGCCAGCGTTGAGTTCTGTGATGAGCTCGTTAACTACAAGGTTCCACAGTAGCGGCGATAAGACACCACCTTGCGGGCAGCCTCTGCTGACAATGCCCCGTGTCGTGGAATTAACAGTGAACTGTATAGCTCGTTGTTTTAGCATGTTGTTTATCCACTCTATCAGGGTTGATGATACTCCACATGTAACGAGTGCTCTGGTAATGCTCGTGAAGTTTGTTTTGTCAAAAGCGCCTTCGATGTCAATAAATGCACCAAGGGTTGACTGTTTTAACTTCAGGGAGTCGCCAATGCGAGACACAACGTTGTGGAGTGATGAATCCGTTGACTTGCCTGGGCTGTAGGCATGCTGATTTGGGTGCAGGAATTTGGATAGCGATACCTGGCTACGTATTTCCAGATCTCCAAGCCTCTCCATTGTTTTTAACAGGAAAGATGTGAGGCTTATGGGTCTGAAGGATTTTGCCTGGGTATAGTCCTCTCTGCCTGGTTTTGGGATGAATATTATTTTCACTTCCCTCCATTTCAAGGGTATGTAGCGGTGGGCTATACATGCTCGGAAGATTGAGACAAGATAGTCCACCAAAAGGTTTCTACTCCATCTTAGTAGGCCTGGGAAGATGCCATCCAGGCCAGCCGCTTTGAATGGTAGGAAGGAGTTGATTGCCCATGTTACTTTTTCATTTGTGATTATTTTGTGAGCTACATTCCAGTCTGAGTCGGTGGTGGCACTTTCTGAGTAGGGTTGCCATGCTTGGTCGTTGGCAATTATGCAGCCTGGAAAGTGTGTTTCCATCAGTAGTTCACATGTTTCTGCATCGGTTTTTGTAAATGATTTATCAGGTTTTTTAAGACAACCAATTGAGTGATAAGGCTCACTAGAGAGGCATGATTTCACTCTGGTTGCCTGGTTGTTGCTTTCAATGCTGGTGCAGAAGTGTCTCCAGCACTCTTGCTTCCTAGAGCGTAAAAGTTTTTTGAATCGTCTTCTCGCGATTGTGTACTTGTCCCAGTCGGCAGGTAAACGGGTATTTCCTGCTCTATTGAACAGCTTCCTGACCTTCTTTCGGTGTCTCTCCAGTTCGGGGCACCACCAGTTATGTCTACTCCCCCACCTAGGCATGGTAAGGGGACACGACCGTTCAAAGCTGGTCTGGAGTAGGGACGTTAGGTTATTTACATGTTTGTCTATGTCTTGTACATCAATGGTGGTTGGTATTGTTAGTTTGCTTACCTCTGAGTCGATTATATTGTAAAATTTTACTGAATCAGTTCTCCGAGGTATGCGTCGTGGTTGTGGTTTAGGTAGCTCCCCTTTGATTGTAAAGCGGATCCACCTGTGATCTGAGCATGATAGCTCTCTGGAGACATGCCAATCCTGTATGTGATCTGACAGACCAGAGGTCACCATTGTTAGATCGATTATGGTTTGCGAGCGTGCGTTGATAAAGGTTGGTTCAGAGCCGCTGTTTGCTAAGATAAGATTATTGCTAAGAATGAAGTTAAGCATATTCTCACCTCGAGCGTTGGTATTTGCATTACCCCATAGCGTGTGGTGCGCGTTGGAGTCTGCTGCGATTATAAGCTCCAGTTTCTCCCTCTCACAGTAGTCAGCCAGAAGGCCGAGTTCTGGAGTGGGCACGTCCTCGTCACCCGGTAGGTAGGCGGACGCCAGGACGATGTCTGGATGTGCGTCCCTAGGTAACCTAATGGTTGTAAGGTCCCTTGAACACAGTTCGTTAATTAGGTATGCTGGTACATGTTTAGGTATGATAATGCAGGTTCTTGGGTTACTTACTGAGGTATCCAGCAAAAGTTTACCACCGGTGTTACCCAGGCCGCATACCTTGCCATTCCTGATCCACGGCTCCTGGATCGCGGCAATGGTCTTCGGGTTGGTCTCCAGCAGTCTGCGTAGTGAAGCCGACGCTGTTTGGCCGTGCTGGAGGTTGGTCTGGATAAGGTCAGTCCGGTTAGGGGGAGGAGCGCAAACAGCTGTCGCTGAATTCACTCCCCCCTGTCTCCTGAAAGAACTCGTCATCCGAGGTTAGTTGCACCGGTGAGGGTGGTTGTTGAGCTGTCTCCATGGGGACGTTTACCTCGGCAACCGCGGCTATCTCCGTCGTTGACGAGGGCGGCTTTGGCCCCGAGGATCCCGTCCCCGATGTACTGGCAGTAGTTACTGTGGCGGCAGCTACCACTGAGGGTTCATCCTTTTCCAGAATTCGGATATAGATGTTCCCCATCAGATAGTAGATGCGACGTTCGTGAGCCTTGATCTTTGAGATCTCATATTCCGGAACACGAAGGAACAAAGATACGCCTGTCGGGTCCTGTGTTCTACGTTCGTGAGTCAGGGTCCAAGATCTGATGTTTAGGTGGCGGTTTTGCCTGGTGATCAGTTTCCGTAAAGTTTCCGTGCTACCAGTGAACCCTGGAACATGCAGTAAGCACGGCACCTTCTTCGGAATGTCTGACTGAGGCCGTACCACCAGTTTGGTGTCCGGTATCGGATTATTGATGACATCACATGCTCCGGTAAGCCATCCCAGCGTGTAGGTATCCTCGCACCAAGTTTTGAGGACACCATCTGAGAAGTGGGCTCTTCCCCGGAATCTGATGTCGTTGGGTTCAGTTGCTAGGGTAGCTTCAAGATCCGCCATGAGCTCATCTTGGATTTTACCCTCACGAAGTCTTCTAAATGGTAACGGTTCGGAAATACTTGGTATAGCAGCTGGTTCTATAAAGTGGTGATGCGCGGCAAGTAGTGGCGTCTCATTCTGTCTTCACATGCGATGCTTTGCTGGCGATAAAATAGATTTTTTTCTATAAAATATACATTGCAAAGTTCATTTTTATGTTTCTCAATTCGCATCGCACAATTGGCACTCAACTATAAGAATAAGAAATCGTAGCAAGGCTATAACCATTGACCTCTCTAGACTTACAGGAAACTATTTAGTTAATTAAGAAAGAAGTTGCGTAAAGGTGAAAGTCAAAAGTCAAGATCGATAGTCATGGCCGTTCATTGGCTCCCGCGCCGGATGTGATTACTTGTTTTGCTTAGCAATAATTGTAAGGATAATTCACTTCCGGGTTTTTGAATTCCGAAAATATGTAATCCAACTTATATTTGTTGTTTAATCATCGACCTTCTTTTTGTCTTTGTGTTCTTTTTCTGAAGCCTTTACATATTGGCCTGAAGTGTGCGATCATTGTTTATATTTTGTTTACGCTTCTAATTATTAACTAAAATATATAACTTAACTAATGTTTGGTTACATAACTTGTGGAGCACCTATTTATTTTTATTTCTGTCCTGTTCTTCGTTTTTCATATGTAATGTAGGGCGGTGGTTGCTTTCGACGTCATGGTTCGAAAACAATCGCAATATAATTTCAAGGGGCTAAAAATCAAGCCTTACTTAATTTTATATACACTATGCATTGGAACCTCTTTAGAGTAAACCTATATACGTAAAGCCCAGTACGGATTGCTTGCTACACAATAATTGTTTGTGTATGTGTACTTAGAGTTGAATACGTTTGAAAAATAAATATTATTGTTCTTGTCTATTGACAATGTTTTAATCTTTTTCAGAAGTGGCAATGGACGCGATGCGTGCGTTCTGCCCGCGGCCAGGCTGCGACACCATAGTCCAGGTGCGGGCAGCCAGTCCAGCTCATTGTCCCAACTGCAAACATGACTTCTGCTCGCAGTGCAACCAGGAGGTATTGTCTTTTGTTAACATAGCTTTTACACATTAAGAAAACACTTTTTAAACGGATTGAAGCTATGTATTAATATTATTAACTTATAATTATTTACATAACTTTAAATTTAATTTTTTTTCCGACGTTTCGCGTGCTTTACATCGTGCATGGTGAGTTTATAATAATAATACATAGTTTCAATCCGTTTAAAAAGTGTTTTCTCAAGGTATGTACTACTTTCAGAATTTAAATAGTGTATGTGTTCGATATTTAAATTTAAATTTTACGCAGCACTGGTCAAGTGGATTATATAAATTTAAAATTCGATTATGCTTCTGAGTGATGCCGTATGGGACTTGCAATATTTTGTAGATAAACGTAGTGTTTGAGATTTACATTTTGGTTCATTTGGTACTTTCAATTTGTATAATTCCATGTACCTATGGTCGGCACACTCCGTTTCCATTACTCTCATTAGGTCTGTTGCGCGTATTCCTTATACCTAATATCGTTTTGTTTTGGTAACTATTTGAGTTTGATTTGTGTTTGGTGAATTATTTGAATATTTTAAAATAGATTAGTTTTATACATCTACGAACGTAATGAGCCTTAGTACAATAGCTGGTGAAATTATGAAATATGCACCGGCGCAGTCATTACGCGTTTAACATAACAATACGATGAAAATGGCAAATAATCGCTTTCTCCATACAATTGCACTGTGTACACAATTGTATGCTTTCATTTCTTATTTTCTCTAGGAAATAGGATATTCGGACCTGAATTTCACTGAATGCTGAAAGATTATGTTGTTATCTTTTAACCTAGCGATTATAGAAGCAAACCTAAAGTCATGAAACACTGAGTGAGCCTACTAACTTGTCTACAAATTAGCAGCAGTAATTGCAGAGCAGTTTTGGTCTGGTTGCTTCAGCGTCATTGGCTCTCTTAGGTTGTAGGTCGTAGGCTGTGAACGAATGGATGTTTCTATGTGCGCCTTTAACATTCGCTCGAACGGTAAAGGAAAACATCGTGAGGAAACCGGCGTGCCTTAGACCCAAACAGGCGATGTTTGTCAGGCACAGAAGGCAGATCACCTATTTGCCTATTAGATTGACAAATGACCATGAAACAGATACATAAATCTGAGGGCCAGAACTAAAAAGGTTGTAGCGCTTTGAGTGGTTTATTTTAATTATAAAGCGCGGAACAACTCCATGCTATATACAAAGCCTTTTAATTTTAAATATTTCATTAGTTTACTTTATCATATTGAAGTCAATCGAAGATCGATTGTAGAATGCTCTGGCTAGCACAGATTATAGCATATTATATCGATAAAACAATTTGGTTATACTTTTGAAGTTTAAGTTCTACGTCTCTCCTTTTTTTAAGAAGTCTAGAAGTAACTGCTATTAGCAGTGAGACCCACCATTAAGTTTCTTTTTTTTTCTCCAACTCTGTGTTATTGTGATCTACTCGTAAATCTCGGTGTGGAATTTGGTCATTGTTAAATTCGACAGAATTTATTTGATTTGATTTTTTTTGTTTTATGAACAATAATGTTGTTAATCTAATAGACGAGTAGAGGCTTTTTAATTTTCCGCCAAAGTGCCGCAGAACCGCGACAGGCTTGAGAGGATAACCTTGCACATTACTTACTCGAGCTAAGTGTAAGGCACAGTGCCAAGCCGATGCAGCACTATTGTTCTCAAGAGCCTGCAGCGGAGAAAGGGCCGTTTGCCATTTTTTATTTTGTTCTTTACTTGGCGATTTTTATCTACAATGGAGGCTCTGTTGCTCAGGAAAAGTGCAGTGCGTATAACCAGCAAGTTGACATTTTATTTTAAGTAATGTTAAGAAGAGATTTTTTTTTATCGTTGTTGTTTCACTACTGAGCGCTTTCTAAGACACTTGCAGCTCACTATTATGTGAAACCTGCCAGTCGAAGTCAGAGCCAATTTGACTTACGGTCCTGCAATGAAAAGAGCGTACCAATTCTTAAAGTGCGGCAACGCACTCGCGAGCCTACTAGTAAGTAAGTAAGTGATATGACACTTACAATCCTAATAGGCAATATCACATATAATCATGTGAACTTTTTTCCCGTGTACTAAAAACCGACATGAATACCTAAAGATAGTCCAGAGAATTCATTCAGTGCAAACGAGATTTGAATTAAATTAAATATCGAATGAAAGAAGCTATAAAAATAAGATTACTTTGCCTTATCAAACTGATTGCGATTGTAAATCAAAAATCATCATTTTTTCGATTGTTTGGAATTGAATTATATCTATAGATACTGAAAATAATGCTTACTTCATTTTATACCACATTACACTAAATAATAGAATAATCTTGAACGATGTTCGAGAACTTTCTAGGCAGGATAGCGGTTGTCGTCCTTCCTACCCTTCACGCACAATTCTAGAACCTACGTACTCTTTATCTCTTTTGCACATTGCTCCGTCCTTGTCGTACGGCGTTCTAGAATGTTCAGTCTGGCTTCGAGAAGGTTCCGATCGTCCCTCTCCTTATTTCACACCTAGAAAGTTCATTCTAGAGTATTCCTTTATCAGTCCTGAAAACGCCTAAAAACGGGTTTTCCCGAAAACTGTACCACTCGACTACACTTGGTCTAAAAAAAAAATTCAACCCCTAAAAACGAGTATAAAATTATGCAAATTACAATTTTCTAATATGTGATTGACCCTCCAGGAACGGTCAGAAACGTTTCAGCTCGCTGAAAACGTCTTTAACTTTTGGAACAATCGAGAAACATTACAGTCAACTCATCGTAACAATGTTTTATAGGCATTATCTTTGTGCATACACATACATAGTGTCTTGTCGGCTTTAATTAAATAGAGGTGATTTATTGCCAGGCCTAAGACAACCTTAGAAAGCAAGTTTTATTTTCGGAAGTCGCCCCGACCTTGAGATCTGGCGCAACGCCAGCCCACAGCTGTAGTGAGATTTCAATAACCTAATTTCAGGAATAAGTAAAAGCTACACGAAACAGAATTTCGTCAGTCATATTCAATTATTTTTCAAGTAAATAGTGATCGTCACTTGTTTATATACGACACCGCAACCTGTACTAGAAGTTTGTCAGTATCTAACGCTCTGTGTAAAATATGTGTGAAAAGATTTTGCGCGTACCTTATCTGTGTTAGTTTTAATATTTTGTCAAAAGCATACTAGAGCTGTGGTTCCTAACATGGTCCACGTTTACTTACTGTGTTTCGTTAACAATTTCTTAGTGATATCTTCCTATCATTTAAATTTTAATATTAAAGATTATTACTGTACCAAGTTCAGGGGCCTAAGAATTTTTGAAAGGTTAAGGTAACATTGTACTATAGCTTTTAATTAAAACTTTTCAGCTCTAAAACTACTAACTGTTGTCGAAATACTGCACTGTTTTTCACCAAAATATAGTGTGATTCCTGTGGAAGGTTTAAGTGTAAAATTCCATAGGGTTTTATTGAAATTGACTGCAATATAACGATTAAAGTTAAAGAGGTCGAAAAATATGGTCGCCAAAAGTATCGCCACATTGCTCTCATATATTTCTAGCAATGTACGAATACACGCTTTAGGAATTAAGTATCAATAAGACCCTTTTGGTGTTAAGGAGGAAGCGAAAACGAAATCCGAAGAAGAACCCAGATGACTAAAAACGCAATTATAAAACTGTTGTGTTTATGGAAGGAACATTACAATGAAAACAAAGAATTAATTGGTTGAGACTCTGGACCTTCCCATTTTCCTTTGTAGCGCTTAATCCTGGTCAATACGGACTGAAAGGAGAAAAATGGTGTTGGAGGTGGATGCTAAGAATTACCTGGGCAGCGAAGGAAATAAACGTGTCCAAGTTACAGTAAAACAGTTACAGTTACTTAAACGGTTACAAGTAAAAAATAGTATTTCGACAGAACGGAGGGCATCAGACCTTGAGGCACATCACCCTACTCGCTGGACAGATAGAGAAGTAATAGCCATTACGGTCCATCACTCTGGCGTAGAGGCTTGCCGAAGACCGGGGAGAGTGGAGAAAGTTGTGCGGTACCACTAACACGACTTTCAGAAATGAAGAGTGATACTGAAGAAGAAGGCTTTAATCCTAATCTTTTAAAGTAATTTCGTACGTAGATGAAACCTAGACATGGAAAGAGAATATTAGATTATGTATAACCTAATTAACTATGGACTTAATTGTATTACCTCTGCAAATGATGCAGAAGACGCCTTTAATTACAGGCTGTAATGGAATGTTAATTGATGCGTCGATAAAATTGTTTTAACGAACATGAATGAACATTATTTATTTTTATTAATTGGTCTCGTATTACTTGTATTGTTAAATGTATTGTATAACATTAATACTTCAGTGGGTACCTTATTCCACATAGTGGTAGCGCACCGAAATAACTGCGTTAATAACAGCCTCCTGACACACGCCGTCGACTTTTTGTGTCTAGGGCATGCCGGTTTCTTCACGATGTTCTCGTTCACCGTACGACGAAGTGTTAAATACACACATATAAAGAAAGTCCATTAGTGCACAACCGGGAACGATCCTATGGCCTCTGGAATGAGAGTCGTTAACTGAAACTAGGGGGTTTAGGGGGCCAACACTATTCTAAAGCAGTACATTGATGATTCATGACAAACAATTATACGTAGAGATAATTTATATCAATTATATAATAATAAAGCAATTATAGAGTTAATCTTGCTCTAGATGAATAGACGCTGTTAGAATAATGTATCTATACATTGCAATGCAAATCGAATAATTTATGAACGATGTAAGCGATGGAAGCGATGTAAGAAAATATAAGATCGGTGGCGGTTTTTGTAGATACGTTTGAAGCTGGTTAACAAGTAACAACTGACATTAATCGTTTAAAATATGAGTTTATGACGTACATAAAATTAGGGGTTGGGTTCAAAAACTAACTTGGCTTATCTAAGGGTTCATAAGCCACACGTCAATACAAGTGCAATGATTGTTTACATTTTGTTTACGCTTTTAAATGTTAACTAATGTTAGGTTACATTACTCACGTTGTGTTGCTATAACTGCTAAGATGGAAATTATTATATGTGTCTACAACGCATTTCCGAGAAATAATTATATGTGAAATATAAGGCTATTATGGCGGACAATTACAGGGCTGTCTGGATTTTAATGAGCTTAAAGTTTTGTAATTCCTTCTATGCGTTGAATGTAGTTTATTAACGGGTACTTTGAGGGCGTAGAACAATTAACGAGTGCTAGAAAAAAGTTGCAGTAATTAAAAAACGGTAATTTGCGTACATGAGCCACGTGGTGGGCCATGATAGCTACCACCTCCTTCAATTTATTATATACGTAATGGAAAACATCCAGGGTTATCCATCCATGTTAGTAGACGGAAAAAATTATGGCTTCGTAACGTTAGGGAGTGGGCGGTCATTGAGACTGCGGAATTGTTGCTGTATCTGGCAGGACAAGACACGCTTCACAACACTGACGGCCAGCCTCTAGTAATGTCTCCAATGTCACCAACTGAAGACCAGTTAGAACTTTGGCTCCTACATATAAAATTGCATATGGTTTTTAAATTAATAACCAAAAAAGGCTTCATCTCTCTGGAAACCAGTAGAGGTATTTCCGAACCGAAACGACTTAGGGTAAGAAAAGAGGGTACCATGAAAGGTCGGCAACACACCTAGCTCCCGGTGTTGCAGGTGTCCATGGGCGGCGGCTATCGCTTTATTCAAAGTGGTCTGCTCGGTTGCCTCAGGTCTCATGACAAAACTACGTAATTTCAAATATGTCTTTAGAAGAAAATATATCTATTCATTTGTCTAGCGATGCGTTTTGAAATTTTTCATAGTGTTTATAATTGATTAATACCTCTGTCTATACCCGGTGTACAGTTTTTATGCTCTTTACTCGGAGAGAATGTGTGTATGGTGCTCGTACATATGTATTTGTGTGTGTACGTTTAAGCGTGTGTTCAAATCGGCTTGATTAAATGTCTGATAGTATTCTGAGGAACAATGTTAGGCCTTCCAATATCTTATTCAATATTTTTTTTAGAATTTACGAAACATTTAGTTTGTCTCGTCAAAGATCGCCCTCATTTTTATCATATACATTTTTAGTGGCATGGTGGAATTACCTGTGAAGCGGCGGCTGCGTCTTCATCAATGGGAGGCGCCGGTGCACCCTTACTTGCTGACTCTGAATTGATAAAACTCTGCCCTATGTGCCGAGTGCCCATCGAAAAGGACGAAGGCTGTGCCCAAATGATGTGCAAGAGATGCAAACATGTCTTTTGCTGGTATTGCCTGGCCTCGTTAGATGTAAGTGTATTTTCTCGATACATTAAGAGAAATAATAAAGCAATTTTTTTTTAAACATGAAATTTAAATTTTGATAAAAGGTATTTTGCAAACAAATATACGAGTTTATTTTATTATAAATATATTTTAAGTCTATATTGGTACAATTTTGTGTTTTCAGGACGATTTCCTCCTGCGCCACTATGACAAAGGGCCGTGTAAAAACAAACTGGGCCACTCTCGCGCATCCGTTTTGTGGCATCGCGCTCAGGTAATATACCAAAATGGGTAAATGGGTTAAATTTGATGAAAGGCCGGCATCGCACTCGCGAGCTCTCTGGCATTGAGATTATCTATGGGCGGTATCACTTAACATCAGGCGAGCCTTCTACCAGTAAGTCCAATCTTTAAAAAAAAAGCTATCCAAAGGTTCCTGAGATGACCATGTTTAGTAAAAAAACTTCGCCGGTAATCAAACTCGGGACCTTTATGCATATGTTACGTCTCATACTGATTATTTTGACTTCGATTACAGGTAGTGGGTATATTTGCTGGATTCGGTTTGCTGTTGCTGGTTGCTAGTCCGTTGCTGTTGCTGGCTGCGCCGTGCATTGTTTGCTGCAAATGCAGGTAAGGTCTTTAAATTACCAGACGCTCGTACGTAAAGGAAACATCATGAGAAATCCCGGATTTACGCATCATTACTTACGTATGTATGTTTTTGACATACCAAGCCATTTCATATAAATTAAAAAATGTATAGAAAAAAAAAGACATTTACTGCCAGTTGTAATTGTAATTGATTGTAATCGAAGATACATAATTTTCAAATTAATATACTTATAATACACTAACGGACATGACAGACGTTGTCCTGTGAAGTTTCTTACGTATAAACCATTCTCGAATCCACAACACAACAAATTTCATCAAAATTAGTCCAGCCGTTTAGAAATTAAATGACGAATATATATTTAGAAAGATTATTAAACGAATTTAGTAATAATATACATTTAAAGAAATTGTTTGATGATCTTTACTCAGTTCGAATGTATGTTCTATTAGCTAATTTGATTGATCGAGTTTATTATGTCTACCCACATATTTGTTGTTGTTTTTGTTATTTTATATACCTACATCTGTGCGGCCTAATTATTAATCTTAGTTTTATATATAGTTTCTCAATAAGCGAATTATCTATGCAATTCTTATGAGAAATAAATTTATTCTTAAACCGTAATTTATCCTTATATAGAGATAAACTAATATAAGCCATTGATAACATTCATTTAATCATTTCAGATTATGCAATCCAAACACAAAGAACTTAGAAGAGGTGGACGAAATCGAAAGCATCAGTCCGGGCCGAGAAGAAGAAGACAGGACGCGGTATCTCGCCGAATGACGGTTTTAAACGAATTATTATTTTTTTTAAACTACCCTCACTTTAAAAGACCAGTACAAGCAACTGCGGTTAAATTTGTTTCTAGTGTGACTGCGGTTTTTCCCTGCTATTGTAAACACAGATATTTATTGTATATACAGTACATTTATCAAATAGCTTAGTCTGCATTTACGTAACAAAATATTTTGTGCAAAAAAATCATTTGCAATATTTTATTTTTATCTCGGGAAGTACTGTATTTATTATTGTCACGTGATATTGCGGGTAGCCGCTAGCGGGGATAAATCGGAGTGTCGCTAAATATGAATATTGCTTAAATATTTTGGAAAGTGTTTAGTCAGTCGATATTGTGTGAGAAAATGCGATGGTAAAAATTATTTATTGAGTATTTAAGATCTCCGTAAAAGATGTAATTTATTACTAGACATACAATTGTACGTATGTAGATTATGTAAGATCCGAAATCTAATTTAGATGAATCATCAAAAAGGCATTTTAAAAAAATAATTTAAGACGCAAGGTAGCTTGAAAAATAAAATTCCTGAGAAAATAAGTTATGGTAGCAAAATTAAGCCTTAAAAGAAACAAAACTTCATTTAGAAACTTGAAAAGCTGGTATTTGAACCTGCTATTTTTTTCAAGTTAAGAAAGTTAACTTTTACTAAGCAAAATATCGAGGGACCGTTAAAACAGATAAATAAAGTAATATTTGGCTTTAGAAAAAAGGATTTTCTTCTAGGAGTAATCTGTTTTGTCAAAATCGGTTAAGTAGTTTTTGAGATACTCACGCATTCAGGAATCAAGTATATAAGTTGTATATAATATTGATAGGTTTGCAACTCGGGTTTCATTTTTAAAATTACTTTTGTTAAATTTTTTACTGACTAATTCTGTGTACAATTGTCGCGTTGTTTTGTTTTTTTTTAAAAGGTAAGTTTTGCTATTAGCGCCACCTCAAGGGGGTATTGTACTGAAAATGTTATATTAACCTTTATGCGGTGAACTCAACACTGCCCAAGGTGTCAAACTATAATTACGTCATCGAAACATGACGCTGGCATTTTGTCGTTATCTTAGTACAAAAGATCTTATTTAATAGATATGGCATAGGGGTTCGATTTCCAGCGAAATATTTGTTTATTATTCACGCACTTATAACCAAACTCTTCATCTATGATAGATGATGGATTGTCCTATGTCCCATTTGTAAACAGAAACAGACGACAAGTGTAACATCGGCAAAATCTGGTTTTTTTACCGCATGATAAACAAATTCATTCAACTTGTAGTAGTTATCATTTCGCTGGGAATCGACTGTCGGACTTTAACATAAACATTTTCATATTGACCAATTTATTACCGATAATTTGGGAATTGTTAGATCAGCATATTTTAGAACTTCGCCCGTCTTCTTTTATAGGGCTTCCGGATCACATGTGCTGAATTCGAGGTTTCCGTTTACCAATATTACTGATTGTGTTTCATTTATTAATTCTTGGGAAACTATAGGAAGGTCACCGGCCCCAAATTAAAACACAGCATTTAGAAATTAATAAAAACCTCTAAGTCAAGGTGTTTAATCCTAAAACTCCTAATTTGTCATCATTACAGCATTGAGGTTGATATTAGACTTGGTCGTAAACTCAAGTAAGTGAATTTGCTAATAGAGATTGTTTTTAGGAATCATAAATAATACGTCAGCTGTCAGACTCCGGCGTGGCAGTACTAATTAATTTTTTTTTTCTTTTCCATCAAGATGATTTCTGACGTAATTGTTGTCAACACAACATACAATATAATAAGTCTCAAGCAACATAATATCACACGGCGGTTCTCTTTCCTAAATATATAGTGTTCATTCTTCTGACAAAATTTCATTATTTGTAAGATTTGGGAACCCTTTTAAGTAAAAAATACCTGTCAGGTTTCTCAGCTCTTCCATAACAAACTTAATAGGAAATTCCATAAATGAAAATTTTGCAAATGTCATTACGTCACGTGAGGGAGCGTTCAAGTATTACGTAACGAATTGGGTGTGTAAAACTTTACGATGCGGGGCGGGGATTGAATTACGCGTTATTGTTAATATTATTTCCTACTTTCCAGTACATTACACCACATAATGGTAAGTTTTAGAGTTTTAAAGAGTCACTGGAGGTGGTCACGAAACGTTTTACTATTGGATACAGAGACGTTACGACGCCTTTCATGGGGGGGGGGGGTTTGAGAATTTTCAAAAATTGCGTGACGTTATACTGGAACGCTCCCTCATGCGGTAATGTTCGCGCATATTTACTAAGAAATCTTACATTGTCTATGGTTTACACGAGTACTTAAATTAAATGTAAATATGTCCTAAGTTATATTTTAAAAACTTCTGCGCAACTAATGACTTTACCCTTAATATTTATATTATTTTCCTTACCAGGGTTGCCTGAAAAGATCGCTTGTTAGCGATAAGACCGCCTGTTGCATCCCCTATAATTTTTCATTTAATGTACGAGTTATTAATAAAAAAAATATTGGGCCACTACGCCTAATCACTTGCGGGTAATGTATGATCATGTGACCTTGCGTGTTTGACGAATTTCACTAGTAATTTATTCGTAGTTTTTTTTATTATTATTTGACTGATTTAGTAAAATGAGACTGAGTAGTTCTGTTGGAATATTCCTCAAATTGGAGTGTTGACTTCAACTTTCATAGAGTGCCACAAACATATCCGATACGAGTCCTTCATCAATTTAACAACCGGGCCGGATTAGTTGCGGCGATGTGCTTTTATTTGAGGGTAAAACTACGGATAACAAATTCTTATTGAGTCAATAAAAATACAATATATATATATATATATTCGAATTAAATTAATTGTAATTATTGTAACAGTTGTCTAAGAGGAAACCGATTGGACTAAAAAGGGGCCGTTCAAGAATTACGTAAGCAGATTTAATCCTCCCCCCCCCCCTCTTGTCAGCAAGAGTAAGCAAAGCTCTCAAATATAATGGTACATAAATGTATTAAATTTTTGTAGGAATACACGAAAATGCATTGAGTTTTCAAGCATAATTACGTTATCATCAAATAAAATCAAAGCCCTGCCCTATAGAGCTTACGTAATACTTGAACGGCTCCAAATTACAATTTTGCTTACCTGATCTCGTGTCGTACTTATTTATTCTGGCCTTAAGTGATACCTTGATATACCTATAATATCCCAGTCCTTTATAATATGGTTCAAATGCTAAATTTTCGGCTATATTGGAGTAGACAATAAATTCCGTATAAACCCATTCATCACCATCACAATTCTGAATACTCTTCAGAATCCAGGGTATTACTTTTGGCTGGTAAATAGGACATTGCTACAATTCACAAACCATGGAGAATTATACCACATGTCTCTTGATTGTTATAAAGTCTATTTTACAATTTTCAATGTTTTTAATATATGAAACTTATTTATCCATATTTCCATACAAAATGCGCTTAGCGTACATAGAATAGTTTTATTGTAATAATAATAATGTAATTGTGTGATTAATGAGAGTATTTATTCTACAATGAGCAAAATACTATATATTTAAAGCGATAAAAAATTATTTTGATCACTGATTATGTCTTAGGTTTGTTTTACAAGACTACTCAAGTATAAAACTAGGTGAAATTGAATCCACAGTTTAAAAATGTTATTTATGTTAACTAAATCATGCATTTCTTTAATTCTATTTATTGTTAAGGGGCCGTACAACTATCACGTAAGCAGATTTACTGCAATAAGCAATTTATCCTCATCCCATACTCTTGTCAGAATAAGCAAGAAAAGCTCTCAAAAATAATAATAATAATAATACATAAACATATTAATTTTGTTGTAGGAATAGACAATGTGTGTAATACTTACTGTTGATGTAATCACCAAATAAAAAAATCAAATCCCCTATATAGTGCTTACGCAATAATTGAATGGCCCCTGTTGCTTCATACAAATTCTTACAAAATTAAATAGACATTAGTTTTTTTTAAGAATAAAAGAATGTAAGACACATGTTTGTAATTGTTTTTGGAGATCAAATTCAGGTTGGAGAAATGTTTTGTAAACCGAACCTAAAGTGTGTTAAGTGTAACTGCAATGCAGTGAGAAACAATTCAAATATTTACACATTATTTTTCTAATCACTTGAATAAAAATCAAAATCATTATAACACACTGCTTTCCATGTGTGCGCTCTCAAGAGCCTTAACAATATATTTAAATCTAATATTTATATCTTAATGTAAATAATAATTGTACTTAATATGAGGTTCGATGTAATGGATTCACTCTGTGATCAAAATTCAAAATCTTTTATTTTGAGAACAAAGTGGAGGGTAGATCATAAAATAAACTGTATGAATGTGGGTAGTTTCTTATGTGCAGAAACGGAACAAAACTAATAATGGTTGCACAATTGTATCATAAAACACTGATAGCCATTTCATTTAGTCTTGGTGATAAAGATATACATTATTAATGTTCATAGTAACCCACAAGTCAGTTGTATTGTATATTTGAAAATGGTACTTTTATAACAATTTTAACCCCTTAGTCATTACAAACGACCCTCGTAAGCTTGTCGTAGCAAGCTAGAGAAGCATTTGTAGAATTATCCAGAAATGTCTATAGGTTTTAAATGTAAGGTTAAGTTAAGTTCTCAATATTGACTTTGTTTACGTCCATATTGATTTTTTATAGCTTTACATCTCAGTTGACTACAAATCATAGTGTTATGTCGAAATTTGTATGGACACAGATATGTAAAGCATTTAATCTTAGTCCTTTAGGAATCCTAAGTTCAATCACTTTGGTCCTTTTAGTTTCTCATTATTTTGTATATATGAAAGAAAAGATATTTTTTGTTATTAATATTTGTAAATGTAGTTTTATTTTGTTGAAAGAATATTAACTTTCTGTTGATAGATATAATAAAGAACTTTTTGATGACTCTAAATGAAGTTTTATGGTACATTCCCTTTAATGGTAAGTATGAATAATATAAAAGAAAAGATTTCATATCAAAATATTTTATACTTTTAGATAACTTCAATATTGATACAAACACACACATATGAAAACAACTACAAACTCAAAAACCTTCAAGCTTATAGTAAACTGCCATAATTTCTTTATATCATCATGAATGTCTGCATGTAGAATTGTGAGGTAACATCAATTAATAATTAGATAACTTGTAGCTATAAATTGTTAGTTTAAAGTATCACTCAGTATACAGATAAAAACATTTATTTACATATTTATACCTAATTCAATGCTACTAGCTGATAATAGCTAAGGACATGATATGATACTTTACCACTTTCTTGAGAGACCAGCAGTTGAATCAAAAAGCAAAGGTTGTTTGAATTCTCCCCGCATATCAACCATATAATGCATAGAGTGATTCTTAACTTTTAGAGGAAGTTGAACTTTAGCAAACTTCCTATCTTCTTTACAACATATATTCTCTATAGGAACTTTCATAATTCTATTTTTTCCAAAAGGTGTGTAAGTTACAAAAGTAAGATGCCTTCCACCTTTGTTGAGAATTAGATATCGGACTGATTTAAGTGTAAACATCCATATCATCCCCAGTGAGCCAGTACCTACAATTAAATATTTAGTATAATATTGTATTGTTAATAAAATATAAATAAATATAGTGCCTTGTACATACATCAACATCCAAAAGAAAAAAATCAGGTAAAATTTGATTTAATATGCAGAAATCAGACTGGAATATAAATCATAAAAATGCTAAAGCAATAAAAAGCTGAGTTTACATTTTACTGCAACAGTAGCTACTTAAAATTATAACATAACAGTGATTTAAAACATATATATATATATATAATAACCTACCGACAAGAAGAGCTATAGCTCCTAAAGTATTCTTATACTTATTTTCACCTAGATTGATTTTCCTAAACCATGGAGTTTGTTCATCATTCATTATTGATGAGTCCACAGGAGCATCTCTCAAATTCTTTAAGGCAAACACTCCTAAATAGCTCCAAAACATGTATTGCACAACAGCGAATATATTCATATACCTAAAATACTTTGGGTTTTCGTATTTAAATAAAATTACATCCTTTGTTACATTGGTATTTACATCATGTATCGGTTTATTAACAGTGGAAGTAAATCTCTGAGCATTCATTTTATGTATGTAATATTGGGGAGAATGTCGAAGGAAAAACGCTGTTCGTTTTAATATTGAAAGAGAAAATGGTAAAAACATCTTAATCGATTACTTCTTTAGAGTATATTTTAAATTAAAATTTTAAATTATAAATTCTACACATAACCTCTATCTAAAAATTTAAAACATATAGCAGCATACAGACTAGCGAAAATTATATTTATTCTTAAAGATCAGAAGTCTGTCTCTATAGATGAAGTCCACAGACTAGAAGGGCAAACCGAAGCGAGTGAACCTCAGACTTCTGTTAAGCATTCTACACAAAGACGAAGAAAACTGAAAAAGATATGCTACTGACACACTACTCACTACTGACATAACAATAACAAACTTATGACCGTAAATTTCTGCAGACTGTCTAATACAACTGAATGAAACAAACAAACTGCGTCCTCTACTGGAAAAGTTTCTAGTAGTCTTCCCCACTGCTCTTGCCAGATTCATGCACCTACATGTTAGGATTTTAAAATAGGTCACTAGCGATCGGTGGTCGGTAGCTAGATTCCTTCATACTCCGTAGCTGGGTATACCCTACCAAACCCAAAATCAATAATGTCGGATATATAATGTAGATAAAGTAAGAAAACTTGTAAAGTATTTCGCGACTAATTAATATGATAATAATATGATATAAAATATTAGTAGAAATTTACGGTCATAAGTTTGTTATTGTTATGGCAGTAGTGAGTAGTGTGTCAGTAGCATATCTGTGTACGGTCACAGACAAGTGTTGATTGGTGATCTTGGAATGATTACATACTTTTAAATTTATAGTTTATACTTTATGAATAACTTGGCGTCTCTGTCAATTTATTCACGGTCGTGTTATTTTGCGAATTATCGAATAAAAATGTTATTTTGCAAAAGTTACTAGCATTTGCTCTAATATTGTCTTGTTGACAAGGCAATTAAATAGTAAACGCGTTGATCGCGTACGATTTATAAGCACAACTTACAAGATGGCTGATATAAAGGTAAAGAGCTCCACTTGGCGGCATTTTGATCAGTAACGGTCAATTCTTAATAAATTGTTTTTGGCAAAATATTACAATGCCTTACATTTTACTAATTACCACGTTTATAGCATTTAGTTTGTATTAAATATTATTCTTAAAATATGTAATTCTAATGCACGGAGTTTTTAGATTACAACTAGTTTTAATTGCATTGAATAATGCTTGGACTATTATATGGCGGGCATTATATTGATAAAATACACCAATAATTTATTTAAGTCTTACCCACACAAATGTCTGTTACTGAATTTCTGAGAAACATTCTGAAGCTGTTATTGTATCTTAGCTATGTATGTCTAATATTGGCAAAACATATTAATATTCAAATTTTACTTATTCATTATTTATTCTTAGGTAATTACTTAAAATTCAAAGATAATTTATATCATGTGCATCAATATATATCATAACTTGTTAAATTTGATTTCAGTCAATGTTTCAAAAAATTAACAATGGCACACAAAATGGTACTGCGGACGCTTCACCCCCCAAAAATCAAAAGGGTAGTATAGAAAAGACTTATCAGAAGAAGTCACAGCTTGAGCACATTCTTCTTAGACCCGATACATACATTGGGTCTGTTGAACGTGCCACAGACACTATGTGGATATTTGATAAGAGTAAAGAGTGTATGGTGCAGAAGGAAATAACTTATGTACCAGGTTAATGATTTATATTTATTTATACAATCTTAAAATCTCTTGTCTCTAAGTACCTTTTATGCTTAGATATTAAAGTACATATATTTTAGTATATTTATATAAGTGACATTTAAAACTTGTTATTTCAGGCTTGTACAAAATATATGATGAAATATTAGTAAATGCAGCTGATAACAAGCAAAGAGACCCTAAGATGGACGTTATAAGGATTGAGATCAACCAAGAACAAAATACAATTTCTGTTTATAATAATGGATGCGGTATTCCAGTGGTCATGCATAAAGATGAAAAAATGTATGTTCCCACTATGATTTTTGGACATTTGCTGACATCATCTAATTACAATGATGAAGAAGAAAAAGTGACTGGTGGCCGTAATGGTTATGGTGCCAAATTGTGTAATATATTTTCAACAAAGTTTACAGTTGAAACTGCATCTAAGCAATATAAAAAACATTTTAAACAGACTTGGGGATCTAATATGACAAAAGCTTCTGAGCCAAAGGTAAAAGAAGCTAGCAAAGATGATGATTTTACAAAAGTGACATTTAGCCCTGATTTGGCTAAATTTAAAATGGAGAAATTAGAAGACGATATTGTCTCTCTAATGTCCCGACGTGCGTACGACGTAGCTGCGTCTACAGCAGGTGTCAAAGTGTATCTCAATGGAGAAAGGCTCAAAATTAATAAATTCAAAGACTACATAGATTTACATATAAAAGGTAAAGAGGATGAGGCCGGACAACCACTGAAGGTGGTATATGAAAAAGTAAATGAACGATGGGAAGTCGCTCTGACCCTCTCCGACAGAGGTTTCCAACAAGTTTCTTTTGTAAATTCTATTGCTACCACTAAAGGAGGTAAGCATGTTGACACCGTAGCAGATAGTATTGTGAAGAATGTTCTGGAAGTATTAAAGAAGAAAAATAAAGGTGGTGTGAACATTAAACCTTTCCAAGTCAAGAATCACATGTGGATATTCGTCAATTGCCTAATTGTTAACCCAACCTTTGATTCACAAACTAAAGAAAACATGACACTCCAAGCAAAGAGCTTTGGATCGAAATGCACTTTCTCCGAGAAATTTATTACGGCAGTTTCCAAGAGTGGATTAGTAGAATCCGTATTGACATGGGCTAAGTTTAAAGCCCAGAATGAACTTGTGAAAGCTTCAGGTAAAAAGCAGAGCAAGTTGAAAGGTATACCTAAGTTAGAAGATGCTAATGAAGCAGGTACAAAAAATTCACATTTGTGTACTTTAATTCTTACCGAGGGAGACTCAGCTAAAACCTTAGCTGTATCGGGGTTGAGTGTTGTCGGGAGGGACCACTTCGGGGTGTTCCCATTGAAGGGTAAACCTTTAAACGTCCGAGACGCGTCTCATAAACAGGTTCTCGAGAATGTGGAGATAAATAATCTCATAAAAATCTTGGGCCTTCAGTACAAAAAGAAGTACAACACAATAGACGACTTAAAATCACTTCGTTACGGCAAAGTGATGATAATGGCCGATCAGGATCATGACGGATCGCATATAAAAGGATTGATCATAAATTTCATACATCACAATTGGCCCGAGCTGTTGAAGCTGCCGTTTTTGGAAGAGTTCATTACGCCCATTGTCAAGGCGACTAAGAAAGATAAGGAAATATCATTTTACTCATTGCCCGAGTTTGAAGAATGGAAGAATGAAACGGACAATTATCACACCTACAATATCAAATACTACAAGGGTTTGGGTACCTCCACTGCCAAGGAGGCTAAAGAGTATTTCCAGAATATGGAGAGGCATAGGATAAGGTGATTTTCTTTTATTTATCTTGACTTTCGTGGCTTCAGCGTACGACTCTCATCAATGGGGTCCTAGGTTCGATCCCCAGTTGTGCACCAATGGATTTTCTATGTGCGCTGTTATTTATTCGAACGGTGTGTTCGAGCGAATGTTAAAAGGAAAACATCGTAAGGTAGACGAAAAAAGGCAACGGCGTGTGTCAGGCATAGGAAGTCTCCTTGCCTATTGATTGACAAATGAAACAGACACAGAAATCCGTGATCTAAAAAGTATATTTAATCTGTTTCGTTGGTAAACCAGTTTGTTATGGCAACGGTACTTATGCAAGCCGAAATAAATAAAAACAAAAAAAGAAATTAATTCCTAAAGTACTAAATATCGTAGAACATACATTCTTATTCGGGGCAACCCGTCAAGCAATTGACTCATTTTGGGAAACCTGTATATAGAAACCTTTATTAATATAGGGTACACAAGTACACTTATGAACGTCAACAGAAAATCTGTTAAATTGATTCTAAATTTACATTTACTACCAGTTCGCAACTCAAGGGCGTAGAGTGGGCAAAAAACTCTGCAAATTTTTCGAGTCACACAAATTGTTCCAGTGGAACAAATCAATCCCAAGGATTAGAATCATTAAAATAATCGTTAAATTTATAAAAAGCTTTATTCATTAATTTACTTGTAACGAGAGCTTTGAATATATTTCGTAATAATTCTCCATTCGCTAGGGAGTTTGTTGTAAAAACGAATACAATTTCCATTTAAGGAGTAGTTTAACATCTGGAGCCTGGTTGGTCGAACCCTTAGATTAGTTAGTAAAAAAATCAATGGTGCTACAACCTTTTTAGGTCTGGGGCTAAGATTTCTGTATCTGTTTTATGATCATTTGTAAATTGAATATTATAATGTTTCGAGTATTATAGGGAGCGTTAAAGTATTACGTAACTAATTTTTTCCTTTTGTAAAACGTTACAATGCGGGACGGGGATTGAATTACGCGATATTGTTAATATTATTTTCCACTTTCCAGTACTTTACACCCACATAATGGTAAGTTTTAGGTTTAAAGAGTCACTGGGGTTGGTTACGAAACGTTTTACTATTGGAAACAGAAACGTTACGGCGCATTTCATGGGGGGGCGGTCAAAAATCTCCAAAAATTGCGTGACGTAATGCTTGAACGCTCCCATACTGGTGTAATTAAAAAGGAAATGAGATATATACAACATTACAATGAACTGTTGTATGTAATTTTCTTTATCATAATTTTTCATTGTCTTGACGAAAATAATACCAAGACAAAAATAATATGACGGACTTTAAATATGATTTTTTTGGGTTTAAATAAAAAATTGAAAGAAAACAATTATTTAACCGGATTAAGGCTATTTGTATTATTATAAACTTATAATTATTTACATAAACGTCGGAAAAAATTGAATTTAAAATTATGTAAATAATTATAGGTTATCCGGTTAAAAAATTGTTTTCTTTCAATGTGTAAAAGCTATGTTAACCAAAGACAATACTATGTTTAATTAATTAATTACTTTATCAGATTTAAATATGCGGGTGCAACTGACGACCATCACATAGAGCTCGCGTTCAGCAAGAAAGGAGCTGATCAAAGGAAGGAATGGTTGACCAGCCATATGGAGGAAGTCAAGCGACGAAAGGAGATTGGATTACCAGAACGATATCTATACACCAAGGAAACTAAGACCGTTACATACTCTGACTTTGTCAATTTGGAGCTGGTTCTCTTTTCTAATGGGGACAATGTGAGGTAATAATTGAGATAATAATAATATAACCTTTTATTCAGATTGACTTAGGTGTACACACACATATATATATATAAAGAAACTTGTTTATGACCTTATTTTTCGAAAAATGATCAACTGTATGCTTTACAGAAATTGGTTAAAAATTGGATAAAGTTTAACAAAAGGCTTCTATTATCATAGACATTTTACCTTATTACTACTAAGATTATTACAGAATTTCATTAATTGTAATAGATTCATTACTATAATTGTTTTCGTTATTAATGGCTTTGAATTTCTTCGAATCAACCGTGGTAGGGACTAGAAAAATATGGCGCGTAACGGAAAATTGTGACGCGTAACCGAAAAATGTAACGGTAATTTTTTTCCAACGCCGATAAAGAAGTTTCACTTCAATAATATATAAGCATAGTTTTTTATATCAATAAAAGGTATTAAGGGGTTATTTCGAACCAAATTATCATTAAAATGATGTTGTCAATCTTAATCAAAATATCAGAAATAATGGGTTTATAACATCTAACAAGTACAGTAATTCCCTCTAGAACTAGGTAGTCCCGGACGTAGGAGTAATCTCGTAAAAGCGTAATTTCAAACAGTTTAATTTTATAAAAACACAATAGAAACGTGTGCAAAAGTACGCAAAACGAATTGTTGACTTGACACATTATTATATATATATAAAGCGACAGAAATCGCTTTACACGAAAACGCGTTATAGGATGAATATTCTGCGTTATATGGTAAACGGAAAACGTTTTATAAGGGGAAATACTGCGTTATACGTAAACACGTCATAGGGGAGAAATACTGCATTATATGGGGGACAGAAATCGCGTTACACGAAAAGGCGTTATAGGGTAAAAATACTGCGTTATATGGGGGACGGATAACACGTTATAGGGGGATTACTGTAGCAATGGTCATGCATCAAGGGTAGGATGAAATGTTTATTATATGGCATATGTAAATATATTTTCCTTATCTTATTTCTGTATCTAAATATTCCAGATCAATACCATCTATGATAGACGGGTTGAAGCCAGGACAGCGGAAAGTCATATTCACTTGCATCAAACGTAACGACAAACGAGAAGTGAAAGTCGCACAATTGGCTGGTTCAGTGGCTGAACACTCGGCTTATCATCATGGTGAGTAGGACACAGTTTAGAATTTAAAATACTAATAGAAAAGTTGTCATGTGGAATCAATACTTTAGGAGTTCTCTGAACTGTTTATTGAGCAGAGATTTACAAATTTTAGACACTAAACTCCATGTATCATCCCCGGATTTAACAACGAACTCCCTAGAGCGTCGAAATCAATTGGCTTTGGTTGGTTTACCTTGTCTTCCATACAATGGTACACTCTACATAGCAGCCTCTACATAACACCCACTCTCAATAACCACAACAATTAAGTAATAAAGTACTTTTTAAGTTGCTAAAATTCGTAAAAACTGCGCAGCTGTTTCCGTTCTTTTGTTGCTTTATCCTTCTTTTTCTTCTCATTCCTTCTTTTGTTTACAAATTGGGATTGCTTTCACGTAATAAGTAGGAGTCATGTATTGTCTAATCTCTATACGCTTTTATTCACGTATATAGAGTTTAAAAACATATTTTTTTTTCTGAGTGATCAGCCTCGTGTGCTGGACACACTCCATCCTTTGGGTCTAAGGCATGCCGGTTTCTTCACCATGTATGTCACCTTCACCGTAGCAGCGTGTAGTACATGCGCACATAAGAGTCTTTTGGTTCACAGCCAGGATTCGAAACTACGACCTCTGGGAAAGTACGAACTCGCGTCTCTTACAAGCTTCCACAATTATTTTTTTGCAGTGTGGCTTCAGCGTGCGACTCTCATCTCTGAGGTCGTAGATTCGATCCCCGGCTGTGCACCAATGGACTTTATATCTATGTGCGCATTTAACATTCCTTCTTTCCAACCTTAATCTCAGTTTCCTACGATGTCTGACAGACCCGAAAAGTCGACAGTGTACGTCAGGCACAGTAGGGGCGATACCTTGCTGTGCTATTAGATTGTAAAATGATCATGAAACAAAACTAAAGAGGTTGTAGCGCCACTGATTTATTTTTTATATTCACGTTTATTAAACGACTGTTAATTAAATCCTAATAACTCCTTACAGGTGAACAATCCCTAGCGATGACGATCGTAAATCTCGCACAAAACTACGTGGGTTCAAACAACATAAATTTGTTAGAACCGCGTGGTCAGTTTGGTACTCGCTTGTGCGGAGGCAAAGACTCGGCCAGTCCCCGTTACATCTTCACACTGATGTCGCCACTGACGAGACTGGTGTTCCACCCTCACGACGACCCTTTGCTTCTGGTATGTATTAAATATACCCACATTTTATTTATTTTCACCTAAGGATATTATATATTGTAGCGCAAACTTTCTGATAGATTTTTAAAGACAGATAAACTAAAAGAAAACAATTTTTTAACCGGATTAAAGCTATATACTTATAATTATTTTACATAATTTTAATTTTTTCCGACGTTTCATGTGCTTTACAGCGTGCGTGGTCACGGTGACTGAAGACAAAAGGTGTTGAATGTCAAAAGTATCACAGCTGTAGAGAAAGTTGTGTTATCTGTATTTATTTTCCCGGAGTTGATATCGACTAAAAGATGACGGGTTTTTGCAGAAATTGGATTGTTTGTCTTGGGGTTTTAAATTGGATATTATTGGATCCCAAGTGTTTGATAATTTTAGGCCGTCTTCCGTAGGTTAAAAAATTGTCTTCTTTCAATGTGTAAAAGCTATGTTAACCAAAGACAATACTACAGATAAACTGTATAAACAATTTTGAGAGATTTTTTTGTGATTGATGTCATGGATGGAGTGTATCTTTGAGTAGAAATATCCCTTTTACACGTTTGTCTCATGTTTGACGTCATACTTATAGGACCATAGGGTCCTGTTAACATATTGTGTCGGATTTACAATAAAATTGATAAAAATATTCAGTAAACATTTTCAGCAATCTTTTAGTGTTAATTATTTGTTATTATTATTATTATATTCCTTGATAGTTATGTATTTTCAGATATATGAATCCTTGCTATAACATATTTTCTTAAGTCTCTGATTCTCATTACAAATTAATACAAATATAATGTGTGTGAACTTATGCTTTTTATTGCATACTATATATACTAAGCGGATATTATCTTCATTAAATTCTAATTCTAATTCAGGAATACAACTTGTATTCTAATGAGAATTGTCGTCAAGAACAAGTTTCTTGCATCGGCTATCTATGGAGCGTCAATATTTCAATTGGTTTGTGACGTTTTAAGGGCCTATAAGGTCGCTATACTACAAAAAAGCACATAGTTTCATTCCATTTTTTGTCATCGTTTCTTGAATGGTATGGCGAATGGAAAAAATATATGGTGGAGTTAAGTAATTTATGTATCCATTTTGAAAGATCGACACACGATTTAAATAACTTCGATAGAAAAAAAAACCAAACATAGCCAAGTTTTGACACTTTGAATTCATTTTATGACGAAATATGTATAGAACACGATTTTGAAATTTACACGATATATTTTATCGCAAGCCAAGTAATGCATTTCAGAAAAAAATTGATAAAATTATATTAATTTAATGTTTTACATAACCAATTGTTGTACGCTCCATTGCGTACCGCAGTCCACCCCGAGACACTGACACAGAAATTCGTGCTGGGATATGGCCTTAATGGCGCTATTTAATGACAATATAGTTATGTGTAATTGGCCTTACTATATACCAACCTATATAAGTTACATATTTAAATCTTTTCGACATCCTGGTTTACAGAAAAAATATGTCCACTTTATGTTACCTCCACACTGTTATAAAGCTTTTTCATTTCAGATTATATATACAATAAATAAATGTATATATCTTGAATCTTTTGTATTAAAATAACCAGAAATTAAGACATCTGATCCCATTATAAGTTAATTAAATTATAACTTTGTATTTTGTAGCACGAGTTCGAAGATAACCAGAAAATAGAACCAATTCACTACGCTCCCATACTTCCGATGGTGTTGGTGAATGGAGCTGAAGGAATCGGCACTGGATGGTCTACTAAGATACCTAATTACAATCCGAGGGATATTGTTGCAAACATACGGTAATTATTGCATTAATATTTACATTTTATTTGGTATTTATACAATTTAATAATAAAAGTAATCATAAAATATTAAAACATGACTTAGCTAACTAACTAATATCGATAAACTCATCCCTGAGGTCGTGGGTTCGAACCCCGGCTGTGCACCAATGGAATTTCTGTCTATGAGCGCATTTAACTTACTCAGGATGAAGGAACAAGTACAACTTAGACACAAAAAGTCGACTGTGTGTCAGACACAAAAGGTTGATCACCTACTTGCCGAGTAGATTGATACCATTTATCATTATCTTATTATCTTGAAACATAACAGACCTAAAATGTTGATTTTTTTTGAAACTGATTTATTTTTGAAATGTATTTTTAAAGGCGTATGCTTGATGGCGAAGAACCGAAACCAATGCACCCCTGGTACAAAAATTTCCGCGGAACCATAGAGGGTTTCGGTGATAAATACGTTATTTCGGGCGAGGCGGCCATTTTGCCCAACGACAAGATTGAAATCACTGAACTTCCGGTTGGCACGTGGACACAGAATTATAAAGAAAATGTTTTGGAACCGCTTTTGGGAACGGATAAAGTGAAGCCGGTTATATCTGAGTATAGGGTGAGTTAATTTATAAAAATTATAACTTTAAAAAATTGTCAGTAACGTCGGTGTACGGACGATAGTTTAACGTGACGTCATAACAAAACATTGATGAAATGATTGGATATTTAAGTCTTCGAGTGGAAGAGAGATAGATGCGGCGCATGCGTACAATGAGCGTAACGGGACAATTAGTTATGTTTTCTCGTGCTTGAAGCCAGCGTTCATCGATTTATTAGACGTTGTCACTTAAAAAATATTAAATTTAATAATGAAATAATATTAGTGTCTTAAAATTTATGATAAAACAAGGCAGTATTACATGAGTTACTACTGATATGTACCACGGCCCATCCGTGACCATGCAGGTTATTGGTAAAGCAAAATTGAAAATCTTAGCCTTCTATAGCTACATTACTTAAAATAAGAAATAAAAGGAGTAATTATTTAATATATTGAAGTTTAAATATAAATTTCTTGTGTAATTTTCTGTTGGAATAATTTCGCGTATACCTTAAACACTAATTAAATTGAATAAAATATAGAAAGTAATTGAAAATAGTTAAAAAATATTTTCAGGAATACAATACAGACACGACAGTTCGCTTCGTTGTGTCTCTATTGCCGGGAAAACTCGCCGAAGTAGAGGCTGAGGGCATCCACAAAGTGTTCAAATTGCAAACCACCATCTCTATGACTTGTATGAATGCTTTCGACCACAACAACTGCTTAAAGAAGTAAGTAATATTTATATTGTGCAGATGAATTCTTTATTTATTTTTGCTTATAAGATTATGATAACTTAATAAAATAAACCTTTTATGGCTGTGAAATGTCTTGTCCGTTTCATTCTTGTACTCAACTTCTTAGTATGTACTTAGTATATATTAAATCCATTTATATTTCATGTGACAATTATTTAATAATTCCAGATTCGACAAAGTAGAAGAAATCCTGCGGCTGTTTTACGACGTCCGATTGCGATACTACGCCAAGAGGAAGGAATTCCTCGAAGGGCAATTGCAAGCGGAGGCAGACAAACTGACAAACCAGGCTCGGTTCATCGTAGAGAAGTGTGACAAGGGATTGGTGGTCGAAAACAAGAAGAGAAAGGTGATGGTGGATGAGTTGATCAAACGAGGTATGTTGATTTGTCTGTTTATGAGACGGTGTTAAATAATTCACAATAAAGTTGCCTTTAAATTTCGGATCGAAGGACCAAAATTTTGTGGTTAGGGCGATGCAATGCATGTGACGGGATTCGCTGTCAGTCACATTAAGGATTCAAAAAAAAAAGTAATTGGTTAGTTTTAGCCATTGTACTTATCTCTTTTCTCTCTCTTTTAATTGCAGCGTAAACGCAAATTGACAGAAAGTGATAGCAATGCTAAATTTTATATGTGTAAAAGATGTATCTCAAGAAGTTTTATAATTGTTATTATTTATATAGGTTACGCCCCTGATCCCATCGCGGATTGGAAGAAACGAGCGACCAAAATGCAAGGTCTGAACGCGTTGGAGGATGATGAGCCAGAAGAATCCGAGGAGGAACTAGAACCTGAGCAGACTAAAGGCGGGAAACCAGTAGATCCCGGTTAGTGACACTTTTTTTAATTATATCATGAATTATAATTTACGGGATTCAAATATATATTGTATTTTTGTGGTAAATTTATTTAAGAATTATTTAAAATATATTTAAAGTTTGAGTTTTTTTTAGATTTTCCACAAAAGGTGATAGTTACCTAAAATAACTTTATTTATCGCTTAATATAAGTAAAATATTTCAGAGAAAGCATTCCAACAGTTGAAGGAAGTTAAGAAGTTCAACTACCTTTTGGGGATGTCGATGTGGATGCTGACGAAGGAGAAGAAAGATGAGTTGCTCAAGCAAAGGGATCAAAAATTATCGGAACTGGAGGCACTCAAGTAAATAACCTTTTTATTTTCCGCATTAAATTTTGTCCCAAATCCCTAAATTAGCTATTTTGTGACATTCGGGATTCTTGGCGCTAAATTTCGACTCCGAAGATTCCTTTGTTTTTTGTTTTTACTGGTATCTTATTTTAACGAGTTAAATATTTATATATCTGAATATTATGATATGGCAAGGGTCTCTATTTTAGTTGAATTTGTAGTCCAAATTCAATCAAAAACGGTTTAGTATTTTTAAGATATGGTGTAATAACTACAAGGCAAAAAGATTAATTTATATGCATTTAAGCAATGAATTTTAGAGTCGCTGATTTAAAATATTTAGACAACTATGTGCGTTTGAAAACAAGACTGAAGAAATTGCCTGAAAATATTGATTTTATGAAAAAAATAATCACAGAAAGAAAACTCCATCGATACTATGGCGGGACGATCTTGACATCTTCCTCGCGAAACTAGAAGATCTGGAAGAGAGTGAGAGGCAAGAAGAGGCCGCTACCAACAGAAAGACGTCTAAGGCACAGGTACACATGGTTTAATACTTAAGTCAAGTTAACGCGATTATTCCAAAAGCTGTTCAAAAAAATATTAGTTCAAAAATAATTATACTGAAATTTTTAATAATGAAGTAATTTTTATATTTTCATGCTAATCCTAAGATGGATAGACTAAAGGTAAGCTTCTACCAGTTTTTGTGTTGCCTCATACGTTAAGTCTTAAGGTCAAAGTAAAAAATCATTTATTCATATAGGGAACACAATGTTATGAAGGTCAGAAAAAAAAAATGCTACTAATTTTACATTTACTGCCAGTTCTCAAATCAAGGGCGTAGAACGGAAGAGAAGAACTGGCAATAAACTCTGCGCCACTGTTTTTAATTGCCAAGTTTTTATTTTATATTAGACAACGTTTTGTAAGAAACGTAACCGTACATGTTCCTGTATCCAAAAACTAGTCTTTGTCTAAAGTATGTTTTGTTTGACATTTTGCTTGACTGTTAAAGAAATGTGAGAATTGTATCAAAACAGATTGGATCATGATACTGATGATTTGAAAATTGTCCATAAATGTTTATAGAAATAGAAATTATTTTATTTATTAACATTTTGTTACATTAATAGTAAGTACATATGCGATCAGATAACATAACTTATTAAAGAGGTAATGAGTGCGGCCTTATTGTTAACAACATCTCTTCCAGACACCCTAGTAACGATGAAGTCCATAACGTAATTAACAAAAATAAAATTAATAACATAAACAATGTGGACTTATAAAATTACAAAACTAATATAACATTAAAAAAAACACAATCTCATTCCAATAATAGCAAAATACATTAAAATTTTTATATTTATTTAGAAATAACAAAAATATGATTAAAAGTCACGATTAAACAAATATATATATATATATTTGGAATTAGTGTGATAGCAATGCTTTTTTTATTATGAAATAATTTACAGGCAGCGAATAAGAAGAACCGCAAATCAATAATGGAGATCATTCCTTCCACTAACGGAAGACGAGTGGAGCCGAAAATATCTGAAGATATCATCAAGAGGATCCAAGCTGCTGAAAAAGCCAAAATCAAGAAGGAAGTTAAGAAAGAATATGATCCGGTGAGACTTTTTAAACTATTAGAGAAATTGTCATGCTGCAGAAATTTCTTCTACTTAGTCCATCCAGTGATACAAGAAATTTTACGATAATATTTTATATACTCAGTCTCAGTCATCATAATAATTTGGTATTATTATAAATTTTATATGAATTTAAATTTCACAGTAAAATAAATATAACTTGATATCGCGAAAAACTTTTGTTGCTTGGAATGAAGCAGACTAAACTTTAAGATTGGGTTTTGTTTAGTTTTTATAATTTTAATTGTTTTGTTTAATATTTGTATGATCTTTTCGTGTATATCATGTTTGCCTATAAGTGCTTGTTACATTAATAATTGTATATTCTATTCTTTTTCTATTCAATGTATGTGTGCCGAGCGTTGGCAAAAGTACATCAATAAAAAAAATGTTTGCATATTAATCGAACTGTTAAAAATAGCCTCAGGGTTATATTATATATAAATATAGCACCAGCTAATTAGTGATCGTCAGTATGGCTTTCGCCGGGGTCGCTCGGCTGGTGATCTTCTTGCCTATCTGACTCATAGGTGGGCCGTAGCTGTGGAGAGTAAGGGAGAGGCATTGGCCGCTAGCTTGGATATAGCTAAGGCCTTTGATAGGGTTTGGCATATGGCGCTTCTTTCGAAACCACCGTCAAACTGTTTTCCCGATGGCTTATGCCGATGACTGGCAAATTTTCTTGTAGGACGTAGTATAAAAGTCCTAGTTGACGGAGCGTGCTCCAATCCTAGACCCATCAATGTAGGCGTTCCGCAAGGCTGTGTCCTGTCGCCCACCTTGTTCGTTCTACATATCAATGACCTGTTCAATATTGATAACATCCATTGCTATGCTGACGACAGCACCATCGACACATTATATTCCGGCCATCCGATCATGTCTCGCTCTGAAGTCGTTGAGAACCGTAACAAACTTATTTTCGAAATCGAATCGATCCTGAAGAAAATCTCTGTGTGGGGTAGTAGCAACCTTGTTAAGTTTAATCGTACAAAGACTCAGGTTTGTTCGTTTTCTGCCAAGAAAGATCCTTTTGTCCTGTCTCCTCAATTTGAAGGCGCTCTCCTTCGTACGTCACACAGCCTTAGTATACTTGGGGTTGGCATTTCGAAAGATGTCCAATGCCGTAGTCACCTTGAAGAAAAATCTAAACTGGCTTCCAAAGAGCTGGGTGTTTTGGGTAGGGCTAAGCAGTATTTCACTGAGGTACAACGTATGCAGCTCTACAAGGCTCAAGTACGACCTCATATGGAATCCTGTCACATCTCTGGGGCTGGAGCTCTCAAATACCAGGTTCTTCCTTTTGACCAAATTCAGCGAAGGGCTTGTCGATTTGTCAATCTCCAATGTCTTACTGATCGGCTTGATTCCCTCTCTCTACGCAGAGACATCTCTTTGCATTTTGTATAAAGTGTACTATGGTGAGTGTTCTGAAGAATTGTTTGGGGTGATCCCTCCTGCCTCGTTTCAGCACCGTACGAGCCGTATTCATTCTAAATTTCACCAACATGACCTTGATGGCTGGAACAGTCCATTTCACAAGGCATTTTCTTTTGCGAACTAGCGAACTGTGGAATCGACTCCCGGCGGGGATCTTCCCTGAGAGATACGACCTCCAACTCTTCAAAATTCGAGCGTACTCCACCCTCAAAGGCCGGCACACACCCACTAAAAATAGGTGTCTATGGGCTGCGACGACTACCCTTTTTGGGCGTTCCCCAGGCTCGTTTGCCCCCCTATTATATAAAAAAAATCATAGTAATAGTTGTCTGTCGCGAATCCGCGAATTAATTAATTTTATTAAAATAATTGTTGGTATCATTTTCAGGATGACCCGACAGGTGTGAGTCCCGCGAGTAACGAGAAGAAACCACGAGGTAGAGTCAAGAAAGAGAAAGCAGAGAAAGTGGAGAAAGAGAAAGGAGACAAGAGTGACAAGAGCGACAAAGAGAAAGATGGAATGAAGCAGACTAAACTTACATTTAAAAAGGAACCGAAGAAGGTAATAATTGTATACAGACTTTATTTTACGAACTCTAAAGACTATTGTTCCACCATTTATAAAATAATTACAGAATTTGTATGTTACTTTTGTTAAAATATCTAATATGTAAAATTAGTATTGTCTTTGGTTAACATAGCTTTTACACATTGGAAGAAAACCATTTTTTAATACCGAAAACGTCGGAAAAATTTAAATTTAAAATTATGTAAAATAATTATAAGTTTATAATAATACAAATAGCTTTAATCCAGTAAAAAATTGTTTTCTTTCAATTGAAAATATTTTTTTTATTATTTCGTTAATAATAAATGTTATGGTGCCTACAGATATAATATAAATGTTGTGCTGTTATTCGGTAATACGCGGTTATTCGGGCCTAACGTATTCTCTATTCTCTTCTTTAATGAAAGGGAATTCTTTGGGAGGGGGAAGGCTTCCTTCTTAACCCATTTAATAAATAAAGAGTACTTATATGTAATTTTTTTTTTCAGAAAAAACCAACGTTTAGCGGCAGTGAGTCTGAAGACATGTCAGGTTCTGACGTTGAGATGGTGGCTCCCGCTGCTCCTAGGGAAAGGACTTCCACAAGACGAGCTGCTACCAAGGTATATTTGGGTTTATTAGATTATTATACACACATACAACATTAAAAATTTAATGGTAATAAAATATAGCTAACGAAAATAGCACATACTAATTAAACTATATATATATATATATTAAGAAATTTATAATAATTATAATGAATAAACGCTTTTTTTAATGCGAATTATAGAATGACAATTAGATTATATACGGGATTTATAAATTATAAAATAATTACATTTTTAACTAAAATATCAGTGATTATTGCTTCGTAGTGATAATTATCTGTGTGTGAGACAGATATTGTTTAAATGTTTTAGTATGAATAAATGCAATATAATCTAATATATAAAATTCTCGTGTCACAATGTTCGTTCCCATATTCCTCCAAAACGGATCGGTCGAGCTTATGGATTTTTTTATGCATATTCAGTAGGTCTGAGAATCAGCTACTACTTATCTTTCAAACCCCTAATTGATAAGGGAAGTCCACCCAGAAAAAAGTTTTTGTCTTTATTTTTTTATGATACAGCATACAAAAATACGTACAACCCTTAATTTCCACCCCTCTGCGATCAACCTCTATTTTTTTTATTATATATATAGGTTACTTTTATTGAACTAAAAAATGTTTCCTGGAAATAATATACATGGCAAAACGACGTTTGCCGGGTCAGCTAGTTTTATATAAAATCGAAGTTTTTCTTCTCAACAAAAAACACTTGTTAAATTTTAATTCCCCAACAGGTCCAAAAATACACAGACGGTTCAGACGATTCCAAATCTGATTCGGAACCGGAACTATTAGATAACAAACTAGACTCGGACAATGATCAACCGCGGAGGGCCATATCGCTCAGCGACGATGACGATGACTTCAATGTCAAGAATAACGCCAATAAGAAGCCCGCGGAGATGGATTCAGGTAAATTTTAAATTATTTTCAATTTCATTAACAAACAATAATGAACTTAATATCACGTGGGATGCCCTGTTTCAATATCCCGCATACTAGTCATAATAGCTACGAGTGTTTCCATTGATGGCGATTGGCAGCCTTATTATAAAAAGTATATACAGGTATTTTATCCAACCAAAATATATATTGTATTTATGATACGTGAAATGTATTTTTTTCCCTTTTTTGGCCTGCACGGTTTGTGCGTCAGCCATATGAAATGTATTAAAAAAATGAATACATAATATATTTGGTTAAAAAGCGAATTTATAATATTAAATAAAAAGTATTTATTGTTTAAAAATGTATCGGAAAGGTATAAGATCAAACTCGTGGGGTAAATTAGTCCTGGTCCATTGATAACTTTAACAATAGATGATCGATCATGAGTCATAAAAAACTTGTTTTGGTGGATGTAGAAGTCAATAGTTAATAAACGTTTCAGATTGTCTCTTCGATTCCCTGATAGAAGAAACAAAGAAAGAAGTGAATAAGAGTTCAGATAACATAGAGAGTGAAGATGAAGCTCCCAAGAAGAAACCCGGTAAAAGGAAACTGTTGACGGTCAAAGAACCGCCTAAGAAGAAGGTTAAGCCAACCATTAGCTTGGACAGCGATGATGACAGCATATTTGATACTAAGAAGGTAAGAAATGGTTATTTTGCCACACCTTAACCATTATCTCACTTGAGACAAATTTTTAACATTTTGACTAGACTATAGAAAGACAGTTTAATATGTTGAAGTATTTACTAACGCGGCTAATGTATGCCGGTCTATGCTAACTGTCTGGTCATTTATTAGAAAAAAAAAATCAATGGCGCTACAACCTTTTTAGGTCTGGGCCTCAGATTTCTGTATCTGTTTCATGATGATTTGTATATCGAATAGGCAAGTACTTGGTATTGATTTGCTGCAGTTCAATCAATTTGTATGACTCGATACTTGGCGATTAAAAAGAGTGGCGGAGAGTTTCTTGCCAGTTCTTCTTACCCGCTCTACGCCCTTGATTTGGAAACTGGTAGTAAATGTAAATTTAGAATCAATTTAACATATTTTCTGTTGACATTCATAAGTGTACTTGTATACCTATATGAATAAAGATATTTTGAGTTTGAGTAAACATAAAAAATAAGTTGATCCATTATTTTTATATCCGACTAGACTGCTATTGTTAAATTACAAACCACTGTAGTTTTCAAATATACCACGGTTTATATAGAATGTATTATTTTGTAATATTGACAGCTGACATTTAAGTCATTGTCTTTTGTCAAATTTTTAATATTACATTATGTATACGAGACTGTCAGTCGGAGATGACAATTGATAATTGTTATATTGCCATAATAAATCATCAGTATGCGAGATTTTTATTTTATTTTATACAGGACTTTGGTTGTTTTTTTTAAATAATTTATTTGATTAAGTATCACAACTCTGATATTCTTTATTCGAATATGATCCGTGAACCAACACGGAGGAATCAGTATACCTTAGATCCAAATGTCGACATCACATCGTCTATTTTTCTAGGATAAAAAGAAGCCAGCGGCTAAAAAGCCAGTCAAGAAGAAGAAAGAGTCGAGCGACGAAGAAAGCGATGTCTTATCGCCGAGTCCGCCTCCACGAGCCAACAACAGAGCCAGGCCCAAGCAGAAGTACAACTTCAGTGATGGCTCTGATAGTGACTGAGGTGAGTCATTGCTGTGTCAGGCACTGTTGTCTTACTACTCCTAGTGCTTTTTTAATTTAATTTGGATATATTATAACAAAAAATTTCTTTAGTCTGTTTTTGCTATAAACATGTATATCGAAGTAGTTGTTGCTATGTATTTTGATTAGGTATAGTCGATTTCGGTTATAGCGACGATAGGGTACCACCTTAATTTTGCCGTTATATACACACAGATACACAGACACATTCTTGGCTACTCAGAATATCACTTATCACACACTTATGACAGTAAAGGTCACCTTTGCTGACCGTCTGTGTTTTTGTATACTAAAGATAAGAATGTGTACAAACAATGTGTGTGTCGTGTCGACTTTAAAAAATGATTCGTTAAAAACAAACAAAATCAACAAACAAAGAATAATCTTTTATAAAATAATTGTATAAAATTATTATTTTTGTTTCAGAACCAGTGCAGATCTGATAATTTTAGATAAATGTAAATAAATTTAGTAAATTTTAATAACTTTTTCTAGGACTTTTCATACATTGACTTAGTTTAACCTACTACGTATGTAGCTTTATTTTTATTAAGATAATTTTATGTAAAAAGTTAATTTTCCCTTATTTTCTCAATTCCTTTTCTATGATTTTTTCAGTATTCGCCAATTAATTATTATTAATAATGTATTGAATGTTTTGTACTGGTTACAGTCATATTTGTAAATAAAGACATTTATTAAAAAACGTGTTTCATTTGTCTCTAAATTTTATTGATTAAATGACTAAAAATAGTCAGTAAATAAATATATTTTTTTATTAATATGATAATGTTTTGACACGAACACCTAATTAAAGTTTTTTTTGCAACGGGCAGGAGGCTCTACGAATTGGTGCGCTCTTTTCTTGAAATCTTATTGGTTAACAAAAACACTTAACGGATTGAAGCTATGTATTATTATTTTTCATAATACATGGCTTCGCGACGGGGAATACCCCGTCGCTTGTTGCTTATTGGTTAGTGGACTCATTTTCCGAACTTAGACTCATAGCTGGTCCGTTGTGCGTAAAGTCCTCGCTAATTTAGCCAGCCTAGCCCCTTCCAGAAGCACAGAAGTCTCCTGGGCACTTCGTAGGCTTGTTTTCGGTTGCTGTATTTTTTCGCGAGTGCGTCTATTACGGGGCCTATCAGCCCAACAGCAAGAGCCCCACAAATTCACGATCCGCCCGTGCATGCCTGTCTCGCTTATCATTTACGGGTATCAGAAGCTGGAGATAGGATTTGATTCATATAAAATATATATTTATTATTTTAGTATTTATTATAGACTACGCAATGAGGCATTTTAAACCGAGATTTCTGATTAATTATGTGGTGCAGGAAATCAAACTCAAACCTGAAAGTTATTACGTTAATCCATGGACTGTGTCGGAGACTGGTCGTACTTGAATTCGTGTATGCGGTGATGTAAGTTATTTTTGACTGTATTTGCGTGTTGTTCCCACGAGAATGTAAGTGCGTGCTCCTATTTCACCATGACTCCTGATGATAGAGGATCTTTGACAAACTGAGACAAATCTTTGTTTTTAATTTATATTATTATTATTTATTTACTGAAGAAGTCATGTGGAACATGGTGTGATGGTTGCAGCTCCTTATAAACGTTGTGTAAAACAACAAAAAACTTGCCAATTAA
The DNA here is from genome assembly GCF_905147105.1 of Pieris brassicae. Lineage (NCBI taxonomy): Eukaryota > Metazoa > Arthropoda > Insecta > Lepidoptera > Pieridae > Pieris > Pieris brassicae. The sequence goes on along the minus strand of NC_059674.1, from coordinate 9,612,586 downwards.
AGAGAGTGGCGGAGAGTTTATTGCCAGTTCTTCTCTTTCGTTCTACGCCCTTGATTTGAGAACTGGCAGTTAATGTAAAATTAGAAGCATTTAATGTATACTTATTTTTTATTGATGTTCATACGTGTACATTGTGTTACCTATATGAATAAATGATTTTTGGCTTTGACTTTTGGAAGCGCTATCTAGGAGTAAGGGTTGGAGATTTTTGACCCCCTCCCCCACATGAAACTCACCGTAACGTGTTCTGTATCCAATAGTAAAACGTTTCGTGACCAACTCCAGTGACTCCTTATACCTAAAACTTACCATTATGTGATCTAAAGTAATGGAAAGTGGAAAATAATATTAACAATAACGCCTAATTCAATCCCCGGCCCACATCGTAACGTTTTACAAGAGGACCCTCTCAAAATTCGTTACATAATAATTGAACGCTCCATAAAGAGAAATTTCACTAGTTAGGGTTCGGGTTTTATAATATAAACAAGTAATTACATAAATATTTTATTCGCATAAACATGACGTCACAGACTTAGCACCAATGCGCTCATAAATAACATTAATATGGCAATTCTATGCTTAGTATTATTATTTACATTTATTTTTAAGTACATAATATCGAAAAATAATATTTACGATAAATTATGACAGAATTCATTTTACTAATATGTAAATTGCATTAAGTAAAAGACATTTAGTACTGATACTTGTTTGGCTGTATTGGAGACATTTAGTTCGTGTTTTATTATAGAATTATATTTTCCTTAAATTGTCTGGTTGAGTTTAGTACTAATAATTTCGTGAGACCGTGACCATCAAAGTTACAAAGTACAGCAATTAAGACGCCGTTTTACGAGATTTCAAAATAAAAATACAATAATCTCATAGTTTATATATAATAAAAAGTATAACATCTTTTAGTATAATAGTTTAAATTAAACTTTATACTAGACTTAGATTCAGGAACTAGACTTGGCGCGAACTATGATTCCCGTTTGTCAAAAATAGATTGGGTTTTAGAGGACTTACAACGATTGTCGTGTTTAAAGAAAGACCACAGACAAAAATTATTCCTATATGCTAGATTGTTTGATTTTTATTTAGAATTCTCGTAAGCGGTTTAAATCTTACAACTTGGGGTTAGACATTTTAAAGGTGTCCTTGTAATATAAAATTAATAGGTCACGCCTCTAAAGTATTTCTGTCTAGCAAAGTAAATTCTTGCAAGTTCGATCTTATAACTAAGTTAGTACATATGTCAGTAAAGCTTTTTTACATCTCGAAATAAAATATTCATTATGTCCATACATTTTGAAGTATCAAAAATATAACTCCCGAGTAATTCGAGATAAAAATGTAAAAATTCTGCATAAATGCATAAAATCTTACAAAATTTCCCTGCCCCAAAAATTTCACTTGACAAAGCCACGAATAGATTTTTACGTCCTACTAAAATTAGGGACAAATCTTGTTGATTTGCGCGTCGATTACAGTAGAATTAACTGGCGTCTATCGCAGGATATTAAGTCATTTAAAGACTAATTTCGTGCACTCTTATCTTACTCTGTAACCCACTAAAACTTCACGGCGCCACCAGCAAACCCGAGACAGGACACGGTAACAGCGTAGCGGTCTAACTCAACATTGAAGTCGGAAACTAAAGCGCCATTCATACCGATTAATGACGTTCCTAATGCCAAAATGGCGACTTAAAGACTGGGTCCTTTTTTTGTCTCACCCCCTTATTCATACTAAATCTAATACTATTTTAATATCAATAAAGTATTATGTAAGGAAACTGTCGTAGTCAGATGTCAAAACAGGACGACAGTATAATCTCCGAATAGAGAAAGAGTAGAAAGCTTGTGTGTAACAAGCGTAACAACAAATGACATTTTGTATTTGTTGAATATTGTTTATTTAATACAAATGTTTTGTATAACAACTATTCTGGGTTTACGAAATAGTTATTTTTGTTAATACTTGAAATTATGTTTAATTATTTAAACTTAATAAAGGGCCTTAAAATCACAATGGTGAGTCCATCCTTAGCGCTAAGTATGAACTCCGTATATCGAATTCCGATACTATGTTATAGTGCGTCTAAGTTTCGACTAATAACTTACCTATAGGCACATCTCTTTCCGTTCTATAAATATAGTTAAAATAGTGTAGACTAGTTTTTATGAATAAGAGGGTGCTTGAAAAAAAAGTTATCTTAATACCTACTTAGCTTACTCTCTCTATCTGAAAATTTAGCACTTTCCCTATCCGAGTATTTACCGTTATACTTATTATATCTATCGTGTCTGTAAGGTTTCTCGCTCGCACTGTAGTGTATCTCCGAAGGCCCTATGGTCTTGGACCAGTGGTGGGTCCAATAGAAGTCGTCAGGGTACTGCGGGTAAGGGTTCTCCCGACAGAGCACCACGCAATATATAAGACTGCCCACAAGTGTGATAAATCCAAATATAAGGAAGATTATACCCAGGATCCTGAAATGTAAAACATTATTTAGTACTTATTAACGGTGTTAGCGGCATTAAGGGCTTACCGGCTGTGATTTTACTTTTACAAGTTATAATACAAATTCTAATAGCTTGTTATCTAATAACTTATTAAAGTTATTGAATCAAGCTATTAGAATTTGTATTATAGGTTAGGGACAACGAAAACGACAGACATGGACAGTGATCTCCGTGTATTGGACGCTTTTGAGTTATAAATTGTGTGTTATATGTTGTTTTTTTGTTACAATTTCGTGAGGGGTATGTCTTCTTAAATATAAATTAAGGATTTAGATTTATTTTGTTATGAAGTTATTTAAAAATTAAAATGTTTTTTTCTTTTTTAGCTTTGGGAAATGTCCTCAAATTAGTTGTAATTTTTTTTATGTAATAGCAGGCATGGCGCAGGCGCATGAACACTCACATAGCCAGCAAGCACGTCGCTGGCCTTTTAAGAATTGGTGGGCTCTTTTCTTGCAAGACCCTAAGTTGAATCGGTTCGGAAACATTTGGTATGGTAAATGCGGTAGAAGATGCAAAGAGACCCCACATCTATACGCAACGCCAAGGGATCGAGCCGCACGGAAAGTGACGGCGTAATTATAGGATAATAAAATAAAAATTTGTGTTATTCGGTAATTACCTCATAAAAATCGGTTTGGTAGAATAAACCAAAAATCCTCATGGCTAAGTTAATTATAAGATTCACTTTAGTATATTTTAGTCATTGTATAGTGGTTGCTTTTGACACCAATTGTAAACAACTTAACTTTGACATTACGTTAATGTTCCTATTATATGATATAGTAAAAATTTATATGACATTTTATATATGCCTTGTTTTATGCATGCCTTTTTATATATGGCTGACTGTGCGGATATTTGTATTTGATCGATCTAATTGTACCACTATCTTGGCAAATAAATGATTTATTATTAATATTTTAGATTATGCTATGCTAATTTTGTTTTATTATACAAGAATCCATAACAAACTACTTACTATCCACATTATCTCCATATACAAAATCTTTGCCTTTGCGTGGGTTTTTAGAGATTTACCCTTAATCATATAAACTAAACTTCAAATTAAAGTACTCATTCATCTCTTTCTGCATATATTGTGGTGGTTAGAGACCGATCAGTTTTAGTTCAGTAATAAGATTGTCTAAGTATTTATTTAAACCTAAAACAGACCGGCATTTTTTTAAACTTCTACTTACATTTTTATTCTAACTACATAAAAACCTCACGCGTATTCAACAACTCAATGCTAAATCGTTTTTTAATGTTCATAAAATCTCTCATGGCGGTTAGCGAAGAATAGCCGATCTACATTTTCAAACCATTTCGATCGTGGGAACACATTTTTGGATGATTTGCAGCGAAACGTCAGGCGTATTGTTATAAATGTCTATTGTCAGGTCACTGTACCATAACTTGACAATCTTAATTACTTTTTGGTAAGTGAAATGTATTATAAATACGTACGTATTAATTGAAATGTATGTAATATAATTGCAGGTCCCTTAGTATAAAAAATAGTTAATAAATTATGGATATCGAAAATTAATTAAATTCCTAGTAATTTCTTCCTTAAACATAAAATTGATGTTTTTTTTAATATCAAAATTAACTATATTACGATGATATTGAGAACATGGCACGAAAAGAGGCTGGAAAACACTGTTCTAAAGCCTAAAAGCAGTCCGTAAAACCTCTCTAAGCCTCTGGACCCACTCCGCTCTAGCCTAACTTAATTTTTTTATTTTTTATGTTACGACGAGGCTAACCTGATGTTAAGTGATACCGCCGCTCATGGACACTCTATCTGCTAGAAGGCTCGCAAGCGGTCTTCCTTTTAAGAATTGATAAAAAACCCTAAGTTTTAAGGGACCGAGACATTACTTTATATTATTTTTAATCCATTTTTGGTTTTATTGTAGTTTTTTTTTATTGTATTTAAAAAAAACAGTGTATTAAATATTAATATACACAACAATTTTTAACCTTTTTACGCCAATTCAATTGCCATAGAAATTTCAGTCGGTGAAACCTTTGATTTTAATTTTAAGGATTACTATTTAATCTAAATACTTTATGGATAGGGGCACAAACAAATCTACGGAAACTCATCAAAGGCAACTATCGCAGAACATGGACATCTATGTTAGTGGATGTGATGCCGGCCTTATAAGAGTAAGCAATTTTTTCCAGTTTGGAGTCGTACCTCTGAGGCAGCATGAATCAGCCCAAATAATTCTTCAGAACACTCTCTGTAGGTTTATACACGCAATGTCTGCGTATAGAAAGATAGTCAAGCCGATCAGTAAAGATTGGAAATTGATAATCCGAAAAGACCTCTGGAGAGAAGAGGGGTGCCCCCGAATACCAGCTTATTCCCAGAGATGTGAGGACTGTTCTAAATGAGGCCGTACTTGAGCCTAATACAGTTGCATACGAGTACTTATTAACCATTTATATATTTAACTTACCAAACAAACAATGGTTCAAAGAACTGCAGTACTATGACAAAACCCAGCGTGACAAGGATCAATCCCAGGTTCAGAAGTAGCATCAGACAGCACATACCCTTTACGTTAGGACAAAATGGGTTTGGGGCGGCCATAGCGTCCACTTTTACTCCAGCCTGAAATATTTATAATGTATATTAGAAAAAAAAATTGTGTTACTTTACGTACACTAAACCAACTTAATAATTAATTTTGGATCATTCAATGGATTGTCCATCAATAAAACAGCTACTATACCTCTTTAGGAGATACTAAATATAAATTTTATTATAAAATACGATTACGATAAAAAAAAATTATGAAAGTGTAAATATATCTCTGGATTTGAATCAAAGCCAAATAAATCCTAATAGCGTATAAAATCTGTTCAAATACTTATAAACTTAACAGCGCCCAAAAGCTTGCTATTATTTTTATACCGATATAAATAAACACAAATCGTAATACGTATACTAACTTTTCGGGAGACTTTGGAGCGATGTGTAGACGCGACAGATGGCGCCACACCACTTCTATATGAATACACACTCCTTGGCGCACGAGATTGTCGACTGAAAGAAATATATTTTTTAATTTAACTTTTCATCTTTGTTATGCCTCTTTACACTTTACACACAGATAATACAATTACTTATATATTGGTTATAGAATCCTTATTTCTGTTAAAACTTTTTATTTTTAACACATAAACCATTAATCTATAATTAATCACTTTGCACAGACTATTAACAGTACACAATACAAAACGAAAACAAGCATACAAAGAAAAAGAAGAAGAAAGAAAAACAAAAAACTATAACCGACTCTGAGCTAAACAAAAAAGTATTCCATACCAATATTTTTATTTGTATTGACCTGTATTTGCTAGAGAAGGGAACGTATAAAGTGTTAATATAAAAGCGGTACGATTATTCCATTAGGATATTTGGAAGTCATTAACAAGTCATAATTAGTTATACAATCCTTGTTCTTCCGAATGGTTCAGACAAGTTTTATTAATATGTAAAGAGGCTGATAGTTGTACACATTGATTTCTGGCATTTTGACAAATTTTCATGAATTATTTGTTTTAAATTATTTAATATCCAGATATGTATACAATTAGTTTGTACTTATTAACAATATTCTTAACCCACATAATAATTAAATATGAACGTGCACTCGAAACCCACGGCCCAAGAGTCTCTACTCCAATGAGAATAAAATCAAAGTTGTTTTAAATTTAGTTACACCTAGATTTTGAAATCGCATTGCTCAACGAACACACGAAATCGTGTCTATGTAACAGAGCCATAATAAATAAAACTGCAGATTAAATTGATCAAGTTCAACTTGTCGGATGCAATTCAATATCGATGTAACGACCGAGTCACGATTCTGAATCGATTTGTTTCGAGTCAAGGCCAAATCGAGATGTCACGGAATCGATTCATTACATAACACGCCGGTAGTGCCGGTGCTAATCTTACTGACCTAGTGTGGGTGACATAATGTTTGTGGGTTAACATACCAGTGGGTTATCGTCAATAACATTAGCATACATTTCGTTATATGTTTTCTATCAAAGTAAAATGAAGTCATTAAAAAATTTAATGTCTATGTAAAGCAATAAATATATTTCTTTTAGATTGTTAATTATCTGTGATGTGTCAAAACTGATGTATTATTAATTGTAATATTGAGAGTTTGCTAGTTTGTGGAAAAGGCGCGAGTTTTGGCTGATCACTTGACGTTTTTTTTGTTAGAATATTTTCGGACTTCAAAAAGAATAAAACAATTTGTTTGAAGAACTTTTATAAAATAAATAAATTGTACATTTAGATTGATTAATTATAAAACTCCGCTCAATAAGGCTTATAAAAATAGGCCTGCAAATATCATAATTATTGTCATAATGTTAACAGAATGTCTTTCTTTATGTAATAGGAAGCAAACGGGCACTTCACCTGATGTTAAGTGATACCGCCCATGGACACTCACATTGCCAGAAGGCTCAAGTGCGTTGCCGGCCTTTTAAGAATTGTTACGCTCATTTCTTAAGAGACCCTAAGTCGAATTGGTTCGGATATACTTCAGTGGGCAGCGGGTTCCACATAGTGGTGGTGCCTGGCAAAAACTGTTTTATAAAACGCTCAGTTGTGGAACGACGGACGTGGAGGTGATACGGATGGTATTTTGTATTTACCTTTACGTCCGATAATGAAACTCAGCAGCACGTTCTAATACATATAGTATAGTATAGTTCTAATACCATAGTAATAAGTTAAGTTATTGATAATTGTTCCTGTGGTATTTGCTGAACACTCCCTCCAGAGGGGTGAGCTTTGGCCCGTTCGGGGTATATGCCCCCTTCGGGTGGTGTGTTTGTTCCCACCCTGCTGATAAAGGGCGGTACGGGTGCGGGCATATAGCCCTTGATGGGGGCTGCAGCGAGCGGGGAGACGCAGTCTCTACTCGCTGCGCGCAGTCGATGGGGTTGATAATTGTTGACAAACTTATTGACAAAATACTCGGCCACGCTATAAAGAGACATTGTCTTTAAAATGTAATAACTTTCCCCTTGAAAGCATTACACGGTAGTTGTCTATAACTTCTAGGAAGGTGATTAAATAGATTAATAGCAAAGGCGAACCATTTTTTTTAAATACATCGTGGTGCAACATGAAGGTACCGCTGTGTTAGATCCCTCGGTATTCAGGCAAGTTTCCTTTAATGTTTTGAATGCTTTTTTACAGTCAATACTGCTTCAAGGATATATAAACTTGGAACTATTAAAATACCGAGTTCGCAAGAAAATGGTCTACATCTTACAAGGGGTCCAACTATATAGCCCTAATACTTTTATTCTGATTAATAAAAACTTCCCAACTACCGAATTTCCCCATAAAAGGTTACCATAGCGCAGAACTAAAAAGCATAGCCATGATAAGCAATAATTTCTGCGTGTTTTGAAGCCACTCACAAAGCACACAAATTTATTAATGTGCGTACAATTCGATAGTGTTGCTTCCATGTAAGATTTTGGTGTAGTGTTATGTCTAGGAAATTTATTGATACGACTTCATCAATTGACTCGTTTTTATAAGTATAACCTTAAGAAAACACTTTTTAACCGGTGACCACGTACGATGTAAAGCACGCGCGACGTCGGAAAAATTAAAATTAAAATTTATGTAAATAATTATTAGTTTATAATAATAATGCATAGATTCAATCCGGTTAAAAAGTGCGTTCTTGTGTGTAAAAGCTATGTTAACAAAAGACAATACTAAGTATAACCTTATTATGAAATAACAACCTCTATATGTTTCTATAATTATTCCAGGTAGGAGTTATTGAATGAGAGAATTCATTACTTTACTTGCCTTCACGTATATGTATTTAGTTTTTTATTGATTATATTTTGTTTAAAAAAAAGGCCAGGCCAGTCAATGGCGAAGAACGGACGAGAAGATCTGGCATTAAACTCTCCGTCGCTCAACGAGTCTTTGTTTAAGATTGTACATCGCTTAGCTCATTAATAGTTCTTGTATTATTGAAAATTAATTAGCTTTGTTATTAAAATGTAATAATTAAGCTTTTCATCTGTGTGATTGTGAATCAAGTTTATAATTAATAACATTCAACGCACGAAATTTGTTTGGATATTTTAGTAAAATAAGTTATTACTTTAATATAATATGCAATAAATTTTATTTAAATCCGTTATAGAAAATTATTTAAAAACACAGCGAAGAACTATAACTACTTTTGGTTCTATACAATCAACACCTTGTAGCTGACAACTTTAACGAGAAAAAGCTCGACAGATGTCAACGTCCCAAATATTTTTCATTGAACTAAGAAACTCTAGAGTACAAAAAGATAACGAGGACCGAAGCCCTTAGTCATGCAAACAAACACTTTAAATAAGTCGTCATGCTAGCAATGCTGACAAAAACTTAATTGAAACATCACGATTAGGATAAATATGTACTTAACAGGATTTAAATTCGGTGGCGGTTATTCTAGATATGTTCAGATATATGTAAAATGAAACACGTTGTTTGAAGCTGGATGGCAACTGACTTTAATTGTTTAAAACGTAAGCTTATAAGAGCATATAACTAAGATAAAATTAGGGGTAGTCAGTGGGATTACGACGCTGGATTAACAAAAAACTAACTTGACTTCTAATCTAACTTATACTTCAATATAAGTGTAGTTTATTTTTTGGACATTTTCGGAAACAAGAATGTTATATTACAATGTATGAGTGTGGAAACGAAAGGACTCATTTTGGCTTGCGATGATTGCTAACATTTGGCTTACGCTTCCAATTATTTACTAAAATAGGTATGTAACTTTACTAATGTTAGGTTACAAATAAAAAAGGATCCCGGATGAGGAACAATTTACATTTAAAAGTTGCACGTACGGTAAGGAAAACATTGTTAGGAAAGTGAAAGGTTTAAAAATAGATATGCCAAAGTATTCATGTAAACAACTTGGTAGGAAACAGGAAGGACCAAAAATGTACATGTCAAAGTTAAAATATTCATGCGGTAAAATATGGTTAAACATTCTTAAATATTTCAGTAATGCCCTACTTTAGCTTTTTTAAATTATTATGCCCCATGTATATATAATTTTTAATATTAAAAATGTAATTGTTCACTTAAAAAGCTTAAATTATAGGTTTTAGGAAAAAAATACTGAGAAATTGTTAACGAACGTTAAAAATTTAGGACTTTCTCGAGAAACGTGTCTTGGCATCATTAACCATGCCGAATGCCCTTTTTTATCTCGGGGGATCAATGGACTATTTAATAAAAAATAACTTTTCAATTCAAACCAGTAGTCCCTAAGCTTAGCAGGTTCAAACAAACTACATACTTAATTTTAAAATTAAGGCGTTGTTAAGAGTCCAAAACACGTTTCCCACAGCCCTTACCAAAATTATCATCGGCGTTTCAAAGCTTTGTCCGAAATGTATTAATGTAATCTGGTGACCAGTGCATTAGTTATGGTCTCATCCAAGGACAGTAGAAAGTTATAATTAGTCACGCCTTGGGAATCTTTATGGGAACTAAAATATGGAATGAAAACAAAATATTTTATAGAAGATACTGGAATTGTTGTATCTTTTTTACCAGTAAGGCAATGCTGCCAGCATTATGTTTTTTTCTCTACAACCTAGAATATCCTACAGTCTCTTTCCATCAGTATGTTTATCACAACGCTCCGAGTTAATGGTTTAATAAAATTAATGAGGATTTTTTTTTTAAGTTTTATCAATACTTGTTTTACTATAGACAATCATTATTGCGTTAATTTAGCGTTTTTAACAAATATATCATTTAGCATTTCTAATACAAGGATATATATACGTTTACGCCGTATATTTTAAAGTTTTTTAAATATGTTTATTTATCCCTTGAAACTTGGCGCAACTAACAGAAACCACATCGTTATGAGGTTATGAAACTCAATGGCCTAACCCTAAGGCAATTACCTAGAAAGCTCTACGTCTAAACACAGTCTCACGCGCATTGTGCACTCAATACCCTGTCAACAATAATAGTGGTTCAGTAAACCGATCAACAGATATTGGTTCCATCATAATGCAGTTTTCTAACCGGCAGTTGGGAATTTGTGAAACGCAAATATAAATACAGTGTAATTACTGAATATTATGTATTTGGAAGACACAAATACATAGTAAAAATAATTAAAAATTGACAAATTGACAATTATAACAGTCCCGGGATCGCTATCTCTATCTACTGGCGCCAACTTAAACCACAAATTTATGAGATTCGTTTTTTGTTTAAGGCTTTATATGTTGGATTTTTCATAAATATATTTGAGTGTGTGAGGCGAAAAATTATAAACCAAAATAAAAGAACGAAAAATCGACTAGTAGACACAAAAATACGTCTGCCCGTTCAGCTAATTTCCCCACGTTGTATATGTATACTGCATCACCGTTAGTCGCTCCAATACAATGTGTCGAGATGAAGTCAATAAACATACATCGGATGAGTCATGCGTGCATGCGCATGCGATTGCACTATGGGTAATTTTCCTTCCATCTCGCCGTTTAATACCTCGGTTGTTTTCTGAACGTAAATCTAAGCGGACGGTTTGAACGCGACTTTTGTAGTACAGTATCCCACTTCTCGATTCTTCTATCTGTTTCTTTGAATAATTAAATTTGTATAATTAATTTTGCTGATTCAAATACTATATGCCTAATAAATTTGTGTAAATAATGGAAAAAAGGTTGGTCAGCCGCAACGTTAGGGTTGCCCGGTGTGTTTACAGGTATATTATTGTTTATTATTTACAGTCATTTGTTTTTTTTTATCTTATTACAATAATTGGTTTTGTTTCACCTGCACCTGTAGCGAGAATCGTTTATTGAATTCATGGATATGAGAATATAGTGGGATGAGTGCTGTTCGACTGAAACCCGCTTATAAAACGCACACGAAATGTCCGTCTACATTGTCAGAGGACGAATCTAGTAATTGAACACGTTTCGCGGCCCGCTTTTCTGAATTAGGCGAAGGATTAGGAATACAAGTCCTAGCGGTACCAAGTAACCTCACTTAACTGATAAAGTATGCACTTTGGTTTAGAGAGACCAAAGTCGACAATTTTATTACAATGAGAATCTAGTTTCGTTCTCAGAATATTTTATTTGCATAAATACAATAGTGTATGGTGCAGATACGTTTGGTGATACAGATAATTATACTAAACCTTACTGGGAATAGAAGCTATTTAATGTTCTGATGAGTAAGTCAAAATACTGCATTCATTGTCCGCTTTCAGGGGACAGAATCGAGTTTCAATTTACTTAATATTTAAAATTAATCTTTGCAAAATGTTTTCTATATATATATATATAGGTGTTTTAAACGGAACATTAGTTATATTTAAAATTTATTGACACGGTTTAGATAGTGCCAAAGTTAAGGATATGATGTGGACAGATAATGCTTGTACAGTAGAGATTAAAAGGAAGATAGAGAAGAAGATATGCGGAAAGATGTTAGAGACAAATGTTTGTCATGCATTGCAAAAACACTGTGCCTTACCTGATCTCCGAAGGTGGTCTGTAAGCAGCGCTGGTGACGTAAACTTCCGAAGCAGAGTCAGCCCTTGGTGAGCCATTGGTATGTCTTCTACCATTACGCTCAGACGGTGAGCGCGTGCGTTCGTCCATTACCTGAAACCACAATACGCGTTTGTTAGTTTGATTATAATATAAGGCTTTAGGATTTTCAAACACGTACCATATTGCAAATAATATATATATATATATATTATTCAATCATATATATATATATATATATATATATATGATTGAAGAAGAATTCTATTAAGAAATAAATGATTACGAAATCTTTACAAAATTGTTCATATTTGGGTACTTCTTTTATACAGAACTGGACAGCAGTTCGGCCATAATCCCACCTGTTATTCTTTACTTCTGTGTAGGAGATGCCTGTTTAGCCGCCGCTTAAACCAATGTTATACTCTTAAGTAAAGACTGAAGAGGGCAAGGAGTTCCATACTATAATCCAAATCGTCTACTGCGGTACTTGAGGATATCAACAACAAAATTGTAAAACTCCAGCGTCGTTCTAGATGTAGTTAGAAAGAGGATGACGGAATCGGGTTGTGTAGTTCCAAGAAGCATTCCCCGGGGTGCAATTTGCAAAAGACTGAAAGCCAGGTAACTGAACGACGATAGTCAAGACTTAAAAGTTTAGAATCATATCTTTATAAGTTTTATTTACCAATGGCGCTACTTTTTAGGTCTGGGCCTAGGTGATTAATCCTAATAGGCAAGTAGGTGATCAAACTTTCGGATTTAATAGATGCCAATGTTTCGATGTTTTCCTTCACGGGTCCAGCCGGGGAACGGCCCCACCGATGGGAGTCGCACATTCAAATCATAAGGCCAACACTGCTCATTTTTATATTGTGGAAATGAATTAAAATGTATAATTTATAAATCGATTTTATATGTAAAATACTGGATTTTTATATTTTATTATGAATATATTTTATATATAACAATATTATCTGTTAATAATACTCGTATAAAACTATATCTAGACATGTTAAAGCTATAAAAACAAATTCAACGTCAAACGTCGTGATACGATAAAAATAACGCATGATCCAAATGTATGTAATATTGGATTATTCGCAATAAACAATGTTATGACTTATGGCTCAAAATCTAAATACTATGAACGCTGGAATTCAGTAATGATTGCTTGTATAGGCTTCGGGACAAGTCATAAGAGTTAACTTTCGGTTGAACCAATGTTTTTTTCGAAAGAAACCGCAGACCGTCGCGCTAATCATATCTGTACTGGACTCGATCTCTCCTAGCTAATACTAAAAGCGAATGGCCTGGTAGCTGTTACGGATAGGATATTTGGTGTCTCAAGTATCTGCACAAACTAACAATGGGCGAATCCCACATAATCCTTTCGCAGTCGCGCCGCGGGAGTGTACGCGCATTGCATGTACCCAAGTAAATAAAAACATGTTAAACGAAATGGATGGACGGTGATTGGCATGTATTTGACATTCTAGATTGTATATTGTTTTGAGTTAAAAGGTTTGGTAGGATAGTTCAGAAATCCTCCTGGTGCCTTTATTAAAGTTATTATAATTAAGTTTTTATGAACATCTTTTTTTACATTTGTTTTATTTTACATAGATAACCCGTACCAACCAATTTTAATGGTATCCGAATGTGAGGGCTAGTGCGCCAAATCGTTCAATTATATTTTAAATTTAATATGTTTTATAAATATTTCTTTCCTTTCCTTGATATATCTAATAATGTAATATTAAATTATTAAAGAACAATCGATTTCTTAACAAATTATAAAGAGCATTGAAAAATTATTCATTAAGGAAAGTCGCTTAGTCAAAATAATAATACAATAAATGTCTATTACGAAAACGCTGTGTTCTTAAACTTGGACGCGATATCAACGTTTAAGAGCGCATAGCGGGCTAGGCATGTTTTGATAGCATTTTAATCGATTTCGGACGAAAATAACTATTTACGTTACTTCTCCAGTTATTACAAACTGTTAAATTGTTTTCTTAATATTTTCAATGTGTTTACGGATCGTAAAAAAAATTATTGAGTTTCTTGTTAGTTTAAACTTTAGTACGTTGTTTTCTCTAAAGCCCGTGTTCAAATAATAATTTCGCCTTGAGCTTTGTTACAAATGAATATAGAAAAAATGGTTCTCAATAGTATATTGATGTTCTATATTATAGGGATAAGACTCAGGTACTATCTAGATAATAAGACGATAAAGAAAATAATCAAACCAGTGGCGCAACAAACTTTTTAGGCCTGGGACTCAGATTTATGAATCTGCTTCATGACCATTTGTGAATCTAATAGGCAAATGACCAGCCTCCGGTGCCTGACACACGTCGTCGACTTTTTGGTTCTATAGCAAGATGATCCCATGGAGGATGGGACGGGCTTTGGTATGGGATAGTACTTGTGTGGATACGTTGGTCCCGTCTCACCTCCCTCGGAGAAGCAAAAATGCTGAGGCGGCCGCAGACCAGGCGGAAAATAATAAGCGGCTCAATTAGTTAAGTCTTTGCTCCAAGTACGTTTTTGTCCATTTGGAGTAGAGACTCTTGGGCCTCGGGATTCAAGTCCATAGGCGCTAATTAAAGATTTAGGTTGGCGCCTAGTAGATAGTAGCTGTGACTCCAGAGCTGGTGCATTCCTCGCTCAACGAATAAGTATCACCATAAGCGAGGAAATGCTGCCACTGTTAAAGGTACACAGGGACCAAATTTTTGACTTATTTTTAAATTTTCTTTATATTATTACTATGTACGTTAAGAAAATAATGTATATTTGATTAGTTTAATAAACGGTTATTCTATTTATTCAAATAAATGTGCTTGTGAAAGCATGTTATATTTTTCATTTGTATCATAGTCAATTATTAAATAATCAATCAAATACCAATGTTGTTTTTAAAATATTAATAAAAAATAAATGTTGCCAGCATTTTTGTTCAGCATTGTCCATTGCCACACAATTTATTTTAGTGTTTTCGTTTACAGTGTTTATTTGTAAGTCAAAATTAGCAGGTTAATTTAAAGCTCATTTAAACTTTACAAGCGAACAGATTGACACGGAATCGAATTTTATTATAGTCAGAAGCCGTCTGTTCGCAATTTTACGGATGGAAGTTGCGTCAATACTTTGGAACGCAAATTAGAACGTACTTGTTTGTTTCTTAGTAGTTTTCATGCGCCTACGCAAGCATCGTAAACATAATTATGATTAAGCTAAAATCTATCTTGGTTCGTCTTCAGTGCCTGGTAGACATTACCAACATATTATTCAGCATTATACTGATGAAGTCTGCAAAACTTGACATGGCGATATGGGCCCCATCTCCTATAGTAATGTCTCCTATATACCATAGCGTATATTAAACCTACTTATCTTGCAAATAATAGTTAGATGTTGGTATTTTGTGTGCGAATCTCATCCCTGAGTTTCTAACACCCAATGGAGTTTCATTCTATGTGCGTATTATACATTCGAACGAACGGTGAATGAAACATCGTGAGGAAATCGGCTTGTCTTAGACCCAAAAAGTCGACGGCTTGTGTCAGGCATAGAAGGCCGATCGCCTACTTACCTATAAGACTGACAAATGATTATAAAACAGATACAGAAATCTGAGGCCCAGACCTGAAAAGGTTGTAGGGCCACTGATTTATTTCTATTTTATTATATATAATTAGATAAATATCCATAGAGTGCGGTTATAATCCGCCTATTTGTCTATGCTGTAATGGACAAGCAATTAAAACCGAATGAACTACTTCCGCTAAATAAATAACTTTTTAAGCTGGTACTCACCGTATATTCCGATAAAGTCCTCTCTGAGGGCGCCCGATGGCTGTCATTCTCATCCCGTGATGATGCTCTGTGCGGAAATCCACCCGACGAAGGAGAATCAACGCCAGACCGATGGGTAGCGACGTAGTGATTATTCTTTAGTTTATGCGCCATTTTGAATCTGTGTCAGTGACCTGTCATTTTCAAATGCGCGGCAACCGCAACATTTTTAATTTTGCGTCTGTGGTCACTCCTAATCTGTCATGATCCAATCTTGATTTTAGTAGTTTGTAGGTTACTGAAACAAAGGAATGGTATGACCTTTTTATAACCTTGGAGTAATTTGTGGTTAGGCGATATTGACCTATACAATCCACTTGCTTCGATCGAGATTCAATTATTGTGCAATGTTCTTGTTCAATTTCCTAGTTCACACGTTTTTGTTGATTGATATAGCAATTACGCGTAATTCGACATGTTTGATTGCAGATAAAACTATCAATGGAAACGTTTTTTTTAAATATTTTGTTTATTATGAAAACGGATATCAAGCTATTTAGTTTATTGCGAGTAAGGTAAGCCTACAAACTATTTATAAGTTTATATATGTATATAAAACTACCTATTAAACATACGATAATTTATTTAATGAAAGTCTAAATCTTCATGTTTCTATAGAAACGTCAAAACTGATCAGAATCTAGTATTAAATGTAACTAGTGACCTGGATGATATGCTGTTATTATAGAAATCAGAAATGACGACACTGGAAAAATGTATACAATATAACAATCATAGCGACTGGTGCATAATTTGCAACTTAATTTTGGAAGATTAGTTCGTACGAAATTAAAGTTTTACCAAGATACTGAGAGGGGAAGTTTTATCGGATTTTAAAGATGTTGAAGAATAACACAGGTCTGCGATCTTTTTTTTTAATAATTGAAACAGGTGAAACCCATTGGTATTATATGTTGCACATATGTATTAACTATATTTTATTGTACACGTCACATTTTTTGTACTTAAGTTAAGTATCTCTAATTTAGTAAATTCGCTATTTATGTGCAAACAACCTATGTGCTGTGGATGTTCATTCTATAGTATCTACACCGTTTTATAGTCGTGAGTGTGTGACCATCCAGAGTAATATATATATAAAAGAAGATTTTCATTCATTTTATGATTTTTGACAAAATCTTAATTTTTCATTCAATGCTAAAACCTCGAATGATACCCGTAAATCTTCCTCTAACATTGTACGAATAGATAAAATCGTGCACAAAGAAGTCTTGAAGTTATCGCGTTGATACAGACAACATAAACAGTAAACTACTATTATACGCATTTGTCGCACTCCTAAAGACTGCTATAATTACATTAATACAAACCACAACTGTTTTCTAATGTAACATATTGTAATTATATTATATTATTTTGTAAAATAAACAAAAAAAGAGATAATACAGACGAAGCACTTTACTATACTAAGTACTACAATCCTAAAGCTATCTAAAACGCAAGTCAGAAGAAAATATATATTATACTAAAACTTTAATCAAAGTAACAAAACGCTTGAAACAATTTTCTCCAAACACTTTCGTTTTTTATTGAATATTATAATTCGTGTTCGGATTCAGTTGCCGATTAATTAAATTGATTCAGGTCGACATTAATCGAAATGAATGACGTATTAGGGACGGACGGAAACAAAGTTTTCTGTTAGATTGAATTGGGTGTGGCATTTTGTCTTTTTGTGAAAGTACTGCTTTCATATATACATACTTTCCTTATATTGATTATATTTTGTTCAAGAGCAATAAAAGGATCTGATGTTGTCGTGAACGGACTTAGTTTTTAATTTATTGAAAAGAAAATGGTACCTGTACGAAATAAGGGCTATTTTTATTAATAATCGAAATGTTTAGAACACTATAATTTCGACATAAAAAACGAAGAGGTCATAACGTTTATAAACTACTTTTGTTAAACCAAAAATTTCAAAAAACTTAATTAAAAAATCTCTAATCTAGAGACAAAATCTCATAATATACATATATGTATAACAAAGAATAAATATAAGAATTATATCCTTATATAGGGTAGAATGCCAAAGTTTTAAGACGTGTAAAATAATATAATAAATATAACTTTTCTCGCTCAACTAATAAGTATCAGCAAGGAAATGCTGCCAGCGTTAAAGAACACTGCCAAACCAAACTCTTTAAATTTGTTTTAATTTTCTCTTTATGCATTTTGATATTACATATATACTGGAAATAAATAAATTCAACCTAAAAGTACTTTTTGTAATATTTTAACAAGCGATATTTGTAAACGAAAGGGAAAAAATGTGGTTTAAGTTGTATTGGCCAAACACCAAGTTGTCATTACCTTACATCGATTAATTAATCACGTGTATTCATTAATCAGTCCACAAAGGGGTATTGTGTTCGATTCCCGACCATTAAATGATGTGTAACTGTTTATTGTGGTTTAGCAACGTTATCAATTAAAACTTGACATTTTGAATAGCCTTGAATAGGAGTTTTTAGGTCAATCGTTTACAAGCGTTTAAATATATAACTAGATCCTATTTAATATTATATGTATATATTGGCACTTTTGGCATAGTTTAAAAAAATATATAGAACAGGGGCAAAGCATTATAGCAAATGGGCAGGAGGCACACGCATTCTGCCGCAAAATTTTTAATTCATAATTAAAATTTAGATTATATTACATTATAATCAATTTTTATATATTTTATAACATTATCAAATTAATATAAATTATAATGTTTCACACAAATAATTCACTCAACAAGGTCATTTGTCTTTTGCGACTCACTTACATAGAATATTTTTTCGAAATAAAATTTGGTATTCTTGCACTAAGAGCAGTGGCCTAGTGGCTTGGGATCGTAAGGTCGAAACCCGGCTGTGCATAAATGGACTTTCTATGTGCGCATTTAACACTCGCCCATAAAGACAACGTGGTGAGAACACCGACGAGGGCGTGGATCAGCCACAGAAGGCTGATTACAAAGTCATCACGAAAAAAATACAGAAACCTAAGGCCAAGAGCAAGGGTTCTAGCGCCACTGGTTATCCTTGTTATGAGTGCACACACAGAAATAAAAACAAAAGCACCGTCGGTTTTATAACGCACGGATTAATAATTTAGAAGTCGTTTTTTAGAGCGTTTTTTATTTATTAAAATAGTGGATCCTAAATTTAATAGGAGTTATTTTACATATAAAATAATTTCGTTTGACAGTGAACACGATACTAATTGGATTAATCAAAGGGCATACACATTAACAAATTCCTTGCTGACTTTCACATTCAGGCTTTGAGTTTGCAATTGTCCTAGATGTCGGTAATGTTACAAAAATAAATACCATTAGCTTCGGGCCCGATCTTCGAGATAACACTTAAAATAATAAATATATTATTTTATTAGAAGATTGTGTTTCGTCGGTACACAATCTTGTTTTATGCATTAACCGCATATAATAACAGTTAAGACAACAGCAATTAATTATGAATGTGTTTTGTATGTAAATGGAAAGTGGCAGACATGCCGAGTTCTCGCAAAACATAAATGTGCTAAACAGTGTATTGTTAGAGTTTCACAAATATGCAACCGCATTGTGGTCTATTTAGTAAGTATTTTTTTTAATATTCGTGTTTTTGATTGACATCGTTTTAACTTGGCGATTAAAAAGAGTTGCGGAGAGTTTATTGCCAGTTCTTCTCTTCCGTCCGACGCCCTTGATTTGAAAACTGGCAGTAAATGTAACATTAGAAGCATTTAAGGTATAATTTTTTTTTATTGACGTTCATAAGTGTACATTGTGTTACCTATATGAATAAATGATTTTTGACTTATGACTTTTTAAGAAATAATAATAATGAGGAAACGAAGTTAATTCGTTCCGTAATCTTGCTCGTATTTCAAAACAATTTTCTCATGCTCGGAGATATCGGTGTTTATATAAGTGTGAATAAGAAAATGATTTCACGCTTAAATATAATAGACATTATCTTTGGACCTATGGTTACAAATTATTAACATACACTAAGGTCTAGTCTGGGGTGCGAGAAACTACCTCCAACTATTCAACGTACCCTTAAAGGCCCGAAACGCATCCACAAAATGTGGGTGTCCATGGCCTGCGATGACTGCCCTTTTTAAGCGTGTTGTTAGAAGTTTACGATTCCTCGTACTTCAAATATTGCTGTCATCTTAAAGGAAAATATCGCTCGCTCGGTTGATCGTATCTCAAAACACTCTAATGTTACGAGTAACAACACTCGTACTAAGTTCATAATTGTCACGCCTAGACGGTAGCTCGATAGATTAGATTCATAGGAGTCTTTGCTTCTTTAAAATTGTATTCTATAGTCGCTTCATTCTGTAGTTTATGACACACGTAACGCTAAACGGTCTATTGTCATAATGTTTTTGCATTGTTTTGTTTATACGATCTGAATGTTTAAATACTGATTGCAGTATATATACTCATATATAAAAATATATCACTTAAAAATAATATAGATTCAAACAATTTTAGTGTATTTTTACATTATGTTTGGTAATTGTATAATTTTTCTGAGGTACTTATGACCTCACATTAGTTAAGTTACACACACACATATATATATATATATATATATATATATATATATATATTTCCTTTGTATGTTTGTACCCATGGCATTGATGATGTGAATCGTGAAGTATATTGTTCCAATTATTTCCTAATTAAACTCAGTCTAATGAAGATCGGATACATAATAAGTGAACGTTATCAATCATTCGGAGAGGAAAGGATTTCAAAGATTATAAGTTAATTATAACGTAATTAGTTTTAGGGTGAAGTTGCATTATTCAACAAAGCAATTATACTGGCACTTGGAGCAGGAGTCGAAATCAGAATTATAACCTACCTCCAAGTATCAAACTATTATCTTAGAATAAAAATAATTATGCAACCTGGTTTGGTTAGTTTCAGGCTAAGATAAAGTTTTTGAAGTTAAGTGGGGTAAGAGGTCGGCAACCTACAAGTCCACATGTGGGTTATGTTTATGGGATCATGGGTTGAATGGGTTAGCGATATTTAGCCTTCTTAATTTATGTTATCTAAAAAATAAACTATGTAATGCAACACAAGTGTTAATAAATAAATAAATAATACCGGATTTTAGGAAATCTTGCCATCTTAACTTTATTTCATCGACTTTCAAACTTTGACCAAAACGCATCCAGATTGATTTCTGATAAACGAGCTAGGTTTGGATATTCATAGTTGGTCCCCTCACACTTTGAAATCAATTTTTACTTAAGTTTTTATACTTTATGAATCGATGTATGTTTTTCTGTTCGTGTTTTTTTTTATGTTTGCCTATTAGTGCTGGTCTGCTACTAATATTGACCTTTTTTCGCACTCGTCTGCTGCTTCATTTAAGAATAGGTTTAAACAACTATTAATGTCCTAAGCCTTGTATCTTTCATCTTTATTACAGCTACTAGTATTTTTGTCGTTCTCCTGATTTATAAATTTTGTTTTGTATTGTCTACTTAAATAACATTCTGCTGTCATGTTTTGTATTGTTTTGCTTTGTATCTTATTTTTTATCAGTGAAACTTTTTGTGGATATATCCAATGTGTTAATTTTATGTTTTTTTTACAATTATTGTTCAGAGATGTATCTGTTTTGTTATTGTGAATAAAAACATACTTATTTTGTTTCCAGACGAACCCGGCTTAACTTGGCACTACAGAAGATCTTAGCTGTTGTAAATATCCTATCAGGCATATCGCTCGTCACGGAAGGCAATCAGGAAGCCATCATGACATAATGAGAAATGACGTTCCATCGTCAGCCGTCATACTTGACGCACCAATTATTGTGATCGATATATTTGTAAAGGCTCTTTACACACTTATAATTTAAATAAGCTACAAGTAAAAAATATCCATAATTATCTTGTTTTCAACATAAACGTTTTGTAATGAAGTGTGAAAGAATTCTATTCGCTTTGATGATAATTTTAACTTGATTTTAGTTTTTTTAAATGTAACAAATGTATATACGTACGTACGTACCGCTATGGGCGGCGTATACAAATTTGATACATTTGTTTACATTGCCAGAGGGCTCATTGACGGCCATTTTAAGAATTGATACGCTTTTTGAAAGAGTCGAAATTGGTTCGGAAATACACGGGAAGCTGTTTCCACAGAGGGGTGGTGCGAGGCAAGAACTGCGTGTTTTACGCTCAGTTGTAGAACGACGGACATCGAGGTTATACGGGTGGAATTTCGTATTCTGCCTCGACGTTCGATGATGAAACGATGTTTAATATTGTCTCACTGACTTGAAACGCGAGTAAAATAAAATCATTTCATGCGGCGGAAAGTGTGAAGGTTGTTGTTCTGTATTGCAAAATAGAATAGAAGAAAAAGAGTTAGAGGTCCTTGCCAGTTCTTCTAGTCCGTCTTAGATTTATAACTTTTGACAGATATTTATAACTTTTGACGTTCTAAAGTTTACAAAAGTTACCTTAGTAAACTTATATTACTTATATATATTTTGACTTTAAGGTAATAATTGTATCTTATAAAAGCTGATAAAATCCATGAAATCTAAATATCTGAGCCAAAAATTAAAATATGGAAAAATAAATGAAAAACTTAGATCTACAAGTATTATAACTGTTTTTTTGTTGTTTACATTCTCGTGATTTTTATTTTTAAAATTTTTAGCTGTGTATACATAGTTTTATAAAGACACATTTTATCTGTAAAATAATTTAATTTGTTACTCATACATATATATTTTTAAATATATTTGTGATGTTTCCCTGTTTCCTTATTGATAAATAAATAAATATTTTATATTACCTTAATGATAAATGGTAGATGAGCGATGCTACAAAGTTATTGTTGATGGTCGATGTAAGATAGGGACACGCCCAGGTTTTCTTCGTCTTAATTTACTACTTACAGATGAAGTAACGGTAGGAGGACGGTGAGTAATAATGGTAATAATTTTGACATTACCGTACCATTGTGGCTGGAATTCAATGGATAGTCTGTAACTTTATAATGTATTTAATTTATTTGTATTTAATAATGTCACGGAAAAGCGTGATGTTTTTAACAATTCGCAGTCGAGAGCAAGGGCAGACCAGATCGAAAGGGGAGTTTGAAAATATTGTAAGACAAATGCAAAAAAAATGAGTGGAAAAAGTTGGAAGAAGCCTTCTTATAGACACAGGCCACATTTTAGAGTAATAAAATTCTATATGAAACTCAAACTCAAAATTTCTTTATTCATATAGATAAACAAGTACACTTATGAACGTCAAAAAGAAGTTAAATTAATTGTAAATCTACATTTACTACCAGTTCGCAAGTCAAGGGCGTAGAGCGGGCACGAAGAATTGGCAAGAAACTTTCCCCCACTCTTTTTAATCGCTATGTTTTGTCATACAAATTGTTTGACTGGAGCAAATCAATCCCAAGGATAAGGATCATTTAACTAATCGTCGAATATATAAATAGCTTTATTGATTCATTTACGTTCAACGACTATTTAGTGATAATTCTCTAATTTCCCTTGGGAGTAATAAGCCTTAGCTTATTATATTTTTCCTTTGGGAAGTAAAATAAAAATGAATAATTTATATAATTTAATTTATTTACACCATCGTGAAATTCACAAACTATTATTACTACTATTGTTAAATAAGTTATTAAGTTATTAATTCTTTCGGAGACGACACGTCAGTGAGGTAAAAATAAAATAAATTTACCTCTTCCTGACACAGCATAAAAACAATCTTAGCTAGTTAGTTATTTGACACATTTAGGCCATAAATTTAAGGTATTAAGTTAATTTTAGTAATGCTTATTACATCTGATTCTTATAACATTAATGTTTTATAGCAAATTTAAAAGTGTTGAATAAATAAATTACTGTATCGGAGATTCAACTATTTTTGTGTTTAACATTTAAAATCGCTTAATTTTAAATCTAATTACACCTATTATTTAAATTCCATTTAACAAAATGATTGGTATCTCATTGAGATTCTTGTTTTGTCAGTCACGCAATCCTGTTTTAGTGCGTGATCAGAAATGAACGCATAATTTTTCTGGAATGTATTAATTTAGAAAGTCATTTTAATGTTATAAAAACAAGCTGTAGAGCTTGTTTTTATACGTACGCATAAGCATGTACGAGGAGCTTGTGCTGTAATCAGTGTTTTTTTTACTTTAAACTCTTCCTTAACACGGAAGAGATTTTAATACAGATTGTATTTCTTATGTACTTTGAATTGCTGGGACTATATCTGATCCTCATTTGTTTCCTGCTCTAATTTTTACGGCAATAAGCCGGACAGTCCGTTATTGCAGAAGCATGTTCTCCAGGTCCAAAGTTCAAAGGGGCCGTGACCCATTTGATATCATCTGGTCCATATGTGTTTGGTCATTGGTCTTCAAGTTTTAATTACTTTATTTGTGCTGTTTCTATGTCCGGTATAAAATATTGTCTATCTCTACCCTCACTCTAACATTTGTTATGTTAGATTTTGTGTAAGAAATAAGGTCATTGTCATATGAAGGAGCGCTTGTCCGCTTGAAGCATTGTCACCGCTGACTCCGTCAATAGTGCTGTGAAATAAGGGAAAAGTTCACATTCCCTAAATAAAGGAGAGAATTCCACAAAGGACCGATGAAATGCTTATAAAGATAGTTAAATAAACATAAAAGGTATTGAACATTTTTGACGCTATAGTTAAAATTACGACGGTAGACGATAATTATAATGTATGTAGTTTTGTTTAAGTTAGAGTTTTAGATGCATATGTAGACTATCACTAGGGTACCTGGGATTTCTTTTGAAGCTATTATTTACGGGTCAATATTTAACATAAATCTATGCGACCATCAAAACAGCAGCTACAGTTTTTTTTTAATCCAGTATGGATCAACTACTAGAACTTGTTGGTTAGATTAAACTAAGAATAATACATAAACCTACGCTGTTTTAGGTTTTAATCAACCCTAATTCCAAATGACTTCAGTTCTATTTCCCAAACATAACATTTTAACAATCATAAACGAAAAGTCTCAAACTGTCAATGTTGTTTTGTCGCGTTCATTTGTTTTTAGACGATATTTTATAATGTCACAATATAATTGTTATTTAACCATTCAAAACGTTCTAAAATAATGTCCAGTTATATGATACAAATTCAAGGCCATGGACAAGTTCGCGAGTGCGTGCGATATCGATTTCGTGAACATTAGTATTAATTGTTGGATATTCAAGGAATCATAAAAAATGCGTGTTTGTTTTGCAGTATTCATAGCTCTAATAAAAAGTCTAATTGTACTTTATGTAAAGTACTCTTTTGTCTCTTTCTGTCAAATTGTGTTTACTCTGTATTGATAAGAAATAGATAAGTACGTACGATCTCAGGAGTTTTCTGGGACCTCATTGGACCTCGCTGGGAAGCCACAGCCACTCAATCCAGGACAACATGCAAGACTCATTCCTCTGTGCTGAAACAGCTGCCCAAGGGAATGTCTGTCCCGTAATTACTTTATAACCATCGGCATTCAAGATTCTGTCTTTGCAATCTCGTCGGCAGCATCATTGCCAGAAGATCCACTGTGTCCACGTAGGTAAATCAATAGATATAAATTAAAACGTTACTACTCTTAGATGCCCAGTCCGGGAGAAGGCTTCCTCCATCTTTTCACACCCTATTTTATTCATCGTTATCGTCATCCAATTTTTTCCAGCTACCCTTTCTATCCCGTCCGCCCATCACTCTATTGGTCTGCCTTGTTGCTTTTTGCCATTTGGACATGTCCATTTTGTCATGTGTATAACGGAATATGTGACCAGCCCATCTTCATTTAAGTTGTACTGAGTTGTGTCCCGTCGCTAAGCATCAATTATTTTTATTTTTCTGCGAATACATTCACTTTTTCGTTTGTCGTGTAATTTAATTCCGAGAATACTTATTTGTATCGAACGCTGGCACGAACGTATTTTGGATAGTTATGCAACAACAAAATTATTGTCAAAAAATTTGTTTCTCCATTCTCTATGGGGGTTGTCCCAACATGCAGCCTGTATTTGCGTATACCAAGTTAGACATAACTTTACCATTTTTAACCAGAGACTATAGACTTAAGTCATATCAAAGCATTATAGAAAATAATCATAACAATGCATCAGTAATTTAGTTTTACGATCATTCTACGTGTATTAATAGCTCACTGAAGTGGTCATACTTTGTTCGGCAGTAATCTTAAATCGCGACCAACTATCTGTTACTATCGACACGAAATATAATTATCGCCAGGAACTATTCGCTTTGTTCCACTTGGCTTATGCCTAAACCAACCTAGTACGAACATAAGAGGAAAATTGTATTACGTAGTAGAAATAAATATTTATATTTCACCCTCGTTTCACCATCATTGAAGATTTCACCTCGGCGTCCGTCTTTTCACAACTGAACGTTTTTAAGGCAGTGTATACAACCACTATATGGAACCAGTTGCCCACCGATGTATTTCCGAACCAATTCGACTTAGGGTCATTTATGGAAAGTGCGTACAATTCTCGTAAGGTCGGCTACGCACTTACGAGCCCTCTGGGAATGACTATGGGTATTATTTCAATATCAGCTGAGACATGCCCGTTTCCTCTTAGTATTGTTTTATTAAAAAAAACTGCTATCTTTGCTGGCTTCTGGCTACGCACATTGCAAGCGTTTTACATGGATGTTGTTTAAGGTTTAAATATATGAAAATAGTATATTGTCCAAAATGGATTACATTGGTAAACAAAATATACGCAAAAGAAAGAAAAAGTCAATTAAGTTCATAAATATAGATAAAAAGAAAACTAAACAAACTACAACTTAATAAATGTATAGTTACCACCTTTAAATAATATATATAATATATGTAAGATTACTTATAAAAAAATAAAAACATGTCTAACTATTGTGTACAAAGGGCCCAAGTCGAACAAACCTTCAGATTGCAATAGAGGAGGGGCCGATGCAACGGTATCGCGGCTCGCTCTTAGTTTTATTGATACGGCTATGATTTTTAGCTTACGAGCTATTGCTGATGTTATAAGCCATAACGGAAACCTTAGATAAGCCAAGCTATTTAAACAATGCCTTACAGCTCCTGTCAGTGAGACAAATGGTTGTTTATTGAAGGAATTTATTTTGCTTTTATTCTAAGGCCAATGTAAACATTTAGATTTAAATTAGATAAGGTTCACCGCCATTGATTTTTTTAACCCTTTGTTTTAGATATCGCATGTTTCGTGATCAATTCTTTATTTGTTAAAGTCTTCTGTACATACGCCTCGCCATTTTGGGTCTAAGGTATATAAATATAGTTATAATATAAAAATATAAAGAAAAATCACCATCTCAGCCACTAGGCCAACATTGCTGTGTTCATTTGTTTGACTGTATTTTGTTATTGTATCACCTGTAAAAATAAATCTAAGTTTAATTTCAAAATTACTTGAATATTATAAAGGCTTAAATATATATAATAAATAATTATATAAAATAAATATCTTAATAATTATTATATAAATTATTTTGTTTATTTACAATATCTGTTTTCATACTTTCTCAAGTACTTCTTTATATAGTTCGATATTCTTCTACCTACTACAACTACTGTTAATACTACTGATATCTATACTAGTAGTATCAGTATACAATTACTGAGAAAGTGTCGAATAGGAGAAAACTATGATATAAATGTGATCCTCGAAAACCAAGTTTTTTGTTGTCTGTTTCTTATTCTGTGGCCTATTTTAATTTTATACAGTTTATAACTATACATATATAATTTTAATGGCGGACTTAAAAGAAAATTGGTCGATTTTTCTGTATTAAAATCAATTCAAAATTGCTTGATATATATTGTTAAAACAAAGTGTTAATTATTTAAAATAGATTAATTTTATTATTGTTAAAAATATTTTTTTATGCTTCTAAAGGAAGGCCCCTAGTACTAGCCCCTAGACTGTATACATAAACAACTTTGTATAATTAAATTGATATTATGTTTAGATAATTCAGTCATATTCATTAGGTTGGACTGACCCTCTATTCCATACAAAAGAGTTGTATTTTTCCTGGTTCGTTAAATTAAATAGATCCAATACAAATGGTATCCCGTAAATTAACGGTTGCTTACTTCATGGGTGGGTCGAAGTCGAATAGGTGTTTCTATTTAATTAGCGGTCTTCTTTGGTACGATATTGAATGATTCCCGATTTAAATTAAATCGACATGAGCTATATTTTCGATAACTTACGCACGCAACTTTATTCATAAACAAAATTTGGATTTAAAACTATTTAAATTTTATTAATACTTGCAATACGAAAAAGCAGGTAACTCCAATAAGGACAGTCTTCTAGTAAGGAAAAGGTGGAAAGTGAGTGCATAGCTATTTTCACAAAAATAAAATTATCATCACAGGCATTTGATGCAAAGCGCGGGGAACCAGTCTGGAAGTGTAGCAAGGGTAACAGAGGTATTAAAGACGTAAGATCTTATTCTCATTGCAATCCGTAGTCTGAATTATGGAGAAATTAAAAATCCTTTTCCCGCTATCAAAATGCATTTTAAAGATTTGTATCAAGATCGATACAGACTTAACGATGTTTATTTTGCGAACATTATTTTAGTGGGTAATAAATATCTATTTTATGAGTGTATCTCGGCTTTTATCTTGCGGTTGCTTTATTGTTGTAAGACGCAAGGTTATTTGAAAACAGAAATGTTGCAATGTCAATGAATGATAAAGAATATCATTGACAATCCTAGACTTAACGGAAAGTTCGATGTTTAGAATTGTTGCTCAGTCAGGGAAAAGATCGTGAGGGCTTTTGCGAGCCATGTGTGCGCAGGCGCCGATTGGCAACTAGCAGGTTAAGGACCAGAGGATTCCAACTCCTACAACATTTAACATTTACCCCAAGAATGATTGGCAATACCTAAAGTTTTTATTGTAAAGGGAAATTTAACAGATGAATTTAAAAAATGTACATTTAAGTAGTCAAGAATAGCTGTAATTGTTTCGACATTGAAGTATTAGTTTTTTAGTGAAGTACAGCGTTTTGATATTTCAGTTAAAGCCACGCTTGTTTACAATTAGTTTAGGTTTTTAATATTTTATCTTGAAAAGTTGAGCCCTTGGACATCTTGATTCCCCCTAACTTTGGGGAGAAAACCCTCAAGCTGGCATAACCGGTTTTAGTATAAGATTTAGCTAAGTTTCGTGTATGTTAAGAGAGATTACAATAATAAAGTCCATCGGTATCATTTCTCAAAGTATATCATTCAACTTTAACATTTTGTAATACAGAAATAATTTAACATTCTCGCGAAATTATAACCTGTGATTTTCACAAGAGGTCTGTGTTATTTATAAAATGTCCTTAAATTATACGATTTTTTACTTAGAAATTGTATCCTTGAGGCTTCTAAGAACCCGTTAGTAAGGCTTTGCAAAATCTTATACATATGACATGTGTGTAAATAAATTACAATTAAGTCTGAGAAATTAATAGCAACAGAGGTCTTTATTTTTCGACTTGAATATCGTAAAAGGGTTTTACAAACATATTTTATTTTATATAGTTTACGGGCCGTTCAGGTATTACGTAAGCAGATTTACTGCAATTTTTCTCCGCCCCCTTCTCTTGTCAGCAAATGTATTACATACTTACAAAAATAATGATACATCGTGTATGTATGTATTACTTTTTGTAAGGAATCCTCAAAAATGCATTTCGTTTTCAAGCATAGACAGTGTGTGGGTAAAATGTGGCAAAAAGTAAATAATTACTCTTGACGTAATCACCAAAAAGTCCTCCCGGCTATAATTTTCTGATAGCGCCTACTTAAACGGCATTTATTTTCTAATAATTTCATAACACGATGTACTACCTAACCATTAATTAATAATTAATTTTTGTAACTAAGTGAATGAGAGTATCTTTGAATTTAAAGGCTGCTTCCAAGTAAGACAGAGCATATGATATGATACTATAAAATACTGAAACATTGAGTGATGTAACCTAATTTTAGTTAGTTACATATAAATATTTTAGTTAGTATCATTTAGATTTGTGAACCCTAGGCCAAATTTTTGTTAGCGTCGCAACCCTTATTTTATGTTAGTTATAAGCTCATATTTTAAACCATTAAAGTCAGTTGTTATCCAGCTTCAAACAAATAATTTTATTTGAAGATATCCATACACAAACCGCCACCAAAAATAATTAGTGTCTAAACTTTTTAAATTTATTTAAGATGTTTATTTATCCATTATTAATTATTAATAATGAACAGCTTGGATAACTTTCATCGCCCGACTAATCATAATTCATATTGCATATTATAACACTATATTAAGATCATAAATAAGACGAACGTTATATGGAAAACGTAGACAATGTTCCAATACACTAGAATATTATTTATGATAATAACATTTACCGGAAACACAGCTGTAGCTAAAATTATTTCAAAATCAATAAATCCTTGAATAAAGCAAACTATCGCAAGCGCAGCGTGGAATTCGATTCGAGCGTTGCCCTCAAAATCTGCAAGGGCGAACGATAGCTGATAATGCTGTTATGATATAGTATCGCTCGTTAGAAATTGGGACCGCTGGGTATCGATTGTAATCGAATAGACACTCGAATGATAAATTCGATTATACACAATGATCCGGAACTGTAACTTCTTTGAAAGTATCCTGATATGAAAGAGCAGGGTTTGTTATTCAGCGTGCGACTCTCATCCCTGAGGTCGTAGGTTTGATCCCCGGTTGTGCATTTACCAATTGTCTATGTCCGCATATGACAATTGCAACGGTGAAGGAAACTGCGTGTGCCAGGCACGGGACCACCAACTTGCCTATTAGATTGACATGATCATGTAACAGACACAAAAATTTGAGGCCCAGTCCTAAAAAGGTTGTAGCGCGATTAAATAATTTATTATATTTTTATCCTAATAACGGAAGTTCTCTTCACTACCCAGTAATACGATTTGAAAAATATTAATATAAGTTTCGAAAAGTAGACAAAATATATAATCTTCTCGCAACTATGAACTCACGGAAACGAAGAACGGATGGATTTAAAGAAATAAGATTTTCACTTTGAAATTTTACCATGTCTTATAGTAGGGAAATGCTCGGGCATGTGTGTGGGCACTTATAAGGTAATAAGTTCATCGTTCCACAATTGAGAGATTTTTAAGGGGCTTTTTGCCGCACACCACAACTATGTGGAACTAGCTGCCCATATATGTGTGGTCAAACCAATTCTTAAGGACCCTATAAGGCAACGCACGGAAATATTTCAGTGCTGGTGCAATAACTGCTTTAAAAAACACTCAGTTCTGGAACGATGGAATCGAGGTGATACGGGTGGAAATTCGTCAGTGGAAAAATGAGCTGCAAGTATCAATCCGCAAAACTCCGCTGAACACCTCCATCCGACTTACGCAACGCGTTGAATAAATTTTATAAAAAAAATTACCATCGGAAAGCTATTAACCCAATATTGATAGATATACAACCGTTATTAAATTTATGACATCATTAATAATTTGTAAATTAAATAATTGTCGAGGATTAATAATATTACATAATATTGCTACGTGCTTCGTGTCTACAAAAACTTTTTGAAGACTTTCCTTTCGGACGTGTAAATTGTACGGATGTTAGCTTACTGTCTCTAACTATACAATTCCTAGAGTATAACCACTGGGTTCATTACACTACGTCATACTACTACTTTATGTCATACCTAAACGGTAATCTGCTTAAGCTTTAGTAGACAATGATTGATTATGAAACTGGGATTATCACAATCTGTGGTCATAATAATAATAACTTAAAACGTAATAAATGCATATTGAACATGGTTTTTGCATGAATTATTTCTTGTTATTACGACTGCTATAATGTATAACTAATATTGCAATTGATTAGAAATTATTGTACTTTTATTAAGCAATTTATGGACACATGTATGTATGTGTGGACTCTGTTTCCGCACTTTGACGCTCAATAGGTCCATTGTGCGTATTTATGGACACAAATATACCTACTGTTTAATTTTAGCTGACTTAAAAAAACCCGATCTATTCGACGTGTATTTTTTTATATTATCTGGAATATTAAAAATAAGTCTTTATTCAGTAGTATATTATACAATTACATAAAATATGTATTTTATAGTTTTATACGTGAACACAATCGTAAAAACCCAAAAATAATCAAAAGTTAGTATTCAACTTCAATTATGTTAGATATTATTATTATTATGGTAGGCTTTGTTGACCTAGTGGGTTCAGCGTGCGACTCTCATCCCTGAGGTTGTAGGTTCCATCCCCGGTTGTGCAACAATGAATTTATTGTATATGTGCGCATTTAGTAACGAGCCGGTGGCTCGTACGGTGAAGGACAATATCGTGAGGAAACTTCTTGAACTTTTGCGTTTTTAAAACCCAAAATGTCGACGGCGTGTGTGAGGCACAGGAGGCAGATCATCTACTAGCCTATTAGATTGACAAATTATCATGAAACATATTCAAAACCAGAGGCCCAAACCTAAAAAATGGTTGTAGCGCCACTGATTTTGTTTGATTGAAGATCACTTGAGCAAGAAGGAAAAAGAAAAACTCTATCCAATACTGAATAACTTTTTGTTTCCATTCTCTTTTTCTCTATTTCAAAAGAATAATAATGATCGGTATAGATACCTATATGAAATAAAATATAGGCCAATTTATAGCTCCGGAGAAATATTATATGGATATTAAAGCCTTCATTGCTTTAAGAACCCGGTAGTCCGTAAATTGTAAGGGGTCTGAGTTACACGTTACGGCGATCAAATGTTTGAATTTACAAGCACTGTTAAAAGATTTTATTAAAAATACAAATTTAACAAGTTATGTTCATTTGTTTTATAATTTTATTGGTTGTTGTATTGTTTATGTCTGTTATCACATTTTATGTCATATGCCACTTTACAAATATTATCTTTTATGGTATAAAATAAATATATATGAAGCTGTACAATGTAAAAACTCTGCTGTGACCAGTGCTCACTTATGGATCTGAAACCAGCACCG
Source organism: Pieris brassicae (assembly GCF_905147105.1). Lineage (NCBI taxonomy): Eukaryota > Metazoa > Arthropoda > Insecta > Lepidoptera > Pieridae > Pieris > Pieris brassicae. Next base: position 9,579,398 of record NC_059674.1, on the reverse strand, counting down.
TCTTTTTTGCTAAGGTTGCCACTCTTAGGAGGAAAGCAAGAAAAGATTTCTCTCCCTTTTATCGAACGGAAGATTTTCAAAGAATCTTTGCGACGGCGTTGTTTGGCGTATTCGCTACAATGAAGAACTTTATACAACCTAGATGTCGCCAACATCGTCCAATTCATAAAGTGCAACAGGCTCAAGTGAGACTTGTGCACCGAATGGTGAACGTCAGAAGCCCAACGTTCTTACTAAACTAACAACCTGGTGGCAAAAGAAAACCCTGTAGCGTTGGTGGGATTGAGTTATCAAGGATCTCAAAATAATAGGGGTTCGAAATTGGATGTGGGAGGTACTGGATAGATTGCGATAGCGAAAGGAGGCTTAGGACCCACAAGGGGCTGTACTGATAATGGTACAATATAAAACTGATTGTCACAATTGAGTAATTGGACTGTAATATAGTCTATCGAAGAGCAGATTACATTTTTTTATGAGACTTTACTTCTGAGGCATCATGGAACATTACGATCTAGTCTACCTTAAGGCTAATACGTAAATTAAGTCTGACTTAATTTACTATTAAGGATGTTTAACATAAGAAAGTGTCCAATAACTTACAGTCTTTATTAAGGGGAATAAACTCTGTACTTGTGTTCTACTTTTTCATTTACCACTGTTAAGCACTTAAGACTAACGTGCACAAATATACTTGCCCTATAGACACGCCAAAATTAGGCTAGATTACAAATGACGTCATTTTCGTTTTGACATTTTGACATCTTTTAAGATCTGTTCAACGTCAGACTCCGTTGAAATCGTAGTCAAATAATTTATTCCCGCTTTATTCGTATACTTAAACCGTACGTTAGACGCAAGGCCGCCCTCGTGGGAACCATCTCACGGCGATAGATTCCTTTATCAATTTACTTACAACTATTATCTATTAGTCTTATTTATTACCGGTCACTTCGGCCATTTTATTGTTCAATAAATACCTTAGACGGTATGCGACAATGCCTTGCTAAACATTGTCTTATAATAGATTCACATTCCAATTAAGCTAACTTTATAGTGAAGAAATTATGTTATATTTAATCGGCAAGAACTTCCGAGTTCTACAAAATTATATGGTATGTGTAAAATTTTGTAAATTTATATTAAGATACTCTTTCATACGTTTATTTAATTTTATGAATAATTGTTACCTGTTTTGGGCTATAAATAAAATTATTATTATTGGCACTCCCTCATCCTTGAGTTCCGTGCGTTCGGATCAAGGCTGTGCACCAATAGAATTTGTTTTATTGAAAATTCCTACGGTGAAGGGAAAGATCGTTACGAAACTGGAATTTCTCAAACATGTCAGCCAGAAGGCCTATCACGTACGTGTCTATAAAATAAAAAAAACAATTGAAGACACTGATGCCATCTGAGGCCAAGACCCAAAAAGCACCCTTTGTCGCGACTCTTCTCTTCAAAGACACTCTTCTTTAAGCAACATCCAGCATTGGAATACTAGGCGTTAAAATATCGAATGACGTTCAGTTTCGCGGTCACTTGGAAGGGAAGGCTAAATTAGAAAGCTTCCGGTCCACGTCTTAAAAATCTATAAAGAGTAAATTCGGCTTGAAGTACTGTTCTCACCTCTGGGCGGGAGCTCCCCAGAGATGAGAAGATATGTGAAGTCTTTCAGCATCTTCTACGTTTACTTTTTCTTCTACTACAGAGTTGGATTGATAACTGCTGCTGAATTTCATCCTCAGATGTCGAGGCAGAATACGAAATTCTACCCGTATCACCTCAACATCCGTTGTTCCACAGCGCTTTTTTTAACAGATTTGCCGCAGACCACGTCGAGGCCGCAGATGCAAGCCCTCTGGCATTGTGAGTCTACGGGCGACATACAATTTATCATCCGGTGAGCCTCGTCCCCATTTGCCCTCTGTTATATAAAAAAATCATTACATTACAAGGTTACAAAAAAATGCTTTTTACTAAATCATTTTTGATTTGATAGTCTATTTAAATATGAACTTAGCGCCGTAAAAAATTTCATTAAGATCAAAGGATCGGTAATTATATCGAACAATGTGTCTATACCGACAAACAATAGATATCATGGGTGGTTTAAAAGAAATTATAGAAAATTGAAACGTCACTCACGTATTTTATTAAGTCATGATGATCAAGGCATTAAACGTAATAATAGGGTGCAATTTTGTTTTAATATTATTATATCCTTTTATCAGCGCCAGATTGAACAAGAATTAATAGAAACGCGCCGCTTGAACGTAGGGCGTCAATATAGCAAGCTCATGATTAAGCAAAATTTATACGTTATTTGAATTAATTAATTAATTTCAATTATTTTTCCCTATACACAACTGAACATCATGTTTGCATCTCAGTATGACTTTCGTATGTTCCATAGAATTGGATTTGACATACGGGACTCATAGCGAAAAGTGTCTACTATCTGTGAATGATTGGATGATATCAATGATTTTTTATCACTACCTTTAGAAGTTCCCCTTCACTTTACAAGCTCAGAATTTTCCTTGGTGTAAAACCAGTATTGAGATTAAACAAATTAAATTAAGTTTTCTATAAAATAATTTAGTAAATTTTATTGCAGTAAAATATATCGACAGTATTCGCAAGTGATTTCCCGGACGATAAATCGTCGGACATACAACTGTACCCGTCCGTTAGCTGCGCCGGAGATGCTATGTTTCCTTCTCAGCTGTCTAGCTGGATGATTCACTGGCTTCAAATAAACTATAACTGGACTTGCAAAGTACTATGACTGTACTTTAAAATTGTTTAGGATTATTCCTTATGTTACTGTTGTTAAAAAATCTGAATACAGAGTTATAGATTTACAATTCCATGTTATTTTTCTCATTCATTAATTTTCTTCTAGGTACGTTCACGACAGGTAGCTGCCTACTAATTCAGGCTTCCAATATCGAAACCGATCCTGACGATTTTGTATGAAAAAACATAGCACACACAACTCAATTTGGGATCAACACTGAATCGATCATGAGCAAAGGCATAAAAGAAAATATCATAATGTCATTGACTTTATTAAGAGGCTCTTCGATATGCACCAGTTATTATATATAAAAAAATAAAAATATTTCGTGGTAGGATTTAGCTTTTTGAACTACTTTATTTGATGTATATAAACCAAACATCTTTACCTTTTAGGGGCTCATATTTTTGGATTTCTTTCGTGATAATTTTGTAATAAGTAGTTGGGTTTTTTGGGTAGTAGTAGTCGACACTTTGGGATGGCACATATAGACAGAAAGTCCGACCACACGACCACAGGAATCAGCGCCACTAGGTCAAAGCTGCTCAATCGCTATAATTATCTTATATAAAGAATTTTTAACAACATTTTGTAAATGAGTAATATGAAAATGCGTTTTAATTATAATTAAGATAGTAGTATATATTTACCTGATATTATCTTTGTGTGACGTGTTAGAGTTTTACGTAACAATCTGAAAAAAGAAGAAAATTCATTATATTTGTGTATTTTAAATACGGAATAGCGTAAATATTGTGATTTATATTACTGAAAAAAAAAACATTGGCATAAGATATATATTGTACTAAAGTACTGTTTTATAAGTTAGCTGATTTTGTTCGATTCAGGAATTCAGGAGAACCGCTAGTCTTTGCACATGATATTTTTCAATTTTCTAATAAAGCTTAAAACTCAGTGTAAAACTATGAGCATAGACATTTTAACCAATTGTGATCAGTATTGCAATTATTGCCTTAAGTTACAATCTGAGTTACATATAAAATTGTTGTATTTCTTAGAATTCAAATTATTGCTTATTTTGTGATTGTACTGATACGAAAACATGGAATTTAATTTTAATGAGGCAAATCCTTTATAGGCTTTGTGATAAACGATAGGGCTTAAGTGAAAAACTATCGCAAGCAAGAAAATTAAGAAATTATTTATTATCATATAATGATAGTTTTACATTAAAACACATTTTACTTTCAATTGTGTCTCTTTTGGCAATAACCTCCTCCAAATCCCGCTATTCCTGTCCATACAGTACCAATACATACTTCAGGCGGTTCTAGAGAAAAATATGGCGTCATAGATTTCATAGATTATTAATTAAGATTTGGCGCCGAATCCGACAATTGAATGAAAACAACATTAACGTGAGGCTTAATATCTAAAGCAAATGACGGTACGTTTGTCTTTTTGTGATATGTCGCCTATTGTTACTAGACTAGAGATGCTGTAGACCAATCACAATCAAATACACCAGAGTTTCATTTATATACAATATTTATTTATTATAATAGTACATATACAATCTGGTAACATAAATTATTAAGGAAGCAACGGCGGCCTTATCGCTAATAAGCGATCTATTTCAAGAAACCCTTGCAAGTCATACAAAAAAAAACTAATGTTAAAGTACTTAACTAATTTAACAAAAAAATTTTTTTGCTAGCTATATAGGTAGGTACCCCGGAACTAAACTATTAAAATTAGTATTAATTTTAGTTTCATAAATTTTTTTAATATTATTATTACTATGTTGTAATTGTATATTTCACAAGAATAAAATGACTGATAACAACAATGTCGACTTATACAATTTTAAACTATCAAAGAAAAGCCAATTAATAGTATCATTTCACAGTAGAGTACAAGTATATATTTCAATCTTAAAGCGCATACCTTGCGCCACGCCCAGTGATGTTCTCAGCAATGTTAGTTGGAACTAACAAACAGATGCCTCTGATACGTGGCGGCGTGTTGCCCGACATCAGACTATTTACGTACTATGACAGACTACAGAAAATCGGATGAAACGCTGCCAATATATTTGCCTAATTGATATATTTATTTCGTAATCCTACAACTAACATTAATTATATTCCACAAAAAACAATTATACTAAATTAACAACGATGAAATACATATTATGTACAAAAGGATTCGAACAATTGCAAAAGAGAAAAATACAATAAAAACTATTCAATACATTTTACTAAGATATACCTATTTATATGTTATGTCGTGTGTTGTGTTATAGTGTGAAAGTTAGGGTATGTATGTGGTGTGATGCAGCTGATATCGCGCTATAGATATTTTTATTACTCTTATTAAGAATATTCCGCAATAGCTTAAACAAGTCAAGGCTCCAATAATACGTTTTTCAAACATAGAGAATATTACGCTTCACTCGTTGAGTGAATTAATCTTTTAAAGTCTAATGTACTTAAATATTCAATATGTTGAAGACAGGTGCTGCTCCTTCGACCTTAACTGAGGATTCTCCGGCTTTCAGCCGGTCCCAAACCCCAGTGGTTAAGGTCGAAAAGTTCTTTTTGTTTTGTTGGCGTTAGTATGTTAGCGCGTTTTAGGGTGTAACGTCTCTGTACTGATTGTAACTGTCGCTATATGTTTAAATGTAAATTACTGTTGTCACGGATTGATTGTAGTTTCCTCTACGTGTTCGTGTATATATAGTTATTACTACAGAATTCGCTTTCTAGCGTCGCTATTACATTATATTGTGACAGGTGTAGTTTAATAGTTTTGTACTGCCCTTATAACATGTGTTTCTATATAATTGTACAATAACCACATGCGCATGATTATAGTAGTCCTCATATCGTGAGATCATCCAATGTCATTTGCTCGATGCGCTTACGTGACGGAGATAAGTTTGAGCCTTGCGTTCCCAGGAAAATGATTTTTGAAAGTCATTTTGATTTAAAAATAAGTATTCTGCAATATAAAACTCCGTTGCTTAGTGGTGGCACGCATAAACCAGATATGCTGAGATCTCGATCCCCTTCGATCTTCGATTCCCTGCTTAATGTTTCGAGGTCGGACGCAGTGGGATGCTAAACTTTAAAATAAGAAAAAGATTTTGTAACGTTGTAATTCAAGTTCGTTGAAATGTTAATTAACGCAATTTTAATTCACGGGATAAGGGATTAAAAGGTTATTCTAGTGGCTTTAGCGTGTGACTCTCATTCCTGACGTCGTAGGTTCGATCCGCGGATCGACTTTTATTCTACGTGCGCATTTAACAGTCGCTCGAACGGTGAAGGAAAACTTCGTGAGAACACCGGCTTGCCTTAGACCCAAAAGGTTGACGTGTGTCAGGTACAGGAGGAAGATCACCTACTTGCCTATTAGATTGACAATCAAGTAACATCTGAGGCCTAGACCTAAAAAGGTTTAAGACTGATTTATTTTTAAATTTTAGATAAGGGTTTCAAAGGCGAGACTGAACGCTTTTATCACTCCAGTATGTAATAAACGTATTAATAATACAATTTTATTAAAGATTAAAACAAAAAACTACAAAACATTTATGTTAAAAAAATTATAAAATGATTTTCGAAGACAAAGAAATGTATTTCAATTTCCCTAGTTTCCAGCCTAACGTTAAACGTTGATAAATTGTTATTCCAGACTCTTTCTTCGAAGATCAACTAATTGGTAGACACTTGTTAAAAGCGAATCTACTTGATCACGCGTTGGCAACTCTTGTTAACACTTCCTTAAACTAAATTAGCCGTATAAATGACCTAACCCAGAAACGTCTATCTAAACGTTTCCGCAGTGTTGCTAGTTTTCGTTTAATGGTATTTATTTTAACCGTGTGGAGTTTAAGTTAAAAGTTAACGGATCATACACGTATATATATGTGTTTGGGTGAATAACAGCAAGCGAATTGTGATTCTAAATTTAAAATATACTAGCTGCCCCCGCGAACTTCGTTTCTCCTTAATGTGGTTTTAGTTAGCCTTAATACCGTGACACAAAATAATAATTTCACTATATTATCGTCAATATAATTTGAATTTGATTTACACTTCGGTCTCAGTAACACGTGGTTGGTTATACTAACACCAAAAATTAAAAAAAGTAGAAATAATTGAATTTCACTGTATTTCGTTTACTAGAAAATAAATTTAATTTATACTTTAGCCTCAATAACACGTGGTAATCATGATATGGAATTGTAGCTTATATGACACATGTGTCGGTTTACAATAGCAGTGCCATCTATTGATTACTTACACATCCAGTCGAAAAGTATCGACATCTGTTAGAATCTTTTGGAGTTAACAGATAATTGTGACTGTCAATTAATTATAGACAAATAATTTGCAATAAAATAAAATTGCGACTATAATTAAAGATCTAAGCTATCCTATCTCTTAAGTTGGACCAGACTGCTCACGGTGTGCCAATTTAATTTAAAATTGGTTAAGTAGTTTAGGAGTCCATCGTGGACAAACATCGTGACAGGAGAATTATATATATAAAGATTATTACGGCTGTCCGATGTCATTCGTGCCATCATATAAATTTCTCTTAAAAAATATCATATTGTAATATTATTAATTCTTTAAGTTTTATTAGGTTAGTATATCAGTTATATATTATTAAGAATTATATTAGTATGCTTAATTTAATTAGAGAAGTTATTATTTTTTAACTTTTACCAACCACAACCACACTCACACGCACACCGAGAATGTATACGTCACATTCACATAACCTGTGTACGGGCAATCTGGTCTTCTGACTTTAGGTTAAAGAAAACATAAACGTATATGTTCATTGTAGTTTGGTCTACGTGTTCGTGTATATTGTCAAGCGCAAGGGCGCCGTTTAGTTCCGTTTTACACAGAGCGCTCTTATGTATAAATGTTGAATGACACTTCGTTTGGAGTTGGAATTCAATTAGCTTAAATCGTTTAAAATATAAACTTATAATTATTTGAAAATATATTTATGCAAACACCATGAGGAACTAATTTGCTTTGCTTAAACTACTGTGATTTACATATGTAATGTCTCAATATATATGATATGTGTTATAATGTATACCAAGAATAGGTAAACAAAACACAAATTTTTATAGGTGAGTTCGACTAGAACTTGACTTCTTTTTTTATTAAATTGGACGATTGTTTACTGTTATTTGAGTTAAATAGTAATAAATTTAAAACAACGATTGACACAAAGATTTTGCTTACTTTTTTGAAAATTTTCCTCTCATTCTTGGGCGGACCTAGTGAAGGTTATGTCTGACACCACCCCTCTCAACTCCTGATGCTTGGACAGGGCCTTACTTAGGTTCAAATCGGTATTTAAATGGTTTAATTACTTTTCATTCAAAAATTACGTTTCATAAAAAACCTAAAACTGTAGGTGATCCAAATGCGTACTTTAGAACGGCCTTGCGCTTGCACTCATATCTTTTTTCTTATATCTGTCATGATGCATCTATATGCATAGTGCACTTTGGGAATGTTACAGACACTCTTAATATGCCAAATCAAATCTATTATAAACATGTTTATTGTTGTCTTTTGTTAACATAGCTTTTACACATTAAGAAAACACTTTTTAAACGGATTGAAGCTATATAATAATAATACATAGCTTCAATCCGTTTAAAAAGTGTTTTCTTAACATGTTTCTTGTATTTGGGTTATTATAATCTATAATTTAGTGATAGCAGCAGGTTTTGTAATCACTTTTTTTCACTTCCGAAACTTGATAATTCAGTTATTACCTCCTGTTTCTAACTTACACCGGAAATCAGATATACAGATTTGAAGACAGTTTATTTTAATTTGCGATAAAAAAACCAGATTTACTAGAACCACATTATTATATTTATCGAAACACTAAATTATTTTGTCATGAATATATTTTAACGTACCAAAACATTTTTTTTAATTTCTCTAAAAACAATACCCATATAATAGTTTCACTAATGTTTTGTATTTTATTTTAGCAATTTATTAATATTTTAAACTAAATTTTAAACTTCTATATTAGTAACCTTGGATGATTGTGATTTTGAATGTTTACTATTCTTTATACTACCTTACTATAAATATTGACTTAATTCTAGTATTTAAATCTCTTATAGTCTTTCTGTATACCTGCAGGTCGTGAGGTCAGAGTTTCAAACCTGGGTGGGGCCGTAACTCATAAACCGACGAGCAGTGTTGGCCTAATATATACTAAGAATTACTTTATTCATAAGACCATGCAATATTAGTAACAGAAATTTCTAGAAAGTTATGTTATAGAAATAGTAATAAATAATAAGAAGAATTTATTAGCTGTGCTGTGTGGATAACCCTGTGGAGATGTCAAAGCAGTGTGATAACTAATGATTTGTAAATCTCAACCCTGAGATCATGGGATTGAATACCAGGTCATGCAGAAAGAAAATTTAGGACACATATACAGACATCTTAGTCCAATCGTTGTAGCACGGTTTTTTGTTATTTCAAGGATAATGTCAGCAATATTCTTCGGAACCAAATTTTCATATCAATCTCTCGTTTATATAGCTTTAAAATCACTTAAACGTAGTTTTGTCAAATAAATGTTTATATGACAAAGCAAATGACTGAGTATGACTGAGCAAAGTAGGGGAATGTTTATTATCCCCTTTCCTGAAAAGGAATTTCATATACTTAAGCTAATACTGGTTGTAAAAGAGAAGAGAGAAGTAAAAGAGAATGTGGAGAGGGTTCGGGAGTGTAACTCAGACGCCGACGCTCAACGCAAGAAAAGGCCTGGAAGACGAAGACGTGATGACCACAAGGTCACAGTATCTTCGCACCGAATCGGGCAACTCAGAAGTTGGGCTCGAACAGCAGAGGCTTATTACGGAGACACAAATTAAGGGAAACTGTTATCGCGCCTCCCGCAAATAGTGAACAGATGAGGATGTTGGGTTTTAGTGGGTAGGTGTCCATTGCACCACACAGACTTAACCCCACCCTCCCCGCGTCACTTTTAAATCGTAGCCCCGGCGCGGGGGTCAGTAAATTGATTTCCTAACAATAAAAAAAATATAAAAGAAGTTCCGGTAGGCTAGGCGTCTCACACCTGGCCCGGGTATAGACTATTCTGGAAATTTCTTCATGATATCCGAAGGCTGCCTAGAGACACATCATATCTTGTATTAATCATATCACTATTCATACTGTTCTATGTTTTTTTGGTATACCATAGTACAATTCAAAACGAAAAACTTCTTGTACCATATCATCTTCTATTTAAAGATGTATCTCTCATTAGCCGTTGTCGTTAACACGTTAGTTACACGAGGTCTATTAAAATGATTATATTTCATGCTATTTTAATTAACGCATTCTTCCAGAAAACAAGTGTTAAAATAATTGTCACTTAAGTTATTTTTGTAGTGTTATGTCTTTTATGAACGAGACCGACACGTAAAAAACATAATACAAGGATTCTTAGCATTTCCAAAGGGAAAACATATGATAAACAAAGAGTTTTTTTTTAAATATAGTATTTCGATTATATTATCTTATGCTTAATGGTAATGAGGAGTACTGGTAGGAGAAGGCAGAGTGGCTATCCGTTAATAAGTCAGTGGCGCTACAATCTTTTTAGGTCTGGGCCTCATATTTCTGTCTGTTTCATGACCATATGTTATCTCATATTTAATCAATTACCGTTTAAAATTCGTAATAGCGCGTTTAACCAGTTTAATAGTGCATTACCAGTTTAATAATAAAGTTCTTTAAACATTAAACTAATTGGCAACTAGGAGATCAGCCTCCTGTGCCTGACAGACGCCGTCGACTTTTTGTGTCAATAGCAAGCCAGTTTCCTCACGATGCATCGTTCGAAAGGTGATAGAAAATTCACCCTTCCAGCGAATCTTAAATGCTCACTCAGAAATAAAGACCAGTCATGAATCGGGGTTCGGAAACGATCTTAGGGATGAGAGTCGAACACTGAAGCCACTAGGCCAACACTGTTCTACGCCTACCGGTCTGTCTGACCAAATAAAGATTGATGAAAACATCCCTAATGCAACACAATCTGAGGACAGATTCTTGTGGAGGCAGCAAGTCGACTTATCGGTTAGGACTTTTCAAGTCACGGACAACCTTCAGTAATGAAGATGATTTTTTAAATATAACGGTTACTATATTTATCATGCTTAATTAATTGCTGCTCGGTTATCTCGAGAATTGCTGGACAGATTTGAAATTTGTGGAAGTTCAGGGAGTAAACGGGAAACATAAGTAAAGAAAGTAATAATAAGAAAAGTATTTTTTCATAGCTGTAGTTTGATCCCTTTGGTTTGTTTTAAAAATTGTGTATAATGTTTGGACACAAATATAGGTTATACGAAGTTCACAGGATCTTTTAGTTATTTTTTTATAAATAGGGGGGGCAAATGAGCTGGAGACTCACTTGGTGTGTGTCGGCCGCCCTTTTATTCCAGAGGGTCGTGAGTGCGTTGCTAGCCTTTCAAGAATTGTTACGCTCATTTCTTGAAGGATGAGGCAATAAATAAAAACATAATTCAATATGTTGTTTCAAAGGGAAATATAATATAATTTTAAGGCCTCAAAATGTGTGTTTTCAACAATTTTTTCAGTTAGTATTTATGTGCTGAACATAAATACTAACTGAAAAAATTATTATACACATAATAATTATCAAATATTCACCTTACGACTTGCTATCTAAAGACGCCTTTGCCGGGAAATATCGTAAATAATCATTACCTATATAAAATAACCGTGATAATTAAATATTTCCGGATACGATTATATCAAATATTTGCTAAAAAAAAGTTGATACCGGTGTACCTTCCTGTTTAAAGCTCGATTTTTAAAAACAACAATCTAAATTTCTTAGAACGAGTCGATTAATCATAAAAACTTCTTAATACGTTTCTTAAAATACAGATTTCCTGGTAACAAAGTTTATGTTTGTTATGTAAATTAATACTAAGAACTTTTAGGAATATGTATATCTTTAGATCAGACTTGTATATCACAAAAAACTATTTCGAACATAACACGAAGACTCCTGGTCGCGTCATGAACTCAAACCCCTCCCACTCACAAGACACTAATCTTTATTATTCAGTCAATTTCCGTAATCATCATAGAATTTTAAACATTTTTTATAGAACTGAAGGACACGGAAATAGACAGGAGGCTCACCTGATGCTAAAAATAAAATAAATCAATGGCGCTACAACCAATTTACTGGGCCTCAGATTATATATATTATATTGATCTGTTTCATGCTCATTTTATCAATCTAATATGCAAGTAGATCAGCCTCCTGTGCCTGGCACACGCCGTTAAGTTTTTTGGGTCTAAGGGGAAACCGGTTTCCCTACGATGTTTTCCTTCACCGTTCGACCAAATGTTAAATGGCCAAATAGAAAGAAAGTCCATTTGTACTCAGGCGGGGTCTCTCTACGACATCAGGGATAAGAATCCCACGATGAAACCACTCGGCCAACACTGCTACCCTGATGCAAAGTTAAGTACAAAAGGCCGACAACGCACTTGGGTGCCCTATGTAATTGAGGGTCCATAGGCGGTATTCAGTAATATCAGGTGAGCTTCCTACCCGTTTGCCCGTGTTCTATAAAAAAAGTAACACCACCAATGGACAGTCTCTCTCCCAGAAACTGCTGCTGGCCTTTTAAGATTAAGTACGTTCTTTTCTTGAAATAGCCTAAGTGGAATTGATTAGAAAATACTTCAATTTCCTTACAAAAATATTTTCGGCTATTTTTAGTTTGTATCATAATCTAGAAAGAAGAAGAAACGTTTATTAACACACACATATACAAAAGAAATACAAACACAATCACTTCAATCTAAACCAACTCAGATTTAAGTTACTGTCAGCAACACTAATTTTCAGTGGACCTATACTATCTTGAAGTGACAAACATATACAGAATAAAATAAAAGTATAGAGAATAAGAATAAGTCCCGGAGACCCGGGACTCCCCCGGACCCGGGTCCGGACCTTTTTAATAGCCTAGAATTTAAGTCCACCTGGCCACCTCCGTCTGCAACATTTTATAACGGCTACGTTAGTGAACTGAATTTTATGAATTAAAAGTAAGACTACCACGATCAAATATATTATACTCACGTTGTCACATGCCACGTACCTTACCGGTTTCTTTGCAATCGGAGATCACTTTCACTCACCAATAACTTCGGTTTTTGTGCGAGCTTTGATGTAATTTAAGTAACAGATCGTAAATGTTTTGTCGGCATTTATATAATAATTTATACATATATGAAACTAAACAAAGGAGTCTTTTGCCAGTGTTTAGTACAAATGTCACGAAAAGAATTATATATATAGCAATGGCGTTACAAACTGGGCCTCTGATTTCTGTAGCTGTAACATGATTATTTCTAATATACAAGTATAGGTAAGTAGTTAAATTAGGGGCGACGCATGCGACGCTGGACTAATTAAAAAATTGTATCTCATAAATGTATCTATATGGTCTATAAGTAATATTTATTATTATAAGTAATTATTATAAACATAAACATAACATTCAAATTTACAGTATTTAAAATTTTCTTAACCTACATAGTAATAATAAAAGTATTTAAAAATTAAGAGGAACAAAATAAAACAAATTTAAAAAGTTTTGTCCCTGTGGTAGTATAACTTTAATGCTGGCAGCATTTCCTCGCGGTATTGCGATATTGCGCTGTGGTCACCGGTACTATCTACCAGGCGCCAACTTAAATCTTTAATTAACGTCTCTGCACTTGAACCCCACGACCCAAGTTGGAGGAAATACATATATTTCAGACGTTTTTATTTTCCGCCTTCTCTGTGGCAACCCCAGATTTTCTGCTTATCCTTTTTGTTAAGTAATAATACAATTTAATATTTTGATAGAATTGGAAGTTACAAGTAATTACGTGAGAAAAACTTTATTAGTGACAAAATTGACAAGTTAAGTTAAGCATTAACATTCGAGATTAATCACTATATTTTCTAATTAAACTATATACAATATCAATTAACTAAGGTTAGGTTATATTGAAGCCAAAGCGAAAAGATATTTGAGTAAATATTTTTATTTATTTTACTTACTATGCAAAAGTTGTTTTTAAAAAGATATAATATCAACGTTAAAAAGTACAAAAGTTACAGTTGTTGCTTCTGTCTTTCCCCAGTTATTACAGTCTGATTTTTTAAAGTATTTTTTGGTTGTACAATGCTGATGTCAAGGTGTGCAACGACTGAATGAAAGTGGTATTACCTTATGTAAGGTTAAAGAATGCAGTTTTTTTGACGTATGACGTCATGCTCGGTAAAACATGAGTACCACAAAAAAGCGCATAGATTTCCCTAAGAGATGGCAAATATTTTTATGTCATATTAAAAGAGAAAGTCAGAGTGGATGAGTGTAAAAATATACATACATCTGTAGGGCTGAGGGTCCGTAGGGTTGTTATCTTTTTAGGTCTCATCCTCTCCTATATTTAGTTATCTAGTGCAACTTGTTACTACATTCATTACATATACCATACAAATACTTCTGACATTATTTATATAAAATAAAACACACATATCACAGCCCACTGGCAGGCAAGCTGTACTTTGGTCCTTCGAGCCAGTTCATCAATGAAAACACGTAACAGCAAACATAGGGTTGAATTAAAGTCACAAAACAGAATTGTCTCTAGTATTTGTTCTGACCAGCGTCCATCCAAATCGTCTGTGTAATGATGCTCTTTTGTATAACATTAACGACGCAATAGCGCTGAAAGCACTATTTAGATTAGAGTTTTAAGAAAAACAGAAAATTCGCTTTAACTTTGCAGCTAATTAACTAACTTACATGTCAAAAAGTAATAATAACACACCCGAAACAATATTTTTAAAATGCAATCTGCCGAGGCACGAGTTTCTACTTAAGCAACGATCATGTCGTATTATTATTCGATTTAAAATATTTTTTGTGCATGTTGTGCCTATACGACCTCCAAGTGGCCGATTGGCATTCGGTAGCATGATCGGCAAAGGTAGCGTTCTCTAGTTTTGGAGGCCAAGGCTTGCTGCCAGTGAAGTAAATCAGGTAGAATATTTGGTGACACAATAAAATCACCTCTTATACGAGTATATGAAAGCGAAATATATTACAAGAATGAAGAACGGGAATGTTTTGCGAAAATGCCTTTACAACTTTCACCTCATGTACGTGCTTTAATGATATTCTTTGTAAGGTAACTTATGATTGACCACTTTCACTTAAACCGCAAATGTCGAGATCACCAATTTAGGGTGTATTCTACAGGTGACCGACAATTTTGTATTGGCTTCAATTCTTCTATTTTCTGATTCTCAGAATTCTGTCTCTGTTTCGTAATAATTTATTTGCTTTTAAGCATGTAGGTGATCGGCCTTCTGTTCCTGTCACATGTAGTCCAGTTGGCTATAAGGTATGGTTTCAGGATGTTTTCCTTCACCATTCAAGCGTTAAATGCGCAAATAGACAAAAAGTCCATTGGTGCACAGCCCCCGGCTCTCTCTATCTCTATCGAATCTACGGTTTCAGGGATGAGAGTCGTACGCCGAAGACAATAGCCCAACACAGCTAAATCATATTATTAATTGCTGATGATGTCTTATCTGAAGGTGTATGTGTAAATTACAAGTATGTACAAGCTTTTTATAAAGAAAGACTCATTGCTCAACCCTTCTCACTTTTGATTTTTAATAACTACAGATAAGAATAAAACTATACAACTGATAATATATGAATTTATTTTTGCAGAGACTGCAACCTGCAATCAATAAGATAACGTAAGAGCCGAAAGTCTTTATGACTGCTGAGTATAGATATGCGAGATCTCAACATCAGCCACCGTGGTCTTGTCAGTGGTGAGATTAGTCGAGGTTACCCCCTTTAGGTTGGATGAACAGTACATCCCATTGATCCAGTACTTAAGAAAGGGATACTCAAAATTCCATTGGATTTCAAATCTACAGAGGCCGTACTATGTATCTTGGCATGACTTATAACAACAGCGCACGCTTATAACAACTATTAGCTATACTCTCCATTACAAGCGCACACAAACCTATTCACATACTCACACATTCACACATACTTAATGTCTTTTAAGACTTGTGTTTGATAAGTTGTAACAATAAGGGACAATGTATGGATAAAGTACCAAATAGCTATATAGCCACACATAAATTATTTGGAAGATAAAAGTTCCGAATAAGAAACTTCGCGTTTCATCATGGACTTTATGTGACGAACTTTTCTCAAACAATTGTTATAAACAAGTACCATGTACCACTGACTAACTGTTATCTAGATACCCACAACACAGTGACTTCCTAGTATGTGGGTAGCGATATATGAATTTTGTCACAACCTATTTGCTATGAATACAGTTTTTTATTATATAAAAAAAAAATGTTATTATTCATGTTATAAAATTGCTATATATTTGAGCGCTTTCTCTATTTGGACTTTAGATAAGCTTTAGAACCTTTGCTTAAGGACATTGTAGGCGTCAAGTTTAGCTTTAATTTATCAATGCTCATTAGTATTCATGATGTGTCAATATTTGATTAAGTTGTGTGAAAGCAATGTATTGGTGTAGGCTATATTTATTTAAAATAATTTTGTTTGTTTTAGTAGCATACCTACCTATATTTCCTAGCTTTTTTGGTCTGGAACTAATTACATCGAAATAACATATTCTAAACTTGTAGTTGGTACCGCGAACTACGTTTCGCCTTAATATGATTTTTATGAAGCTTTTTTTAGGTTTCCCGGTCTTATTTTTCACTCCATAACAGTCGGATTCGACACATATGTTGCGATTAATTTTATTAACATAGTAATTATAATGAGCAGTGTTGTCCTAGTGGTTCCAGCGTGTGACTCTCATCATAGAGGTCGTAGGTTAGATCCCCGGCTGTGCACCAATGGACTTTCAATCTATGCGCATGCGCAGTATCGTGTGGAAGCCGGCTTGCCTTAGACCCAAAAAGTCGACGGCGTGCGTCAGGCACAGAAGGCTGGTCACCTACTTGCCTATTCGATTAACAAATGGTCATGAAACAGATACAGAAATCTGAGGCCCATCGTTGTCGTGCCATTGATTTATTTATTTTTATTTTCACGCACGTGAAATACGTAATTCCTCAGAACCTAAATATAGAGATAACTTTCTTTCAATCGGTCATATTTTAGGAGAATAGTACTTTTCATTATTTTTTGAGATAACTACGCATGCGGGATCCTAGGTAAATAATGCAGATGAGTTTTACTTAAATATAAATTTAAATACTAGCTACTAAAATCCTTTTATAAGTAGTTAATACCACAGTAAAAGAGAAATTAGCCGTTCGGAGAAAGTACTAGTCTTGCTAGTTATTTGCATTCCAAACAGACATTACACAACGAAGTTAGATCCGTTTAACTGCCCACGTTTACTTCATAAATGGCTATAACCAAGAACTCCAGTAACTAACTGATATTTGCAATGCATAGGTTTTGTTCTGTGGTATTTAAATCCTTTCTAACATATTCTATGAAGTCGTCTTGCTGACAAAATTCATTTAGATTTAATATTTGAAATTATGGAATAATAACAATACGGTTTTTTAATTATCACAAATTTTGTAAGTGAAATTTTATATTTAGAATTATTCTTACAGGCTGTATGGTTAGATAATGACACGCGTTAGGTTCGATTGGTTTTGTAAACGTAAGTATTCCTACACATTCCTAGTATTACTTACTATGTTACATTTTACTGTGTTCTTGGTGTGATGGGTTTATATTTTTCAATCTGCTTTGTCAAGTCAATTTTTATGCAACGTGGAACAATAATATACGGTCTTATGCGCGCTCTCAATCACCGCCACAATTTGACAGCAAAGGCAAATTATGGATTTCGTTTTTGCTAATACTTCTTAAATGTTCCGTCTATATTGTAATTCGTAACGTATACAACGATTTTTGTTGACCTATAACTATAATGTTTTAGTATATGTAGTATTTGTTTTGTTTTAATTATAAATACGTATAGAAATGGTGATTACCACAAACCTACAAATTATAAATAAAATTCACAAACCCAGTATTTCAATTCCAAATTACAGATAATGCGTGGATGCGTGTGCGATGGAACCAGCTCCGAAGGTCAAATCTAATTGTTAACAAGTTTTGTAACTCCGTTACAGGAAATTATTTAATTATAACTGTTTAATAATAACAACCATTTGTCAGGAAACGCGGTGTCAAAACAATCCTGCTTTAACGGCGATGTAATGATACCATGTAAAAAGTTAACTAGCCTCCAGTTATCCGGCTTATTAGCTTTAAATTATGACGTTGAGGAGAGCAATTAGATTCTCTAGTTGTTGGACAATTTGCAAAATAAAGTATGCTACTGTACTTACTTTTTATGTAAAAAAGTAAAATCATTTATTTCAATTGGGCCAATTAAAAGGTACTCTTGTAAGCCAAAGTTACAAGTTACCCCTTCCCAAGCGTAGTTTCATATGGAGAAGTATGGGTAAGAAACTTCACAGTAACTATTTTAAAATAGTTTTTACAGTATTCTGTATACATTGATTTGATAATTATATGAAAGACACTATATATACATAAGGAGTACTCTAATTTCTACATTTGGACGAAATAAATTTTTTCTTTACAATTTGACAAAATATAATATGTATGTATATACAACAAGCCCTTTTTAAGCCCTTTTTTGTTTTCTGTCGGGCACCACCTTTTTGTGGAATCAGCTTCCAGTAGAGATGACCACTGATCAGACTTAGGAGCCATCCGTGAAAGATCGGCCACACGCCACGTAAATCCAACCTTACACCGACCGACCGTTAGCACTTTATTTAAAGGGCCTGCTCGTTTGACTCTTATCCTATAAAAAAATCGAATAATCCTTAAATTTCCGGGTAAGCATAATATAACATTTCCTTTGCTAAACGTGTTTTTTTAAAACAGGTTGTACAATATGTAATTATTCTTGTTATTACTATAATATATTTATGGCTTAATCAATTTAATATTATCAAGGTATCCATTATGCTCATATCTATATATGTAATAGGTATGCTAACTGCATAATAACGAAGGCCTTGTCGCCATCTTGTGACATCATAAGGATGAATTAACAAATGAAGCGTGACGTTGTAAGGTCGCTGTAATAATATTTATTTTTAATATATTTGTTCAAAGCGTATTGTAATAAGTAGTTTTTTTATAATAGGTGGCCCGAAAAGTTCGTAGGTTAACATAGAAAACATCCTTATTTTTATAGAATTTGATTTCTTTATGCAATATATCATACAATTTCGTTAACATTTTTATAGTACAATTTGTCAGTTCAAAATGTTACAGGATTATTTCAATAGAAAGTTTTGTTATAAAATAGCTACTGCATTTGATTATTATTTCTAATTCTCAAATAGCTTGATTTCTTATAAACGCCTCCCAGCGTATAGTCACATGTATTAGCAAAGTTTACTGATAAAAAAGACATTATGTCTAATATGCCTTTAATTGAAATGAATGCAATGGCCATAGGATCCGTTGTCTTCCGGCGTGTTTACGAGAGTTATGACCCTGGGGTACTGACAGAGTATATATTTAGCTTTATGACATATTGATATATCTATAGATATATATGCACCCTTGGATTAATTATAAATAATAGTAAGGTTAATCAAATATATATGTCTGAGAAATCATCCCAATTAAAATAAAAACAATGAGCTGTCGAAATGTAAGTCGGGGTCACGTCGTGAGGTGAGTCGATGAAAGTAAGATTGGCTCGTTCCCATCCCGACACTGGCTCGACCTACTTTTATGAGACTGCCATGAGACACACTAAGGATCACGTATGGTTTAATTGGTATAAAATAAATTTGATAATGTGTTAAAGACTGCAGGTATACAAACTAAATGTTAATTTTAAAACATTAATATTTTATTTGGCTTTATTCGCGAGAGACCCACGTCAATATCTACAAGTTTACAGTTTAGAATAAATCTTAAGTAATATTTAATTATTCTATTCGTAACGAGGACAATTAGTACATTACTATGTAAAAATGTCGATACATCCTGTACAAGTGACATTTAAGATCACTATGTAAAGTATTTAAAGAGTATATAAAAACTATATGTAATTAGCTTTTGCGATGTCTACATAGATGGAAACGACTGCGGGTTGGACGTATATGATTCATTTACGCTAATTTTCTGTCAAACCAAAAGCTGTTCTTTTTTTGAAATTTTTAACAGGTGGTAATCAATTAGAAGTTTTTGAGTTAATCGTTACAAATATAAAAATGTTTCCTCATTATAATATTAGTATAGAAATTGAGGTAAATACAAACCACGGAAAAAATATGAATTTCATCGCTCGATTATTGCCCACGGCGGGTAAAGTCTAAAGATTATATATTTATGAAGTACATTAACAGAATATTTTAATGTAATTTGTTCATAACAAAATTTTAAATCAGAATTGAAACATAAATACATAATGCAACTGGCGTTCTTGTCACTACTAAGCCATCTCCTAGTAGAAGAAAAAAGAAAAGAATATCCTAAAGAAAGCCCTAAAAACGAACTGCGGAGAAGTGAATATGCGAAACTTGCTATTTTTACACTACGCAACTTCTACATTTACCTATATCTTATCTATCTCATATTTATAAATCTCTCATAAGAATCCTTATTATTTATTTTTTCCTTCGTCTTTTAAGTAAGAAGTGGTATGCTCTAAGTAATTATCTTGTGCTTCGTACGTTTTCAAAATGGATCGACATCAGAACCTACAATTATGTAATTTTGGCCTTTCGCAGACCCTGATCACATTTTTGCTAAAGCCTCGATCGTGGGCGATGCCACTTGCCTTGAAATCGACATGCAACAAAATTTAAAATTAACTTTTGAAATTCCTTATTTTATGCTCCATATTGTTAATCTTTATTCTTCTTTATTATGACAATTACAATGAATAATTTCCAATCAGTTACATTCAGATATTGATTTCATTACCGTCTTTGTATATCTATAAGATATTGTGAAGAAAAACATCCTACAAACACAAAACATATGTATGATTGTAAGAAACACCTGGATTTTTTAAATATTTTGGAAATTAATATCGCATTCTTATAGCGAAGGATTTTTAATCGTTTCAGTAGTTTCTGAGTTTATTCCTTACTTGTTACTTTTTACAGTTACAGATAATTGTTACTTCGTTAAATGTATATGTTATATGTTTTAAACTAAACCACTCTATCGACTCGTTCTATCTAATTAAACTTTAATAGAAAGAGACTGAATGGGCAAAACTGCACAAATACATTCCCTATAGTTTCACAGTTTCTATGAACATCTATAGAGGATGCTAATTAAAGAAATTTGTCCCAACTGATATATTCAAATATATTTTTTGATGATGATGTGATAATATAACCTATTGTATTACAAAACAGTCGAAAACATTCAAAATGTATCTATTTTCCAACATTTCTGAAATATTGACAATATTTCGTCATTACTTATCAATTTAAAAAATCTTCCATTTATCATAAATTGATGAGTCACCCTATTGTCATATACACACGGCGTTTGCACCCGAAGTGCGCACGGTACTTTGCACACGGAGGATTTAATACTATAAAACCGCTCTTCCCTTATCGCCTGTTATCACTTCGTCACAAGAGATATCAGCTATTACAATATACGGAGAAAACACAGTGAGTATTTATTTTGTGTCATAATAATTTCCCTGCTAATCGTATACTTTCTTTATTATTGACAATTTTATTTTGATTTGTGTGCTATATCTTCTGTTTCTTTAAATAAAGTAATATTTTAAATAGAGACATATCTGCAATATATAACTTATAATAAGTGGTATTGGTAAACACATTTCATCCTTAAAATTAATTGCAAATTATAATTTAACTATAATATATGAAACTATATCAAAATCAAAAGTTTTTTTTATTTCAAATAGGCCTTTGCAGGCTCTTATGAAACGTCTAGTTGCACGGTTGCTCGACACAATGATAAAAATAAAACTTTGTAACCGTATTGTGTACAAGTCTGTTTATAAATTGTTTATTAGACAAGAGAGGGAACGCTGCATTCACAACTTACTTACTCTACACATTTGACATGAAAATTGTTGATGAAATGGTATCGTATATTATTCGTTTTTCATTTCAGATCTTGCCAACATGTCTTCAAAGGCTGTGAAGGAAACCACTAGCATACAATGCAACAGCGGCTGCATTTGTATTCCAACCGAAGCTAAAGATACCATTAATGTATGCCTTGACGGTAAAAATAATATCGTCAAATGTAATACATGCACAAAGTGTACAACATTCACAACCAATGGCGCAAAGACTCTATGTGTTCGGAGAGAAGGTGGGTTAATAAAGAAATGCGACAGTTGCTGTACTGACACGGGTTGTAGCTGTACCAGCGATGATGGAAAAGGTGAGGTCAAGACATGCAATGACTGCGAATGTAATTCCAAGTCTGGATGCGATAAACATGGCTGCTTCTGCATCACCATTGAAGGTGGAAAATGTATTTGCATCTGTAAAGATGAAACAGGAGGGCTTAAGAAATGTGAGGACTGCAAGTGCTCGTCTAAGGCGTCAACCAAGGTTGCTTGTTGTACTGATGAAGGTGGTATAAACAACTGCAAGGACTGCGAATGTAATTCCAAGTCTGGATGCGATAAACATGGCTGCCTCTGCATCACCATTGAAGGTGGAAAATGTATTTGCATCTGTAAAGATGAAACAGGAGGGCTTAAGAAATGTGAGGACTGCAAGTGCTCGTCTAAGGTGTCAACCAAGGTTGCTTGTTGTACTGATGAAGGTGGGATAAACAAATGCAAGGACTGCGAATGTAATTCCAAGTCTGGATGCGATAAACATGGCTGCTTCTGCATTACCATTGAAGGTGGAAAATGTATTTGCATCTGTAAAGATAAAACAGGAGGGCTTAAGAAATGTGAGGACTGCAAGTGGTCGTCTAAGGCGTCAACCAAGGTTGCTTGTTGTACTGATGAAGGTGGGATAAACAAATGCAAGGACTGCGAATGTAAATCCAAGTCTGGATGCGATAACGATGGCTGCTTCTGTATCACTATTGAAGATGGAAAATGTATTTGCATCTGTGAAGATGGAACAGGAGGGCTTAAGAAATGTGAGGACTGCAAGTGCTCGTCTAAAGAATCAACCAAGTATGGTTGTTGTACTAATAAAGGTTGTATCTGTGCCTGCGATGACGGGAAAAGAGAAGTCAAGAAATGCCAGGACTGTAAATGTTTTTTAGACGGTAAAAATAAGGATTGTTATTGCATTGCTACAGCAGAGGGTTGTATTTGCATTTTCTTCGACCAAGAAGGCATTAAGAAATGCACTAATTGCTGTAATACTAAGTAATGATTAAAGGTTTCAATTACATAATGAGTAGGTACATAATTCGTATTCGCAATGTTTTTTAATGGTTTTAATTTTGTATAATCCTTTATGTATACTTAATCAAGCGTATTTCACCAGTGAAATATATAATGTAAATAATATATAACTATTTTATTTCATTCCTCTCAAAACGTTTCGGTTGTAAAGAAGTAATCACATGTAATGTATTCGGTAATCATATATAATTATTCAAACATAATACATAGTTACCGCCTTTATAATTGTCTGTGGTACGCATTCATTACATGTCAAGTTAACATGACAGCTGGGAGATATCTTGACATGTCAGTTGTCAATGTGATAGCTCTATGGGTGGTATACGTTTTTAAATGAGGCATTTAATTTTAAATTCTGGGTGGTAGGCTTTTCAGTTGTCTGGGTTTATAGTCTTTTTACTAGAACAAAACTACGCCTTTGTTATGAGGTATCAGTTAGATCAGCCGTCCGTGCTTTTGAACCCAAGCCAAACATTATTTGATTAGGATTTTTTTATGTAATATTAATACCGCCGCCTCGCGGCTCGCAAGTGCGTTGCTGGTCTTTCGAATTGGGCCGCTCTTTTCTTGAAGGACCTTAAGTTGAGTTGGTTCGGAAATACTTCAGTGGGCAGCTGGTTCTACATAATGGTGGTGCGCAGCAAAAAGTTGTGAATCGACGGACGTCGAGATCGTGCGGATGGTATTATATAGATATATATAAATCTATCAGGATATATACTCGTATTTACTTTAAATAACTTTACGGTCCCAATTTTGTAGCATACTTTAAAATGTAAAGTAAATTAAAAAAATATTAGGGACACGTATTTAGGGTCTCATTAATTTGCTTGGTCACGGCCCAGATAGCAAGTGAGTTAGATCACGATAAACACAACAGTTAAGATGATCGCTGGATAGCGACTTTGTATAGTTACTATGTGATCTACAAGGGGAACAACAACAATGACATTTCTTGGGTATAAATACACTTGCCTGCTGCCACTTGAATCGGTAAATAGTAAATAAGTTATCATCGCAGGATCCCAATTAGGCCGACTGTGACTGTTTCTTTGATTACTTTTATTAATAGTACTTGACGTCGATTTGGGTATTTCCTAGCCATGTTTTCTTTCATGTACGAGCCAGTGTTATATCGATAAATAGTCTATTAGCAGAGGCAGCTAAAGGGGAGGGGCGTAATCGGAAGACGACATAAGTCTAGGATATGAAGATATATATTAAAATGTTTATTTATTGATTTTTACCAACTCCAATGTGTATGTGACATATATGTAATATTTCACATACAAAACAATGCAACATGAAACAGGAATACAGTTAAATATTTAGAGAATGACTAACTATTTCTTTTGGCAGTTCTCTCAATCTCTGTTAATCTATACAGTTAAATAACGTTTTCCGTAGCGTGTCATATGCTTCAAGAGGTTTGTTTTAGCTATAGGTACGAATAAGGCGATCGATGTCGCCTGTTAGCGTCACCATTAGGCACCCTGAGGCCTAGGCACTGAAGCAACACCTTATTTTCCTTTCCACGTAACAATTTTATATAATACGCACAAATAATCGGAAAATTGAGTTTTCTTATACGAATAATATTGTTTACCTGAGCGTGTAAAATGGGTACATTTTGTTTTGTACCCGCTCCAGGATCATTTTATACAATGAATTAAGATATGCAAAAGGTTTTCCTTAACTTCACTAGTAATATTCGGTAGGGGGCTGATCGATTAAAAACAAAAGCAAAGCACATATCTGATACCTAGTCCGCCGTTTTGCTAGTATTTTTTTTTTGTTAAGTAAAATCGTATACTGTAATATTTTTTTAATTTTTAGTAACATTTATGTGTACCATAATTGTCATAAACTTTAGCTTCTAAATGTAGATATAGAATTATACATGACGTGGTGAATTATTATAAATAAATAGTAATATAAAAGCCTAAATAAATGAACATACGTGTAATTAGAAAGGTATACATTGCTCCAATTACAACTAACGACTGTAGTGTATTATATGTGTATCAATTATAATTTCACACACCATACAATATATTGTATTCAATTCGCGCTGTAATTAATTGTACTACACCCACAACATGTTATTGTGGCCCTAACGGTTCATTTTCTACTTTGTATTCATTAAGGAAATGCTAGTGTTTTCATATAAAAATGAAATAAATAGCTACAACCTTTATATGTCTGGGCATCAGGTTTCTGTATCTGTTTCGTGAGCAATTGTCAATCTAATAGGCAAGTAGATCATCCTCCTATGCCTGACACACACCGTCGATTTTTGGGTCTAAGGCAAGACTGTTACTTCACGTTGTTTTCCTGTACCGTTCAAGCGAGTGATAAATCATCACATAAATACATATGTCCATTGGTCCATTGGGGATCAAATCTCAGGGATGAGAGCCACACGCTGCTCCAGTATTTTATATATGTGGCCAATAATTATATTATTTATTATTACCGTCTCTGGTGTAGTTGCCATTCGCGTTCAAAACCACAACGGTGCGGTAGATAAGCACTTTAACCAAATTCGACTCGAAAATAAGGATACCAATCCTGGAATTTTAAGGAAGCACTGCAGAGTTTTAAACAGAACAGTTTCTCTCGGATGGGGACCACATCTTAGAGTAATAACATTCTAAATTTAATTATTTTTGAATAATGTATGTCAATAAGATATAGACGAATAAAGGCTTAAATGTTCCACACGGTCCTGAAAATTTTATAGCGTGCATACAGTAAATTATATAATTATGGTACATTAGTATAAATGGTCCTTATAAGTGATATAAGTAGTCGCTGCAGGCAGGAGAAAGCTCAAAAAGGCTCGTGATTCCCACTAACCTACTTCAGCGGAGTGCATGACTTAACAGATATATGTTTCCAACACAGCTGTCAACATTGACATTTATTTTTATCCTTTTTACTCTGTGAACGAATGCATTTTTTTCTACGAGAAGCATGACGACATGTCTTCAATCGATCAGGTATCAAGAAAAGTAGCTGATCGCGTACTTGAGCAAATAGAGAAATGATGAATGAAACAAATAAACAAACATGCGATTATAGGTATCTGTTTCGTGATCATAAAATATTAATTCAATTATTATTAGTCATGAGTTAACACTCACGTGTACGAATTAAATTTATGCCACAGTTCGGTTAATTTCAGACACAGTTACGACCCTTAACCTCAGTGGGTCGAGTTACGAGATATAATAATAGTAATTGATTGCCAAGAATCGCAGAGGCGATGAGAACTTGGAGAAACTGATCGTGGTTGGAAACAGTAGGCAAAAAATCATGTGACCGTTCACCAACTAGTTGGACCGATCAAGTAAAGACTGATCGTCCACAAAACTGTACACTGTCATAGAGAGGCGCTGGACAGAAACTGGTGGAAACAGATAGTCCCCTCTATATGTTGACCATGACGCAGACATGAGCTGCCGATTAAAGAGTGAGATTTCCAAGAATATGGTACAAAAATGTTATGGTGGTACAATCTAAAGTTCGTATATTCTGCCACACATAATAGAGTGTATATTTGGCTTAAAAGGACTGTCTTACATAGAAGTTACATTATTAGTCATAACATTATAGTCAATTCTTATATTACTTGTAGTGATAAAATATCGCTTTATTTTTTTAAGGAACTAGCAAAAAGGTTAGTCGACATCACAGGAGACCGAAGAGCTGGCAGCTTCCTTGGACAAAGAATAAGTTTGCTATTCAATGGGAGAACGCTACTAGTATCCTCGGAAACTTACCTAAAGGGACTCCTTTTAATAATATATTTTATACTATATACTAACAATATTTTTGTTATATCAATTTAATGTAATGTTATTTATAATGTTTCACGCAAATAATCATTGATAGAATAATACAATTTTACAAAGGTAATTTTTTTTTATTTTTTTTTGCTGTCGTTGATTAACTGTTTTAAATTGTCAACGGGCTAAATGTCATCATTATAATTATTATCTACAATTGTTTCGACTTACAATGATAGAACCAGTGGCCGTAGCCAATCCAGCCGCTGCAAGTTGGGGGTCATAAGGCGGTTAGTGTTCTGGAGGCCAGGATACATTTTGGATCGCAGAGCTTCGCTAACAAAGCAAGCCATTATACAATTACATAATAGTTCATTTGCTATAAGCTCATGTTTTCGACTAGATTAGAGTGACCTAGAGGAAAGCCGTCATAAATATATTACACTAAATTAATCTGGATCGAATATCGATTACATACGTTGCGTGTTCTGAAACGTCAACTTCAAACTAAAGTATCACCCAAGTAACCTAGAAATACTTGAATGTGGAGCTACTCTAAGTAGTGTTGTCAATCCGACTTTAATGGCGTACATTAAACCGAGAACTTTAACATCTAGAACACAGTTTGGTGTAATTCAAAGTACGCGGTGTTTTAAAGACACGCCCTAAGACAAGAAATTTCCCGAAGCAATCAAGACTTACCTTATTCAATAAGATCGTTTCAATGTTTGTACCTGAAAGAATATAATCTTTATAAAATTTTTGTTAAGTCTACCCGCGAACTATAGGTATAATACAGAAAGTATCTCGGAGCTGGGGCTTTCCTCGCTCAACGAATAAGTATCGCAATACAGCGAGGAAATGCTGTCGGCGTTGGAGGTACGAAACTTTTTAAATTAGTTTTAATTTTTTAATTATTTTTGTCTGTATATTTGTGTGTTGGAATTAGATATTTTTTTTATACAGTAAATACAAATTCAGTAGAAACAAACAAAATACTTCCTTGTAAAAATCGATTTCAAAATAAACTAATAAGTTTAACAATGTTTTATATTTCTCTTGATTGGCCTTGTATTATCATGATCATTAAGTATATTAAACAATAATTGAAATATTTTTGGGTATGAAGGATTTTTTTGGAAGTCGAATCATTTGACGCCTCGATCATCCGGATCGGTACACGCACCGCGAAGCTTTGAACATAGATATATTACACGTCAGATAAATAACTTCACCGGTTTTTTAATACATTAAAATCTATAATAAATTATCTTACATCTTATACCTTTATATTAAGATCACCGTTAGGAAAGTTTAACAAATTACGTTGACACTGTGATAATCACACGGTGTTATTTGAAAAAAATGTACTATTGTGATCATTGGCATCGTGATTGTCAGACAATTGAATATCCTGTGAATTAGAGCTGAAGAAAATATAATTATGGTATTTATATACAATTTATGGGTTTGAGATCGATTGACGGAAGGTGAGAACTTATGGGGCTTTAAAGGCTTTCGAAACGCATCGAATACAAAATTACTGTAACCTAAAATAAATTACAAAATGGTTGATCAGCATTTCCCCGCTTTTTTCCGATTCGAGAAAAACACTAGCACTACATTTAAAAAATGAAATCGAAGAATTCCGTAGTACTGTACACTAAAATAAATAAAAATGGTTGACCAGAATGTTTCCGCTGTTTTGCGATACGCTGTACAAATTTCAGCTCTAAGGTTATCCAGGCTACTGGCTACATGTCTGAGGCAATCAAACTTCTTAACACATAAATAATATAAGGAATAAGACGCCTAAAGAGAACTAAACCTTTTGAGTTAGTAAACCTATTGTAGTAAATAAGAATAATAATAAAATAAGTGGAAGTGCGGACACACGAATTAGTAGCGTCAAAACATTACAGAACACTAAGACTGTTAATAAACAATACCTTAGTTTAAGCTATTCACTAGTATTGTAGAAAATTAAGTCAACGTAATATTACTAATAAGCCATAATTATTGTACAGGCTAGATTGTAATTCATATAGTTGCATTCTTTTTTGTGAACTTTATAGTATGAAACAAAAACAAAAAAGGTTAACGGTCTCTATGCCTACTTAATAAATTAGTCAGTTAATTCGACTTGCATTTCTTATATAGTAATATATTGTTGTCACTCTCGAAGTAGGTTATATTGGCAAGTACAACATTTGTAGTTAAATTTATTGACTATGTTTCATGTATCTGTATTTTGCGTAGGAATAGCTTATGAATTAAACGAATATTTAGCCTTGCGCCTACATCATTGTTGGTGTGAATCTATAGTGGTTCTAGGCCATTCAATATTTGTATTCGACTCACGTAGAATTCGTAAAAGAATGTATTTTGAAGGTGAAATTAAAGGCCTCATTAAGGAACGGTTCCGTTTGATACAAAGGTAGATGAAAAATCAAGGCAACCGGGCAGAAGGCTCACCTGATACCGCCGCGTGGACACTCACATTACCCGAAGGCTCGCAAATGCGAGCCGGCCTTTTAATGGTATGCTCTTTTCTTGAAGGGCCCGAAGTCGAATTGGTTCGGAAATACTTCAGGGGGTAGACAGTTCCACATATTGGTGGTGCGTGGCAAAAACTGCCTTAAAAACGCAGTAATCGCTACACCTATGGACTTGAAATTATATAAACTAAGCAACCTGTGTACATTATATAAACTAAGGAAAGTTCTATAATTTCGGTGAATATGCTTTGTTTGAATTGCAAGAATCAGGGCCGGATTTAGAAGAGGGCAACTGGGGCTACAGACCCGGGGTCACAGAATAACTTGGTACTTCGAAAAGAAATGTTTTAAATTCTGACTAAAAACACTAGGTAAACTACTTTTCTTTCCATACATTTTTATGTTTCATACATACTAAAATAATCTTGAAGAAGGTTTCATACTAAATTATTGGTTGAAGAACTCGACTTAAAAAAATGATTTGACTCCTTTGCTGCCCCGAGGCCTACAGACCTGGAAATCAGGCCCTGACAAGAATAAATTATGACTATATAAATTTACTTAAATAATTAAGAGACACGAGAAATTCTGTTTAAGTATTTTAATAAAAAAACGATATTCTGATCTTGACAAAAACCTATTGCTCCGAACTATTCCGATTAGTTAATAACAAGATTTATATATAGGAAAAGTACTTTTGTATTCTATTACTATGAACTTACTTTAATATTTGTATTATAATAATTGTACGGATGTGTTAATGAATTTAATTATTAATTGTTTAAAATTTTACAGTCATTTGTTTCTCATGTTCATAGTCTTATTATATGTAAATATTTTGTGAGGAAACCGTCGCCCATACATACGAAGGCGTTAGCCCACGAAAGCATTCCGAGAATCCTTGAAAAGTTCACAAAACGACCTACCTCTTTATAACCTGTTTTTATGTCAAAACAAGTATTATGCATATTTATCGTTTCCATAAGGTTTGTTTTTAAGTCTTATTGCATTGACTCAAATAGTCATAGAAGTTAAAGCTTTAAAAACAAATCCACTTGTTAACCGTTTATTTCTTTGTATCGGTGGTTCGACTCATTGTTTGAGAACTTCCGCTTATATTAGGATATCCTATCATATTAGGATATAATAGATATAATAATAATAAAAGCGTATTTTTATTTTATTTAAAGCGAACGCTCGGCATATATGATATGATACATTGGTACATTAAAAAAACAACTTTAATGAGACAAGGGGGCTGGGCAAAATAATGACAGTTTGTGTCGACAAATTTTCATACAAATTTAGTTTTCGAAATCCTAGAGGAAATTTTATTTAAAAGTGTTACAGGTGTCTATGTATACGTATCAGGCGTAGCTTTTAAATCACAATTCTTAATCTGGATATTGTGTGTTGTGTTTTAGCCAAAACGAGTTCTTCTAAAAGGAGGGACAAATGTAATGACTTGATATTTGGGTATGTTGAGTAACACTGTTTATATTATCGAAAATTAGAAATCTTAAAGTTAGAAAATAAATAATTATTTAAGTTATTTTCCGTTTGGAATATTAAAATAGAGCGTATAAATATATCTAATACGTCTTTATAGAAAAGCCTATGTGCTCTGTGGAAATCCGTAAAAAAATAAATTTATCTTTAATACTAAAAAATAATAGTATACCACAAGTTGTCATAAAAGAAGTAATTCCTTCCAATATTGTCATTCAATAACGCTAGCTAAATACAAACATTGTCGTTAAATAAATTCAAATCCCAGGCGTGAAGTCACTTACGTCTATTTTTAAATAAAATTTTACGATTTGTAAGAACGAATGTATAAATGATATCGAAATCGCATAGAAATATGTCGATTTCGCTGTTGGAACTCTAAAAAATGATATCGGAATCACTTTCCGTAATAAATTAACAACATGAATACCGTTTTAACAAATGAAACGTATTTTTTTACAAACAATCAAATAATTAGGCAATACACGTTTAGTAATTGCGGAATTGTGTCATAACTGCATTTCAGATCCGCATTGATCGAATAACAAATCGTATTTTGTATTGATATCAGAAACGGTCAAATTGCCAGTAAAATAATTAATGAAGCTGAAATAATATTTTTGGCCTTCTGGCGGTAGAGATCTCAACAATGACGCTTTAAATTTAATAATTATACGTATACATTTGAGAAGTACTGGTATAAATCTTAAAATGTTACATTTAAATATCTTGCCGCATATATACGCAGATGGTTGGCGGACCCATGCGTCTTATTCAATACAAAGTGAGTTGAGTTCTCGTGAGTTGTGCGCTGCGATATTGCGGGCTGCTCGATTGTGAGGTTGCATGCATGTTAGCGCTGCGACTTCTTAAGTTCTCATGTTTTTTATATCCTTTCTAAAAAAAAAATTTCATATGTATCTGATTGTCTTAATTTTAACTGCGTTGAGAGCAAAAAAAATTGAATCCGTTTCACTGACTTACTTGACTTAACTTAATACCCTATAACCCCTAGATGGAGCAGAGGTCGTCCACTGTGAGTTTCCACCGCGTTCGGTCTTGAGGCTCGTGTTTCAACTGGCTCCAAGTCTTTCCGGCTCTCTTTGCCTCGTCTGCAACTGTTCGGCGACAAGTTTGCTTGGTACGGCCACGCTTCCGCTTTCCTTGTGGAATCCGTTTCACTGGTGTTTTTTTTCAAAGACAAGAAGATGATTAGGCTTTTATATTTGACTCATGTAAAATTTTGGGACATGCGGGTTTCCTCATGATGCCTTCATTGTAGGAGTCTCAATGTAACATTGAAAGAAAAATCCATTCTAGCACAACCGTGACTCGAACTCGCGAAATGAGAGTTGAGAGTCGCCATTCGGCCAACAGTATATTACAACAGTTAATATTCCCATTAGGATGTGAAAATATAATTTTCTATATAGAATCTAATTTGTACCTTAATCAACCTTTGAGAAATTAACAGAGATTATGTCGTGAATATAATACATACAGTTTTTTTTTCAAATGCACCAAAAATGTTTTATGGTCAATTCCCAGTTTGTCAGCTACGTCGTAACTACTGATATGCCGATCTTGCTCCAATTTTTCATAAATGGCATCCATTTTTTCCGTAATAGTCGCCCTATTGCGGAAGAGAGTGACGTGCATCTTTGAGATCAGAATTTCCGAATTGAAAACGCTTAAACCAAATTTGTGCTACTCAAACAGACCATCTACTAGGTCCATAAACATCGCAAATTTTTGTTCGCGGCTTTTTTTTTGTAAAATTTTAAAATGTATCGAATTTCTTCATTAGATTAACTCATCTTGACAGTATGAAAAATAAATAAAAATCACACATTTTCCTATTTGAACTATTAATAATTATTATAAATAATAGCAAAAAGGAATTTGGAATTTCTTCCTTAAAAATTACACTTTTAATGATACGAAAACCAGCCAGATACAAATAGTATAGCCAAAGAGGTTTTATTACAAGTTCATTCATACTATATTGCGAAAAGACTTTTTCCACAAACTAAAAAAAAATTGAAATAGCTTCATAGTATCGGTCCATACTTGTATAATATATTCGTATGAGTGAATGATTCATTTGTATTGTACAAATAACCTTGGCATACTTTTCCTTAACAGGTGATCATCACAGCCATTGTCAAAAGATTTATCATACGTACAAATTAAGTTGTCGTATTATTACATCGTAAATATGGTTGTTAAGGCTTTTAATAAAGCCTAGTATTATCACTGCCTTAACGATATCAATATTGAGTTGTGATATCATCATACAAAAGCGAGATAATTTTTATTTCTCTTCGTAAGTAAGTAATATTATACTCTATATTGAGAGAACGAAGTTACGTTAATTGTTGATAAGATTTATAAATTTTGAAATTTGTTTTTACAGTTGCAGATGAGGCAAAGAGAGCCGGAAAGACTCGGAAAGAAGGGGAAAATACAAGGCCCAAGACCGAACGATGGAGACTCACTGTGGAGGACCTCTGCAGGAAGATTTTATTCGTTAATGAAACGACAAATGACTCGACAAAGCCAGCAAATGTTTGCCTTTGTGCAGAGTCAATAATAAATAAATAAAAATCAATGGCGGTAGACCTTTTTAGATCTGGGCCTCAGATTTCTGTATCTGTTTCATGATCATTTGTTAATATATTAGGCAAGTAGGTGATCAGCCTTCTGTGCCTGACGCATGCCGTAGACTTTTTGGGTCTAAGGCGGATTGCCTCACGATGTTTTCCTTCACCGTTCGAGCCAATGTTAAATGTGCACATAGAAAGAAAGTCCATTGGTGCACAGCCGGGGATCGAACCTACGACAATATTGATTTTAAAGTTTAACTAAAGTACTCGTCTCTTTCTGACATATTGTGTTGATGCTGTGTGGAAAAGAGACACATATTTCTTTACTAAAGTACATACTTTAGTAAAAACGGTGTAATTAGACGGATTTTTATGAAGGGGCCCAACTTTCAATGAATTGAAACAGCTAGTTTAAACCAATTCGGCTCGCTGCCAAGTGAACGCCTACTGCGTTCAAACTAATTTGACGATCGTAATTAAGGTTTATGGTATTCCTATGAATAAACTGGTAAACAGTGAGTAATAATGTTTTGTTTTCAAATTGTTCCAAATATCGGGAGTATTTTTTTCACCTTGTACCCGTTTTCATTGAGGCTAGAGAATAGAGAAACTATGTGTCTAACTATACATGTGCATGCGATTCTCATCACCATAAATAAGCTTGTTTTTTTAAAGTGCAACAATAAATGAGTGTGAGAAAACCGGCATTTTATTCATACAAATCGTTCTGACATATAAGAGTCATACTTATGACTATGTCTTGACTCTAAACACACCCAAATATGGTTGAAGTGAATTACTGAAGTTTATATCTACTTGCCTTAAGAAGTAGATAGGATATGTGTCTGCCATATAGTAAGCTTCTTTTTGATCATTTTTCTTTTGCCTCGTAAATAGCTACTACTTATATATTAATTGTTACTCAATTGAACTTTGGATTTGCTTTTACATTTTTGTTTATACATATTATTATTAATATATTTCTTTAGATTTTACTTTATTTAATTTTAGTTATAGTTACCTGTTTTTTTTTAGTTTTGGTATGTTATTTAATTATGCACTTCTTGTACCTTACCGTCGGTAGGTGTTTCTTTGTTATTGTTCCATATTAGGGTTGCCTGGAAGAAATCCCTTGTTAGCGATAGTGCCGCTCGTTGCCTAATAACTTATGTAACCTGCTTTTTTGTTTTTTATATGTATGATTTTGTATATTATGCTAACGAAGTGTAAATAAATAAATAATTTTGATATGGTTCATACACGGATTTAGGATAAAAAAATGTGTAAACGTCTAAAATAATTGAACAAAATCTTCTGTAAATGAGACAACTTTCATATTTGTACAATCGCGTAATAACTATTGATGAATAAAAATGGTTTAAACCCGACTAGATGTGTTACAGTCTGCTAATATCAATTATTCAATATGTCAAGAAGTTATTTAACTTGTAGCACTCGTATAAAATCTTTTGTAAGCTTTCTGCAAAACCCACATAATGATGATGTCATTACGACCTTCCCAATGTGGCTCTCACCTTATACGGATATTGCATATTATACAATTTCCTGATTACATCACAAACAAACATTTTTCTTTTATAGAATTTTTCAGAAAAAAGGTTTTTTTTTGTAAAGTGTTACCGCCGCCTATAGACGAATTGCAGTCTCGCAAGTGCTTTGCCGGCCTTTTAAGAATTGGTACGCTCTATGAAGGACCATAAGTCAAATTGAAATGGTAACACAATTACCATTTATCAACGTACTTTAGTAAAAATCTAAACGTACTTTAAGATGTTATCTTAATCTTAATTCCGCCAAATTCCTCATTTAACGACGTTTACAAGAAATCTAAATATATCACGTAGTTTATATGCGATTAAGTAGTTTTTTCGCTTTCGTTTTCATTTGTAATTTAATTTCATTGATTAAATATTTAATGTTTGTTTGTACAGCAAAAGTCTTGGAAAATTAGTTTTAAGTATTTGAAGTTAGTTAACATTCAGAGGAAAATTGATTTTGGATACTTTGTTAATTTTAATAATTTTATTTTTTGGTAACTATAACCATTGTTACAATACTTATTTCCATAACGAATATATGGATAATAGGACCTGAGAACCAGACCTGGGTACCGCCCGCCATCGCCCCCTTGGATTTAATGAATTTGCGTTTTATTGTGACCTTGTATATTTCCGTAAATTTATATATAAAACCTTCATTAGGAATGATTAATAAAATTATGTTCGGTAGTTTCCAAGTTCATCTCGTTGATAGATAACCGCATTGTTTAATATGTATTTACCTATAAAATCCTAGATAAATAATTATTATATATCATAGCGACGCAGTATTGTCCTAGTGGCTTCATTAACTCATCCATGGTTCGATCCCCAATTGTGCACCAATGGACTTTCTGTTTATGTGCGCATTTAACATCCACGAACAGCGAATGAAAACATCGTGAGGAAACTGGCTTGACTTAGACCGAAAAATTTTAAAAGCGTGTGTCAAGCAGAGGAGGCTCCCCTACTTGCCTATTTGATTGACAAATGATCGTGAAACAGAAATCTGACGACTAGACCTAAAGAGGTTGTAGCAACTGCTTTATTTATTTATATCATAGATATCGACACAGGAACATTAATGCCCGATTAGGGACATACTTAAAAAAAAAATGTGGACTGTTTTCTTTTGAATTGTATTTACGGTTGTTCAGTAACGATGATAAATATGCAATTATTGTCTATGGTTTTCTTGCTTCTAAGTTCTTCGATTGTCATAAAGATTATCCCTTACATAAAGATCCGATTTATCTCAAACGTGGTACAACTTAAAATTAACACGTAAAAGCCTGGGAACAAGTAGCTAAGTGATACGTGACGATAATGAACAGCCTTCACCTTTAACTTGGCCACAATTGAATCGCCACGAATGCTAAACAATGATAAGTACCGGCTATATGTTTGCAAGCAAAATATATATAGAGCAGTGTTGAACTAGTCGCATACGGCTCTTACCCCAGAGTACTTGAGTTACTTCCTTTACATGTTCGCTTCGAGTTCTCTCAATGTCGTCATCCTTTGTGTTTCCACAAAATTCATTCAGATCGGAATGGCTGACGGTATCGCTAATGGAAGTTAAAGAGTTAGAGCCCTTCTCGTATAGCTAAACTGACCGACAACACGAGAATCATAGACACATCGATCTGTTAGGCATAAAAGTCTGATCATGTCTGTAAAAGAATCTTCAGAGGCCTTGGCCTTGGAGACCCAATTAGGATTTTGTTACCACTGAATTGTTATTATTTAAGATTTTTAAATGATTACAATTTTAGTTATTATATTTAACTTAGATATTCCAATAAAAATACAATCAGAGCAGATGGTCGGTTCCCAAGGGAGGATAGCAGGGAATCGCAGAGGCTTTTGGATGTGGACGGAGGCTTGCGAAGCCGCGGTAGGCCAAAGTTACGTTGTTTGGAAAACTGCGAACTGGAAGTAAAAAGCAGAGAATGGGGCCGCCGTTTTGACATACAAGGCATAGCGACAAATTCTAAGCGAGTCTAAGAAGTAATCTATTCCTAGTCCATCAGAGTAACCTGTGACAAGTCTGTGACGGATTAATTTACCTAAAAGCAACAGTTATGTTGTTATTGTACAGAGATTAAGATTACAGTTACTTTAACCGTTAGTTAAGGTTAGTTTTATTGGGCTCATAATTAAGATTGTTGTAAATTTCAACTGTTCGTAAAAACCATCGTAAAATGTTAAACTGTTTTCTATGTGTGTCATAAGTTCATGGTATTTGAATAGACACACACATACACATTAATTGTATATTTGGTACAACACAGAGAATGATTGTATTTATAGAGTCCAATCGTATAGTAGGTTTATCTGATTTTAATACCTTATACATTTCTAGAGCAGTGTTGGCCTAGTGGTTGTGTGAGACTCTTGCCCCTGAGGTCGTGGGTTCGATCCCCGGCTGTGCACCAATGGACTTTCTCTCTTTTTGCGCATTTAACATAAGCTCGATCGGTGAAGGAAATCATCGTGAGGAAACCATAGACCGAAAACGTCGACGGCGTGTTAGACACAGAAGACTGATCACCCACTTCCCTATTAGATTAACAAATTATCATAATCATACACAACAACCATATACACATACACACATCAACATGTACAACAAACTAAGGCCCAGAGCTAAAAAGGTTGTAGCGCCACTAATTTTTTACATTCCTAGTAGGCCCACGAATACGTTTTCGGTACGCTCTCAGGTCCATTGTACCAAAGTAATGTTTTTATTTATTAGAAGCCAATAGGTAGGTAAGAAGTTCGCTTGATGTTAATACCGTCGTCCACGGACACATTTTATAATGGTTGTCGGCTCTTTAAGAATTGGTATGCTGATCTTAAATTTCCTGTGAAATATGAATTCAGAAACATCATGCAAGCTTAGATTAGAAAGTGCATCGTTATCGTAAATTTTGACTTTATTGTGAAGCGAAGACAAGCATTTACGCTGAAGCATGTTTCATTCCACTTAATGTTCCGTCTGCGCTTGAACACAGTATGTCAAACTTCAAATAGGAAAATTTACAGCTGATTAGAATATAATACGGACCTTCAGAGTGAAATGGAGCGAATCGAGACTTTGCTCGAACCCTTGTTATCCCGTATTTCGAAATCTTTCTAAATTACCATATAAAACAAAAACTATAACGCGCTATTAATTTCACACATGTTACAAGTAGAAAATCAGATACTTAAGAAAATATGTTATACAAAGGATATGTGTGAAAATGACATGACAGAAGCCGCAGCGCCAACCGCAACCAGATCCATGCAACTTCCTCACAGTCGAGTTGCCCTCAAGAAAACTCAAGGGATGAGTGTTTTTGAAAAAGTCGCATGGGTCCGCCAAGCATCCGCGAATATACACTGTAAATACATAATTATGTATGAATAAAGAAAATAATAACGTTAAAGTCAAAGTCAAAGTAAAAATCATTTATTCATATAGGTAACACAATGTACACTTATGAACATCAATAAAAAAGAAATATACACTAAATACTTCTAATTTTTACATTTTTGCACGCACTTACATTCTCGTGGGAACAACACGCAAATTCATAGACGAAATAGCTAACATCACTGCATACACGAATTCAAGTGCGACCAGTCACCAGAAGTAGCACCCGTTCACGAGTATCACGCATGGCCAGCCATCGGCCCCCTCGCCATATTTTAGGGAGAGAGACAACCTGACGCATGGACGCCGCCACCAGCAATGACATTTAAGCGAGCATGACGATCCTTGAAATGGGAACTTGGCTACATAAGAATAATAATAGAAAACAACACAGCAAAGTTGCTAAAACAACTGAGCTTATACTGATTTAGTATTATGAATTAAGTGGTTAATATTAAATTATTGACATTTAAATAATTAAACCTAATACGTTTATATACGTATGTATAAATACTAGTTTCCTATGAACGAGCAGCTCATGATTCATACCCATTCAAGTCTAATTCAACGGTATTTCGAATTCCAATAGATTTTCAAATGAACAATGCGATATAATTTATTGTCCGCGAGACAACCCTAGGTCACAACCACTTGCAAAACTTATAACGGATTTAACAAATATCTATGTTGATAATCACATTTCTCTATAAACAAGTAGGTGAATACCAGCAATTTTTAAATTCCTCATTTTTGTTTGCTTGAAATGGTAATAATTGAAAATTATAAATTCCGTTATTATGCACTTAGTCTATGTTAGTAATTGTTATTGCCATTACTTCGTGTTCTGCAGTACCACTTTTGAGTAAAGGTCTCGCTTTTAATGATATTTTCTGTAAATATCTCTGGGCTTTCCCTTATTAAAGCAGCAGAAAGCTGGCAATACCGAGCTTAATAGTTTAAAAATCATTTCAAAAAATATGAACGGACAAGAGAAACTTGCT
Organism: Pieris brassicae; assembly: GCF_905147105.1. NCBI lineage: Eukaryota > Metazoa > Arthropoda > Insecta > Lepidoptera > Pieridae > Pieris > Pieris brassicae. The sequence goes on along the minus strand of NC_059674.1, from coordinate 9,539,637 downwards.
TCTTCCATAGGTCCTTATTCCTTCTATTTCGTTATAAATACTAATAAAACCAGGCAAAATACGTGTAGATAAGTCTGGCTACTTGTAAATTGGTCTCAACCACGCAATGATAACGATTAACATGGAACTGTCGTGGCTATTACCAGGATAATCAGAATATAAAAATACTAATCTAGGAACGAGTATAATTTGTACCCGTACAACAAGGTAATGTGTTTTGCTTAGATATCGTGAATTATACTAAAGAATGAGTCCGAAATTCAATTTTCAATTTAGAATTATAAACGAAAACATCGAATCGGATTTTAAATATAGAAAAAGCGTTGGGTAAAAAAAACTTATAATAAATTATATTATTATTAATCGATATTCATAAATTAATGTAAATTAAATAAAAGTTGATTCATCCAAAATATTATAAAGCTTTCGATAACAATTTTCACCAGACTCAATTAATGTATCAGATTTTCTTTAGGTCTGGGCCTCAGATTTTTACAACTAATCTAATGAGCAAGTAGATGATTAGCCTCCTGTGACTCACGTCGTCGGTTTTTGGGCCGGTTTCCTCAGGATGGTTCACCGTCTGAGCGAATGTTAAATACGTACATAGAAAGAAAGTTCATTGGCGCACAGCCGGGGATTGAACCTACGATCTCAGGGATGAGAGTCGCACGCTAAAGCTAACACTGCTTTTATTTCATTAATATTATAATTAATTAAGATTCGTCCATTTATGGGTCGAAAAATCCAGTGAAGCTACAAGCTACAACCAGGTTTCAGATTTCTTTATTGATTATTTTTCTAGAGTATGTGGTCCTTCACATGACTGTTTGCCGATGTTCCCCTTCACCGGCCGGTTAATAGATATAAAAATCTTTTGGTACATAGGACGAATTCCTACTAACTTCTCATATTACTCATCCTTAGTCATTCAACGTAAATCAAAGTAAGAATTAGATGTATTTTAAACTCTTGCACGATTTTTAGCTTTTAACAAGACAGCTTTATGGCTTTTCGCAATGGTAGCGGATCTATTATCGCAATTTACATAGAAATCGTTGGTATTAGAAACTGAATATTTTAATTAACTATGAATTTATTATGACACTTTCATCTGTTGTCGACATCGTGATGAAGTGCTAGTTTATTCTACAGCAATTGCTCATAATGACGGATGTATAACGATACCTTATATTAGGAGTGGATTTTCCAAAGGATTTTTAGTCAAGGTTTTATATGACTTCGGGTAAGGTTAGGTCGGTAAGTTTATATGACCAGTTTAATAAGCGTATTATTGGTAAATATAATATATTATTGTAGACTATGAGGATTTATGACGGTATTTTTTGTATGAAATTTAATGATCTAAAATATATTTCTTTAATTTTGTATTTATTAAGAAAGATTTACAGCTTATAACTCACTAACAAAATATAAAGTTTTACGCCATTTAACAAATCTTTACCTTATAATACTTAACTGGATTGGTAATAATAAATTCATTTTAATTCAACTCTCTATATATCAAAGAAAATTATAAACTAAATAAAAATTCGTCGAGGAACACTTAATGTTGTATAACTTACAGTTTTAAGCAACAATTTATTCAGATAAAATCAGATGTCAGAGCTTATTTGTTAACATTACCCTAACTATAAATCTGTCTATGTCTATGTCTAAGACGTTAAAATTCATATTTTTTAGCGTCTTATTATACACGTATAGGTCTACAAAATGAGCTTAAATCTTATTTTTACAATAGTAATTAAGGCGGAGGCATAATGGCTAAGATGAATTGAATCATGATGAAGTCAATGAATTCTCGATGTCTTTGAGGTAAGGCTGTGAGCGGCTGTAAGGCTGTGTCTTGGTCTAACACGGTTATAGTATGAGACGTTATGGACCCTTTTATACATGAGCCAATAAGACAAAAATTCACACGGGTTTTAATAAAAACTATAATTAAATAATTAGATGTTGATTAAAGGAATAAAATATTTCGTCAGATGTGTAATGGCGAGCTTTCGTAAGCTGCGAAGGTAAAACTTAAGTGTAAAACTAATGATTCAATAATGATTTATCCACACGACCACAGTCTACAAACTAAAGTACCAGAAACTGCGCTTACAATGACAAATTTCATGGATCGATCTTTTGTGGCTTAACCTTTGTTTTGACTGTCAATTGATTCGAATCTGGGTCTTTAATGAACAGAAAATACTAATGATGTCCGTTTATAATGTATTAATACGTAAAAACTGAAGAAAATTTATGACTTTCATAAGTTTTTGTTTGAGCTACATAGACTTGGCTGCAAACATTGCTCGTAGAATCTTAGACTTTGTTCAGTTCAGTCTAAAGTTAAAGTAAAAGTTATCCACGATTATCAGCTTCGAAAGAAGCTGGCACAATGAAAAAAATAATTAAACTTATTAAAGTGTGCAAAACTGTAACTGCATTACACTGTGTAGCTGTTGACATTATGACGAGGCCGACAAGTAACATGTTATTGTAACATTAAGAGCAACCTTAAGGCTTTGATACAATAATTACCTTACGACATTCCTAAAGTCATCATGCGAATTATAAACAATTAAAATTAAGAAACTATTAGAGGAACCACCCGTCCGGGCTTAGATTGAAATTAATAAAAAATAATTTTGTTTTGACTTAGAGAGAGCAATATCTCTAGATATTTGAATAATAAAAAATAATATTGTTGATAGGATTTCTTTAGGTTTTTTTTTGTATTGTAAATTAAGTTTTGCAATTGTTTACAATATCATTATTGTTAGAGAATTTGATTTGCCGTATGAGGCTGCCGGTTGTACCATGATTTTTAAGTTAACATTATTATTTATTTCCTGTGCGGAAGTAAATAAATGTAGGTTGTTTTTTTAATGTAACTTTAATAACACGTGTCCTTTTTTAACTTAATTACAGCTTATAACTGAGTACGAGTACATTTAGTTATATACTACAAAACAGATACATAACATAACAGCTTTATAATTTATATGTCAGGATTTTGGACTCTAAGGGTAAGTTTTAAAAACGAGACTGTAGTAATTGAAGTTCAACTTAACCTAGAATTTAAAATGACAAATTTGCGACGTTGTAAAGTTATGATAACTGCAGTCAGCATCAAAAGTTCGTTTAACGCGCTAAAGTAAAACCTCCATTCATTCATTTACATTGTTTTGCCGGGTAGTAATAGGGTATAGTTCGTGGTACTTACATATGTTTTGGTCGTTATTGTGGTCACTGTAATTACAGTGAAACATATACTATTAAGAAGAATAATTAATATCAATAACTACTGCACATTCTTGTAGATGTACTATTCCTTTATTTGTAAGTTATTATTATAAATTGATAAACAAAAGAGTAACGTCCACTAACGACGTCTTTCGTCATAATTGTATGTGTTCTTTACCTTTTATTTTAATTTTAAATGGGCTCCAACCTGGTCAGTTGACTGGCAGATCACTCTGTAGTGCCAGTTGTGGCTGATACAAATAATTTTGTTGCGTATATAACCAATAAATATATACTTGACTTGACTTATCTTATTCATTTTAAGGTCTCTCCTGACACACGAACGTATATTGTAGCTACTTCATTTATGTTTACGTTTTTGACCTATGTGAGCCTCGCTATAACCGTCAGACATGATTGTACCTCAATGAACAAGTGGTAATTGTACACAAAGATAATTATCTTCTCCTTTAAGCCACCACTATGAGTGTAAAGAAAATAGCATTTTCTAAAAAAGTTAATTAACAAATCATTTTAAATTTTACAACATACTAAATCTACGCTAACAAATTCAAATTAATTTAGTATAATAGCCAATCGGACCCACAGATGTAGAGTGATTTGTCAATGGCGATCACGTAACTCTGGCGCACGATGAGGTCATGTCTACATTAGGACATGATTAAACCTACCTTAATATATACAAAGACAGGAAAAATAGGTTTTGATGAGAAAATATCAATCGCTTATTTGATAGTTTTCTTTCGGTTTTCAAATAATTAGTTAATTATATTTTTATTATTGCTTTTCTAAGTCTGATTTAGAGTATTTGTTCTGCCGTGTATTTATTTATGTACAAAATAGTAGTAATAAAATATAAAAAAATGTAAACACTATCGTATTAGAGCTATAAAGATTATTGTTGTCTTGTCCCATGTTTTTATTAAGAAATATACACATTTCTTCTATTTCTTTTGTTTCTCACGTTGTCACTTCTTTTGCCTTGTATTCTGTACGTACCCATATTTTCTAAGAAATTCTTTAATTGCTGTATTACTTTTAAGTTTCATTGGCATCTTTATTGGATGAACAAAAAATTCACGCAGCACAATATATAATTAACTTACAAAATATGGTTGATGATGGTTGATGTAGCCTAAAATGGAGGAATAACTCTCTATCAAAGTATTTTATTTTATAAGATGCCTGTAAAGGTTAGCAACTATGTGACATCTTGAAACAATTAAGCATAATAATTAACGTAATTGTACTATATAGCATATACATATTATTCTAGGTAAGCAGCAGTGTGATATATATTAAAATAAAACTTTAGGGTCCACTTATAACTATAGTAAAAGCAGGTGGTGACAGATGGTGACCAGCGACCCGAAACGAACAACAGTTCCTCATCGTTTAATGTACGGTACCGATCGCTTTTTGTTTAAAAGTTTTTCTATAATTTGACGTCACTTGTGCGAAAGATCACGTCATTACCTCCTCTAGCTCTCCCATATAGTGCAGATATGCTTTCTAAATATTCTTACTTTACTTTACCACTGGGTGAAACTTTTTGGTATATAATAGAGAGCCTCAAGGAGAAAAAAAGGAGAAAAAGCAATGAAAACCCTACAACTTTCGTAGGGTTAACTACGACAAATTTCGTATAAAAAGAAAGATGTATACAATATTGTCCCTAGTTTAAGAAGTTTCAAAAACAAATAAATATATGTCTTTGAATAAGATATTAACCAAAACTTGTGTGTTTTCATAGTTTATACTTTTATATTAAAAAAAAAACATTATTATTTCTAACGGGTTACCAGTCAACCAAAATGTCAAAAACTATAAATTCTCTACATAACTATACTCACTGAAATACATTTTAATACTTCAATATTAACAAAATCATATTAATTGCTAAAATATTTTTGACGAATTCCAAAGGTTTATGAGCTCATGCCTACTTGAATTCTCCATGTCTGATTAGACGACATAACGCGGGAAAATTATACTGGAATAATAAAAACATTATTTCCAGCATACAAGTTGAAAAACAATGGAACTAGACTTTAAACTTAAACGTATCTATGTAAAGTAACTACAGACACTTAAATGTATTTAAAGTTATTCAAATAAAAATAACTTACCAATTATTTAATTACAGATAGTACTTCCACAATAATCACTGTCACAACACTTGTCGTATTCGAATTTTAAATTCGATCAAATACTTTTTGGTTCGATATTTTTACCGCGTGAACACTGCACACGTTCGTACCCGCGCACGGCGCTGGTATGTACTGTCAGCGTTGTGGTGGGAGCGTAATTGTGGTAGGCTTTGTCTTGAACCTGACTTAGTTTCAAATGCCTGGAAAATAGAGTTATTAAAAATAGATTTCCTATAGGCAGGTATGAACAGGAAGTCTTAAATGGGAGGTCCTGTTGGAGTCTCAACGTAGACAATGTATGGAAGTTATTTAAAAATATATATATATACATTTCAAACTTTGCGATAATTATTATATAATAGTATATTAAAAGAAATAATTGAATGTATTTGTTTGCATATGTAGGACTTGGTGTAACAATTTATTTACAGGTATAAAGATTAAAAGAAACTTTACTTATAGACATACTTAATTTTAATATCTTAGCTTAGCAAAAACATACAAATCCAATATTTATTGCAAATATAGAGTATTTCTGTATACCAAAACTTTTGATTAGGTCATTCTTATAATAAACTGAATATTCCTATTCTGTCAAAGATTACAAAGTCATGATTTGCACATATAATATATTAATATCTATTAGTTGATTATTCATAATGTTTGGTTTTCGCTTGTTTAAATGTAACGCCTGCATAACATATTTATGTTAACAAAAATATTAATTTCAACTATTGCTCACAACTTTTATTCAGGCGTTATAAATTTACTAATTCTAAAAAATCTCCAAGCGGTATAAACACGAATTTATTATATTAACATAACTCGACATTTCATATGATTGACAGCAGTTCTGGTATGTGAGAATATGAGTAATACTATCGGTAGGAGAAGATAAAAATGAGAATTAAATGTAGTAATAAAACAGTTCTGCTTCATACTATCTTCATTTTGATCGAAAATTATATCAGTTTGTGCGGGTTAAAGACATCCATTAGGTAGATAAATACTATTTAAAAAATACTTTAATAATCACTAAAATATAATTACGACATTAAAATAAGCATATAACAATACTAACTTTACATAAGTTGAACTATGTGGAATGTGTGATATTCAAAGTATTATGCGGGTAATTCAGTTTTGTTGTAATTCATCGCTATATACAAAACAACTCCTAGCGGCTGGCGAGGCTAGAGGCTGAACGAATTTAGATGCATTTTTCACAGATGCTTTGAGGTACGTCTGCCCGCTTATGACGTTCCAACTTTTTTTAATGTAACGGGAGACAAACGGGCAGAAGATATTGATATAATTTATAGTGTGATTTCTGAGAAAGGGAAAATCTTTATAAGTTAATGTAAGTAAATGGCCTGAAATATAATTATTACTGAAGAAGTCATAAACATCACGAAATCTAAATTTAAGATTCGAAATAAAACTACTAATATCAAACCACCATTGCTGTTTGATTTGATTTCTTTATACTAATTCCAAACTAATGGAAAAAAGCTGCTAGCAACATTTGTGTAATTTTGTTAATTTTTATATCTCTAACAGGAAAAACTTGAAAGAAATAAAGATTAGACGATTACCAAGTAGGTCTTGGTTAAAAAAGTTGTTAATATTACATTACTATGCAGATATGTTATCTCGGAAGTATATAGGTTCAATAACGTTTTTTTTTCCATACAGATTGTATAATGTATTTTTATTTTGTACTGTTTTTAGGCTTATGCTTTGCCCAGAATAATGATGTGATAGAAATAACTGATTTAATAAGTGCCATTCAGCAGGAGATAAAGGATTCCATTGAGGAGTGTAAGTTTTTATAGATATTTGGACGATAAATGTAATTGTATTTAAAATTCCAAGATATATAGGGATGTCTTCCGATTCAAATTTATTGACGTGGAATACACTTATTACCTGGATCTAATATTCCATAACAAACATATTTTATTTTTATGTATAACAACGCTATCAAATCAAAATCACCTAAATTTCGGGCGAAAACCAAAAACTGCGTACAAATGTCTTATTTAGATTTTCAGTAACTATTTTAGTATATACACAAATTATTTTTACGATTATTCTGTCTCTGGTAAGGAATTCTTCTCTTAGCAACATTTTTTACAAAACGTACGCCGTTTCATCATATAAATTTTATACATGAAACGACATATTATACGGAAAAAATCAACTCAATTAGAGTGTTAGTGGCTTTCAAGGTTGGTTAGTGGTTTACAACCGTGATGTATATGTGAAACCAGCGCGTTTGAGACCTAAAAGTGGTGGATATTAATCAAAATTCATTTATTCAGTCGAATCACTTTGAATTGTCAACTCTACCGCCTGTTCGGAATCGCGACCAGCACACAAGGAGAAAGGCAGGAACCTCGAGCTAGTTTTTTTCTTTTTTGATCGTCTTAAGTTATTTACAATGCTTATTTTAGTTACAGTTAAATTAAATTAAATATCTGGAGAAAATTATTGTTAACTCCAAGCTTCCTTATCTTCTAGGTAATCCGATATTTTACAATAAGCTTTCCTAGAGAGATTCTGTTTTATAGTTTTCTTAAATTTATTATTTGACACATCTACCACATCACTTGGGAGTTTATTATAGAAGCCTACAGTTTGACCGATGAATTATTTATTAACTTATTGAGCCTAGTTGTGGGAACACCGAGTTTGTTTCTATTTCTAGTGTTATTAATATGATTGTCACAATAAGCAACGCTAATAATAATGGCCATATAAACAAATGATTATGGTATAGATACAAAAATCTAGGTCTTCAAGCTTTAAACGCCTTTTTTCTATATATCTAATTGCTGTATCTTTGATTTCATGTATAATTTGCAATATGAGAAAAGCACGAAGCAAGCAAGTTGTTATTGGACTTAGTATTACAATAATATATAATTTAAAATGTTTAGTTAATATCTATGATTTAATATTTTAAAGCGTCAATCGGAAAGGCGGAAAGCATTGGCCGATGTATTTTCCCGCCTTTTCTTGAAGGATACTGTTTATACCATAAACAATTTCGCACTAGCATTGTATTCGTGACATTGAATTAGTTTGGACGTACAGTCCCATTGTCGAGGAAAAGTAGACTACCTCAAAAATACGCAAATATAAAAGGTTTTATAATCTAATAATGGTATCAGTTCTGTGGTTATGTTTATTGTGGATTGACAATGTGTGGACCGAGAACAGTACTAAAGAATTGGAGGGGTACCCATCCGGATATTTGGCTGATTGTAAGTGTGCTTGACCTTAGAAACGTGAAATTGATGGATTTTTTTTGTTTATTTTAAATAAAGTGACAGGTACGTATGTTTTCGCTTTAAATACACAAATAAATAATTGTATTAAATTCTTATAATAGTAATTTATTCTTTTTAATTTAAATATATTATTTTCCTTCTTAAATAATTAAGAGTGATTATATTCATTGGTAGCAAAGAGAAGAATCGAATCATAGTTTATCGGTATTTCGTATGGTGCTAATTTGTAGATAATAGAAAAAAGTATGTCAAGAATTCTAGTTACTAAAAGCCCAATATTATTTCTGATATATTAAAATACTTTTGTTCGATTACTTAAAGTTGAAGTCCGGTACTGGTTTACAACTAACACTATCATAACAAATAAACATACAATATTTTATATTCGAATATCTGTAAGTGATAACGACAACAAATTATTTAACGGTTATAGTATATACATTAATAAGTTATTTATAATTATTTAAGTATATGAATAATTTAGTTTATATCTATTTGGTTATATTTGGTTTGGTTAACTGTTAAGTTTCTTTTGTATAAATTCACAATTTTAGTAACCATTTTTTTAAATAACTTTTTTCATATAGATAAACAAGTACCTACATTCTACCTATGAACGTCAACAGTAAAGATGTTAAAAGATTCTAAAATAACATTTACTACCAGTTCGCAAGTCAAGACCGTAGTGCGGACAAAAAGGACTGGCAAAAAAAATACTCTCCGCCACTCTTTTTAATCGGCAAGTGTCGAGTCATACAAATTGTTTGAGCTGGACCATGAAATGATCCTAATCGTTAGGATATCCTAATGTAATTGACGATTATCTAATAATTTAAATAATCATCAAATTTATAAACACACTCATATGTTTTTCCCTAAATAAGCTACCTAAATAAACTCTTTTTGATCCGGACTAAGACGATATAAATAAAAATTACATATACTTTTTACGAGCTATAATTTTAATGTCAATTGGCCGCTCGTTCATGGGTGTCAGGTGAAAGCGATTTAAAATCATTTAAATTCTACAAACGTAGTGTCGTAACTGTAACTCAAATTCCTATAATCACAGGACAATTCATACAATCCGCCCTAGTTTTTCACATTATACTTGCTATTCATATTCCCGCATTTTAAAGTGTGATGGAAAAAATTATTTATTATAGAAATACATACATTATCGTTACAGACTTTGCCAATAAAATAAGGTCGAGCGAAAAAAACGAAATTTAAATTCACTCTGCGAATATATAAATGTGTCGATAGTGTCGAAGACAGCATTCAGTAGGCACAACATCTTTGACAACCGGGATCTGTGAAACAGACTCGTTCTGGCCCTTGGTCTCGCAAATAACCTAGACCTTCGCCCTCGCACTTATCCTATAGTTACAAAGAAACCCCTCGGTCGTTTATTTGTTCAGGACCCACACACAACCCCTACTTCTTCTATCTGCCCTATGTCAATAAATCCTGGCTAAGGCAGCCGCTTTGATGTGCCAGGCGGCAGTTCCTGCAATAACACACGCTGTCTCGCAAGAGACGGTGCAATACGCCCTAGCCACCCGTATAGCCATCACCCGTTGCGAATGTCTCAGAATCGCCCGGATCACACCTACAAATAACCGGCGACACCCCGCACTCGGCCCACCAAGATTTGGCATTAAACGGCACAGTGCCATAGCCGTGGTAGCGAGCTCCGGGGCAAGTGCCGCAAAGTGATCCTTAAGTGTCCATCGAGAATCGAGGACAAACCCGAGATACATTAGAGTGGGGCTTACTCTTATGAGCACACCGCATACGACCAATTTTTTACCATCAGGAGGGATTTGAACATCCCTAAACAACCGCCAACGAACTTAACTCGGCCAGTGATTTTAAAACAATGCAAATGACCTTGTATAATCGTGGAAATCTGGTGATGAATATGAGCTTGTAAAGAAAATGTAAAGGTACTTAGTAAATAAACTTAAGGAACAAATATTGTAAGAAAACAACTGTTAAAATGTTTACCGAAGATAAATCATCCAAGGCTTTGTCCCCATACAAAGAAAGATCTTTGTTAAGTCCCGATGACGTCAAGTAAAAGCTAATACCTAAATTGTCTACATTGTCTTCGAAATAGGATTTTTGGTAAATTTTGTAGAAGCGCTGCTTTGCTACTTTTCAAAATAGATAAAATAAATACTTATTTTATCTATTATTTACTTAATAGATTTTTTGCGAACAAAATGTATACACATTTTATTCGCAAAAAATCTTTAAAAGAAATTCCTGAATGTTATAGTTTACTAGCTGACCCGGCAAACGTCATTTTGCCAGGTATATTATTTCCAGGAAACATTTTTTTAGTTCAATAAAAATAACCTATCTACTATAAGAAAATAGGGTTTGATCGTAGAGGGTGATATTTAAGGGTTTTTGTATGCTGTATCATAAAAAAAATAAATACAAAAAAATGTGTCAAAAAGAAGATTTTTGGGGTGGACACCCCTTATCATTGGGAGTTTGAATATATATATTTGATAGTAGCCGATTCTCAGACTTACTGAATATGCACAAAAAATTTCATATGCATCGGTCGAGCCGTTTCGGAGGAGTATGGGAACGAACATTGTGACACGAGAATTTTATATATTAGATATATTGCAAGCTGTGACTAACTTAAAAAAAATCTTTCCAGGTCCAGGATCAAACAAAGAAGCCATAATCACCAAGAAGAGTCTGAAATATTTGACTATAACAGTGGACAATGGTCTCAGCGGTAGAAGAAGAAAATACAATTATTATGAAACAAGCGAATTAGCGCGAGATCCCGACTTAGACTTTAGCAAGAAAACAATGTTGTATGTTGGAGGATATTTGGACAGTCCGAGTTTCATGTTTGCATCAACTATAGCCCTTATTTATAGAGAGCTAGGTTATAATACACTTTTATTGGACACAAATACCTTCACCACTATGGAATATCCTAGGTAAGGTAATTTGGATATGGTTTAACGTTTAAAAATTGTATTTGTATAATATCTGGGGCACGGCAGTGCGTACAGTAGAGTAAAAAAGCGTCACGGCCGTAGCATCCTTTTCTCAAAGCAGTTCAAGACAGATCGACTCCTATAGCTTCGTTGTTGATTAAATTAGAAGCCTGGATACCTACCTACCGGTTACCTAGCAGGGATTGTATAAACACGGTATATTTAAAATTTCAATCAATTTGAACCAGTACTTTAAGAATGATAACTAAATAGTTAAATTATTTAATTTTGCCAATCACTCACTGACCGACCGATCATTACAGACTCTAAGGCTCTTCTACCGGTCATAAAAGCTTCAAATTTAGAATACAATTAGTGTTTTAATCAAAGAATAAAATATTTTGCAATTTTAGTCCACTTTTCTAGATACACACAGATAAGAGCAGTGTTGGTCTAGTGGATTCAGCGCGCGATGCTCATCCCTGAGGTCGTAGGTTCGATCCCCGGGTGTGCACATTTTCTTTCTATGTGCGCATTTTACATTCGCGTGCGTGCGTCAGGCACAGAAGGCTGATCACCTACTTGCAAAACAAATTTACAAATGATCTGGATACAGAAATCTAAAGCCCAGACCTAAAAAGGTTGTAGCGCCATTGATTTTTTTCTAGATGCACAAAAGATTTAAAACAAAAAGAATTGTAATATTGATATGGTCACTATAACATGATAGGTTAGCTAATTACGTAATAACGACAGTCTCTACATCCAAATTTGAGAGGCGTCATAAATTCACCGACTTGGTATTGGTATGTACCAATGGATCTCCCAACTTTTTACAGAATAAGAAGTAAGTTGCGAGACTTATTTTTTTAGAAGTTATGGTTTTAATGGCATAATAAGTTTTCGCGAGAAATAGAAAACGATTCTTCAGAGAAGCCACGAGAGTGTTTTTTTTTTAAATAAACTAACTCCTTTCTGCTCATCGGTTATAAGCAGAGTGTTAGATTAGGGGCTTCATAAATTAACAACGTCATTCTTATTACATTATCATTCCTTAAATATAAAAATTTGAAATCATTTTTGGGAGCCCATAACTATAGCTTACGGTCTTCCGAAAACTATACCCTTGAAATCCTTTCTTGGCGATTCCTTTAAGGTCTCTGCAGTTAGGCTATGGAATTCATTTCCCGTCCCTATTCGCTTAGCTCCTTCTCTATTTTCCTTTAAATTTATTCTGTACAAACATTACCTGTCCACATCGTATCCCTTACTTTCTTACTACTAACTGACGTAAGACTTATCTTTCCTGTTTAGTTTTGTCTTAATAACTATGTATAACATGTATTTTTGTATTTCTTGCCTATCTTATGTATTTTAATTTTTTTTTCTTTACTCTCAGAGCCTCACCTGGAAGAGATCGCTCGAAAGCGATAAGGCCGCCAGTTGCACTCCTTTTGATTTAATTATGTTCATTTATATTGTTATCATGTTTTTTATATTGTAATGTAACGAAGTGTTAATAAGTAAATTGTCACATTTCAGAGCTGCGCGATTCATGCGTCCAGTGGGGAAGCATACAGCCAAAATGTTAGCTGACCTGACCCAGGAAGGCCTAGATCCAAAAAAGTTGGAGCTGATAGGTCTAAGTCTCGGAGCACAAACTGCAAGCTTGATAGCCAAAAATTACGAACTACTTACAGGTGTAAAAATATCCCGGCTCACTGGCTTAGATCCAGCAGGACCTTGCTTCAGAAACCTCGGCCCAGAAGACAGGATCGATAAAAGCGATGCTGATTTCGTGGATATTATAGCGACGAATATTGACGGGTATGGAATGGCAGCTCCGGTGGGACACGTAAATTTTTACGTCAACGGTGGAGAGTACCAGCCGGGCGACGTTTTGTGGACATTTTGTAATATACTCTGTAGCCATATACGGTCGTTCACAATATGGTTATCTGCATTGCGGAATCCCCATTCGTTCGTCGGTCTCCAGTGCGACTCAGTGCAGCAAGCGAGAGAAAAGCTGTGTTACGACCGAGACCCAATCGTAACAAATGTGTTGGGATTGAATTCTGATAGAAGTCAGCATGGTATATTCTACTTGAACACGGATAATAAGTATCCATATTTTTTGGGAGAAAAGGGCCTTTTAAAGGAGAACGACTTCTTATTATCTCAAACTAAAGCCTTGAATAAACAAAATGTGATCAAAATGAAGTAGACAATTGGTGTTGATTAAACATTTATTCTTCGAGGCGTATAGTTAAGAATGGGTTAGTGATTTTTAACGTTAAATTTTTTGACGTAACAACACCTTATGCACGCCGGCTTCACGCACAAGAACGCATGACTCCTTGTCCCGTTACGCTCATAGTACGCTTGCGCCGCATCTGTCTCTCTTTCACTCGACTGAACTATGCGTCCGAGGATCCTTCTTTGTATCCATACAAAATAGTGATAATTCCATAAAAGTGGATTTTATTCATAAAAGTATGCAATCATTTCATCAATGTTTTTTTATGACGCTGTGACGTTAAACTATCGTCCGTAAACTGACTTTAAACACAACCGGTGTTTATAAATAAGTTAAAAAATTTAATAAGATAAATCTATCCAAAAAAAATTGAAATTGTTATTTCTATTCCTTACCAATAATTCCCAAACAATTTGTAATATTTTGTATTAATATTTCACAAATATAATTGAAATTATTGTAGACATTTCATAAAATTTAACTTTTTAATATGTATATATTTTAAATGTATAATGTATAACTGGCAGACCCGACAGACGTCCTGTACACACATCTTAAATACAAAATTTCAAATTTGAAAAAACAAACAACATACATTACTACTAATTGTAAATAATCTGAACTATATAACTAATGGAATCCACTTAAAACTCAAAATAGGTCCACCAATTGCATTACGGCTTTGTCGGGGAAGATTCTATCGTCTTGGGTCGTGGCATTGTTAATTATATTATCTGCACGATAAGCTAATGACTTAATGTCCTATAACCCCTAGGTGGGGCAGAGGGCGTCCACAGTGAGTCTCCATCGCGTTCGGTCTTGAGCCTCGTGTTTCACCTCGCTCCAAGTCTTTCCGGCTCTCTTTGCCTCGTCCGCATCTGTTCGGCGCCAGGTTTGTTTGGGACGGCCACGCTTCCGCTTTCCTTGCGGATTTCAATCAAGCGCCTGCTTGGGAATATGATTGAGATCCCTTCGGAGTCTATGGCCTATCCAATTCCATTTGCGTCGCTTGATCTGCTGGCTGAACGGGGTTTCTCGACAGCGCTCCCAAAGTTGCTCGTTAGAGATCTTTTCAGGCCAGTAGATGTTCAGAATACGGCGAAGACAGCGGTTAACGAAGACTTGGAGTCGGTGCGAGATGTGTTTGGTGACCTTCCACGTTTCACACCCATAGAGCAGCACAGATTTGAGCGTGGTCAGCAATACTGTCAACCCACAACCTTCTGTCCTTTCGCGAGCTGCGATAGATTTTCTTACGAATCTCCCGATACTGCTGTCTGAGGTCGGCTTGTAGTAGTTCGTCGTTGGTTCCTAGCAGTTTTAGGTGGAGTTCCCTACGGTCGTTTATCAGCTGCCAAGTAGCTTGTGACATCCAATCCACGCGCGAGTGCTTAGTATGACCTAAGACAGAAGAGCTGGTCTCTGTGTAGGCCACTTTGATGCGTTTCCACTCTCCGTCTATTGAGTCATCGTCGGCGTGAAGTCCGGTGAAGCAGTTACGAAGTTCAAGCCTGAACCTGTTCAAAATTGAGTCGCGTTTCGGCTACAACCAGATGGTGGTCGCTGTCAATATCAGCGCCTCTTCGGTTTCGGACATCGAGGAGTGACGAGCGCCACTTCGAACTGATCGCAAGGTGGTCAATTTGGTTTTTCGTGGAGCCATCAGGGGAGTTCCATGTGTACTTATGTACATCTCTATGAATAAAAAGTGTCCCACCGATGGTCAGGTCATGGTGTTGGCAAAACTCTATAAACCGTTCACCATTCTCGTTCCGTACTCCGAGTCCATGTTTGCCCATGTTGCGCTCACAGTTACTGTTTTCGCTTCCCACTTTTGCGTTAAGGTCTCCCATGACGATCACAATATCTTGTTTCTTAATACCTTTAAGTGTGGCATTTAGAGCGTTGTAAAATGATAAGCTAATGGAAACTCAAAATAAACACATCATCAGATTAACTAAAAAACTTGTTTTTGTAAAATTTTCAATCATACATAACCATAGGTAACATTACGTTTAGCTGTAGCTGTGAAGGAGACTTCCCGTGTCAAGTATGTTCACAAACCAACAATGGGTATAGAGAGGCAGACGACGGATATGGCTCTGTTGGTACCGCATCCCGCCTAAGGCGATTGCTGGTGGTGCCTTGGGGTTTTAGCAATGCATTTCCCCAAGTAAAAAAAAGTCAGTTGTGTTTTCTTATACCATTTTTAACAATGAAACGGCTAGACTGATGTTTTGACTGATAAATTATTAGTTTTCTTGTTTGTTGCATTTTATTATACCTCGTTCTATGTCACGTTCCACGGAAACGGGATAAAATCGTGAATATTTACCAATTTTAAGTCAAATCATTTCAGCCGTTCTTGAGTTTATTAAGAGTGTAGCCAACACGACGTTCTTTTATATTGATAGATTTATCAAGGTGACAAGGTGGCACCACGTAAATACTAAAAACGCGAACTTCATAGTGTTTAATAAAATATAGAACAAATTAATAGACGATACATATTTTTAAGTTAAATCCTAAATTAAAACGTGTGATTTTCATAATGATAATGATTGTATTTTGTTTGTTTATTACCATTGTTAAGTGTGGGGACATAAAATAATACTAAAGTAGCGTTCCCAAAGGCAGGGTTTATCTATATTCATTTTAGAATTTTATGTTATTCATAAACATAACTACTTATTCCATAATAAACAAGCTGTGTCCAGTGCCATCTGTAGTTACAGCGTAAAACAATATTACGAGTTTGACTTCAGACAATTCGTTAGTAATATTTTCCGTAGTGCTTGTAATACACACTAGGTGGTGTAAAATTAAACAGACGTAACAAACGAAATATCGATGTGTGTAAGATAAAATGCTCGTATATATTATAAAATGTTTTAATTATTTTATTATATTTGAAAAAGTTCGTTTTTTTTATGATTTTAGATCTCATCTAAAAACAGTTGTATGTACTTCCACATCCTTTAAGAATAACGATACAAGAAATCGTATGAAGCATGTCATAATATTAGGTCCTTACATATGAAATTGGCGGTTTGATGGGAGGAACAAATGTCGAATATTTTAAAATATAATATATTAAATTAATCAAAGTATGAACCATTGTTTTCTATGCACTTTTGCCATCTCATAGGTAGTTCATTGATCCCTTTTTTGGGGTTAATTTTCGCTTGGGGCAGGATTTGGCTGGCTGGCCAGGATCCAACCATTGCGCTAAGCACTTCCGATTATCGTAAAGAATCCATTTTTCATCACAGGTAATGATTCGGTTTAAAATACCTTCATTATTGTGCCGGTTCAGTAATGTAACGCAGCAGTTGACGCGCGTTTGCAGGTTTGCTTCAGTCAATTCGTGAGGTACCCACCTTTCAGGCTTTTTATTCTTCCCAATTTGCTTCAAGTGAATTATAACAGTTTTATCACTAACACCGCAGCCTGCAGCTAACTCGGACGTGGTTTCCGATGGATCCGCTTCCATAATAGCCTTCAATACTTCATTATCATCTTGGGTCTCAAGCCGTCCACGGGGCTTGTTCTGCAGGTCGAAATTTCCAGAACGAAAACGTTCGAACCAAAAACGTACTGTGTTTTCTTTTGCAACATGACCGCCATACACATCATTCACCCTTCGAGTCGTTTCCGCAGCACTAGTCCCACGGCGGAACTCGTACTCGTAAATAATGCGATACTTTAAGTTTTCCATTTTGTAAAATGAGTGACGCAAACAAAGAAAAAAACAAATGAATGACGGTCATCGAAGCATAAATACATGAGTAAATAGGTGTACAAATTTGAAATTGAAATTCCTAACCAAAGAGGAGGTATTTGAGGTCAAAGTGGCCAGTACGACAAAACGCCAATTTCATATGTAAGGACCTAATATTATGTTAAAAATTTATACCAAATGTTAATTTTTTTTTCAATATATATGTGAAGAAAGTTTTAAATTTTGAAGAGTTAAATGATTATGAATGACATGTTGATTTCTAAGATACAATAATTGTTATTAGTAAAAATACTTTTATTGAGGAATACATTAATTTAAAGGTGTTTAATTTTATACAGTAACAGCTGCAAACGCAACTGCCAATTCAAGGAAAAAATATACTTCCTAAAGAATTTTAATATTTAATATATTTTATTTATTTTTACATATCTATCACGACAATAATACATGTAGTTCCTAAAGGTTGGTAGTAAGCGCGCAGCGCGCTTTTTAGCAAGGTATGTTAACTATTTACGAGCTTTTGTATGAATCGTCAGCTTACTTCCTACCTAGGTAACACTAAAAATGTTTAGAAAATTAAAAACGGCTTAATGTAGAATATTGCCAATACTTTTATTGTTTTTCGAAGTAATCTCTGTTCCTCTCTACACATCGTCGCATTCGAGGGAACCACCGAGAAAAGCAGTGGGCCCGTTCTACATTAGGGGCATTCTTCTAGGGCATTTCCTACGCTTTCACCGCATCTACAGGGGTCATAAAGCGAATACCTCGAATTTTATCTTCAGTTCTTGGGAATAAATGAAACTCGCAGGGCGCCAGGTAAGGGGTGTATGGCGGATGACTCATTATCTCGACACCTGCCATAGTCAAATATTCAACAGTCCGTTTTGCGGAGTGCACTGAAGCATTGTCGTGGTGAAGGATCCTGCTTCCAGGGCCCTGCTGTCGATTTTTTTCCAAAACAGGCAAAAAGCGATTGACATACCAGTCTGCAGTAACTGTCCTTCCATCTTCTAGCACAACTGTCGCGAAATGACCTTTCCGACCAAATAATGAGGCGATCATCTTTTTTCGTTGACTTCTTCCTTTCTTTACCGTTGGCCGATCCTCGAAAGGAAACACCCACTGAGCTGATTGTCTTTTGGTTTCGGGTTCGTAGCAATATATCCAGCTTTCACCACCTGTGACGATGTCAAATACAGCATTTGAGTCACCGCCGTTGAACATATCTAACATTTGGCGACACCAGTCCATGCGAAGGAGTTTCTGGTCATCGGTTAAAGTATGAGATATCCATCTGGTACAAAGCTTCGTGACGCCAAAATGTTCGTGTAATATTTTTTGAACTTGACTCATACCAATGCCTAGACACGTTCGTATCTGCTGATAGGTCACTCTCTTATCTTCCTCTATCATGCGTCGCACAGCACTGATGTTATCTTCAGTAGTCGCTGTTTAAGAACGTCTCTCATGCGGATCAACATTGAGATTGCTAAATGCTAATCGCAGCTTATCATAGCTTTGTTGTTGAGTAAGCCCATAACGAAAGTCATAATAAATCATTGACAGAAAATTTTCTCGCGTTAGGTTCATTTTCACGTGTAACAAGATTTTGAGATTTGCCGCCAATTCCCAAATGAATGCGATATAGTACAGTAGGTTACCAAGAAGTTCTAAAATTGAAATTCAAAAAAGTTTTCATTAGCAATGTTTCTAACTGGCCAGTTCTAAACATTTTCAGTGTTACCCACGTTTACATAGCCCAGACTATTAGATTATAATGATACTTAATAATGCTGACATTAATTTCTTTAAGAATCCTTCCCCGTATGCGACAAGATATTTACAATTGTCCATGTGCCTCGTACGAACACGAATTATCCGTTATTCGGCAATGTTTAGGGTTTTTGCTACTAAACTTTATAAAGATGTAGCCATTTTTCACCTTACCAAAGAAGATGTAAGGAAATATTTTAACAAGCGGGATAACTTTCACTGTATGTACGATTTTTTTGATTCTTTAAAGTATTATGTTGTAGTGTTTCCTGTATTTTGTTTAAAAATGTAATGTGTTTGTATATTGTCTAAGAGTTCATTTTTATAATACGTATATGTTGCTGTAAGATTACTTATAAATAAATGACAAAATTGTTGGTAAATGCAACAATACATATAGCATGGAGCACGATAATCTCGACGGAACAAAGAAGCAGGAGAGAAGGTATAAATAAATTAAATGGACCCAGGATTTACCCATTTTGAGTTACGGGACTTCTAACAGACACCCGGCCTAATGTATGACCAATTGAACTACCGAACCGCATCAAACGATTTAAAAATTTGCAATTATCGTACTAAGAGGTCAGCAGTAAAAAATCTCTGAGCAGCTGTTTACCTGAGCCATTTCTTTGTTCTTAAATGCATTATTATGCAAATTGACAATAGATGGCGTTCTACTTAAAGGGTCATGACCACAATGGCTATCGTAATTTGGACAAATATAGGGCTGGCAAATAAAAATAAATAAAATATCCATTTCGTAATTCATGACTTATGAATCACTAGATTTACGGCGAGACTTTTCACAATAGAAATAAAATTAAGGAAACTTAGTGTATTTGAAATATATAAATGATGCTATAATTATATGCTACCAAAAACATAACTTGTCAAAAACAGCAACGCAGTTTTTCTATACATGTAATAATAAGTCTGTCTATTCAGTGCCTACTTAGGAAACCTTCTGTTTTAAGTTAATACGTTATTAGTTAACCTAACATCTTATAGTCACCATATCAATATTACTTATATTCTTAACATAAGTAGGTATAATAATCTTAATTACTAACAATTAAAGATTAATTTCCTCGCTGTATTGCGATACATATTTGTTGATTACTATACAACAAATCACTTATATTTTTAATTTAATAATGTATTACGAGATAAAATATTTCCATGCGATGGCTGAGTCAATGTATTTATTCAAAAAAATTGTTATACTGATTATATCATATCACTATTACAAGTCGCGAGACAGATATTCCGTATATGAACGTGTGAGTTTTGTCATGATTATAAGATTATTAAAAGCATACCAGTTCTCCCGCAGTTTTCATCAGTCACTATTTAAAGAATAATGTATGCTATTTTGACAACCCTAGCCAAATAAACCGTCTCTATTCACATAATTTTGAATAGCACTTCCTTTATTCTTATTACGTAAGCAGTATGAGTTATTTTAAATATTTGAATAAGAGCTTAATTTTTTATCATTATAGGGTCAGTGAAGAATTCGTCCTGTTAAATGTATTGTTATGCTATTCGGCTTACATCTGGTAAAACTATTTAGATTGGCTTTGTTTGCGATAAAATAACTGCTGTTAATAAATAAAAATACACACTTTGCCGTTCCTCTTTTGAAGACACTCCCTAAAGCCACAGCCAACATCGGAATACTGGGCAGTGCCATACCCATTGACGTTTAGTTTCGCAGTCATTTGAAGAAGTAGTCTGGCGTACTCAGGAAGACTAGACAGTACTTCACTCCGGCCAACTTGCAACTGTATGAAGCGGAAATTCAGCCCCACGTGAAGAGTACATTTCTCACTGGGGCTTTTTGCAGCTCTTCAAATGGACCGTATTCAACGAAAAGCGGTTCCAAACGTCAACGACCGCTCACTCTCCTAGCTGCAGATAAATAGATGCTTTCTGCATTTTCTACTACATTTACCATGCATGGCATGGCAGTATTCAGAGAAGTTGTTTGGATCAGTACCTGCAGCTGAGTTTCATAGTCGGTCATCGAGGCAGAATACGAAATTTTACCCGTACCACCTCAACATCCGCTGTTCCATAGCTGAGCGTTTATCAAGGCAGTTTTCGCCCTGCACTAGTGAATATCATGCGGTATCATTTATATATATAATATCAGATGAACCTCCTGCCCGTGGTTCTATTAAAAAAAGAACTAGTTGCGCCAGCGCCGGCATTCTGTAACTCCCAATAACGATCGCTATATCAATGTTTACTGCCTTACTGTTATACCTAGGTAAGACTAAAAATGTTTAGAAAATTAAAAACGGTTAAATATAGAAAGTTGGCAATCATTTTACGTCTTTTGACTCTTACGTTCCATTCGATGGAACCACTGAGAAAAGCAGTGGGCCCATTCCTCCTTAGGGGTCTCGTCGATGGAATTTTCTTACGCTTTCCGAATACCTCAAATTTTATCTTTAGTTCTTGGGAATAAATGATGCCCGCAGGGTGCCAGGTCATGACTGTATGGCGGATGACTCATTATCTCGACACCTGCCAATGTTAAAAATTCAACAGTCCGTTTTGCGGAGTGCGCGGAAGCATTATCGTGGTGAAAGAGGATCCGGCTTCGAGGGCGTTGCTGTCGACTTTTTTCCAAGACTACAGGCTAAAAGCGATTGATATACCAGTCTAAAGAATGAGGCAATCATCGTTTTTCCTTGACCTTCCTTCATCCTTTCTTTATCTTAGTTGGCCGATCCTCGAAAGGAAACACCCACTGAGCTGATTGTCTTTTGGTTTCGGGTTCGTAGCAATATATTCAGCTTTCATCACCTGTGACGATGTCAAATATAGCATTTGAGTCACCGTCGTTGAACTTATCTAACATTTGGCGACACCAGTCCTTGCGAAAGTGTTTCTGGTCGTCGGTTAAAGTATGGGGAATCCATCTGGTACAAAGGTTCGAAATTTGAAATTCGAAAAGTTTTCATTTGCAATGTCTGTAACTGGCCAGTTCTAAACATTTTCAGTGTTACCCACGTATCAGGATATATATTGAGATAACCATATCCAAATTTCATACGTAAACTTTCTGAACCATTTCAGTCTGGTTTATGGTTTGGTGTTACCTGGTTTTACTTGAAAATGCATTATTTGTAAACGGTAGAAAAAATTAAAATCTCTGTCTTTTACTTAGACCAGTGCGTGCTTTTACTTAGCGATACTGAGGCGTGCATAAAAGATGATATTCAAATCACTTGGCACAAGTTAATCAAATCACAATCCATTTTTGACGACTCCCCTACGTCACATTCGGTGACGTCTCTGACTGTTACTCTTAGTTGAGTTAAGATGATTTTATTTTGCTTATCTGTTTATTTCGCTGGGACTGCAGGAAGTAAGTATATAATATATAATATAAACTTTTATAGTATCTGGGAATAAAACTCATAATGCGGCAAATTATTACCACTTAGCCACCATACGGTTATTAACGTTGAAAATGTAATTTCACGTGTTAAATAACTGTCAGTGTTTCTGAAATAAACTTTAGCAAATTAGAACTGCACCTAGATAAGGGCATCCCCAAACGTCCGTATTTTTATGGGGTAACAGACATACTTTGCGACTATCTAGTAGTAGTTCTCGTAGTATACTAGTCCTGGGTTTGTTGCACTTACTCAGTATTATAACAATGAAATATTATTTTAAATCGGTTTACTTTATATATACAAATTATTATTTAAAATATTTGTATAAAAATAAATGAGTGGTCCTACCTCCATTTGATATCTGAGCTTTTGATTTCTGTATAATTTCGTTTGTCAATGGAATAGACCTGTAGGTGATCTGCCTATGCCTGACACACGTTAAATTTTGGGTCTAAGGCAAGCCGGTTTCATCACGATGTTTTCCTTCCCCGCGCTGCGTGTTAAATGCGCACAGCCAGTACCTTCGACCTCAGGGATACGCTGAAGCCACTAGGCCTAACCTGTGTTATAAACTTGATATATTGATATATTTTTCAACAATCTTCCAACTTACTGTTACTTTGTTTATCATGCTCTTAATGAAGTATAGAATGCCTCGCTCATACAAACAGTCCTCCAACGCAGTCGCGAGTAACACAACCAGCCTATCTCATTCGGGAGTTATCTAATTACCTAACAGGGAAGGTAACATGTTTATGCGACCTTTGACGTGGCAATAAACAACATTATTACAGAATCTAGCAGAAAATTTAACAATCACATTAGTCTGAATCACATTACTTTTGGCGAGACATGGACTTTCGTTAGACTAATTTATTAATTAATTAAAAATAGCCATGTGGAAGCCAACAATCATCGCTAGAGACAATGGCTAGTGGACGAATGGGATTTTGTTGATCCCAGGGAAGATGGTTCACCTGATGTTAAGTGATACCGCCACCCACGGACACATTGCCAGAAGGCTCGCAAGTGCGTTGCCGAGTAAACCACGTGTGATAGAAATATATATTATGATTAAATAATCATACTTCATAAATATATAGGTTTCTGGAAAGTGTAATTAGTACATTTTGAACTGTTTTAAAAACAGGTTGGATAAAACCAACACAGAAAATACTCGCGCATCAGCTTATTAAGCTGCTAGTGTGACTCATAATAAACGGCTCAAATATAAGAGTCTTTCTTGCATCGTCTCTTTTGTTCCTTTTGGAGTAGTAGTAGTAAGTTGCCGCCTGGTTGATAGTACCCTTGATCCTAGAGCTGGTACTTTCCTCGCTCAACGAATAAGTATCGCAATACAGAGAGGAAAAGCTGCCAGCGTTAAAGGTACACTGCCACAGGAACCAAACTTTTAAAATTTGTTTGAATTTTTCTTTTTATTATTACTATGTAGGTTAAGTAAATTGTAAATACTGTATATTTTATTGTTATGTTTAGGTTTTATTTAAATTAATATACTAAATCAATTTATTCCTTAAAGAGATGTAATTATAACATAAAATATCTAAAAAAAGCAAAGCTTTAATACAACAAATACAAGAATATATTTTTGGAACAAATAAACTAAGCCAGTCTATGGGCACCTGTTATTTAATGACTTGCCGGCTTTTGAGTATGCTGTAAGCTCTTTTTAAACAATTCGATACATCCTTGGAAGACATCCTCCGGGAATCGATTCCATAGTTCGCTAATTCTCAAGAATTCCTATCAAAGCTTACCGTACAAGACTTCCAGCCTACAGGAACCTCCATCGTAAAACTACGAACATTTGTAGACTCTATTTCTACAACTACTCTCATTATTTTATCCCTTAACTGTGCTTCAACGCGAGGATATATGGGCGACAGTCCCACGTATTGAAAAACAATGTAACTATGAAAATATTTATAAGGGACACAAATGGAGGATTGTATCACTACTAACACTGAGATAAAATCAAGCTAAGTATGATTTCCGTAGGTCAAAAACATAATTTCGACGAACGGTATTCGTAGAGTACCTAATCGATCGACCTAGAAATCAATAAAACTATATAACTTTGCTGTATTTATAAGATTTATTCAAAAGTTTATTTGTAATTAAAAGTAGTCTGCGACTATATTTGTACTCCAAAGGACTCGAAACGTTATATAAATAACATAATAAATTTAATTTAAATATTTGTTTTGTATGTAACAAATTGATGATTTAACAAATATCAATTACATAATGATAAGACCTGCGCTATCTGACTTAATAAAATGTTATATTTTAGTATGAAAACGTAAAAAGAACTTGACTTAAGCGAATTGTTTTAAATACTAGATAACTAAACGAATCATACGTCGATACATTCGAGCTGTCCCGAATTCATATTGAAATTCATTGATAATCAAGAAAGTCATCTTCACGATTAAAAATTCCCATACATTTAACAGGTTTATCGGGGGGATGGAATTGGACATCCGCTTAGCCTAAACGCCGGATATTACCACGCCTTCAATAACCTAACGCTTTCGCAGGTATTTCGTTTACCAGAGACGTTAGCATAGAAGGTATATATCCATAATTTCAAATGTATGAGAATATGACATATTTTCTGATGTTTTAATATTGTTATAGGAGCTCATCCCCTAGCTCGTTGAAAGCTTCGCTTAGCTCGAATTTCGAAGTCATTTAATTCGCCGACCGATACTAGTTCATTCGGTGAAGAAAAACATCCTTACGAAACAGGCCTTATGTTTATTTGCGTTTGTTATGTGTGACGCATGTGGTCTTGGCCTAAGATTCTGTTACTGTTTTGTGATCTTTAATAGACAAGAAGGTGAACAGTTTTCTCTCTCGCTTAATTTTTGTGTCTAAGACATATCACTATTTTCACTGTGCCGGCCAGTGTTTACACCGCATTTAAGAAATCATTGGATGTTTGATTAACTGACCCCAGACTGAGTCGCAGGTTTCTCTAGATATATGTATTCCTAATATCTGTCGTACCTACTACTCTAAAACTTACTCAAAACGTCACGGAAAAGACGAAGAGCGAAAAATAAATTATCTTTAAATGACGTTTATAAATTTGTAATGGTAAAGGCTTATCGTTTCTACATAATTTTCATACGAATGGAATTAACAATTAAAGTTAATATGAATTTTAAAGCGTGTATTATTCAAAGTATTCCATGAATAGTTGTTTGGAAAGCTTCGAATTAAAAAAAAAAAACAATTTATATGTAGTATAATATATATAATTGAGTTATTAGTTTACTTTTCAAATTAAAAGTAAATACACATAATTTAGTTTAGTTTCCGAATAAAAGTTCTCAAACTTGAAAAAAGCATGGAATAAAGTTGGTATTCCACCGCCCAGACATGGAAACGTAAAGCCAATCCAAGACAGCTCATCATACCTAGCATTATTTACACACAAATCGATTGAAACAGCGTGGTTGGCGCGTGCGTGATAAAAATGGCGACGAAAAAAGTCGGAAATAAGAGAAAGAAACGCCATTTCACCCCACGCTTGGTAAGGAGGGATTGCGAACTTCGCGCGAGTTAACTTTACATCCGGATACGCTTGGAAATTATTGTAGGCATTTTCTTCTGCCAGAAATTCCATGATTATCCTACAAGTTTTTATGGAAGAAATTCATAATAACACAAGATTCATGATGAACAAGCTTGACAAATAAGTTACTTATAGTTTTTGTAGTTGGTGAATTTGGATGCTAAAAATCCTTATTTATCCTTATAAAAAAATACTTAAATCAGTTTTGAAAAATACATTTTAACCTGCCTATAGTATATGCATGCAACTTTTAGTAATATAGTATTTTAGACACAGAGCATGTTACTAATAATTAACACGTAATACAGGTTTAACGACGAAAGAGATTGACGAATAAGTTTCTTATAGTTTATGAAGTTGATAAATTTGAAGCTCTCGTCTTGTTAATGTACTTATTACACTGATAAAAAAATCAATAGCGCTACAACATTTTTAGGTCTGGGCCTCAGATTTCTGTGTCTGTTTCATGATAATTTGTTAATCTAATAAGCAAGTAGGTGATCAGCCTTCTGTACCTGACGCACGGCGTCGACTTTTTGGGTCTACGGCAAGCCAATTCCCTCACGATGTTTTCCTTCACCGTTCGAACTAATATTAAATGCCCACATAGGAAATCCATTGGTGCATAGCCGGGGATCGAACTTACGACCTCAGGGATGAAAGTCGCACGTTGAAGCCACTAGGCCAACACTGCACTTATTACACTGATGATTTATAAAATAATTGAAACAAACAAACATCCATTCACATTTTTTTGTATACGTAAGCGAAGAGGGTGTGTCTTCCGACGGGCGCGGCTGAGGGGCACCACCCTAGTGCTCCCTTTGAACGATAGTCGAGTAACTAGGGGACAGTTGGACCCGTATTATCAAACGTTCCCCAAGCTTTAATCTGGTATAAAAGTGGATAGATATTAGTTTGGTATTTTAATTCTAATTAATAAATAATAAGTTAACAATTAACAGAACCTATTCCGAAGTTAATATATAATAAAAAAGTTTTTTACTCTTACTATGTTTGTACTTTGTTTTATAACTGTGTATAACATGTATTTTTGCACTTCTTGCCTAACTTATGTAATTTAATACATTTTTATTATATTTTTTCTTTACTTACAGTGGTTGCGTGGAAGAGACCGCTCGAAAGCGATAAGGCTGCCTGTTGCCCTCCTATTGATGTAATTATGTTAAAAAAATTTATATTGTAATGTAACGAAGTGTTAATAAATAAATATATTTTTAGTTTGATTACACGGCTTTATGTCAAATTCCAAGTGATACAACTATACATATATTATGAATGGGAAAGATATAATATTATTTTATTCACATTCTACTAAATCAATTTCCTTTCTTTCACCATAGAATGCTAGATTGAGGAAATAACAATGGTTTTAAAGAGAAATCAATAACCTTGCGATGACGTGGCTAGTTCATAATAATTAAAAAAAAATACGCGGACACAACAGATTATGACTGTAAAAATTTCTCTGTATCGTACAAAGCCAGTTCCAATTTTAGTCGCTACTCAAAGCATTATTTGGTATGATAATTTTTAATTAAAATATTATCTTTATTATGTTTTTACTTTGTAATAAAATAATTTACTTTATTACTTGCGTCACCGCAATAGTTATGTTTAAAATATTGCAGAGTAGTTATGCAAATTTACTGAATTCAAACGATTTTTCTTCCGCTCGTGTAAAACTAGCGACCTGTGCTAATATTTGCATTAAATATAACCTCGGGGTTAATGTTTCTGGTAGTATAAGTATCATAACGTTAATTAAACACATTTTACTATAGGTAACGTCCCTAGTGTATATGAATGATAACAATTTTTGGTAATATAGTATTTTTACGACAATTTATTAATATACTTTCATAATAAACGCCTTTGTGCAGGTTATAGTACGTACACGTAATACAGGTTTTATGACGAAAAAGTTTGACAAATAAGTTTCTTATAGTTTTGAAGTTGATAAATTAGCATTTTAGTCATTGAATGCGTTATTTGATATTACCAGTCAATACATTAAAATTGCCTTATCTGTATGGACTTCGAGGTTTAAAAATATCTCTGTCAAATTTACAACAGTGCCGATTAAATTATGTATCAAGTATAGCTTAGGTAATAATAATGCTTAGTATGTATAGTATGTACATTAGACAAAATTTAATATTGATCCAAGTAAATTATAAAAGAAATAATTATTAGACATAATTTATACTCATGAAGTCACTAAGGCGATTTAATTTTATAAAATTTTTAACAAATTTCATAGCAAAGTAGCATTATTTATTTTTTTACTATAAAGCATTTGCTTCTCAACATTGAAAAGCATTAATTAAGACCATTCATAACATTTATAAAGATTCAAAATGTCCATTTAACTAAATCTAAAAATGAGACTCTTAAAAATCTTTTCAAATTCCAAAAAATGACAAGTCTCAACCGCTAATTAACGTTTTGAATGACCCCAAAAAATATTAAAACTTTATAAATCTGTTAATTAAATTGCGACCAATAAAAGTACCTATGTGCTTAACTTGCATGCACTCAGGGGGTTGGGGGTGGTAAGAATACAAAAATAGGGTGTTAAGAGGCACGGCAGCCATCTTGGAAAACAGTCACCCTGTCTGCCGATTTTTCTGATGGAAATGTCGGTAATTTTATGTAGATATTGACGTTTAGCGATTTGTGGGGAATTTATATTCATAATCTTTCGTTGATGTTTGGCCCTCTTGGGGGATATCTCTCAGCAGTAATATTTTAGATGATTCATTTTTAATGTGTTAATAACTATATTTTTTTAAAAGCGTTAGGCAAAAGTGGCTTAAGCGAATCTGATTCTTGAAGTCGTAGCTTCGAATATATGCACAAATGGTGTTTCTTTTCCAAATATATAGCACGGTATAGTTATACGTCAAAATTCATTTTAAGTTTTAGTAAACTTAGGTTTACTTATTCTTCACTTCACAAAGTGTTTCATAGTTTCACATACACTTAGTACTAATAGTGAGACGGAGTTTCGTAAACGGTTTTTTAAAGATAAATATGTAATCTGTGTCGAGTCAAAATAACATTGTGACATACTCGGTGTAATTTGGGATTCTTTTGTTTTTTTCTGTTGTTTTTGTTATAAACATTATATTCCTATAATTTGGCTTTTTAACGATCAAAGAGTTACGTATCGAGCCGGTGGTAACTAAAAAAATACGGTTTGTAAGATGACTTGATTCGTTTTGCAGGGAATCAAAGTCGTCAAGGCTGAATACAAATTATATGTACAAAATTTAATTTACACACATAATTGATTTTGAATACAAACATTTTCAACATAAGTTGTGTTTAGACATAGAATGATCGGGAATATTTTTTTTATTTAACGATTAAAATCTATATATGCCATAAGTACTTGTTCCACGAAAGTTTTCTCTTTTTATTTATTGAGTGTTATTGGTACTGTATAAATTTAACGATACCCGATAGGAAATATCTCCAATATTTGCGTACAAATCAAGCTTTCATATTTATTGAATATTTCTCAAGTGGCCCTTAAAGCTAGACGAATGACCAGGGAAAAAAAATCATAAAATGCATAACGTTTCCATAAAAATACTAGTTAGTTGTATTTATTAAATTCGTTTAATGATCTAAAACTATTAGTTCAAAATCTATTTTTAAACTACCGTATTTATTAACACTTCGTTACATTAATAGTATCAAAACAAGTTAACATATTCTCAAGGCATAAGACATTTGTCTTATTAAGCCACCAAGTGATTTCAGCCACTCTACTTGATTTTTAAAATTAGAATCAACGATAATAAAACCATAGTTTACCCAATACAATTCAAGAAGACTGGAGATACCACATTAGAACCAGCCAGCGAGTCCATAAATTAAATATTTTAATAATAGAATCGTTTCACTATATATGTTAATTGTTTAAGAGAGAGACG
This sequence comes from Pieris brassicae, assembly GCF_905147105.1. Taxonomy (NCBI): domain Eukaryota; kingdom Metazoa; phylum Arthropoda; class Insecta; order Lepidoptera; family Pieridae; genus Pieris; species Pieris brassicae. The sequence goes on along the minus strand of NC_059674.1, from coordinate 9,509,180 downwards.
AAATCCGCACCACCCACAAATCCACATTATTTTATTACGAAAATGGAATCATGTTCCCTAGTCCTGTTTGTATACACTCAAAATAACGGCATCGTCAATTTATTCCTTGTGAAATCAGCCAGTGTTTCTGTATTTAAATATATCATTTAACCATAGACAAAATCAATCCATTGCTTGTTAAAAGAAGAATTATTGGGTCTAATTCAACATATATATATTGAGGGACCAACCCCTAACATAAATAAGCATATAAGTATACCCTGTTAGCCCATACTGATTTACCCTTGTAAAAAACTGACGTAAAAAAGGGACTCCGACCCTACGCGTTTTTTTACCCCACATTGTCATGCCTCGTTTGCTCCAATTGTACATAATACGTATTGATTTTCGGTTCTGCCTTTCATTGTATCGTATATAACCCGCCTCCATAGTATATCGTTAAAGTGGAGACTTGGGTAAACGATTCTCAAACCAGGTTATGCGTTGGATCCCTGGCAGTGTTCTGATTGTTCTGTCTGGTTGCTTATACTTTTGTTCATTCATCTTGATATAAACCTTGAACCTGAATATGAATCTTAGACCCAAAAATCTATTGATAGGGACTGGGAAAATTATGACCTTAATATGAAATATGTAACGTCAGCCATACTCCATTAGTAGTCGTAACACGAACACGTTTTTGAAGATAATTCATAATTCGAGAATTATTGCCAATATTCTAGAGTGGTTATTATTACAATGTGTTCGCTATATAAAATGCTCTATATTTTATAACATGTTGCAAGTCATAGTCAGCCATTATCGTTAAATTTTATGTGAATATAGTATCGCCATTAGCGTGTTTACTCCATTTTACCCATATTTTGCGTGTTAGTTCTACCGTTACTAACGCCCACAAGAACCAACCAATAAGTGTAATTACTTTATTAATTAGTCACGCCCCTTGTTGGTTTTCATTTTGTGTGAATAGTATTTTACTAATGAACATGGGAATTCAATTGTTTCTATAGGAGTTAATTAAACAAACAGATTAAATATTCTCAACGAATCAAACTAAGTTTAACTAAGTTTTTACGATACAGTTGGTTGACCATGTATTCGCAGTGAATATTGAGATCATATTTTAAGAATTTGGTTGTTTGGACATGTTATTATTGAAATCGACATTTTGTTAGAATGTACTAATAACCAATTGATTGATACACTGTACCCTGTTGGTACCACGTTATCACCGCGCGTTTTTTAAGTTCTGCTCCCAAAAATTCTTATTAATAGATACATTATAAATTATTATGTCCAGTACCTACCGGAAACATGTAAAATTGAAGATACTAGCTGCCCACTACACAGACAATTCTAGAGCACTTTCTTTTTAACTAAACATCATTTTTATTATGTATAATAAAGTATATTTTTTTCCTTCTCATGATGTACCTACAACTTTTTGTACGAATATTAAAATATTTAGGTAACAGTTTAGAAGACGATTATTTTTCTTTTGTACAGTAGTTTATTATAAAAAGTGACGTTTCCCATAGACATAAAAAGTTCGTATCAACTTTCACACGTTTTTTTAATAAAAAAATAGAATAAAAAACAGCAAAAAATGACTCCTAACTCATTGGGATTCGCACACCGTGATCGAGTTAAGTGTTAACAATAAAAAAAATACAAGGGCTCATAACAAAAAATTTACCTGAGCAAATCAATTGTGTCAATACACGAGCCGTTTTTTATTATTGATCTTGGTGCGTGCCGTGGTTATTGAAAATCAATAAGTCGATCGATTAGGGGTGAATTTATTAAAAAAAAAACACATTAGGGTTATATAGATTATGGCGAATAAAGTAGGGTAAACTGGTGCCAAAACTGTAGTATGATTTCAATTTTTTTTTGTAATTATTAAGTGACTTTTAAGTTCTTTAATCAAATAGCGTTTTTTTTTTCATCCTCCTCAAGTAAGTAACTAGATAAAATAACGATAATTTTGTTTGTAGTCTGAAATTTAACTGACAAACTTGCTTCGATAGAATATAAATAAAATTTTGTAAAATTCTCTCCTAATTGGCCTGGCAATTCAGTCCGCCTAAATGTCGTGTTCTTTACGTCACAAAGGAATTTCGCAAAACTGGTTTAATTCAAAAAATCTCAAGCACGTTTTATTCAAATCAAACCCTTTCAATGCAGTTGAAAACGTATTGACTGTTACTTGAGACGGAATTGGTCTTTAAATACAGCGCATAAAGGCGTTAATTCTTTGATGGAATTGGAGTTTTGTTATATCATTTTGATGGATTTAAGAGCGGAAATTAAGTTCAAGTTCATAGAACCAGATCTGAACCTGTTTTATGGGAATTCAAACCGACAAAGAAATTAATTAAATCACTAATAGATCAGGTAATTCATGAACTTTGTGAACGTGCTCTTTAACTTCTCGAATGATAGATTTTCTTAAGGTTTAGAAGCTGGATTGTTTTCTACAATTCTTTCGATGAATAAAGAGACATAGTAAGCTGTCTATTTGCAGAATGTTCAGAGATGAAATATTGGTTTAAGCATCAATTTAATAGGCATGGGGCAGACGCATCACAGTCTGTTTTAAGTAAGTAGTTCTTATTCCATTTTCACTTGGAAATGAACTATGGATCCCAGGTGGTTGCAGCTCCTTACAAACGTTGTGTAATAAAACAAAAAAACTTGGCGATTAAAAAGAGTGGCGGAGAGTTTATTGCCAGTTCTTCTCTTCCTTTCTACGCCCTTGTTTTGAGAACTGGCAGTAAATGTAAATTAGAAGCATTTAATGTATACTTCTTTTTTATTGACGTTTATAAGTGTACATTGTGTTACCTATATGAATAAATGATTTTTTACTTTGACAGGTTACAGGACCCCAGGGAAATAATTAATTTGATTACAATTATGCTATATTTTATTATTTAGGAAGGCTAAATATAATGTAATAATAAAAGTCAACGAAGTCATCAAATTATAACAAGTTATATGTTATAATGAGAAAGTGGAACGGTCCCTTGATAAGTATTTATAAGTAAGTTTTTAGGTTATTTTTGGCTTTTGTTTGTATTAGTTAATGTCTATAGAATCAAAGGAAAGTGCTAGTAACTGAAGTATCCATACTTTAGTTGTAGTCAGCACAAGTACCTAATGTTAAATATTCAAGGAAGCTAGACTAAGTGAGTAGTATTTTATTATTATTATTTTTGTAAGGCCACGTAAATACAGATTTTATAAGTTTCTCAAAATAATCTCGTAATTTTAATATCTAGCCTTCGATTTTTGTTTGATACTGAACCTTTTGTTATAACTGTAGTAGCTAATGTTTTTAGAGTCAAAACAAACTTTATACTTAATTGAATTTCCACTTTCAGTGCAGTACAGAAGTTAAACGTCTGTATTATTTGATTATCATACAGAGGTCCAAGTAAAACATTTATTGTTTTATAACAAACACAATCAAGTAACAGGTGACGAATAAAATAATGCATTACAGATGAAAAAAATGACACTCGAAAAAAAGGAAATTAATTGGGAAAAACAAAAACTACTTACTACAAAAAGTTAACTAAGTAATAACAAACAGAATAACTTTTCTCAGTTCACTCAACGCACGATTAAAAAGGTCCGTTAACGTATGTAATTAGTTAACTGAAGTCATACATATGGGCCTTTTAGAACATCTATCACTTATAGGTAGGTATCTGAAGAATGGTGCAACCATGTTTTAAATCAAGCACTACGCTCTGATAATAAATATAGTTTTCGACTGATGTTTCGGATCAAGTCAATCAAAGTTAAAGCTAAGCGTAATGTAAAATTATAATATATCATATTTGTTACATTAGTATGTAGGTATTACAAACAGAGGTTAGAGGTTATAACATACTGCATACCTCATATTTTACATCACCGGATGAACCTGTATTAAATTGATGCAAATTAAACGAAAAATTTAGTGCGCCGGATTCGAACGCGCATCTGATTGATCAGTTAATTATGAATTTAGGAAAAATATCCATATAAATAAAATAAAACCCAAAGCTTACAATAGAACTAAACTTAAATACGTTAATTCTTTAGATTTTTTGGAGTTTCCTTTACTCAGCAAATCTTTTCAATAAAACCTATAATAAATGTCGAAATTATTCACGAAAACGGGGCGAAATCAACAGAACCGTGTTCCCTAATTAATTTCATGGTGAAAAATTGAATTAGGGGGTGGGAAAATGGGGAAAAATTACGAAACTTAAATAAAAATTCAGATAGGTAGAAGTTTAAGGGTGCCCTTTGAAGTGGAGCCACGCGAGCATTCTAAGACCCTTTATGTACTGAAGTCTGTGAGGTGTAATTTTCGGTTCGATTATTATATAAACATTTTGGGGGTGGCTCCATCTACCCTTAACAAAGATCTTACTGTACGGGAAGATAGGTTTTTATCTTGCTTCAACTAGTTCGAAAAAAGAACTGAGAAACCTAAATTGGCTTAGTTTAAAAAGTTGGTTGACGAGGTAAGCTTAGGTACTATTGGCAATAATGTGTGCTATTAGGTACAATTTTTTTGCCTTCTCGTCCCATTATAAAAAAAAGCAATTTCTGTACGGTTCCTGGGTCATCGTTTCTATAAATAATACAGGATTTTCTTTTTACTCTATATTAACCACTTGCGTAGAACAATATAATATAAGCGAAATAATGAATTGCTAATGTTAATTGTGAATGAATGCAATGTAACCGTTGAAGAGATACCTGCATCTAAACTCTATGGGGGGGAACTCCAACGATTTAGGAAATCGCCATGATTATAGATGTAAGAAAGCCATAAGCAAAATGCACAGACTTGGGCTTGTAAAATTTCCAATATATAATTTATTGAATAATATATTCTGATGCTAGTGTAATGTATACTTGCTAATTATGATCATTTTGATGTAATAAAAGATTAGGTAGTTATGACCCTATACATATTATTTTGTATGTAGACTTATGTATTTATAAGTCCTATAACAGTCTGCTTAAAATATACAAGAAAATATGACTTGACAAAATTTACACACAGACACATCAATTATATTCTAAAAAATGCGATTCAATCACGAAAATATGACTCTCATAGGTCAAAATCCAATATAAATTTGATGTTTGGAAGTCAGTTTTAGCACTTAGCTAAGAAAGTACAATACAAATTATAAAAATCAAGTTGTTAACAGAGCTCTAAAATCAGTAAATTGAAACGTTGATAAAACATGAAAGATGAAAGAATTAAGTTGGCGCCTCGTGAATAGAACCGGTGACCGTAGAGCTGGTGCCTTCCTCGCTCAACGAGGTAATAAAGACTATGTGATTCTAGATAAATATTTATTAGTGATGTTTTTTTCAATGGTGTTTAAAAAATCTTTAAGTCTGCTCGACGAAGGCACTTTCAACCATCTCTTTGTGGTGCCAGCCAGTAGATGTATCTCCGAACCATACGACGAAGACAAGACGAGTAAAGAACGTACCACTCCCAAAGGTACCACTCTCAAATCCTCCTGTAGGTCTATAGGTGACGGTGAGCACTTTACGTTTTGACCCAACTGCTTTGACCCGACCCAACGTGTTCGAGTACATATTCAGGATTACATTAACGGAGTGAAGGCCTACAAATTCTTCCACTTATCTCTCATAGTCGCCACCATTTTTTAATCCTTTCCCGCTATCATTTTTATTCCATCATCACAGATTTCTTGTGGTACTCTCTTTTTTACGTACGTATGTCATTACGTATACATACTCGGGCAATGTAACCGACCTATTTCTACTTTAATTTTATTGAATGTGTTACGACGTTATGTTTGTAAGTTGTAAGTACTGTAACAATTTTTGCCAAACCGATAGTTTGTCGAGTTAGTTAGTAATATTATTTTGTATACATTGTTTTCATGAACCTAGTTAAAATGCACCAAACAAGGGGGGTTGTTTGATTTCCATAATAAAAATCGCAAATTGATGAAAGAATTTTCTTCCTCAGGCTCACCGTCGTGTTTGAGGAAATAATTCAGAAGATATTGTACAGACAGCACAAGTCTTAAATATAAAAAAATTAAATGATTTGTGTTTTGTGATGTTTATATCCAAAAACAGACTAGAAGAAGAAGAAAGCACTTACTAATAATACCAACTAACGACCGCGTCGCCATTATGGATTTCGTATAATTTGGCAAGACTTTTCAAATGACAGTTCAAGAACTATTTCAGTTAGTCTTTTTAATATTTGTATGGACAAATCAAATAATATTGGCGAAAACCGTATGCAGTGTTGAGACGCGACCTGTGGATTTTTATAATATGTCACTTTAAATCACGTCACATTAAATACAAGTTAGGGTACTATTTATATATATAATAAATAGTTGTGTGGCGCGTTTCCAAGGTTAGACATCAGCGCTACGGATATTAAGAGAGCTACATCGGATTGCAGTCAAAACTAGATTTGTACTCGAATCGCTGTCTATTAGAAAATACGAATAAAATGCATGATTATTACGATCGGTTATCATACTTTGCTAAGTCCAGAACTTTCTGTAAGACAAAAGATACTTTTAAAATATGTTTAATATTAAATTAAAAAAATAGTAAGTATATTTTAATTTTTACGAAAATTTAAATTTGATGCGTTTGCTGACTGTACACGTGTATTAAAGTCGGGATAAAACTTCCAATACTTTTAATTATTTCTCTCTCCCCTAAGTCCCAATATTGCAAATAAACATAGTGTTTTTCTGTTGTTCAACTTTACTTCAAAAGGCGCACACAATTTATAAAACAAGCGAACGTGATGTCCCCAAGCCCCCAAATTAAGCATGGGGCAAACAAATATTTTTAGTCCGTCTTTGTAAATGCGTTCCGTAGCCCATTAATTCTGGAAACAATCATAGTTTCTACCACAGATCTTCACCGAATTTACTTAAATATAAAAACCGTCTTCAAATACAAGTCTTTTTTTAGATCTGAGCTAAATAATTGAGTGTTGCGTTATCCACTGTTCTGCGGGGTATCTATACATAGCTATATATAATTCTTATATAAGCCTGGTATGAGGGTGTTCAACCCCCTTATTAAAAATCCATCACCCTGTTGAGTTTTCTGACCCCAACTTGTTAAAAATCAATATTTTTAACGACTTGCAACTACCACTAATAAAATGACTTATTTTAAAATGTAAAAAACCTCCGAATATAGTTATTAATATTAAATTAATGGCTAATTAACTAAATAATTATCTTGGCTTCACGTTATTATTAAAATATAGGATATAAGTAATATTATTATAAAGACGAAAAGTTTATGATTTAACGAATAAAAGCAATATTATTGGACCAATTGTATTGTATTTCTAAGATATTAAAAAAACTGGTGTGTAAAGCTATATACAAGTCCCTATAAAATATTGAACATAGCTCTCTAGTATAGAGACATGTGTATAGTGTGTGTTAGTTACTAAATGTTTAAAAAAAATAATAATGAATAATATTCTGTAAAGCAGTAACATAAATGGTTATAACGAAACCATATAGATATATTATTAACCCAAATAGCTAATTTGAATTTATCGTTATCTTCAGACGTGATTTATTCGTTAGATAGATGTTTCTTAAATTCTTCACGTATATCGTCCTCGTACATTTTACGTATTTAAAAGGTTTAAAATATAGTGTAAATATGTTCTTATAACCCTTCGTTGCTAAACTACGAATAACGAGAAAACGTATTAACATTAACGTAGTTTAGTTACAAACGCAACTCAGTTTCGATTCAGATTCGATTCTTTGTGAAACAATATTTGTTTGTAAGGATAAACTTAGCTAACGCATTAATTGAAAAAAATGTGAAAGCTTTGGCTGTGAGGTGTCTTCGAAAACATTGTTTTCACTTGTTACTAAATTTCGCTTATATATAGTTTATTATAGGGGCTAGGTACTCGCTACCTACTTGAGGCACATACACAGTGCACAAAGAATAACGCCCCTCGAATTATTTATTAAAAATGTATCGACGGTCCTCGTGTACGGTTTCAAAGTGAAGGGATTCGTTAAAGAAAATGAACTTTTCATCCAAGGCGAGTGAGGGTTTTATTACGTACTGTCAAGCACACGAGTATACAGTTGATTGAAAATATATCACCTTTCTTTTAAATTAAAATTCGGTTATGGCTTCTTTCGATTCCAGATGCTTAAATTTATTAACAAAATCTTACGTATATAACAATAAGATAATATATAGGATATATAAGAAACATATCCCGGCGCCTGATGTGGAACTGTATTTCAAGAGTCTGACTTCATAGTTACATTTGCGGAGTAGTTAAAGAAAATTAATTTCAATAAACAAAATTATTAATTACTTATTTCGTATAGGGTTATAGACAATAGCTGTCTAATTACCCATATTAATTATATAAAAGTAAACAAAATTTAAAAATAATAATGAATGAAATTAAATTAATTTATGACAGGGAAGTTAATTAATGTAAAATATTTTATTTTATTTATTACTAGGGTTTTAGACAATTACTGCTCAAGTGTATTAATTAATTATAATTAAAAAATAGATTTGAAAAATTACTATGAAACTAATTAAATTAATTTAAGGCAAATGGTTACTATAAATTTACAATTTTAATTTTTCATTTAATTTACTAAAACCGTTGCTGCTAAGTATACTTTTAATCTATATAAAATAGTACACTTTTCTACGCGCCTGTATGGTGTACACCCTACTAGAATAAGATGGAGTTTTTTTGCTCAAATCAGATGCACACCCCCGCTTGTTAGCCTTACAGGGTGGTTATCAGGCTATATACAAGGGATCGTATGTACTGTAATCACAATTACTTGAAGTGAATTTAGATCGAGTATTACATTATGCGGTCATTGAATGAACTCCGCTGTTAGGGTGAATTTTAAGGTTTATTATGAAAGATTTTGTATTATATATAACATATACTTGATACTAAAAATATTGACGCAAAGTCTCGGCCATGCGTGTGACACCAACGAATTTTTCTGTATGCGTTTATGACACTCGTATGGTGGAGAAACATCGTGATCAAACCAGCATGCCTTAGACTCAAATCGACGGCAAATGTCAGACTCAATAAGCCTATTCAGAATAATAATATACAAAAACATAGGCCAAAAGTAAAAAAACCTGCCCTCGAAAGTAAATCAGTGCATATATTTCGAGTTATTTTTGTCAATTGTTGAATCATTGTAGTATGGACATATCAATTTACTTGACCTTTGAGGCTATAGCATGCGACCTAAACAGTCGACGGCGTGTGTCAGGCACAGGAGGCTGATCACCTACTTGCCTATGAGATTGACAAACCTAAGGCCGTTTGTCCACCATCGACGACACCGGGACGTCACCGAGAACGTCACGGCGCCGATTTAGCGATACATACATTTAATCTGTGTGTCCACTGCCGTCATCACGGCCGCCGATGGTTCGAGTAGTTCGGCGTGAATGCTGGAACTCGGCACGGTTTTATGACGGGCCGATGTGACGGTTATACAAAACACGTTTGTTCTTGTCCACGCACTAACGTCCCACCGCGCCATTCACCCGGTTTTTGTTTTGTCTATCATAAAATTGAAAAAAATATGGCTTAGAAATTCAAATACGATTTCATTATGCAATTTTTTATTTTTATTTCTAGAACTGAGCTACTGATATATCGGCACGGTGACGTCATGTCACAAACGTCATTTTAAACTCGGCCCGAAATAATCTCGTTCTCGGTGACGGCGGCGGTGCACAAACGGCCTAAAAAGTTTGTAGCGCCAATGATTTATATACTAAAAGTCAAAGGTAACTAGCGGCTTTAGTCTTATTATCCTATTAGTACATCTATTAGGCTCAATCAGTAAACAAAAACGTGAGGCAAAGAAAATAATCATTATCAATTTGAAATATTAAATTTACTTTGAGTATTTGAGATAAACGCAATCAGACGGATCGATCAATATAATTAATTTAACTTTTCTACTTCATTGACAGGTGCCGAATGAATTTCGGAAACACGCTGACGTTTGAAATCCTAAGGCCAGTAACGCACCTGCGAGTAGTCAGTTATACATATAGCTATGATACCGAGATGTCATATTTTTAGTTCTTGAATCTTCTTGCATGGGACACTTTTCCGTCTGTTATTTTGCTAAAGGAAGCATGGGCTATTTGTTAGTACGAATGTTTGCGGCGTTTATGAGCGCGATAAATCCCAAATCTACCTAGCTTTTTTTGGATTCGTTGATGTTATTTGATAAATTACTTGTATATCGTTTCATAATATTATTTAATTGTCTTTGTTTTTTTCTATCATTTTATCTACTTTTTAATTGTGTTATTAGTTATAAATGTTTTAGCAGTGGCCTAGTGGCTTCAGCGTGTGACTCTCATCCTTGCTCGTAAGTTCGATCCCCGGCTGTGCTCCAATCGACTTTCTATGTGCGCATTTTACAACCGCTGGAATCGTGAGCATACCGGCTTGCTTTAGACCCAAAAAGTCAATGGCGTCTGTCACACGTCTGGCACAGGAGGCAGATGACCTACCTATTATATTGATAAATGATGATAAAACTCAAATATAACAATTATTAGTTGTGATAAATATTTAAAATCCAAAGTTAAGATAGAAACTAAAATAAAAATAATACTTGTTATTATATACTAATATTTATCTATTCTAAGAGTGTTGAAGTAAACTGTTATGTTTTTTACGCCTACTATACCTGACGCATTTAAGTCTATCTGTCGTTTAAAATAATAATGAATAAGAGAAAGTTGAACGCCTTTTAAAATAATTAAAAATACAGTCATTGCGACCACTAATTCGTGCCCTTATCAATCCGTAACCAGTTCTAATAATAACTTAAAAAACAAAAGCATAACGTACCGGGTCCGACCGAAGGGGTCACCTATTCCCATGCGAGGTAGCAACAAAAAATTAATCTCAATAAAAATAATATTCGCATCACCTTATTTTTGTAAGACAATAAAATCGAATTTGCATACATCTGTTCTTAACCCTCGCCTGCCAATTGTTTATAGAAAGGTAAGATTCGAACAATGCTTTGCGTTGACACAATTATTTTACCCTTCAAGTTCCGGGCTAAAACAAAAAAATTGGGATTGTTCGCAATGAAACAGGTTTTTATCATTTAAGGGTTAAGTGAGATGTAAGCTGTGAACTAGATAGGGCTATCGACAACGTCACGATTTTAATCTTTGTTTTATCTATTAATATACACTCAAAATCTGTTATAATGACATGGAAGGGATTACTCAGATTTCGACGTAAAAACCAATAGTCGTAACAGCCGATAACGTTGTTATTAAGTACCTAATACTTTTACACGCTGACCTTTGATTTTGGTCAACATCACCGGTATGATGTTCTAAACGATGTCGTTGGTTTTGACTGTATACGTATATATTGTATATCTTGAGATATATAATCCAATACATTTGACGTTAGGCGGCCACACTTCTGTCACACACGGCGGTATCTGTTTAGGTCTCAAAAATATAAAAAAAAGAATCCATCTCTAAGCAATCGGTAAGAATTTGACAACCCTAAACTATTTTAATTACTTTCTTCCCCAAGTTTCTCTAAGATTGTCGCAGTGATTTATTCTTTCATTATAATAATTTCGAACCCAACATATGCAAATTACAAAATTAAAAACATAGACAATGTTTTTGTCATTGTCGTTCCCATAGAACAGGAAATGATCGTTATTATGACGGTTGTAAATTATAAATTTCGTTACGGATTTTAATGAATGCGACTTGTAAGCTCGACAATTATAAATTTCATATTTTTTATCAAATAAACCTTCAGTTACTGTCCATCACACCCCATGTTACACCCGTGTTATGCTTGCTGCTGATAAATAGTTGAGATATTTATTATCTTCTTAGGGACACCTCTGGGAACCAATTCCAACGGTTTAATTTTATGAGTTATGAATTTATCTTCATGAAAGAGGTAAGATTGCTTTCCCTTATCTCAATGCTTACATGGTAAAAATACTGTAATTATGTGTGCGGGAATAGAAAAGAAACCTTTAGTTGCTGTCCATTCCACCCCATACTACACCCATGTTGGCCAGTGTAACTTGGAATTATTACAGCTCATGTTGTGACCAATGCAAACCATTCTTTAGTCTTTAATGTATGAAATATACAGAGACGCAATGTTCCTCTATAGAGATATATATATACATGTATAAATCGATCGGTAATAGGAGATACATAATCGGAGAAGGTCTTCGCTGAATTTGGTCAAACGAAAGATGGTATTTTTAATAATTTTGTAATATTAAATAAACGTTTATGAAAAATATATGTATGAATGAAGTTAGAAAAGACATTTGTGGTTGACTGTGACCATGCCGAACTGTCTCTCTCCAATCTATTAGTGATCTGAATAATGTTCTTTTGAAATCTTCTAATCGCAATCTTCGACTACCTGTTTCATTCATACAAAGTTAATTTCTAAGATTTAAAAAAAAAAATACGTTATTTCAACGTCCTACAAATATATTTCCAGTCGATTAAATCAATAATAATAATAAAAATCAATAAATTTAATTCAGATACATTTACATTTAAACACGTTTCTATTTCAATATATTTTTAGGTAGGTATCGGTGTCCCCCTTTTTGGCAAAGGCATCCTCCAAATCCCAACATTCCTCTTTGCACTGTGCCACTCTCTGCCATGTAAAGCCTGCTGTATCTTTAATTGTTATGCTATTTTAAATTTGTCATTTATAATCTCACCGATGAGAAGTCGTACCACATCCAACGCTGATAACACATTTAAAGTCTGGCTACAAGCAATAAAAATAACGTCGTACGTTAAAGTATAGTATAGTAAGTATGCAGTAAGTATAATACATACATTATGAACGTATTGGATGTGATACATGTACATACTAAAGCTCGCCTCTGAATGAACACAAGAGAACCTAAGTTCCTAAATAAATTATCTAGAAAAACGATACAGAACTACACAAACGAATGTAAATTTGGCTACCTATAAAAGGATTACAACTGTAAAAAATCCAGTTCCTCAATTTTAATAAATTTGTCACACACCCATCCACTACAATCTGATTAAACCGGTGCGTAATTAAAAAAAAATGTCGCAAAAAGTCCCTTTGTCTCGTCAACGAATTCGTTGCCATGTCAAGTTTTAAATCAAAGTATCAAAAGATGTAGTCAAATTTCGGCTTTGTTTTGAGTGCAAGGGGACTTTTTTTGTATTACTTTTGTGTTAAAACTATTGTCGTTGTATTTTTTTAATTAGAAACCCGAGTCATTTTTCATGCATCGCTTGCTATGTGATTTACCTGACAGTTGGTTTTTTTTGTAGATACGATTCGTAAAAAATAAATGTAATTTCGCTTCTGTATGCGCAAATCATGAGAAATAGTTTTGATTTTTGTTAGAAAGATTATGTTATATATTTAATCAGAAGTATAGATTATGTGTTAATAAAGACAGTTAGGTAAACATAATGTTGTAAAATAAATTCTATTCCCGAAACTAACGCTTCTATATTCCAAACTTCGTTCGGAAACAACAGAACAGACGAAATACTCTTAATAATTTTCGGTAAAGTAGTGTGTAACTGTGTATACAATATGCACATAACGTCGTACGCAACTCGGGGAAATGTATATATAGTACTAATATAATCTTGAGAGTGTCTTTCTGGAAATAATCTCTAAACATACTATACCAATTAAAAATTCATAAGCACAGTATTTGACTATTATAATTAAAACACAGAGGCGAGGAAGTATCATAAACATCGCCTTGTCTTGGGTTAAAGCCATGGTTTCATCTTGGTGTTTGCACGACTTTGGGCTTCCGCACTAGACAAAATTGTGCCCGCTTTTGTAAAAACATAATTTTAATTTCATTTAAATTAAGTTTCTTTTTCGTCTCTTTCTGTCACAATGTGATTACGTTGTTAAAACGGTACAATAAAATTATTTTTCCTGAATTATAAATTTAGTTTGAATAAAGCTGTAATAAGGGAAGGATTATTGCAATAAACTGCATGTGCCTACTCGGTAAATATGCTGTGTGTGGCTGTGGTTATGTTGCGGCGAAGTGTCTGATTTTATAACCTATGATTGTCTGCTTAAATCAATTATATTAAAAAAACGTCTTCACGTAAAAACTATTAACACTCAGTTGAATCGATGTCAAAATAGTGAGTTCCAAATTTGAATAACTGTTATTGAAATTGGTAACATAGAAGCTTATAACTAAATAAGTAAATTAACATTTTATTACATAACGTGAGGTCAATGTGCCACACCCGCTGACTCATATGCAAATCATAGAAAATGTTTTATAGAATACGCGAACTATAGGGTAACAATAACGCCTACTATGTTGGACAAACAAAGTTTTCAATTACAGAATTTTGTAAAATAACGACCATATCTTTTTTATGTATAAACGTAATTTAATTCATTCGCTTATACTACCATCTCCTTTCGAAGGCGATGGTAGTATAAGAGAAAGAATTGGCGATTATCATGGTTACTTTAATTTTGGGTGCAGCGCTTGACAAACAATGAATTGGTACTTTGACCAAACCTGACGCTATGTCTTGTATAATTGGTTGAAGGAGCTAGGTTTTGCGTTCTATCCATGATATTTTAAGCATTTTAGTAATATTTCATTTGAATAACTAATAAGTAACTTGACTTATAAGGTCTACTAATTAGCTTTAATTGAATAGTATTGTCAAAAGAGAGTGTAGCCCAAAAACCGGTTAAGATTTTGCCAATATAAATTGACATTTATGATCCAATTCACATGAAAATAATTGAATAACGCTAAATTAATTTACCGACACGCAGTGTTATGAAATATACTTCAAAATAATTATTAGATTCTTCTTAAACCAAAAAGCGATTACGTAAGTACACAGTTTGATTGTGGAGTATAAGTACTTTTTGTTATCTTGTTTTATGATCACCTGCCATACTGTCTTGTTTCCTTCTCTTACTAAAAAGATACCCACATAAAATAAAATCATATACTTATCTGCTCGAGCCCTGGTGTCATCGGTATTATTGTTTACAATATTCATTTGCGAGGCAGCGTTTCATTCTCGTTTGCTTCTTTTATATATTTATTAATTCTGGCGCAGAACCGTTTCAGGCACGGTCTGGCCTTTGTTAACATGTACTGTAGGACGTTACTGTCAACGCAACTCAGTGGAATCATTCGGGATCGCGAGGCAGAATACGAAATGTCACCCGTATTATCTCGACGTCCGTCTATAAATAAGCGTGTTTGAGCCAGTTTTTGCGCATCACAGCTGGTTTAGCTGCCCACTGAAGTATTTCCAAACCAATTCCACTTAGGGCCCGTCCAGAAAAGAACCTACCAGTTCTTGAAAGGCACTTGCGAGCCTTCTGGCAATCAGAGTATCAAGGGTGGCGGTATTAATTAACATCAGTTAAGCGCAAACGAGGAGGCAAACGAGGACGTTTGCCTCCTATTACATAAAGAAAGTAAAAAAATCTTGACTGTTTCAATCAGAAGTGAAACAAAGAACAATCCCATTTTAACCCAGACTTAGATTATCTAATACCAGAATTATGGTTATCCTACCTGAGGTTAGCGTATCATTTCGTGAGGGTAGAGTAATTTATAACATTCTAGGTTACACCTAGGTGAACAAACCCGACAGTGCAATCATTTAGTATTTTTATTTCTACTTTATTTCTTCATATTAATACATTGCGAGGTCGTTAGTCAAAATGCAAGATATTGCAATATGCAAAAAAGATCAAGATATTAGATTGTACTGTGTTTAAACTAATTTTATTATTTGCTATCAAAGCAACTGAGACTGAATTGTTACTAAAAAACCAATGGCGCTACAACCTTTTAATTTTAGGCCAGGCTTATGTATCTGTTTCGTGATCATTTGTTTTTTTCTAATAGGCAAAAAGATTCTATATAAAAATAAATCAGTATCGCATAAACATTTTTAGGTCTGAGCCTCAGATTTCTGTATCTGTTTCTTTATTAATCTTATAGGCAAGTAGGTGATCAGCCTTCTGTCATATGCCGTCGACTTTTTGTGTCTAAAGTAAGCTGGTTTCCTGATGTCGTACACCGTTCGACCGAATGTTTAATGCGCACATACAAAGAAAGTCCATTGGTGCACAGCCGGAATCGAACCTACGGCTTCAGGGATGTAAGCTGTAGCCACTAGGCTAACACTGTGTACTATAAACAGCAATTTAACGTTAAAAATATGATTATTTCACATTCAGTTTAATACATACACCGCGATATACTTATATATTCTAAATTGAGATATTGTAGTAAAATATCCGACATTTATTAATAACCATTTCAAAGATTATATTATTTGTCCTACGCCAGTTATTACTAAGTGAAGTTAGAAGACACCTTGTGTCAGTTGGCAGTTATTCTATTCAATGCTTTCTATTCACGACATATGCAAAATAACTATATTATTTTAAGGCTGTATAGTAACTATTTGAATCAACTTTAGACCTGGTTTTTATTTACTATTTGGTATCATATTAATGGCATTGAAATCGGTTCAATAATTTTATTATAAAAAGATCTACTAAAATAATAGTAGGTATTTATAGGCATATATCTATTGAATTATGCCTTGATTAATTTAAAACATAGTTAGGACACAACATGGGATGGGTATCTTGGCACTTGGTAGATAGTACCGGTGCTAGAGCTTGTGCTTTCCTCGCTCAACGAATAAGTATCACAATACAGCGAGGAAATGCTGCCAGAATTCAGTGCCACAGAGAAGAATATTGTAAATACTTGAGTATTGGAAATAAATATAATGTAGTTGGGAAACCTATCATCATGATTATTTATTGTATACATGTTCTTGATATAAAGGAAGTTGGTGTGGTGGAAACACAAACTGTACACAGTTTTTCTATCCACCAGGACGTCGAACATATTTAAATCATTAACATATATATACTAAGGCCAGTGACATATAAACCATAACATTATAACAATCAAATCATTCAAACGATTAAAATTACACGTAAAACGTCATAAACCAATTTAAACACTGACGCGATCAATGGCTATATAGTCCCTTGTTGGCAATAGCCTCCTGAAATACGTTTCGCCATCGCAATCTATCCAGTGCTTTTTCCGCTTAACTTCGAACCCTTATTGTTTTGATGTCCTTGACAACTCCATCCTGCTATCACCAGCTTTCTTTGGCCACCGGGTTGTGAGTTTAGTTAGAACTTTGGGGTTCTGTAGTCCGCCATTCGGTAGATATGTCCCAACGACTTGAGCTTGTTGCGTATGAATGACGATGTTTACGTCGCAAAGAGGACCAAAGATTCTTCGAAGATCTTCCGCTCGAAAATAAGGACAAAAATCTCATGTTAAGGAGCCATGAGCACTGGTCGCAGCAGAGTTTCGTACAGAACATGCTCAGGAAACCAATATGTAAGACTAAATTCGTCATGGCTATTAGGATTCACTTTGATTGATGATTTGAGAACTGAGTAAATGTAAAATTAGAAGCATTTAATTTATATTTCTTTTTTTGACGTTATAAGTTTATATTATATTTATTCGTATTTTATCTTATTAGAGAGCCTAGGTACGTGCCTATCTGCCTAACTCGTAGGTTCGAGCCCCAACTGTGCACGAATGAACTTTATTTTGCGCATTTAACGGCACCTACTTGACTATGAGATTTGAAAAATCATCATGAAATAGATACAGGTCTGAGGTATCATTAGGTTTGGCTAAAGGATTGAAGCGTTGAACTAAAACAGTCGGAATTATAGCCTATTTCATGATGGATTTTATTCCTTAGCTATTTGGATAGAATTTAAAGTTTTGAGGTATTTGTTGTTACGAATAATACATTTTATTAGAACTAGAAACAAGTTAGAATTGTTTCATAATAGCCAGCACCTGGAGTCATTGCAGGTGTATAGATTAGACGTAAATTACTTGCATCCTTCAAGGCATCTGTTTCCCGTGTGACATAAGCCTTAGATTAGAGTCCTAATTAGTAAATAATCGGTGTAATATTATAAATAATACGTGCAAGTGTTTATCGCATTCCATTGTGTTGTTTTTAGTATCAAAGAGTTGGTTATCTTAGTGCGATTATTTTAGAAATCAAGAAATGAGCGTACCAATTCTTGACTCAGGCGCCCACAAGCCTTTTGGCTATGTCCATGGGCAGCGGTATCACTTGGGAACAGATGAGCCTACTGCAAGTTTGCCCTTGTTACATTAAATAATTGAAACTGGCGTTGTGTTTAGACAGAGTTTGCCTTTTGTTTTATTTGTTGTTAAATGTTATGACATTTATATTATCGAAATTGTAGTTATTAGTTATCGAAATAGTTTCAGAAAAAATTAGGCCGTGTTTTTAGTGCTTAGATAATAATAATAATAAAACTTTATTTGCAAGAACCTGGTGCAAAAATGTTATCTAAAGTTCGCATATTCTGCCACAGAAATTCATCTTAAAAGGACTTTTACATAGAAGTTACATACATTATGAGTCATATCATTATATTAAATCCTTATATATATATATTATTTTCACATTATATAAAATATATATTATCACGTTATCAAATTAATATTTCACGCATATAATCATTAATATAATAATATTCTTTTTCAAAAGTATTATATTATCTTTATTTATACATTTCAAGTCGATTTTTAAATTTTTTAGTATTCCTATCATTTAATGTTTTTGGTAAATTAAAATAAACGTTAATTGCCTCACAAAAGGTATTCATCTATTTATAGCCGAACATATATGTTGTTTATAATAACTAAATTTAATTATTGCTTGAACAGGTATATTTACAAATATCAAAAAAAATATTGTGAATATTTGCTAAATAGGACATCAGGATAATAGTGTATTTCCTCAACATATCGAGTGTCGATATTACTATTAAGGAAGTTATAATAGCAGTTAATTATAGGTCTAATTATCAATTATTTATTCGAAAACGTTAATAAATCGCTGAACCGATTCATTACACTGGGAAAACTCGGAAGATATTCTGTATTTTAGACGAATTATTATCATAAATTGAGCAGTGTTGGCCTAGTGGCTTCAGCGTGACTCTCATCCCTGAAGTTGTAGGCTCGATCTTCGGCTGTGCACTAATGGAGTTTCTTTTGCACATTTAACATTCACTTGAATGGTGAAGGAAAACATTGTGAGGAAACCGACTTAGTCCCAAAAAGTTGATGCCGTTCCAGGCACAGGAGGCCAATCACCTACTTGATTGATTGACATGACGTAACACGATACAGAAATTTGAGGCCCAGATCTAAAAAGGTTTCACTGATTTCTTGAATTTAGTTTATTGAAGTTTAAACGCTTAATAGCGCACGAAGAGGATTTTAATTCTAAGCCAAATGATCAGGCTTCTGTGTCCACTATCCCGTCCATTTTATTTGCTGGTAATAGTATCCAGACCTCCGATTGTTTTGACGGGGGACCAAGTCCCTACATAACTCTTCATTCATTCGTCGTTTGTTATAATACGTTCGTATGTTAAAACTACCGACACGAACTTTTATACGGTTTAAACCAATAAAGGAAGGTTTAGGTGTTGATTATTTATATAATAATTAAGGTTTGATAGGTTAAAACGTTAGCGAAATAAATACTATTTATCAAATTAATTTATGTATAAAATTAAAAAGAAAATAATTATATTATTATGAATTTCTAGTAATGTACATAAAATGCAGTCTTGCCACCTTTCGAGACGAGATTGTAAAAAGTACAGATAGAGTTATTTATACATTTCAATGTTTCTTTAGTTAAAAATGTGAATAAATTAAAACCAAAAGTGTTTTATTTAATTTTGGTTTAAATTTATAAATTGTAACGAAAGGAAAACTATAACACGTTTCGCCAACTTCTGTTATAAAAAGTTTTAAAACTATTTTAAAACCAGTCTCTCTGTTTTTGTAACTAGAGTTATTTAATAAAAATATTAGTAATATCTTAATCAAACTTTAGTTTATATAACATTTAAATTCAACCACTCCCGAGGTCGCGTGCTTGCGTGGGCTAAACGAATATATTAAAATAATATATTAACTATGTAACATGCTGTATTATAAATATAGCCAAACAAAGTCGTTGCTACGAGTAAACTAAATTATTTAACAGGTTTAGTTTTTAATTTTTATTATATAATAAATTATATTTTACGCTGCAAGATTTCAATTAAAGGATTATGACTGACGTAAAATAACACGAATTTCCATTTTGGCGTGCAAATATTTTACGGTTTCTAAGTTCTTAATTTAATTACTGTTTGTTAGTTGAATAAATTTGCAAATATTATCGAGTGTACGTTGTAAATTAATGTAAATTGTGGTAATTGTTTTATAAGGTCTGATGCCGTAATTGTATCTACCAGACGTTTTCACTGATATAAAAATACTATAATATTCAGAAGAAAAGAAATCCTTTAGGTACGGTTATAAAGTTCGTTCTATATCAAAGCAAATAAACCAGTATGATTGCTTTGTTTTAATATATATTATGCCTTTACAGAATATCGAGAAAGAAATTAAACAGAATTTGGCGAGTGGATACTTTAAGCAAACGTAGGTGATAGTTTAGTTTTTAGTGGAAGTTAAAAAAATAAGAAGAATCAATCTCTAAAATTATAGCACCATTGTAGAAAATACATTGAAGAATTACAAAATAAAATAAAAAAACATTGTCGAAACAAATACTGCGAATACTCTTGATAAAAAAAATCTGAACTCAGAGTAAATATTTTAAATTTTTAGCGCGAGGGTTGCTTACACACACAGAGATATCGACAACGTCGGTAACGTAGTTTTGTAATAAGTACAACTACTCCTCGCTAGATGACGCAATATCAAACTTGATCTTTATTGTGTTATATTAATTACCTAATGTGTCATATCTATTTGTTTAGCAATAACTGAAAATTCGTGTTTTATTATTTTATACCAATAAGCATGGCATAAAATATTCTTTAACGTAAAGTTTTTAGTTTCTATTCAACAATAGATGTCGTGATAAGTACCAATAAAACATTTTTGTAGAGATTGAAAACCTCTAAACAAATGTACTGATGTTAGCTACATATTTTATATTATAGTTACGTCCACTTCGTTTTAAACTTAATTATTGGAAAAAAAATTGTATATTGTACCTATTTATATTAGAATAATATCTACATTTCTTATATGATTTAAAACAAACATATGATAATGGAAGATACAACTTATTAGAATAATTTGTATTAAATTTCATCAGGCTTTAAGAGTTTAATCAATTTAAGGATTATTTACTTATAATAGGATAAATGTTGTATAAATAAACAATTCAAGAAATAAAATTATTATATATAGGTAAACACACACAGACAGTATTACTGACCATGATTGAGACATAAATTAGGAATTACAACTAGATACTAGGTTTTTTGGTATTCATTCTAAAAGTATTATTTCTGCAAAAAAGAAAAGTAAAGTGTGTTTGCTATACATTATATATAAATGTCGGCCATAAACAACCCAATTATATAAGTCATTACCAAGTACACATATTATAAAAATAGAATATAAAAACAGCTTAATTCGAGTGCCTATAATTGAAAGTGAAAAGTATTTCTTATTATTATATTTAATACAGATACACGACCTCCGAAAAACTGAAGGCATCCTCAAAATTCTTCCATTTGTCTCGTATCTTCGCTGCGTATAAGTTAACAAAATATTAACCAAAATCAATACACCCGTCTAATATGAAAATGCCTAAAACACCCCTTTTAGCCCTACGTTTTTTTCTCTATCTCTGTTCCACAGTTAAGCTCCACCCTAGTTGCGCAAGAGTGTTAAAAAATTAACGGTCATGAACATACCATAGAACAGTTATTTTATTGGAGTGTTGAAGCTTTAATTTGTAAGAATAAGCTTGGTTGTGTCTGTGCAATTGTGTTCTAATGATATATTTATTTCTTTACTAAAGTTAGAGATTATAATTGTTTATGTGTCTCTTTTTTGTATAACGGGTGAATATTTTCGGGCTTGTCGAATTGCAACGTATATGATCGGCTTGATTCTCTCTCTACGCAGAGACATTGCGTCTCTATGCGTTTACTACAAACTGTACTAAGGTGACTGTTCTTAAGTATTGTTTGGATGGATCCTTCCTGCCTCGTTTCAACAGTGAACGAGCCATATCAAAATTTTATCAGCATCACCTTGGTGGCTGGAAGCCTTCCACAAGTCTTTTACAAGACACTTTCTTTTGTGAACCGTGGCCAAATGCCACTTAATTAAAACTGTCCTGTATATATGTAACATAGTAGAATCGACTATCGAATAGCAAAATTATATAGATATATTTATTGTCTACTATGTTACATACAACTTTGAGTTAGCCTGCCTCAGAAATTATTCATAGCGCTTAGTATAACTTCCGTATCTATAACTCGTCTAGGTGAATCTATTTCGATGGGCCTGGGATATATATAGCCACAAGAATATATAACTACTGGACCTTAGTAGTTAAACTGGAAGGAATCAAGGAATATACTTCCTAAACAGTTCATCAACGTCTACCACTCGCTGACATTAGTGAAAGCACAGCCAAGTTATCTATAATAAATTTAAATATACCGTCAAAGTTCGTTTTTACGATCTACTCCTCCCCGAGTGTCCACGGACGTTTTCCATCTCTTCTATTTTTTTACTAAAAACATATATATCATAAAATCATATGACTCATTTGCGATGATATTTGCGGCGTATTTCGTATGCCGCAATTGTTTACAATATAATAATATTACCGGCGCAATTAATGCAGTTTTATTTAGTAACTGTGTGTAAGATCTTAACAATACCTACACAGCGGCCATAATTAATATTCTAATTATCCATTCATTTCAATACATTCGCTCTTTATATTAACCCAGAGCCGTGAAGATCTTAATCATGTCCGTTTGTTCCACGGTAATTGTTTATTTTAATTGTAAACATACTGTATATAAGGTTGGTAAATACATTTGATATACGATAATTAACGATTTCTTAGATTCTAATAATGAATAATTCGCTGAAACTGCGGCTTGTATGCGTTTCTTTAATCATATTTATAGGCCTAGACGTCCGTTGTTCCACAACTTTTAAGGCAGCGTTTTTAAGGCAGTTTTGCCGCGCACCACCACAATGTGGAACCCGCTGCCCACTGCAGTATTTCCGAACCAATTCGACTTAGGGTCCTTCAAGAAAAGAGCGTACCAATTCTTGAAAGGCCGGCAACGCACTTGTGAGCCTTCTGGCAATGTGAGCGTCCATGGGCGGCGGTATCACTTAACATCAAGCAAGCCCGTGATGCCCGTTTGAATGTTATTACATAAAAATAGACAAGTAAGACATGTCGATTTTTATAGTCGAACGCCGGAAGGCAGGATTGAGAGTTGAACTACTAGACAACTATGCGATTAAATAAATCAATTTTAAAGAAAGCTTTGTTAAGTGGAAATTGATTGCTGTTTTACTAGTAATTTTTTGTTTAGCAATAATCAAAATATGACTAGTAATATCTAAAATTGGAAGCGTAATATTTTTATTTCTTTAAATTTTTTGTTTTTATGTTTACCATAATTGGTATGTAAATTTTTGACATTAAAAAAATATAGCTTGTTAGTACTGTAAATATAGCAATATATGATATGGTGAAATTTAATGAATAAATAAAATAAATAAAAGTTCTTAAACAGATAAACATACAATTATTTCTCTTTTTTTGTAATGATATTATTTTATTAAAGCGTTTAACTATACTAAATGCCGATTTGCGAGTTAGAAAGAAACTTAAATATTGGAATAGTTCAAATGGGACTGTTTTGTTCTAAAATTATGAGATGGTCTTATAACTTTCAAAGTTAGGTTAGTTGGGCTGCTGCACATGCTTGGACAGCCTATCAAAAACTGATCTATATCATAAAACTTAACTTGACAGATAAAAATTAACTTTAAGATAAAATATCTTTGTAAAATATTAATTTTAGTAATTGTAATCATGTTTTAAATAAAGCTATCTATATGTTACTCGGGTATAGTGTATTAGAACCTGTTTGAATTTCGTTACATATACAAACATACAAATCTTTTCTCTTTATAAAAGTATAGAAAACAAAGTAGCTTCATTCAATGTTGTGTTTCGCTATTCAATATTCATAAATTTATATTTAATTTTGTGCATAATTTTAAATAAAAAGCTCTTGTAAGGCGCTTTCTTGTTATTCCGTTATGGCTAATTCTATCAGGATAAAACTATTTCTTAAATATACTCAGTGATATTAAAAAAAATATGAATAAATAGTTCTCTTATGTAAAAAGTACAGTTTATCAAAATGCATGCAATAATACATTCTTCAGAATGTATATGAAAATCCCACCGAATATTATGCCTCTCTTAGCCTAACTCAAATCTTAATACGTCTCAAAGCAATTTTTTTATTCGTATAAAGCAAAGGTGTAATGCTAGAAAGCATTTTTTATACTACTGTTCTATCTATGCTAGTTCTTATATGCCTTGATTTGAGAACTGGCAAAGTCGGCAACGCACTGGCGAGCTTTCTGGCATTGAGAGATGACATGGGCGACGCTTAACATTAGGTGAGCCTCCTGCCCATTGGCCCTCTGTTCTATAAATAATGACAGTAAATCTAAACTTAGTTTTTAACTATTTTATTGCGTATATATAAATTATTATTACATATATGGCGAACTTTATATAGAAAAGGTTAATTAAAACATATATCTTAATTTTCAACATTGAGTTTACTACAGTACAGTACGTACAGTTATTATTTCGAAATCTGCTTTAAATTTGCAAAAGTGGGTGTATAAGATGCGCTAAGGGAATGATTTAGAGTCGAGTCTTAGCTAACTCTAGTTTTTAATTATAAATAATTGAGACACATACACGCATTTAAAGACGTCTTAAACGTTTCACTTAAAATTCGAATGCAGACTTTATGATCGAAATTTTACATCCCCCACATAAAATCGTACGTGTTCGATTTACGAATTTCCCCAAATTTCATGCGGAATACGGAATTTGCGTTCATTCAACCCTCAACTGCCAAGTCAAATAAAGACGAACTTACACACAACATGACATCAGATCATAAGAAGTCATTAGGCATTCGAGTGTGCGAACCCTTATTCATATTCCACGTCAGCTTTGCTATACGATTTCATGCCTTTCCCCTTAAACATAAGTGTGAGATTACATCACAAACGCTTTCAACAATTGCCTGCGTGCGATGGAACGTAGCGACCAATTCGCAACTTAGTTTGAAACACGCGAAGTTTGAATTTGGAACGCGCGGTGTACAGTCAACAAAATACGCGAAAAAAGCGGGCACCTTTTTGCGTCCCTCGTCCCCTTAGGGGGTGGGGTGAAGAAAAATCCGCGTGGGGTGGGTACCGTGTAGTAGTTTTTCGTTGGAATCACGCGTTCGCGACACGCTCAGTATTGATTTTCTGGCACATGCTTGCGTTCAGGTGTACGAGTTTTAAGGCTTGTTATATATAATGGTTCTTGTTTAATCAATATTTAACGATGCAGTTGTGGAGAATAAATATGTATACTGTTACGACTAATGTACAACAGTATAGTTTTTAAAATACATATTTCTCTGTCTTTTAAGATATTGTATTGATTATCTACATTCAAAGCTGGCATGGCTTGGCGGATCATCTAATAATAACTTGATTTATCAATTAACTAACTTAATATTGAAGTATTACGTCCGATTAATGGCACTAATCTCTGGTCTTGGCCTGCACACTGCATAAGTGCCTCTATTATAGATATTTTTCCTGGTGATGTTTTCTTTTACAGCACGAGCAAGCATTCGAATGCACACTGGTTTTTTGACACGCTTATAATAATAATTTATTTGCAAGAATATGGTAAAAACATTATGGTGGTACAATCTAATCTTCGCATATTCTGCCACACATAATGGCGTGCGAATTTGTCCTAAAAGGTACAATTTTACATAGTAGTTACATTTTACATTATGATAATATTATAATAGTCAATTCTTATATTATTTTATCACATTGTTACATTATTAAACTAATATTAATTATTATTTTTCACTCAGATATTTTGTTTCTAAAGTCGTGATAAGTCGATTTTTAAAAGTTCTGAAAGAAGTTTGAATATTTTAGTCTTACTAGGTTGCCATATATTCTAGCGTTAAGTCTGTGAATTTCGCCAGGTGACTAGAATGATTGTGATTAAGTGTGGGCATCTAATTTTATACTAACATAACACTGTCAAACAGCAGTTACAGTGTGATTAAAAAATTTTCAATTCAATTCACCGTGTGAAAAATGTATTAATAAAATATGTACGAATAGTATCTTGACAGTAGTATTCATTAAAAAAGTTTTATTCATATTTACGTGAACCAAAGACAATAATTTATCTTGTATGTTTATTTATGTATTTATTTCCCTACATAATTATTATGTCTTATTTATACTTATATGATAGAAATACTAATATCTACACCGATAATTCTAAAATTAAAAATACATTAAAATGTTTTTGCTTTAAAAGCTCTTGTGAACTCAGCCATTGGATAAACTACCTACGCTTGAGTGAGAATGTTCACCATGGACACTAATAGCGAGAGGGCTCGCGAGTGCGTTGGCGGCCTTATAAGAATTAGTACGTGTTCGGTTCTTACGTACAGCTAGTTCCACAAAGTGCGAACTATCTGTACGTAAGTCGTTTCCGAATCTTACCCTCACCTATCAAAATTCGTTATAGATCCGGGCTTTTAATCACGCGTTAAAACCCACTGTCGTTATGCAAATTAGGCAAAGGTGACAAAGATTAGCATCTTATTATGATTTGTGTATTCGTTCCGAACACTCCTTGTTTGAACACGATTTGTTACGGACCGGTGTAACTTTAATTTTAATGATTTATTGATATCAAAAGTTGTTATAGTATTAACATTTTTTTCATATTAATTTTTAAGTATAGGGTTTTAGATTTTTCTATAAAAAAATCTACAACCTAAGATTTCTGTTTCATGATCATTTGATCTAAGGCCCCTTGCGCCTTACACACGCCGTCGACGTCTCCTTCAACGAGCGAATGTTAAATGCGCAAAAGAAAGTCAATTGGTGCACTGCCAGGGTCGAACCTGCGACCTCAAGTATGAGAGTTGCACGCTACTAGGCCAACACCGATATTTTAGATTTTTCTAGTTTCATTTATATATTGTAATATATGTTATGATTAGGAGAGATCCAGAAAGTTTAGATAAAAGAATCGTGACATCGGCAGAGTAGAGAGCACCAGTTCTCGAGGTTGGAGGCCCAGGCGAAGAGGCTTGCCGAAGACAGGGGAGAGTGGAGGAATTTGTGCGCCGCCACTAACACGTCCTTCAAAATTGCAGAGTGCGACTGAAGATGTCATGATTAGCATAAACAAACTGGCTTCAAAGATTTATTATGACGATGTGGAAAATCAATTAAATCATATGGAATAAGTATAATAAATATTATAAATTTATATTAATTTACATAAATTCATTTTTATATTTAAATAACTATTAATGTACATATAACTGCGATGTCAAAGCCTCCTAAATACAGGACATATATATTTATTATGTAACATTTGCCAATAAATACAATATTAATATATAATATATCCTACCCGGCTGTTGTGCGTATATCTTACGCTAATAGCGTAATTTGTGAATTTAATTACAAATTATAGAATTGTTTTGATAGTGATAGAAATTGATGTTTAGTTAAAATCAGGCGTAACAGCTCAATGCAACTTCTTTAATCATTAAATGTAATGAATAAATATTAAAACAAATGAACATTGTACTCCTACACACATAACGCGTATTTGTTCAAGGTCTCTTAAGAAAATTTCCTGTTAATATAAAATAAAAAATGTGATTAATTTTCAAAAACACAAAATGCAAATTAAAAAGCGGTACACGCTTTACGAGGTGTCTATGCATATAATTTTCTACGCTTATTAATTTATGCACACCCCTATTACAAGTCGACAAGGTCCATTTTCGTGTTAATAATTGTAAAAGAGTTAGGGACAAAAAAATGCATTGTTTAAGATACAGCGATTTTGTTTTCGATTTAAATAATTTATACATTTCAATGAGAACCGGTACTTATGAATACAATAAAATATGCGTTTATGACGGCTGCATTTTGTCTATTAATATATGCAAATGCATATTTTTTCACGGGTACACTAAAAAACTAAAAAAACGCTGCATTGCTTCGGAA
The DNA here is from genome assembly GCF_905147105.1 of Pieris brassicae. NCBI lineage: Eukaryota > Metazoa > Arthropoda > Insecta > Lepidoptera > Pieridae > Pieris > Pieris brassicae. Next base: position 9,480,708 of record NC_059674.1, on the reverse strand, counting down.
GTACTCACCATTGTTCTATAACTATAAAATAATAGGCACTACAACCTTGTTTACTTTATCCGTTTTCTGTATCTGTTTCATGATCATTTGTCAATCTTATAGGCATGTAGGTGATCACCCTCCCAATCAACACACCGTCTAATGTTTGGGTCTAAAGCAAGCCAGTTTCCTACGTGTTTTCCTGCACCGTTCGAGCGAATGTTAATTGCGCACATAGACAGAAAGTCCATTGATGCACAGCCGGGGATCGAACATACGACTTCAGGTATGAAAGTCCCACACTGAAGCCACTAGGCTAAGCCTACTAGTTTATTATACCTACTAAAAACGTACGCTAGAATTTAGAATTACGCAACCGTTTTGACATACGGGAGTGCCAGCGCTTAGTCTTGTTTGTAAATCTTACCCATATCTATATAAAATAGCGATATAAAAAAAGGATTTTTAAGTGCCCATATGATACCCAATACGTAAGCTTTGGCTTATTGTAAAGCAAAAAATTACAAGTATAATCAAAAGTTTTAAGTGTAATATTTTTATTGATTTATGATTTTTTTTACTTTTTAATTTATTGTAGCCTAATATTTATGTATTTTAGAAAATTTAGCTTGTAACATATATTGTAGATACATCATTATATGATGTGGTGAATTTTAATAAATAAATAAACAAAATGATGCAAAAATGCTCAAATATCTGTCTTTCCTCCAAATTGGATTTTGTTCCCTTTGGAGTTGAACTCTGCACTGGCGCTAATTAAAAAAATAAGACGGCGCCTGGTAGACAGTACCGGTGATCCCAGAGCTGGTACTTTCGCTCAACGAATAAGTATCGCAATACAGAGAGGAAATGTTGCCAGCGTTAAAAGTAAGGCCAAAGAGAACAAACTGTTTAAATTAGTTTTAATTTTCTTTTTATTCATTTTTACTTATTTTTATAATTACTTTGTAGATAAACAAAATTGTAAATACTATATATTGATTGTTATGATTATTAATAAAATGTGTACGTGTACTAGTGTACACACGTAAGAAGTGAAACTTCTTTATGACCTTATTTTCCGAAAAATAATCTACTATATGCAACTTTACAGAAATTGGTTAAAAAAAGTTAAATTCGATAAAGTTTAACAAAACGCTTTTATTATCATAGACATGAATGAATACAATAATACAATTATTTTATTTTACCATTTAATTAATAGTAACAGAATTATTACTTTAATTGTTATAGTAATTTATTTTTATTTTTTATTAATGGCTTCGAATGTCTTCGAATCAAGGTAGGGAATCGTGGTAGGGACGAGAAAAAGATGGCGCATACCGGAAAAATGTGACAGTAAGTTTTTTTCCAACGCCGATAAAGAAGTTTCAGTTCAATAAATGTTAAGAAATTTGACTTATAAGGACAATTTAAACCTTTTCTGCATTTCAGTTCCATAAATAAACTTTAAGCAGACGAAGACAGCTATATATCACTTACTCACGATAGATTAAACAGAATTACTTTTGCTCGCTAGTAAGAATTTATTCCTAGTTTAGGAAGACATTTCTGTAGCTTTATTAACGGATACGCTCTTACGTATCGTTAAGTAGTGTTTTGTTTTTAAAAGCTTGAACCTGGAATTAAAAACTAGATACACTTTTTATTATTTATTCATCTTTAATGATATAAATCAGTCTATCTCAAGCTTTTTAGGTCTGAGCCTCAGTATCTGTTTCATGGTCATTTGTCTAATAGGCAAGTAGGTGATCAGACTGTGCCTGCCATACGCCTAATACAAGCTGGATTCCTCACCGTGTTTTTCTTTAACGTACGAGAGAGTGTTAAATGCGCACATAGACAGAAAGTTCATTGATGCGCAGCCAGGGATCGAACCTTCCACCTCAGGTATGAGAATCACACGCTGAAGCCACTAGGCCAACACTGCTCAAGAAAAACAATACTACGTAAAGTTTTATAAAATTATTTTTTTCCTTGCTATTGTTGCCAGGTTGCCCTATTAAATATTTGTTTTTCGAACCAAGACAATATATATTAAATATTAATTTACATAATAATGATTTACAAAATGTTGAAGGTAATAAAACGATAAATATAATTGCTACCCGTGGTGAGAAATCAAAAATCTATAATTTATTCAAAACTATTTTTATTAACTGGCAACGTTACATTTGTTATTGTTATTCTAATATTGGTAATTAATCTTGTATTTTTAAGTGATCACCCACTTCAATAAAATTAAATTATGTTCGAAACAAAATTCTATTAAATTAATATTTAGTTATCAATTCTTTGCTTCAATTTAGCAAAAAGTTTTACTAAGTTTATAATATATATAAGTTTATAAGTCCATACTAAAATGCGTGTTAAAGTCAATTAAACGAAAAATAAGAGGTATTTCCTTACAATCTCTAATCTTCGTGAGAATATTCTTCCATAAACATTCATCACCCATCACAAATCGTAGATAATATATACAAGATGTTTGACAGGCTTACTAAAATATTTGATCTCATTACCTATACACAGATATTCTATAATCGATGCATTGTAATTTCGTGCGAAAAGTCATTCCAGTTTCAAATACCCTAAGACGTTCTAAAAATGACATAGACATGCAAAATAGATGCGTTCGATATTCAAATGAGCACCCATTTTGTAGCGGATGCGGAAGAGCAATTTTGACACTTGGAAGAATAACCCTTTTTCTTTATTCAAATCGTTTGAATTGCGAAGATAATATGAGTGGAATAGAAGCATAGATAAAAGAGATTTTTTCTTAATAACTCCTTAATGTATTCATGGAATTCGTGAGAATGTTTTGTTCGTGAGAATCTTTGTGATAGCTAATCGATGGGGTCGGGTTGTGGAAAGCTGTGTCAACAATACTAGTTATATGCTAATTTTGTTCTTTTTGAACCTGCTAAGACGGAAATCCTAGACGAAGGTTAAACCATAGACATTTCGACCAACTTACTATTCCATATTTAAAAATATGACCTTGTGTAAGAACATAATGCAACATGCGAACATATGCTTCCTCCAGATGATTTTTATAAAAATATACCAACACATTATTAAACCAGCAGTGTTGGCCTAGTAGCTTTAGCGTGCGACTCTCATCCCTGAGGTTGTAGGTTCGATCCCCGCCTGTGCACCAATGGACTTTATTTTTATGTGCGCATTTAACTTTCGAACTGTGAAGGAAAACATCGTGGAGCTTGCCTTGGACCCAAAAAGTCGACGGCGTGTTCAGGCACAGGACGCCTATACGATAAATGATCATGAAACAGATATAGCTATCTGAGGCCATACCTAATACATAAGTTGTAGCGCCGATGATTTTTTCTACATATATAAAAAAATTTACTGTTGCCTAGACCAATTATTAATATTCACCATCTAATGTTATTTCAAACGTCTTCAACCCTTCCGTGCCTATTCATATTTAAATGTCCCCAAGCAGGTGTGTCATTGAAAGAGTTTCCGTTCTAGCCAGTGTACATTTTCTTTAAGAATATAAACTTTACTAATTATTTTATTAAAAAACCCCTGTAAGTCTTCGTTGGTTTCATCACTTTTCTTTGTATTGAATGGTTCGAATTTTGGTTCAATGTAGGAGTATGTGTACAATGCCCAAACAGGATTTGATGACACGACCTCAGTGTTGTTAATCGCATCACTTGAATAACACTCATACTTATACCAAGCGTCTTATGTTTAAGATAAAACGGTGAAAATTAAAACTGCCTGTCTATAAAAAAAAACAAAAATCTTGTTTGGAATTTGAATTTTAAAATTGGAACCCCATTAATAGGAGTTTTTGGTTCAGAAAAACTCTTACAATTTAAATACGTTATAATCTTTGTTTGCCAGTTCATTGTGCTTAAAATAATAACACACCTGGGTCAGAGAGACCGGTCGTGATTTCGTCACATCCGCACCTAATTTGCATGCAAAGGGTTAATTCTTCGCGATTATTTAAACTCACGCATATTTTTAATTATTCAAGGGGCAACACAATGTATTCTATTTTTAAATGCAAAATTGGCGCGAATCTTTTTTGAGATATTCCCAGTCTGTGATTGAGTTTTGTTGAGTGTGCATCTTTGATAAGTGCAAGGTAGGTTTGGTTGTGGATATGACGTAGTCGAATTTTAAATTTAGAATAATATTCAGTTACTGTTCTATGATTTCTCTTTATAGTATGTATACTGTTGCATTCTGTGTTAACTTTGACATTGACGTATAAATTAATTAAATATTATTACAAGGTCATCCAAGAAATGAATTGCTTCGGCATTCCTTTTTTTAAATCTTAGCCTAATCTTAGATTGAACATACATATAAGCGAGTGAACTTTACTGTTTTAACTATACTACTCATATGTCTCTTTTCATCACAGCGTAAATTTAATTTGATAAAAAGAAACAAAATATTACTTGTAAAGTGTGTGGACTGCTTTCGTTTTTTTAAGGAGCCATTTTTTATAGGCCTTCGAAATATTCCCGGGTTTTATGTTAAATTGAAACTCGTCTAAGCGAATGAGATTACTACAGACCTAATAAAGTCTTTGCTACACACAAAAAGTAAATACTCTAACTTCGAATCAGTTCAAATTTAATCAAATTTCGAATCCAAGTCAAGTAGGAGTAGTGACGTAGCAATGCATCACCGATAATGATTGGATTTGCCCCGCCTACGTCATCAATCACTGAAAACGAGTGATGCTACCACCCGTGGTAACACGACCAGTGAAACACGACCCCAGCTTTCCTATACACGGTGCATGGTTAAAGCGAAAAGTATGACAATTTTCGCAAGAGGTAGCTCTTGTAACCTGGTCGCTTTATACGCTGGGGAGGTAGGATATTTTCCATTGTGTCTTGTTAGGCCCCTAATGTCTTGGATGGTTGGATGTAAGTAAATTATGTTTTTAGAACGTGCGGGGCAAAGTTTTTCGTATTTTTTTGTTTTATGGTTCATGTGAAATAAACATTATTGTGGAAAGTTTGCGTGAAAACGGCGAAAATTCTCTACTGTCATATTTTATGGTATCACATGAAAATATGAAGCTTTACACGCTCTTTAATTACGTAATCTACTAATCTATTAACAGTATATATAAATATATAATACTTACGCAAAAAACAAGTTTTATAATGTAATGTAGCTTTGTAATGTTAAATAATTCTATGTTTAAAAGTGTTCAGTTAAATTCACACAATTGTTTCGGACACACTAAACAACTTGCTTTACTATGAACCTGTAACATAACAGCTTCCTTTACTAAAATATTTAAAAGTAAATTCTTGTTTGATATTTGAACCACGTACTAACAAAAAAATTACATATAATTTTCCTGAGTCACAGACAATTATCCTTTAATAACTACTATAAGATAAACTACTTCGCCGCGTCTATATATCTTTATGTCAAAAACCAATGCACGAATTGTTATGAGGTTTTCACCAATACGAAGGTGAGAAAAGGTTAGGTTTTGGTTAGTATTAGGGTGTAATCGTATGGGCCGATATTTTAATAACATGTTTAACTAACTAAAAATAAATCAGTGGCACTACCTTTTTAGGTCCTCAGATCTGTATCTGCTTTATGATCATTTGTCAATATTATAGACAAGAACACAGCCTGACACGCCGTCGACTTTATGGGTCTGACGCAAGCCGGTTTCCTCACGACGTTTTTCATCACCGTGGATGTTAAATGCGCAAGCGAAAGCCCATTGGTGAACAGCCGGGGCTCGAACATACGAGCTCAGGAATGAGAGTCGCACGCTGAAGCCACTAGGATAACACTGCTCTGTTTAATTAACTAGCTGGTAAAAAAAATATCGTATTTGGTCCAAGATCAAAGTGAAAATACAATTTTACATTTGTTATCGTAAATATTACAGTAACGAACCCAAGGAGGGGGGTTCTGTGTGAGTTCCCACAAATCTCCTCCGAGTAATATCTTTGAGAAAAATAAATTCGTAAACCGGTGAGCACCTGACGTATATTTATGTATAGGCATTAGGCTGTGTTATAATGTTTGGCATTTAAAAAATATATAGTTATATTTTAATAATATATGTACGTATAGTATATTTATTTATTAGTACTTCGTTATATTAATACAAAACAAATAACAGTAGTAGTTTTACTTACTAGAGGAAAATCTAGAAAAATGATGGATTAACTGCATAACCAAATCTTATAAAGAAAATTATAGAACCTTAATCTAAAATAATACAAAAAAACTAACAAAAAACTATAAAGATTATCTCACGGATTCATGAATTGAGATGATTATAAAAGAATAAGGAATACAAGAATTACAAAAGTCACGACTGAGCAGAATAGAATTTGGTTCAGAAATGTTTATGTAGAAGAGTTTTAAAAGTTACTAGGGAAATAACCAATCGTATGGAGTCGGGCAGCCTATTCCACAACTTAATAGCGGAGGTGCTAAACGAATTGCATAAGAAGGATGAGCTTTGAGATAAAAATTTTAAGTAGCATCCATTGGAGGAGCGTAACATATAGTTAAGGACCTAAAAATTTGAATTCATTTTTAAGATAAGAGGGAGTTTTGGGATTGAAAAGAATTGAGTAGATGATGGATATGAGCGTTACGTCTGAGTGGAATAGGTACCCGAGCTGCCTGCGAAAACGAGATACTTGGTCATATTTCTGTTATGCCAATGACTTGTTTCTGCTTCTTCACGCGGCGGAAAAGACATAGCGTGTGCATCCCACAGGTTGTAGGGTCGAACCCCAGCTATGCAGGAAAGAACTTTCTGTCTATATGCATATAACATATAGGTAATATATTATTAGAGTTAATAAAACATCGTAATCGTTACAAATATAAAACATTTCCCCTTCATAATATATTTAATATGTTGTGTAAGTGACCATGTTTAGAGAACAGAAATGAATGTTACATTGACATATATTCTTGTATATGAATAAGAATGCGTCATGGTCAATTCTCGGGAAACGTTGAACCGGGCGTGGTCTGTAAAGGTAAGTATTTTAGATTATAGATTTCGCGTGAATTAGTTCTGTCCTCCAAATCAAATACGTGATACGTTCTATTACGTAAATCGATACTTCATACACCTAGTTTTGTCAAACTAATTAACAAATGAATGCACATTGTATATGTATAAAAATGCTTGATTGCCGACGCTCGGGGTACGTCAAACAGGGTGTGGTCTGCAAAGCAAAGTATTCTATATTATTGATTTCGCGTGAACTACTCCTGTATACCAAAATCAAATACGTGATACGTTCTATTACGTATAACAATACTAAATACTCCTTAGGTAAAAAAAATAACAAACTAATATAATTTCTAAAAAACAACAAAATCTTGAACGATAAAATACGCTATAACGCAGCCTTACTTCGTTTCGCTAAGATCCCTATTTCCATACATATGAGGTAGACGAGATGAAACCATGCCCAAACGAACCCCACAGAGCTTGTGCTTGGATATTTTGTTTTTTCCGCTTTTGTCTTATCTACCCTTTGTTGGGAGTTAGGTATTTTTAGTTTGGGCTTTGTAGACTTTAGGCCAAGACTTAACTAAGTATGTCTCTCGTATTTTGAAAAGTTTTCAATATTAGGAAAGATATGCAGAATCTAACTCTTAATAGCTTATATAACAATTACTTTTCACCGGCATTTGTTTTTTTTTATCTTTAAAGCTATTTATATCGTAACCACTTAATAAAGCCAATACATGGGCTCTATCGTTATGTTCATGTTCTAAAAACAGTCTTTATAAGTCAACACTTAACTAGTACAACAGTAAATAAATATTTAAAAAATATGGATTACATTGATACATTTACGAACACACAATTGTTCGTAACAGGTAAAAATAATAAGTCTTTATTTATCACGTCTTATTTACATATAATATCCAAATATAATATACAATTATATTATATACAGATATACAATTTTATTAGTCTAAGACGCGTCCCGTCCGGGAGAACTCCTCCTCCAACTTTTTCCATCCTACTTTATTTAGTTCGTAACAGGTAATACATATATGTAATGTAATTCTTGAACTAATATTTACTTTACTTTTTATTCAGCTAAAATAAATTTCATACGCAATACTAAGACTTGACGAGTAGATTTGGTGCTATTTCGATACATTATTTTTTAAATTTACTGTATCATCATTATATTCAGAAAAAAATATTAAAATATGTATCTAATTAAACCTTAATATAACAATCAAATAACCAGTATAAACAAAAAAAATTTACCTATAAAATAATAATAAAAATAAAATAAAATTTAAACAAATTTTAAAACTGGCAGTCTACCTTTAATGCTGGCATCATTTCTTTGCTATATTGCGACATGTTCGTTGAGCGACGAAAGTACCAGCTCTGGGGTCACCGATACTATCTACGAAGCGTCAACTTAAATCTTTAAAACCCAACGGCCCAAGAGTATCTCTCCAAGGGGAACAAAATCGAAAAATCTAATAAATATTATTCTTAATTACTATTTTTTATTATATCAAAATATTGGAAGTCCTTTAAATCTGAGCCTCAAATTTCTGTATTAGTTTCGTTCGGTTGGTCAAATTTCCCATAATAACGTAATTTTAATTAATATTCAAAGTAGATTTCGTAACGCTATTTACTCGTTATATTTGTGGATTTTATAATCTTTTTTAAACAGCAGTCCACTAAAACCAAATTAGTTGCTCGATACACATCTAAGCTGTCAAAAGTTTACGACCAAATGTAATTTATCGGTGGTAAGCTTTTAACCATTTTTAACTATTTTGGTGACTTTAGATTTCTATCTACAATTGATTGTAAGCCAAACGTGTGAAATTTATACCTATACAATGCTTTATTTATTCCAAAAATAGTTAATTTTGGAATTGCTTGGAGGAGGATTTTACTCGTGGGAGAATTTTATAAATACAACCAGCTGACTCGGCAAACGTCGTTTTGCCATGTATATTATTTGGAGGAAACATTTTTTTTAGTTCAATAAAAATAACCTATCTACTAAAATAAAATAATATAGGGGTTACAATTAAGGGTTGTGTGAATTTATATATATATCATAATTTGCTTTTGGTGGACACCCCTTATCACTTAGGGGTTTGAAAAATAGATAGTAGCCGATTCTCAGTCGTACTGAATATGCATAAAAAAATTCATAAGCATCGGTCGAGCCGTTTCTGAGGAGTATGGGAACAAAAATTGTGACACGAGAATTGTATATATATAGAGAAGAGATAATTTAATTACTTACTGTTAATGTCTTCTGTCGTATGTGTTTGTATTTTTATGGAAATAAAAAAGCTTAGTGATTACTTTGGTTTATTTAAATAATCAATATATATTAAATGTAGTGATTCAAAGGTTTGAATCACTACATTTACAACTTTCATTCGAACAATTTAAATTGTTCTAATTGAAAGTTCGAAACTATAACTTCCAATTAAAATTCTGGTGTACTAAATAAACTGAACATCTAAAAATATACAGGCCCAAACATGTTTAATTAGTAATTAGGTATTACATTGAAATATATTCGTCACATATAGTAGACACTATTTTAGGATGAAGGAAGTATTTTTTTTTCTGTAAAGTTCTATTTTTGGTACTTTTCCTTAGATCACAAAAACAGACTTAAAAATGTTTCGAATCCATAATCGATATTTGGATTTCGAATTGCGTGCGTATTTTGAATTATTCAAATTAATGGTGGCTGATCGGAAGGAGGTCATAAAATAAGTTCATTCAAAATTAACGGACTATCACTGACGCGAGTTAATTGCTTATAAAGTATCATTAAAAACGCGTTAATGGTAGTTGTAAAAATAAATGTTATTGATATAATAAATTCGGTTCATACAGTTACAGATAGTATCGTTTTAATAGAGCAGTGTGGTTTAATCTATATTAAGCTATTGTGTGTGCATAATCAACTAGCTAACCTTGAGGTTGGGCGTTCGAATCCCCAGCAACAAATTTATGTTTTATACAAAATTATCTATAAATATGTGATAATAAATAAATAAAAAACTTGCAAAATCAATGTAAAGTAAACTCTCGTATTATAATTACACAATTTTTTAAATAATTATTATCTGTACGATGAAATATCTTATTTCTAATTATTTAAAAAAAAACATGTATGTGACACACAGGTATCCGCAGTTATCTCTGTCTGGCATCCAACGTTAGCACTACTTAGTCCCAAAAATCTATGTTTTTACTGGCTCTGACAGTGTTTTATAACCAAATTATTGTTGTTCCACCGGGAATTGTACTCAAGACTTTGACTTAAAAGTACTCGTGACTACATTTTGTTTAATAATTACAATTATATTTACGTATCAACGAAAAAGATTAACTGTGAGAAATTATCGCTTATTTTACACGCATACAATTAATGGTCGCGTGATACTGAGGAGAAAATATGTTTATAGAAAAATAGCGGACAGCTTGACATTTTAAAAATATTTTGGAGAATGTATGCTATTCTATCTTACTCAAGAATAAATTAGCTTAGTTTTTATCAAATTGATCCAGCCGTTCAGTCATTTCAGATCATTATTACAAAAAAACATTTTTTTTCTCTTTATAATATGTAGTAGTATTATTTCACAGACAATTATTTATCATATAAATAAATAAAGAAGATACACGTTTCTTATAGTGCCATCACCTTGCGAAGGTTGGCGATCGCCATGGCTAGTTTAAGTTTGGATGCCGCGTTTCTAAACAATGACTTGGTGCTTTGACCAAATTGTCTAAGATTCTCCAACAAAGTCGTGCGCCTGTCGCCAGGTCTCTTTCTACCTGCCCCTTTGCCTTATATGATAAGTAACTCCGCCGAAGTTCTGCAGTGCGTCAGGTACTGCTGAGACCTGAGAGCAGTTAGCATTCTTGATGCATCCTTAGGCATATATGAATATATGTAATGTTTGGCCAATAGTGTCCCAGAACACGCATATCTTAAAACGTTGGTATGCTGTTCATGCCCCACTATAGGAGTATTTTTGTTTTGTTTACTAACAAATACTAACAACCGAATTGTTACTAACAATATCTAAAACTAGATACATACATAATATGAAATATTATGTTTGGTAACAGTTCTCTTTAGTTCGGTATTGAGTGAATCAATCATGGTACAGTATTGCACCCGGGAGTAAGCCAAGTGAATTTAATATAACTTTTTGAATGATGATATGGATTTCGGGAGGTCTAACTTTATAGATTCAAATAATTGTTTTGGTATTTCTCCGGTTATGGACAATGATAGGGACTGTTGATATTTTGTGAGGGGATATTTTTTAATATGAAACGGTCCCCGAATGTCAAACTCCAGTTTTTGACTGTTTTGTCATACGTAACGCTGTCGACTCTGAACCTTTTCCTATGTAACTTGATTTTCGACGCGTTTAATAATATTTAATGAAAATATGTAATGTAAGTTCTTTTAGAATATGTCGTTTGGTTATGTTTGCTTAAAATATCCAAGAAAGCAAGAAAAACTATCAACTTTTATTAAGTTATTATATTTCACCACATCATATAGTAGCTTTATCTACAGAGCTACTATATTTTCTTATATATATGACAATTATGTTAAACATAAAATTATAATTTCTTAATTATTACATAAACATAACGCTTTAAATTTCAGATTTTTATTGTATAAATTCCAAGGAAAGAAGCGGATAAGGTGTCAGTTAGGCACTTAACCTTGTTTTTTTTTTAAATTGAGTTCAACTTACACTTTGCTTCTATGTCATGTAACTAAAAAGTTAAACTAAGTGTTTTTAGGTTAATTTTTTTTACGGTTTGCCATATCTTAAAATTCGGTATTTTTTACAATTTTATAGACTGATATAGGTATTATATCACTCTATATGTCTACTATTTCTCAAGATTTTTAGATAATTATGTTTTTGTACATATTCTGAAGTGGTCGTTAAGCAATGTCAGGGTTGAATTCATACAGAAGGCAGCCCTAATATGTATACCACTTCACCATACCCCTACGCGATTCGCGACCATGTTTTTTTCTATAATTTTTTGTTTGTCACCCCTCTCTGTCTAACATATGTGTTCGCCTATCTCCGTCTCCGTTTGTATAAATGTGGGGTGATATACAAAATATGATACGTTTTGGGGCTTAAATTGATTTTTCCAGGATATGGTAGCTATTTCTTTAGATTAAACATTGATGGCAGGAGTGCTCATGTCAAATATTGATCAGTAGAATTGTAGTAAGATCCAGCGGCTATTTTACGGTCGGGTTCACCAATATATTTTCGTGCTTATTACCGCAATTAACACATTTCAATTTGATTTACTCGTACGATAAAGAGATAGAGTCCTTCAAGAAAAAGCGTACCAATTTTTGAAAGGCTGTCACCGCACTTGCGAGTATTCTGGCAATGTGAGTGTCTATGGGCAGTATCACTTAACAGCAGATAACACTCCTGCCCGTTTGCCCACTGATAAATATATGTTAATGGCGTGTGTCAGGCACAGATCTTCGAAAGCTGTGGAAACGGATAGAAACTTGAGACTAGTTTCTAATTATTAAATTAATATTATCTCACGCTACAAGCTACGTCCAGGTCTCAGTCGTGTTTCTTTGAACAATTTTATTTATGATAGATAGATCCGCCTTCTATGTTGGCATAGTGGCTTCAGCGGTTCGATCCCCGGCTGTGGAGCAATATACTTGCTATCTATTATATGTGCGAATTTAACATTCGCTGGAACGGTAAAGGAAAACATCGTAAGGAAACCGGCTTGCGTTACTCTCAAAGAGATGACGGTGTGTGTCGATAAAAGGCTGATCACCTATTTGCCTTTTAGACAACTGATAATGAAGCCCAGACCTAAAAGTTTGTAGTGACTATTTGTAGTAATTATTTTACTTTTATGCTTTTACGGAGAGTTGCATATAAATAGGAACATTATTAGATATTTAAATTTATTTATTGGATTACAACAAGGTTGAGAATTGTCGCCACTAGCCCAGCCCATTAATCTACATGGTAATGTACAGTTAGATTTTTATGTAAACACTTAACCTGTCTACTTTTTAAATTGTTCGAAACTCAAACATTTCCATTGAAAACCCGAAACAGGGGTGCGCCGCCCCCCACCCGCCGCACCCCTCTTTGTTCCCTTCCCCCTTTTCTTTCTAACTTTGTCGTCATCCGCATTACTTGTGCCTTAAGTTATGTGAGGGACCAGATGATCGCAAGCAAGAATCAAGTTTATAATGTTTACATTAGGATTTAATTTTCCTCGGCGTGGAAATCTAATTTATAATCTGTACGCCAGCTGGGATCTGTGTCTTATTTGTAGGAGTTAGGGTTGATTTTACAGTGGCATTGAAAAAGATCAATTTCGTGATAGTACTGATTCCTTTACATTACTTTTTCCTTCTTTGTGAAGGTATTTTATACGAGTTAAAGTCTTATGTGGATAGAGAGTGCTATCAGCGTCTCGCTAAGGATATTCGGACTATTTTAATTTAACAAGGCATTGTTTATTATCAATTATTTATAGCGATCGTAGATTGTTTGAGTTATAGATTCACAAGTTATCTTGATATTAGAACCAGTACTGGATAGTCCAAATGGTAGAACTAACATCATAATTGGTTTCTATTGGAAGATCACACTTAGTCGCTATTACTTCGTGATTATTTATTTTCTTCAATAAGTTATTGTTCAGCCTTCTCTGCAGCCGATTTTTGGGTTTTTGCAGTTTCCTAACAATGTTTTCGTTACGAACGAGTGGTAAATTAACACAGAATGAAATGGTGCACAGCTGGGGTTCAAACCTACCACCTAAGGCATAAGAGCCGCTCGCTGAAGCTACTAGGCTAAATTATTATCATTTTTTAATCTAAGAAAAGTTAAATAAAGCTTTAGTGTGCTTAGACTGCAAGCGCTTTACAGGTTATAATCAGTGAGAGTTGATTATGTAATGTAAAAACCTTAAAGAGTTCTAAATTTAAACTGGCACTTGTTTTAAAAAAATCCTCCGTCAAAAATCCATTTAGACCGAAAATTCATTCTCAACAAAAAGTTTTTTAAACCCTAAGATATGAATTACAAAATGTTAAATTTCCAAAGAAATTGAACATTAAATTCTTACGACTTGTTTAATCCTAATTAGGCGAAATGCCTCTCAAAAGACAGGAATCTAACAGGCAATTAACAAACTCGACAAATAATAGCGAATATTAGGCCCTTAGGGTGAAATGCATAGCCCATTTGAGACCCTAAACATAAACAGTAGAGTTTAAAAGACATTGTTACTGAGTCTCCACAGTTTACTAATGCCAGTTGTGCAAATATACCACGAGAGTGCGTAGTTTTTGTTTATAAAATAATGTTATGAAATTTTAAAAATGTCACTGAACCAACAACGTTTTCGCTGTATTATCGTAATGGCTTATGAGGGTCATACATATGTTCCTAAATAAAGTAAACACACATTTGTCACCTACGCAACGGCTTAAATCAACTCATAAATCAGGTAACTTCATAAATTGTCTATAAAACCAATTTCAATCACGTCAGTTTCCGTATCGATCCATGTCTTTAGTAATACAGACACACAGACACGTAAAGTGTATTAAACTTATATATGCCGGGGTTTAATAGGTAATTATTATTATTTTCTACTATTTTTAATTAGCTAATAATAAGTCTCCTAAAAAAATCCCAATTTATTAAAATCTTAAAAATTTTCGTCAAGTCAAATTCTATAGACTAAGAGATTTTTATGTCGACTAATGACGTCATTAAAGATTGTCATAGCGATGTCCGGAGCGGGATTATCTCGAAGCAATCTCGAACAATATAGATTATTAGCTGAACTAAACAATGGTCTTGAAGCTTTGGACTTTACGAAGCTTTTCTTTTAGCTGTTCTGCAGAATATGGCGTAATAAGGCTTTTCGGGGAAGCGTCTTGTCTCTGGAAGCTTTCTTTTTTCAAAGACCTTAATTTATTTTACACGCCCACATCCACAAAGGTCCATCATTCGTCAAAACCTACGTTTAAATTCTGACAGTCGTCGATAGTCATTTCTTGCGTGTCAAATGTCATTATATAATTGCATTTGACAGCTGTTTTTTCTATGAAATCAAAACGTATTATTCAAATACATAATATATATGTAAATGCAGCTTGTAAGATATAACTGTATCAGGATTAACGCATAACTTAATACACCCATTAGATATACTTGAGGTTAATATAAAAAAGTAGGCTATATATCAGCTGACGTCACCAGCTCACAACTCAGAGCGCATGTGGTTGACACGGAAATATTACGATGCATCAAAACTGCCGAGAGGAGCGCTCGGGAAACTTAGCAATTTTTACATTACGAGTTATAAGCGAAGAGCGAGTGCCTTCATTATTATTTGTAATAAATCAATCCTGGATCTTCAGCCCGTTTAATTTACATTGAAAGTAACATGAACAAACACACACAGTGATAGAAATTCAACTATGAACGCTTGGACACGTCATTAGTTTAATTTATAATGACGTCTGAAATACAAAAAATGACAATTGAAAAAATTACTGCCAAAATTTGAACGTATTTTATTGTAAAACAAATGAAGGTACACTAACTTAAAGTTAATATAAATTTTTGATAACTATTACAGTTTAATCGATCACACAATTAGAGTACGGAGAGCCGTACAGTACGTAAAGGGAACTGGCACAGCACTCCGTTAATTGAGCTAATACAATTTATATTTCATACGCGTCATTTCATTCATTAACAATACTTTATTTTTGTTTTTTATCATGATAAATCAACATTACTGTCAAGTATGATGACGAAATAGTATAGCACATTAGAAAAAAAAACAGTTCGGCCACATCTAATTCCACGATGGTTTTTTTTCGGCACAAACAGATCAGGGCAGTACGACATTTGCATATTTGAATTTCAAATCAAGAATGGAATTGAAAATACTTCTTACCTAGTTAGTCTGATTGTTGCTGGACCTGGTTCCATCTCTACGGTTTGTAGGTATGTAATTAAACGTATAAGATATTTCATGGTTCTTGGAGATTACGAAAAACCTAGGTATTTTATCGCTAGACGCTTATCACTTGTATCACTAAAATATTGCTGAGAAGGCCGAGGGTGGATTGTATCTTGAAAAATGCTTCTCAAAGCTCGGTTGATGTGATATAAGAAAAATAATAATAAGAGAATATTTTTAAGACGTCAGACTAAGCTGTTTTTGCTTTGGTACATGACAACCGAATACTTATTAGAGTTTTCTCTAAAATATAAAAATACTCCTCATTTTTAACGACATCGTTATTTTAATTAGAATAGTACTGAATGTATACATTAGATTATACTTCGATATAATACACGACTTTTAGTACGGTATATGTAATATTGACTGTCAAATAGGCGTTAACTTGTAGATCTATTTGATATTATGTTAATGTTCTTATTATATGACATTCAAAAAATTTATATGACATTGCTATTTATAGCTGATAGTGCGGATATTTGTAGTTGATCAATCTAATTGTACCACTATTTTTGCAAATAAACAAATTATTATTACTGTTATTAATATTGGAAAATCGAATATTTCACAAGTACTAATCGATTAAAGCTGACATTATTAATTTATGAGCTCTGTGACATATAACGACAATAGCACCGTCAGGTCACAGAATTAAACCACGAATTGAATCGACACCACACCAAATTGACTTGACAATATAATAATGCCATTACTCCAACATAATATATAAAATAAAATAGATAATGTGTAGGTCCCGAGTATCGAGATATACCACGTATAAATAAGGCATTGTGGTTGGATGTCCAAATTAATTAGAAGTGTCTCTTTGGATTACCGATTATAACCTTTATTTTCTTCAACTTACTACTAAATAATTTATATTTTTTAGTAAATATTGAAGTTATTACTATATATATAATTAATGAATGAATTGTTTTAATTGTATGTTATTTTGTTACAGGATGTGGATCGCGTAGATGAGAAATAACAACTATCGGTTAAATAATACATAAATTGCATATGCAAAATCGAGTCCAGCGCAATTGGTAAATACATTATGAAAACTGTCAGTGTAATAAATACAAATAAATGAAAATAATAAAGGTTGAAATTAATATTATATCAACATAATGTAATCCATAAAATGTTGACAGTCTTACTGTTTGTTTTGTTAGTTGAATGCTCGAGACTTCCGTTTAAAGTGCGTTGTGTAATTAAAATAATATTATTTAAAGTAATTAAACCTCAAATCTACATATAAGAGTGTTCCCCGTGATACCCTGGGTCAATTTCTCGTAATACTAATAAGTTTTTTATGAAAAAAGAACTTTGATATTCAGACAAACAAATGAATAACATATACACAATGAGGTTTTCATTACTGTAGCAACAATATTATTTCCAATACGAAGACACAAAATGTTATTTAAATTATATACAAGTAATTTTTTAAATTATTATCTAGGTTAGGTTTCATATAAGAGTAGGCAGGAGGCTCACCTGGTCATAAGTGATAGACGCTTACATTGCCACAGGGCTTACAGGTGCGTTTGCCTTTTAAGAATTGGTATGCAAGAGTAGGTATCCAATAAGTCGTGGTACCCTAAAAAACTAGTAAATCCTTTTTATGAAACTTTTACAAAACTGGTCCAAAGATATTTTATGAATACTCCTTAAATATAATTTAATTCCTTTAACATGCAAGTAATAATCTAATTTTTGCTGTTGATTAATGACACAGACACAAATGTATTTACCTCATACTGAGTGCTTAACTATGCAAAGTACGTAATTGTTACACAACAAAACACCCTATATTAGAAACAACTGCACCAAACATATGATAATAAGAATAAACTCTTCGAAAAAACGCATTAAAATTCCCAGTTAATTGCTCCTAATTTACGGTTTAAATTAACCTCACGTTAACACGGTTAAAGCGGGCCGAGTTAATTTGTTAGTTAAACTGTATCCGGTATGACAAGCAGTTATTTTTATTAAACCTAATCTTAATTATAGATAGTTATAATCACAATGATGTTATAATTTATTTAATTTTGGTAATTATTATGTTTTTTGACGTTTGACGCGCTTTTGATGATTATTTGGAGATATGACTTAATATTATTCGTAAGGTTTTTATAGATATTAGGAAATTTAATAGTTTTTATAATATATGAATACTGACTTTGTTGACCAACAAAACATGTATTTGCACTTAGTACTAAAAATATATGGAATCTAGTGGTTGAGTATCAACTATGGGATCGTGTCATGTCGGATCGTGATCGACCAGCATATTTCAGACACAATTTTTATATCAGCTACAGAAGACTAAGCTTTCTAAAAACATATCAATAAAACAGAGAGGAGTTTAGTCCCGTAGAGATAAATTCAATTTGCTGTCTTACGAATCTGAGCAGTCGGACAGAAAGCTTATTGTAATTTTAAAAAAATCCTTCGTTTCCTGCATTCGACCCCGGCTTTATACCGGTTCTTACACACGTATGTAACGCCTGACCAATAAATCAAAAAAATCTTGGTATATTGCGGAACAATTGGAACTAATTTCTTCTAATGACAACAATCTTAAAGATGTCAAGTGTTCTGTAAAGTGGGGTGTGGTATCGATTCGATTCCTTCTAATTCTTTGATATTACGAATTATAAGTGTGTCGGTAATTATTGTAAGCCACAGAAAATTTATAATAATAATAAATTATTTTTGTTACGGGAGGCAAACGGGCAGGAATCTCACCTGATATTAACTGATACCGCCGCCCATGCACTGCCAGTAGGCCCACAACCGCGCTGCCGGCATTTTAAGAATTAGTATGCTCTTTTCTCGAAGGGCCCTAAGTCGAATTGGTTTGGAAATACTTCAGTGGTCAGTTGGTTCCACATCGTGGTGGTGCGCGGCAGAAATGGCCTTAAGAATCGCTCAGTTGTCCATGTCCTTAATTTACATTTTAAATGTTAGTATTTACTTATAGCCAAATATTAGTAGCCTGTGGATATGGACCACTTCTGGGTAAAGGCCTCTTCCAACCTCTTTGAGATACCTCCAACCCTTTCCTCTAACTTGCCAATAGTCAGCTAGTCATTCCTGCTATTTCTATGAAGTCATCAGCCCATCGTCTTTTTGGCCTGCCCACTTTTCGTTTCCCGGGTGTTTGAAGTAATTGTCGGTAAAAAGTCGCTATCAATATACTCAGTGTTGCTATCATACTTAATTAAGCGCTACCACAGCAGATTATTTGGGCATTACTTGGCGTAAATAAAAATATTTATTTGCTTTTAAATCCAATATTTATGCTCACTCGAAACCGTGTCAAAATGTCAAAACAAAAGAAATATATCTTCCGGGCTTACACAACCAGTTATAAAGTAGGCTTATAACCGTTAGATTGTTATCTTAAAATGACCCTTATCTACCTATATTGTGGCATGCAATCATGTTTACATAGTTTAAAAAAACGGTAAAAATCGAGCCGAATTATCGCTTTCACTCTGCATATGTTAAGCGTATAAATATTTATAAAACCTGGGGCTAGTTATCAATGAACATCTTTTCATTTAAAATGTAAATTGTTGGTAGCACCTTATAAGTGTAGAGCGCGGAGAGTGCGCATTCGTCTCCATAAAAGGCTGCTTTATCGACCACAGAATACCTTTATAAATATGAACAGTATTGATGGTGCACGCAGGAGTCTACAAGTGTATGGCCAGTGTCAACAATAACAAGCTCATCCTCCATGCTTCTCTCATACTTCAATGGGATGTCCGACATACCACAGTATCATAAGAATACATTTAGTAGTTTATATATATATATATATATATAAACCAGAAATTATTTCGGATGAAACAAAACAACAAATTAAAAAACGTTATACACTGCAATCAAAACCATCCAAGACCAAAGAAGAAAAGACAGAACTGACCGCTTTATATAAGCTTACAAATAAAATGATAAAATACGACTATAAAAAATACAGAACGGATATAATCGAAAGGAACTTAATTAATACCGGGAGTCAAAAGAAAGCCTTCAAGGAACTTAGCAAGGAAACAAAATGGATTCATACTTTAAAATCCCAGAGATACTCAGACAAACTTAAATCGCGAAATGACATAGTAAATATAGCATCAGACTTTTATCGTGACCTCTATCAGGACAATCTGGATGGAGCGCTAGACTACTTGAAACATGATTTACAACAAACTGCACCAGTGTCACCCTTCGATTCCAATGAAATTCTAACCAATATAAATAAGCTGAAGAATGACAGAAGTCCAGGTCCGGACAGTATCCCAAATGAAGCCTTAATAATTGGAAAAAATATCCTTATAAGCTTGATAACCACATTATTCAACAAGATATTGGAAAAGCAAGAAATTCCCAAAATTTGGGGTGAATCCCATATAGTTCTGTTGTATAAAAAAGGTGACCCTTCAGACATTGGCAATTACCGCCCTATCAGTATTCTACCAAATTTGTACAAACTGTTCGGAATATGTCTAGAAAAAAGAATTGCTATATTTATAGAAAAGCACCAACCTATAGAGCAAGCTGGATTTCGGGCAGGATATTCAACGACTGATCATATACACACGGTAGATCTTATAGTAGAAAAGCATCAAGAGTTTAACCAGCCCCTATATCTAGCATTCATCGATTATACTAAAGCATTTGACTGTATCTCACATGAAAGTATTTGGCAGGCGCTTTCATATCAAGGCATACCAGCCATATACATCAACATTATTAAAGACATATATAAGAAGAGTACCAGTAAAGTAAAATTAGACAGACTTGGACCAAAATTTCGTATCAGAAGAGGAGTAAAACAAGGAGATCCCTTATCACCCAAGATATTCATAGCCGTCCTTCAAAATATTATGAAAGAACTGCGATGGGAAAGGAAAGGAATACAAATAGACTCGAGATATTTGAGCAACCTACGTTTTACAGACGATATAGTTTTGTTTTCAGGAACGCCAAATCAATTACAAGAAATGATAGAAGACCTAAATACTGCCAGCAAAAAAATAGGACTACAAATAAATACTTCGAAAACAAAAGTTGCAACAAATAACAACATATACCCGATTATGCTTAACGGAACAGACATCGAGTATGTAGACAGCTATACTTATCTTGGTAAACAAGTTTCATTTAAGAAACAAAGACATGACAACGAACTGGAGCGCCGCGTCACCACAACTTGGAAGAAGTTTTGGAGTTTAGAAGAGATCCTCAAAGCTAAGCTCCCAATTAAGTTAAAGAAAAAGGTAGTGGATTCTTGCCTGTTGCCCTGCCTTACATATGGAGCACAAACTTGGATTTTCAAAAACAAAACAAAAGCCAAAATACGTTCGTGCCAACGTGCGATAGAAAGGAGTATTCTCGGAATAAAATTACGCGACAAACATAGAAGTGAAAATATTCGCAGAAAAACCAATATTATTGATGCTGAGCAATATGCCCTTAAACTTAAATGGAGATGGGCAGGCCACGTAGCCCGTTGTACAGACGACAGATGGTCTAGAACAGTAACAGTATGGACGGGTCCGAAAGGAAACAGAAAGAAAGGAAGACCAATGGAGCGATGGGCCGACGGGATCGAGAGGGTAGCTGGCAGAGATTGGATGACGATGGCGAAAAATAAAGTAGGGTGGAAAAAGTTGGAGGAGGCCTTCTCCCGGACAGGGGCCGCATCTTAGTAAAACTATAATTTTTCTTTTTATTTCAATCAAATGTATGTCAAAGATGTGGAATAAAAGCTTATTATTATTATATATAAACTTAAATATTAATTACTCATGGATTATTAATAACTAGCGGACAGACGTCACGTACGTCGACCTACGTACGACGTTAGGTCTTAATAAAAATAGGATCTAAGTGTAAATCTAAACGATTTTCGAATGCATTTTGTTCTTGACTTAGGGTCCTTCAGAAAAAGAGCTTAATAATTCTTAAAAGGCTAGACAGGCTGTCTATGGGGTTATCACTTAACATCAAATAAGCCACCGGTCCGTTTGCCCCAGGTTACATAAATGGTGCTAAAACCTTTTTAGGTCTTGGCCTCAGATTTCTGTATCTGTTTCATGATCATTTGTTAATCTTATAGGCAAGTAGGTGAACAGCGTTCTGTGACTGACGCACGCCGTCGACTTTTTGGGTCTAAGGCAAGCCGGTTTCCTCATCATGTTTTCCTTAACCGCTCAAGCGCATGTCAAGTGCGCGCATATAAAGAAAGTCCATTGATGGGCAGCCAAGGATCGAACCTACGACCTCAGGTATGAGAGTCGCACGCTGAAGCCACTAGGCCAACACTGCTCTTAACTTCCACCAATATTTCAAGATCAAAATTAGCCAGATTACTCCCGCCATTCTCGAGTTTTAGCGAGACAAAAGCTTTGACAGACCATTATTGGGGTTATATTAGGTAGTTATAAAATTGACGTTTTGTCGTACTGGCCACTTTGACTACAAATATATCCTCTTTGGTTAGGAATTCCAAATTCAAATACTCAAGGGACCTAATTTTACAAAAAAATAACAAACTTTTTTTATTTAATTGATATAATCTTCTCTCGTTTCCATTAAAAAAACTTTTATTAATAAAATATATTAACTTTACGCTCGCTTACCGCGCTCTAGCTGCTTAAGGGTAGCCAAATCATTTGCTTACTAATATTTGTATGTAAATTTAATTAATTTATTCTGTCAGACGGCTAGTATTGATGGATTTTGTGTCGTTACCTAATCGTGAATGAGTTTTTCATGTTTAGATAGTTATATGTATCAGGCTCCTAATGAGGTTTATGCTTCTATTTAGTTTTAGTTTTTTTGCTGTAATTAATTTTTGACTTCGGTATTATGTTCTAATATAATTGATGTGTATGTGTGTCTAATTTGTGATGTCTACCATACATGCTTGTACATTTTAAACATACTTGTTCTAGGATTTATTAATGAAAACGATAGTTAATTAGTAGTTGAAACTAACAATTATGCGCTGAAAGTACTGTTATTCAAATCCTTACTTTACTATTTGGATATGGTTATGTCAATACGAGCAGTGTTGGCCTACTACCACTAGGCTAATACTGCTCGTAGTGGTAGGTTCGATCCCCGGCTGTGCACCAATGGACTTTCTTTCTATGTGCGCATTTAACATTAGCTCGAACGGCAAAGGAAAACATCATGATCACCTACTTGACTATTAGATTAACAAATGATCATGAAACAGATACATAAATCTGAGGCCCAGACCTAAAACGGTATTAGCGCCATTGATTTAAGTTTTTTAGGTTATGTCGATATATGTCAATTAATTGCTTGAATTTATGACTATGTCATCTATGATATATATTAATCATAAAACAGAAACAAAATAATGTATGACAAAATAATTAAGCTTTGTGAATCTTAAAAAAGTGTCTTTTATAAATAAAGAATAACCTCGATCCTTGTTTTTATTCACTCGATAGAAGGTTCATGTGTCTCTTTTCTCTTATTATTCTTGAAGGAAATTCTTAGTAATAATAAAAATGACCGACTCCTATTAAACGTTTTGAATAAGTTTTATATTAAATAAATAATAAAGATAAAAACAAGAGAATTTAATGAATTATGTGTACTTTACTTTATTTACATAAAAAGGTTATGAAGATCCTTTTTGGTTATTTTTGGATGGTCCAAAAGCCTTTGTACTTTGTTCATATTAAAACTGAAATCGGTTCATCCATATGCATTATTAAATCATCAACTTAAGCAATGATTATACAACAGACGAGATAGATTTTCATTTCAAATATACCTTTGTACGCCCCAATAAAAGATGGATAATGGATGGATGGAAGAAATAGAAGCAAATAGGTACTGAAGGAAGCTAGATGAGAAAAAAATATAACAAATCGAAGCTGTATCCTACATTTGTAATAATTGGAAATTAAAAGAGGTTTTAATATAAATATACATATTATTATATATATTTTTTTATATTGAGTAGTTAAGTGTTTAAAGTTCGATATTGATTTTTTATTATTTATTGGGTGGTCTGGCAGAAACTGCTTTTAGCAGGAAGACCGACCATTTACTTTGCCTTTAATTATTTTATATTTCTCCTGTTTTGTATGTGATGTAAATTGTTGTTGTACCACAAGAACGGTTCGGTGGCCGTCGATACACAATCTTATACTAGAATAATAAGTCCTGAGTACATACCTCGTTACAATATCTTCTTACCAGGAAGAAAGGCACACAGTATTATTCTATTAGTTTTTTTTACTAATACCTTGCCTCACGATAGTTCTCAAAAACGCACTAAACACTCACTATAAAATTCTAAATAGTGGACGTAACTATTATCAATTATAATTAACAAAAAGTATATTTCAAAATAAAAATGTGTCTAACATAACCCGAGTAAATCTGAACAATGACTCAACTATTAAATCTATATTTGAATATACATAAAAATAAACATAATTGATAACATTCCGTTTATTGAGCTCCGTTAAAAATGGCGTCTGAGCGTATAAAGACATAAATAACCATATAGCACAGTCAGACAGATAAAATGTCTAAGAAAAGGCTGGTGAAAATAGAATTAATTAGGGCCTCAACAGGTGGTTAAGATAACTCGCTTACGACGGAGGTTGTTAATAATTACATTTTCACTCTCATTCCTGAATGCCTTCGGGATGATGTGGGAATATTGGATTCGGTATGTTTTTTAGGTAGGTAGTTATTTTTATCTTAAATTTATTTATTTATTACAGAAGTACGTACATTATCCTTACAGACTATACCACTATGATAATGTCGAGAAAAAAAAATAGAATAAAATCATTAAACATATATTATACACAATATCGCTACTGTGAATTCATTCTGCGGATATATAAATATGTCCGGTCTATATGCTTCTACAGAGTCAATTTTATCGCTTTTGGGTATATGAATCACTCTTTTGATTTTCCAGCCATCTGGAACGTAACCGTTATCCATCCATAGATTGAAGAAATAGGCAAGAGGCTCAGCAAGTATAGATCGGCAGCCCCTCACAATATATGCTGGTATGCGATCTGGCCCTACCGAGTGTACATCCATGACACTCGGACGCATAAGTTTCTACATCATATATCTTTACCACATCCAACTTATTGCCATCCTGCCTAACGTTTTCTTTTTTGTCCTGATTCCCCCCTCCAACTCGTAATTAGTGATTAGTCTGTTTCTGATTACCGCTAATGGTCTGAGAAGATGCTACTGGCGGAGTAATAGGAAATTAAATAAAATACACTTTAATAGTGTTTTTATTAGAATTTTACTGGAATTTTGGCTATTTGGAGAGGTATTCAAAAAAGAAGTGCTTCGCAAGTATTTTATTTAAATGGTACTAAGTCTCTAGGATCACATTGAAAGGACCATCAAGAAGAAACTCAGTTACCTATTGAAAACTATGAAGTAATAAGACAATATAGGAAATTCACGTTGAACGCTCTTTCTATGTCTAAATTCAATATACGAATCAGTGGTGTAGTGTAACAAAAATTAACAAGTTTTTTAGTATTTTCAAATTTATTAGAAGTTTAAGCATGTTAATTCAAATACAATATATTTTTAGCGACAAATTAACACGTCTCTATGGCCATATTCTACGGCTGTTCGTTACACTTTCACACCTTAACCACCTGGATCGAGAGAGTGAACTAAGGACAGATAATCAATACTGAAGTTATTCCCGCTAACCTACTGTTGGCTACTTCGACTGATTCATGATCTACGATGGACGTTTTTCCATATAATGCTTATAAATAAGCGCTATTAGGTTTTTAATACATCTACGACACCATGCCCGTTCGACTGCTGATCACGAGGTCAAACATTTATGGGGCTGTCACTTGAAACTTGGGGTTTGAACACCCCAGTGCCTCGAGCATTTATTACCTGTAAAAGTAATAGACCTTTGTACTAAATTATCTCCAGTAAATGGCCAGCCTTAATGGAGATTTATCACAGAGGCCCCTTCACTAATGTGACCTGCTTTTTATTGTTTCAGCATAACAGGACACACATTTGTGACCAGCGATATGACGTCATGTTATAAACAAATGAACCCAGCAGTACAACGCAGACTTAAAAACAAATATTACTCAAATATGCAATATGAAATGTACAGCAATATTCTCTGTATCACGCTACATTAGTGAGTTGGTGACGAAATTTATGGCGCCATTTGTAAAATTTATGACAACGGCAAAATGAGGGCTGTACCCCCGTTGCTATATTCTTTCCTCGAGTAATCATTTCTTGAAGTATCCATATAAGATGATTGTGATATAAGATTTTGAAATGTAAGTATAGAAGTATCTTAAAAACCTGAGGCATTTTTACTTATTAGGCAAAAGCATTCCGTAATAAGCAAGTAGAATTTAAAAATTCCAAAACAATTTTATATTTCTTATTATAATAGGATATTAAGTGAAGAAGCTATCACGAATTTTGCGTAACAGTATATACACATATCGAGGAATATATTAAAAACATAATAAAGGAATAATCCCCATTTGGATAAACTTGTTTTTAATGTAGTTTTTTTTGTTTATTTATGTAATTAGTTTTGGATTTGTATATTATCTACGTTTTTTTTAATTATAAAAACAATCAGATATTAAAAAAAAGTCCACTCTTCATCAGAGGTCGGCAATGCATTCATTGACTAATGATGTGTACGTGAGTTGCGGTAGTTGAAGGAAACGGGTCCAGAGCCCTGAACCACGCCTGTGACATTAAGGACTATTTCGACCAAATAAAATGATTTTTATTACATGACTTGTGTTTCACTTTACAAAGGAACGCACCGGAAAATAATTTTACGATCGTTAGGCCATGAGTCATCTTTATTTTAATGCCTTTTGCGATATCAAAGTGGGCAAATGTAGGATTTTATATCGCGAATACCTTTCAATGTTACAGAGGAACAAAGCGGTAAAGTATGTTGATCTGTGTAAGCGATAATCCTATTTCACTAACGCATTGAGCTTGCAGTACTGACAAATGCAAAAAGTCCCTAGCCTTGAGTTTTAACAGTACTGAGAGAGAGTTTGTTCTTTTGCTGCGCTGCCATCAAGGAATTACTAATTAACGGCATTGTATCCATCACGAAAGAAGGCCACGTAAGGACGGTAGTGTGTGGCTTCATGGGCTATCACTTAGTATCAGGCTCAGCTGGGTTGCCTCTTGCTGTATTCAGCATAGCAATAGCTTAGGATGGTTCTTTTGTTGTATTCTTTTGTAACCTCCTAAGCTATTAACTCTAACTCAAAATAACTTTCTTCATATAGGTAAACAAGTACACTTTTGAACGTCAAAAAGAAGTTAAATTAATTGTAAATTTACATTTACTACCAGTTCGCAAGTTAATGGCGTAGAGCAGGAAAGAAGAACTTGCAAGAAACTTTCTGCCACTCTTTTTAATCGCTAAGTGTTGAGTCGACCCAGGTATCACTGAATTCACAATTGAGGAGGACTTGCTGTAGCTAAAAGCCAGCAACTGGCAACTGGTGGAAGTTTCATCTTCCAAGATATATTTTGGGAACCTGACCTTCCTCAATGTGTGTAGGACTATCAATATTCAGGGTGAGCGCGAAATAAACACTTGTTCATCTTGCTTTTTTATAGAAAGGGCCAAATGGGCAGGAGGCTCCCTGATGTTAAGTGATACAACCGCCCATAGACGCTCTCAATTCCAGAAGGCTTATGAGTGCGTTACCGGGCTTTTACATTTTTTTTTTCGTTGTGGGTCAGGGGGTATGGTAGATAACTAATTGCTGACGAGTAATCTTGACGAATTATGATTTTAAAAAAATGTTTATAAATATATTTTAATAGCTTTCAGTACTACACAGATCTTATAGGAAAATGTTTTCCCGTCCTTTGTTCTGGAGCAAGATACAGTCGCTTCACACATGAATGCATCCCTTTTTAATCCCGAGATCTTCTTCAGACTTACTTAAGGGCCAGATGAGTTTTTTATGAAGGGCAAATTGTTTGAAGATTCATCTAAAATAGTTTTGAAATGTTAGTTTAAAACATTTATTGCACTAGCTGATTAGATTTTTTACAATAAGCTGTGTTCCATGGCTTGGTGGTTAATGCATAAGACGCCATGTAAGTGTGATTAAAGGGTTTGTTATATAGTAATTGGCAGTGTTTCAAGTGATATTACATCTTCTATATATGCAATAAACACTTGCCTGTACTGAGTCACTCAAGGCGCATCACCTATTCGTCTGTTAAATAGAAATAGATATAGAAATCTGAAGCCACATAGAAGTTGAAGCGCCAAACTTATTTTTAACTAAGACAGGTTTCTTTTTCGACATATTCTTCTGCCATAGTGTCCAGGGACGTTTCTCCATCTCTTATATTTTTTTACTAAAAATATACATTACATTACACACACTTAGTTCGATAGTAAGTTATGATTATTATACTTTCCAAAGTATTCAATTATCATTGTCTTTGGATTACGTTAATTATAAAGAAAATAAATTAATGTTAAGATTAATACTAATTACAAAATTAGTATTAAGATTATTTGTAATATATCAGAAATTATTATTAGTTGCATACTTTATATAAAATTTTAATTACAAAAACGAAAAATTTCTAAAATTAGTTGATAAAATCAAAATTATAATCTTGATTTTATATTTTGTGAAAAAGACGAAATTTATTAAACTTTCGTATAAAATAAAGCTCTTTAAAATAAATTATTTCCAATTTAGAAACTATTTCAAAATCTCAGCTCAAAGCTTATAAGAGCGTCAAAGCTCGGGACATCGTGCATCGGCCGTCGGCGCTTTGATCTCGCCGTCCGACGGAAAATGTCTATGGACCATTTAAATGTTATTAACTATTACTTTTAATATCTAAAACATTATGCCTTCATTTATTTATTATACTTAATAAAAAAAGTAACGAGGTAGATTAGTCTTAGAATTCAAAAATTGTGGTTTCAATGTGTGTAATAAATGAATCAAATTAGAAATAAAAGGTAATTCTAATTAACTAGGATCTTGGTTCTTCTGCCGATTCTAACGAAAACACCGACCCATCAAGCATGGATATATATTTTAAAATGACATTCAGAATGACAGAAGAATCTAGAAGCAAGAAATATCTGTAAATTCAATAAATTAATGTATCTGTATTACCTATTACATTAGATAAACGTGATTTATTTATTAACTGATCTCTAATGAATAAAAAAAATGCAGACTAAAAATACTAGGCAATTAGAAACATCATGGTGTACAACGTCAGAACTCTCTAAAGCATATAAAAAAGGCGTCCAGTTCTATTTTTAAAAGTTATTGAAAACTATTGGAAGAATCCTTTGACCTAATTTCCGAGTACCAGGGTATGAGAACTGGGGTGAAAGTTCAGTGCTGGTCAAGGTGAAGGCGACGCCCATTAACGTCTTTACTTAGAACAACTCTCGCCGTCTTAAGATTCTTACCACAATTGAACAGTCTTGATACTTGATAATATCAAGTGGATCTTGATTCTTACTAGATTGTATTAATTATTTCAGATGTTCAAATAGACAATAAAGGTATAATTCAGAAACAAGAAGATAAGTGTGACTCCCGTATGTCATGTTCCTAAGTCTGTTTTTTGTATCTTACACTAAGGCTATTCTTTGTTTGTATTTAGTTAAAATTTTCATTTCGGCTTTGTTCATTTGAAGACAATACAACATGTATTGTCAGAGCGGTGCTTGCCTTGTGGCTCCAGCATGCCCTGAGATCGTACGTTCGATCCTCGGCACCAATTGACTATCTTTCTATGCGCATTTTATATTCGCTTGAACGTTAAAGGAAAATCGTGATGATACCCTAGACCCAAATTGTCGACGGCGTGTGTTAGGAGGCTGATCTCCTACGTGCCTATTAGATCGACAAATGATCATGAAACAGATACAGAAATCTGAGGCCCAGACTTAAAAAAGTTGTAGCACAACTTATATTATTACTAGCGTAAAATTATTGATCAAATAAATGCAAGATTTCATCGCATTGTTATCTAGTATCAAAATCATACCGTCGCAGAATATAAAGTTAGCTAAGTAATAAGATAATGAAGAAGCGGGGTTGGGATACGAATTAAAACGGGAGTGCGCGTCATTGTAGCGGGACTACGAGCGTAATTCGAGCGCGTAAGGATATCAATGATCGATGTATTAGGGTTTTTTTTGAATTTAGAACGTTATTTAAAAATACTAAGTTAAGTT
Source organism: Pieris brassicae (assembly GCF_905147105.1). Classification (NCBI taxonomy): domain Eukaryota; kingdom Metazoa; phylum Arthropoda; class Insecta; order Lepidoptera; family Pieridae; genus Pieris; species Pieris brassicae. The sequence goes on along the minus strand of NC_059674.1, from coordinate 9,450,280 downwards.
TATACCTTACCGTATTTACCTTAAACTGTTGATGTTATTATGAATGTTTAGAAAATATTGACACTGTCAACGGTATAGTATAATTAATAGCAATTAATGTATCACAAATGATTCATGGAATTCCCACCCTTCGGATTACGTTAATTAAGTTCAAAACTGGCTGACAAATTTTTTAAAAATCGAATATTCTATCGTTTCTGCTGACGTACTTTACTCCTTGTTTATTTAATGAGTGAAAGACGACCTCGTTATGACGTCACAGCGTCTTGGAATGAAAAGGATGGCAAATTTAATTTGTATATATGTGCGAAAGGGACAGGTGACATCAGCTGATTCTCAATGAATCTTAAGGTTGCCTAATGAAATTGAAAAGTGTCAATGCACTTTGGAAAAATCACACCAAGCGTTCAAAAGTTTGGTTTCTTGACTTGAAACTTGAATTCTTTGGACCTTATTTAACTTACTTAATTAGGCGATTCACAGAGAGGTTTCTATAATTTAAGTTTTTATGGCATACGTTAATATCTTGTAATCATTCTCAAACTACACTTTTCAGTAATTAAACTGAAACCGTGTTTATTACGAATCACTAGAACATTTTTATACGTTCTAACAATTACACACAACACATACATATATGTAGGTACCTATATAATAAATAATATAACAATTTTTACTGAGAATTCTCTTGCGTACATATACTTATAGTGTACTATACACTATAAGATTTTTTTAAACAATAAGTGTTAATTAGAAAATTATAACTTTAGCTGTTGGTCTTGCATTAAGGCTTTTTATTAAGGTTTTTGACAAGACAAGAACGTAATTAAGATGCCGCTAATATTATTATACATTATGTATAGTCTCCCACGTTTTTGATCTATGGCCAAAAGTTTTCAATAAGATTCAACGCATACCTAATATTATATTGATTAGTCGAGTCCTAACGACCTGGTAGAAACTCATCGCATCACAATTGGCCTCTACCGAGATCTAAACTCCTTTACCGCTAAGTAACGAGGTCATAATCTTGACTACATTATTGCACTTAAGGGATCATATCTACATTAAGTTGGTGGCTTAAGAGAGACACAAAAACCTGTGTGGGTTTGAATTACGTACGCAGCAGTGGATTTCAAATTTAAAATCAGCAGCTAGCCTTTATCGTAGCGGCTTAAATTTTGAACTTAACACAATACGCTGATTACCTACCTGTCTTAAATCAAAGTAATACGCAACTGGATAATTATTATTTATTATATATCAAAATATATATATTGTGTTTCCCATTCTAATAAGTCTTAGAACCACCCGCCTTAATAAGAACTCAGACGTAATAATTTCCAATGGCAAACTCAACCTTTCACAAATATCCAATTGGAGTTTCGTATAAGCAATAAATAAGAGGAAAAGGCTTTCCAGACGGTGCTCGGGAAAGGAAAAATAGGCGAAAAAGGGAAAAAGCCAACGGATCGAAGTCTTTTCGTCCGCCGGATCCAATAATCCACCCGTCTGTCCGCTCGCCTAATGTGATCGTAGCCTAATGAAAAACGCTTTGCACTATCTATAGTACACGCTCAATTGTGCTTAGTAAAGCACAGTATTTGCCCTAAATTTACGCGGATTTTTAGAGGTTCAAGATCCTGTCTAATACGACTCGGGCTTGCACGTTTCTATAAAATGATTTCTAGTTGATAATTGATATGACTATAATAATAAGTATGATCGTTTATCCAATGTTCGACTGAATGTTATCATAAGAATTAAAAAAGATCCTGTCTGTCAGATGTGCCCTACAGATGAGTCCTACACTCGGCCGGCACATTGTCGAGTGAAATGCATTAACTACAACGATAATTATAAGCGATTATTCGTAAAAGTATTAAATAAATGCTCGGCTTATCGAGAATGTACAAAATCGAATCGAGAGTAATAATTTGATTATAATCGACAAATTGGTAACGCCATCTTTTATAATAACTTAAGCAACTCTATATGAGCTTGAATAATATCGATTATCGATTTTCAAGGATACAATTGACACAGACTTATTTGGCACTAAGATTAAGAATTATGTTGAGTTTTAGTAACCATCGATACGATCACAAATAAGCTATTAACTATTCACAGATAAGGTCAGAATAAAGATTAATCTATTGCCAGTGGTTAAAGTTTTACACATCACAATAATGGCTATTGCAATAATATGCGGGTTTTATTGGATTATCCCGGTCTTTTATTGGATTCTAATTGTCAATCTTGCATGGACTATAAATAGGGCACTTGGCCTCGCGAATTTTAAAAAAGAAATCCTGAAATGGGTTTATGTTGGTAACGAAATCAACATAAATTTAAAATAAATAAAACCATTATTGTCAAATGTGTACTACTGTATAGTAGTATACTATAATTTATTTATAAATTAAATTAGTTTTAAATTTTTAAAACTATTTTAAGTACTATAAGATTTATATTATACCTAATAGTTTAAATTTAAAGTCAGACAAAAATAATGTTTAGATCAACTGTCAAATGAGATTAATTTCTAGTGGATGTGAATAAATTTCTTTGAACTGAAAAGAATGCAATAAGAAAAATTGCTTAGCCTATGCACTAATTGTTACCCGAACTTTGTTCTTATTAAACATCAAATTTCTCATAACAAAAGAGCCAGAACAACTGGTAGACAAAATAAGATATACCAAGGAATTATTCACCGATTTTAGAATCTGTTTAAAATATGAATTATTCGTAAAACATTATGTTACGCGACCAAAAATCTTTTAATTAGGGCTGCGACGGTAAAAATTATACTCGAAGCGAGTTTTTCACCCTTTCTGAAGTACCAGCCGCTAATGAGACCCCCTCGAAATGTCTGCCAACTCGAAAATGTTTTCACGTATACTCATAATTAATGTTTACGTAAAAATTACATAACAAATATATGAAATAATTGCAAACTGTTATCTAACACTAACAAATTACCTAAGTGAGTGATTTTCAATTTGTCCGAACCCTATGAACCAATTATTCCTGTGTTCTTATGGTGAAGTGTATGGGGCATGGCATAACATAGTTGAAACTATAAGTCTGGTTAGAATCTAATAGGTTTCTGACATACAGAAGTGGACATAAGACATATACGAGTTATACTTAGTGTTGAGTTATGGAATTCTTTAGACTCACTCGAAAACGTGTGTCAGACATGTCGTTTATTTATTTTCCTATAATATGGCCTATTAAAACAGGTTAGAAATATGTCTGTTCCGTGTCCCATTAAAAAAAGTAGTAATGGTGAAGCCGGAAGTTTTAAGTTTGATTTCCGCTAATAATATCAATGTAACAGACTTATTTTTATATTAAATTATTACTATAAAATTAGCAGAATTACGTTTTTGTAACTCTACTTGCAATTACAATATTTGTATTAAATAATGTCTGTAATATTAAATGATAAATCATGAGACTTCAAAATTTTAATCTCGTCTTTATTTAGAGGTATTAAAAATATTTCAACTTATATAAGAATGTTTTGTCAAAACAAGTAACTAAATAATCTGAACTCGATTCTATTATTTTTTTATTTTAGTGCAAGAATTTAATCATTTAAGTCGTGTTTATTCTAATTCAAATAAATTATATTCCAACTTAGTTATGGAACAACTATGTATATTTATATTCCTTAAACATATTTTCGTCATTTTAATATCATTAAATTGAAAGACGCCCTTCTCCACATTTCCAAATTGACATTTACGTACATAGCTAATTTAAAACTCGAAAAACACATTACACGCAACGAGAAAATTCCCCAAAACTTATCTGCGGAAAGCCACCGTACAATCCATCATCATTATGCCAAAACTCGGCGAAATTCAATAAAAAAAACTTTCTTGTTCAGCCCCATCTAGCGGCGGTGGCGCGAACTACGTCCCTACCCAGGGGGTTGCCACCCCACGTTGTATCCCTTTTTTCCTTATCCACACCCTTATACCTGAGCTTTCTTTATCCGGAGTCAAACTTTTTACATCCATCTCGCTCTTACTAACCATAACCTTCGCCCAATTGTGACAACGGACCGTCTATCCTTTTCTGACGTAAAGAAAAAATCTCTAAAAATGAAAGTACTCAGGGCCGTTAGACATATTGTGGGGTAATGTTTCATATGCGGAGGGGTGCGTACAAAAAATGCACCCCAGCAGTGGCTGAACTTTCCTTTAGATATATACATTTCCAATTCCGATAACAAAGCGTAATTTCGCCGCCATATTTTTTCCTTTTGTTCGCGTTTTCTTGATATAATTGTGATCCGTTTTCACAATTTTCAAAGGCCTCTGTATCTGAAACCATACTTCTGTCCCGATGTCCTTACGCTCCGATGATTAAAGGAGCATTCGTTAAAAATATAAATCTTAGGGTGTTCATTGAACTTTAGCAACGGAAATCTTCATTGCTAATTTTGAATCTGTAAAGTGGGTATCGTTGAAGATTACCTACATTTTTGCGTTTTGTTTATTACTGACATAACAATTACATAACTTATTATTTTTTTTTAATATATAAACAGGCTAACGTCTAGTAAAAAGTGCCGGCCTTTTAAGAATTGGTACGTTATTTTCTTGAAGGACTTTTAGTTTATTTAAACACTACAAATAAAAAAAAACGTCAATCTATCAACGCGGGTAATTATTAGCCTTAACATTAAACGCAACGCGCTGCCTTTGCGCATAGGTGATCACTTCAGGACAACTTTTAGTAACTGTAACTAACATAGAGTATAGCGTTTCCGGTCTTTTAAGAATTGGTACGCTCTTTTCTTGAAGGACCCTAAGTCTAATTACTTACACACTATAAAACAATAAACGACATCAACATCAACACAGGAATCATTCTGTTCAAGACTGAGTTCAACGGGCTACCTTCCAGCTTATAGGCGATCTCTTCCGGACAACTATCAAAACATAGTATTAGAGAAGATCAAAAGATAAAAATATAAGTAATGTAGATGGCATAATGTTAAGCAAGCACCTTGTGTGTCTACTAAAGTTATTAAGGAATTATTATTACAAAAACAATAATTAATTGACTATCACTGCGATAGTTTATGATATACATATATATACATATATATATATATATATATATATATATATATATATATATGTATATATATGTATATCATATATGTTATGTTGTATATCATATATATAATGTTATATTAAATTCGTGCACTACTAAAAACTCAGTGTTCGGTTTTTTTGTTATACTATCTTTTCCTATTACAATAGTAATTAAAATTTATTTCACAATTAACACACGTTTTCTGGTCTATATTCATTACTAAAAAAATAAAAAATGTAACTCAACTTTTTAAAAAACGCACATATCTTATTTTGGCAATATAAATAAAGTATGTATTAAATTTGTATGCTTATGTCAAATCAATTCAACAAAATTGGCCTTAAGTTACAAGCTAAAAATATAAAAATAGAAATAAAATAAATAACGCGAATTTATACCATCCACATCACAATATTTAACTTGCAGACTGCCAATTAATACAAAAACCAATACGAACATACAAACATATTAATCACATTCCTGTTTCTTCGTTGAAATACCTCAGCCATGTAGGTATTTTAATGATTAAAATGTGCTTCAATTAAGTATATGTAATTAATGTGAATATTTAGCGGATTGCCGCTTTGATAAAATTGTTTATTACCGGCCGTGTGCCTAACAACATCTTCATTATTTTCTACTTCATTAAACACATAAATTAAAAAGTATTAAAAGGTAGTTTGATAAATATCTTATCTGAGATTGGATAGTGGAGAAAAGATTTTGTGATTGTAGACGACCCTTGAAGAGCACCTTATGAACTGAGAAGTGGAGTAAAACAATAATGATTTGGTACCCCAAAATCTGGGAAAGGAAAAAAAGTATGAGACTGATAAATTGGCTGCAGGTTGTCAAGAGATAAGGGCAGAATGGAACGGTCTGAAGGTGGTCTTTGTCGGGGTCCGACGGAATTAATATTTGGTTATAATAATAAAATCCATTATTTCCCATCTTCACAAATATTTATATGCGGTTAAGATTTTTTCATTTTCTTGTTACTCGACATCCTAACTTCTTTCAGTACTAGTGAACCCATTCACGGTTAAAAGCCTCCAGCTTTTTCCAAATATCCATGGCTTTCTTTCTCCATTCGTTTCCTGCTAACTCTTCTTCATCTTATATCCTTTCTATAGGGCGCCTCCTTCTCTTTCTTCTCCTTGGTCCTGAGTAGAAGAAAGGTTTGTTAAATATATAAAATAATTATATATTTTTATAAATACACAAAATTATTATACTGGAGGTTTTGAGTGCTTTTCACCAATGAGCAGTCATTTAGGGATTGTGATTTTATTCTATTTTAATAACGGTATTAGACAGATATTGACTATTATTCGTAATTATAATATGTGGAGGAAGTATGGTGTACTGCTCCTCCAACCTAAAAAGAGGATCCCCAGTCAAACCACTGACTGGCCCAAAGGCCCCAGTGGTTAGCCTTAGTCGGAAGTCGTGAGACTGGCTGACTATTGGCAAGTTAGAGGAAAGGGTTTTAGGTATCTCAAAGGGGTTGGAACTGTAGAAGGCCTTTATCCAGAATTGGTCCATATCCACAGGCTACTAACATTTAGCTATAAGTAAATACTAACATTTAAAATATAAATGGACATGAACAACTGAGCAATTTCTGCCGCGCACCACCACTATTTGGAACCAGCCGCCCACTGAAGTATTTCCAAACCAATTCGACTTAGGGCCCTTCGAGAAAAGAGCGTACCAATTCCTTAAATGCCGGCAGCGCGCTTGCGGGCCTTCTGGCAGTCCGAGTGCCCATGGGTTGCGGTATCACTTAACATCAGGTGAGCCTCCTGTCCGCTCCTTCGGTCTGCCTGTTGTAACAAAAAAAAAATAATAACTTGAATAGCGCGTTTCAGGGTATAACTTGAATAGGTATCGTCACAAGCTAAATACGTGTATAATCTGTATATTTAATTCGTTTGATACTATTTTCCTCCTGATTCTTTGTACCCCACAAAACTAACACAATTTGCAGAAGTTTTATTTTTGACTGATTTAGTTTTAATGTTGAAAGTTACAAAAAATTCTTCACGGGACGAATTAGTGTTAGTTGTACAAATAACAATATAAATGGCATAAACCAACCTTCATTTATAAAAAAAAATTGATTTCCCCTCATAATAAAAAAATGTGTTGTTTTTTTTTTCAAATAAAAAAAGTTATAGATAATAAAGTATAGACCCACTATAATTTACAGAAATTGTAACCAATTTGTGTTCCACCGTCACATATATTGTGGTAGTGGTCACAGTTTTATCCGTGATAATTCGAACGTATAGTTACCCACAATAAAGGGATTATCCACTATTTCGTCAGTCTTCTGTCTCATCCAACTCACTCACTTTTCATAAGAGATAAGAAACTGTAATAAAATATCTATTAAAAATTATTCGAAGTCATCCGTTCAGAAATGAAGCGCGTACTTGCATTACGTCTGTTTAAATAGATCATGTATTTTTTAATATTTTGCTTCACTGATTTAGAGACGATTGTTGACGTCTGGGCTAAGCCGAGTTGCGGCTAGCGGATTCTATTGTAATGTGTATTCTTGTATTACTAATCTGTGAAGCATCAAGCAATGTAGTAAATAATGTATCTATTTCAAAAACATATTTAAACATATCTATAGTAGAATTACGAAGAATGTAGATATTAAGGAGAAATTATTATTATTAATTTCAGGTCTAAAAGAAGTTTACCAAAATAAAAGTATGAAATTGTATTGTTTTATTTGTGCTGTTAAACATTACATTCTTTTCCGATTGGAGGCGATTTCCATCACATGACATAAACTTGTCTAGTCATCCTAAGTTAGTGGCATCTCTAAATATGAATATGAACGTATTGACCGTTATAGATAGTTCGTGCTAAGTCTCGTTTCTGATTCTCAGCCTTGTAAAAAAAATCCGCTAAAATTTCTTTGGTTAATAAAAAAAATTGTAGCAACTCTATATGACCACAAAACCTCCATACAATGTCAATTTGTATTCACTTCCCATTCACAATACGTCAAAATATTACAATCGAATCGATTGAATTATACTGAATAGCATAATCGATTACAAAGAAATTAGGGGTGTGTACAATCGAAAACACGAGTCAAGTGGTATTTATCGATTCTTTGTTGTGAATCGATCCTTTGTCAAAATCAATTAGTGGGCTGTATGCTTTCAGCTTTTGTTCGGATTAGTGTATTTCTCTACGAAAAAAACCTATGGAGCGGATGCATATTGCCACCGAAGATTTTAAGATATTAAAATGTGTTATTTGAAATACTTTTATTTTAAATAAAAGTGTATGAAGTAATAAACAAGTCTAACTAATGACCACTTAAATAAATATTCGACGTCGTGCATCCGTTCAGAAATGAAGCGCCTTCTTGCATTACGTCTGTTTAAATGGATCATGTATTTGTTAATATTTTGCTTCACTGATTTAGAGAATTTAAATAAATTTTTATAATGTACCCTTTGTTTTGTCTATCGCAATTTAACGCTCGCTTTATAGCGATTTCTTTCAAGATGCCCAGTATCTTTAGGCCCAAATATAGGCCTGTCTCTGGCACGAAAGGCTGATCATCAGGGATCATGAAGGAACATACCTATAAAGAAATAATGAATCGAAAGTGACAGATATCTGAGCACAAGATCTAGAATGCTACTGATTTTATTAATGCATCTGAAATTGGCCATAGTTCAAATAACTGTGTAACTCAATGTTGAATGAGGTATATATATTTTTTACGAATTAGTTTAATTTAAAATTGTATATATATATACATCTCTAATCGATTTAGATTAAAATACTACATTTGCCTTTGTGTTATGATATATCCATTATATTCATTACGTAAAAAATAGTTGTTTCTGCATAAAGACATTAAAATTACGATCTAGCATAACTTAACACTAATAAGTTATTCAAGTCTTACCTAATTTACTGAAAATATTAAACATAAGAAAGAAAGATTAAGAAAGACTCCGGTCTTGTGTACTATTTTTTACACTTACACCTGTATAACACTTGAGGCTAACGTGCAGTACACAAATTTACTAATTCGTTTTGTCACTTCTAACTTGGCCCGTTGTAGAGTATTCTCGAAAAAATGATATGTAATCAAATCGCATATATTAATAGTTATATTATCCCATATTGCCTCAAAAGTGGCTATAAATGATAATAATGATTAAATTCACCAACCCATCTTAAAATCTTCTCAACGAATACCAATTAATAAATTAACATAACTCGAATACATTAAATTCCGATTTAGAATCAAAAACGTGGGAAGAAACTTCCTTAAACTTGAACTATCAATTAATAAGCAAAATCATAGATTTGCATACAGCAAATATGCAAAACAGATATTGTAACGAATGCAATTTATTAAGGACCAGTTGAAATACTTCTTAAATTTCACTTATAAATATTTATTCATCAAATAATATGCAGAACAGCGTAATTATAGGGCGAGTTGAGAAATGGGTTCTACTATTACTATTTTGCATATGAACTCCAAGTTGAAACGTCGAAAGTGAGCGCGAAAGTCCTTCGAAAACGTCTCAAATAATAAAGGTGTTTGGATCGAAATTTGAATTTCAAATTGGCAAGAAATGCGATCGTGTTTTTTTTAATTTAGCAAATTTCACACCTTGAGACGAGCCACGACAGGTTTTTTTAAAAATAAAAACTGACGCAGTAGGACGCACTTTTTATTCGTAACTTAGTACAATTTATGCACGTTGCTCGTTAGACAATTAGCAAGCAGATGCGTGGTGGATATTTATTTTGCGTCGCTGTGGGAAATGGGGTTGCTTCCGTCTTTGTTAATAGTTAATTTTCTTATGCAATATTCAAGATTCTCCGTTTCCGTACAAGTGGCGATGTTAATTGGCAGGCTCCAATTAAATATTGACTGCAACTTGCTTACTTAATTAGTGATATTTTTAAATGCCTTTGGGCATTGTTCGGTAATTTATTATAATGAATTTAATTGTATTTTTTATCAATTTCATACACACGTTGGTAACATTGTTTATTACTCACAATAGCGCTTTGTTTCTATATAATTACCCATTGCTTTGTAATGTAATAATAGATATCAATATAACATGGGGGATTACATGAATTTCCTTCAAGAAAATGTTTTTTAAATACTATTATAACACAATTCTGAATTCAAAGTTGAACACTCGGAGAACGAATTAAAATTAAATATTATACAAAAAATAAGAATTTCGCTTACACTCATATACTATTAGAAGCTTTACAAGCCTAATAGTAGAATAATTGCAAACAGAAACAACAACTACTCGTCAGGGCTATGCTTACAACAAGAAAACACTAATGGAAGTTGCCTAGTGCATCACAGCCGTAAATGAAAAGTATCATTTATTAATGTAGGTAATAAAAACAGTTTTAAAAACAAATGAGTAGAACAAGAACAACTGGCCATAAACTCTCCGACACTCTTTGACAATTTATTTTTACAAAATATTTGTGAACCCATACTCCTAGGATCCTTAAATTAATTAATTAAAAGACCGGCAACGCACTTGCGAGTCTCCATGGGCGGCGGTGCCACTTAACATCAGGTAACTCCTGCCCCTTTGCCCCCTAAGATGAAAAAAGCTCCTCATTACATGTTAAACAGTAAATTATTGCAATTTAAAAAAACAATGTCATATAAAACTAAATCTTTAAAAAAATCTCGTAATTAATGTTATGTACGTATGAAATTATATCTGAACGTTTGCCGTAAATTTTTATCTTTTTTTCCGTTATTAATTAGCAAATGTTGTTTTCAAATACCTAATAATTATGCCAATATTAATACCATATCTAAATACTTCCTTATCATTTAAATTAATTTTAAAATGGCAGGTGCAATTACTATCTAAATAATATCTAAATGTAATATTTAATTAGCAAATTAATGCAAAACATCGCTCACCTGGTATTTGACTCTATAGGCAAATGTTATAAAAATTACTAACATTTTAGGCACTAAAAAATGTCGCAAAAAAACCCGCCAGCTGCGTTTACAACTCATGATTTAGTATCTGGTTTTATTCATAGACTAAAAAAATGCTAAAGGGCGAATTTAATCGTATGCATGTCCTACTTTCAGATAAAAAAAACAACTGTCAATGAATGGCGCGTTTTTGTCTCTGGTCGCTCTCAAGGATATCAGTTACCGAGATTGAACTCATTATAATAACAACAGCTTTGTCTAAGCTTTTATGTAGGTTAGGCTTTATAGAGCCACTTAAATCGATAGTATCTAATTCTTAAGGAAGATAAGGGCTGGTTAAAATTAATATTCATAATGTGAATAATAAGTTACGATTTTTAGTTTAACATCTGAGTGAAAAAAATTTAGAGAACCAAACATTAAAGTACTTGTTATTAATTTCAAATATTAATGAAATTTTCTCAAACCCAAATATGCATAAATAAAAAAGATAACTGTGATGGTAATAAAAACCATTAAACCAAAAAAATTGCAGTGTTAGCCTAGTGGCGTCAGCGTGCGACTCTCATTCCTGAGGTCGTAAGTTCTATCCTCGGCTGTGCAGCAATGGACTTTTTTTATGCGCATTCGCTCGAACGGTGAAGGAAAACATCGTAAGGAAACCGGCTTGCTTTAGACCCAAAAAGTCGACGGCGTGCTTCAGGCACAGAAGTCTGATCGCCTGCTTGCCTATTAGATTAACTGATGATCATGAAACAGAAATCTGAGGCCCAGACCTAAAAAGGTTGTAGCGCAAATTACCTCTTTTTTTGTTAATAAAAACCACTGAACCGTAATGTTCTTAAAAATATATATATACTTTTAATTTGTATAGAAATAATCTATAAAACTAACATATTTATTTTCCTAGATTTAAGTTAGATATTAACTCATTAGGCTAATAAAAACAGATTATAAGGTCCGGATTCGATTTCGTTATTTGCATCTTCACAATGTTGTATTAGTTAAAGTATCTACCTCATGATTCCAGGTCTCAATCAATATAGTCCTATCAGCCCCTAGAATTAGTTTTTTTGCCATATATCATGTCGCTACGTTAGGCCAACCTATGTATAAATGATTCGTAGATCTTTCAACTACGCTTTCCTATACGAACGAAGTCGGCAAAGGCTAGTCTCGATATAACTATTTAGTTGCCAAAACTGTATTGTTTAATCATGTTTTTTTGCACTTACACTGTTTTCAAACAACCCCTAAGCGATTTGCATAAGTTTTTTTCTAACGTGTTTTGGCACTGTTATTTTAATACATACTCCTCGTTGAGATGGAAATAAGTTTTTTATTAATGCAGATGTTCTGGTATGGTTAAGTATAATTTATATGAGAGCAGTGACCTAGCGGTGATGTGTTTTTAACCTTGAAATTGTGACTTCATATTTGGGCAAAGGAATTATCTATGGTCGCAATTAAAATTTGCTTAGTAAATGATAACACGACGTCTTCTATCGACGAGGCTAATAACGTGTTGATTTAAAAAAATAGCCAATCAATATTGTCAATCAATATCAATATTGTATATAAGACATACTTATCTGAAAAATGACTAAACCGAGTATGATAAGGTGTGGCGTGTTAACTAAGTGTTCTTAGTATATTTATTTATTCACATTCACAGTAAAAATAAAAGAACCACAAATAAGACAATATAATAAAATTACAATGGATGCACCGGGCGGCCTTATCGCTAATAAGCTATCTCTTTCAGGCACCCAGTGCAGAAGCAAACGTTATATAAAAATATAGAACCTTAATCTAAAGTAATACAAAAACAATATTAATAACAAGCTAAAAAGCTAATCTTACAGATTCATGAATAGCGAATAACGAGGCAATACAAAAGAAAATAATACACAAGAATTACACAAGTTACGATTGATCAGTATAGGATATGGTTAAGAAATGTTTATACAGAAGAGTTTTACAAGATGATAAAGAGGTAGCCGGGTATGGAGTCGGGTAGCCTATTCAACAACTTAATGGCGGAGATCCTAAATGAATTGCCGGTAAAGTTCAGTAAAGAAACTGCTTTACAAGAATTACAAGCGAGCCTATAAAATTATGGCTAATAAGTAATATTATGTTGACTTAATTTTCTACAATACTATTGAATAGCTTCAACTAAGGTAATGTTCATTAACAGTCTTATTGTTCTGAAATGTTATGACACTATGTTCGTGTATGATACCGCACTTGCAGATTCAAATGAAAAAGGATCATACCGCAGTCTAAGAAAGCCCACATGCCCATCTAGATCTATTAAAGTCGGTGAAACTTTAAACACTTTAAAAGGTATCATTAAAAATCTTTACATACCACTGAAACACTTGTTTGCGAAATATACAAAAGGCGAATCTAAGTACCGAACCCTTTTAAGAAATGATATGATAATACAAAAACTGGAATCGTTAAGCATCAAAGGGTTGGATCATTATGTGTTGTGTTGTGATTTGTGATACACGGCTGTTCTGTGGAGTGATTACTTGTGTTAATGGTATTTAAATTTTTATCTATAATTGTGAGACTACATTTACCTAAACGAATCCCTGGCTGGGAAAAAGCTGTGTTGAAGTTTCTAGACAAAGATTAAACAGGTTTCTGGTGTCAGGGTGTTTAAACCGAAATGGGTTTCAAATGATTGGGATTTTCAGATAATTGGTCCTATAAATAGTGTGTTGTTGTAGAAAATTGCATTTGCACTCTCGAGGTAAAAAAATCGTCTAGACTTGCGTGGTCTATTGCAAACGTATGAGGCACGTTTGGACTATTTCATGTTAGATACCTACTCTAAAACTCAGACGTGACTTCATTGTTTCACCTAGTTTGTTTTCACCAAGTTTATTGAATAAAATATTTCACTGTAATACTCATACTAACCTTCCTGATTTTTTTCCTTTCTTTGTAATCCTAGAGTTACTAGAACTAAAAGTCTTCTAGACTCGTTTATCTGCTACTTTTAATGGTCCAATGAATAGGCGATCTCGCTATCTTAACATTGAAACTATAACAATAATCTGCCAACTTATCGTGACTTTGTTTAAGTTTCTATTTAATTTTAGTTTTGGTTTTGATGTGTATGTGTGTAAAATTTGTGATTTCATATTTCCTTGTATATAATGCATACACGTTGCTTTAGAACTTATAAATACATAAATAAAATCGAAGCATATTTGAATAGAAATATTATTAGACTGCCTCCGCGAACTTCATTTCTCCTTAATATGATTTTTTACTTAGCCTACCTTTTTAGCAACTACATATCAACAGATATAACCTTTTCTTATGCTACCTGATAAATACTGTCCACTTTGATGAAACAAAAACCTTTCTAGACTAACTTGGGTAATAAGCGATGTTAATGTCAAATATTAATGCCTTATTATATTCATTAACTTGACAAATTTCTGTTAGTAAGTGGCGTTGTGGCAAGTTTAAATTAGCGGAGTATAAACTCTGGTTTAACCGTATACCGTAATTAACTAAATACATTTCTTCTCGAGAAAATGAAAATGGATTTTGTGCAGGAATACGCGCAAACTTGCTATACCTACCGATATTTTGCACAAAATAAATTCTTTAAAGTAATGTATATTAGCTATTCATTATAGCTTAAGCGACAATAAACTGACAGAAAAATATTAAAAAACACTACTTTTATGATATTACAATAACTTTTTTTATTAGTTTAAAATTAATCATCATTAATTTAATTAAATATCATTATGATATAAGATAACTGATTATTATTGAGAGACATATTAATGCAAGTCGTCTATTCAAACAATTTTACTGCGTAGAATCTAAAAGACTGAACTATACTACAATCATAAGCTAAATCAAAATATTATTTAATTATACAGAACAATAGTTACGAACTCAATTTACATTTACTACCAGTTCTTCTCGTCAGTCAAGAACTGGCAATAATTTAAAAAAGCTCTCCCAATATTATTGTTAAACAGGTAACGTAAAATTCCAGACATCTAACTGGAAATTGAAAAAGGACTTTGTATTCTGTTTGAGTAAAGCGTACATAAGCCCGCATATAAAATTGAACGCATTTTTAGCAAACACGCCTCGTGAGGGCGAGGGAGTGTCGCGAGAATCCATTTTGTCCCTCCCCCCCTAAGGATATGAGAATTTTTAAAGCCATCTTGTGTATTGTATTGAACGACGGCTTAATTCAGTTCTGATCGATAATGCTAAATGTAGTAACATTGATGCTTCGTTTAGTTAAATATAAAAATACATTGGTTCACACTGGTTTACTCATTTGTGAGTTTTTCTATAGCCAAACTATTCCCCTTTCGCTTTTGTTTCACTGTTGATTCAGTCAGTCAGAACTTGGCTAAATAAGTCAATGGCAATAAAATCTTTTTCAGATTTCTGTTTCTAAGGATCTAAGGCAAGCCGGTCTCATTACGAGGTTTTTCTCCACCGTTCGAGCGAATGTTAAATGCGCACATATAGAGTCGCACGCTGTAGCCACTAGGCCAACACTGCAGTCATCATAACCTGGCTGGAAAACAAAGAAAAAATAGTAAAAACCCAAATTTGTTTTTTTATTCATAGACATTCCAAGCTGTCACTAGACGTCAGCTAGACATCTTCGGGATGTTTAAATGGCGGATAATAATTACGAATTAAAAAACCGAACCGTCAAATTAAATACACCCCAAGGCTTGTAAACCGTTAATTCGACGATTATACCCAATTAGGAGAGCGTTTCGCTTGTTATTGTTTAATAAAGTTTTTTGTAATTTTCCCAACTCTCGTTATGGCAGTGACATCTTATTAAAATTCAGCCTTAGGTCAATTCGTGTCTTTTCCGAATACACTACAAGCCAATTTAATATACAAGACTTTTTTATTCAAGCTTTTTATCATGTTAAAACTTTGTACGTACTTAGCGGTTTTAATGATATCGATAATAATATTTTAATTGTTAATTTGTAGGATAAAGTTAAGATGACTATTCTTAAGATTCATAAATGGTTACAAAGCTCGTTTTCCCATAATAATCAATAAAAATCGTGATTTTCATGACACTAGAATACTATAAAAAAATATAGAAAAAATTGGAAACAGAGTATACATTTTACACGACATAAAGATTATTAATTTATTAAAAATATATTAGTACAGTAGGCAATTTCAATTATATTGGCTGTACAATACTTTTTTGGTGTTACATTTCTACCATTTTCTTCATTGTTTAGATCAAATTTTTTTATCTTTAATTGCTTATATATAGAAATAATAAGTATTGACACAGCCAAAGTTAGCATAGAACATTAGGTACAAACAGAGGACAATCGTGTTCATTTCAGAACCGGACATTGTAAGATGTTTCGCTGTTTTGTAGTTTGAGATCTTGTCTATAATTTGTGCACGTCATAAGTCAAGTCATTTATTTCAATTTGACTATTAAAAAACACTTTTGAAATTCAAAATTACAAGTCAAAAATATTTAAAAAATGACTAGGGGACCTTATTTCGCCATACTTACTCTCTTTAAAATAGTTTTTACGATGTTTTGCACATATTGATTTGATAATTATGTGTAGACCATGTACCTAGAACAAACATACTTTCTATACTAAAATAAAGTAGGCATATTTATAAAAAAAACAATGAAGCGGATAACTAAATTATTATGGATATGGATACATTAATATTTCAATTATAGAAATGACATTATTCTTTATAAAAAAAAACTAAAAGCCAATACTTATGATCAGATGAGCACGATGATGAGATGATATGAGTTGATCTTGTGTAGTTTGATAGTTCCATGAAGCAGTCCGCATTTTCGAGTACACACATTGTTTACAAAATTTTAACTTTTCTGTTTTTTTAATGAACAGGAAGGAAAAGAGCAATTCTGTTACTAATTTATAAACGAATAAGATTTAAAAGTGTCCCGAAGTGTAATAGGCGCGTTTAGACAAATTTTCCAAATTTCGTCCGCCCTTTTATTTCATTTCAATAAAACGCAATGTTGATGAGTAGTAGGAATTTTTGTTTTTCAGTAAAACAAAATAAAAGAATATAGACTTTATTCTATTTATATAAGGTCTATTTAAGTTATTCGTGAATTGTATTAAATATTATCCTAATAACTTGGAGGGCTCGGCTTCGCAACTGATTGCAATTACAAATAAATTTTATATGAGATTTTTCTTAGAGGGCCCTCGTATGTTTTCTCCTACGTTTTTATCTTGTGTTTGCTTTCAACGTCACTGAAGCTCAGTTAATTAAAGAGTGATTGAAAGACAAAAGCATGACTTATTGTTAATAATGTTTGTTTATAATACGGAAAACGGACTGAACCTGATACCGACTTAGTTAATATTTGTGTAATATTAACTTGTAAATCTGTCTAATAGGCAAGCACACATATGATAACAGTGATAATAAACTTAATTAGCTTCTGTCCGCAGTGACATATCGAAGTTTCGGTCTCTAGCTGTGTACCGATAGACTTTCTGTCTATGTGCGCATTAAACACTCGCTAGTAAGGTGACTGCCCAAGACGAGCCTGAGACCCAAACAGTCGATCACGTGCCTCAGAGGAGGCTCATCACCTACTTGTATATTAGACAGATTTACAAAAGATCATTAAACTGACAGACTGAACCTTATGGTATGTAATACCGCCTTAGTTATTATATGTTTAATACTATATGAGGTCCTATAGTAATTGTTTATGATAACAATGATAATAAAATCAATTAGCTTCCGTCTGTAGTGCTGTAGTATTGGCCTACTCTCATCCCCTTCCCCCTTGGGGTCCCCTTGGACTTTCTGTCCATGAGCGTATTTGCACACTAGCTCACCACAATTTGACAGATTGACAAGACATGATCAAATTAAAAATGAAACATATACGGAAATCTGACGCCCAGACGTTGTAGCGTCATTGGTACATAAGCAAGCGACCGCAAAGTTTGACTGTGGATTTCGTGTAATTTGGCAAAATTTGCGACTCTTTCAACTATAGTTGTTTCATTACCAAAGTCCGATATGTGTCTATTAATCACCTTCATACAGACGCTGTGGACGTTATTTTAGAATATACACTTACAAATTAAACAAATATATGAATACTTTACTTTCATTCGAAAAATCCTATATTTTTATCCCATAAATACTTTAAGTCTTCAAAACCACGATTCTCTCAATTCTGATGATTCAATAGCGTCTTATCTCAATTCCTTGCCAGACAATGCATGCACACACTTTGGGGGGAGCAAAATACCATTAATAACGGGATTAAGGGGGCCGAAAGAATAAATTGTGGAGAAACCGCGCCTGAGGCAAAGATTTATCGTGTGCTTACCATAAGTTTGATTTTGATGCGGTTTCATTAATTTTTCATTGGATGTCGAGTAAGCGATTTTCGACCAATAAAGATTTAGTGACATTCTTTAATTGTCAAAATGATACACTATACTGGATTTAATATAATAAAAAAATGAATTATAGTTCATTATACAATTTATTTTGATTACCCAATTCACTCGGCATGTATAGGGAGTTCTTACAAACTAATAACATCTAATCAGTTTTTATCGTTTACGCTACAATTTATTTAGAAACTGCTAATAAATACTAGAATATACGTAGAGACTCCTTCAAATGCCGGCAACGCAATTAAAATTGCGTTACCGGCATCCATAGGCCGCTGCTTGCTGTCTTGACTGCTCTTTTTAGTGCGTCCCATAGGCTCGTGTGCCCATCTATACCATATTAATAATAAATGAAAATGTAGAATTTATGATGTTATCTATTTTCTATGTTAATGTTATTTAAAAAAACACAGAAGATATAATATTATGTACCATCAACAATTTACACACAATATCCTTATACCTACCACTACACGTATATGTTAAATATGTCGTTATGTCTTATATATTAATTTTTTTTACCTATATACAAATATATAATTGATTTTTTTATCAACAGAGTAATTAAGTAAGAAACTGTGTTGGCTTGAACCTGAAAAACTTGTCCAGGGTTGTAGGTTCTATTGCCGGCTTTGCAATGGACTTTTTATTCTATATGCGCATTTACCACTCGCTAAATCACACACCCAAGCACGTGTCAATAAGGAATATTATTAATTGTCTATTAGTAATGATCACGAAAAATATACAGAAATGTGAGGCGACTAGGGGTGGCACCACCAGATTTTATGAAACCCACAAAAATTACGCAGAAACGGGAATTTCAATAAGAAAAAAACATTAAATACCGTTTAATCAAATTCTCTGACATCTCAATCACGTTTCCGCAAATTATTAGCATTAATCAAACCAAATCAGCTCCAATAAACATCTATATAGAGGTGCTTATTCTATTTATTTTTAACGTAATAAGGTATTATAAATAAATTACTAACATGATGTTGGGCGATTGTAGCAATCATCCTTGAAGTGGTCCTATAATGAACTTCACTCATTCATTATTGACGCGAAAGAATTTCTATTTATACTAGTGGTCCGAAAAACTAAATTCAGTTTGTCTCCACACCACTCTTGAATAAGCCTAGTAAGAAATTACAAAAATCCTCAAATCAACACTTAAATATTATAGCGATAATACTGATACAAATTTCTGAATAATATATTGTCAGCCACACAATGCAGGTTTACACACATAACTCACACGCCCGTATATTAATTACCTTTTTCTCAAATTACACTTATTCAACCCTGACAACAACCAGACATTTAATGAATCAAGTCGATCTGAACAGACACACTAATACACACCCTAGATATAATACTAGATTTGATTCCGAAAACCTTTTTATTTGCGTTTTGGTTTAAAAACTATTTTGTATAATGTTTAATATTGTAGAAGACCGATCACCTCACCATCATCATCAACAGCCTCGTTATTTGGTCCATTTCTGAATGTAGGCTTCCTTCATTTTCCTCCAGTGCACTTGCCGTTATGTCACCACTTGGGAGGCAGACCATCTTGACGATGTTGTAAGTCCACCTAGTCGGTTGCAAGCCGTGCGGTCTCCATTCATGGAGCCTGGGGTCCATCAGCTAGGGTCAAGAACAGTAGTCATTATTATTATGGATTCTTACCAAAAAAACAACTCTATATAAATCCTAAGGTGAAAACAAAAGAAATCGCGATGCTAATTGATAATTACCAGGCATTACCGACGATTGCCCTGGGACTAAATTAGCGATCCCCAGGGTAACGAGGACGTTTAACGCATATATTAAATAGAGAGCGGTTTCTTGGGTTAATAGAAAACTTAACTGTTATTCAAAGTAATTTAAGACTGAATTTTAATCTTAAAAAAGATAAACGACATTGGCCGTGATTTCGATTTCCAAAATCGCAGTAACAGTAAAGCATTTGCTTCAAACATTATGAATAAAGCAGTCAGAAATATATCTGCCCCAAACGCCAAATATGCTAAACTTTAAGTAGGTAATAAAGGTTGTATTGGAAATTATGTTGCTGTATTTATATTATATAATTAAACAATTATAGGTCATGTATATTTTGGATATATAATACGACAGCTGTTAACGACATACGAAGCTAGCATTTTTTTATTAACACTTCGTTGCATGTACAGAAATAGAAAACAATTGACATAATTTTAAAAGACGGGTAAATGCCGGCCTTATTGCTTTCGAGCGATCTCTTCCATGCTGTGAGAAAAAATAATTAAACATATCGTTTATTAGACAAAACTAATGAAACAAAACAAAGCCATTAAAACATATAATCAGTCAACAAGACAATAAAAAGGGGACATGAAAAAAAGTGCACGTGAATCGCGATAATTTTAGATCAGTTAGTACGTAAATTAGGGAATAGGGAAGGGTAATGTAGACTAGTAATGGTTGCACGGTAAAGCTATAGGAAATATCAATGCACTTTTGAAATTTAAACGTCCCTAAAGTAATACACAACGTAAAAATAATACTAATATTACTCTTTTTAGTTTAGATATAAAACTCACATCACATCCTCAACTAGAAATATTTCATATGACTCGCGAGATGCCAATTGGATTCTTCTGTTTTTGATTAAATTGTATACTATATTTGGAAAAATCTACTTTCCGAGTTGATAAGTTTTTTTACCAAACATTCTAACTACGGTATTAGCAAAAAAATATTTGCAGATATTACAAATGTACTAAAAATCTATGTAAATAACTTGTTTGATATCGATACCTACTGGACGATTGGTTAGCCAAACGTTAATTCGATATTATATACTTATATCAACTATGTACTCTATATATAGAGTACAGAGAGAATTGTTAGCCTAGTGGCTTCAATGAGGTCGTAGGTTAGATCGCCGGTTGTGCAATAGACTTTGTATGTGAGCATCAAATATTCCCTCGAAAGGCGAAGCATCGTGAGGATACCGGCTTGCCTGAGACCAAATAATTGACGTCGACGTAGGTCACAGTCTGCCAACCATCACAACCATTCACCAACTTACTTATTAGATTAACAAATTATCATTAAAACAAAGGTGGTTGCGCCTGTTTTATATTATTTTTTTATAGATATATAGACAAATTAAATTTTCCATTTATTATATACATAAATATGCAGGCTTCTTCATGGCAACGCACCCTATAGAATTTAATATCAACAGGGGTGGCACTGAACGTGGGTGGCAGGTTTTTTCATCAACCTCACTTTTTGTTTAACCGCTCATAATATTTCGGTTGATTGTATTCCGAATCATTAGATTATAAATAAATAAAATTGCTGAAATCAGTAATAGAAAGTAAAAATGTATTGCAGCTCTGGTATTTCGACTAATTTAAATTAAAAAAAACCTATTACATACGTTATATATCGATGTTATAAATCAAAATCGAAATCAAAAGTTTTTATTTCAAATAGGCCTTTGCAGGCTCTTATGAAACGTCTAGTTGCACGGTTCCAAAAAGTGGGTCTCATGGAGAAGAACCGGCAAGAAACTCCATGGACACTCTTTTCAACAATGGTTTAGCTTACAAAGAAAAGTAAGTTTATATACATCAGAACACAATAATCACCTTAATAGAGAGAGATTTCTTATCTTAAATATAATAATTTAGTAAAGATTAGACTAAAATTACTTATTATTATCGAACACATATAAATTACATTAATACACACATAACACAAATATATATATACAATTATCTTTGGTTTATGAGCGTAGGATCACGTTTACACAAAACTATGTTACTTTAAAAGCGAAATTGTTATACTATTAACGTAGGACTTTCCGAGCTTTTAGACCATCGTGGTTAGTGAGAGACAGACACTGCTAGTAGATATACACAATATAACATTTATTGGATAATAAATACTATAAAATGTAGTCATGAAGTTAAAAAGGCAGTAAGTTATACATAACACACAAGCTTATATTTTCTTTCATACATGTTTGATTGATTTTTTTTTTATAAAATAGGGGGCAAACGGGCAGGAGGCTCACCTAATGTTAAGTGATACCGCCGCCCATGGACACTCAATGCCAGAGGGCTCGCGAGTGCGTTGCCGGCCTTTTAAGAATTTGTACGCTTAATTATTTGTTTTTTTTTGTGTCACAAAAGTTAGAATTTTCACTATTTCTTTTATTGCTATGTATGTTAATTGTGAGGCGCATTGTCAATGATGAGAGTCATCGTCACGCATGAGCGTTCGGTCCTAATTATCATTTTTTTTTAGGATAAAGATAAAGATCAAGGAATTTTTACACCTACCTACTTGCCTATAATGAAATGCATCTGACGACAAAATGCTAATAATATAACAGATCAACTGTTATATTATAGGATAAATAAATATCTACCTTATGTAATATTAGCTAATATATAACTAACACAAGGAGTGTGGGTGATACGGTGTTTGTGCTGCAAGAACATTAAATTTTGTTGACGAAAGATTTCATCAAAATATAGTAACTGTCTTCTACTTATCTTTAGTTCTTATTAAATAACAATAACATTTCTAAATGTTATTACTATCACAAAATTTACCTTTAGTCGGCGTCATGAACATTGTGTTCAATATTTTAAACAATAGTTTTTTTCCTTACTAGGATTGCTGTGATTGATCTTGTTAGCGATATAAAGCCGCCCGTTGCATACCTTATAATTTTTATGAATTATTTCATTTGTTTTTCTAAAAATGTAACGAAGTGTAAATAAAAAAAACTTTGAATAGTGGTTAGCACTCGTGGCGTAACAACCAAATTTCTAGGCATAGATGACTTGTGCCTTAGAACAATAAAATGACAAATATGTTTGCCCCGACAATGAAAAGCGGCATTTTTTTAATTTCCATTCCCGATCGCCTCGAAATGACACTCTGTCTTTAGCACCCTAAGTTTAAAGAAACACCCCGATTTAAGTGTTTGTCTAACGTTGAAATACAGTTTGTCTATTTACTTAATAAGGCTGCGTATTTAGTAAATAAAATCTTATTAAAGATCAAACACCAGGGATTAGGATTCATTTCAAGTTTCGTATCATTTCATATATATATATCTTAAGATACTTAAGTTTTAACGCGAAATGTGACTTCCGTATGTTAAAAATTTAATGGATATTGCCGAACGTGAATTTCGCAATAAGTTTCAGATGATTCTTACTCTAAGACTAAAGTCATAACACAGAGTTTTACTCAAACCAAAACGAATATTGGATTCCACAGTTTTAACGACGAAACGATTAAAAGGAATAAGTTTAGACTACGTTTTCTTTAACTGTCCTTATAGGTACAAGACCTTATTAAGTCAATTTTGTGATAAGACCTTTTTTTAAGCAATATTTACATAGATAATTTTTGCCTCTGCTCGTGTGTTGTCTTTTCTTCATATTGTGAGATGATAATAAATTTTATTTATTGAAACGCTAAAAATATTAAAATATTATAAGCCCTAATAGTTCATAATTTTTTATTGTCAAAACAATTTTTTTTTTCAAAATTTCGCATTGCGAAAATAATTTTAAATTTTTTGGAAATAACTAAATTGTGCAAAAAACTAAATATTTGGTGTAGTCTAACAAGCAATTTTGTCTATTATCTAAGTTATTTTATGTAAAATTGTTAGTATATAGCCATATCAATTGTAGATTTGATTTTGGATATTCCATAGTTCCAAAATTGTTTTTCTATAAATGTGTATAATAATTGAGAATATTTGTATGTAGAGCGCATTATTTCGTCAAAAATATATGGTATAATGTAAGGTAAAGAACAATATAAATTGTAATAATGTTGTGGTCTTGTAGATTCTTTACACTTTTAAGAGTTATTAATTTTTTTTATAGAATTTGTAAATACATAAAGTTTTACTAAATACTAAAAGAGACTTATTGCGAAAATTTAAGCAATGCAATGAAATATTTTACATGAATAAATTTTGTTTCAACGTAATTTGTAAGAAATTTAAAGAATGAACCCAGTCTAAAATACTGCAATGGCGCAGTATGTAATTATTTTTTAAGTTGTTAGCGCAATTATAAGCACGAACTTTCATTTCAACAAAACAAAATTTTAATAGGCAGAGCACTTGCTCCTCCACTTTAGAATCAACCCCAAGCCCCGCGACGGAAATTACCTCTACTAAACCGCTTTACCGACTAGATTTTTACGCATTTGCTATTCGCCACTAGATGGCAACACTATGTTAATATTATAATAACTTTTGCTATAATAAAAAATATACAAATCATAAAGTATTTTTATCAAACATAATTTACAATTTTATGATGCTAGGAATTGTATACAACATTTTTAATAACATGAAATGTTATACACAAAAGTAATACCTAGATGGCGTTAGTACAATTTCCTAACATGTCACTTTAGTTAAGTTGCATATTACTGTATTCCTTGGAAAATATATATTACATATAACAATTTACTATTTAAATACCTAACAAAGAGCAGTAACAGTTATTTTGTCTAAAAAAAAACGATTTTTTTTTAAAATGTAAGTGCTATTTTCAATAAGAAATACAATCAGAACAAAAAGTAAGCTGCGATACTTATTTAACTTCACTGTTAATAATTTTTTCAAATATATAAATATATGTTCTTACTGACAGATAATACCTTAAATGATCTATCATTATATTATATTTCCACATTTAATATACTCCCCCATAACTTTAAAATTTGCACACCTAGATGTCGCTACATACACTGCTATATTAAAAAATTGGTCTAAGCTACAATACTTCTACGTGTATCTAGAGGGTTAATATTCGTAAATATTTATTTACGTGATTGATTTTCGCGATCGTAGTTTCACCTGTAGGTACATTAATACAAAAGATGTGAAACCCTGAATTCATTTCTTAAATTCTATATTAAACCAAACAAACGAATGATACACAGATAATAATAACTATAGTTAATAAAATATTAAATACGGAATACAAAATACGGCTACGGTATTTGACTTTATTACTTAAATTTCCAACAACTCATGTAACTATTGACAATCATAATACGACAAAATTGTAATTCTTAATTAGGTATTATATCCAGAATCGAAACATATATTTTTATTAGATATTACTGTTATTAGATAGGTTTTCTTTTACTACGGCCCACACTATCACACATTCAAATATTCCGTGAAGGCCGATTTAAATATCCATTTTAGTTTCTTTTTATTAACGAGCAGGAGGCTCATCTGACGTTAATTAATACCGCCGCCCATTGACACTCAATGCCAGAGGGCTCGCGAGTGCGTGCTCTCTTTTCTTTATTCGTACCGTGTTAGTGATTACTTAAATTATAATATTTTTTCAGCTTTTACCATTTGGAGGCCAATGTTAATTGAAACATATTTAGGCGTCTCAGTGAGTGAAAAATTATACATAAGCCTTTGTTAAACTTATTGGTGAGTTAGAGAATGTTTTATATTTCATAATAGTGCGAATTTACTCTTATAAGTTAACTATCGCATCTTACTTTTGTTCTGATCTTAAGTTTTTCTTATTGGAAATAGCACTTATATTAAATATCACAATTTTGTTTTCGTTTTTTTAGACTATATAACTGCTATTGCTCTTAGGTATTTTAATAATAAATTGTTACATATTGTAACCCAATAATACAGTAAAATGAAACTTAACTAAGGTGATATTTTGGTAAAAAGTTCTGCCATGTACTACTAACGCCATCTAGGCATTACTTTGTTAAAACATATTATGTTATTAAAACTTTTGTAAACAATTCCTAGAATTATCAATTCCCTTTAGTAAGCAAGTTCGATATTTGTTTACTTCTCCATGATATAGACTTGTTTCAGTGTGTTTTGTACAAAATATATTAGGTTTCCCAATTTGCCGATTTGCAATTCATCTTGTCATATATATTAAGAGAGAAATTTCCACATCCATTATAGAGACAAATCAATTTTTATATATTTGGACGTGTCACTTTAGAATAATGTTTTATATTCAATTAGATTTATTTTTAATTGATTAAAAAAACATATGGGAAAATAAAACGCATTTGTGAATAATTGTTTATTTGTGTAATAAATATACATATAATAAATAATCTTAAGGTTCATAAAAAATCACAGCCGGAGTCAAAAACTTACAATTACAGTAAAAACTATACATTATAGATTTCAGTTGGCGCTGGTGATCCCAGAGCTGGAGTTTTCCTCGCTCAACGAATAAGTATAGCAATACAGCGATACAAATGCTGTCAACTTTAAAGGTACACTGACACAACTGCACCAACTTGTTTTGATTAATAATAATTAAGCATTATAATAACTAACAAGGTTAAGACAATTGTATTGTAATACTGTAAATTTATAATATTTTTACGTTAAGAACAAATATAATTCTCGATTACTTAATGACTGACTCAAGATGAAACATTATAGCTTACAATTGGGTCTTAAAATAACATTTATGCTGATAGAAATAACATTTTTTGTCTATACGCCTCATGTAGTACACGATTTGACAACAAACTATTGGTGGAGCTCATGAATTCTGCTAGCAGGCACCGACTCTCGTCACACTCGACGCGTATGTTTTCACTGATAAGCCGTATCCTCGTTTTTTTCTACATATTAACTTATTTTTATCAGATTAAAATGGCTCCGCGTGTGTGACACTTTATCAAATATACCACTGCCTTTACGATTCAGTTACAAAGTTCAACAAAATAAGTTATTATATATAAACATACACAATATGAACGTTAGTATAAAAAAATATTCTGGATTTTCATTTACAAAGTCAGTTCTCAGAGTCCAAAACTAGTAAGAATCTCATTAAAAGTCTATCGGAACGTATTGTGTCTAATAAGATTTTATAAATAGCCATTACACCATCCTTCACGTAGAAAGAATCATAGAAATAAAATACATACAAGAAATGCCGTGTTTGAATAACTTAACCAGTCGTATGTGACCGTAACTGTAATAATTACTGGTCATATATTGTCTGTTATATTATTTTATCATCCACACCGCAACGGCGAGATATACATCTAACGCAATACTATTCAATGATATTCTTAAGGTCAGGCGTAGACAGGATATTATAATTTTGAGTTCAAATAAACATAATTTATCGCCGCATACCCACCATTGCACGCAACCAGAATTGGTTAATGTCTAAGTTAGTTCGTTACGTTGTTACTTGATAACAAATTACGTCTGTCAATTGATTAACAGTTGTTATTTATTTTTAAAGCAAAAGTTAAACACTTATAATAAATAAATAAATAATAGACTGACTTCCAGACTATCTTATACTACTAACAAATAATATTACTACTTAAAAATAAAAACATATTTCCCTTCAGTCTCCGCTAATCTTTTGCCAATCCAACTAGTAGATGCGGATGTGAGGATACGGCTTATCAGTGAAATCATACGCGCCTGCTAGCAGAATTCATGAGCTCCACTTGCTGTTAGCAATAGTTTGTAATTGTTTGCACATATACTTATATAAATATAGATACCACATATACATAAAGATAAACTGCATGAGGCGTATAGAAATAAATGTTATTTTTGTCATAAAATAAATATATAATGCTCAAACGTTGATATCTATATCAAATCAATTAGTTTGTTAAGCACCGTGTGTGCGGTTAGTTTAATGTTAACGCATCATGCCGACGTCAGATATAGTGAGTGGTAATTAATGGTAGTTTTTATTTTAATTCTCTGTTAAAATAATTGCTTGACCACTTATGACTTTGTAGTTTAGCATAAAGTAATTATACATTTTGACATTTATATTTATTTTCAAAACTCAACTAGATTCTTAAACCATACAATATGAGAATGAAACTAAATCCTTTGAATATTAATTTAAATAACTATAATAATTTTTGGTTCAGTCAAAATCATTTATTCATATAGGTAACACAATTTACACTTATGTCAAAAAAAGATATATACATGTAATGCTTCGAATTTTATATTTACTGCCAGTTCTCAAAATCAAGGGCGTAGAACGGAAGAGAAGATCTGGCAATAAACTCTCCGCCACTCTTTTTAATCGCCAACTTTTTGTTTTTGTTTTACACAACGTTTGTAAGGAGCTGCAACCATTACACCATGTTCCACATGATATCTTAAGTACAAAATAATAAAAAAAAAAAATTAAAAACAAAGATTCGTTTCA
Organism: Pieris brassicae; assembly: GCF_905147105.1. NCBI lineage: Eukaryota > Metazoa > Arthropoda > Insecta > Lepidoptera > Pieridae > Pieris > Pieris brassicae. The sequence goes on along the minus strand of NC_059674.1, from coordinate 9,421,436 downwards.
GATTGTCAAAGATTCTCTATCAACAGGAGGCATGGTAGTTATTGTTCTCTGTCTAAAGAAATATTTATTCAAAAACTATCTTCGCTCACGGGACTTGGTGCAAAAATAAATACATTAAAATACATATTATTATAAAATTAAATAAATACCATTTAATGTCTTTTAACTAACAAGCTATATAAATATATCTCGCTCTTACAACTTGATTACTAACATTGATGAAAATATTGACATATTTTATAACAATCTTCCAACTTACCGTAACATTGTGTTTATTGTAATTTCGAATGTAATTAATGTTAATGAATGAATGTATTTTCTTGTATATTTTAAGCATACATGTTGTTTTAGAACTTATTAATAAATATATAAAGAGAGTAAATATGACTTAAGTTATATGATATTTAATCGCGGCAAATGGTTATATAATTACAGTGGATCTTTCGACAAGGGCCTTCTCTAAATTTTTCCAGTTTATATCGTTCATTCATCTCTTTAGTTACGTTACGAATCTGTTCCATTTATCCAAAACATTATAGATTCAAATATCAACCAAGCAAAGTAATTATGAGTAAATTCCTATCTAAATCTATGCGTTATTAATAAATAGGAAACGGAACGACAGATGTTCGTGATTCCTTACTCGTAAAAAATCCGTATGCAAATGTCATTTGCATAACACTAAAGTGTTCGCTTTCAATCGTAAAGCAAAAAGTTAACCCTTTAACCGCCTTTATATTTTTTCTATGAATAATTACTGAATGTCATTTTTTGTCGCACAGATGCGGTCCAGGAAGTTGATAAAAAGAGATCGAAAGCTTTTTGTTACCTTTGTACTTTCATTTTTTATTAATATTATTTATACGTTAAAAACTCCACTACATATTAGTATACTTCGTAAGCTATTGTTTTATAAGTGTACACAAACACATTTTTATCGGAATATTAACATAATTAATTTGGTATGATGCTACTATGAAAATATAAAGCTCATACTTACAAGCAACCCAGCTTGGTTATTATATTTTTAGCTTTTATAAATTGTATACAAATTCAAGTAGTCTGTCAACATTACTTTTTAATTAGTCATACAAAATCCCTTTAATAAAATACTGTTTAAAAGACACTTCAAAGTGCTTATCTGTTTTCTTTTATTGCAACAAATGAGTTAAATTGTTTTTTAATTTATAAATTAAAATCAAGTTTGTTCATTAATAATCTCAAGTATTTAATAAAATCCATCCATTATTAACAAATATTTTATATATAATTAGTACTTTTCATTACTATTATTATTATATAAATGATTTCTTCACAAAATAATACATATATGTTTTTAGTAGCCAAAGGGACAAATTGTTACAGATACATATCAGTCACTGGAGTCTTCTGGCCAGTCAGTATACCGACTATATATAGACTGTGACATTGATTTAAAAGTAAGAGGTGGTTGAACTTTACAACCCTTTGAAGAAATAAAACGTTAAATTAGAAACGTCTTTGCAACAATTTGCATACGTAAGGGGTAGATTCAAAGACCTGAGAACGTATTGAATAAAAATAAAAATAATAATAATAATATTTATTATTATTTGTTTTGTATAATTTATTCAAATTCGACAACAAAAGCGTGTGTAATTCAATCATGTTGCATTGTTATCTCGACTTATCTTGTAGGGTTTAGGTGTTGTTCGTGGTTTAAAAAGTTATTTTCTTAAACTACTTGTGTTGTTAATAATAAGTTATTGAATAGGGACGAGAATTTAATTATTAATAATAGAACAAAATTTACGGTTGATTTTTTTTTCAAATTATTGTATAAGTTCGTTTTGTTTATTGTATAAGTTATTTATTTAACACATCTAAATAAATAATTAGAGAGGCAACAGGCTTGTTATTAAGTACAAATATACAAAAAATAGTAGTTAATGGTTATTACAATTTAAAATTATACATTAAAAAAATATAGGTACATTAATCTTGCAATTCTTCATTTATCTGAAACAAAAAAGTTAAATTAAAACCAATTTTGAAATTTTAAAATAGAAATCATAATTTGTATAGCTCTATAGTTTTTTAAGGTAAAAATGTATTAAACATTGAACTGAGATTAACTGCACTTCTATTGTATTTTCTTTTTATTTCTTTATAGCAGGTATTGGTCGAGCCTAAGCGCGAACTAGGACTATCAAAATCAAAACATTTTTGACGTAGTTTTTCTAAGCGTTAACTCTTGTTTCTCAATCTCCTTAGTATATAGTGATGATGATGACTGCCGTCATCTAATTGGAGTTCTAGTGACGGCGCCATCAACAATACATGTAACTTGCATTATTTTTGCAAAGATCTCTTGGTTATGTTGAACAGAACACAGATGACGCTTCCAAGACTACCAACTTTAAGAATTGACGTTTATAGATTTTTATACTTGGCAGTTTTACAAAAAGGAAATGTATGGAGAAAGATACAGACTAAAACAGTTGTATGATTTCGCTGACATATGGAGATCGATATACTGTAGGTATACACCATAAATTACTATTGGTTTTGGTAAAATTAATGCAGTGGTGTAATAATACAACCCTTAATGTGACCCCTTTGTCAGTTTCTTTTAGCTTTTGCCTACTGTGGCTAACAAAATTCGTCGATTTTTAGGTACACCAATTTTTTTTTCTTTATTAAATATTTTATTCCCTACTAGTAAGTGTTAATTGTGATCATACATAAATACCATAATTTTTTAGTGCGATGCCGATCTTCAAACGATTTCTAGATTGAATATGGCACACTTAACCCAGTGGCTAGCACTGATTTTTTTTCTTTAGATTTTAGACAGAACTCACTTTTAAAAGGGATTATTTTTGGTATCATTCTATTTAGGTAAATATTTGTATAATATTATAGCCGATATACGAGGAGATATTTTACTTATTTCTGTGCAATACATTTTAAATAGTCTTACCTACACATATTTGTTTCCTTTTTAAACTTAAAATATCACAAATATTACCCACATAATGATAATTTGAACAAATTTTTAGAATTACATTACGACACAGCGATAGAAAATGGCGTACCGCATCCATCCGCCATTTTACTTTTGCGCAGTAAATGTGCGCAGTGTACCAAAAACTAACCCCTTTTCGGACATTTTATTGTTACCACGCAGCTCACCCACGCGATGCTCTAATCAGAGTTTTACAAAGAAAACTAAACCTTATGGTATTTGCAATAAATGCTAAATTTGCGCAAGGTAAATTATAAAAAAATGTAGCTTGTGACAGAAAAAGCCACCATTATAATGGTTTTGAAAATAGAATCGTATCGTCTGCAAATAAAGAAGAATTTCCTTAACAATATTCATAGTATTTTTTATATAAAATAAAATAGAATTTCGATTCTATCACAAAGAAATAAGGACTATTTTGTCACAATAGTATTTTAAATATAGTTTGAGTGTGTGAAATAAGCATAGAGAAAACCTTGTTATATTTTCATGTGTGCGTTTGATAAAGAAAGGGTAACGTCATATCGCGATGTTGGATATTCACGTTTTTCACCTATGAATATGACTTTTCATTGTGTGCGGATAAATGCGTTTGTGTGTGTAATTTTAATAATATTCATATTTCCATGTCACCGCTTGTCGCTGTTCGGATTTCGGGAAAATTTTCAAATAATATTTCAGTTAAAATAACATTATTTTATTCTTTGTTATCTTCGGATAGTCTTTTGTTGTTCAAAGACAGTTACGAAGTCAAAGAAATTTAGGATAACAATGAGAATTTCTCAATGACATTTAATAACATTTTCCCTCTTTTTTTCTCATTCATTCGGTTTGAAAGTTCATAGTAATATGCAGGACTTTTCAATAATTGATAATTACAAATGAATATATATATATATAGATAGTCAAACTACAGATACAAACTCACAAATCATAAAAAATTCGCTATTGGATTTTGAGTCTACAGAGATCTTCTACGTATCATGGCTTGCTAAACTAACACAGCGTACGCTTAAAACAACTCTTAGCTATCCTAACCTAACCTATCACACATACTTAATGTCTATAGGACTTGTGTTTGATTAGTTTTACCTACTTTTTCTGAAAAAACAATTTTAAACATGTACCACTGACTAATTGTTATCTAGTTATCCAGAACACAGTGACTCTCTAGTGATGGATGAATGTTGTCACAAACTATTTGTCATGAATAAAGTGTTTATTATTATTATTAATATTTGTGTTTTGGTACATAACAAAACATATGTTTTGTTTGTTATGTACCAAACATAACTTTAATTACGTAACATAAATTAAAATTTAATTACGTCCTTAAATTAACGAAATTTCCACTTAGAGTTCTAATTCTTCCTTTATCCTTTTTATGTTTTGAGTTTATTAAATATATGAGACTAATTTATATTATTATTATTTTAGCCACATCAATTATAGAATAAAAATGACGAAAACTATAGAAGTTTATATATGTCATATTTCTATATTTGTAAGTTAAAATATTGATAAAAAATAGGGTGGAGTCTATTACTAACGATTTTGTCTTTGTCTTAATATTAGGTATACATTGTTTTCCTTTTTAGTTATAAATGCTCCAAGGCTAGTAGTTCTGGCAGATCACTCTGTAGTGCCAGGTGTGATTGATACATATAATTTTGTTGTGTATAAAACCAATAAATATATATTATATATACTCGACTTGTTTTCTTATAAATTTTAAGGCCCCTTATTACCCCCGAACAGTACATATACAATATATATCCAAATCACCACATACCAAAATAATACATGAAAAAAACTCTTTTTACATACTTTACACGTACTACCTAAGTTATTAGCGCTATTGGCTGAGCTTAAGGTTGTCATGACGTAATCTAGGTACTACTAATTATGATGTAAAATAAAAAAAATCTGTAGCGCTACAACCGCTTTAGGTCTCATCCTCAGATTTCTGTATCTGTTTCATGATTTGTCTACTAGGCAAGGTAATCAGCCCACTGTGCCTGACACTCGCCGTCGAATTTTGGGTCTAAGGCAAGTCGGTTTACTCACGATGTTTTCTTTCAGCGAATGATAAATGCGCAAGAGAAAATCAATTAGAGCACAGCCGGGGATCGAACCTACGACCTCAGGAGTGCCACTAGAACAACACTGCTTTTATTAAAAAGCACTATATTAATAGTTATTTTATTAATCGCTGATTTTAAAGAATCATGCGGTATTAAAGCTCTATAAATCATTATTCAACTTACGACGAAACTTTTTCTAGCCTTATTTTGTTTCTTTTTATCGCAAACTATTTATTATTACTCACTAAAAGCTTTTACCGAATAAATAAAGTATAAACCGGTATAAGATACATATTTTTATCGTAATAACACAACTCTAGTGCTAAAATGTAACTTACAAAACGTAATTGATGGAGGTATGTCACAAACAAAACTGTGCACATTTGTACTCGCCATGAATTCGCTGTTCCGTGTACTAGTGTTGTGGATGTATCGACGTTTTTAGTATATACATATATAGTTTACGCGGGGCATTTTGAGTTGGAGTTAAAGATGTGCGCAGATTAGTTTGGAAACATCGTGATGAATTTATATCTTATACCAACCAATTCGAGTTAGGGTCTTTCAAAAAAAAGCGTACCAATTCTTAAAGGCTGTCACGCACTCGCGAGCCCGTTAGCATTGAGACTGTCTATGGTGTAACTTAATACCTGATGAGCATCCTACCCGTTTGCCTACTGTTCTAAAGATCTAAATAACGACAAGGCCAGCCATGCATGTTTTAAATGTGCATATGTTTTAAATTTTAATATAGGCAAACATCGTGAGGATCTTATTTTTTAAGACTAAATTAATAAACTGTTTGAAATGAATAGCACAAGTACCTAGTTCTTAAAATGTTTTTGGTAATATGGCTTCCAAAACCTACTACAATACAAAAACGTATTGTATAAAAGTTTAATTTTTAAATAGTAATATTTATTATTTTCTGTAAAGAAATAATAATAATCGGTAAGTATCGATAAAACAGCCCATCGCTAGGCGACGAACGCGGAATTTGTTTCACTCGATAGTCGATTTCTTTCCCGGGCTTCCGAAAATGAGGGCTTTGTTAAATCGACTCACAAATTACTCCTTACTATAGCTCCTCGCACTATTTATTGCTATACTTCATATTCTATCAGATTCGAAAAAAATATAAAAAAGGTTTTATATTTAAAAAGAATCCAAAATCGGGTGTCCAAAGTCTGTGGTCTGGACCCGTTTGCGAAACAGGCGTAACTTAAATTAAAAAAAAAAACAAAGTTATCTTTACCACCTTTACCATTGCCATTATGACGTACGATTTTTATAGTTTCGAAGAGCTGTCTTCAAAATTGCTATACGCGTTAAATATAGCTCATTATTGATTTTTTATTGTGCAATATATTGAATGTAGCTTTTATTAAATAAATAAACGCCCGTTCCGACCCTCATCCCTCTGGTCGTGTGAACCATCAATGTGACTGTGTACTAATGAAACTTTATATGAGCAATTAGTACCTGCTCCTACGAAAGCAAGGAAACTACCTCATACTCTAAAATAAATCACGACATAGAAAGCTGATCACTTTCTTAAATAAAATAAAAATTACCGAATGCAATATGAGGTTATATTGTGTTAATGTAGTGTTAAATTTATTAACAAGCATAAGAATGTAGATAGTTTCTAATAAAAAGACTTAGTTTAATAATTATAATTATTAATCCATTGATTCCAATAGATCAGTATAATAAGTATAAATAACAGGCGTCATTACGTTAAATATAATAAGTTTCTGTGTAAGAAACATAAGTGCCTTCAGCGTGCGACTCTCATTCATGAGGTCGTATGTTCTATCCCCGGCTGTACCAATGGACATGTGCACATTTAACATTCGCTGGAACGGTGAAAGAAAGAGTAATTAAACCGGCTTACCTTAGACCCAAAAACGACGGCGTGTGTCAGTCTTGAGGCTGATCACCTACTTGCCTATTAGATTCACAAATGATCATACATTCACAACACATATCCAGAAATCTGGGGACCAGACCCAAAAAGGCCACTGATTTATTTTCTTCGTTTTAAATGTACGCGTCGTAGTAACTTAAGAATAAATATTAATTAGAGAACTGTGTGGAGTTGAACCGAAGAATTTAAGGCGGTATTTTTAAATCGACATAAGTTTTATTTATAATATTGTTGTTGGTAACACATAAACGGTATTAACAATCTTCTTAACCTGATCATAAATAAAACCTGTAATTATCTGATTTCCATTTTAAATTATCACAATCTCAGTTTAAAGAATAAATTCAAATGTATTGGTTGAATAGTCCACTAAAACCGAGCGAATGCATTTTATTTCCAATTCCTTGGCTAAACTAAATTTTCCGATAGTGAATGGTTCCAAGATGGCCGCCGTGTATGTGTGTGTGGATAACAAGCAGTCACTCTTTCTCGCATATTTCCATTCGTTTTGACAGCCCTTTTCTTACGTTCCGTAGAGGGTTGTATGTGAAAAATTGGGAGGTAAGGACTTATCGACTAGAGATCTATCTCTATTATAAATAATACATATTGCACAATTCGAATTTTACATGTAATGTTAAAATATAAAAAAACATGATTTCAAATACTTACTTCAACGTGATAATAATTCGACAAAAATGATAAAATCTATGACTGACTATTTACTAGTGACTATTTTTAAATTACTACAATTTACTTTAGACAGAAGCTAGTCTTTAGCCTGAGAGGTTCAAGTGTACTGGTGACTCCAGAGCTGATGCCTCTCTCAACGAATAAGAATCGCAATGCAGTAAGGAAATGCTGTCAACGTTTAAAGTACACACAGCCACATGGACCAAACTTTAACAATTTGGTTTAATTATTACTATGTAGGGTAAAACAAATAACAACACACAAATATATAGTATTTACCAATGTTAATGTGTATGTTTGCATGTTTATTTTACAGCAACAAAAGTTTTCGAATCGGTTCAGCCCTTTAAGAGGAGTTGACATACACACGTACAGTACATCTATATATAAATTACCGATCAGGCGTAGCGCTAACCATACAACTTCCTCGTCATCGAATACTCCGCGATTTTTTTTATAGAACATGGGGCAAACTTGTATGTGGCTCACCTGTTATGTGAAACGCCCATGGACACTCAATTCCAGAGGGCTAACGAGTTCATTGCCGTCCTTATAAAATACGATTTTTCAATGACTCTAAATCAAATTGGTTCGAATATATATCAGTATCGCTTAATTCATGTTGTGATTGAAGACTGGTCAACAATCTCATTTTTAAAATTAGAATCTGGAACTCAGAATTCTAGTTCTCAAAAATTCACATTCAACCATTTCACCCCAACCCTCTTCCTTCCCCATCGAGTTCTCAAGGGTTGCTTGTTAGACTACAATATGGGATCGCGTATGTATTATTTACTTCACTATGAAATACTGCATTTTTCTATTCGAGGACTTGTCTACCCTAATTGGTACGACAAATTCGACGTCTAGAATCTAGCCTTTGCTTTTTTAACAAGCTTCAGTATCCTATGAATGCTATTTCACCATATACATTTTTTTTATACTTTGAAGTAAAATTTATTCACTCAGATAGTCCTTATAAAAATGTATGTTAATTAGTAGTAAGTGAGTAAGTCACTCGCTCATAATTAATTTTTTTATTAGGTTGGATCTAAATACAGCTTTTATAGATTTAAATAGAAACTTATTAATTCACTTTTTGGGTTAAAAACCGTAGTACTCGTAGTAAATCAGTAAGTCTCTCGCTGACAATTAATAATTTATTTAAGTAACTAAAGACTAGATACTAAGATAACTTGAAGTCGAGTGCATATTGCAAGTCTTTCGGCTGACAATTAAAAGATACTAAATTGAATAATATGACAGAAGAGCTACTCGACTAGATCGAACGCCAGCATACGTTTCATCTATGGTCTGAGGAAATATGACCATGTGTCTAAATTCCGCCGGCAGCTGGGGTGGCTACCTATTCGACGTTAGACGTGACGCTCATCTTTTTCAACTTCTATACTCAATTCTTTTCAATCGCAAAACTCCTTCTTATCTCAAAAATTACTTCAAATTCTTAGGTACTGCTAACTATATGTTACGTTCTTCCAAAAGTTTATTGGAAATTTCATTCTACAGCTCATCCTTCATAGGCAAGTCTCCATAGGTACTCCATCTCCAAGGATCTCCATACGATGATAAAACTCTTCTGCATAAACATTTCTTAACCATATTCTATTCTGAGCAATCGTGTAATTCTTGATTTTTATTTTTTATTGTGAATATGAATATGAACCCGTGAGATAAGCTTTTTTGTAATATTTTAGATTAAGGTTCTATAATTTTTTAGTATGCCCTTCTTTCATTTTACGTATCATTTTTCTTTTTTTAGTTTTTCTCTTACTAGGGTTGCCTGGAAGAGATCGCGTTGTTACCTAGCGATAAGCCACCAGTTCAATCCCTTATATTTTTTTATGTATTGTGTTATTTGTGTTTTTTTAATAAACGAAGTCTTAAATTAAAAATTAAATATATTAGGTCCTTACATATGAAATTGGCGTTTTGTCGTACTGACCTGACTTTGACCTCAAATACCTCCTCTTTGGTTAGGAATTTCAAATTAATATTTGTACAGTTATTTACTCATGTATTTGTGCTTCGATAACCGTCATTCATTTGTTTTTTCTTCTGTTTTGTTCTGTTTGCGTCACTCATTTTACAAAATGGAAAACTTAAAGTATCGCATTATTTACGAGTACGAGTTCCGCCGTGGCACTAGTGCTGCGGAAAGGCCTCGAAGGGTGAATGATGTGTATGGCGGTCATGTTGCAAAAGAAAACACAGTTCGTTTTTAGTTCCAACGTTTTTGTTCTGGAAATTTCGACCTGCAGAACAAGCCCCGTGGACGGCCTGAGACCCAAGTTGATAATGAAGTATTGAAGGCTATTGTGGAAGCGGATCCATCCCAAACCACGTCCGAGTTAGCTGCAGGTTGCAGTGTTAGTGGTAAAATTGTTTTAATTCACTTGAAGCAAATTGGGAAGATTAAAAAGCTTGAAAGGTAGGTACCTCACGAATTGACTGAAGCAAACCGGCAAACGCGCGTCGACTGCTGCATTACATTACTGAACCGGCACAATAATGAAGGTATATTAAACCGAAACATTACTTGTGATGAAAAATGGATTCTTTACGATAATCGGAAGCGCTCAGCGCAATGGTTGGATCCTGGCCAGCCAGCCAAATCCTGCCCCAAGCGAAAAATTAACCCCAAAAAAGTTACTTGTAACCGTTTGGTGGACTAGTGTCGGTATTGTTCATTGCAGTTTTATCAAATCTGGCCCGACTATTACGGCTGATGTCTATTGCCAGCAATTGCAAACCATGATGGAAAAGCTAGCGGCTAAACAACCTAGGCTGGTCAATAACTCCACGCCACTGCTACTTCACGACAACGCTAGACCACACACTGCACAACAGACGGCTACCAAATTAGAAGAGCTTCAATTGGAATGTCTAAGGCATCCTCCGTACTCCCCGGACCTTGCTCCAACAGATTACCATTTTTTTCGAAATTTGGACAACTTCTTGCAACGGAAAAAATTTTACTCTGATGGGGCAGTCCAAATCGCCTTCACAGATTTTATTGATTCCCGTCCGACTGTTTTTTTTAGTAAAGGGATCAATGAACTACCTATGAGAAAAGTGCATAGAATAGTGCATAGAAACAATGGTTTATACTTTGATTAATTAAATATATTATATTTAAAAATATATTTGAATTTTTATTCCTCCTATACAAAACGCCAATTTCATATGTAAGGACCTAATATTTGAATTCACACTACTATTAATTGAATTATTATCAATTGAATTTATTTAAGTGTATCTAAAGACAGTTTTTATACAATACAATTAATAATTTTGTTAAGTTAACTAAATACAATTTTTATAAAAATTTGCTTGTTTTTATTATGAACGAAATATATTTGGGGCCATTGGTGACGCCTTTTGTGATACTTGCTTGGCTGAACCATGCAGACCGCGATAAAAAATAAGCAGACCGGCCTTTTATGTTTTCTCTACACACCATTGCCTAGCATTATTTTCTTCATTAGTCGGTTAATGGTGCAACTCGTATCTACATTACAGCACATTTATACATTGGTACTTAAAATAAAATACAAGTTAATGTTGCAAGCCTACCTGATAGTAAAAAATAACAAACACAATATAAATTAAGTTAATGTATGGAATGTTAAATTAACCTATTTCTATATTATTAATTTTCTAATTTGAAGTCGGTATGTTATATTTCTTAAGTGGATTTTCATTAACGAAAACAAAATTTCCTGTGTTACGCAAAAACTTAGGCCAAGTGATGCATATTCGAAAGCTTTATTTAACAAACCACAGCGGTTTTCTAATATAACATCAGATGCTCATCTGTTTTTTACTTAAAAACTTAACGTATGCACGGATTATATATTATTTTAACATCGTGAGAAAACAGGCTTGCCTTAGACTCAAAAAGTCGAGGGCGTGTGTCAGGCACAGGAGGCTGATCACTTACTTGCCTATTAGACATATCTGAGGCCCAGACTTAAAAGCGCCAATAATTTATTTTATTTCATAGTGCTGTGTATAACTATAGTTGCGTTTTGTATTGAACCATACCAATACCAAACGAAAAGTAAGGCAGCAAATTACAATGCAAATGATCATTGACATTAAAAACGATAACGACTCAAAACATCCCCTTAGAGGCATTTAACCCAGTAACCGATTTGTTAATAAAATACCTACGAAGATAACCTTGACATAGCCCTAGTTAGTATGCACGGCTTTATTTTAAAATCTGATGTATTAATTTGCAAACTTTTCGTTCAAAACAAAAAGACTCCAAACGTAACGGAATACAAAACAAATTCGCTTGAAGTCGGCCGGAAGGAACGCGACTCGTTTTCAAAAATGGAAATTTTAAGACTATGCCAAATCAAATAATAAAAATGAATATTAAACTTAAAGACAACGGATTAAAGCGTAGAATTGATTGAAAAAAAATATGTCTATACGGCGTTTGAAATATGAAAAGCTTATTTAGCACGTGGTTCTCGTGACGACGTTCGCAATTTGAGTATAAATTAGAACACTTATCTCGCGGTGTGCTTTGTCTCTATCTATCCGCGAACTACGAATGTTACTGTTTCATTCTGTCACGCGTAGGGGTGTCTGCTGCGTCAGCGATATCGATATTTCGATATCGTAGGGTGGGTGGCGGCTTATAAATTGTAAAATGATAAATGTGCTGCATTGAGGGATAGAGTAGCATCCAATATATAAAATGAAACATAAAATGAAATGTAGTGGAGGGCGTTTTATTAAGACTAGATAATAAATCGAATGATACATTTGAAATTGGAATATCGATACCCTTTCGCGACTCTAGTGATATTTAATTTGTCTGAAGCAACAGGTTATTAGCGCGGGGTTTCCCGCCTAACTTTCCGGGCGTTCGTTTTTTAAATTCCTCTCTTTCCCTTTCTAATTGGATTGCGTTCTCACTTGCCCGTGAATGAAACTTGTTGCTTCAATCATTTTGTATTTAAGACTTTATTTAAAGCGCTACTGAGGAGCTAGTGGACCTTAAAATCGATTGAAATTTTCCGACTTTGAACATTCCAATAACGTGACCCATAAAATTACTTCACCGTATTTTACTCCCGAACGCCTACAATTCGAGCGTAAAAATTAACACGTCCGATAGATTATAATTTTCCATTCAATAAATCCTATAATGTCAGTTACTAAAATATCCAAATGGTATTATGGGGCATGGTTTCCTTTTTATTGCATATCAAATTTACGTTGAACCACGCAATACCCTGTTGTACACGTAAAAATTCTCTTTAGTCACGTGAAACGAAGCCCATAGCGTATCTCGAACCTACACGAATCTACATATATAAATATATTTCAACTCACCACCCAATACATTTTATCTATGTTACCGTTGCCTTACTAGAAAAGTTTGGCTTACGAAAAATTACATGTCAAAAACTGGCTTCAAAGGAATTTGAGCGTTGTTGGAGTGAATTAGAATATAAAATATAATAACAGATAAAGGTCGTTTGTTCTGAACGCACAAGCGTACCGCGATCAAGTCTCACGACGTATTCTCAAGGGGTGAGCGTAGTTCTTGCGCTTAGATATAAAGAAAGGTAGATACTTATGAAATTCGAAGGAAAAACCACCCTTCCCTATACTTATACAGCGCAGTCGATTCAGTTTTCGCTGAGGAAATTGTAGCGTAGTTTGAACGGTACATTCGCTTGCCGTGCGTCGCCTGGAGACGACGATTTTCTCGAATTTCCTTCGGGACGTGTCTCCGGTTTCCAAATTTGAATTCTATTCCATTTCGTTTTTTATCTGTGCGCTGAATTCACATGATTGAAGCGGGACCTCTTTCTTATTAGACTTTAGTTTTATTCTTTTTTACTGGCTGGTTTTAAAAATAATTAAATCGCGACGCGTAAACTTTGAAACTTTCTTCACGCTGCAGTAATCGGTGAGTTTTTCTTGTTATAATGACAATTAAGAATTAAATATAAGTCAATTTGATTGTTTTTATAATACATATTTCTAAATACATTTGTGGAATCCTTTTGTGGTTTCTGCAGGCATCATTTATTTAATTTTAAAGATTTTTTTTTAATTTTGGGGTTATCTTATAGTAATAGTGTGATTTTAAACAGAATATACCTTGATCTAGGGGTTAGTACCGACGTAGAATTGATAATTTAAATCTGCCTATGTAATTAAAATCAACTTTTTGTCTAGCGTTACATATAATTAAGTTTTGGTTTTTAAATGTACATATCTTCTTTTTCATTCATTATGTATACACTTTTATCCGGGTCTATACTTCAACGGTACGTTTATGATTAAGTAAAATATATTTCTGAAATATTCTAATTAAATACTTAATTTAATTTTAAAACATAGCTTTTACAATGATACATCGCCATACACAAATAATGTATAATTTAAAGAAGTTAATTTTATCGCTGGCCAGCAATGTTGTATTTACTTGTATTTAACAAGTAAAAAAAAGTACAAGTAGAAAAAATAAAAAAAGAACATAAGATTTTAAATATTCAAATTGACATGGCTGATTATAAACTCGAGAATGTCAAGCCCAAAAATATTTGATTTCAAAAATGGAACGATGGGGTGAATGACAATTTACATACCTAGTTATATCAGGAATAGTTCCACCCTCGCGACCCTTCCGATCATGTATGTACGGGGTACAATCATGTAGGGAACGGAAAATCAATACCTTACCTTTTGAGATTGATTTTTGAGTTTTTTCGAGGCTCCGAACAGGTTTTCATTCATTGTTATAAAAAAGTAGAAAAAAATATTGATATTTTTATTAAGTCGGTATTATTGTCACCACTAGGTAATAATCAAAATCTCCATGCCACAAACAAGTTCGTGCCGATTCTATTGCATACAGATTTTATTATAAATTAAATATTGGTTTCACATAAGAATCATTTAGATTTTAAAAATCAACAGATATAGAGTAAAATTCAGAGTTGAGACTTTGCGCTAAGTACGACTCCCGTATGTTAAAAATGTATTGGATCTGCGATACTAAAGTTTTCTCTGGCAGTTAGGGTTACTTCTCAACTTCCAGTAGCGCTATAAACTTTTAAGGTCAGAACTTCAGTTTGTATTATTTTCGTGACCATTTGTTATTTCTAAAAGGCAAGTAGTCAGTCTTCTCCGCCTTACGCACGTTGTTTTTTGGGTCTTAATCATATGATTATCGAGTCGCGTTCTTCACGTTCATTTCTATCACAGTACGAGCGAGTGTTATATGTCCACATAGACAGAAAGTCCGATAGTGCCCGGATTCGAACCTATGAATTCAGAGTTGAAGCCACTAGACCAACACTTCAAAATTTTCAATTTTATTTAAGCAATAGACAGAGATACATATATTACAGTTATTATCTTGAAACCAGGTATTTGTAAAATAAATAATAAGATCAAAATACTTTAAAACGTAATAAAATATATATTTAATGAATGAAACATGAAAGCGCTATCATAAAATTTTATACCATCATTAATTGACAAAGATTTGTATAAAGATAAGCGTATGTATAAAATCTATTATAGATATATTAATTTAAATTTAGAATTCGCTGTGCTATATTTTACACGGGTAATGTAACCGGATGTTAGTTGAGACAGCCTCCAATAAAAAACATTATAACTAAACTAAACTACTAGTTCAGATTGTCTCGAACTACTTGTTAACTACTGGTTGTTAAAATTCATTTAATTAGCACTATTGCGACTTTGACCTTAAATTATATAAACTAAAGAAATCAGTAGAGCTACAATCTTTTTAGGTCTGCCCTTCAGATTTCTGAATCTGTTTCACTATAATTTTTTTTATCTAATAGGCAAGCGATCAGCCTTCTGTGCCTGACACACGCCGTCGACTTTTTGGGACTTTTCGATTTAATCACGATGTTTTCCTTCAACGTTCAAGCGAATGTTAACTGCGTATATAGAATGATAGTCCGTTAGTGCACAGTCGGGATCAAAGGTCCCTGAGGTCGTAGGTTCGATCCCCGGCTGTAAACGAAGGAAAGTATCGTGAAGAAACGGCTTGCCTTAGACCTAAAAAGTCGATAGCGTGTTTCAGCCACAAGAGGCTGATTGCTTGCCTATTAGATTGAAAAATGATCATTAAACAGTTACACAATTATGAGGCTCAGAGCTAAAAATTCTATATGTCAAATTACGCACCATTGCCACTGATTTAAAAAAAATACTTTTGATACTCTTATTTATGTAAAGAAAAACTAGTAAAGTACGCTGAAAGCATAATTTTTAATTTAAAATTGGTATAATCCGCGCTTCATTCCAATATTCATCAGCAGAAGTAACTGGAGAGTATTCTTCGTTTCAGTCGAAAGGAATTAATATTATTTACTCAAAAACCGCGATTAAAATACTGTATAAAAATACCGTAATACCTCTTTTGTATTAAAAAATGTCAAAAACACATCACATTCGTGAATGTATTATCAGCTTTTACTATATGGCCCAATGTCTAAGCTTGGGTCATTTTGGAAATAAACTGTAGTTGGGGCAGTCGACTCCACCCTCAATATTGTCAATCGATCAAACGTATGCAAACATACTCAAATACGTACTATCTCCACATAAAACGTATATGAAATTAAACTCTACACAGATGGAATAAGGATTATATTCACGTGATTCATGTAAATTTTCCTTTGTTAATGTATATAAGTCGCAAGGAATGGAAAATGTATGGCCAAATATATCAAGTTACAATTCCATTAGGTTATTGTTTATATTTCGTGATAGAGTATTGAGAAATTCTTACTAGGGAGAGCTTATCCTGTTGGATATATTTACTAACTTGCAATCCGAACATCGAATAACATATACGCTGGTAGTTTGAAACACAAATAATTAAAGAACATTTTTCGAGTTTATTTCTAGTTGTTAATTCAGGTAGGAATTCTGAGAAGTTAAAAAATTAAGAAATAGTAGCAAAGATCAGAAACAAATGGATGAAGAGGAGGCTACACAGTGGCGGTCGTATTATAATAACAGAAACATAATATAATTTTTATTGTAGGTCACGAACATAGGCATTTTTTTTTATAATTCATTCGAACCTCGAATGAAGGTTTCTTTCATAGCAACTTTAACTTTAATTTTCTATAGACCATCTATTTATTTCACTACTAACACTACGTAATCATAGTCGAAAGCACTTCCTTAGAAAACCTCGGAGAGCATTTTTAAATTGTCCGTAACATGGTATATGATTTTACGAATAAGCGAATTTCTCTTTTGGATTTATTAAAGCGAGCATGATGCTAAGAAAAAGAATTAAGTCGTCACAGTTGTCTTACGGGAATAGTTTAAATTTTAAAAAACAATTTCACCGAATTAAGAGCAGATCTGCTAGTTTTAATTATGAGGTTAAAGTTTAATTAACTAAAAACTTTATTATTAGCCGCGCTAACAAAGCGTAACCAACTAGCGGACCTGACAGACGTTGTCATGTCTTAACTATGAATATTGATTTACAATTGGTATAATTAACTAAAAAAATATTTGAGAAACAAAGTGTTTCTAATGCTTTATGATAAATAACATTCTTTGTTTGTTTTTCTGGCGTTTTAGTTTTGTTGGTATTCCGACACGGAAACAGGCAACATATAATGGCAACAGGCAGTATATGTATTTTATCAATATAAGAACTCCGATCGAAGGTTTTATTTTAAACGATTTTTTTTTTAATCCTCTTTGACGATATTTGCACCACACATTCTGTCAATGTTATGACAAACGCCATTAGGTTACATGAAAAAGTTTGAATTGTAAAGGCATTAGCACTGAAAAAAATTGCTATAGTAACAAAAGTATTCTTAAATTTTCTAATTTTCCGAGCAAAATTCTGTATTTTTTTTAAACGCAACAGGAATAGAATTAGCGAAATTGGTCCAGCCTTTACGCGTGATGGCGTGACCAAGGGAAATAGGGATTCATTTTGATATATATTTATATATGTGGCCTCAAAGTGCGGACGGCTGGTAGATAGGCGAGGTAATGCGCGGAAAAGCGACCAACATTTTTAAATATTTTTGTTATTACTATGAAGGTTAAGAGAATTGTAAATACTGCATATTTGATTGTTACATTTAGGTTTTATATATATTACTAAAGGACCTTAAATAATAAAGTATAGCGAACAAAGGAGAGAAGATAAGAAAGTGATAACATGCGTGTTATGGAAATACTTAGCAATTGAGATGTGAGTTAAAATAAAAACATTTACCTGATAACCTCAACACAACTAACACGTCTGAACACTAATGTACAACTATTTTGAATGCCACAAAACTGTGCCTGTATCTGTTCGAATAAATTATAACCATTTTTTGTCCCCGAGCGGCGAAAGGGTTAATTCTATAGAAACTTATGGGTCGTGAATTTGCATATAATTTCTAGTTTATTATTTATTTTCGAGGGGGATCTTTTGTTATGGTAACATTTTTCAGGGTTGATGAATTGGCTGTATTAATATGGATTATGTAGGTTTGAGAATTGTAGTTTGTATCAGTCGTTGACAGTTACCGGGTGTGTACTTATAAAATTATTTTATTGGCATAGCAATGTCTAATGCAAAATGTTTGCACTCTTGAACTCCTTGCTTTAAGATCCTGTAGCCAGTGTTAAGGTGCGTTTATGTTCGGAACGATAAAGTATTTTCTCCTTAAAAAGTTCAATTTTTATAAGTTTTAAAAGATCATTGATCTCTATTGTCGCTTATGACATTATTCATTAGACACAAATAATATGATTTGTTCAAACAAATCAGAATTCAAAAGAAAGACAAATTGAATTATTGGTTTTAGCAAATACTTCCTATAGCGGTTGAGTTCTCGATTTAACTATAAATACTATTTTAAATAATGTATATATATTTACTACCCCTATGCGCAGCGGTGGTCAGCCTTCTGTGGCTGTATGCGGCGTGTGCCGTCGACTTTTGATATAAATGGAAAGAAAATCCATTGGTTAACAACCGGGGATCAATCTCCGACCTCTGGTATGAGAGTCGCACGCTGAAGCCACTAGGCCAACACTCTCCTTCTGCTCTAAGTTTTGTTTCCTATAATTCTTTTAAACCAATTCAGTTAAGATTCAATTACTTGTGGCGTTCAAGATTAACAATGTGAATATTTTTATAAAATTTTTACCCGCGTAAAATGTATTGCGATGGAACGATGCAGCGTTGGCTATTGAATAAAATATGGTAATAAAGAGCTCGACTATGAAAAGACAATATAATCTTCGCTGTGTACCTAGTGAGTGACACTGTATACGATAATTTTAGTGCTAAGGGACTGTGTGACTACTCTTTTGTATAGAAAACAAAAGAGAGAGATGTATTAATCTAGTTTGAAGTTATATGTCTTCGAACCCGCTCTCTAAACTTCAGTGTATAGTTGTTTTAAATGTGTAACAACACAACACACCTTTACATACACACTTTACTGTTCCATCATTCTAAATTTGAAAATAGGTTGTAAATAATAATAACAATGTGAAAAAAGACAGTAGTTTTTTTGTTTTGCTGAGATCAGTTTTTTTAAATTAACGTTCATAGTTACCTATATAATTTATTCATTAAAGTACACCAAATTATATATAACATATTTTCAACAGTATAAGTTACAATATATTCCAAATTTATAACAATTTATAAATACATTAAACTTATACTCTTCCAGAGTTAACAAATAAATTTAACAAAAAAAGAAGTCTACTTTAAGAGAGCGTTTTGTATGACGTGCCCGTATTATTTTAATGGCGATTATAAAACCAATAATAAACTTAATAGTTTCCAGAATTCAATACTGTCTTGGATTACAATTACAATTTAACAATATTATAGATATATATTACTCAAAATAATATTTAATGCACTTTCCTTGGCTTGTTCCATGTTATCTATATATTATGTATCCAAACGTGCTTATTAAAAGGAAATCAGCATGTTGAATGGATTTTTAAATTCACCCTAAAAACAACTCGCACAACTATACATACACACATTACACATTCACACTCACCTCTAGAAGCAATTTATTAGAACATTGTCTTTATTGGTAAACAATGTTTGTCTTATTATGGTGTGAGTCGTTTTGACTAATTTTTGATGTTAAAATTGTAGAAAACGTTTACTTTATTTTATTTGTCAATCATTATCTTCTTTGTTGGTTGTTATTGTGAGTTACAGGCTTCTCAGAAGAAGAGCCAAGGTCCCAAGACTTCTCTTACCATAGCCATCTGTTGTGTAGTGCATGTATTTTTTAAAGACATTCAAAACCGTGAGACAGGGGTCATATTAACCAAATGGTTCCCATTCAAGAAATCCTATCAGAAGGGTTAGATCACAAAGGATGAATTTCCGGTTCATCGGACGTTTTGTGGCTACGATATTAATAAACAGAGATAATAAGAAATTTGATTATATCTATTTATTATTAGGTTTTTATTATGCAAAGATAAAAGAAATTTATAATATCGCGTCTATAGAACGGAGTTTAAATAATTTCGTTTGTACATAAAAATAGTACACAAGGACAGAGTGTGATCCCCGTTAGAGACTGTTATTTGACACTTGAGGTTAAATACCCTTGATTAATTTTTATAAGTTAGGCTAGATAAAAAAAAAACGTTGATATAGCTGTCACAGTTTTTGACATTCAACATCCTTTGTCTTTAGTCACCGTAACCACGCACGCTGTAAAGCACGTGAAACGTCGGAAAAATTTAAAATTATATAAAATAATCATAAGTTTCTAATAATACATAGCTTCAATCCGGTTAAAAAGTGTTTTCTTTCGTTCATACTTTGACAAGAGATGTGCAGAATTTTGGGATTTACTTCTAAATTATATTTATAACCGAACCTAGCATACGAGAAATTTATAAAAAACCTTTAACATTGACTAAAATTCGTCCAATAATTAAGGATTTTTCTACATTGAGTAACAAAAATATCTTCTTAATTCTGTATAGTTGAGAACTTGTAAACCGTCTAACCCAAACAGTTGAAGTATCAATAACAAGTATTGGCAAAAGCACTATTCAAATATTTAAAAAAGAACACACCGCTAACAAAACAAACATTTCACGGGTTTATGCAACAAAAAAATGCACTCGTCTATCGCATACACAATGATCTCCTCCTATTGTATTGAATTTGACTAACCTTTGTTTAAAATACTGATTTATAGGCTATTAAAACCCTTTTCTATTAATGTATAGATAAATTTATGCGTATTATTCGATGTAAAAAATGTTTCCGATAATTTATCGGTAGCGTGTAATAACGAAGGGGTGCGCCGCGTCCGTTAAAGATGTTCTTTTTTCAAAATCGTTGACAGACGTTGAGATTACGATCTATTCGAATTTCGAATTTGAATGGTCATCCTTTGATCATGTTTTTTAATTGGCTATGGTGTATTTTAATAACCGATGTTATGTTAATACTAATTAATTGTCTGTGGACGTTAAATGTCAGATAAATATTTTACTTGTCATCGATATCCTTGACAGGTACTATTACTACATAAGTTACTTACTATTATTAAGTTTTTTAAATATTTGTTACACTTTACCTTCTGAAATTGTTTCCGTAAAATAACTGACGATGAAAAAGTGTCATATGTCGAACTTATATTTTGGGATTTGACATTTTGGTATAGATTAATACATATATCTCGCTACTCTGTTTAAAATAGGAAGGTGAACAATAAAATAATTAAGGATGTGGGTTGAGAAAGCTCTATATTGAGTAAGACAAACTTCACAACTTCTTAAGAATACTTTCACTACCCGAACTGGGTAAATGTCGTGAAAAAAGTAATTCACATTCATAAAACAATTTCTCAGGAGCTAGATAAAGACCGCAACGCTAATGTAGAGCGCCGTCCCTCTTGCACCTACTTTTAATGCACTTTCCCTAACGTTTTATACCTCTTTTAAGACTTGCTGAGACGAACGTGCTGTAGTTTTTTAGTTCGTGAATTTTCCCTTTTTAAACGAAAGTTCAAGTTTTACTTACAAATGTTATCAATATAAAATTAGGTTATTAAAAAATCACAGAATACGATTTGAAACAAATTGCAGACTTGTCTATTTTAACATTATCTATATTTCAAATTATAAATTTCTAACCATTATCCGAATCGAGCACAGCCAATAAACTCCTATTTAAATAAACCAATCAGTTGTAACGATTTTTGAATATCGAACTGTAATCCTTTGAGTGGCACTTTGCTCTGAATGGGATGCTACACATTGTATGCGTAATTTATTGTCACATTTAATAGGGAACATCTTACAATGGTCGCTAGTGTGGCGTGTACAACGTGTTTGAGTAGCAAACATGTAAAAAAACACGTTGAAGTAGCATTTTCGAAATTATATATATTTTATACTGTTAATAATAATAAAGCAACTTTAATTCCATTAATTCCATACTATCAAAAATAACGGATCAAATGGGTGTTGGTTTTGTTATTATACTCTTAGTTACTTATTGCTACTTCCATTAGTTCTGCAGTATGGACCCCTTTTGGGTAAAGGCCTCCTCCAGAACTTTCCATTTGTATCTGTTCTTAGCTTCCTCCATCCATGTCTCCCCAGAATCCTGAACTATGTCTAATCCCATCGCTTTTGTGGACTTCCCGCATTTCTCTTTCCTCGCCAGTTTAGGCTTGTATACTGTTACTGAATCAATATTTCGTGTTCTTACAGGCACTTCCTTGTGATATTTGTGACTCTTGTTACAAACGTTTTGTCATTTAAATATATTTTAATTAAACGACAATAAGTTTACTTCAGCTAACTTGAAAATTACAGATAAATACTAAAGAGAAGCGAAATGAGAAGCTTCATCCTCAATCGTATTAGAAATCTCGCTTGTAAATTGGCTATGACTTAGGTCTACACTAACCGTCTTATATATCAAGAACATTGTGAGGTGTTCCCTGTGGATGTCATAATGCTTTAAAACATTAAGCAGGCCTACTAAAACTCGGTGTCGACGATTCAAATTATGAATTATTTAACAGGTCAATAAAAAAAATTATGCTCAAATCAAGGGCGAATAACTGGCAATACTCTACGTCAGTAATTTTTTACAAAATATAAGCAACTATTATAAATATTATGGATTAGCTTATGGCAATCGTTGTGTATGACAGTTTACTCCGACAGTAAAACACCAATAGAATATCAGCGTGTGAAGAAAAAGTTGGTAACATAAAATGGCGTATGTCGGGCCAAGTTTCGTTTAAAAGGGGTTATAAATAAAATAATGTATTCAGTCGTTGGATGTGCAACTTATGTGTGTAAGTTCAGAAACCACTCCAAGAAGTGTGGAAGTTTTACCAACAATATATTTGTCTGCTAAGCGTATTTAAGGTATGGGCGTTAGTTATGGGCGGAATTGGGAGCGGAGAAGTTATTGCGAGAGCTTTAATAATAATAATAACAATTTGGTCTCATTTTTTATATTACATATTACTGAAACATTAACAAAATATACACACACTTAAGTTAAATAATTTATATGTATATACCTTAGTATTATTTATTTATCTTATATCTACACATATACATACATTAAAAAATCACTTAGACAATATACAAGGCCAACACAGATCACAATGTAAGATAGTATATAAATACATTAAAAGAAGGAAACTGAAATTAAACATTATCAAACAATAATGGACAATGGCTGGCAACGTACCTGCGAGCCTTCTGGCAATGTAAGTGTCCATGGGTGACGCTATGACTTAACATCAGGTGAGCTTCCTGAACGTTTGCCTCCATACATAGTTATGTTTTGTAACTACGATAGGTAATTGCAATTTATTCACTAAGTTAACTAAATTAGCTTGTGTTTTTTGCTAAATATTATATATTATATTCTGTATTGATAATAATATTTTTACTGTTTCTCTGAATAAATAGAGTTAATCGCTACCGCTCATCACTTACCACCCTATACGAAACGAGACCATTATAAACGCAAACAAACTACTTCGCATTTTCCGCATACATTTCTATACGTTTTCTTTAATTTTATGATGTTTTTCGAAGCAACTTTATTGGTAATGTTTAGAATATGTTTTTGTATTCGTTTTATTGTAACGACTATGTTTTTTATAAACATATTTTATGAGTAAACACTTTTCTTGTGGTTAAAGCAGGTTAATGCCGGTGTTTAAATCCAGGGCGTGTCCTATTATTAAGTCCATTTCCGTGGCTCGGACTCATTAGTGCATTATGAAACATTTTCTTAAATAAATTTTGAAACTTATCTCCAGTCCTAAACTATGATTTAAGAGTAAATTGTAATTATACAGCGATGACTGTAATAACTGATTTGTGACTTGCCCATTTGCTCTAAGAAATCCAAAGTTGAAGTTTGTAAAATGTTTCCGTAATTCGCTCCATAGTTACGTACCAAGCCGAAACTGAGAGCCTAGTAACAGAACTACAGTCATCACTGGTAGGACGCACTGTTGGAAGACTATTGACTTTAAGTTATGAAGATGCACAATTCCTAAAAACACACTTCACATTATTAGAGACTGCATCGAAAGCGGATTTGTCGATTGACACTGACTTCGGCCTATGTAAACGTTCTATGCCCAGTACACAGTAGTGTACATTTTTGTCTTATCCATTTTCATTTCAAGACTTTTTGGGAGTCTCTGATGGTCGACTAGTACTAGTTGAGATCTTCCCGAGGTTATGGCATATTAACTATATTATCTGCAAAAGTTTAGGGGTTAGAACATCACTCCGTCTTGAAGTCTAACTATCATAGTTTAGTGGTATTTTCAACACAGTCTCAATGGAATCGAAGGGTTTTTAGTAGTCTGCAAGAGCTAAGCATAGTGGTAACTTATACTTTTTATTTTTCTGTACGATCTGCCTCAGTTTGCGGTCGATATATCAATATTAGTAAAGTAATATAATGTATTATTTCAGAGTGATATACTTTTTTTCTATGGACCGGAATATACGTATAGTAAAGTAAAGTACAAAGCCTTTCGTCTCGACTTTTCCTTTGCTAGCGTTTGACAAAACAACCCTCTCGCGTATGCGAGTTACACATTATCTATTGCGACGTAGAACAAAAATACATGGAGTCACTGCTAGGTAAAATGTGAACTTTTATGAGTTTTTTTTATAGAATCTTAGACAAAACCAAGTCATTCTTCAGAAGCGGGGCATCCAAAATAAAAGTAGCCATGATGAAAGGAGATGTCACTATAAGTTTATATTTATAGAATAATACGGGCAGTAGGCTCACTTGATGTTAAGTGATATGGACATACTTAACGCCTGATGGCTCGCGAGTGTGTTACCGGTTTTTTAAGAATTCGTACGCTATTTTTTTTAAGTTTATTGTTATTTGATTTACGGTAGTTTAAACATAGTATTTTACAATTGGTAAAAATTCATTACAATGCAAGTAATTAAAAAAATTCGTATATACATTAAATAATGTATACTTAGTGTATACACAAATGCGTCCTATTCATCATAATAACAAACAACACTTTTATCAAAATAAATCCGCCTCCACATATTTCCCTGTTCTAAGTCCGTCGTATGACACATGTGCGACACAAAGAGAGTAGTATTGATCTAGTGCCTCCTTCCTTTTGTAATACACTTAGATACTATAGCTTATCTTTTTTCAGTGAAATATATTTTTCCATGCTTTCATTAAGTAAGCAGAAGAAGTAAAACGAATAAGCTTTTGTATGTAATCTACATATAACCAAACAATGAAATATAATAAACATATAGTTGGCACCTGGTAGATAGTGCCGGTGACCACAGAGCTGGTATTTTCCTCGCTCAACGAATAAGTATCGCAATACAGAGAGGAAATGCTGCCGTTAAAGGGACATGAACCAGGGACTGCCACAGGGACCAAACTTTTTAAATTTGTTTTAATTTTCTATTTATTAATTTTTAATTATTATTATTACTATATAGGTTAAGAATATTGTAAATACTTGTGTTGGTAATAAAAATCTATGTACAAATATCGCATTAAATAAATGATAAATTGTACCAAGACATATAATACTACCGCCTATGCTTTTCAAAATTTTAGTTTAACTATAAAATCAAACACATTTTTTCCTATTTGAAGACAAATATATGACGCGGCGAAGCCAAACTTATGTTTGACGTTTAAAAATATAATTTCCCGAATATATTATATCCCAGGACAGCAATTTCTTAGCGAATGTTAGCGCCAAGAAAATGACATCAAAACTTGGCTCCGTGCGATAGCCACAAACTGCAGCGAAACCAATAAACGCGTTGTCATCTCGCTCTGATTGATCTTTATTTTATGCGAATACTATCTATCTATCCCTCTCACGCCATGGAGCAATGCCAAAGATTTCAGTGTGGTGAAAATGTGTTTCCGTTTTATTTGAATTTTTATATCCTAGTAATAATCTGTGATATTTACGTAACAATTTTTGACTTTGAGGTGTCATCTCTTATACATTTTCTATATTCTATTACCTTACTATGATATCAGAGTTGATTCTTCAGTCGCATTATTAATTTGTGAAAGACGTGGCGTCTCATACACGACTACCTCCCCCTCTGCACCTGGGAGATGGTAAGACCTGTCTTACTTGATCGGATCAGCGAGAATTGGATTGGTTTTAGGGTCTGGCGCCCTCCACTCTGCAAGCCACGATAAGTTTTGTTTACCTTCTGGATCTCTGCGTGTTGCATGTCCAAAAAACTCAGGACGTGTTGGCTACAAAATGTTGATAGACGATTTTTTACCTATAACGGTCTTAGTAGATACGGGATACGGATCCTTGCCTTTTCTTTCATAGTGGATATGATATTGTTTCTAATCAATCTTAGCGTGCCCGTTAATGCCGCCGTGCCAACATCAATGAAGTGACAATTTAGGCAAGTGAAAGCAATTATCTTAGTAAAATAATACAATATTTAGCATTTTTTATTAATTCAGAGTTTGATTAATTCCGAGCTTCAGGCGTTTTGCTATAGATAGAATAACATTTGCCTATGTAACCGGTATGTCTATGGGTAGTACAGAGTTACCCTTAGACCCAAAATAAACGATTGTTAGCCACAGATCGCTGGATCGCTGGTCTATAAAAAAATATATGGCCGGCAACGCACTCGCGACCTCTGGAGAGAACATTAAGCCTCCTGCTCGTAGGCAAAAATATACAGTAATAGCACGAATAATAAATAATATATATTCCACTTTACTATGTCAAATCGAAACTTAAAGTATGAACATTAATTTTTTAATAAATACCTAATGCCGCAAGTATGTGAATTTTTTCTTCGGGTTTTTATAAGAGTACATTAAATACACAAATTCACAAGAAAGGTTATTGCTTGAAAAGTGAAAAATCGTTACTAGCCCATAATATACGGCTAGGAGTGCGGTTGACAGCTCGAAAAGGATTTATGAATGTTTCCCTTCGCGATAGAATAACGCCGCAATGTTACGTAAAGTGCGCTCAACGTTGTGTTATAAAAAACTAAGGGGCACACACGGCTTCATCTGCCTACGTGCACCTATATACAGCATAGTTTTTGAAGTGAAACTTCTAGATCGGCGTTGGAAAAAAATTTACCGTCACAATTCTTCGGTTACGCGTCACATTTTTCCGTGACGCGCCATCTATTTCTTGTCCCTACCACGGTTGATTCGAAGCCATTAATAACAAACATATATAATAACGATATCAATGATAGCGATAGTGATAATTCTATTACAATTAATGAAATTCTGTAATAATCTTAGTAGTAATAAGGTAAAATGAAATAATTGCATTATTTGTATTCATGTCTATGATAATAAAAGCCTTTAGTTAATCTCTATCTAATTTAACTTTATTTAACCAATTTCTGTAAAGTTAAATATAGTAGATCATTTTTCGAAAGATAAGGTCATAAAGAAGTTAGGGTACACGCACACATTTTTTTTAAATGATTAGACGTATTCACTAGCACGCATCGCTTTGTAGGTAGAAACGAAATCCTCTGCCTCAGAATCTAAAACTCAAATATACTATTTACAATATTGTTAACCTATATAGTATAAAATTCAAAATTTAATAAATAGCAAAATTAAAGCGAATTTAAAAAGTTTGGTCCCTGTTGCAGTGTATCTTTAAAGCATTTCCTTGCTGTACTTATTCGTTGAGCGAGGAAAGCACCAGCTCTGGGGTCACCGCTACTATCTACCAGGTGCCAACTTAAATCTTTAATTAGCGTCTTTGCACTTGAACCCTACGACCCAAGAGTCTCTTAATTGTTATCTCTCTAAATTGCTCTGAGTTGATTAATCTCTTAAATCTTCAAACCATTGAGCCGTTTATTATTTTCCGCCTGCTCTGTGACCGCGTCAGCTTCTTCTTCTAAATAAATAATATATTTAACACCTAATACTCTTCGAGAAATTAAATAAGAAACATTATTATTTAATTTATTATGTATTATTTTTATCTTATTACTTGTAGGCATTTTAGTCTTTCCTCGTTAGCCTTTTTAGCACCTCGTCGGCTTTATAGACAAAATTTTAACCTTAAAATATAAATTTTTTAAAAAAATTTTACAGCCTTACATCTGCTAATTTCAATATAAAACCAATAATTTCAGAAACAAATGTCGATAGTAAAACTACTACAGTTCCAACATTGTAAAAACTACTACATTGATAAAAATAGTTTTAGATCAAGGACTTCTCACCAATGTGACCACGTGGGTCTGGATAGAATGGATTCTATTCAAGCTACAGACACGCAAATCACTACCAAATATTTTCGTAAATAGTTGTGTGTATTGTAATGCAAATTTGCTCCAATTAGGTCCAACAGGAGCCAACATCTGCCCTAATTTGCTTAACAAAAGAACACTCACCTTTAAGCTTTCTGGCTTAAAAGTACCATAAACTTATTATTTTACCAAATAATAATCACATGAATATAATGATATGTTTAATAATACAAAAAATATATGCAAAATGGAAACAGCCTCTAAGGATACATATAAAAAGCGAAACTCTGAAACAGTAATACGAATGAAACACGATACTGTCTTTATTTATTAAAAGTTAACTGTTAGTTAAGTACGTTTTTGACATTCGAATCGGTAAGTATCTTATCTTGATATTTTGCGTTACAACATATGTTTAAGGTGTTCACATAAAACTTATCAAATACATAGATTAGAATATTTATCAAGCAAAGAGTTAACGCTGTATCTACAAAGTCGGCCAAGATAAGCTTATAGGCTATTTCCTTGAGATACGTCAGCCCTTCCCAAGATTACAGTACGCCGTAATGCGTGCCACTAAATGTACTTCATTTTTGAAGCCGCTTTTATGTTCGGAACGGTATTTTCTCGTTAGAAATCCCTTCAAAAGTTCATTTTTTATAAGTTTAAAAAGGACCTCCATGGGCATGAATTCGTTTATTAGTCAAAAATAATGTAATTAGTGAATAATCAAAAGGATAAACTTTGCAGTTGAGGTCTCGATTTATATTAACTGACATCTGCGGTTATCAGGCCCTGTGGCTGACACACGCCGTTGACTTTTAAGGTCTAAGGCAAGCTCCTCACGATGTTTCCCTTCACCGTTCAAGTGAAGGTTAAATACGCACATAGAAAGAAAGTCCATTAGCGCACAGCCAGGGATGAAAATCTAAAACCTCAATGAGAGGCCTACGCTAAAGCCACTAGGCAACACTGCTCTCTCTCTACCCGTTTACGAATTAATTCAACAGACGACGTTACGGATCAGCGAATATGTAAAAATGATAAATTCATGTTCTCAATACGATATTAAATCCCTCAATCCAAACTCGTCCCAAAATTGAGTACACGAAAAACCCAAAGCCAACAAGACATTCCATTATAATCCGTTAGTTAACCATTCTTACCCAATGTCTTGTGAGATTAAATTCCCAACTACGAAAAATACTTCACATACGCGCTCTTTAATATCTGATGTTGTGGCAACGTTTTTTATAACGAATATAAAATATACAATTTTAGCATAGCGTCAGTGACATTGTGTACCATCCATCTTTTCGGGTTTAGTTTGCCGTCCCTTTCTTACCCGTAGCGCCGTCGCGCCGGATTTGTAGTTGCCCCCCTAAGGGTGGTAGCCGTTTGAGGCAAGTCAACTCTTTGGGCATTTTTCATTCGGAATACGTAGGATATGAAGAAATGTATTGCGAACTCAGGCGTGGTATGATTTTTCTTCTATGTCGACTGTTTGCTTCAAATGTATGATATGAAAATTTAAGCAATACAAGGATAAAGAAATGTCGAATCTTAAGTGGGATATTCGTTTGTGACAAGTTTATTAGATTTTTATATTACCTTGAATATTGCTCGTCGGTTGAATATTTTTATTAATCTATAAAGATTAGGGAAAGATTATTGTGTCTAGAAAGTTCTTTAATTCCATACTTGTTACTTCTTTGCGACATTTTAGGATTTTATATTCCTTGGTTAAAATAAGTATTAATATTGATTAAAATTATGTATTTTGATTTTTGGAAATATCGAATTTTCCAGTTGTCTAGCAGTATAAGTGTCCATGAGCGTAACACTTAATCAATCAGTATTATCAACTTTGAAATAACACCACGTTAAAGACAATTTGTGTTTTTTGCAATATTTTTGTATACATCGTGTGGGGTGACATTACGACTGAATTGTAGGAGGGATTATAGGTCACATCTAGTCATACATACAATAGTTATCATGCACTTAGCCCGGTATTCCGATCACACTTCGCTTATATTTGCTAAAGAGCCGTTCGGTTGTCGTTCATTCGCATCACGCGGGCTACGTGATCCCGCCTTCTACTCTACGAAGACGGTATTGGTATAACGTGGTTTGTGTTTAAATTAATCGACTTGGAAGGTCAGTAGCATATGCCCAGTATGTCTTATAGTTAAAACCTAATGCAAAGACATCATACGCAACAGCAACTTTCAATCGCTGGACAAAATGTTTTATATAAGGTCGTTAACAGATTAATCAATAAGAACACAGGTCTTAGAGATTGTTGAGTGTACCTTTGAAAGCGCGTATTTTTAATGTTAAACATTTATGGTTAAAAAACAATTAAACTTAACGGTGAAGTACTGACTCATCAGTTATGACTTTTGTGCTTTGAGATACTTCAAAATAAATTTATTGTTAGATAGTTATCAGATAGATATATAATCCGCTTTAAATAAATTAAGAAATAAATCTAGAAATCAATAGACGTTATGTTATAAAATATAAATATTATAATTGATTCAGACAAACATGATTTATACGTAAAAATATTCGTACACGGCGTACGTACGATCTTGAAATGTAAATACTACACAATACAAACGCGGTTTCGGAATATCTAATGCGCTTGGAAAAATGAGAAATTATTCAATGGAAAATCTACTTAAGTGACGAATCCGTATTTGTATCTAGGTACTATATTATATATTTATATACCTTTTATGTAATATAGCACATATATATTATAATATATCTTTGTTATATAATATCAGGGGCATCGAATTTATATAAAATTTCCAAAGAGCTTACAATGAAATAACATAATGCCTTGCGCACTCTACTATATACATAAATTAAAGATATGTCTACATATATATATATATATATATATATATATATATATATATCTTCGACGAAGGACCTAGATCCGAAAGTCGTGTGACTAGACACTAGGCTTACACTGCTCTTAATTATTTAAATAAAAGTATATAAATCAACGATACTACAATCTTTTTAGGTGGGCCTCAGATTTCTATATCTGTTTAATGATCATTTGTTAATCTAACAGGCAAGTAGGTGATCAACCTTCTGTGACGCACGCCGTCTACTTTTTTGGTCTTTAGGCAATGGTTTAATTACAATGTTTTCCGTTCGAGCGAATGTTTAATGCGCACATAGAAAGAAAGTCCATTGGTGCACCAAAGTTGTGTCGTGGTGTTATCAAGCCGGTATCGAAACTACAATCTCAGGTATGAGAGTCCCCCGCTGAAGCCAGTAGGCCAAAATTTCTGTATATAATGATAAATACCATTTTATATATTCTCATTATTCAATAGTAAATTCAAAATATACTATAAATCCTCCAAGGAGTGAATCAACCCTGCTCCCATCCATCAACAAAGAAAACGACTGCCACAGACAAATGATTGACAGCGAAAAAGGAAAAAAAGAAAAAGAAAATGATTCCTTATTCAAATTTTCGCGTTCGATTTTTCCCTTTGTCGCAGCGTTTTGTTTCACTTTGTAATTTGTCGGTTTGCTCTTTGCTATGCGAATCGAAGCATAAACGTTTGAAAGTTTGCATACGAATTTCTCACAGTTATTTTTTACCTTAATTGTTAAAAGCTAGAGTTTTGTAAATAGAAGACTATGTTAACTATAAAGTACTTGATAAATACTTTAACTTTTGAAAGACTGCTGCAATAATTATTTAATCCAGATCTGCAAAAGTATTTAGTGATGTCCTTGCCTTGCCAACGCTCGGCACTCAAGAAAAAAAAATTATGTGACAAGCACTTAGGCAAACATATATGTATGAAGGGATAAAACTAATAATATGCTTTGGATGTCCAGACCTAGAACGGTTATCAATATAACATATACTCATTCATATTCTACGATTATATTTCTACAATTGATATAATATATCAATTCATTTTCTACGATTCTCCAATGACAACGTAAAGTTTATTTGTACAAAAGCAATCAAAACGTCAAATGTATAAGAAAAGCTCGGCAATAAAACAGCTGCTCAAAACTGGGTCAAAGTTAACTTCGACCTTGTTAATGTGCTAATTCACCCCTCATCCCTTGTAATTTGCGCTTACCTAACTCATTACTCTGCAGACAAATCCATCCCACTCTTACATTCGTCTCTTTCCCTCCCATTCATGGACGTTTAATTATACAGCCTGTAGACCGCATTATGCAACGAGATCGAAAGTGTAAAGTTTGATTGGATTCCGCTGAAAGTGAACTTCGGGTAATGGAAAGTTTTAGTTTTACTGTCATTGTGCCAGTTGAATACTTTAACCTTTAACTAACCATGTTTTGTCAAAACACTACATTTTTAAAATCTCATTATTTTATTGTATGTTATATATGTAGCCCTAAAGCAGTGTCTCCCTAGTGGCTTCAGCATGGGACTCTCATTCTTGAGGTCGTAGGTTCGAGCCCCAGTTGTGCACCAATGGACTTTCTGTCTATTTACGCATTTAACATTCACTCAAACAGTGAAGGAAAACATCGTTAGGAAACCCGCTTGCCTTAGCCCAAAAAAATGGCGACGGTGTATCACGCACTGGAGGCTTATTACCTACTTGACTATTAGATTGAATCATGAAACAGATACAGAAATATTAGGCCCAGATCTTAAAATGTTATAGTAGCTGTGATATATACTGGTATAAGTACCATTGGTTGCACGGTATCAAATTATGCATACACGGTGTAATGAATTTATAGGAAAGCACATCGAACTGCCACACTTAGTAATGAAATCATAAGTTTTACTTTTATTATTGGTTTTCTTATGTTGCCAGCTTTAAAGGTACACTGCCCCAGGGACCAAACTTTATAAATCTGTGTAAATTTTTTATATAATTACTATGTAGGTTAAGAAAATTTTAAATATTGTGTATTTTATTGTGATGTTTGATTTTCTAGACATAATGATGATTAACCTTTCCCAATTTCATCTTACAATCGTTACGAAAGTTGCTTGTACAAAATATGGTTTAAATTAAATAAATTTACTATTTCAGTTGGCGTTTAATGTTCATTATTAACGTCTATATTACCACAGATTAAACTGAATCTCACAAACTCCATCTACTAGATTTCTAAGATTTGTATATTGCCGACTTTTCCGAAGAAACTTGCATAACGCCATCCTGACAGTGAGTAACCAACACTTTGTCTCCGTTTTCTTAACTACGGAAGGAGCGAGGGAACTCATTTATCTTTGCCTCGTTTATTTCTGTAGGTCAGGGTTTACCCCCTAATGAACTTGGGTTGGGGTCGCGGTCTTAATTATATGTTAAGGTCGTGCTATGATTTATATGTTTGTATTAAAAATTAATGTGTATATATATATACACACATTTTATATAGAATTGGGGGTAAACAGACTCCTAGGAGGCTCACCCGATGTTAAGTGCCCATGGACACTCTCAATGCCAGAGGGCTAGCTAGTGCGTTGCCGGCATTTTAAGAATTTCCATGCTCTTTTCTTGAAGGACCCTTAGTCGAATTGGTTCGAAAATACTTCAGTGGGCAGCTGGTTCCATAGTGGTTGCGCGGAAGAAACTGCCTGAAAAAAGTGCCTGCCTCAGTTGTAGAACGATGGATGTCGAGGTGTAGTGATACAGGTGGAATTACGTATTCTGCATCGACGTCCGATGACGAAACTCAGCTGCAGGTATTAATCCGAACAACTATAAAAATTAGGATTATTATTAGGATTATTATTAGGAAAAGTTAATGTTGTTATCAGTCTATATAAAAGCCTGTCCTTACTGTCCAAAAGGCAGCCTAAAGCATACACGCATACACGCACGCACACACACACACGCACAGTGCACGCGCAGATCTAAGGTATCGTAATTTTAACAGCAACATTTATGATTAAAGCATGACCTATGAAATTATTTGAGAATGTTTTTACTTCAAGAATACGTGACATTTTGTATGATTCATTATTTACAATAAAATCATTTCTTGTATATTTTATTTTTTACTTATATACGTTTTAATTGTCACTTGATTCGAGCTATATTTTCTAGTTATATTATTGTTTTTGGTTACTATTGAGTTCACCATATTCTTGCAAAATTTTAGAAATTTTTAGCAATTATTGTGTTGTCGTATCTCTAATATGTTGTAATAAAATAAAAATAAAACAGTGGCGCTACAACCTCTATAGGTCTGGGCATCAGATTTATGTATGGGTTTCATAATCATTTGTCAATCTAATAGACTTTTGGACTACATACCCACATAACCGGCAAGCCGGTTTCTTTACGATGTTTTACGAAATGTTTTGCGAAAGACATACAGAAAGTCTAATGGTGCACAGCCGCGGATCGAACCTACGACGTTATTTATTTATAAAAAATAAGTAACTGAATATTATTGTTCACAATTGTATAAGATTTTTTTCTACAAGAACTTAGGCAAAAACAAGGCTGTGAAAACTAGTTGTTTAACTTCAATATCGCTTTAACATATACATTTTGAGACGTTTTATTAATTTAAGTACATTCTTAGTCTTATTTCATTTATTTTAATAAAATAATTTGACTATTTGTTCTCAATAAATAATATTTCGTTTATTTTATCGCAGTACACATAAAAGGTTATATTCTAACTTGCCGTGTTCAACAGAACTTTGAATTAGCGTATTGTAATATCTGATATGACTGTAATTTCGTGACGTTATTGCCCCCAATATTATCAATGATATCAGCTACAGACTAAAAACTTTATTATTTGATTTCACAATGTAATTTCTCATTTAACTTACGAACGACGTATTTGTTTCTAAGTAGTTTAAAAAAACATACAAACAATACCTACAATTATCAGCAACATTAATTATTAAATGCCTGTCATGGCCTTTATGTTAAAACACCTTTCGATTTCGAACTCTAAACCAATAAAACATAATAAATATGTGAAACTTACTAAATTATCTACAAATGTATTTGCATATGAAATTTATAAACAATGAAACAAACGTAAGCTTTTGAAGACAAGAATACATCAAACATATTTAATTTCGTATAGATAGCATCATGTTTCATCTTAATAATGCTAGTACATAAAAAGGAACCAAAAAGATCCTCAAAAACTCTTTACAAGAGATAATCCTTCCGTACCCATGTTACCAAACAGTGGCCTTATTAAGAAAACCGACCTATGTCGAATTATTCAGTAATATATGTCAGAAATAAGGGCACACGCGCTACTTGGTAAATCCTTCAGAGAAATAAGGCAGGGTGGCTTACCCTGGGAGGGGCGGCCCCCTCAGGGCCCACCTATAGAATGTATCTGTCCCCTTGAAGGGTTACCTTGGGAGATAGGAAATAGTACATAATAAAAATTCAAAATATCTTCCATTTTTCCGTGTTTCAATGTGTTAGTGAACACGTATTTGTGGGTGTTTACGTGACAAGAATGGCACGGTAATGAAGCAAACGAGTTGCGTCACGTGACGTGCTTTTCGATGATAGTAATGAACCTTTAAACATATACTTTCGTAGCGAGTTACAACGACCCGCTACGAATGTCTACACGGTGGAGGAAGTGCTACGCACCTTAATTTTGGTTAGACACTTTTTTCTGTAAAACACAGAGTCATTCATTATATCGTTAATGGTTGATTTACTAATCAAATGGTCAGCAACGCATTTAAATAAGCCAACTGTTATAATATAAAATTATTTAAATATTCATACATGAATAAGCGGCCCTGAGAGTCAAAGTAAATTATGTAATTTTTTAAGTATAAATATATAACATGATATAATTTAAACTAACTTTAAGTTAGTCTTAAAAGTTTTATAATAATATATGTTCTATGTATTTTATTTTTATAACTTTTGTCCTATAGATATTTGATAGTTCGATATTCCAGTTCATATGTGACTAAGTAAATTCCACCCACATATAAAATTCCCATTCCCTAACAAACGAAATAAGGAAATTGTGGCCTGATCTAACATCCTCCGTGTCAGGTACGGACTTGAGAAATTCCATTTTCCAACGAAAAATCCATTCAATAAAATACATCACGCTTCTAAGCCCGTTAGGAATAGAACGGGATCGATATACTGTTTGTCATGTGTTGGAGCGAGATGGATGCGAATGTCTCAGGGAAATGGAACGTAAGAAGATTGAATAGAAGTCACACTAATGCGTTATCTTTACACACACACACACATACACATCGGGGTTTAACTATCTGCGATATTTGATAAAAGTCTATAGAAATCATTTTGAATAAAAAGCTTTCGCATTATAATGAATTAATTTTAATAGTTGTTCTAGTCCTCTGTTTACAAATTATGTAACCGTTTTAACGATTGCATGTAAGCAGTTTCATCAAATTTATATTAAATGAATTTTAATTTCCTTAAATTATATTATAAGCTTGAGTATACATACATAAATATATGTATGCTCACGTAAATCAAATAATATTTTTTATTTGAAACAAAAACTTTATAAATAAAATAATATCTTACTAATACCAACTAAGTTTTCCGAAAGATATTTCAATAAAATATCTCCTTAGGAAAATCCCTTTATCGAGCCTTAATACCGGAGTAAAATTCAGATAATCCATGAAGATTCACGCACACAGGTTCAAATATTCAGTTATCACGTAATATATGTTATATTTTACATCAATTTATTTGGTAAGTAGTCATGTATATATATATTATATAATTACTAGTATACAGCTAATTTAAAAACCCAATCTATTTAATGTCACCTGATCACCTATTTGTCTCAGATTAAAATAATATTATAACAAACGGATCCAATCTGAGGTCGAGACCTGCTACTGGATTATTATTACTAGTGTTGGTGTAGTTAGTGATGACTTGGAGGGCGTGACTTTAAACAAAAATATAAATAAAATATAGTATACATATTTAACGTAAAGCTCTCTCGCTAAACCTTTTATGAGCATTGGCCGATTATAAAGCTTGCTATTGAGATAAGCATGTATGATTTGTGAATATAAGAAAACTTTATTGAATTACTGTGTGGTCCCTTGAAAATGCAACTGTATCAAGTGGTTGGGACATATGCAACGAATGGCGGATAACCGAACCCCAAGATCCTTGCTGAACTCTGAACTGAAGGTGCGTTGGTGGGATGGAGTTTTCAAGGACTTCGTTGTAATGTAGCCATTGATGACGATGATGAATAAAGAAAATACATGAACTTCTAAACGTATTAACTTTTATCCTACCTATTTAAAAAGCTTTATGTAAAAAGAAAACAGTCAATACAAACGTAAAGGAAAACATGTCAATATACAATCTGTATCTCCAATCGTCTGGACAGGATATCCGCCCAAAACCCATCAAAATTTTCTCACTGATAATCCCAAATGAAGCAACCCCCTTGCGTTTAACTTTTGAGATACGTATTATACTATGGCTTTGCTAAAATTAAAATAATTTTGAACCTAATAGATTTCTTTGTGAGTGTAACGAATTATTAACGCTGACAGTACAATGTTTCGCAGATTAAAACGTATTTTTATATTGTAAGGGAATCATAGAGTAGCATTTACTTTATCAGAGACTAGCGGACCCGACAGACGTTGTCCTGTCTTAACTATGAATATTGATTTCGAATTGGTATAATTAACTAAAAATGTTTTATGACAACAACATTCTTCTTTCTAGCGCGTATATGAGTTTTGTTGGTATTCCGACATGGGAACAGGTCACATATAACTGGCCATGTGAAAGCTTGGATTTTCAAGATTAATGCCACAAACAATTAGCGACTGTAATAATTTTATATGTTTTTTTATCAATATAATTAGTCCGATCGAAGCATTTGTTTAAAACGTTATTCATTATTTTTACATCCTCTTTGACGATATTTGCAGCACTGATTCTGTCAATGTTATGTCAAACGTCATAAGGTAACATGAAAAAAGTTTGCTGAAAAACGGAGAGCTGAAAAAACAATTACCATCGTTACATAAGTCATGATTACTTAATATGCTGGTTAAGTATTCTCAAATTTTCTAATTTTCCGCGCAATTTTCACGCACAACAAAAAAATAATTAGCGAAATCGGTTCAGCCGTTCACGCCTTATGCCCTGACTAAGGGAAATAGGGATTCATATTTACATATATAGATTGTGATTGATGTCCGAGCACATAGCCCTACGTGTATATTTTCATATGATTTCCTTATATTAGAAATTTAAATACGCTAAATTGAAATCAATACAACGTAGAAGAATTGAACTGTGCAATACCGTGCTCTTTTAAGTGTAACTCGTAACTTTTGGGGTGCTTTTCTTGTTCTCTTGTTTATGCCTCGTTTACACTACTCGCTATAATCAACTTCTTACTAATTTCTGAAAATCTAGACGGACTTTCACGGCATATATGTTTCCATATGAGGCCCACGCTGAATCCTAGGCCAACATCTATTTTTAAAACTTTTCCATCATAATTATTTTAGGACAAGAAGATAGATTTTTGTAAAAAAAACAAATTGGTTTCATCTCGTTTACTTGATTTTGCAAAAAGAAAGAAATATCATTGCGGCATTCGGAAGCAAGAATCCATCTTATTAAATGAAATGAAAATAAGTCATTAGAGCCAGTAATGTAATGCAAACAGAGCATCACTTATAATACACGCGAATTTGGCACGACAATGTAAGTTCGTGCCAAATTATGTACGACTCGAGGCATTATTTTAGTTTTCAATCTTGTAATGGCTTTTTGTCTGTTTATGGACCATTTCGGATAACGAAGATCTTTTGTTTTAGCGTGTTTACGCTAATACAATAAACTATATTTAATATGTGTCTATATAATACAAAAATATGTTGCCTATATTGTCTGGTATTGACCTACCGTTAACGTAAATATTTTTCCAATGAACACTGAATTTTATAGTTACTTTCTTCTTTAATTCATTCATAATTCTATTTACTATTAATTTTTGTAAAAAAAATCTTATTGATAAACTTTATTTGGTGTTTACCACAATTCATGTATTTTACAAAAATATCTGGTAAGATATACTGTAGATATAACATTATATATGATGTGGTAAACTTTAATAATAATTTAATTATTAAACATATATATTACTGTTTATGTGTAATTTGACAACAAATTACTGTAATGTAGTACTGGCGTATTAATCATGACTGGATGTTGTACTCTTTTAATATTTAAGAAATATATAGCTATTAATCAGTATAATTATCAATATAGTATTCATTTACCATTACAACCGTTTGGTTCTGGGCCTCAGATTTCTGTATCTGTGATCACTTCTAAGAAATAAGTGATCAATCTTCTAATCCACACACAGACTTTTTGGGTCTTAAATACAGAAAGTCCATTGGTGCACAGTCGAACCTACGACCCCAGGGAAATGAGAGGAACATATTATTGAAGTAAAACTTCTTTATCGGCGTTGAAAAAAAAAATCCGCCACATTTTTCGGTTACGCGTTATCTTTTTCTTGTTCCTACCATGGTTGATTCGAAGCCATTAATAACAAAAATATATAATAACGATAACAATTATATTACAATTATTTAAATTCTGTAAAATTCTTAGTAGTAATAAGGTAAAATGAAATAATTGTAATATTTGTATTCATGTCTATGATAATAAAAGCCTTTTGTTAGACTTGATCTAATTTAACTTTATTTAACCAATTTCTGTAAAGATGCATTATATTAGATCATTTTGCGAAAAATACGGTCATAAAGACGTTTCACTTCTAACGTGTGTACACTAGTATACGCACACATTTTTACATAGTTGAGGCTTTTCGATATTAGAAATATCGCTTACTTATGACAAAGCTATTAACAAACTATATCAATGTCTTATGACATAAATAAATACAAATATCCTTGTATGGCAAGCACCTGCTATGCTATTTGCACACATTAATTCTATTACAATTTACATTGAAAGATCGCACGTCCATCTACACTAAGGGCCTTGTGGCATCTGACACATTATTACCTTTGCTAAACGTTCAATGACATTAATACATTATTAATTATACAAATGTTATAATTTAGGTACATAAATACAATGTCGTAGCTTTGTTGCAAACTTTAACGGTTGAATATTTCAATATAACGTCTAGCTATATATATAGTTATTATACTATAGCTATCACTCCTAAATGGTATGACTGAAAATCAATCCTATTTTTTTTTACAAGGGCCAAAAGGGGTTGGACTCTCTCAATGCCAGAGGGCTCGCCAGTGCTGTTGTCGGCCATTTTAGAATTGGTATGCTCTTTTAGGACCCTAAGTCTAACTGTTTGGAAAATACTTCAGTGAACAGGTTGTGGATTTAATTTTGGACTTGAACATCGTGACACGGGTGGAATTTCGTATTCAGCCTTGACGTCCGATGATGAAACTGATGGTGACAGCAACTTATAAGTGATATTTTGGTGCGCTTTTTTAATAAAATAAATGGGTTTTCCTCCTTCCTGGCTATATATATATACTATCAAAACTCATCATCAAGTACGGTCAGAGGGAGAAAGGCAGAAAGTCACATTTATTTATTTCAATATAAATATTCCTACAAAAATAACCAAATTTAGGATATTATACTACAAACATACACATCTATACTTAGTCAACATATATTTAACATAGCATATTCTAAATGACACTAGACAATTAATTTTGATAAAACACTAGTTATGTTATGCCTATTTTAGTGATAAACAAGAAATAACTAATAAATTATGTATTGAAAGCTGTTATGAAATGTATATATGTTCAATTAGTTAAAGAATAACGGATGCATTCAGCGACCTTTTAGCTTCCAATCGCACTATTACTTTTATATATCTTGTATATGAACCAATGAGTACAAAGACCGTTACTAACACTAGTGTGGCATTTAAAGTATTGTTTATAGATTGTCGTATCGGTTTCATTACTTTCCTTATTACTAAATGCTTTTAATAAAATAAATTAATTTATAATGATGGACGTACGATAATTAGATATATTAATTTTTAATTGTTATTTATAATACAACGAATGTATGACTAGGGGACTGGGACTATAGAAGTTTATATGATATATTAGATCTGTGTCTTATTGTGTGTTTGTAAAAGA
The DNA here is from genome assembly GCF_905147105.1 of Pieris brassicae. Classification (NCBI taxonomy): domain Eukaryota; kingdom Metazoa; phylum Arthropoda; class Insecta; order Lepidoptera; family Pieridae; genus Pieris; species Pieris brassicae. The sequence goes on along the minus strand of NC_059674.1, from coordinate 9,379,686 downwards.
CTGTTAAACATGTTTAAAAATCAGTGGCGCTACAACCTTTTTAGTTCTGGGCCTCAGATTTCGGTATCTGCTTCATGATCATTTGTTAAGTAGGTCATCAGCCTCCTGTGTCTGACGCACGCCATAGACTTTTTGGATCTAAGGCAAGCTGATTTCCTCACAATGTTCATGTTAAACATGCTTAAAAACCAAAATTTAACACTGGTTCAACACGACAGTTAAAAAAACTTTAATAAATTAAAAAGCTTTGCTCCCTTGGGCAGAACTCTTAAAACTGAACATCGCTGTTTTGCTATGTAGTTGTTTACAAAAAAGCTCCAGCTCTCTCTCATGAAGCATGTATAAACCTGTTTTTTATAGGAAACTTTTGTCTAGTCTCAGATGGTGTCCAGCTTGAGGCTGCGTCAAAGTTTGTGTTATAATTGGACCATCATATTATCGGTTACATACGCATCTTCTCGACAGGCGTCTTAACAGGTGTGATTGTGGTATATACAGTTCTGTATAAAAATTACCGTTCTAACAACACTCTTACGTCTACATTCTAATTTGAAATCTGATTAGCTTGATAAAATTTCGGTTTTTAAATATATAAAGGTACCTACTTTAGATTTCACAAAGAGACTTCACAGGCATCTAACTTTCGTTTAATTAAAAGTTTTTCTAGCGTTATTCCTAGAGTGCTACTTTTATATCCGTTTTCTAAAAAGTTGTCATCAAGTTATTATATTATGTAGTTAATTAAAAATTACCGATATGTTCAATCGACATTTCATTTCTAACGGTATCTACCAAATATAGTAAAGGAATTTAATAAGTTCTCATATAGATGTGTACAAAAACATCTACTTGGAATCATTTACCCTATTTGTTAAGTTATTTTTTAATTAACGACAAATTGATGTTTTTACTCAAATAAAATTTATGGGGTTTTAATTGTTATAATATTGTTATAATTGGTTATACTCATTCCAATATAGATGTTATATTGATTAATCGTAATAGTACTGTTTTTTGTTAAAAACATAGGTAATTTAATCGCGTATATGTTATATTGTTATATATTTTCTTTACTCCTGGCCTCAGAGTAGTTACTTACTTAGACTATCGGTTCCTAAAAGCAAAAATCTTCTATTATTTGTGACCTAATGAATAATGTACAACCTATATATACAATTAAAAAATACCATTAGGTATAATCAAATAGATTTGGATCCGTTCATTTGAGAATCCATAGGATTACATGTCCTATAGTTGTTTTTAATTATACGCAATTCAATCGCTCGTTAATAATAATAATAGCTTTATTGCTGTAAAATACTTATCCGTGTACATAAAAATACTATAAATGCTAATAATTAGTCGGCAAGCCGGTTAATTTCTATTTTACAGCGTGATCATGGGCATTCTCTAAGAGCTTCTGCTGTTCTCGGTGTTTACGTACATACGTTCCACTTGATAACGTTAAATTTAACTGAGTTACGCGTTTAATCTACAATTCAAAAATTGAGACCCTATAAGCTTAATTGCCCAGTTCAGGTTACCACGTGATCTCAGCGAATTCGTAAGACATTGTAACTAAACCTCAGTTTAAACGTTTAGCTGTCAAACTATACCAATTGTTGTGAGGTCTGGGCATCTTTTCTATATCTATTCATGATCATTTGTCAATCTTATAGACAAGTAGACTGTTGGGGTCTAAGGCAAGGTTTCCTTACGATGTTTTCGAGGTTCGAACATACGACCTCAGGGATCAAAACCACACGCTGTAGCCACTAAGCCAATACTGCTCTACCAAAATACGTGTTACGCTCATTGTAAGCCCCAAAATGTTGCCTGCTATAGGCAACTATAGTATGTATTTAAATGTGTAATTTTCACGGACTGACGTCCAGAAACATTATCCACTTTATAACATAACTAGTGTCCGCGTTATCATAGCATATGACATCTTGCATAATTTAAATAAAAGTCAAGTACAAAATAGAACATCTTTGTTCAACAGGTGAGTTGCAGGATAATGGGGGCTTATTTTTCTTATCAACTATTAGAAATAGATAGTGTTAGACTATATAGAAGTGGATTTTTTAATAATTTTATGGAGCTAGTCTTCAAGCGAAAATATAATTTGTATCGTACTCAAAGGATTTGTTTTTCAAAGGTGTAATAGAACTGAGAAACTGAAGAGAAATCGAACCTAATCAGTTGCTAGACGTCTCGACGTGTCTTCAAATATCTTGTACACAATTTTGGATTTTTTTTTCATACTTATATCACAACAAATACACACCCTCACGTACATACCTTCACATTCACACCGGACCGAACCGGACAGCCAAATTAGGTACTAAGTTAAATGTATTCAATATGTTTATCCTTTTGTTTTTGAAGTGAAACTTCTTTAGGCGTATGAGGGTAATTTTTTTACGGAAACGTCACGAAGATGTGTAGCGTTTTTGTCGAAGAAAAGTGAGAGAGCGATTGAGACCAATTGAGGGAGAGTGAGAAAGGGAAATCGAGAAATACTACACGCTAATGGTTGATGTATTCGTTTAGTAGTTACATATTAGAACTTTAGATGGCAATTCTGTCGCATAACTGCACTGCACAAGCAGTAAACGCAGACTTTTTAACTATTTATATTATCATCAGCACATATACAGTGTGAATAAAGATATACATGGAGTGACAATATACCGGTACATGATCATCTATTGGGGCTTTTACCTTAGTTTACAAAGAAGTTTACGCACGCACTTTTTTATATATAATTGTTTTTTGTTCTATATAATTTCTGTTAGCTGTATGATTACGAAATAAATAAATAAAGAAACATTATATTTATACAAGTCAGGGTAACAAAATATGTCGATGTACGGAAGATTAAAAGTTAAATTCTTGAAGTTTGACAGCTGTGAATTGACAGCTCTTAACTGCTAAGTAAACTCAAAAGCTACTTTAAAAATAAATTAACAATTCAACACTGTTTAATGACTAATTCTCTCCATACTTATTTAGCCTAGAAATAAAACAAGAAATGGCGCCATGTGCCCAGCAGTTGCATGTATTGTGGCAATTTTACTGCTTTTTTATTCTTGCAATAAACCTAGACCGGATCTGTTACGATAGCTAAACCTTGATCTAGCCTCGATATAAACGCTAATAATATTATTTGAATGCAAAATGTATGTATAACACTTTATATTGTCATTATAGAAAATACGTTATAATTACACTTTTAACGTATGTCAACGACAAAGTTTTAAAAATTTTATGTCTCAATATTAAACAGCTGTGTTGGCCTAGTGGCTACGGCGAGCGATTCTGATGGCTGATGTCATAGGTTCGATCCCCATCTGTGTACCAATGTACTCTCTATGTGCGCAGTTAACATTCGCTAGTACGGTGAAGGAAAACATTGCGAGGAAACCGACTTGCCTTAGACCCAGAAAAGCTGGTCACCTATTTGCCTATTAGATTGACAAATGATCATGAAACAGATACAGAGGCCAAGGCCGACTTTCCTCATATTATATGTCCAAATTTAAAAAAGGAACATCTAAATTTACCTTTATTAAAAGGTAATCCACTTCCCAAATCCAGGCCATATACCGCACGACAAGACTCGAAACTCTCACTCTTATTAATCGCCAAAGTTTCTGGTTCAAATCCTAACTGCAAACAGAATAGTCGGAATTTGTATCGCTATATTGGAAGCTACAGAACAGGCGATAGACGTATTGAGCATCAAATGAATTGCGAACGAGCAAACCCCCAGTCTCATGCTATGATAGTTTATTAATATTCAATAGCAGATAAGTGTATGGTAATAATAAACCTGTATAGAATATTAAATTCATGGTTTTTCTAGTCTAGATTCTATATTCAGGGCCTATCTATTCCTAGGACTTATTTGTTACAATGATTTATTGATTTAACAAGTTGAATGATAATGATGTGTCGTACAGAATAACTAGTCTGGCCATAAATAATGTTGTTCAAAAACGTTTTAATTATTTTGAATTTGGAACACGACATTCTTTTAAAAACTTCGATTTTGCATATTTTGTCGTGAGCCGTCGGTCATATTCCAGATACTTGAATGCTTGGTATTAGTTCGTATATCTTACTATCTCACTCACTAATATACTCAAAAATACTTTACTGTCGAAAACCAGAAAAAATAGGGTTGGCCGCGTGCTGTTTTTAACTACAAAGGCTGTTAATGCCAGAATTCGTCGAAACCGCATCAGGAAACAAAAAATCATATCGCGAGAAATTAAGATTCCCGATAGGACTCTGTCATGTATGTATTTATAAATCGAGACCTTAAGATCGGTGCTTATAGTCAATATACAAGACATGTCCTAAATCAATCTTTACAATTAAAGAGAGTGATCAAACACATTCGCAATACGCAGGTGAAAAGCACGAAGCGAAATTTCCCTTGAAAACAGTGCTTAATCCATAGACTGTTGGCCAAATATATTAAAGGCGTAGGTGGTGGTACAAAAGCCAAAGGTATCATTTTAAATAGAATATTTCTTTAATGAGACTTTAATATGTATATAGGCATACATTTTAATAATATTACATTACTTCATTAAAAAAATGCATTTTCATTTATAACAGAAGTTATGGCTGGACTAGGCTTTATTTTAAAACTTAATGTAATAAATATTTTTTTTTTAGTTTAGATCAGTTTTTCCTAACCTTTTCAAACTAAAATTCCTCTGCCCCACTTCACCATACAAAGCTTTTAATTTAAAACAAAATTTATCGTTAAATTAAAGAAATGTAAATGATACCCTCATTTTTCCATTTTAGGAAGAAATTACTAGGAAATTGTTAACAATACACAGTAAGTAAAACATACATAATAAATTGCCACCTTTGGGGCGTGGGTCCCACGTTGGGAACCACGTGTTTAGACGATAGCTTGACCTGTCTCTCGTTTACAATAATAGTATTTAAAGAAAATATTTTTTTAGTAAAGTAAAAATTTGCATCAAGTAATTGGTAAATTTTGGATCTAAGTGTCAATTCAGTTGAGACAACGCGACGTACGGAGTCTTCGTTCGTTAAGTCTCGACTATGACTTTACGAGCAGGTGTTGGCCTTATTGAAACAACGCGGCAGTTCTTACCGCGAACCACCACTATGCTACCAGCTGCCCACTGAATTATTTCCGAACCAATTCGACTTAGGGTCCTTCAAGAACAGAGCGTACCAATTCTTAAAAGCAACGTAACCTGTGTGTCCATGGACTGCGGTTTTAAGATCAGTTGAGACTCCTGCCCGTTTGCCTTCTATTACATTAAAAAACACCATAGAAATCAAACACACGACCAAGCTTTCGTAATAGATGAGTATAACTTACTTATAAGCAGGTGTTTAAGGTTAAACGCAACAGTAGCCATAGTTAAATTTATGATATCAATTAATAGTTAATAACTATACCGTATTGATTACAATATTAAACGGCTTGTTGCTAATAACGAGATCATTAATTTTGTTATAGTTTATAAATAACTTCGAGGAATCGAAATAAAATAACAAGACTAAGGATATTTTGCATATTCTGTGATAATAAAGTACTTATCCTTTTATACCCAACATTTGTTTTAGGGATGGTTGGGTACGATTAATTACGAAATAGACGGACTTGTTGTTGTATAGTATGTATATGTTGTGTGTTATAGTAGGCTCGGTTTTTAGAGGATATTTGCCACGGCGAAGGCCAAAAGTTTTTGCGATACGAAGGGCCAGAACAAGTATGTTTCACTAATCCCTGTTAACAAAGAAGTGCTTACTGAATGCTGTCTCCGACACTATTGATATCTTTATATGTTCGCTGAGTGAGTTTACAGTAGCCAAATTGTCTATAAAATATTACTTTTTCGTCTTGGTTCAGTATTTTAAGGTAATATATGTATTTTTATAAATAAATAATATTGTTTTGCTTTCACGTTTCGCTGATAATAGCCGAGGATCTTTCAACAAAATGAAGAAAGTTTTGTTTGTATTGGCCATATAACTCCAAGTCCGAGTTCTCCTTTGTTACGTTTGACCACTTGTTTTGTATGGCAATGAAGCTTGGACAATAAAAAGAGATTAGATTAGAGAGACCCGGTGCTTAGAAGCATTTGAGATGTGTTATTATCTCTAACGAGAAAGTTCCTAATCGAGTTAGAATGTCTAAAAACATAAACAGAAGCGTAAACAACGGAAAGTTACGTATCTGGGCCACCTGTTGCGCCATTACCACAACTTCCTTCAATTAATTATAATGGGTAAAATTAAGGGTGAACGGAGATTTGGTAGAAGGAACAAATCAGGGCTTCGTAACGTTGCTACATCCGGAAAGGGACAAGACACACTTCTCGTGACTGACGGCCAACCTCCAGTAATGGTGAGGCAGCATAAGAAGATGCCAAAGAAAGAGATCCAATGGGATCGACATTAAAAAAAACAAGTGTTTTGGCTTAAACATTTGTTTTATTGACAGTCTGTTAATAACCGATGGTATTAATAGTATGTCAATAAATTTGTATGACTATATGATTTTTTGAAGAAAAACTTCTTTATTGGCTTGGATTGTTGGAAAACAAATTTACAGTCACATTTTTCGGTTACGCGCCATCTTTTTCTTGTCCCTACCACAAATTTCACAAATTCGAAGCCATTAATTACAAAACTATATAATAACGATAACAATGATAGTAAAAATTCGATTACAATTAATGAAATTCTGTAATAATCTTAATAGTAATAAGGTAAAATGAAATAAATGTATTATTTGTATTCATGTCTATGATAATAAAAGCAGTTTGTTAAACTTTATCTAATTTAACTTTATTTAACCAATTTCTGTAAAGTTGCATATAGTAGATCATTTCTCGAAAAATAAGTTCATATAGAGGTTTCACTTCTTACGTGTGTACTAGTACACGCACACATTTTTTTCTAAAAAACAATCAATATTATTTATTAGCTAGCTATTGCATAACTTTCATCAAAAGAGAAATACGGACTAAATAGTAAAAGTCAACATAAATACTATAACGTATTCGTTATAAAAACATTGACTTTCACTAGTAGTACCCGAGATTTTAACAAAGGGATGCTCAAACATTTTTTGTATCGTCATTGTTAACCCTTCAACGTCTTCGGGGTAGCTAAGACACCTGCTTAGAAAGTGAACGCAATCTGTGCTGGGAACATTTTTTGCTGTTAATAGGGTGAAATTTAATTTGGTAGATCATCCATTGTTTGTAGTTGTTTTTATTTTCTTTTTGTATGAGCAAACAGTCGTATCTGTGGAGTAATGGCAGCTGACAACCTGACTATTTAAACTCAGCTTCTTCTTATATTTTCTTAAATAAATTTGGAGTTTTGTGTTTAAATCTTTTTTCAAGTTTGATAACTACTTCCTTTTTTGGTGCCTCGCCATAACTGGTCTCGGGACTGGCCATCAATCTCGTGAAACGTGTACCGTCCTGTTCTACGTAGATGCACAACACGGTGTCACAAGTTTACTTCCGAACATTAAATGTAACAGTAATTCAAATCTTATATCTATCATCTAATGGTATGGTAATTATTTTTCTATGTATGGATTTAAAGTGTGAGTGTGAATAATGACATAAAAAAATAGTTGAGCGTGACGTACAGCACAAGTTCGCAAACAACGTATATGGCGAGGGAACGTTGAGTTATTTGCTACCGCGGCTAAATGGTTACTCAGTTATTAGCTAGCCATACGTTTACGTTAAATAAATAAAAAAATGAAGCTGCGAATTATATAAAATAATAATCGAGCTAGGCTAGCGATTTGTTTAGTTTTTTAGAATTTAATTTGCTGGTTTATTTATATCTCTTCGTGTTTGTTTTCCTATTAGTGCTCGTCACATTATATCATGTATTTTAATTCTTAAGTACCAATGTATCAGCGTGCCGAGCGTTGGCAAGTTTTTATAAACAAATGTATCAATTGAATCGTGTTAGCATTTAATTTTGAATTAAATAAAACATAATTTTAACCGGCTTTTAAAACCCAACTACAGTTTGGGAGTTTTTTTATTGTTTATGAGTTTCTGTTATTACAGTTAGAGCAATAAAACTAATGACCCACGACATCAATAAAAACTTACTAAGAAATTCACACGCATATTAAGTACTATCAAACCCCTGACTTACCCCCCTGCCCCTCGGAACAATAATGGGATACATTTTTTACAACGCATTGTGACATACGAAACACCTGAGTATATTTCAATGCGGTATTGTAATTTTGTGAACATGATTTATATTTGCATACAGATTGTAAGAGTTTGTTAACTTCTCGAAGGGTAAATTAATAATTGTTACGAAAACGTGGGTCGTTTGGGCCACCTTGCGATCTGCAGGGTTGATTGATGGTTACTATTAATATAATTTTAAAAGTTTAACTTATTTATTTGTAAGTTCTAAAGCATGCTTAATGCATAAAGATGACATTAGATATTTTACACACAGTTTATTAGAAAATAGAAACTTACAAAAAAGGAAAAAAAATATTTTTTTATATACACGTATAGAACAAACGGTGGCGCATACCGCACATGGACACCCTGGATGACAGAGAGCTCGGGGATGCGAATAGTTAATAAAAAATTACGGTGAATTACGGTATAAGATTTGAATATAATTTAATCTACTTGAATTAGGGTTTAGTTTTATTTTTCTATTTCTTTGAGTTTAAATTTTCATTTTATTTTTGCTGTTATTTCTCCACTGAAATATTTCCGAATCAATTCATCTTAGGGCCTTCAAGAAAAGAGCTGGCAATGTGTTCATGGGCGGTAGTATCACTAAATATCAGGAGAGGCTACAGCTCGTTTACATCCTGTTACATAAAAAAATGAATCTTATTCATTTTTTGGGCGTCATATGTCTGCAGATTTGCAATTATGTGTCAATACAATACGAATCGGGATGTTGATCAACTTCTGTGCCCAATCATAAATAAAAATACGACGAAATTCGTTCAAATACACACAGCCCTAAACAAAATAGCTAACCGAATCCAGGTAGATTTTTATAAGCGCTGAATACATCATTTTGTTATGCAAAATGAAACTTAATATGCAAATGCTATTGGAATGCAAATTTGTCTCTTTGTAAGCAACACAATGACAAGGGGGTAAGAATTTTTATATCCGATCAATACGGTTTTTGATTTTTCGAGTGATTTATTTATTGGCTGAATATCGTATTATTGATTTATTAACTAAAATTGTATCTGCCAATATCCCTTGAGACACCCTAAATCTTCCTAGATTTACGCACACAGATTACTTTAGTTTTAAACTTATACTACTTTACTTTAGATAAAAAAAAATCGACAAGTCCAGCATTCAAATACTAAATCATATAATTCAAATCGCATCTGCTGTTGTAATGTCACGCGCCGAACGATTTTATGTCTGAATGCGTAATCTTACGCATATTATTGTCTTTTGTTAACATAGCTTTTACACATTGAAAGAAAACACTTTTTTACCGCATTGAAGCTATGTAAAAATAAAAATTTAAATTTTTTGTAAAATAATTATGAGTTTATAATAATACATAACTTCAAAAGTGTTTTCAAAAGTGTTTTAAAAAAGTGTTTTCTTTCAAGATTACGCATTCAAAATTATTAATTTACGAACTATTATTTTTGAGGACTGTTCATACAGCCCCGGTAGAAGGTGAGAGCGTCCCCGGAGTTTCTGTAATGGGGCCTTGTACTGGACATGGTTTATTTGGTATAGCTCACCCAGTCTCAGAATAGCAGAGATTCTTTTGTTTCGGGGGCAGATGAATTTCCAACTCTGATTAAAAAAGCACAAAACATTCACAATTTTTTTTTTATACTCATGATTTGTTTAATGTCACTGTCCAATACAGATTTTTCGTAGCGAAAGAAAGTTTTTATTATATTCCTAGTAAACACAGTTATAAGGAAGTGGATTCGTCGAAAAAACAATTTTCCGCTCGGCCGATTTTGCTGTTTTTCAAACATTTACTGACTAACACACAATTACTGACCCTCTATATACTTACAATTTAAATACTATGCGACGTTCGTTAAGTACCTTAGTGGTTAGGCGATTCTCAACTTTGGGGTCATGCATTCATGTGCCGGCTGTGCACGCATATATTTATTATATGTATCTGTTTTATGATCATGTGTCAATCTAATATGTAAGTAGGTGATCGGCTGTGTCACAACACGCCGTCGACTTTTTGGGTCTAGGAAAAGCCGGTTGCCTCACCATGTTTTGCATGATCGTTCGAGTTTAATGCGCATATAGAAACTACATTGGTGCATACGAGGATCGCATCTACGACCTTAGGGATGAGAGAGACAAGCCATTAAGCCAACACCACTCTAAACTTAGACAAAACAATTGGAACAAGTATCTTTCTATATGCGTAAAGAACACATCGTAAAGAATAAAAATAGTAATACTTGCTTGGATTCACTTTTTGCAGCATATTAAATTAATAACATAGTATAATTATTACTATACTAACCTTGTACTGTGCATTAGCATACAAATTATACGTGGGTATAACAGTGAATGGGCGGAGTGTAATTATCTATTTTAAAAGAGCAACGCCTCGTCTCGGTAGGCATTGTAATTGCGTAGTTTACACAATTAAATTTTCAATTAGAAGTCATTAAATATTTTAAAAGTCACTGTAATACTTCGGAAAATATCTGGTTTGACAATTTAGATAATGTTTAAAACTATAGACGTCAAATTTAGATAGGTTAAAGACCTAAATACGGAAACCTAACCACCAATTTAAAAAAAAAAACGATTGTTAAGATACCTAACCCGCTGTATTATTTATGAAATCTACAATTAGACGTGTATTTTTTTATCGTATTTACATTTTTTGTAACATATAAATATTAGTTTACCAAAATTGTCATATATTTTACATAAAATACCTTGTAACATATACTGGAGATATAACATTATGTATGATGTGCAGAACTTTAAATATTATATATAAAATAAAATATTATATGTTGTATTGAATTTTGTATTTCCTTTAGATAGAGATAAAGAGTACGTAGTGCCCATCAACTAAGTTGGCCACTGTTGTTAGACGCAAAGAAATTGTCTAAAGAATGTTTCCTATATGCACCAACTCTCTCGTTTTCTCGTAAATATGTCGTTAAAGTAATAATTAGCCTTAATTTATTTTTGAAACCCTAATGTTTACTTCAATTGTCATACATTTTAGATGAGAGATTTTGTAAAATATGCAGTAGATTAAGTACAATATATGATGTGATAAGCTTTAATTAATAAATAAATATAAAGCTTACCAAAAGCCATGCTCCAAAAGCAAAGTCGATCAAATATAACGGTATTAAATAAACATAAATCAATCATACACTTAAACAAAAAAATTACCCAATTATAAAGATGTTAACATAAAAAGTGTCATTTAAAACACCTGCATATTTTCCGATAATAATAGATTATATACTGCAATTAAAACTACAAAATTGACGTTCATCGGTAGCGGATATAAAAAAACTTATCACCCCATAATTTTGCCCCCACCAAGTGGTGACGCCCATAGTTTTTTGTTAGGGTCCACCCCTGACAGCTGACGTTTCTTAGAAAACCCTCGATTATAATCGATTCTAATACTAGAACCAACATCGATTCCAATGTAGTCTTTCTTATTCAATTGTTATTTTAATTCTTATAATGTATTTAAAGTAGTTTTTAGTTGTTTATTAACAGCATATATTATATATCTAAACATCTTTTGTACTTCATCTTATTAATTCCTTGGATTTAATTAATTAAAATAGTGTAAATGCGCTTTATTATTTATAAAAAACAAATGATTTTAATGGATTTTTTGTAAAATTTAAAGCGTCTCAAAATAGAAAACCATTATTCCAATAGGAATTATTTGCATATATTTTGTAACTATTTATATTTACGTATGTATAATACAATTAATATTAATACAACGCTTATAGAATTACATCTATAATAATATCGAACGAAACGAACGAAAGTATTAACGGACAGTTTAATTTTTACAGATTCCTTCTACCTAGCGCCACCTAGTTACTAGAATTGGTAAGTGACTCACGTGTTCTCAACATTACAGCGTGCCTTTTTTAGTTTTGCGCCCTCTAGCGACAGATTTGTCAATGTGTATGACAGAAACCTCCGTTAGAGGGCATTATCACTGTTAATTCTAAGAGAATATTTCCCGTCATTCATACAATAAAACAATAAAATTACTTATTTGTAATAAAATGACTTGAAATTTGTAAAAAAAATTAATGTGGATGTTTTTTGGTCTTTAAAACAGAAGATTTCGAAAGAAAGAAATAATTTAATTTAAAGGATTTATAGCTTTACAAGGCCGGCCTATTTTTTAATATTTTCAAAATAAATGTAATAGAAATTAATATAATTTATAACGAATCGTAAAAACTTTCTGAATCCCAGTTATTATTTAATCTGTACAGTAATTATTTAAATTATTCGTAACGAACAACAAATGTTTCCTGTTATATTATGGACAGTTAACGGAGTCAGTAATTTATTTTGCATCATGGAGCATTTTAATTTTTAATTGTTCTGACATCGCGTGCATTTGTCACTAGACTTATTTAATCACACCAGCTGCAATCAGGCCTAAGCAGTAAGTAGCGTGTATTTTGCAAGTAAAATTGATCACAAGGAGGAAAACCATTATTAATTTCACATTTACAAGAAAACTAATCACATATAAAATAATAGTTACAACATTCTATTGAGACTAATTATTTAGACAGGATTATATATATTACTTCAGTTATTTTTTAATTCAAAGGATTTCATTAAGCGAATAAAATTTTGTATCATGTTTTTACTAATTAGGTATATTCTAGGTATCATGTGTGTTCAGACCAGTGCTGTTCCTATATCCCATTGGAACGGTCATCCTCAAATGTATAAATAAATAAAATAGAAAAACACAAATGGCAGACTAGTTTTTAAATTGCTTCATGAGATATGATTCAGAAAAGGTCATGGAAATGTCTTGATATTGAAATGATAACTTGCAAGGTTAAATTAAATCTCTAAATTCCACATCCCACTACCACAAAGGGTTACATGCAGACTTCAAATCCTGCCGAAACAATAACTGTCAAAGTCAAAAATCATTTATTCATATAGGTAACTCAATGTACACTTATGAACGTTAATAAAAAAGAAATAAACAGCTTCCAATTTTACAATCACTGCCAGTTCTCAAATCAAGGGCGTAGAACGGAAGAGAAGAACTGGCAATAAACTCTCCGCCACTCTTTTTAATCGACAAGTTTTATTTTGTATTACACAACGTTTGTAAGGAGCTGCAACCATCACACCATGTTTCACATGACATCTTAAGTAATAAATAATAATAAAATCAATAAAAAGCAAAGTTTTGCTTTAGATTGTCAAAGATTTGAAGATTACAGCAGGAGGCATGGTGAAATAGGATTCAGTCATGTATTCAAACAATAATAATTTCAAAGCAAGGCATTTGTAACTCCACTACGGTTTTTATAACGGACCTGTGGGCCCCTAAAAATATAATAGTTTTAAGAAAATGACGACATTTTCCGTGGAATCTAGTTCTGTCACGGTATAATTATGTTTATTTAAAATCCATTGTATCGACAGCTAAATTACTCGTGATTAGGTATAATCAACGTGAATTATTTTTTGTCTGTGGTTATATTTCTTTTTAAATTAAATTACCTGGAGAGGTTATATGGGAATAAGTACAGGTCAGCGATGTGTGTGTAGTCTGTGCAAAATGTCAAATTTCGTTGTGTTGCCACCAATAATTCAATAATTGAAAATATCTATAGTTATTGAAGAAAACTTTAATATTTCGGACACGTCTTCGTAATCATACAAAATGGCAGGTTGAAGACCTGGCCGCAGATGCTCGTCTTGATTGAATAATCTTAGACAATGGTAAAAGCACCAAGAAGTTGATCAGAAGCACGGCATCCAAAATCCAAGCCATCGCCTTTAACCTTCGATAAGAGATGGCACTAAAGGAATCCAAAGATTATGATAAGCAAAAGTTGGTGGTCGTTCCACAACCGAGCGTTTCTTAAGACAGTTTCCGCCGCACACCACTGAAGTATTTTCAAACCAATTCGACTTAGGGTGCTTAATCCAACTGTACAAAGTCTTTTTGGATATATATATCTATAAAAGCATTAAAATATATATATATAAATATATAATATTATTAGAAGTAAATAAATCGGCAAAAAATTCCACAGAGCCGGAAAATTTGTTTGGATTAATATGACAGTTTATTAAGAATATATTATGGAACAATTGCGCTGTAAAAACAGTAGGTACGTAGCAACATAGTTGCTATATACACGTGTAAGTATTAACACGCTTTATTAGTTCTTCCGTTTCGGAATAAAAATTAACCATGAACACGATATATATACCTATACATTATTTATAATATTACCCTACATAGTAATAATAATAATTAATATAAATTACTAAAAAAATCTCCGCATCACCTCAAAGTCCGTCGTTCTTTCTTAAGAAAGTTTTTGTCGAGCACCACCGCTATGTACAACCAGCTGCTTACAGAAGTATTTCTGAAGCAATTCGACTAAGGGTCCTTCAAAAAAAGAGCGAACCAATTCTTAAAAGGCGGCAACGCACTTGCGAGCCTTCTGGGAATGGAGCCGAAATCCCTGATGTTAAACAATCCTCCCCTTTGGAGGTAACTTGCCTAATCATATGCCTATTTAGGGGCCAAGAAGAACCGCGAAATTCGCCAGCTTGTTACGTATATGTATTTTTTTTAACGGGCAACTCATCTAATGTTTTTCTGGGTCCAGTGGATAGCTTCGGCGTTCCAACTTTTGTCAGTACAAAAGTTGGTGTACTTACACCTTGCAATATGGCCTGCCCATTTCCATTTACCGCATCTGTGATCTTAGTTTTCGTCCTTATGGTGACTGTGTATTTTGTTTAGGACAGGATTTTAAATATAATATTTGTGCTTAATAATGATAATGAATAATTACTTAAACACTCGGTAAGGAAGATTTAAACATTGCAATATATTTTTTTATAAAAGCTTGCCAACGCTCGGCAGACTGATACATTGGTACGAGGAAAATAAAATAAAATAAAATAGTTAATATGTCCTAGCATTTATAGGCAAACACGAAGAGATAAAAAAATGTGTGCGTGTACTATTGTACACACGTAAGAAGTGAAACTTCTACATGACCTTATTTTTCGAAAAATGATCTACTATATGCAACTTTACAGAAATTGGTTAAATAAACTTAAATTAGATAAAGATTAACAAAAGGCTTTTATTATCATAGACATGAATACAAATTATTTTTATTTTTTTTATTTATTTATTTATTTATTGTTGTATAAGTGTTCTTAATATAAAGGTAGTTGATGTGGTGGAAACACAAACTGTGCACAGTTTTTCTATCCACCAGGACGTCGAACATAATTAAATCATTAACAATACAATAATACAATTATTTCATTTTACCTTATTACTACTAAGATTATTACAGAATTTCCATAATTGTAATAGAATGATAACTATCGTTGTTATTGTAATCATATATTTTTGTTATTAATGGCTTCAAATCTTTTCGAATCAATTAATTAGGGACAAGAAAAAGATGGCGCGTAACCGAAAAATGTGACGGTAAATTTTTTGACAACGCCGATAAAGAAGATTCACTTCATCAAAAAATTGAACCAAAAAATTAACTAAAAATAATAGACTTCAAAGTGTGAGGGAAGCAACTATAGAGTATTAGTTATATTAAACGCTCGATTAATATAACTAATCACTCATATCAAAATAGTTTAATTATACAACTATTTTCAACGTTATCTCTGATAATACAAAATATCTTAGCAATTTACATAGTTGTCTTTTTGATCAATTTGTAAGTTTGCGGCATTTAGAATCAAATCGGACTTCATTCCAATTGTCAGTCTAGAAAGTCCGAAATACCTGTAAAGGCTACGTCAAACAGTTTTATTTTATTTCCCACATGCAATATGTCATTTAGGGTTGTTCAAAAAATGGGAGGAAAAGTGAAAATAAACAGATAAAAAAACACAAAATTACGGAAGATCTGGGAACCCTGACACTGGTATTACTTAAAAGTGTTCCCAAATATTACACATAGCAATACATTTTTATAATGAACGAACACATTTTCTTTCTTTATAAAAGGACTGTCAGTTATCCGTTTCAGTTGATTTTAAATCAAATAAGCCCCATAAGGAATCATGATGGTACTACTAATTTTAATATCTACACCATTAAAACTGATTATACAACATGACTTTTTAACTAAAACATTTATTTGTGATGATTTTTAGTCATATTATGATAACGACATATTATAGTTCAAACAGACTCAATTAGGTTTACGTTCAGTTTTGTAATTTAATACAAATAAAGAGCGGACAGTATCTCCTTTCTTCTAGTTTCTTCTGTTTGCCATGGTCAATATGTATGATGTTTTGTATTTTAAATTTAACCAAGAATTTTTTACCCCAGCTTTTTCTCTCGGCCTACACCCCTGTCTTCTTTGCCGATGAGTAGGGATGTCTACCGATGAAAAATGAATGAATAAGTGATACCTGTATATATTATATAATAAACATATATATTTTTTTAGGCTAATACAAGTTTAGTGAGCCCTTAAACAAATCACAAAATGCCTTGTTAGTTGTAACAAAGTGACGAATGTTGCCGCGACCGGCCGGTTGCAAAACCTACAATAATTCAGACCACTGTTTATGGTATTTGTTACAATGAAATGGTCTAAATGCTTAAATATAATTGCCTTCCCGTACTGATTGCTACGAATTATACGTTGGAATAATTAGTACAAGACCAGCCACTACTGTAACATTTATTGGTTCCGGTAACAATTCTTCATACGGATTAAAATTTAATATAGAGTTATCCAAACCGCATAATGATTTCTTATCTCACGCTCACTCGACTGCACTCGACCCAAATGTGTCTTGCCAATTGCTGGGTGTCATCAAGTCCTCTCTGTCGACACATCGGTAGATAGGTCTACTGGTAAGCCTCTTTCACTGCCCGATCTTAGCCCATACGATCAAGGTCAATGATCAATTCGCCTATTATATTGGGCTGGTCTACCAACGCTTTAATTTCGGTATTATTATCGAACTCTCCATTTTTTCATTATCTCTCTCGAATTTCACACAGATTTAGATTAGCAATCTAAGTAACTTTAGTACGAAAACTATGACACATTTTCCCCCAGAGTTAAGTTGCTGTGTGTAAGTTTTGAGCTGTCAAATTTTAAATATTCCTTAAAACAAATTGAAATTAATATCTTATTTTAATAAAACTAAAACATTGTATGTCAAGTCAACTAAGGAAAAATTAATTCTAAATTTAAAGCTTTAAAACAGTTAGAACCTAGTTATTAACCCTCAAATCAAGGGTGTAAAACGCAAGAGAAGAACTGGTAATAAACTTTCCGCCAGTCTTTATAAGTTTGTATCACTTAATTATGAAATGCTGCCCGTTTGCCCCTTAATTTTTTTTTAAACCGTAGTTCAAATAACGTTTTTAAGGTATATAAGAAACTAAAGTTTAAACGCGTAAATGTAATTTTATAATGAATTCCTAAAATAGTGTAAAAAAAATTAATAGGTCTCGCTTCGAAAGAGTGAAATGTAATAAGATACTCAAATAAGGATAGCCATTTAAAATGCTAATCCAGCATTCCGATAAATGTGCTTCGAGGTAACGATGTTTACGTCAATTGTTTGCTTGGTGATAATTGTAATTACTTCTGAGAGAAAGCATGCTCTATGATATAGTTTTCTTCGGCCTTTAAAACTGCTTTATCCTGCGGTTTCAGCCGGTTTTCGACGATCAAAAATGCCTTTAATGAGTTTAGGTGTTGTGCGGATTAACTTGCAGCGGACGTTGAGACCGAATCCAAAATTCCACCCGTATAACCTCGCCGTCAACTGAACGTTTTAAGGCAGTTGTTGCCACTATTGATAGTGCCACCAATTCGACTTAAAACCCCGGAAACGCACTTAGGTATTGAGAGTGTCCAAGGTATCACTTAACATAATATGAGCATCCTGCCCGTTTGCTCTATAAAACAAAATGGCCTATGACAGAAAGAATTATTACCGCTAGTGATCAATCTACTAACTCTTTTCATGACATTGGCATCACAATTTGACAAAAAGAGACGGAAGTGTTCCACTTGAAAGAGTCAATAACATTTAGATTTGATTAATATGTTTACTAAACATATCTGTGAGCATCAATTGAAATATATAATAACTATACATATTGTTCATGGGTTTCACGCTTGCTTCCTCAAAACGGTATACAGACATTATCCTTACAGACTCGATCGATAATGCCGAAAAAAAATTAACTAAAACATAATAACGTATACCTATAATTTTAAACACGTAATATACACAATATCGCTACTGCAAGTATAAATATAAATATGTCGATAGTGAGGTACAAAAATGTTATGGTGGTAAAATCTAAAGTTCGCATGCCACACATAATAACAGATAAACCATACAGAGATGACAAAAGAATATTATATTAATCTTAAGTAGTTAATATAATCGCCCAAGTATTGATTTGAATATTTATCATAATATCAGAGATAACTGTCAAAAGCGAATTCAAGAATGACAATTGACAATCGCGCATTCCTCGTAGGATTTAAATGAATTATTAGGTATGCAGTTTTGAATTTCAGAAGGCTGTTAATATTGAGGTTGAATAGATAATCAGAGATACAAATTATCTCTGTGGTTTATAGAAAATTGAATACAGCTTATATTAGAAAATATATACTAAAACTGAGTTTGTTCTATTGTGATTTTGATAAAAATATTATGTATTTACATAGAAAAACTAATTTTGAAGTAATTCAGTCGTGGCCTAATTCCTGGCATACTTTTGCTACAGTAAGCTTCTGTATGTGTATATGTGTGTTTTTGAAATGAAAATTCTTTATCGTAATATTTTTCCGTTACGTGCCATCTTTTTCTTGTCCTTACCATGGTTGATTCGAAGAGATTAGAAGCCATTAATAACAAAAATATATAATAACGATAGCAATGATATTAATAATTCTATTACAATTAATGAAATTCTGTAATAATCTTAGTAGTAATAAGGTAAAATGAAATAATTGTATTATTTGTATTCATGTGTATGATAATAAAAGCCTTTTGTTAAATCTGTATCTGATTTTATTTAACCAATTTCTGTAAAGTTGCATATATTAGATCATTTTTCGTAAAATAAGGTCATAAAGAAGTTTCACTGCTTACGTGGGTACACTAGAACACGCTCAGATTTTGTTTCATGTATATAAATATCTGTTAATATAATTTTATCATAAATATATTTTTAAACAAACATTTCTATAGTTAAATTATACGTACGATTATCATAAAATCATAATAAACCTTGATAATAATAATGTAGGTGTTAAGTATTGTAATTTATGATTGATGTACTATGTGGGTGATTAATATTCTGATTTTACATTCATTAATAAATATCCCGCCCCAATAAGTAATTACTAAGTGAACCAATTTTGTGAGACAATACAGCAATAGTGTTATTTTTCAACTTAACACTTGCAATTGAGTTAATGACTCTCATCGCTGACGTACGTACAGTACGTTCGATCCGCATGAAGTTGTCACTATGCTTTAATATACGCATTTTATGTACGGTGAATAAAAACATCGTGACGAGAATGCCTTAGATTTCGACGGCACAGAAGGCTGATAGCCTCCTTCTCTAGAAAATTATCACGAAACGGATACGGAAAACTGAACTTTCTTTTACCATTTTTTTTATATTCGAGGTGTAAATGCATTTACGTGGTATGTGGAGCTATCCACACCATAATCTCTGTCTCAGAGTCTGCGTGAGTAATTCCCATAACCACCTCGAGTAGTTCCTCAAAGCCGCGTTACAGAGGCTCCGGAGTCGCTCTAGGGTTCTACCGCGGCTTCTTCTTATCTTACCTTCTGATAACCAATAGATTTCTGTACAGGAGTTACACTTACCACTACCTTACACTTACTACTACACTTACCACTAGGACGCCTGAATATCACCATGTTGTGTATGACTCCTGAAGACTTTTATACGTAAAAGTCACGTGTTGTACTGTTGTACCTAGAAGCTCAACCTTCCCATCTAGGGCAGTTATTTTGAGTTGGTGTTAAATGAATTTGACCTCAATTACTGTGTCATGGCGTTAATTACAACACTGCATGTTTGTCACAGTTAAGCCGGTATTTTAATGGTCCAATTGACGAATTTTAATTTTATTATTATTGTTAATAATTGATTGAAAACATGGTCCTACATTGAAAACTGCGTGTCCAACGGTGTTTTTGGACATAATGACGTTAAAACGTAATAGGTAGCCACCGAACTCATAGCATGTATATTATATATTGTTATATAGGTACTTTATCAAATTGATACACGGCAAGGACAGTTCATTCAGCAGTATTACCCTATAGCAATGTGGCTGATGGGTACATCAGAAGACTTCCGCCAAAACTTCATGTGCGCACAGCTAGGACTAATCTTCTGAAAATAACACATAGTATATGATTTGCTGTATGATGTTAGATAACCAATTAGGTACTTTTTTATTGTCCGTTGAGTGAAATGACAAGAGTTATTTGTCAGTTCTTACGGTAGATAGTTAATTTTGTTTTTCCTAATTTATTTCTTATATTTGTGTGTAATTTTTGCATTTTTTGTGCATTCTTGTCAATTTAGAGTCAAGTGTTTGGACAGTAATGTCTTTTATAAATAAATAAAAAAATTGGTAGGGTAGATTTTTAGTGGTAGAAATGAACGTTCTAAAGGAATCAATTAGAAGAAAATTTTAAATAATAAAAGATATTAGATTAGATTATTGTTATATTCTTCTTCGTAATCTTCATTACTGAAGGTCGTGTCTGTCTGAAAAGCCCTATCTGATAACGCGACTTGCTGCCTCCACACTATCCTCAGCTTGTGTGGTATAAGGGATGTTGAGACCCATAATTCTCTTAATTTGGTCAGACCAATAGGCGATCGACCCCGACTTCTCCTGTCACTACTCCTCCATTACCAGTTTCTCGAGACTATCCGGTTCTCTCCTGGCAACATGGCCAAAGTAGCTAAGGAACCGTTTGTAAATTATAATCTACAGTTTTGTGGTGATCTTTAGTTGGAATGAAGTTTTTGCAGTCCATGATATTTGCAAAACTGTCCTCCAATACCACATCTCGAATGCCTATATCCTTATTCGGTCCGACGTACGAATTGACCAGGTCTCTGGTACTAAAATTTGGAAGATACTAAAGTTTTGACGAGCCTGCTCTAGCTAGTATTCGACACGCTTTTTGTCGGCCATATGCTGCTATAGTCAACTCTGCCTACATATTTCCCCGTGACATTCTCCCTGGTTACTTATGTGATAACCCAAACAAGCACCTGTGAGAACACCGATCCACTAACATAAATATAACCCATTAAAGTAGTCTATTCGAGTACTATATTGGATGAAAAAGTCCATGTCCCTATTTTTAACATCAGTAAGTACTCGACATCTGACGGAGTGAAGGCTTCATAATTTGCCACCTGCCACCATTTTTTGATCCACTATCATACAAATTGTTATATTACGTTTAAAATTAAACATATTTCCTTGTATACATAGAATATTTCCTTGGTTACTTCCAAGGTAATTGCATTCCTTGGTCTCAAGTCATTTCTCAAGGCCGATCGTGCATTGCTTCAATACATCATTCTAATTCTATTAACGATTATAATACTCGTCGTAAATGTTACGAACAGTAGCAATATTGATGTGTTTTACAACAGTCTGCCATGTTACCGTAACTTGTTTATCATGCTCTTAATGAGGTTTAAGTTTTCATTTATTTTATTGTTATTTTTATTTTATGTTGTGTTTGTTTGCTTAAATTTTTTTCATTCTATAGATTATGTACTTATGTTCTAATATAATTGATGTGTATGTGTGTTAAATTTGTGATGTCATAATTTCTTGTATTTTTTAAATTTAAAGGACCTCTTGCAGAGTAAAGGCATCCTCTAATTTATTATTTTTGATACTACGAGTAGTACATTGGTTGAACGCTGATCTGCGATTTTTTTAACCCATTTATCGGTAGGTAGGGTTATTTACTGTCAACCAATTTTATAGAAAATATCTGCAAATACAAATAAAAAAACGATTATTATTATTTAGATGTTGAATTCTCACACACGGTAGTAAAAATAACTATTATACTGTTAAAACGCATTTTTTATTAACAAAAATGAACAATCTTGATATATTAATACAAATACAAAAAATTACTTTGCCAGGAAATAAAACTCATTAGTTTAAAATTTATAACAATTACGGGTAAAAAAATAGTAAATTCTAAGAACTAAACAGTCTAAGGCTGGTATAATATAATGCGTGACATTTAATAATGATGATATACATAACAATCTCATATATACAAAGTTCAATTATACCTGTCAGTACATTAATTAAGAAACATCTGTATAGTTACATTTATGTTATATACAATTAAATCTTTTATACTTTTATATAAGTGAGGATTTTTTATAATATACATAAAGAATGACAAATTCTATGCTTTTCAATAAAATGTGAACATTAAATGTTTAAAAAAAACATAAAAGTCAAAAATTCTACATTGTGTTTCGGATACTAGTGTGGTAATATTACAGAAATAATAATAACATTAAATTTATTTTGTTCAGAGCAAGTTGGTAATCAACGTATAACGTTACCATAGCTATTTCTGTATAGGAAGTAAACAAAGACAAATAATTACATTCGTGTAGGTGTATTTACTAGTAAAGTCAATAATAGTAATTTTTGTTCCGAGTAATCCTCGAAGATCCCATTAAAACCGGCTTTGGGCGCCCCCTGCCGGCACAACCAGCCCAACTTGCAAATAAAATGTTAATTCACAGCAAAATCTTCTTTTATTAAACTGTAAATCGAGTTGAAAACATTTTTCCTTACCCGACAAACCGGTTCCGTAATTGACCATTATAAATGATTTAATTTAAAAACAACACGCGAATCAGTATAATTTTATTCCGGAGGTCGATGTAGACGCTTGATTTTAATAATACATTTACGTGCTGCGCTCAAGAAATGTACGGAGAAAGTAGGAACTAAATTTATTCCCCGATCGTGCTGACATCTAGAAGAAAGTAAAAAATCACAACATCAAAATCAACCCCTTTCTAACCTACGCAGATGTTTTGCTATCCGACGTTAGATGGCGCGCTTTCCAATACCAAATATCGCTAGTGTGTATGTAGACAGAGACAGCAAATGAACAATAAAAAAGGTGTAAGATAGATGGCAATATGAATATACAAAGGCGTGGTTACATGCATGCAAACGATTTTTTATTGCAAAAATGGCCGGAACTTTGCACGTCTAGTATTAGAACGTAAAGTCGCAAGTACAATAACTACGCCTAGAAATGAACTTTAATGCGTTGGTCTAAAGTCGAAATTAGTTTTGTTTTATGATTACCGTATCTTTTGATACTAGTAAAAGGAAAATAATTGGCGTCACCAGTTTCGAAGTACGTCTAGAAAGAGAAAGTATTACATCTAACACAACGCTAGAAGAGTTCTCACAAGCGACCGTTATAAGAAGGGGAACGGTGATTCTGCAAACGTTGCTGTTAGAAAGGGATGTCGCGAAAAAAATGTATGAAAAAGCGATTTTCACTGAAGGTGTGCGGCGTGGAAGAAATTACAGAAGCATGGGCGCGGTTTAAAAAATTCTGGGGGCGCCTGCGCCCTCGGTAGTGCGGAACTAGGGTGGAAAGGGACACTGTTATTTGGTATGAGACTAGTTCAGTGCAACGACACGCCGTTCGCGACTGACGCAACCAACAAAAACAAAAACCGCTAATTATTGTAATAAACGTATGTTTGTGTGCGCGTTGTGGGCGATGATAAACAATCCAAAGTGTATTGTGTCTTGTGAAGATATTCCGAGGTAAATATTCGGGTTGTGCTCGAAAAAAGTGGTGTAGCGAGTGTTACAAAAGCATTTAAATTGTTGGCTATTATCATGTCAATGACATTTCTTACATTTCCTTAATCCGAAAATTCAAAAATGTTAAAATGAAACTGGAAATATTTACGTTATAACGTCGTGCCTGTTTGGCATTTATTTAACTCAAAAACTATAGGAAAGCACATACTATAAACGCAATATACTGAAACCAATACTTTTGTGAAGTTCTTATGAAAAGAGGGGTAGAATTTAAAATAATAAAGAATGCTCGTGATTTTAAATAATAAATCATAGATATCTTAAATTGTACAAACCAGTTCAGGATATATCGACGACACTTAATTCGTTCCATTTATTTTGTTGAACGATTAAGGAAAATTTTAATAAACTAAGAACAGAAACCAATATTGAACATTTAGTGGCAGGCAACAATAGAACCAGTCTCGAAATATTAATTAATAGACAATACCATAAATAACTATTTTATTCGGAAAAGTCCGCGATTTATTATCTGATATAAATTTATAATACTGTGCTCTGTTTATCATTAAATAATCTGTTCTTGATGTCCAATAAACATAATTCTACTAAAAGTATCTATAGATATAAAAATCACAAACAACTTATAAACCTTCGTTGGCCAAGTAAAATTCCATTTCAAAGAAAAAATAAAAACGAAACATCAAACGGCAGATATGTGTACTATGTCGATAATAAAAACGGCCAATTATTTATATATTCTACACGATAGTAAACAACCATCGTCAACTTTCTAAAACGAGCCATAAAAACGTAATTAATATTAGAGAAACGTTCTCGTAAATAAAATTCTCAAAAGTATCACGCAATAGTAAATCTAGTATCGAAAATCTAAGTCAATACATTATTTTAATTCATAATCTTTATTCATATTAGCTTAGAATGATATATGACATTGGTTTAAATTTTAATCGTTTTGCGTGGGATGACAATGTTTTCCAAACCCAAAAAGGTCTTTACTCTTTGTATTTAACAAAGCGCGTTCCTCTCCACATCTGTGCATGTTTAATGAACATTATGTTAATTACATTTATTTCTGTATAACGTTTTTCTTATATCATACCAAAAGCAATAAATTTATTAGCCTGCTCAACCACTATTCGACTCGTTTCAAGTTTAATATTCGATTCATAGTTGCGTCGTTGCCACGTAAAAAAAACATGTTCATACAATATTTCAGTGATTACAAATCAAGTAAAGTATGTTAGGGTTCTAAGTCCACGATCCAGCACGTCCCTACGCACTATAAACTATGAAACTGCAGTCAGCAGTCACTAGCGGTGTACCGTGTATCACCGTTCTCGGCACACATGCGTTACGCGCCTCAACTACTAATGGTCGTCTGTCCCTTACCAACGCGTGAGGAAAATGGGGCTCTCGCCTCACATTCCGATTGTCGGTCGCGGTTCGCTCGTTGCGTCTAGCTTGTATCTAACCCATAGGGACTAGTTTTGCGTGACATGTATACAAACTAGGTTTGATAGAGCTGTACACGGGGGAGGGGGGTATCTGAGTGCGTGTTCCCCCGCACGCCCCCGCGCTACCGCCACTCGCCAACAGAGCGCGCGTTTACACAATTCGTTTGCATGGCATCAGTGATGCCCGCGCCGCGCGGCGCCTTCTTGCTTCGACAATCAAGGCGCGAACACGTATCCAAATATTTTTTATTAGAAGAAAGATAGTTTTTACAACTTGACAACAGTGAAGAAAGGTGAAGAATTTATACCTTTACGTGGATTAAAATTTATTTATTTCTTGCAACGTGTGAGTCGGCTTTGTGACGGTCAGTGAACAGTGCGGATTTTCAACAAGATTTCAAAGAAAATTCGATTTGAAATTAAGAAGTCGACTTAGAAAATCAGCTTTAAATAAATGGTAAGTTTTTAATTTATGTGAGATTATTCGTAATTTAAATTATCAAGTGTTATATGTACTATTATTATTTGAGGTTAAAAATTATTGTCTAAAATGTAACCATTATCCAATGGCATAACATACGTTTTGTTGATAAATGTCATACATTTTTATCTTGTTGCCACGACACTGACTAGCCCTTATCTAGTTTGAGTGAATAAAATATAATTGCTGTTCAAATAATTCTAACGATGAGAATCGACTCAACATTTCAACAGCACCAATATATTTAGATTTTTGAAAAAAATACTGACATTTTAAAATTCTAAGTCGACTTTGGACGGTATTTCTTATTATTAATTAAAATAATTTTCGGGTAGTATTGTTAAATAAAATTTATATCCTTTTATTTATTACTGTTTAAACATTAAAAATAAAATAAAAATTAATGTTCTTATATTCGAGAATGAATGTGAATTTATTCGTTAAATATTTTAATATTAACACGTGTAAAATTGTCATCGCCTCACCTTCACAGCTTATCTTGTGTTTATTTTTGTTACATAAATTGTACAAAATAATTGTAATAATTTGTTCACGTTATCGGGGTTGCTATGCGAGGAACCAACACGTTCAGAAAAATAAACGGATGCTAAATATATATTGATACATTTTTGTTGCAATTTAATAATATATATATTAATACAAAAATTTATGAATACTTTACGTTTTTTTTCTAAATAATAAAATATATAGCTGTTGGAATATACGATTAAAAATCTTGTATGACACTTAACATTACTCGCTATACTGAAATATCTTTGATAAATTCTATATAACGACCACAGATATACAAATAAGCCCATAAAGTGTAGATACTAGTCATTTGTTAGACCTATGATTAGAAGTCATCAACAACGCTGTGGCATAATTGCTGTGTAGACCAAAAGACAATAATGGCATAGAATATATTCAACTAATAACTCGTTAGTAACCACAGATAACGTAATGTACGGTGTAGTTTTAAATAAGAACATAATTATAGACAATAAAACATTTTATTAAGATATATAACGGAATTTAAGAAAAATATTACAAAATATACAATTGTAAAGAGCAGTGTTGGCCTAGTGGTTTCAGTGGCAGGCAAAAATGAAAAAAATATTTCGCTGTTGGCAACTCTTGTTTGTGTCTGAACTGGTATGATGTTTTCGTATTCCTTAGTTATGTATTACACAATAAAAACACCTAACTTTATGTACCTATCCACAGTCGACTTGTAGAATTTATTATGTATATACATACGAAATTTATGTTTTAATACAAATGTGTAGGTACTTTTTTGAAAATCTATTCGTAATTTAAAGTGTTTATTAATATATATAACCAGAAAATTTGAGATGTGTTTTGCGTCATAGTATATTTATTCCGCGTCAGGTATTTTTTATACGGCGTCACTTTGTCTATTTGCTTTTTTTTAAATTTTTATGGCCTGGTAACAAGACTTTTAAACGAAGTCTTATTTTCGGTCACTTTTTGTATGTTCACATGTTATTCTAAACGTTCTACTATCTTAAATCATCCCCATCATTTGTTTTAGAGCAAATCGCACTACTGGCGTTTGCTTATTCTTAAGCGATTTAAAACTATTTAGAATAATTAACCATTGGAGTAACATAAACGTTTAAAATTGTAAATTTAACTGAGTTGAAATAATCGTTAGGATTAATGAAACAAATCCAGGAAAGTGTACTACGGCTCGTGGTTAATACTTGAATATTATAATTATAGTTTATCACGACTAACTCCGGAATATGTTTTCCTCAAAAAGCATTACATAAATAATACCTATATTTGAATGTTTGTTCTATGGTTAACCGGATCTGGCTCGAGTATAACCTCTAGTTATATGATTATAAAATTAATATATATTTGGAAATAATAGTTGAACACTTGGTGTGCGTTAAATCCCTGGAATTGAAATTATTAGAGCCTGAACTGGATTATAGATCTTTCAAAACACTATTTCAGAATATTGGTTAATATATGTTTGCCTCATGATACATATATTATATCGATTCAAGCACGTTTGTAGTTAATTTGTGTTGTCTATTACATTGTAGTCTATTACATTCTGGTATGCGATTTGAATTCTAGAGCGACTAAATATAATTCAAGGCTACTTGATAAAAGCGGTGATATTTTAATGGATCTTTAATTTTTGTTAACTACCATTGTTTAATATTAATTGTATTCTACAGTCTCTATTTAGAATGCAGCAGGTCTTGGCTTGCGCGTGCGCCTATCGTGAGTTCGTATATTCGAATCCCGGCTGTGCACCATCTATGTACGCATTTAACACTAGGTTTACAGTCGACGTGAAGGCAAGATCTGTTCATTTACTTGCCTATTAAAACAAATGATCACGGAACAATCTGAGCCCTACAGGTGGTAGCGGCGGTTTTTTTCTCATAAGAGAGATGTCTTTTGGAAAAACGCTCAACCGATTTTCATGATTTTTTTTGTTAATATCGGTTAGGTCTGCGGATGGACCACATCTATTTTTCATCCCCCTAAAAGTTATGAGTGTTTTTTTTTAATGTTATATCATAAAAATATGTATATATATCCCTTAATTTTCGCCTATCTACCATCAACCCCTATTTCTTTATTTCTTAATTAAAAAAATAATAATTTGACTTAAGGTTTATATAGAGAAAATTCACAGAAATCCCAAAAATAATTCTTTCCGGAAAACCGAACAGTCTTTGTGGGTAGCATAGCAAAATGTGCCATGTTGGTATGTACTAAAAAGGTACTACCTTTACTACCAAGTAAGGCTTGCATTAAGGAGGTTCGCGGGGTTAGTTTTCTTTAATTTAAGCTTTTCTTCCGTAGTTCTTCGGTAAAAATTCAAGCGATTTAGCCTCTATTATAATTATGTAGAAAGTTACTTGCTACTATGCTACTTGTACGTTGATTGGTCACTTATTTCGTGGGTAAAAGTGTCGATTCCCGGTGAAACAATGTAATATCATGTGTTGTAAATTTTCTCTCAAAATTAAAGCATGTGTTTTGAACATGACAGACCCGTGAATGTGTGATAATCTCAGGAACGACCGAGCAAATATTTTCAGAACTACAAAGCTTCATATTGAAAAATATAGAAATAATAGAACTGCGCTTCGTTTTACGACTTTATATCAATTTTACAATAGCAATTTTTCAATGTCCTATGCATACATATAAAATTCATACTTAAAATAATTTTATTAAGGTCCGTTTTTTATATAGAGTTAGCGAACTTTCTCGAATTAAATTTATACGAAATGTATTTGGTATTAATAAATATGAAGTAATCTTTTCCAGTATTCATCTGTTTGTTTCACAGAGTAAAGACAGATTGGCAAAGACGAAAGAGTAGCTTAGTTAAACACAATTATTATGATTTACTTTTGTATGGGCTAGTAACAAGTGTTCATGTATTCTAATTCAAATTTAGAATAGGAAACTTTCAAATTTAGAACGTAGTACAAACTTTTTGATTATTGACGACGTTCCACGTGTTTCTAATTAGCACTTTAATCTGTGCACCTACACTTATTGCTAAGTAAATATTGTTATCGTAGATAATACAGTAGTACTAACTAGTATGTTATTTATAATTACTTTTTTATAACTTTAACAATGCTACGGAGATATACACATTAAGATGTCATTAAAACAAGATGTTTTTATTAAAAATGTTAATAATATTTAATTAAGCGTGGTTTTTTAACTTTTTCTGTTTTTCGAACTATTATATAATTTATTTATAAAAATTATAAGAAATTATAACTGCTACTTGTTATGCGGTCGCATTAGTGACATTTGTAAAAATTGTGTCAAAAAAGTGAAATTTATTATTGTCAATTTATAAATTCAATTCAGCTGTCAAAGCATCGTAAAGTAGCAACCAATTCATATATGTCAAAGAAAGCTCACAAAGGAAACAACAATAGAACCACTTCTAAACATTTATTACCTACTTGTACTACAAGTGATAAATGCCTTGTGGTTACTTTAATTGATCTTAAGCTATTGTAATTAAAATCTTGAAGATTTACGGTTTAAGGGGCGTGTGAAGGGCATTTTTATTGTAGAGTATTGATTCTTAATTTAAAAAATACCGTCTACAAAATATTATTTTAAGTAGATCGCACACACACGTCTCTAGATTTATGAGGGTAGCCCGTTAACGGAAATTAAATAATTGTCATATACATTTAAATATAAGCTGTTGTTCTAATTAATAAAAAAGGTTATTGCTACTCTGATACGTTATATATTTATCGTTTTTTTTATTTAAATAAAAAAACCTGGCGCAACTACAACCCCTTAACTCTAGACCACAGGTCTTTTGCGCCTGACACACGCCGTTGACGCTTGGGTCGTTTGGGGTTTTTTTACCATTTCTAATTTAATTTATCTTAATAAATGTAGGTTTTAGAAACGTGACTTAGAAAAGTGTCCCGTACGTCTAAAATGTTTAGGATCCGCTTTTTGTCATCCGAATGTCATCCTAATCATATTGAGGTATGGCCAATTGAATGGACTATATACAGTCGCACTTATTATGTCTTTAATAAAAAACTATTTTAATACTTACATGTCTTGAAAGTGTATTTAAATAAAAACTAATTTTCAAAAATATCGGATACACCTACTTAGACCAATAATTTATCAATATTAATTTTAAAGCTGTTAATAATTAAGAACGAGTTCGTAATACATATGAAATAGCTTTTGTTCGCTTAGTGCTGGCGATAATAGTATCTATAGTAAAAGTGGATGAAGCGAAAAGCACACAAGCGAAACATACACAAGTACTGGACCTATATCTTCATAGGCCTTTAACAACTGTTAGAATACTGCATAATCCCTGAGTAACACGCTACTTCTAAAATTAAAATCTACTATGTTATAGGTACCTAAATTTATCTGTGGCATTATTTTTCTTATTAATTACTGGCTACATTTTTTTTGTTCCATGCAATTTTAACACGGCTCATAAAATATATCCACAGTTAAGTTTTTTTACGAATGTTGCGTGTTCGATTCTCTTCATTGCATTGTGAACTGATGAATGGTAATTGGGATTCCGTTTCTTGATAACTTAATATTGAATTTAATATTTAAAAATCTTCACAAGATACAACAACAAGGGATATTTTTTCCTCTTAGACAATTTTTTAAGTTGTCAGTTATGAGAGATTTGTTATTATACAAATTATTTTAGTTTTTAGGCAAATATATGTATGATGTAAAAAGTATAATCGATATAAATTTTGTAATAAGTAATATAAATAGTTTTTTTTAGGTTTCTCATCAAAAATTCGACTGTCTATTAAATTACTTTTTTTTGTTACAGATTCCGTAAATCGCAACAAAACAGGTAAATTATTTAATTTCCTTCTATGAAGCTGATCCAGGTCTTATATTGAGACATAACTGCCCAGCTGTAGCACTTAGCGTAAACAAAAATCTGTTTTGTAATATAAAGCGGTTAGCAAAGTTTATTTAAAATTATTATTCTTATAATTCACTATTTCAACAGCTATCTTAAAGTCGTAATGGCGCTAAGTTTATGAAGGCGGCTGCACGTTCGCTCCGTAACCGAGTTCGATCCCTGTCGCGCAGGCCTAATCGAAGCTTCCTATATTACACAATAGTATAGATTAGTCAAAAATGGCCGAAATTAATGTGCCCAACGGTCGCGATATAGACTTGTGTCTAGAGCGCATTACCAATGGGTTCTACAGTTTTTAATCGCCGAATAAATTAGAAACCTTTTTGATGACATTCTAAAGCAGTATAGGTTGATGATATTTTTTATTTTATTTTAAAAATAATTTTATCGACTTGGAGTAAAATATATATATTTACCGTCAAAACAATATCCCTTTCATGCCAGTTATACCTATATTAAAAATAATTTTGTATATTAGTTAAAACTACTGGATTGATTAAAATTAATGAATTAAAAAATATTTATTAAAAAAATTGTGTCTTGCAAAGCTGAAAGAAATATATTCTAATATTTAAGTCTCATGGGCACCAACCGATCCGCCAATAAGCCGTGACAAACATTTAATCATTGTAAAAACTTCAAGGAGAAAGTTGATAAAAAAATTGATTGATGACATTTCTCAAAGCACCCAAATTCGATAAGATATTTTAGAGTATTATTATTCAATTTACTATACCGACATGAATCCTGACCGGTGAACTTTACGCGTAGACACTAATTCAATTTAATAAAGCGCCATCTATTGAGTATTATACAGTTTATTTTTAACAAATGTAATTATTATCATAATGAAAAATTGACAAATAGAAAATTAAAACAAATTCAAAATTTGGTCCCTGTGGCTGTGTACCTTTAATGCTGGCAGCATTTCATTGCTGTATTACGTCTTAGTATTGTAAATAAACATAAAAAATAAATCAGTTTAGTACGATTTCTGTATCTGTTTCATGATGTTTTTTTTGTCAAACTAATAGGCAAGTAGACAATAAGCCTCCTGTGACTGACCAACGCCGACTTATTAGGTCTAAGGCAACCCCGCTTCTTCACGATGTTTTGCTTTACCATTCGAGCAAATATTAAAGGCGCACATAGAAAAAAGTCCATTGGTGCACAGCCGGGAATCGAACCTACGACCTTTCGCAATGAGAGTCGCACGCTGAAGCCACTAGGCCAACACTGCTCAAAAATATTGTAAATCTGTTGTTATTATTCTTGGCTCTTATATTTTTTGAGACTTCTGTGGCACAATAACAAGTATCAGAATATGTTATTCTCTAGGTACTTACACAGTGAGGGATAACATATATAAATTTACTTTTCTATTTTAGGTAAATAGAGATTTTTACGCCTTAACACTTGTCGGTATTTAACTTAAAACATATTTATTACGCAATTTATTTTATCAAGCTATGTAAAAAGTAAGGAAAATGAAGGTCTTTCGTATTTCAATTATCGATAATCTTATCCAACTTTCACCTTAATCTAGACATATTATCAATGACATTTCTTTCTCAGAATCTTAAGGACTTAGATAAGGTTTCGATAATGTATCTTAAATCCAGGAATTTTTATTATAATACTTCTGTGATCTTCTATCTTAGGTTAATATGTAAATTATAGACTTAGAAACGAATACGTTTCGACAATTACCTAGTCTCTGGTAAGTTTGTGTTAGTCATAAAATAAGTTTTGTTACTTTCATCATATTTCGCGATATTAATCTAAAAATCTATAAGTCTAAGGCTATACGAAAATAATTTGAATTTTATTGTTTCGTAAATTTACTACTGTGTATCGTTAACAATTTTCTAGTAATCTCTTCCTAAAACCGATCATTTAAGTCACTTAAGTGAATAATTATTTAATATTAAAAATTATTTATGGTACATGGGAGGGCATCGTAAATAATGGGCTTTTAAAAACTAGACAAGAGCGTTCTTAGCAAGAAAATAACAACCTAAAATTGTGCCTTTACTTTTTACTTATTATAGGTCATCAAATAAATAGTCTTAATATATCATCCTTATAACTATTATTTCTTGAACAGCCGGTCTAAGGCCCCTAACCCTTCGCTGACATACGGTGTCTTTAATATCCCCGACTTTCACATCCTTCCTGTCTTAAATGTATTCATGAAGCAAAAAACTAATGCGTATCATTTGACGGTTTCCAGACAAAAGCTCGGGTGTCTATTGTAGGGTTCTATTTGGATAGAATGGATTTATTTTAAATTGGGTCGATGCAATCGATATCTTTGGATTAGAAAGTCGATTAGTTTGACAACGCATCACTTTCGACAACGCATTATGAAATGTTGGAATTAATGTCAAATGGAATGTATATTTATTTATACATGTATTTAAAATTTTCGTTACCTACCAAGTCATATTAATTCAAAGTTAAAATAAATTTAAAAAGCTTTGTCCCTGTGGCAACGTACCTTTAATGCATTTCCAATGCAATTGCAATGGCATTTCCTCGCTGTTGAGCGAGAGAAGTGCCAGCTCTGGTGTCACCAGTACTATCTACCAGGCGCCAACTTAAATCTTAAATTAGCGCCTGTAAACTTGAACCCCAAGTATAAGGAATCACTCATATAATTGAGCCGTAATACAATGTTAAACGAAACTATAAATTGTTGAGTAATAGTTATGGTAACAGTGAAATCTGATGGAAATGTTAATGAATAATAAAAAATCAGTGCCACTATCCAATCTAATAAGCACCTATTTGGCAATGAGATCAGCCTCCTCTGCCTGACACGCCGTCGAATTATTGCGTCCAAAGCATGCCGGTTTCATCACGATGTTTTCCTTCACAAACCTAGGCCAACACTGATCTCGCTAATTGACAATACCGATGTAAGATTAATTGAAAATTCGAAATTTAAATGCTACAAAGAAATCTTACAAACCACGATCACAAAGTGCTATTGTTATATCCCTTATCTCGAAACACAATAACACTACCGTATGTCAAATACAAGAATCAATGCTACTTTGAATAAAGCATCCCATTGTTATTATTATAAATATTATGCTAATGCGATAAAGGATTTTTGACTCCGGTGTCTAAGCGGCCAGGTGTCGTGTTGGAAGGGTTAGGCAAATGTCTTCAGTTTTCACCCTATTTGAATGTAATCATTTATTAAGATTTGGCTCCATTGTTTAGGCGATTCCCATATTATGCTTCGATTGTAATTTATGTGTGAACAATGTTCGGTCTTGAGGGCAGATTTCGGTAGATCAATGAACTTTAAAATTGAATTTAAAAGATTATGTTTAAACACTGAATAGCGATCTTGTTTTTGATTATAAGGCCTGTATTACAAGAAAGATTTCATTTAAACAATGATAGTAATAATTCTATTACAATTAATGAAATTCTGTATTCATGTCTATGATAATACAAGCCTTTTGTTAAATTTTATCTAATTTAACTTTATTTAACCCATTTCTGTAAAGTTGCATACAGTAGATCATATTTCAAAAAATAAGGCCATTAAGAAGTTTCACTTCTTACGTGTGTAAACTAGTACACGCACACATTTTATATTAAAGCAATATTTGTGCCTTAACAATAGACATTTATTTAAAACAGTTTGATTTAACTGCTTTAAAGCACATTTAACAGATTGATATATTTTGGTATTAATATATGACCTTGTAGAATCCTATGAAGTCACTGGCCTTATACAATTATTATAAATTGGTTATAAGATTACAGAAATATTTCTTAATTTGTACTCGTCACGGTGATT
The DNA here is from genome assembly GCF_905147105.1 of Pieris brassicae. NCBI lineage: Eukaryota > Metazoa > Arthropoda > Insecta > Lepidoptera > Pieridae > Pieris > Pieris brassicae. The sequence continues at coordinate 9,344,238 of NC_059674.1, read as the reverse complement.
TTATACGTAATTAATGTTAGCCTCTTACGTAGATAAATTCTCGAATAAAATAACCATATTTTATTTTAAAATCCATTAAGAATTAACTGTTTAAAAGACCCACAATTGTTGATTACCGACTTTATTGTAATTTTTAGTTTTCGCTCTGTAGGTAAGGTAAGATAAGATTTAAAAAAAGCGTTAAAGGCAGCAATATTTTCGACTCTTTTCGACTTAGGGGCTTCAAGGGAAGAGCGAGAACAATTCGTAAAAGGCCAGCAAAGCGAGCCCTTTGGCATTAAGAGTGTCCATGGACGGCGGTATCATCTAACATCAGGTGAGCCTCCTGGCCGTTTAGCCGCTATTCAATAGAAAAAAATACTGTCGAGTATATATAGTTACATAAAACAAATATGTCCCTTAACAGCAGTAAGCAATTACTATGAAAGTACGCCGATAAACCCTTATTTCTCGAAAGTTAAAACGTGCAAAATGTTGGAACTCGGCAAGTCAATTACATAATTAGACCCTCAACTGTAAACGAAAATTACAGCAATTATGTACAACCTCAAAACGATATGAAAACCGTTGCTATATACAAAAATATAGTAAATGTTAAACGAAATACATATTACATACAATACAATACATAAAATTTTTCGAAATACATATATTTTTAAATATGCGACGTCGCTGGTTCGATTACTGTTGATATTGTGTATGTTACTTATCTTTTTGTATATAATGTGTCTTCATTGTGACATGAATTATTACTTACGATCTAGGCTAACTTAAGACTAATAAAATAATTATGTCTAACCCACTTTACTAAAAAGGATATTTAACATGCGAAAGTGTCCAATTACAGTCTCTATGATGACACACTGTTGTTGTGTTCTATTTTTTCACTTAAGAATAACGTACACTAACACTAACTCAAATGCTTTGAATTCGTGAGTCTTATCTAACTTATCTTTAACGATATAGGCATAGCAGGTTTCGGGACATTAAACAGTAACAATTAACCAGCCAAAGATTCAACTCTGATCATCTAGCATTTATTAATTAACTTAGAATAATACGTTTACCTACCTGAAAGCTAATTTATTACATATTGACAATATGCAATCGTATTGACTTATGTCATATAACCCCTAGATGGGGCAAATGGCGTCCACAATGAGTCTCCATCACGTTCGGTCTTGAGCTTCGTATATCACCTCGCTCTAAGTCCTTTCCCTTCTGTACGACCCCAGGTTTGCTTTGCCACGCTTCCGCTATATTTCATGTTTCAATCAAGCTTGCTTGGGGATATAATTGGAATCTCTTCAATACTGTATGGCTTATCCAATTCCACTTGATCTACCACTTGGATATCGGGGTAACTCGGCAGCGCTCCCAATAATGATGGTTAGAGATTCTAGATATTGGAGTAACAGCATAATCTCTCGTTGGAACATGATAATTCAATGTACTAGTAGGTACTATTTTGAATTTTAGTACGTGACTAACAAAAGCGTTCGGGCGTTTATCATTTATTAATAACTGAATACTTTTAACACGTGACTGCATACATTGAACTAAGATTTAGATTATGATAGCTTTTACTCGTTTGAATAAAATCTGAAAAGGGACATCTAGTGTTTTTAACAATTAATGAATGAATTTAGTAAACAAAATATTTATTATATAAGACATCACTTTATCGACACAACAGATTTTAATCAATATTGTAGGCGCGAATTCTTCAACGCCATATTGAAATCACGATTTACGCTTAAGAACGCGTAATACAACGAAATATATTAAACACAAAAATCGTTACCACATGGCCACAGCTGTTAACTATTGTTATGCAAAACATACTATTGTTAGATCGTAACGAACGGGTTCATTATAATTATTATTATCTATATGTTTTGAACTATGCCCCTAAATGTGTGCGTTTATTTTACCTTGAGCGTGTTGCTATCACAATCTAGACAACGGTTTTAGTATTTTTAGCCTAATTTCAGTTGTAAGCTGACTATCAACTACAACTATACAACGAAAGTACTAACTGTTTTCAATTCAATTCGTTTAATTTTTGTATAGCCATGCGTGGACAGATTTTTGTAATAGTTTTCTTATGAGTCGGATTTGTAGCGAAAATCTTCTATGGTTATGATATTGATACTTCGTAAATAAATTATCGTTTAATACATTAAATACAAGTAATACAAATGAAATAAAAAACATTGTTAATTGTTTCTTTAGTTCTTCGTTTTCTTCGAGTATTTTTAGTTATATTGTGATGTAAATATGGTATATCTTTTGATATATTATAGTTATTTTTAGGCATTTATTGCTGACACCCAGTGTAATGTTTTTAGACACTGTTTTGGTTATTTAACCTTTAATTTTTAACTTTTAATACATCAGATATGCCGATTTTGGTGATCAGCGTCCCCTGTGACACATTGGCCTTTTCCAGCTGCTTCCATTCTTTTATAATGTTAGCTCTTCTTGTCCATGTTGTGTCTCCTATTCTCTTGTGATATGATATAGTCAAATACAATTCCACATTATTAAAACGTAGCAATTTAATCGTAGTTGTTTGATGGATACCTAGCGTTAATTTTAAGTATTTGGAAACGTACAAATTCTTAAAAGGCCGACAACGCACTCACGAGGCCTCTGGCATTGAGTGTCCATAGGAGGCGGTATTACTTAACATCAGGTGAGCCCGTTTGCCCTTTTGCAAAAAAAAACGTATGCAAATGATGTAATAGCTTAGCTTTTTGATTTGTTAGATATTTCGCTATTACATATATATTTTTTTAATAATGTTAAGTAAAACTGCCATTTCACGCGCGTCGAATAATAAAGTTGTGATCACAATGTGTTAAGTTGTGTAAACATATTTAAGGAACTGTTTATAGCGGTCATAAATTCAGTTCGCAGTTATGTTATCCTGCCTGTGGTTCTGACATCTGGTGCGCATTTTAACATACAAACACGTAAAATAAATGTTTCAAACTAATTTGTATACGAGACTATTATATATAAACCTAAAAAAACTTGTAATTATAATTACAATAATAAAGAACATAATTTATCATATATATTATAATATGATAGATGGAATTATGAATATGTTAAGAATAACAACTAAGCAGATGTTACAATAAAAATAATAAACTTAAATGGAAATGGGCGAGGCAAGAGGAACAGAAAAGTTTAGCAAAAAGAAGAAACTGGTGACCAAGATACAATAAACGCAAAAGAGATAGATAATTTAGAAGGTTGATAGACCAGATTAAGGAAACATGGCAGAGAGTAGGACAGTGGAATGGTGAGCTTTGGAGAAGAGAAAAGAAAGAGTTAGAAACATAAATGTGTTAAAGTCTACAAGTATCTAAAATAGAGGTATGTCTTTATTATGATGGAAATCAATCATATGCGCTGGTGAATGTGAATACAAAAACTTCAAATAAGTTTAATGTCTATATCGTTATCATCTTCCTCCGTCGCACTCTTCATTTCTGAAGGTCGTGTTAGTAGCACCCCACAACTTCCTCCACCTGATGCCTGAGTGATGGTAAGACCTGTAAGGGCCTCACTTGATCCATCGAGTAGGGGGATCAGCCTTGAGGTCTGGTACCCTTTACTCTAACAGTCACGATAAGTTTTTCTAAACTCTGCGTGTTACAAATTTCAAAAACAACTTTTGATAGACGATTATTTACCTGTAACTTTAGTATGGACACGTTTGGCTCCTTATATATCTTTATAGTACATAAAAAAGTCCATTACCACAATTGGACCTTCCAACAAACTTCATACATACTCTGTCTTAATAAATATTATCGATGCGAGCCAATATTAAAGAGTATGGGTGGTCCAAACATTCACCCAATGTCAACATCACAAAATCTTCTTCTACACACTTTGTAGATAATGTCTTTAGATAATTGAAAGACTTTAAAATAAACTGTGATGAAAAATAACTCAGTGGAAATTTTAAGCAACTATTACATTATATACCGAGTCGTTTAAGAAGGCTCTCCTTGTGTTATATGCAATGATTATAGTTTTCTTTATTTCTACATAATTATGTATTTCCATTTTCCTCTCGTGAGCTGTGTGCTGCTATATGGCGAGCTCCTGCTGAGGAAAGTGCATGGAACTGGTTTACGCCGCGCCTTTTTAAGTTTTCATGTCATTTTCTTGTGGATATACACGGATTTCTATAACATATACTGAGAGCAAAAATAAAATAGAAATTTATATAAGTAGGTACATAATGAATATCATATTGAATATATAAAGCATATCAAAATATTCATTAAACATACAGCATATAAATATTAAGAAATCTCGCATAAAGACAGTAGGTATTGCAAATTTAAATGTTAAAGGATCATTTCCGGTCGTCAGTGTATGTATGCAAGAGCGGTGTGAAGCCGGGGTGGATCACTAATAAAATAAATAAAATTCACGCCAAAGGGCCCTCGATCCATCAGTGCGCAGGCGTGCAACGAATGACGTGGACTAATCGCTCCCCCCGCTAGAATCATCCGCCATTTTGTGTACGTTTTTTTGCGCAAACGCAAGCCTGTGCTAATTAAGTTGCCTTGTACGGTTGACGTATCGCATCTTATTATATTTTGATATATCTCGGTCACAGAACCTATTTACTTAAATATCGAACGTTTTAATCGTTTATTACATAGAACCATATAAAAGCAATAATAAAATAAATTAATCAGTGTCGCTACAAACTTTTTTTCGTTGACTTTTTGGGTCTTAGGCAAGCCGGTTTCCTCGACGTCTTTTCTCCATCGTTCGAGCGATTATAAAATGCGCACATAACCAAAGTCCATTGGTGCACAGCCGAGGATCGAAGATACGACCTCAGGGTCGAGAGCCGCATTAAGCCACTAGGCTAACACTAGAAAAAATAAAGATTCTTGTATTTAACTAGGTTTTAACTGTTCTTAGATGTTTTCAAACAATTTATATCAGATCTATACGTGTATATCATAATTTTATTGAACTAACACAGACTGCCCATGTCATGTCAGGTAGTTTTTTTACAATCTTTCGAATCGACACAAACACAAAAATAAAAACGTTTCTTGTTCCGAAGATTGTAGACAATATTTCCAAATGTTATATACAATTAACAATATTCGTAATCAACGTAATAATAAAAATTGATAAAAAGGAAATTAGTTTAGTAGTAGTAGCGACAGCTCTGCCACAGTACATTACCTCGTTTTGAAACAACTAAGGAATGTAATCTGTTCATAACAAAAACCTTCAAACCCGAACCCAACATTAACCCTAATAAAACCTATCAAATACAAGCATAAGTTATCATTAAACAAAAAACGATGCAACTCTTTCAAACTGGTAATAATTTTCCGTAATCTGTGGCTCATCAGATGTATTCATATTAAAATAAATAAATTGGAACGAAACCCCAACCTGTCGCAGGGACATTTGGTGAGCGTTAAAATTTATTCTATCCTTTTTTGTTCCACATTTGAGGCAAAAAATGTAAATACAAACCCTTGAAATGTGGAGATACGATTTGTTTTAGGTTTGGGGTACACCAGATTCTTGCTTAAAAATGTGCCAAATTTGTCCAGCCGTCAAAATTTTTTCTCGGTGCTGTACCGTGCAATAAAGTGGCGGCAAAAGCTCTTCAACTGCATATAATTAAATTAAATTAATGTGATATGAATGAAAGATGGTACAAATTTTTGGCTTTAACCTAACCTAACCTAACCTAGTCACAAACGCCACTTAGAATATAAAAATATATAAAAAAAACGTTACTTAATGTAATTCACTGGGAACTGAGACATTTACATCATGCATGTATTATCAGTTTAAATATTTTTAAACTGAAAGTTAAAGGTGGAGCCGTGATTCCACAAATTTACCAAAATTAAGGTATTTTTTAAAATTAAAATACCAAATTTTATATAACAGGGTGAAAATGGGCAGGAGGCTCTCCTGATGTTAAGTGATACCGCCCATGGACACTTTCAATGCCAGAGGGCTCGCGAGTTACCGGCCTTTTTGAATGCACGCACGTATGCATTCGATGTCCGATAAACATCGTTATCGATTTAATTTTATGTAATAAACTATATAAGGTGTTTTTAAACGGACTAGAGAATGTAGGTAAAGATCAGTAACTGCTTTTTTTTTAAATTATCGATTAAGTTCTCGAGACGACTTCGAGTTTTGCGCTAACCATATTTTACTATTCATTATTATTTTCTACTGAATATAATATTTAAATTATATTTTAAAGATTTACTTAGTCAATCTCTTTCCTACTTTTTACGGAGATACGGAATGAAATGTTTTATTATTAAAATGTATAACAACGATGTCATCTTACATTTGACCTCTGCTAGCCAGTGAAATATCCTCATTGGAAATAGCAAAAATGAAACAGATATATCTTGTTCGCTAAATGTCTTACGGGGCAAGGTCTTTATGTTTTTTGTTAGATATTTATTAATTTAAGAATATCCCTCACCCAACATAAGACGCAAAAAGTAGATAACAAACACTTGTCAATTAACGATTAAAATGGGGCAAATTAAATACAAGCTCAATCTTTTATCGCCCTGTGTGTCCAACGCCTAACCACATATCTCGACTGACAGGACCTCTCCGAATCGACTTAAGTGCAGGTATCTTGCCGCTCTCGAAAATAGGTTAAGTATTTATTTTAAATTTCGAATACGTTAATTCGATAGCGCGGGAAGGGTTATGCGTGATTCGAAATTTAAATTAACTTTGTAATTCGATATTCAAATAGAATTAGGCAACCATGTGAGTGCGCCGTACTGTGCGTTGTATCGAATTACTTTTCGGAAAAGTGAAATTTTAGACTTTGGGACGCTAAGACGCAATTTGTAGGTCAAATTCGACTTAGGAAAGGGTTAGAATGGAATTTAATCTGGCTTCAGGCTGGACATTTGAAATATTTTTTAAATAAATATTCTAGTGAAAGAATTTTTGACTTTTTAAACGTATTATAGACATAGCAACGGCGTTACACATTTAACTATTGACAAGCGTAATAAATGTATATAATTCTCGAATAAAAAATATATAATGAATGTAGTTCCCATCTGCTAAAGTGGAATTTAAAAAGTTTCACTTACTCTAGTAATTGCCGAGACGTAAGCGAATCTTTTACATTAATTAAAGATAACTTATCTTTATTCATCCACAGCCGGTTAATTTAATTAGTTTTTGTCACAGTATTTCTCAGAGTCCAATCATACGCTGATAAAATTTTAAATTATAACTTTATATCTTTTTACAGCAATTTTATACTTGCTACCCCTCGTTAGAGTTATTTTGTGTAAATTTATGTTCTTAAGAAATTAATTTAATGTCGACTGTAGATTTTCATTTGTTTATTGATTTAAAACTGTTCATTTGAAGGACTTGTTTATTTGGCTGGTATTACTGATAATAGCGGTTAAGTTATTGCTTAACAGAATAATGATAACTTACTTAGAACCTAGGTAATAGTTAAGTTTATTAATTGCAGATTATGGCAACCAAGGGCGAATTGAACTGCTTTTAGAATACTGTAATTAATGTATTTTAGGTCTGGGCCTCAGATATCTGTCACTGTACCGTGGTTATTTCTCATAGGCGAGTAGGTGATCAACCTACTGTAACGCCGTCGACTTTTTGGGTCTAAGGCATATCAGTTCCCTCCAGTGTTTTCCTTCACAGTTTATTTTAAAAGGCACACTAACGAAACACATACAAACACTTACAGAAAACACACGACTTACAAAAACAAAATACATGCATATGCATCAATGTCATGTGTGCACAACATTTAAAGGGAAACATTACTATGACAAAGAGAAAATAACTTAAACATTAAAAGTAAAAGAGAAACTGTACCAAAAAATACAAACAAACAAAGCACTGTACGTGTTGAAATTTTAGTAAGTACATTGGTACACAGCCGGGGGTCGAACGTACGACAACGACCCCAGGCATGAGAGTCGCTTGAAACCTCTAGGCCAACACAGCTCCTTCTACATAACATATAAATAAAACTACTAATAATAACGCGAGTTATTAATATGTGTTTATTCCATAAATCAAAGTCGTCGATAAGCTCTAATTTTTTTATCATTGCATAAAATTTTGTTATGGTTCCAATAAATTAATAACTAGTTTTTATAATGGTCGCTACGTTTTAATGTTCTTCTTGTATTTTAAAGATTTTTTAATACATAAGACAAATCTCTTATTTCCTTAAAATAGTAAAGTTCCTTTTTAAACTTAGAAAACACTTGTAGAATTATAATTAATTAAGGTAAAATACCATTCGGGTGATTGTCATACAAGTTGATTCCTTAAATTTCTTTCCAATTGTCTCTTCATTGAAAGTGTAAGGTGCTTAATGCCCTGATGTGATATCTATAGCTTTTGTTCGGTAGCTTCTCTCAGTACAGCTATGGTGACGCGTGAATATTCCTTTGCTTTGGTCGCTGGTGTTTTAGCTATTTATAAGTTCTAAAAAAAACGTGCATAAAATTATATAAGAAAACATGACATCATATTACTCACATACAAATCAATTATATTAGAACATAAGCGGGCTAGTAAGAAAAAAATAATACACCACAAAGTAAAAAAAAAGTAAAACCAAATAGAAACTTTAACCTCCTCAAACCCAGGCTTGAATAAGTATGGGTTTCATAAAACGGTTATCTGTAGACAAATACGTAATAAGATATTATGTTGGAAGTATAAGGCAAATAGCTGTATAAAAACAAATGATTTAACCAATTATTTACTTTATTAAAATGACCATTATGTATAGTAGTATGTCAATAATGAATCAGAATTGACGACTTGACTTTGAATTATCTAATGAGGCGTATTATGTTGCACAATAATTTAAATTAAAATAAAAAAAGGTAGTATACCGTGATCGTTTCTCATAGCCGAGTAGGTGATCAGCTTTTTATGCCTGACATGCCGACGCCTTTTTGGCCGGTTTCCTAACGATGATTTCCTGCACCATTCGAGCGAATGTTATATGTGCATATAGACAGAAAGTCCATTAGTGTAAAGCCAAGAATCGAAACTTCTACCTTAGGGATAAGAGTGGTATGCTTAAGCCACTAGGCCAGCACTGCTCTCACGTCATCGTAGTGATTTGTAGTCACAGATTCTAGTCATATGGAGTTTTTAATTCAAATCCAAGAGAACTAAATTCATTAAACCAGAAACGTATACGGACATTGACAGCTACGATGAAGAACAAAACATGAATTGAAATTTAATTCTACTACTATAATTTTTATAAAGGTATTACTTTTTCAAACTTCACAAACATATATATAATAGACACAGCGCACGACACCCCCATTCACACTCACAAATTGTATTACTCATTTCTTAGTACTTTGTACTTTCTACTAACTAAAGTACCCTAACCGAGTTTGCCGCCTACATACAGGACGATTTGAACTCAAGAAATTTGTTTTATATTCAGTAAAATTAACGGAAAATTTCTTATAATAATATTCATGGTCATGAATATATTATATCGATGTCCATGCATTGTAATTAAATATTTAGGTCGTCGTAATTAAGGGGTAAGATATCTATGAGTGGAATTGGCTATTAGTTTATCTCGTAGACGCTATCATTAGCTATTAACTTTATATTATGATAAAATTGCTATTTGGAAATTTCCTACGAAAACATCTTAATTTCTTATCACTGAGCATACTTTTTATGTCATATCTTTTGTTAAAGGTAATACAGTGTTTTATCGATCAATTATAGTAATATTTGTGTATTTGAAACTTCTTTCACCAACACAATGCGTCCCTGAGTGGACTATATTTAACACATATCTATGGCGAAAACAGTCTATGTTAATAAAACATTCGTAATTAAAAATCTACCCGAAATATGAATACGTGTTAACTGTCCTAGCAGTGATCGATAAATGTACTAAACTATAGTATTTTTATTACCGCGCCGTTTTGATATTACCGCGTTCAAAGTAATATTCGGAAACCAGACTCCTTTAGACCTTACCGTATCCTTGACATACGGGATTCATTCAATCTTTCACTCTGGAATAATTAGTAAATGAAAACATAGTTCATGATCAAGCATTATAATTACCAGTTAATATTAAATTGGCTGCAGTCATACACAATTTTCATTCTGATATTAAATTGTTTTGTTTGATATGCAAAAAGTAAGGGACACAAAGAACGCGGACGTTAAGGTCGTAGCGGCCAATGCACCAAAGAAAAAACGCAAACTCATTGTCTGTGCAAAATAGTGAGTCATATTCATGAAATATTTTGTTGGTCAGTGACGTTAATTTGGCTCTGTGTAATACATGCTTCAAATATATATTAATAATAAAGCCAGTATTTCCATAATGTATTAGGAAGCAGGAGGACTTTATTAAGCTGAAGTAACATTTTTTTTTTAAATTGTAGCTTGTTTAATGTATAAATATATATATTTTTATATAATATGTATATATGTGTAACAAAGCAGTGTTGGCCTATTGGCTTCAGCGTGCGTCTCTCATCCCTGAGGTCGTAGGTTCGATCCCCGGCTGTGCACCAATGATTTTTCTTTCTATGTGCGCATTGAACATTAGCTCGAACGGTGAAGGAAAACATCGTGAGGAAACCGGCTTGCCATAGACCCAAAAAGTCGACGGTGTGTGTCAGGCACAGAAGGCTGATCACCTACTTGCCTATTCAATTCACAAACGATCATGAAACAGATACAGAAATCTGAGGCCCAGTCCTAAAAGGTTGTAGCGCCATTGATTTATTTAATATTTATATATGTGTAACATACTTTTAACTAAATAAAATAAATAATTATTATACAAATTATTAATCGCATAGATCGCGCTAAAACTCGCCAGGTTACTTACAGTTTCCTTGTGTATATGAAAATATTTTCAGATAACTAGGTCACAGCCGGTGTTATAGGAAGGGAAATTCAACTCCTTTAAGAATTACTTTGCTAACATCCCTAACTATAATTACATCGTCTATATATACAAATAACGTTATCTATATATTTTATCTTGTTTTGTCCCTGACGGGTTGAACTCGCGTCACGAATAATATTATCGGTAATGTCATTGCAATAACACAACAAAATAAATGTCAATGAACGCAGCACTAATTGAAAATGATACATACGAAATACAAATTTGTCACGCACCGAATACAGGATGTGCAAAATAAGAGTAATTTGCGTTTGCCCTTGGTGTGTCAAGTTGGAAATAGAATGTTTTTGCGAGATTATTTCCGATGCATTTTGCAATTTTGTTTACGTAAATTGTTACGTTTTTGTGTGGGAAGCTAGACGTCAATCTTTACTAGTATTACAATACTAATTTTAAAATTTAATAGCCATGATCATTAAGATTTTAGAGTACTTTGACACGTATTTTACTGTAGGTGCAATCACATCTCTTGTAAATTGTTTGTTATTACTATAATTATATGTTGAAGCACTATAAACAAATATCTAGAAATATAATAAACACCATGTACCAATCTACCTGAGACACCGTGCTCTTAGTTGCGCAAGGTCATACATTTGAGCGCACAAAAAATATAACTGATGTTTTACCGTTTTTTCTTTGTTCGTTCGCTTTTGTTTTTTACTCAAGTTGATGTCTATTGTTTCAGAATTCAACTGGGCCATCGGAACGAGTTCTTCGGGAATAATGTAAGTTTTTTTAAATCATTATTTTCAATTGAATTTCATTATTAACATCGTATTGTTTGTATGACAATATCCTTAACTTAAGTAGGTAGATAATTAGGAAGTTTGAAGCATTTCTTTTACTGACTGCCATGCCATGACATACATGTGTATTTGTTTTTTATACATAACAGTGTCAAACGGACAGGAGGCTCATTTGATGTTAAGTAATACCGCCGCCTTAACATAGCCAGAGGCCTCGCATGTGTGTTCCCAGCCATTTAAATTTTATTTGTCCCCTATTTCATAATCACTATCTTATACGATATATGTCACTATTTTAATAAAAAATCGCTTAATGCTATATTACCGGTTATTATAAGTAAGGCTTCGATGACAGTTCAAAACAGTAGGATAAAATAACCGGTCATTACTCGTTTAATAGTTTTACTAAGTATTTCTCCACACGTTCACCGGAATTATGTTTTCCATTACACGTTGTCATCGATACACTAGCGTACACTAAACAGTCGTATCTACTAAAAAGATAAATAAAGTGTGGAAATGATGCCAGCGTTAAAGGTACACTGGCAGGTACCAAACATTTTAAATTTGATTTATTTATTATTATTATTACTATGTATGTTTCTTTTTTAAATTTTTTGTTGTAAATTTACGGTATTAATTTGTGAAGATCGTGTTTACAATATTATCCGCGTTCTCCTGTCTTCGGCAAGTGCATTGTCTAGTCTTTTTTTTATAATGATTACAAAACTAATTTGATTAAATGAAGTTTTATTTAATATAAAAATAATATTACCGATGTAGCCGGGCCATATCTCGCGAGACAACCAACACAAATGCGTATATGATATACATATATTTTTGTAAGAAAAATGTCTACATGAAAAAAGTTCCTGGACTTTATGGTAGGATAGTTAAACGAAAGAATACTATTTTAATAAATACAATTAATTATTTTAATACTGTTGTTCTAAAGTAGTACAAACTAGTGTATGTTATCAAGGTCACTTTTTTAAATCAAAATCACAAGTTAAAAATATTTTAAAAAATGACTCTAGTTGCAAACGGTAGTTTCATATGGAGAAGAATGGGCCTGAAACTCCTGACTTTTTTTAATGATCTTCAATTTAATAAATTTTATTATTTATCAAATTGGCTGCGATCAAATTTTGTTATCCTCCTATTAATATATACAATTTCAGCGCAATGTTGCCAAAATTCAGTTAGGCACAAATCCGAAGCACCTATGTCCCAAATAAAATGTAAGTAAGTGTACAAGACTGATCCTTGTCGTATTGTCTCTTCTGACTCACCCATTGTATAAACACAATGGGCTTTGTGCATTGTATTACGTATTTTCTAATAGATAATTATTGTAGATTGACAGCTTTCTTTTGTTTTTCTACGGTGTAATTACTGGGTGCAAGGCTGCTATGACGCAATCCAATAAACGATGCCAAAAAACGTGTGTTTCTATAAAAAAATTAATCACTGTTTTAACTGTACGCATGCGCTGTTAACTTTATTTGAAAATAATATTTTAAAACGTCATACGTCGTCTATTAAATCATAACGTTTACTAGAAAAACTCGAATTTTTTTTAGAACTAGGCACGCGTTAGGGTAAGCCCTCAAATGTTCAACAAAGGGCAAAAAGGGGTCCGTCCCAAAAAAAAGTTTGCGAATATTCGATAGCTACCCCTTAACTTAACCGGTCAACGCAATATAACCTCTGTGCAAACACTGTTCGTTTTCTTTTATATCGTTCGAAATTCAAACCCTTCACATTTGGAATAACTAGTAGGCGGTAAAATTGGCCGTACGTTTGGTAACGTCAAAACAAATTAGGAATCGTGATATATTTTTCTCCGCCTGTGGGGCTTAGTGTTCATGCAGTCCTGGGCTAGATTGATAAAAAACTTAGTATTGCCTTTTGTTGACATAGCTGTTACACAGTAAGAAAAACACTTTTTGAACGGACGACGTCACGGTGGTCACCGTGACCACGCACGCTGAAAAGCACGCGAAACGTCGGATTTTTTTCAAATTTAGAATTATGTACATAATTATGCGTTTTTAATAATAATACATAGCTTCAATCCGTTCAAAAAGTTGTTTTAGCATCATTGGCACTAAGTTAAGACGTAGAAATCTTATATACAATAGACAACAAAATGTTTTAATGTGTTAAATTAAAACAAAGGTGATATAAGCAATACTGAATATTCCGATATTAAGACACATTTCTCAATTATATTAAATTTTTTGTATCACTCAACTTTACCCCGTCTTAACTCTCAAAGTCAAATTCACTGGGGCGTGGTCGGCGTAGATTTAAGGCAATTTGTTTAAATGTTCTTTTGGGAGATAAATGTGGTTTCCATCCGATGATTGCGCCATTCCCTAGGGTGGTTTAATAGTGTTTCCACTTAAAATCTATAATTTAATAATGACTTCTGTAACTTTAACATGTTCCTGATATCACAAATGCTAATAACATGCTCAAACCACAATCCTAGATTTCCGTTTCCTGGATATTGTTTCTTTATGAATAAAATATAGGTAACTTAATTGTACAAATATAAACTAAAATTTCTAAATTTAGTGCCAGTTCTTAAATCAGGTAGAACGAGTCGAGAAATCCTTTTTGTTTCTAACAAGCATTCGAGTCTTCAAAAAAGCATTTCTGCCCTTGTGAGATGTCGCAGTGAACCTTTTATTAAGTAGTGAAACTTTTAGTAGGTGCGTCACCGGCTTTTGGAGGTAAAAGTATACTCTTAGATATCTACGAGATACTTGTAAGGATGTGCAATTATTACAACTTGCTCCAAATGAACGAATAAGTTATAAGATAAAATTTAAAACGTATACTAAAGTTAAATTCGTTATAGATTCGATTGAACTGTGTCTAAATACCTACACTTCGACTCGTGGTATTCAACCAATGTATGTATGACGCTTATTTGGTCCCTTGTGCGTTGTCCTTGGTAATTAAGCCAAAAGCTCAGAAGCTCAGAAGTTTCGTGAGCACTTCACAGGCTTCACGGAGCGTTCCATATATAAAACCTAAATATTACGTTACGTTTTTGGTTAGTTACTAATATTCATTTCAACAAACGTATACAAAATTAAATGTAAAATTTGACTAAATTCGATTGGATCATTGGATTCGAGTTTAACTGAAAAATTGTGGTTACTATTTATATTTTAATCAACCGCAAATCCGTATTAAACAAATGCCAATCGAGTTAAATTAATAATTATTTGAACGAAGAATAATATAACTAATTAACAAATTTTTGATTAAATATTTTCATTAGAATTTAGCTGTTTATAATAAAAAACCATACGGACAAATAATAAATAATTATCATCTTTGTCACGTCAACTATGACAATTACACAGATAAAATATCATTTATTTGAGTAGTTTTCTATAATTTTTGTACCGCAAATTCGAATTATGAAATTGCTTATAAGTAATTCAAATGTCCAATGATGAGTAGAGTGGGTGTAACTGATGGGGTAAAAATTACCCCCGAGGGTAATTCGCGGGGGTGGGGGACCCTCACATGTTACCATGCATGGGAAATTTATCCTTACCATCATCACTGTAGGGTGATAATCGGTTGGTTAAGCCATATGTGAAGTATGTGATCCCCAAAGAGGAAATCTGAATTTTAGTATTGATTTTATTATTGCGTAAAACGTTAATTTTATGACGCAGTATGTGCAACCGAATGGCGTAAATATATCTGTATAGCAACCTTGAGGTTGACTTTTATTCAAACTAAATGAAAATATACATAGAATCAAAAAGCGTGTATACGCTAAATGAATTACTGAGATGTCAACTGTCATTCCGTTGACAGCTAAACTAAGTTATAAGACCTCATTTCCAAAGTAAACACACAGTCAAATTACAGCTTTCGCTTTCCCGCCAAATGCATCTGTCAAATGTTTTATAGACTATAAAAGGCGACACATTAACAGCCCTTATGCCCTTTTTCGTGTAATCTTTAATTGACGCTATAAAAATTTGAATATGGAACGGGAAATGCTGCTTCAATAAATGTCAGTTGCACGCACGCCCTGTTTTGGCAAACGCAAGGTAAATGGGCCGTGACTGTTCCTATTTTAAAATTTTAAACATCTCAATTAGCTTAAAAGGCTATTCAATCCTCAAAAGCTCACGAGCCATATTAAAAGTTTTATGTAAATACACGCCTTATATTTTAAATAATATACACTCTATTTTTATTCAATACATTATCTCTTCACTGAGACATCGCGGAACATATACACACACAAATTAGAACTAACCTAATTCACGAATAGGTATAATTAACCTAAGTAAGTAAGTGACCAATAACTTTAACGTCTCTATTAAGGGCCAGACACTCTGTTCTTGTCTTCTATTGTAGCACTTAACACTAGCATGCACTAACACTAACACGAATGATTTGTCCTTTTAAATCTTTTCATTCATTGTCAGAATTTGAAGAGCCTCGACATTCGCGTGATTGGAGCCTTTGTTCGCGGACTCCAGAAATCTTTATAAAGAAAATACCTCTTCATATAAACTACTAATAAAATTGTGAGCCAATATTTAATCTTAAAATTCCTAGAATATCTCCAAAGTATTACGTACCATGTTTTCCTTGAGAAAAGCGTAAACACAGTATAATTTATCAGCATCCCTTCATCTGCATCGGGGGGTCGAATAAGCCCGAGATTTGCGAACTAATTTTAAGAGCAAATCCCTAAAATGAGCGGGATTTGGCAAACGTACCTTTATGATTACTTGTAGAAATGCAACGGGTTTTTTACGTGTTTATGGGAGACATAGGGATGTTATTTAGATTTCACTTTACTGTGTATTAAGCTAATAAACAGGAATTCTTTCGTCTAAAACGAGGTAACTGCAATTTATTAAAATCCGTATCACAAGCTGTCTAGGAAATATTTTCATTTACTAATAGTATTTTATAAGGCATCGGATATCTCGATTGGGGTATCTCTTACAATAAACAAAGGAACATAGTAAAAAAAGGTAGATTAAGATATGCGTCAGTTCTACTAATTATAGGCAGGCCCTGGCAGTTGTCACGTTATGGCTCATTAAAATTGAACTTTAAAAGCTCTCTAAAGGGTCAGGAATTTAACAAGAAATTTCCTTAAAAAATAACAAACATTCTTAAGTGATACATGATTATGCTCTTGCCGAAAAGTGTAATGGCGGATTTTTTAACAAGCATTGAACCTACACGGGTATATAAATGTTGTATCGTTAATATATTTGGACTGATAACACAATATTTATCTCAATTTAATGCGTCGAAAAGATATCAACAATTGCGTCGAATGAAATCTTAAATTAATTTAAAATTTAAAATAATATTCCAAATTTAAATAGATACCTGTTGTCATGAACTAATATTATTTTAACAAATATCTAGTTGGC
Organism: Pieris brassicae; assembly: GCF_905147105.1. Taxonomy (NCBI): domain Eukaryota; kingdom Metazoa; phylum Arthropoda; class Insecta; order Lepidoptera; family Pieridae; genus Pieris; species Pieris brassicae. The sequence continues at coordinate 9,327,019 of NC_059674.1, read as the reverse complement.
ACTGACGTCAATTCAAAATTAGAATACATATATTCAAATCAAATTCAAAAAAAGAATATCTTATCTAAGTAACTGTTCGGTTAATTTCTAACATCGTTAGCGATGTACCCATCATGATTTTTAGGACTCTTATCTTCTGATAAGAAAGAAAAATGGTTTTATTACAATGTGTTGCCGCCTAATGTTAAATTAGCTTCATTAAGTAAACATTAAAATAATGTGATAATTAGTATTCTTCATAGATAAAGTTAATGGTCGACGCATTCTTAACGTCTAATGAATAACTTAATTTTGTGTGGGTGGAATAGTGAATAGGTTACTGCGCTATCAGACAATTAAATGTGGTCATTTGATGTGTGTATGTATGTATCGATTATATGATATAATAAATTATAAAACTCTAAACTGAATCGAAAATATACGAAAAACTCATTACATAGATTTTGTGTGTAAGAATTGTTGCAAACTCCCTAACAACTACATGAAATATAATTTGTACATACATGAAAGTAACAGGAGGCAGGAACCTGATGTTAAGTGATACCGCCCATACCTACTACATTGCCAGTAGGCGGAGGCCGGTCCTTCCAGAATTGGTACTCTTTTCTTGAAGGACCCTAAGTCGAATTGGTTCGGAACCTTAGTCGGCTGCTGGTCCCACGGTGGTGGAAAAAACGCTCAGTTCTCGTCCGAACCGTGATATTAATTTACATAAAATAATTACCACAATAAATTATTAACTCAAAGTAGTCCATGAATCGGCCTATAAAAAAGATATATTTAAATGTCAGATCAATGAAGACAAAATAGAATCACCCCTTTCTTATAATTTCCTTAGAAATGCTAATTTTTAATGTGGGAATCAGATTTGCATCTAATCCGAAAATCTTTGTTATAAAGGAAGCCTTTTTTTTACATACATTTACATAATAAACGTTTGATAATAAACAGCTGTGCGGATTTTGATGAACTATGGAACGCAGTAAGAGCAGTGTTGGCCTAGTGGCTTCAGCGTACGACTTTTATACTTGAGGTCGTATGTACGATCCCCGGATATGCACTTAAAGACTTTCTGTCTATATGCGCATTTAACAATCGCTTGAACGATGAAGGAAAACATCGTGAGGAAAGAACATGTGGCTGATCACCTACATGCCTATTAGATTGACTAATAACTGTGAACAAATCTGAGGCCCAGACCCTAAAATGGTTGTAGTTGCACTGATTTATGTTATTTTATATAATATATTGTTTTACTATATTTTTTCTATAGGAATCAAACCAACAGACACAGCAACAACAAATGGTAACTCAATTTTAACTTTACAATTTTAGAAGAAGATAGAAGAAGAGAAGAGAAGATACCCTGGTGATAACCACTAGCGAGGTATAGAGTTCCTACGTGTCATATTTGTAGGAACTTCATACCGTGCTCTTGGGTTTGCCAATTTTCCTCATTACCTTGGAGACGAAGAATTTCAGCGGCAATTAATTCAAATGACAGTTGACAGTTTATTCTTTAAATATTGATTTTTTTATGTTAATTTTGTGTTCGTATACGTGCATTGGTCAAAATATGTATTGTCCTATTTTATTATGAATGTAAATTGAAGAGAAATATATCTATGATCTGATGAGAATATTCTATACAGAAATGTAAAGTGTAAAATTGATAAATGACAGACCATGTACACCACTTAAGTTTGACATTCGCGCAATTTTTTGTCAGAATGTATTAATTATACAGATTATTATTCTCATTATGTATGTTTTTTTAATTATTAAAAAATGCATAAAATACTTTTTTATGGTTATACCTACTTGTTTGTTTCAATCATGCCCTCAAGCACAAACATAGGGGACTGTTGCCACAAATCGTATGGTATTATTTAAACATACGCCTTATTCATTATATAATTCTATATGTATATAGAATATAGAGATGTGATTTATGTTTTGGTAAGTTTGAAAAGTAAAAACCGAAAATCTATGGCGGCGCGTTACTGTGAACCATAGACAAACAACGACTCATGTTAGTCATACAATATGTATGACGTTGTCAAATTAATAAGGGTCCTGATCGATTTTTGTCCTGGCTGAGTATTAAAGGAATGGATATAACATATCTTACTTTCCATGAAGCATTCACCACGTGGCATACAACTGGTTGCTCTTGTACACTGGAATCTCCTACTAAGTTTGAAATAATTATGGTACATAAGGACAATTGTTAGTAATCTAAAAATATTTACTTAAATAATTACCAATACGGTAACATTTACATCACATACAATCACATATCAAAAGACAACACAACTTAAGTAGTATAAGATTATTATAACAATAAGATTAACTATTTGTTACAGTATAGGAACTGGCATGAAGCAAACCTTTTGTCAGTTCACTCAACGGACAATTAAAAACGTCTGTTAATCAATGCAATTTATTGATTTCCATATATTGTGTCAGGCTGACTCATCGTTGTGTTATCAAATATATATATTTATTTCAATCGCAATGTTCTATTATAAAATTATGGCCTATTTTATGACAAGAGTAAGAAGAGAACTAGGTATTTAGCGACTTATAAGTTAAGATTCAGGTTTCATGTTTGTCTTTGTGCCATGTATATTATTTAAAGGAATCATTTTTTTACTTAATAAAAATAACTATGTACTATAATAAAAAATAGGGGTTCATTGTAGAGGGGTGACAATTAAGGGTTGTATGTATTATTGTATGTTGTATCATAAAAAAAACAAAAACAATTGTCTAAAAAATAAAAATAATAATATTTGCGGTGGAGACCCCTTATCACTTAGGGGTTTGAAATATAGATAGTAGCTGATTCTCAGACTTACTTAATATAAATAAAAAAAATCATAAGAATCGGTCGAGCCGTTTCAGAGGAGTATGGGAACGAAGACGAGAATTAAATATATATATGTGACTAACGTTACGTTAAATGTCAAAAATCTGTTTTGATAACTGAGATAGTATTTTCTCCCAGTATTACATATTAATAATTATTTTTAATTGTTACCAAGTGATTTTAATACTTAAAAGACATGTGCCATTGTTTAATCCTAAGAAATTTATACTCATTTTTATTCAATTGAATTATAATTCTTACAAAATTGTGTATTTTATCAGTACTATGTTACCCTCGTCAGTCCCCTGGCAGTCAAATTCTGAAAATTTTAAATATCTCACAATCTACTGAAAAAAGTGACTGGCCCGCTTTGGAACAACATATTCATTAGATTAGCCATCATATACACCCGAATTTGTGGAAATGTGATTTAATAACTATTATAAACAAAATGTCCTCAAGAGTTACCCAACTTTTGTATAATCACCCATATATAGATATATATGTTCCATTACTTTCAAATACCATATGGTATACATGCAACAACGTAATAATGTTTTTTTTTATGTAGGAGCAAACGGGACGGGCAGTCATCACAGCCCATGGACACCCATTTTCAGCGTTGACGGCCTCTACCAAATGGACGGCCTCACAGTATATTAAGTTAAAAAAAATTCGACACACTAGTAAGAGCTGGCGAACTTGCGAAGAAAACTGTTTTAACTTCAGAACATAGTGCAGTTTCCAAACAAGCAGTCCGGTTAGTTTTACATTTATTAATTAATCGGATTTTTCTTTACTTTGCCTTATTAACTTGGATGACAGTATTAATGACTGTAACTTATTTGTTACGGTAAAATATGAACTGTCCTATGCTGAAACATATTCTTATTGTCCAACAATTATAAAATGTAAATGTAGAAATTATTTTCTAGTACCTTTAATATGTCAAATCGAAGAGACTAGTTGTTGACGCTAGGTATAGCGTGGGGAGCTGCATTTTGTCTTTCCACCAAACATTATGTATAATAAAGTTTTTTTGTTATTTTCTTTCATTATATAATCATTATATTATATATTAGTATGGGCTTGTAGACAAGGGCTATTTTTTCACACGGACAAGGAGTACTTCTAAAGATTTGATTGCTATTCTAATGTTCAAATGCTTTATTACAAGTAATATTTATCACATAAAAAAATTACTCTTCTACACAACACATTAAATATAATTAATCGGCAATAAAGGAACGCTAGTAACTTAAGATAATCCATTTTTTATTCAAAATTGTTTTAAATTTATAATGAATATAAAAATAATAAACAATCTTTTTTTATAACCCCTTTATAATTGAGCCTACGGAACAGCTTGAGAACGAAGCTTCAGCAGCATACGGACACTCATGTTAGTAGGTGTGGGCGAGGGAGTATTCCCTTTATTTCAATACTTAAAGGTTGTATTTCCTCGGGAAGACCTCCACTCGAAGCGGATTCCACAGCTCGCTAGTTCGCAAAAGGAAATGCTTAGTGAAACGTACTGTGGAAGGTTCCCTGCAAGAAGAGATAAAAGCCGGTTAAAAATAGGATTAATGATTTTTTATTGGTCCTTCACACCTAATAAAAAATTACGCATGATTTCCTTTATGGCTTATTTTGAAAAGCAAACTGTTTATATATATATATATATATATATAATATGTATATTTCTAAAAGATCACTATAAACTTAGGTAGGTTAATTTTATAGTATATTTTTAGATAGAACATTTACCAGATTTTTTTTAACTCTGAGGTCATTTACGCATTACCAGAGCAAGACGGGGTTATGAGTTTTTTTTTATGGAAGATACAGGATACTTAGGTAATGCTAAGTGATATCGCTGCCCATGCCCTTTATGAAATCGGTACGATGTTTCCTTAAAGGACCCTAAGTGAAATCGATTCGGAAATACTTCTACCGGCAGCTGGTTGCACATAATGGTGGAGAACGAGTGGTATCTCATATTCTGCCTCGACATCCGATGAAACTCGGCTGTGGGTGATCCGACCACCTTTGACCGCTGGACACTCTCCAGGCTCTCGGCGAAGAGAACAGGATAAACATATATATATAAAGGTTTACAAAGTCGCATCTATTGGGGATTCGGCGTTGTAGTCGTCCGCTAAGTTTATTAAAGAACAAAAAAATATTAAAGAACGCAACTTGTATGTATTTAACTGACTAATAAATAAATGGACCGTAAAACTATTTTATCTAATCGAGACTTAAGTAGTTTTATAAGTAAAGAATTAAATAATCTATTTTTGTCTGTCATCCCTGGCTAAACAGGGTTAGAGATTCAGTAATAAAAATAGCCCAAAAATCTTGAGTTCGAAGACGTTTTGTAATCTCACCATATTCTCAATAAAAAATAAAAAAAACAACTGGTACTGTTTCCGCCCGGGATCGAACCGGGGGCCTTGTGCGTGTGAAGCACACGTGATAACCGCTACACTACGGAAACTTGAAGTTAAATGTCGAAATAGCGCTACTTAAACCAGTGACGCCTTAATGAGATCACATTTAAACATTTTATGCTCCGTATTTAGATAAGTAATAACTCGATCTTTCCTCGATAGTTCCTTCTAATACATAAATTACCACGCCGAAACTTTAAAAGTTAAACCTATTAGGTTGTTACCAAATTAAAAAGTTTCCTTAATATGTATTATTATTATTTTAACAACAAGTGTTAAAAGTTCTATAGGAATTGGATTTATAACATGTCAAAGCTTACGGTTCCTTCACCATACCTAGTAATTGTCAGCCGTATTCCATATGATATATGATAAATCCCCTTAATAAAAGCTGAACTTTTACTATGAAGGTACTTTTTGTCTCTTTCTCTTAAGTTGTTTTAACGCTGTGATGAAAAGAGACCAAGTACTCCAGTACTTCACTTACTCACTTACAATATAAAAATAGAACGCAATTTCTTAGTACTAGCTTGTCTAGAATAAAGTATTATATACATTATGTTTTATTCAGGAGTCTTTAAGAGTTTGATTTGATGTCTCACTTGTAATAGATTTATATGCGTTCGACGCTCGTTTGCATACATTTGTAACCAAAATGGGACATGTAGGCGTCATGCATTAGCATACAGATGGGAAGCAAGTTCGATGCTCGGTTTAGAAAGTTATGACATGACTTATGATTTATTATAATGGCTTTTTTATGGATTATAAAAGTGACCTGCGGTGTCCAATTCATGGAAAAATTAAATGTCTGATCAGGCACTGAAGTTGTTCACATTTATTATGATTATATTATGCGATTTAGTCAGACATTAAGATTAAATATTAAAAGATTTAAACAAGTTTATTAATAATATCAAGCTGAATTGAAAATTCAATTTACATATTAAACTGCCGATGTGTTGATGACGCCTTCCACCAAGCATGTAAATTGTATTGTAACAATTAACATTGGTCTCTTATTCTACGCCATTCCTGTATATGACGGCAAAATTATTTTGATTTAGCTACCTCTAAGACACCTTACATTCGGCTAAAAGAATTTGACTCTTTTCAGACTCAGACACCTTCCCACCATTTCTTAACACAAAAATATTATTGAAGTAGAGTATTTCATAACAGTTTTTGTACCTTAAAATTTCTAAAATTATTATGACACAATACTTAATTGGTAATATTAAAACTTGAATTGTTAACTTAAATTATACGTTTTAGGAAGAAATCGCAGGGAAATTGTTACCGAAACACGGTTAGTAAACATTCAAAACAAATAATGAAAAACGTCCAGTCCATTTTTGAACTGTCCTTAACAATTAAACTGCCCCTCTTTGGAAGCATTGGTCTATTACCTGCAGAGAGAGGAATACAAAATTCTATGTGAATCCGCTCGAGATACTTCCAGAGGAACGAAGAAAGAAAAGAAAGAGCGTACCAATTTCTAGAAAGGCCAGAAATGTACTTTCGTTTATCTTTAAACACTTAAAGATAAACGAAAGTACAGTTTAAGGTTAGTTTTAAGTTTAGTTAAACGTTTAAGTGTCTTTGGGCGGTAATCTAGTGAAACCTAGTTCTCAAAAAACATAACTTTTATAATACTTTAATCCCTACTTACATTAACTTGAATAATTTAAACTCTCAAGCTAAACACCTCGATCATTTGATCCCACATTCCTATTTAACATTGAAACTAAAATTATCGCCACTTAACAGCCATAAAAAGCTGCCCAGAGCGGTTCATATAAACATTTCAAACTTAGGATTTCCTAATCTATTGGAGCTTGCCGGAGGAATTTTATCATTTCGAACCTCCAAAAGAAACCAGTTTTTAAAAATCTCCACACTGCACATTCGAATTCCAACTTTAATCAACTTAAGACAGCGTCGCTATTCTATTCATGATGGTGAGGTCGTTATGGCGTTCTGTCGTACGTGTTGATCAAACTAATGAGCAAAGAACGTTGAACTTGACCAGTTTTCGGCTCGTCTGTTTCTGATACTCTATAGACCCAATAAATATGTATGCACTATATAGATAGTATCTTTAGAATCCAGTAAATTCCAGAAGAAATAACTTCAACTTTTGTTATCGGACACCTGATAAAAACAATAAGTTGAAAGTACCCACACATTTTTAGTAATTGAGTTAACGCAGTTTTCAAAAATCTTGATTGCAATTACTTTTAACGCTATCTGGAAAATATAATAAATATATTTTGTATCGCACGACACAACGACCACTATTTAACTTGTTCAAGCTATCGTGGAATACGCTTAAGCATATTAAGAATATCCATAGCGCTAAATATCCTGCATCAACGTAACATAGTATTGAATGTATTTTTCGTAAATATTACCAATTCCATCTTTGGCTATCACATCGTTAATATATTTTTGTTATATAATTAAAGTTGGCTCTAAGAGGACGAAATAAATACCTAGACTGCTTGACTAATACCTAGAGATCGGAAAACCTAGGGTAAGATTCAGAAATCAGACAGCGCGAACTATGACCACTGTAGGTCAAAATTCAATCTTTTTGACATGTAAGAATATCTAGTTTCTGATTTAACGTATTTTTAACAGTAAAATCTACAAAGGCTATTTATTTGTGGAGACCGACCACGATTGCTGTTCATATGTAGAACACGTGTAAACCAAGGACATTTTGTACCTACATAGGATTTAACGAGTCGAAGAAATCCTTCCAAAATAACCATGTATCAGGTAAATAACGAGGCTCTTTACTTCAAAAATCAAGGGTTATGGGTTGCAAAGACGACTATCCACCAAGGATTACGTATCTGTAGCCGGCCTTTTAAGGTACATACTCCAATTTGTGTTACACTGCACAAGGTTTACTGATTGGGACCCCCTACGAATGGCGCCTGCCCGTCGCCATTTATAAATGTAATCCTGCACATTTGTATGTGTAGCGATTACCGAATTTTGCCGTGAGAGAATGTCCGTCAAGATGGTGGAATTTGCATTCAATAGATATAAATAATTCCGCGAGTGTAAGGCAATTTCGAACACTTTGCAAAGCATTATACAGCATTCAAAAATGCTACTTGTTGCCAGGAAGTTTGTAATTGTTTTTATTTTTTAAAACATAACTATAAATATAAGAATGTTATACACATTTTTTAGACTGTCCCTTAATCTTCCAAGTATATTTAAACCTTTTAAGTATATTTTGGACGTATAAAAATGCAAATGAAAACCGGATCTCTCGAGATTTCCGAAGTCTATAAAAATATTTACCGAGAAATTACTAGTAGGAATGAAATCGAACCTACGTTCAGCTATGGTCAAAATTAATTTGAATGCCATTAAAATGACATAACACCTAATTCAGAGCGTGACAATGCAATTTGTAAAGACAATTTTATACAATATGTTCAATCGATATTATGATAATCCTTCAGTCCTTCACCTTGTACTTTCCAAGCCGAAACAATTATTTAAATAAACGCAAGTAAACGTAATCAAGAAATTGCTTTGATTGTTAACCAAATATTTTAAATTAACTTTTAACTGTTAGATTTAATAGCAATATGCAGACTTTTTGGAAATAAATACACAAAAACATAACGCCCTAAAAATGTTAGACATCTTGTGCTGATACAGAAAATGTTCTTATAGTTTAATTATAAATTGTGTTTTGTCGATGGAAGAAAATATCAAGAGTTAAGAGACTGGCTGCCCACAGCACAGGAGGGCCAGTGCACTTTATTCTACCTAAATATCCTGTATAATTAAGTTTTTCTTTATTTCTAAATATTATTTGCCTATAAAAACTTATGTCTACAAATTAAGTAGAATTACCCTCACGAATAAAACAAGTTAACATCTGAAAAGTGCTAATGAATGGTCACTGACCACCAATTAGAGGGAAATTTGCACATCGAGCAAGTTAAGAGGTCTAAATTGCCAAATAAACGTGGTTAATTGTTGTAATATAACTTTATTGTGTGTTAGCGTACATTTACATATACTTGACGGCTTCTGTTTACCTGAAAATAAATGAATAGAGGTTTTCAATAAATTAAGTAAATACGATGGTCGTACGATGAAACAGACAATATTACAAATTATATTAAATATTTATACTTTTAACTTGTAATTTGACTTTCAAAAAGGCCTTTTTAAAAGGCCTAATTGAAAGTATCGAATCGAAATAATAATCTAATCGAAAGAATCGTATTTCAACCTTCAAGAAAAGAGAGTACCAATTCTTAAAACGCAGGCTACGCACTTGCGAGCCTTCTGCGGCAATGTGAGTGACCGTAGGTAGTATCACTTTATTAGATTAAAAAAACATCTCAATATCAATTAAATCTTGACCGTTGTCAAATATCATACAGAAAAAGTTTGACAGCCTGATTTAGATTTGTTTGACATTTAGAAAATGGGCCCTTGGTAACAAGCTATGAAAATCATAATTTAATTCAATATAATTAGTAACATTATTATGAACAGGAACGAATTAATAAATCAATTAACAATATAAAAAATATAAAAATAAAATTCACTCAGATACAATCCTGATATTTTACGCACCATACTCATCGTTTGCTATTAATCAATCTCATTAATCGATTTCTTTGATGGAGAGGCATGCGAGGCACTTTTATAGACACTCCTTCGTCGTTTGAAGTCAGCGAAGGCTGGAAAATATTACTTTTTATAAACTTTAACTTGAAAGTTAATTGACTTACATTGTAAGACTTTTAAGACCAAACTGAACCTATAGCAAAAATAAATAAATCTTAGAATAAGTGGAACCAATTTAGGTCCCAAACAATTTACTTGAAATTAGAAAAAATATATGTACTAGTTTAGTTATGTATTGTGAAAAGATAGAAAAGAACCTTATTATCTTGAGTTAAACTATACGACAGGGGGTTTTTGGATATTGGGACGAAACAGAAACCATTTCTTTAGCCGTCTTCCTGCAACATGCCGGGATGAGTTCACAAAACGGCTGGTGCACACAGTCTGGAATTGCGTCGTACGGCACAGCGTCAGTGCAGAGCACACGAGCTATGCAACGTGGTATCATTAAACATGGCGGATCATGTCGACACACCATACGTGATCTGGGCCTTACTTGAGTACTCATATCTTCTTTTGCAGTTAACAATAACAGCTTCTTGGAGCACATTGGAAACTCTCTACATCTCGGACGATGTGGACACTGAGCCTGCCCGTCAGCGGAGTATCGTAATAAACATTCAGGCAACTTTGGACACATTGGTACGTGAACACAGGAGCGTGAATCTTTCAAAGTTTGGTGGAATTTCGGCTTATAGCAGCCACGAACAATTTCACAGGGTGGCTTGTGGTTACAGACACTCTGAACTATTTTTTCCGTTTGGAATTCCGGCAACAAATCCTGTATGACTAAGGGCTGTTCGTATTGACAAGCTTGTTCTATAAATTGATATTTATTTTTTTGGAACTCGGAGGATTTCTTATGTTGCGTAAATCGCCAGATATTCATCAGCCCAGATGGTTTTGGTGGAGGAAGATTGAGACAACCATTTATTAGAACACAGGGAGGGTTATGAATACAAAGAATTTCCCCATTATAAGTTTCAGCTAGGGTTGTTGTTATTTCATCGTGAGGCTTCTGACATTCGTTATAGGTTGGCGTAGGGGCTTCCTGAGTTTTTAATTCTTTAGAATTACATTGACATGAAGTTGCATTCTTTGATAGCGAATGTGGTACAGGGGATTTCGTCAACTTTATACCTGATGAGCCAGGACCTTGCATTTGCATTGAATTAGGTGACATTCTAGCCCGATTGGGGCTTTGTAATGTATCGGAACTGCCTTTTAAGAAATTTTTAAATTTTTCACAACTTGAAGGACAGCAATGTGCCAAGTCTTGCTTCTGATTTGTAATTTGTGGTGGCCTTCGTATCTCTTCACACGCACAATCATCAGGAATCTGGCCTTTCTTTTTGTACTTCGCCTGGATTTTTTCGGCAACAAAGTTCCAAAAGCTGGATGATGAAGATGGCTTTACTTTTTGGTCATTAGATTTTCCCGGAAGTGATCCATAATTTATCTGACAACATGTACTTCTCATCGCCTGTGTTAGGTGTTTGGTATACATTGATGGGTATTGTAGAGTTTTGTGTCGTTTATAATCAGAACCATCCAAATTAGTTTGGTTGTAGAATATTTCATAGTTTTCTACTCCGTCAGCAGTCATTATTGATCTTTGCTTGTAAGAATTATCAATGGAACCAACTGATGAAGTTAAAGGAGAAGGTGTACCAGATGATTGGTTTTTCGTGACATGTGTTTTCGGTGTGGATATTTTGGTAAGAAATGGAGTTACTAAATCTCCTTCAACGTTGTAAACAGGTTGTTCAAAACCTCTAACCTTACGACTTTTCTTATTTCGCCTTCGTTCACATCCAACACAATATAAATATTGATTAGTGTCAATTTTGTGATTTTCTTTTATACTTGGCAATTGCTTTGTGTAATAACTTGGACGTCTAAAAATATGAGACAAACGTGGTAGAACTTTGCCTTGCAAGGACTTAGAATTTGTATTAAGACTACCTTGATGGTCCCCACGATTATTTTGAAAACTCTCTTCTTTACCACTTTGCATTTCTATAAGTTGGTCTTTTGAAAGATATTTTTGCAATACATGTTTGAAGTATTTCTTGTCTCTTGCTTTACTTGATTTAAGCTTTGGATCCTCATATATCGTTTGTATATTTGGAGTGTTATTATTTCCATTGATGCCGTCTAAGAGGCGGTGTTTTCCATGCTTTATACTCACGGCTGGAATTTTGGTCGGATATTCAAAATCAGTACTATCTGTATTTCTAGTCACGTAGCTTTTGTTGACTTTTTTAAAAAAGTTATCCATATAATTATCATACATTTTGGTGTGTTACTATAGTATACTCACGCAGGCGTGTCGACGTTTCATTTTTTTATTATTTTACATAGAAATTACATTTTGAAACACAATAATTTTTAATTTTTCGACGTTTTGACATTGTCTTACGGGTTTATAATGTCTTTTAAGAGTTAAAGAGGAAGAGTTTTTATTATACCTTGATTTGATAAGCTGTATACAAACGATTGTGTATTGTTATATTTCGCATTTAAAACTAGATTTAAAACAAATTTAAAAGTTTACTATAGCTTTAAAAACAATAAAATATAAAGGAGCCTAAATGTTTTGTTAGTCAGAAAGAATAAACGGTTTCCGTCGCACGCGCAGGGTGGCGTACTAAAACAATGAGTTGGGGCCGACGTTATTATTATAGAAATTAAATGCTGAATTAATATGCAGAGGTGATACGTCATGCTGGAAGCGTTGAGCATTGACTAAAGGGGCTATGCGCAAGGATTTAATATTTTGATACTTGATTGAGAAAATATTTATATAAAAATATTATTTATTAGTTACTTTAGTAAAAACAAACAAGATTTAATGAAAATATATGATATCTATTAACGAAATATAATTTATAATTAATTACCGTGTCGTTTTTTCGTTATTTACGTCATGTACTTGTACTTTCATATTATTTATATTTAATTTGGAATTAAATCTGTTCATAAATCACGTTCAAATGTAATTTTTGAGCAATTTTTTTAACAATTGCAATTTCAAAGCTGCCTTTTAAAGTAGTATTTCCGAAACAATTCGACTAGGGTCCTTCAAAAAAAGTGCGTACCAATTCTTTAAAGGCCGGCAACGCACTTGCGAGTCTTCTGGCAATGAGTATCCATGGGCAGCGGTATCACTTGACATTTAAAAATGTATAAAGTAGAATACAATTTCAGAGAATATCGAAACGATCAAAAGCTCTCAATCCCACTATGAGGCACAAACACGTCACACTATAAAATAATAGGAAAGGAATAAAAAACTTATCCAAGGTGAATGCCAACCTTTCTAACGAAAGGGTTCATATTAATGTACTGGGGAACAACCCTTCCTAATCATAGGTGATCCTTTTTTATGCTCTAAATTAAACGTAGAATAGCTATTATGGTACGGTCAAGATGGTTTATCTTTTTGTTTTAAAATTGGTATAACGAACTTTCTCAGGAATTTCTGTTATAGACAAGGTATAATAATTTAAAATTAGAACGTATTTTCGAAATGATCACGCAATGGGTTTTACGCCCATTTGTTTCCTGTTAAGTCCTGGCTAATTATTTTAGCCAGTCTGAAGCTCAGAAGATTCCTGGACACTTCACGGAGCGTCCTGACTGCCGGAAGGATTTCTGTTCGTTGGAAAGCCACAGCCATTTCAGGACTACGTGGGTCATTGATTCCTCTGAGCTGAAACAGCCTCTGCACATGGGGCTGTCTGTGGCGCTTAGGATAAAAAGATGTTTAATTAGGAGATAACGGCCCATGATTGTCGCTATCATTTTGAGATAAATTCTGTTTAGACTTAGTGACTTTGTCACTAGCGGGATTATTGCTGGCAGTGCTATGTTTCTGTATATAAAAAACAACACAATTTCAAAGCGTTTCTTAATGCAGTTTTTGCCGCGCACCACCACTATGTGGAACCAGCTGCCCAGTGAAGTATTTCCAAACCAATTCGACTTAGGGTCCTTCAATAAAGAGCGGGCGATTGTGAGTCCATGGGCAGCGGCATCACTTAATATCAGGTGAGCCTCCTGCCATTTAAACATAAGTAGCCATTGAGTAAATAAATTTTGTATAATTTTTAGCACGAAGGTAGCTTTACTTTCTATGTATAAGGTTTAAATAATAGACAATCGGTAGTCCTAGTAATATTAAACCTATAGAATAATATTTATTATGACCGTTGTTTATAATTGAAATATTCTTATATTTATATAAATTAAAATAAATTGCAAAATATGTTGCTAAGCGCAGAACTCGAAGACTACTGCACCAGTTCGAGTTTTTTTGTTCATTTATTTCTCGAACTGAGGAACATTTTTTGTGAGGATTATAAAAGTATGAATTGGAATATTTAGTTTTATTTATCACTTAGGTTTTTATTCCGGAAAACCGAAAAATGTTCCATATGTTAACCTGGTAGGTACGAAGTTAGCGGCAGTTGTTAATAAAATTTTGGAGCTTTGTTAAGATATTTCTGTTAACTATAGATCCTAAGTGCAGCGGTGTTGGCCTAGTGGCTTGAGCGTGCGACTCTCATACCTGAGGTTGTAGGTTCGATTCCCTTGTGCGCATTTGCATCGTGAGGAAGTCGGTTTGTCTAAGACCCAAAAAGTTGACGGCGTGCGTCACAGATACAGAAATCTGAGGCCCAGACCTAAAAAGGTTGTAGCGCCATTGATTTTATAGATCCTGAGTACGGCCATATGATGAGGTAATATATAAACTATGCATTAATGCAATTATGTCTTCTGAGTCAAGACCGTGGCCTTTATAACGTCATGATTGTGCAATCCACTATTATTATCCTTTTTATATAAAATTTATATTGCTATAATTAACGAATACAATTGTCTATACATAAATGATTTTTAGTCCCTCATAGACGTATCTCTCATTATGTTTTTAAAGCAAGGTGTTTTTCGACAGCAATTATAAATTACTGTTCTTATTATAACATTTCGCCTATTTTTATATGGATGTGCGGTATTTTTTGATTTAATCAATCTGATTGTACCACTCTCTTTGCGAAAAATAATTTATTATTATTATTAAGTCTTCTATGATCGTCAAAAGTCGATTATGTTAAAAGAATTACAATCATATTACTCACTATCGCGTCTTTATCTATTTATTGTCTTCTATATTATGTTAAATGGGTCATTACAAATGTACTCTGTGTCTGTGTTTGTGTCAAATGACTTGGCAGTCTAGGTAATTAGGATTTTACATTATTAAACTGCTTTATGAAGGGAAGCTTCTTTATCTTTTTCTTGTCCTTGTGTTTTTAATCTACCACGGTTGATTCGAAGAGATTAGAAACCATTTATAACAAAAATATATAACTACGATAACAATGATAGTAATAACTCTATTACAATTAATGAAATTCTGTAATAATCTTAGTAGTAATAAGGTAAGATGAAATAATTGTATTGTTTGTATTCATGTCTATGATAATAAAAGCCTTTTGTTAATATTTTTCTAATTGAACTTTATTTAACCAATTTCTATATCTTGCATATAATG
Source organism: Pieris brassicae (assembly GCF_905147105.1). Classification (NCBI taxonomy): domain Eukaryota; kingdom Metazoa; phylum Arthropoda; class Insecta; order Lepidoptera; family Pieridae; genus Pieris; species Pieris brassicae. The sequence goes on along the minus strand of NC_059674.1, from coordinate 9,311,460 downwards.
GATCATTTTTCAAAAAAAAAGGTCATAAAGAAGTTTCACTCTTCCACGTAAGACGTGTGTACACTAGTACACGCACACATTTTTACAATAAAGTTCACCATGGACATGAATTACAATCCAGCCTATACAATTATGGCTAATAAGTAATATTATGTTGACTTAATATTCTACAATACTAGTGGAATGCTTAAACTAAGGTAATGTTCATTAACAGTCTCAGTGTTCTATGTGCTTACACTATGTTGTATAATATTGTGTGTTATATTGTGCTTATTTCACTACATTAGGTTTATTAACTGAAAAAGTTTAGTTCTTTGTAGGCGTCTTTTTCCTGTTGAATTGTTAAACTAAACCAACATTTTGGGTTTTGCTGATAACAGCGCCGGTCCCTTACCCTTGGTAAGTAATGTTAGGTTTTTCTACCGCGCGAGGGTGCGACCTGTTACGGATATAGATACATCTAAAGTGCATATAAAATCTTTGAGAATGGTATTGCTATCGCTATTGGCAACTGCCATTTCTGTAACTACAGAGGAACAAATATAGGCTACAGTATACCTACTCGCCGTCATGGCCGTGCAAAATTAGTTTCTAAACGGAAGATTTTAATGTAGTAACTATGCTCTGCAATGTCAATGTCATGCCAATGTATATCAATTAACGTTAGGTTTTTTATTAAAAAAAAATCCAAAAATTTATAGGCGAATTCAACATTATTAGAACAAGTTCTGTATGGGTTCTTACAAATTAATTAAAAACTTATAAACTAGTAAAAAGATGAGTGATTTATTTTCTATTAAAAATTATGGTATTGAGTTTATGCAAGAAATAAATGGCCCTTTTGCACTTATAAATTTGGTAGCATTAAATATATTTCTATAAAGCAGTTTTACCTAAGCACCCCATAAGTATGACGAGCCTACTAAACAGACTGGCTATTTTAAGAGTGATTTAAGACACATTAAATATTTGTATATTTTAATATTCGTAAAGTATTAATATGCAAACATTCAGGATTATTTAACATCGTGTACAACCTTGTAGTTCAGAACTTGTCGATGAATGAACTTATCAAGGTTCAAGATTCACCACATGTGATGAGCACATGTGTTAGGGTTGTCACGTGTTAGGAAATATAATTATCAAGAGGCGCCTATTATAGTATACCTATTACCTCACTTTCGTAGTCTTCGTTACTGAAGCTCGTCTCAGGTCCTAACCGATACGTCGACTGCTACAACACCACTGTCTTCTACAATCTGTGAAATTAGGTATGTTGAGACCAATAAATGTCTTAATTTGTTCAGACAAACGGGTAGGCTATGGACCACGAATTCTCCAGCCATCACTCCTCCTTTGCCTAGATTTTTTATAGGCAAATATAACAGCCGTATTTGTATTTAACTGGGGTCGGTGGTATAACACGGAACTTAATGATTTCCTAACAATTCACCTAATGTTAAGTCACTCTCTCAATGCCAGAGTGCATTTCTAGAAGAATCCTAAGTCAAATTGGTGTGGAAATAGTTCAGTGGCAGCTGCCCCTTCACCCACTTCCATATAGTGGTGGTGGCAAAAACTGCCTTAAAAACCACTCAGTAGTGGTGCGGACGGACGTCGAGGTGATATGGAATTACGTATTTCGACGTCCGATAATTAAACTAAAAATATAACTTAAATACATAGATACAAAACTTCTACGCAATATTGTTTAAAAAAATTAATTTAATAAAAAAAGCAGATAAGGCTGAAACTCTGTTGTCAGTTGGAGTTTTGATCTGCAACCACCACCACGGCAACCGTCATATTTAACTCTACTTCGAGTACGAATTAACTTTAGACCTTAATTTTAGAACAGCCGTACAGCCGCCAGCAGAATAGCCGTACGGTGTTGGATGAAGGGAGCCACTGTTTAATATTGCTGTAAGTTAACGACTAATGACTTTGTTTTCGTCTTAATAGTAGGTAAACATTGTTTACCTTTTTAGTTATAAATGAGCTCCATCCCGGTACTGAGTAGTTAGGGCAGTTCATTCTCTAGAACTAGTTGTGGCTGATACATATATTTTGTTGTGTATAAAATCAATAAATGTAAATAATATACTTGACGTGCTATCGTAATTATTTCCCTTTCTGATCCCCGAAGATTAAAACTGTGTTTAAAAGAATTCGTAAAATTCTGCTTAGATTTTAAACCTATATAGTAATAATACTAATTATGAATGCTGGCATTGCCTGGCTATATTGAGATACTTACTCGTTGAGCGAGGAAAGCTGGAATCTACTACTATTTCAGGCGCAACTTAAATCTTTAATTAGAGCCTGTATACATGAGCCCCACGGCCCAAGAGTTTCCTTCAAAGGGGAAAAAATGGATTTTTCTTAAAACTAATTGTAGCAACCCTAACGAAAATTTAACAAAACAACAAGATTTCGTACAAATGTTCTTTTTTTGATACCCCACATCGTTGTGAATACAACAAACAGATTTCGAAACTGGTTCATACGAATTTTAGGTCTAAGGCAAGCCGGTTTCTCCACTATGTTTTCCTTCACCGTTCGAGAGAATGTTAATTGCGCACATAGACAGAAAGTCCATTGGTGCATGGCCGGAGTTCGAAACTACGACCTCAGGGATGAGAGTCTCGCGCTGAAGTCACTAAGCCAACACTACTTACATATAGAAAGCAGTATTTTGAAGCGGCATGTGGAAGAGAAATAAAAAATATTTCTGTATATTGTTCTTTGATGTTTTACAGATGGAACTGTTGTCTGCAACAAAATTTGCCCTTGTACATTCGAAGTAGCAAACTTCTATATTCTAGAGTAAAACAGATAGTATGCCCCCTAACCAGATCGACGTCTGCGCCTTCAGCTCACACTTTATAAGAGTGAAAAGAGCGACATAGCAGATAATGTTTTTCTCTCTTCCCCTTATTAATGTATGACAGTAGTAGGACAGACATATATAAGACATGTCAGTCCTAATACTGGTTGGAGGATGCGGACTGAACTATTAAGTCTAATGGCACTATTTCGAGAAGCATACTGTCTCATTCTGCCAAATTGAGTTTACGTTTCGATAAAATGAGATAAGTAGATTAAAATGGTGTTCGAGAAATTTAGTTTCATTATTCCAATGTTCGCTAAGACTACAGTAGAATACGAGCGACCCTGGAGTCTCCTAGAGACGGCATCCGAGGTGGTTTTACTGGGTAGTGCTTACCCAGTCTCTGAAAGGAGATTATATTGTGGTCTAGCTCCAGGGCCTAGGCAACATAAAAAAGGCATACCTATTTACGGACTCATGAGAACAAAGTCCGAGTTCCGCGCATTTATTACTTATAAATGCGATAAAAACACGGCCAAATCTGTTTTTTTCGTCTCAAAAGGTGTACGGTCAGGTGTCAACTTCTTCAAGGACACTAAAAAAGTCGGCGACTCATAAAATACGCCTGTTAATTTAATTTGGCGACCACCTGCCGATTTATAAATACTATTAAAAAAACAGGTTGTAGACAGAACTCATTGCCGGTGTTTTTGGAGCTAGAACTTTTAAGGTCTGGATCTCAGATTTCTGTATTCGTTTCCTCATAATTTTAATAGGCAAGAAGGTGATCAGCCTTTTGTGCCTGACACGCCGTCAACTTTATGGGTCTAGGGCATGGTTTCCTCACGCTAGTTTCCCTTATCGTACGAGTGTTAAATGCAAATAAAGTTCAATAAGTGCACAGCCGGGGATCGAACCTCTGGAATGAGAATTGTACTCAATAACGTGTTTTATCTTAAATCTAATTTAAAATATATGTGATTTGTGCAAATTGTTTATCTTTATAGACATTTAGCTTGCTATATAATTTGATAATTAAAATTAGAGAATTACCATTAAATACATTCAAAACTCTCGTTAAACGTAAATTAATCACTAAAACATGTTATAAATTCGACGATTATTTAAATGATCCTATTCCTTGGGATTGTTTTGCTCTAGTTCAAACAATTTGTATGACTCAATATTTGGCGGTTAAAAAGTGTGGCGGAGAGTTTCTTGCCAGTTCTCCTTGCTCGCTCTACGCCCTTGAGTTACGTACTGGTTGTAAATGTAAATTTACAATCAATTTAACATCTTTTCTGTTGACGTTCTTCAGTGTACTTTGTTACCTATATGAATAAATTTATTTTGAAGTTGAGTTGATAAGAAATCTGCTTCTTTAACACAAGTATTTTAACTATAAGGCTTTGTATGCGTGCAATATTACACTTTAAAATAAATATCATCGTTCGTGTCGAGTACTTAGAGCATGTCTGTATTTTTTCTAGGAAGGTGTAATTCATAAGGAATGTACAACACATTGGATATTCTACCCTGTTATGGTATAATCTTGTTAAGGATGTTAAAAATACTAGGAAAACATAAACTAATTATCATAACAACAGTTTTTTCTCCCATGACTCAAGACCCGTGGGAGGAGGTGTTCGTCGCTATTTTGAATGGAAATATACGTAACCATGGTAACAAGTTAACGTCCCCAGAGATATATGACCAGTGTTAACTCCTGAGAGGGATGGCTAGGCTGCATCAGTGGAGTTTTCTATGGCCGCATTTAACACTCGGAATCCGGCATGCCTTAGGCCACGGCGTGTGTCGGTCACAGAAGACTACTTTCCTATTAGAAAATAAATTATTGACTGAAATCTCTGGATGTTTTTCGATTTGATTTAATGTCAAAAGAGAAACGACACTTGTCACTTGGTCGAACGGAAGTTGACATTGTCAACGCACTAAGTGTTTCAAAAATTTACGAATGTTTTTCTTATAGAAACGGCTCTAACTCATTGTTTTTTCTATACTACGGCTTGTAGCAATTACTAATCGTATTTTGAATACAGTAATAGATCTTCAGACCCTAGTGAACTTGTAAGGCTTGGATGGGTCTTCATCGTCTTGTATATTTTGAGTAGTAAAACAAATTCAAAGTCAAATCATTTATTTCAATTGGGCATATTAAAAAGACTTTTATATGTGAGACATGTTCATGGCGCATGGTGTTATAAAAAAACAATGCAGCAGATGTAAGAAAACAATGGAGGTGTATGTAAGTTGATACATGGTGCTCACATATGTATTGACAAATATTGCAACTATTGACTTTTCATTATATTAAAAAAAAGAAATAATTAACTTATAGTTAAACAGTGTGAAAAAAAATGGAAATATAAATGTATAAGGCTAGAATAGTCACCAGTTGATTTGTCTAGTTTGAATGTTCTATGGACCAGGACCAGAATGTTTCCAATCATTTTCATCTTGAATATAATCCTCTAATTTATAATATGCATTGTCTACAAAGTGTATTTTCAATAAATGTATTAAGTTTTTCATTTAGTTTAAATATATAACATAGTACCCCATAAAAGATGTTTGTACTTTGGCTAATTTGGTTAAATTTAAATAACTAAGCCCGGCAAAAAAAACATAAATTATTATTATAACATCGACTGAGATACGCACTGGGGTTCGATTCTCAGTGACATAACTGTTTTGAGTAGAAGGGGATCCTAAATAAGTTCGATAGTTAACAAACATTTGTTTTTTAAATAATTATAATAGCGAGTAAATATCTATTAAACTTTTAAATAACAAAAAAACAACATATGACAAAATATGACACAATGTATGGAAATTAATGAACTCCATAGATTATCTGACGTTTTTACTGTCCGTTGACTTAACTGACAAAATGTGCTTCATGTCACTTTCTATATATTATAATATATTACTGTTAATTTTTTCTATGTATGTATTGATTTGTGATGAACTAAATAGTTATTTGAGTCTGTCATTTAATAATAAATAAATAAAATTTAATGACTAAGAAATCAAAAACTTTAATATTTAAGAAGAATTTCGCGTTTTATAACGGTCACATAATTACAATATAAAAGTCAATTCGAATTTCAAACGTCGGGACGTCAATCGCGGATAATTTGATTGGACGAGCTCCCCTGGGATGCGAGAAACGGGGGAAATCGGGAAAATAAAACTTTTATTGCATCACACATGGCAACAAATATATATTGACCTACCAAACCCCTCGCGCCTAATACAATTATTAGAGATATCAAGGCATCGGCTGTGCGTGTGAAGATCAACTTATTGTTGTGTATTCCCGAATCGGTGTCAATTTTATGCTGAGCCCTAATACCCCCGCGTGTTGGCTGAAGTATACCGGATTAAGCGGAGATGTTAGTACAAGTAGAGGTCTTGTTACGCTGGTGGTTGTGATATGGGATGTGTGGGGTAACCAATCATGAGCCGATGTCGCGATTGATTTGCAAAGGGCGATTTGGCAATGTTCCTTTATACAGGGGTGTTCTTGGTTTGTGGGTGGGTTAGCGATTATATAACAAAAACCAGACTTGTATGTTTGTAAATTCAATTTGATAATGGATTAGAGTGAAGTGACACGATAACATTGCAACATTATTTTTGCTATGTGTTAGATAATCTGTGGATTATTTTGTTCTTTATTTAAAAACGGTTAGTAAGATAAGAAACACGTGACACGCGAAAATCACCTTTACATCACTTATAACATCTTGAGAAGTAATAGGAAAGGTGTACATTATGACTGCATAAATTTGAATATGGAATCAGGTTTGGCAGTAATCAATCGAGCTAAACCCTTGTCCACACGCAAAACACCTTTCCCACGTTCAAAAGAATTCAGTTTATGCTAATACGCATTTCGAATCTCAATGCGAAGTCGGAAGCTAAGATATTCAAATTTGGAACACATTGTGTTCCATTTACAAATTCACTATTTATTTTTTTATGCCAAATGTCAAATTGTTCACAGATCATATTTCTCACGCTGGATAACACTTAGTCATGGACGTTGGAAATAAAATTAATATTTGATTTATTTTAATGACTTTAGTAATAATATATTTTATTAATAAAATGCGTATTTATAGCTGTCACAATACATTTTAAACTCTATTATCTTATTATAAGAAAAAAATAACAATTTTTTTTTCTTAATTCCTAGTTTCAAATGTTAACTCACTGATATAAAATGAAATGATAAATCCTTGCAAAATAATAATAAAATGTTAACTTTACTTACTAAGTTTTAATAAAGCAGAGGAAAACATTTCTTCATGAAATTTGTTTTTAACTGTAATTATTATAAATTGCATACTTATAATCTAACCTAATATATAAAATATTTAATAGGAAAGACCATAGAGCCTCGAGCGTAATACTGAACGGCCTATAGATTTTATAATTTTAATTTAATATCTACATTAAAAAAAACTAAAAATAAACCAATGGCGCATTTTTAAGTCTGAGTCTCAAATTCCTGTATCTGTTGCATTTGGCAATCTATTAGTCAAGTAGGAAATCAAACTCCTGTGCCTGACACACGCCGTCGACTTTTTGGGTCTGAACCGAGCCGTTTCACTCACTATGTTTTTCTTCACCGTTTAAGCGAATGTTATATACGCACCGAATCTACAACCTTAGGGATGAGAGTCGCACCAGCCACTAAGCTACTACTCTAACTTATGTAATATATTACTTGAATAAAACTTGTACAAAACCTGAAATTAAATCAAATAGCTATTTGACTATATTATTTGACTTAAAAGTCTTAGTTTGTTCTAGAATGTCGATAATATAATGAATATATAAATCTCAAACATTTATTTTCAAAAAAACATTTTTTGACATCATAATGATATAATGATAACCTGAATATTTTAACGAGTATATGATACGATTCTTAAATATTACAATTAAATACATAAGTATGTAGAAATTATTAATATGTACGGGGACCAAACTTCGTGAATTTGTTTTATTTGTCCATTCTATGTATAGTTCCAAAATAAATATGTGAGATAAGCAGATGTTATAACGTATAAAATATTATATTTTTCTACTATGCAAATTAGACAAAAAACGTACGAAAATCTAAAAAAACAGCAGATGTTCTAATAAAAAGTATTTTTTTGTAATGACAATTATATTAAAACCCTTGCTGTTTTTTCCAAGTAGCATTTGATAATTAGGAAAAAATGTACGTATGCAAATGAGGGAATTCGGGCGCAAGATATTGTATTAATACCGTATGAGGGTTGTGGGTTTTTTGCCTGTAAGGGTTATCAAACCAGTTATGGTAATTCATTTCGATACTATGGAACAATGTTAGATATCTAACGACTATAAACTCTCAAATATAGCGTTTTCTGGACTCTGTCTTTCAAAGTTAACTTTTCTTTATTATATCAAAAACACTACATCCATTTTAGGTCTGGGCTTTTTGTATCTGTTTTATGATGATTTGCCAATCTAATAGGCTAATAGGTGATCAGCCTCCACTTCCTGACACAAGCCGTCGACGTGTTGGTTCTTAAACCGGTTTCCCCATATGCGAATGTTAATTGAAAATCCATGCACAGTCGGGGATCGAACCTACGATCTCAGGGATGAGAGTCGCACGCTGAAGCCACACTGTTCATTTGCTTCCATGCTTTTGTACATATATAATTTTTTTATGTAATAGGAGGCAAATGGGCAGGAGGTTCACGTGGTGTTAAGTGATACCGTCGCCCATGGACACTCACATAGCCAGAAAGCTCGTAAGTGCGTTGCCGGCCTTTCAAGAATTGATACGCTCTTTTCTTGAAGGGCCTTAAGACGAATTGGTTCGGAAATACTTCAGTGGGCAGCTGCTTCCACATAGTGGTGGTGCGTGGCAAAAACTGCCTTAGAAAACGCTCAGTATATATGCAGCCGTTACCTGCACATTGATACTGCGAAATATCGCAAGGAAGCCAGTCCATCATCATCATTGGTCTGCTCAGTAAAGGCAGTCAATTAAATATATTCAAAATAAGCGGCGGTTTTAGAATCATCTCCTGGACAGGCGTGCCCTCAACGAATTTATCAGAGTTTAGTTCCGATTATAGTTAAACGGTTGTGAACTGTGGATAATATTTTTTTTATATCTCCGCAGTTGTTAGAAACCGAATGTTCAAAACCGGCCAGGTTCGTATGTACAAAAAATTAAAACGATTTTAAAACAAATGGTAACTTTCACCAGTACAAATGTAAATACAGAACAAATCTAAGCGTACAACCAACCAGGCTCCAGAAGATAAACCACTCCATATATGGAAATTGTATTCGTTTTTACAACAAACTCCCAAGCGCAATTAGAGAATTATCACTGAATATATTCATAACTCTCGTTAAACGTAAATTAATCAATAAAGCCTTTTATAAATTTGACGATTATTTTAATGATTCTAATCCTTGGGATTGTTTTGCTCCAGTTCAAACAATTTGTATGACTCAAAAATTGGCAAATCAAAAAAAAATAGCGGAGAGTTCCTTCCAGTTCTTCTTGCCCTTGACTTGCGAACTGATAGAAAATGTAAACTTTGAATCAATTTAACATCTTTTCTGTTGACGTTCATAAGTGTACTTGGTTACCTATACGAATAAAGTTATTTTGAGTTAGAGGCAAACAACAATTATATGCGCGAGAGTTACTCCGATTAAAAGTGAATCAGCCATAACATGATGCGGGAATTCACTCGATTTCATATTAATCCAATAATTACACATAAGGAAATCTCACTGACTCATAAGTATTGTTTCGCTCTAATTCGCCACTTTTCTAATAAGAATTTACGATTGAATTTTTTGTATCCTATTAGTTTCTTTATTTACTTTTACTACCAGTATGTTACATTGTTTATTGGGAGAAACTTTATACGTTGTGATTTGTTAGGAATTACAGATAAAATGAGATTCCAATTATATCCGCAAGCAGGCGGTTGATTGGAGCAAGGTAAGTGGAAGCGTGGCCGTCCCGAGCAAACCTAACCTAACCAAACCAAACCATACAGTTGCGGTTGCAAAGAGAGCCAGATGACTTGGAGCGAGGTGAAATATGTATCTATACTCTAAGTCAAGTAAATAAAAACCCGAATAGATAATGAAAAACCTTTTCATTTTCTAATCAGCTTTTTCTACCGCAGCGTTAACACAATTATATTATAATTATATATTATTATATTAACGAAGAGTTAGTTTGCACAATCGAGAACACAGGTAATGGATAGCACATGCTGCCTTATCGCTTTTCAGTGATCTGTTCCAAGCAACCCTAGTTATAAGGATAATTAATTTAGGGAGGATTAATAATTTTTTCGCGATGTTTTCGTTTAGGTATTTTTTATTAATAAATCTTTAACCTCAGCTGCAATCTCAAACCAAGGAATTTGGAAGATTCCATTTGTTTCTATAATCTACTAAGGTGATCAGACTGCTTAACCTGACACAAATTAGTCACATATTAGAGACTTAGATATTTCGATTCCCTCAGAAAATTTTCCTTCCGTATGTCACTTGTGTATAGAAAAGCTTTGAATGAACGACGTTAGGGCTTAGAATCACACGTTTTTATCTATGCTAGGGCTCTTGGGTTGTATTAAAATATTATTTAGTCGATTAAAAGATACCTCGCTGTATACTGAGTCATCAAATCATTAAAACTTACGTTCTTTGTTCGTCACAAATAATACCGTTTCTTTGTTATTTAATAAATAATATTTTTTTATCTAATTGAGTCATCGTCATGACTAATCCGCCATATTTCTAAATAATATAAGTTTAGCTACAAGACAGCAAAATATTGTTTTGGTTTATTAAAGGTAACACAGTGATATAAATAACTTTTGAAATGCTTTTAAGGCATATTATGAACGTCCTGGATTGATATTAAAACTAATTTAACTTAGTAAAACAGTAAAATAAGCCTTAACGCAAACTAATAACACCCAATTATACTAAAATAATATGAAAATATTAGGTTATTTGAATTTTTGAAATCCTAGATACAAAGTGTGTCTTACGTTTAGGAATGGGACCTCAGATTTAATCAGCTACCACAATCTAACACGACAAGAGAGGTAAGAGAAATACCATGCATCACCATACATCGAGGCTATTAGGGATTCAAAAACGAGACATACCGTTCAGGCCGACTCCCGTAAGTCAAAAACAGATTTTGAAATTTGGGTTAAAGCTGTCTCGTTCTAAATGTCCACCAATTCACGTCTAACTAGCCATCCCAAGCCTTTAACAGAGTATGTTTTATCATATGGCGTGTCAGGGACGTTATATTATTAAATAGGGTAACATTTCGTACCCATCTCAAATTGCTGTAATGCCCGCATGCTTCAAAACTTCGTTGTTTAAAATTTGAAAGGCTTAGAACAAAGGGCTGATTGTTTTCGGCGCCCTGCAAAGAATAGTTCATTCTTTTATGTTAATTATTTCACGATTTTTACTATTCAAATAAAATGCGGGCTGCACGTGTGTGAACGACATTTTTAAAGATTCAATAATTAAATTAACTTTAATGGATTGATGCTTGGTTAACGCAGATGAACGAACTTTTGTTTGATTCAGTAAAACAATTGAATTAATTGGTCTGCCGAATTAATATTAGCGAAAGAATGACAGCTCGATTTTTAATTATGATTTGAAATATAGAACGTATTTCGTATGTGTATTATATTTATTCGTATCATAAATGTGAAGAGATTCGGACGGCATTATTAGCCTCCAAAAAGCTTGGTGTGCTCAGTAAGGCGAGACGGTACTTCACGGCGGCCCGGAATAACTGCAACTTGCAACTGTACAAAGCGCAAAATTCGGCCCAATATGTTGGCGTTCGCACCTCTGGGCGGCAGCTGCCCAGTACCAACTCCTTTTGCTTGACCTTGTTCAACGAAGAGCGATTCGAATCGTCGACAACCAGGCACTTTCCAAGCGACTTGATCCCTTGGCATTGCGTATAGATATAGCGCTCTCTGCATCTTCTACCGCCTTAACTATGGAGAGTTTTCATAGGAGTCGTTTCACATCTCAGCGTTTTTAAGGCAGTTTTGCCCCGCGCCGCTACTATGTGGAACCAGCTGCCCACTGAAGTATTTCCGAACCAATTCAACTCGGGTACATTCAAGAAAAGAGCGTACCAATTCTTAAATGGCCGATAACGCACTTGCGAGCCTTCTGGAATTGTAAGTGTCCATGGACGGTATCACTTAAATTCAAGTGAGCTTCCTGCCCGTTTGCCCACTGTTCTTTAAAAAAAAAGTATTTTACGATTCGAATGCTTAACAGCTGTTTATCAGGGGCATTTCACACTGAACAATGTATAAAATCAAGACGATTTTTAAAAAGTCTCAAAGACCATCTATCTAAGTTATATAACAAAATAGCTATTACTTTTTATTTAAGTTACACGTGGCAGTCTCATGGCTTATTAAATAAAGTAACATTGAAAGGTCAACGTACTTATGAATCTTTGAAATTGATATTACGCTTTCAATTAAGAAAACTAAATATTTATGTCACACTAAACATCCCGTGCGTTCATCACGGAGCAATAAACTTAATATAACAGCCGTCATAAAAGCACAAATCTATTTCTATTCTGGTTTTATAAAAAACTTTACAACGTTACGTAACCACTACAGTAGGTAGTATTGTACTACTTTAAACGACCCGTTCTATGATTTATGCTGCGAATACAAGTGATAATAGTCATTGAACCACATTTATAAATTGAAACTATTTACGAAGGATACTCACAATTCTTAAAAGGCCGACAGTGCGCTTGCGAGCATTCTCGCAGTGAGTGTTCAGAGGCTGTGGTATCACTTAATATCAGATGAGACCCTTTGCCTCCTGTAACTTAAAAGAAAGGACCTCTCAAAGAGTAAAGCCCTCCTCCAAACGGCTCCATCGCTCTCTAATTTGAGACCTTTCTGCCAATCTCTTTTACCGAATTTTTAAAGCATGCATCCCATAGTGCAAGGGGACAAACCTCGTCTCAAGCACTTGTACATCTTTATAATAAAAGCCTTTTGTTTCAGACACTATATATTTAAATACATTTATATTCCTTTTCAATAATGTCTATATATCTGTGTGCTCTTTGGCAAAGGTCTCCTCCAAATCCTCCTCTCTGCCATGTACCATCCACCACCTTTAAAAAAACTAAATGTGTTCAACTGCACTGTTTAACACTGATACTCTTTCGTCTCTTTCTGTATAATTGTAGTGATAGAGAAAGACGTATGAGTACTTCAATTAAAGCGGTGTCATTAGAGGTCTTAACAGAAGTTTCATTGGTCTCTCCTGTCTCCTTTCACTATTGCGTGTCTACGTTTAAGAATAATTGTATTTTAGTTTAAGAAATCGTTTCAGTTACAAAAAAAACTTCCAAATTTGGTATCTATATTTGTTGTGCAAATTAACAGAATGATTATACAGATAACATTACACTACTGTCAAGTTATTATCAAGATAGTTCTTTAAAAATATCATGACCCAGGCAAAAGGTGGGCGGTAAAATTTATAGCTACCATTTCTTGCAACACACATCCAAATACTTATTTTTATACAACAGCTCTAGATGAAATGGTCGGTCGTTAATGAAGATGCATGTTCCTCAAAGTGACACTTAATTTTAAAGTTAGTACATAAATAACGGTAAAACAAGCCGAGTGTTAAAGGTATTTTTATTGAGGCTTTTATTCAAAATAGTAAAATGTATAAAATACATTCGAAAGTCGTTTTATGGGAATACTTGAATTTACCGCAATCTAATTGTATTGATAAGAACAATTTATACGCACTTCGTGTTAGATACGGTATATTTATACAAATTTGTAACGAAATCATGTAATATTCTTTTCAGTTTAATTTGGGACATATTTACAAGTACTTAGGGAGTCCGATCAATAAATTAGATCTCGAACCGAAATGTACCGTATGTTGTCGCCACAGTAACAAACTGAGCATTATATGGCTGTGAGGTATGTGAGGTAGGAAGACACAAAAGACGCCTCGAAGCTTTTGAGATATGGTGTAAACGTCGCATGCGTCGTTGGATCCACAGAGTTGGATCCTTCAACGAATCGCGACGATACATTTATGCAGACTGTTAAAATACAGAAAGTCGTATATCTGGGACAAGTTTTGCGTCAAGGCGAGAGACGGGATCGACGGATATGCTCGCAATTCTATTTATTGGTATTAATAAACAATTTTTGAAGCGCACCATCTTCCTTCTCATCTAATCGGCCTAGCATGTCTTGCCTATATTCTTTCATCTCTCAACAAATAACATAAATAATTCTCAACAGGAATAATGCGGTGTTGGCCTAGCGTGGGACTCTCATTCTTGCGGTCGTGTAAGTTTGCGCCTAGCTGTATACCAACAAAGACATGTGTCTAATTTGAACACTCGCTGTACTAACAAAACATTGTGAGGAAAATTGGCTTTCCTTTTAGATCCAACGACAGCGTTTGTCAGACTATGCTCCTATCACCTTCATTTTCTGCAAAATAGGAAGTATCATCTTTAAATTTCATACTCAAATCAAAAATCTTACATTGTTCAGACTTAATACCCAAAGTGTTTCTTTGCGATCTCTTTCTTAATTTAATCCTAGATGATGATAATCTTACAAATTTTTAAGACACTTTTTAGAATATTATATATATATATGCTGATGTTCTTGATATATCAGCCTGTCGACTTCCATACAAAAGTCTATAAATTCCTATATGTCCCCAATGTGGAATGGGCTGGACACATTCCATTCTTCAGTTCAACGCACGCAATGAACGAACTCATAATTTAACAGTCATATTTTTTAAATTAAAAGGGGATAAAAATATACTAACTTAATCATAGAAACTTGAAGAAATTGTGTTATTTGCACCTGATGACTCAGTCAGATCTTTGCATCACACTCAGACAGACAGAGATCTAACCTAGAACTTAAATTAAACCTAATTTTTTTATGAAAAATGTGGTTGTATACCGATTACAGACATACAGCTTAAATTAAACATATGCACTTAACTCATTAACCAATATATCTTGACCCTCGAATGAATGATGTCTTACAACATTAAACAGCTATTTAGCAGTGGAGCGGTTAACTCAAAACATATGTCGGAGATACTCGTAAATGTTTTCAATTTATTTTAACTGCTGGTTACAAGCAATGACAATGTATTTAATTTAATTTAAAAGCTGCTGGCTGATATTTTGCACATAGATTTGTAATAGTGTCATTAAAAGCAGAGAACAATCATAAATAAGTCTTTAATAAAATATAAATAAATCAGCAGCGCTACCTTTTTAGGTCGGGGCCGCAGATTTCTGTATCTGTCTCATGATCATTTGCCAATCTAGTAGGCAGGTAGGTGATCAGCCTTTTCCGGCCGGTTTCCTCACGATGTTTTCCTTCACCGTTCGAGTGAACGTTATTTAACACAAAGAAAGAAAATCCATTGGCTCACAGCCGAGGATCGAAGCTACGAGCTCAAGAACGGGAGTACCTTTTGGGTAATCAGTGATTAAGTGGTCTGAAAGAAACCATATCTTAGGTTAGAAAGTACGTATTTGGTCTACAGAAGGCTGTTCACCGACTTGCCTATATGATTGACAAATAATCATAACAGAATATGATACAGAATTCAGAGGCCCAGACCTGTCGCTATATATATTTAAATATAAAGCACAAGATACAACCAGTAAGATTATAGACAATTGTGAATTCCGTATTGAGTATTGCTTGGCATATTTATAAGCCGGAATCCCGGGTAGGAGCTAGTGTAATTTTATTACTAACTCAAGAGCATCTATGCGTTGAATTTAACATAATTTGTCCATTAACATTCAAAACATAAGCACAGTGTGTGAAGTGACTACTGTTGAAGTGTATAAAAATAAATGACTCAATATTCATAGAAGACTATGTTACCCTTTTGGAGTTTACAAAATATGTCACACTCAGCTTTAACATAGATTTCTTACAACAGTGGGTAAACCGAATGGAATAGAAATGCAATGTAGTGGAAATAATTAATTGAAATGAACAGGAAGCAATTGGCAGTCTCGTTGTTTATCTCACATCTTAGATATGCGCTTCAATAAGCTTTAAACTCTCATTCATTTTTAAGTGACTTCAAAGTGAATGAGGAGGTATATGACTTACTTTACAGTAAATTGATAGTTTTTACTGATATAAGAACATCTAACAATAGTCCAGTAAATAGAACTACAAACAAAACCAAAAAAAAGAGAGAGGGAAACAAACAGAGAAGAGTATAAAATTTCATTTATTTCTTAAGTTTTTAAATTAAGAGCTGTGGCTTGCGACTCCACAACTGTGAGGTCAGACGAATCACTGTGTACTTCTTTCATCATTATCAATGACTATACAGCACCTCGTGGGTCTTGATTCCGTTCAAGTTCAAGTACTACGTAAGCACTGTAGGGGGTGGGGCGTCCTTGTTTTACTCATTTTATGATTACGTCAACAGTAATTATTTACTTTTTTGAAACTCACTAATTATTTCCGAACTGTACTGTCCAGGATTCCTACAAAAAGTTTATGTACTATTTTTGAGAGCTTTCCTTACTTTTTCTGACAAGAGGAGGGGGGGATAAATGGCTGTAAACCTGTTTACGTAATACTTGAACGGCCCCTTTGCCACTTTAAGTAGATTTTGCAATCGCAATTTATTTCTTGTTGCTACCTTCGAATACCTATTGTTTCAAGGTCCTTGAGACCTCCATCCCACCAACGCATCCTTGGTCTACCGGGTTTTCTCTTGTCACCAGGTTGTGAGTTCAGTCAGGATCTTGGGGCTGTTCTATAAAAAAAATGTTATAAAGTTCATCATTCAGCGAATACTACAAACACCGTCATCGTAAACAGACTTTTCTGTACTTACTTATAATGTTTTTATCAAGAAACAGGTAAAGAAAGAATTATCCTATTTTTGTTAATTTAAGAAATTAAGTACGCACAATCTCCCTTAGAATTGTAAAGTCCCTTCATTTGGTGTCAATGCGTGCCTGCTCAATTGCATTACGATCGTGACATGTCTGTAATATTACGTCGTGAGTGACCGTTTCGGTGATACAAGCTTACATACAGACGTAAAATACTAGATACGACTTATGCGTTCGCGAATCTCATAAAGTTAATAAAAAGCTTGTTACGGTATGTTTGGTGACACTGTACGATATTCATTATTAATTAAGTTTTAGAAGATGCAATATTTTTATTAAATTTTAAATTTTGTTATATAAGTATTGCTATTATTAGTCTTAGAATTTAACTGGGAATAATATTACTTTAACGTTGCCATATATTGCCTTCTGCGTATGACTCTCATTCCTGAGGTTCCAGTTTCGATCCCCGGCTTTGCACCAATGGACTTTCTTTCTATGTGCGCATTTAACATTCGAACGATTAAGGAAAACATCATGAGAAAATCCGCTTGCGTTAGACAATCATTTACAAATGTCAACGTTCCGAGTGCCTTTCAGCAATCGTTGGCAGCGATTGCCACTACCACTTACCTATCATATCTATCATCAATGAGGCACGAACTCTTGTGCACCAATGGAATTTCTATGTGCGCATTTAATACTCCCTCATACGGTAACGGAAAGCATCATGAGACAAGCGGTATGTGCCTAAGACCCCAAAAGTGGCAGAAGGCTGATCTCCTATTTTTCTAAAATAACATATTCCTTAAACAGATACATAAATCTGAGGCCCAAACCTAATAAGATTGTAAGTTGAACATTGTACTTAAAATGCGGTCATATTATTTATTTATTTATAAAAGCTTGCCAATGCTCGGCACACTGATACTTTATTACACATTATTATACAATATTTATTTTTAATGTGACATCCACTTACAGACAACTGTAACATACAGGAGATAATAAAAAGAAATTAAACAAAAGAAGATTATAAAAAACACGAAATCGATTTTCGTTTCTTCTTTTTAAAGTGTGACGCAAGTAACTATGAAGCCCAGCTTGTTTATCAAAATCCTCAATCAAGACATCGGTGTGTGTTTGGCCAAAACGCCTTCTCTGTAAAGCTTTGGCTAAAACTGATATTATCGTCATCCCTCCCAGGCCCTTAGAAATAACACGAGGTATATAAAAACGGTTAACATAGTAACAAACACGACCAGTAAAGTTAATAAATTTTATAAGGCAGAAGGAGTTTTACATCCACATCTCTATATCCATGTCGAGCGTTGATGTAATCTGTTATTTTGATGTATTGACGAAGAATGATACACGATTGAGCGCCGTTCTGTCTTTTGCACGACAGCCATAATTTGCTTGCCTCTTGGCGATTTAAATGAGAACCAGCTATGTCTGCACATATTTTTTATTTATTTTACAAAATAATATAATCTAAACCAAGGTATTAACACCACTGTGGTTTATTTATTCCACATCATTATTTTATCTTAACAGTTACTAGTAATTCGATAGAATGACCATATTATACCCACACCGATTATCCTACATAAAAAAACATAAATAAATATATTTATATGCCTAAATCTTATAACTAACAATATAGCAAGCAACTCATGTGAACTCAGCCAGTGTACAAAAGGTCTACGTCAGTAAAATTTTTATTTATGTATTTATTAACACTTCGATATACTACAATATAAAAAAATGAACATAATCAAATCAAAAGCTCCCTCCTCCTGGCCACTGGCGGCCTCGGTTTCGAGCGATCTCTTCCAGGCAACCACTGTGAGTAAAGAAAAAAAAATGTATTAAATTACATAAGATAGGCAAGTAGTGCAAAAATACATGTTATTAAGACAAAACTAAACAGGAACAAAAGAAGAAACAAACTAAACTAAAAAGATGATACATTAAAAATTGTTTCTACTCAGTATTAGATTCATATTTGTTTTTTACGACTGAGGCGCAAACTAGCTGCTGTGGTCTCTGGCAGAATGACCAGCGCTGTGGAACAACTGTGCTCCTCAGCATATTGCTGAGGCAGGGCCAATTACAACCACAGCACACACGCATTACACAATTAAACCTTTTCTTTAAAAAAATTGTTATCTCTCTATTATTATTATTTTTTATTTATTTTTCTTTTTATTTTTGATTATTGTTATTTTACGTGTTTCTGTGTGTGTGTTTTGTTGGAAATAAATGTTATGTTATAAATAGAAAGTAGAAGACACATAAATCACGATAAGTCTCACGTGAGTTAGTAGTTAGTAGGAAAGTTAGGGATACAGATTTTGTTTATTATTTGAGAGTGGCGCTTCGCTAACCAAGTTGGAATGTCACGCGGTATATCCCAAAGTTTAGACGGAAGCCTCAGGTATCTACTTGGTACCCGTAGACCCAATGTAACAATAGCAGCTCTTGTCAGGAGCGCAACATATACAAATAATTCTTTGTTCTAATGTTGCTTTACGGTGAGCTCTCTAATAACTGATGGGGTAGTTAATTTATTAGCCGTGTCTGTAAATACTTAAACTCTCACCATTGTATAAAGAAAGAGTATACTTCTCTCTCAAAGTCTCGCAACGCATCCGCTAAAATGAGTATACATGGGCTGCGATGACTTCACTTCTTTGGTGTCCCGTAGGGTTCCTCGTTTGGCTCATCCCTAAAGAAGAACGTTTATTCTCAAAGTACAGAGCCGACTCAAGTCTGTACGTCTGAACTCTTTTTTAATGTATTGGCCTTTAAGATATAATGTTGGCCTCAACCATGACAGCCTGATTGAGTGGCGATGAAGATATCAAGTGTGGAGAATAAATTAATTCTCTATTTGATTACTCTTGTATAGATGGATGTCAGACACGACCGTATTGGTACAAGTAGTATTAGCTTTTTTGATGCGGACTGAGGAGCTGGTTCCACATAGTCGTGGTTAGCGAGAACATTGACCTAAAAAACGCCCTCTCCGATAGAAGATGCAGAGAGACTCCACGTCTATACTTCTCGACATTATGTGACCGACCGACCACTTAGAGGCTACAATTGTACATCTACTTCTAGATTTTTTTTTTTTACGATTTTTGTAGGCCCCACACGGAAATAGTACTTATCAGCATTCAAGGCCGTGTGCCTTATTCGCCTTCTTCTATGGGTCCTATGGGTTCTTACTTGAAATAGACAAAACATTTTCTTTATGGAAGGTTAAAATAATTATTTGTGATTTATTAATGAAATTTAAATAAAACAACACAACGACTCTCAGAAACGAAATTAAACGTCCGATTATCTAACATTATTTTAAGCATTCAGTTAAAGCTAAGTCATAAATCAATTGCCTAGCTCAGTTAAGTTAATGATAACTGTGTGTATGGCAATTAGTAGTATTAATTTAGTTAAATGTTTGCGTATTAGATTAAATCTGCGAAAAAATAAAATACAAGAACAGATGGTAATCCCTTTAATAGAGATTGTAAGAACACTTTCTTATGTTATATCCTTATTAGTAAATTAGGTTAGAATTAACTTACTGATTAGTTTAGGCTAGACTGGTTCATGATCTGACAGTGAAAAGAGAATAAATAAAAATACATAATTACATTTTTATATAGCAATTAACACTTATTTGGTTGGTAACAGATGATATTATGGTGTACAACTCGAAGATATGGGGTTCGATTACCGGCAAAATAATTGTATGCTCACAAACTTGCTCCAAAACGGCAAAACAAATGCGTTGCAACGTCTACCACACACATGTAATGTTTATCAAAATGGACAAAAGATGTTTCCGCCCGGGATCGAAACGGGGACCTTGTGCGTGTGAAGCACACGTGATAACCGCTACACTACGGAAACTTGAAAGCTCTGACCAAAAGAAAGCCTACGTTGAAATAAAAGTAAATTGACGTTTACTCATATCAAACATAATGCTAAATCTCTAGCACATATCTTTTCTAAAATGAATATAAATTTTGGTACAAAATAAAATAAAAATACCAGCAAAACAGTGGATTAGGTATGACATCGGCACTTAACAGTGCCTACTTTAAAATTGATCAGCCCACTTCCGAATATATCCAGCTCCGTATAAGTACTCTGTAGTACATAATAAATATGATTCATGAAAAATAAATATCATCAAAAACTAACTTGTAAAATAAGTCTCGCAAGTCTTCCTCTTTACCTTGAGGAGTGGTCATAGAAATACCAAGTTGATCAACTTATTAAGTCCCTAATGACAGAAGGTACTGTCTTAACTTATTACGTTAGCTAACCTAACATCTTATAGTGACCATATCTTTAATATACAAATCTTTTGAGTTTAATATATTGGCAATAGTAAGAGCAAAATATATGCTAATAGCTTCTGTTTCTGCTAGAAGTTCCTTAGAGGTTGATCGGTCAATCAGTGGGTGACAAAATTAAGAAGTATGACTAGTTATAATTCCTAAACTACTGGTCCAAATTGAATGAAATTTGAAATCTACTATGTTTATACAATACTAGCTAGGTAACTGAATTTTCAGGCTTCTCATTTAATTAACAATGCAGTTATTGGGGGAAAATGAACAACTTCGAGATAAGGATGGTAGGAACGGACGCTTTTTTGCTCGATTTGAAGAAATATTAGGAATGTGAAAAAAAATTATCTTGAACAAACCCCTGTACAATGTTACTTAAATAGCCGTAGTCTGTAACTCCGAATAGCGATAATGAACGTAATAGAAGAGTTCAATACCGTCTTTTTGTTTTTATGATACTTGGAAACGGAAAATGCCAATATGTCAAGTTATTGTTAAGTATAGATGGCGCTGTTTGAATTGAGTTTTAGTACCTACCACTCGAAGTACGTAGTACGGAAGTAACCTACGTATAAGCTACCCAAAAAACTCACTTTCTTTGTCCAACGCTTTTCTCCTTCAGAGTCCCAAATTTCTTAAAAACTAAATTTTCACTAGCAATTCAACAATTTACACATTTACTAACAATCTTAAACAACATCTTCGGAACTTGTGAGATGGTGAAACGGAATTTCTTAGTACTTTTCGTTTACTTTTTAACTAAATATTAGTTTTTTATAACTAATATTTAGTTAAAATGTAACTTTATTATATGTATAATAAAGTTTTTCTTTAGGATTTTTAACATAAGGAAGTGTCCAAATGTCTACTTACAGTCTATATTAAACGGAAGACTCTCTTGTTGTGTTCTATTATTAAATTAATATTTTTAAATAATTGTATACTAGCAATGCCCCGCTTTCACTCGCATAGTCACCGATCTCGTGGTAGAGGAAAGTATACTAAGCCGGACTATAGATATATTTTTGTTATCAAAAGTTTTATTTTCTTTGTTTTTTAATTACATTACAATTAATATACATAGTATTGTCTTTTGTTAACATAGCTTTTACACATTAACAAAACACTTTTTTAATAATTATAAGTTTATAATAATAATCCGTTTAAAAAGTGTTTTCTTAATAATATACATATTTTACTTTACAGCGAATATACATATATCTAATACATCTTAAATTCCTAACAAAATTTACGTCGATTGTCCGACATTAGTGAATTTTAAAATGCTCTACAGGTATTGAAAAACTCTCTAATGGTGACAGAAATTTTGAAATCGATCATTACCTGTTGTGTGTAAACATTACAAACATACATACAAATTGTTTCCTCTTTAAAATATTACTATAGCTTACAATATTAAACAGCAGTCAAGAAACAAAATAATTATTGGGTATAAAAACAGTATTTTTTAACTGTTACCTATTACTAATTAATTAATTTTATACCAAAACTTTTGTTGCTTTTCAATAGTAATATGTTAATTCGTTAAATTTTCAATCCCATCTATCATTGCGCGGCACATTCAGCACATAAACGTAGCTCTACTAGATATGACATTTAATATAAGCAATTTTTTTCTGGCCATTCAAAATCAAGCTATTCTTAAGAAGACGGATTTAAATGATGTAGTCACTAGGACCTAATATAGCGCGCATGACCAGGACCCGATGGACCCAAAGTTTCCTTGAATGGAGACCTCAGCAGAACAAACGAACGTCTGGCCTTCCACCGACCGACTGAAGCATGCAGGAAAAAAATGTAAGTCTAAATGAATCTACAATAATAGCTTATTATGATTTCAGATCTTGAATCCATATTTTGTTAAATGGGTAATGTAATTCTGTTGTAATTATAGTTTGTATCCTATGTATGGATACGACAGATTTATCACTCGAGTTATGAGAATGAAAGTAACAGTGATAACCTAGAAGAAATAATATTGTGTAATATTTTAATAGATATCTTAGTGTGTGAAAAGTGCTTAAACATTCTAACCAATGATATTTACCCAAGTAGTATACTATAAAATGTATAAGCAAATGAAAAAAAAGTAAATGTAGTAGCCAAGCCTGTATACTTTGCTCACTCAGGCTTTCTTATTTTTATAAGCATGGCGATTTCCTAAATCATGGGAGTTACGCCCCGAGAGTAAAGCCAGACGCAGGCTCGTTACATAGCAATGAACATTTACTTATTTCGCTTATATTATGTTGTTGGACGTGGTAAATAAAGAGCATTAAAAATCTCTATTAGTCTCTCCGATGACCGAGGAACCTAAATAATATATACATTTTATTTTCCAACCGAGATTTAAAATATTTTTTTCCACACAAATTATACACTACATATTTAAAAAAATGGGCGGATGACATCACCGCTGTTGACGGGGTCACCTGGTCGCGTCTGGCCCACGACATACACTAGTAGAACCGGATGGAGATAGCCTGTCCAACGGTAGACAAACCAAAACCTGTGGATAAACCAAAAGTACATGATGATTCAGTAATGTTAAAGTGTATTTTACATAATGTTAAAGTAATTTTTTTAAATTCACTTGTGTTCGTTTTTGCAAAAAGATGCATTAGCTGGGGTTAGGAGTTAGGGTGTGCTGGGAACTAACTATGAAATTTCCAGTTAGTTCTAAAAACATAGAAATTTCATTAAACTTGAAGATATGGAATTTTAGATTTTGGACCTATAACACCCGGTAGAAAAACACAAAACTGATGAGCTTCTAGATGTCACTACATCATTGTAAAATAGGGTAGAGGCAGCGACCCGCGATAGAGTCATTTCCTGATTTTGATGTCGCAATGCTGTTAATATTGGGTATAAGGCTGGTTTTCAGATAAAAAATTAAATACAAGTTATATATTAGAATAACTAAGTATTTGTTCACTCGGGAATATTACCTACTTGGGACCTCATAATTTTCCAATACCAAACACTAAGCCAATGTTGTGTAGAAAAAATAATTATAATTTTAAAAAATCCATATTAAGTTGTTCATAGTAAGTTCTAACTAAAAAAAGATAAAATGGCTAAACTCATGAAAAATAAAATATGGTGTTTTCTGGTGGTTTACGGTATACTATTGTACGGTATACGTTAGCAACAGCGGCTGGTCTGGTTTGATGCCTAATTTCAGTTAATTCCATCCTTAACGTACCTGATTATATACTTAACTTTATAACATTTTATAGTTAAAAATGACTAAACCTCTTTTTAAATATCCTTTCGAAATAAAAATATATTTTTACTAATATGTTTTGGATATTTTTAAACTTAATTTTAAAATTAATTAAGTTTAACGTTATATTCTGAATATTCCTTTATTAAAATAACGAAAGTTTGTTACGTTCATACAAATAAAGCGCGATTAATAGTCAAATACTTTATAAAAATCACTGTATTACGATTAAAAATTGGTTCCATTTTTAAATTTCCATTTAATTTTACTACCGACCAAATCAAATAAATCTCTAGATAACTATCATAGTTTTTCGAGCGGATCACCAAATTTCTCTGTTTCTTTATGTGTAATTCATGAGGCATTACATTATTATGGTAGTTACGTAAATTTGGTAATAGTATCATTCCCTTTATGGCCCTTTTTGTTCGATAAAATCTATAGGCCATTGTTAATAGATTGAATTATAAAATTATAGTTCTCTCAGGGCTATCAGTAGACAATATTGAGGTTCATGTATGTGTTATCGAAAGTCAAGAGTTCGATCCCCCAAGCAATTGATTTTTGATCCCCTCCAAGTGTTTGCAGCTTACTCTTACTTGTTACTTTTTTTATATGTTGACTATATTAATATATATATATACAGAAGAACAGGATTGTCTTAGACCAAAAACTGGACGCTGATAGGCACATTAATCTAACTTCAAATCTTTAAAAGAAAAGAAATGAATGAGCATAAGGAGATCAAATCAAGAAACTAACATTAATTTGTAACTTCCTATTAATTGTCACAGACTTACCGAAGAAAGGGAGAGGAAGTTGTGCCACTAAAATGACCTTCAGACATGATGAGTTCAACTAAAGAAGAATAATAAATTGTCACATATACCTGGCAATGTCCAGAAGAATGGTTTCAGTTAGATGTTGTATCTTATTTGAATTATGCTTAAGTATTATTTTCTATGTGTGCAATATGAAGTAAGACATTGTAAGGAAACTGGAATGACTTAGATCCAAAAAGGCGTCGATGGCGTGTTTTAAAATAAGGCTGCTCATCTAGCTGCCTATTAGAAACTACAAATGACGACGAAATAAAAAAACTGAAATTAGTGTTCAGTTAGGAAATAATTGACAACCCTACATTCGTAAACATAAAATCGCTATGCGTGTGATTCTTACAATACCTTGTTACGGATTGGGCAATTTGATAGTTAAGGATCGCTAAAGGGTTACCCACAATAGATAAACCTAATTAAATTTCGTTTACAACTTGTTTGCAGCGATGCACTCGACTGTGTTGTTTCTAACAAGACTATTTAATTGTAATATTTTAACAATATTTTATCAATGCGTGATTCGATTTATTTGATAATGGTCAATCACTATATATATATAGTTCCTGTGTCATCGAAGTGAGTAATAAAGGATTTTACTTTTACTCTATATTTACCACGTCCAGCAATATATTATAAGCGAAAAATGTGTACATTAGTACATGGTGTACACACGTAAGAAGTGAAACTTCTTTATGACCTTAATTTTCGATAAATGATCTATATATACAAATAATACAATTATTTCATTTTACCTTATTACTACTAAGATTATTACATTATTACAGAATTATTACTATCATTGTTATAGTTATTATATATTTTTGTTATTAAAGGCTTCGAATCAACCGTGATAGGGACAAGAAAAGATGGCGCGCAACGTAAAAATGTGACGGAATTTTTTTTCCAACGCCGATAAAGAAGTTCCACTTGAATAATGAAAAGTTAATTGCTATGCAACTAATGAATAAAATGTAACAGTTAAAGAGAGTGCCTGCTGCTGTACTCGGGGTGCAAATCCGACGACTTAGTAAATCGCCACGCTTATAAAACTTGTGTAGTGCCAATTCAGCTTACTACAAGTTCTCCTAACAATGTATTGGTAACATTTCAATGTCTTATAAGCGAAGATTGCAGGGTTGGCTTGTTGACTCTATACGCTAAGATTATGCATTAAATTCAGGTTATAACCATTAAAATGGGAATCCATGAGCTGCCCGTAGACTCCTGTGCCCCCTAAGCGAAGATTTCAGCGTTTGCTTTTTGACTCTATACCCTAAGATTATGTATTATATTCCGGTTATTATAGACCGGCCACGCAACCATTACAATGGGAATCCATGGGCTGCCTGTAGACTCGTTTGCCCCTAATCTAAAAAAAACACGATGGATATTTGCAAACAGAGACCCATTACAGGTTTTAGCGTTAAAAGTACTATAAGCAGAAGTGTTTTGATAATTTATTTTATTTTTGCGGTTATCTTTATTTAAAGTAATCCGATTTAGTTTGATTTTGACTAGTGTATGAAGATTAATAAAACTAAAACAAAAATATACAATTTTAATTAATTATGATAGTAACGGAAGAAGTAAGGTAATAGCCGTGTCGAAACCATAGTCAAGATAATCATTTTGTTAATAAGCACACAAGACAATAGGTTTTGTTTAAAGTGTAGGGAGGCCACGCGATGGAACAACTGGAGATGATAAAAAACTAATTATTGATAACTAAAACTATTTAATATTCGCTCGAACGGTGAAGGAAGACATCGTGAGGAAAACAGCTTGCCTTAGATTCAAAAAGTCGACGGCGTGCGTCAGGCACAGGAGGCTGATCACCTACTTGCCTATTCAATTTACAAATGATCGTGAAACAGATACCGAAATCTGTGGCCCAGACTTAAAAAGGTTGTAGCGCCACTGATTTATTTTAAAACTATTTAGCTGACTACAATATATATTTTTTACTATTTCTGGTTTTCTACGTGTATGTCCAAAATAACTCAGGTTTTGTTAGTCAACAATAAGTTTAACTGTGGCACATTTTGTTTTTGTCCCTGGCATCCGACTCCAACACCGTATTTCCAAAGCGTGTATTTTCCTCCTTTTAACTGTTCGTATTGTCCAGGGTTCATAGAGAGATCATTCCTGGTGCAATGCTAGGTAATTATTCTTAAGTTCTCGTTAGTCAAAAACTTCTATTAATGAATACTATACTTACTGGCTATAAATCGATATTCGATAATGATTTTATGGTCACCCTCGAAACGCAGGAGCTTTTGAATGACACTGCGTGCTGGACCGCCCACGGCACATCCGGCATTTTGTTAACGGATTGCAAGTTGCGACCCGGGACTCGAACCTATTAAGGCATAATTAAAAGGATAATGGTATTTAGAAACATGGGCTTTGATATTTAAATAAAGTATTATCTGTATTGAACGTATTCGATACTGTATAATATGTTTCTTTGATAACATTTTGTATTTGTTTGAAATAGATAGTAAACCGAACCGATTTTAAAATCATTTTTCACAATTTTGCTACAATGGGAGGATTGTAGCAATATAATAAGATAATTGACGTGAGGCGGATAAAATCACTTTTAACAGCTAATGAAAGAAAGTTTTCGGATTGAAGACAAGTAGCTATAAAAAGTTTCGTACTCGTTGTATGATAGTAATAATGTCATTTTTAAGGAGTCGTTCATCTAACAATTTTATTGTCCTTTTTAACCCCTCTCAATTGACTATTATCAGCGTATGTGCACTTGAACCCTACGGCCCACAAGTCCTTTCTCCAAGGGAACCAAAAACAAAATTGAAGGAAAGACTTGTATTTGCCTTTACTACTTTCCGAATGCCTTCGGTCTCGCCAGATTTTGCGCTTGTGCGAGGTGAGGTACTAATGTTTCCACACAAATAGCATCCCATACTAAAGCCCGTCCCATCCTTCAAGGATCGCCATCGTCCTAGACAATAATAAAGTACAAGGCATTAATATTTCTGAAAAAAATCGATTAGAGCGTTTATTTCTCATCAAAGATCCATTCATCCTTCATTTATCCATCGAACCTTTCATCCCTTCCCTTACACGATGACAATTTCCATTATATTTTTTTCTATGTGCAAAGGTTGGTGGTCCAAAACTCGACTAGGGCCACAAATATTGACCGTCCGTCACATCCGTCAAACTATGTTTGGATAACTATTTTTAGAAATGATAATTAAAAAAGAAAATAACTTAATTCAACTCCAAAGAGGTTCTATTTCAATGAAACTAATAATTATAAAAATTATATAGGTACGTTATTTCCAAACTCAAGGATTTCTTTTCCATTGCTCGCTTGAATTGTGCATTGGCTTTTTAAAAATATTAAAATTTATATATACACGATAACAATAACAACTATAGAACCCACTTCAAAGGTACTGGAAGGGAGGTTTGAACCCTCCCATGGTTATGTTATAAAAAATACAGGTAATTTTTAGTTCATTATGATAATATAACTGCTAAAGAATCATCGTTATACCGCTGCATTATAAGGTAAAACCTATGGCTCGTAGCAATCGATATTTCGTATCTTTTTGTCAAGTTGCGTTTAGGCTTTGATGAATAGAGAGAGAATTTATTTAACGCAGACTGGTTTCTTTTTGTAAATATTAGGGTACTATTATTGTTAATATTTTACGAAGAAATATCTCTATCATATCAATTTATAACGCTTTCATCTTGTAAAATTGGTGGTATTAAGATTTTGTAGTCAATTTATTCTGAACTGATTTAGAGTCTAAACAAACTTACCCTGAAGGTAAATCACGATGTTTTCACAAACTCACACTTTTCTACACGAATTATGATTTAGGAACTTGAAAACTATTAATATATTAGATTTAATAAAAAATAACACTAAATCGTCACACAACGATGATTCAAAAATTCTGATTCAAAATAAAATTCCAGTTCGACATTTCAATATTGTATTACCGTGGAATCATGGTAAAGTATGTAATCAAGGAGCTATAGAGTGGAGAGGTACTTCTTATGGGAGGGTACATCGCTTCGTTACGTAACGCGTTACGGTGCCAGTCTGTCTAAATTCCTTTTCTCTCACGCGTACGGGAGCTGCAGGCAGGCTCCTCCTCTCTCACTCTAGCCCCTAGCGCTAGCCGTATGTCGGACACACGCTATCCCCTCTCTCTACTCACTGTTTAGTGTAATAAACATATAAACTTCAAATTATCATATATTTTTTAAGTTATTACAAAAGAAAGCGTTTATAAAAAAAATATGATGAATGAAGCAAAATATCATCCTCGGAGTATAACAGAATTAAATAGATAATCTTAGATTAGCTTAAGTTAGCACTTGTGTCGGGCGTCCCGAAACGCACACATTTTTTCTACTTTAATATAGTTTTGTAAATTTTAAATACAATTTAATCACATTAATTATTGTTATGTTGCAACTAGTCAAGACCTTCACGGACCATTTGATTCATACATTGATCGTCGATCGTTGTGAGCAATTTATGACTGCACATCACAACGATATCGTTGCCTTGTCTGTGGTTAAAAAGTACGCCATCTTTGTTTAGATTTCAAAACAATTCAGAATAAATGACTGTAAACTTTATGTACCGCTATGACTGTGAATACAGTTATTTTTTAAGATTTTTCAAATGGCCCAGGTTCCACAATCACCTGTAAACAACCTTTGGTACCGAAACACAGAGATAAAATCAAACGATACTAAAACCACTTGGAACAAGATTCACAATCACAACGTTTACGACATCTGACCTGTGACATGACTAAAATTGGAAATCTATTGAATTTACGCTAGTAACATCAATATAATATGTACTTTACTTTGTTACATACAAAAGGTAGGTAGGGTATATTTTAGTTTGATATGTGTTGAATGTTTTTGTAACCAAACTCCGAAACGGCTTGACCAAACTTTGTCTATATTCAATACGTTTGAGAATACATCGTAATTTTTTGTATTAGAAGTTACAGAATACGTGCACTGTTCAAAAGTATCAAGCTCAAAGAAGTCAATAGCTTAGCTAGTCCTTCTAAAGTTCCACATATATTCTTGTTTATATGTAACCGATAATTATGAAACTTCGTGAACACAAAGTGTTAGCGTGGCGTGGATTGCGCACGTCATATATGCAACGAGGCATACAAATTTATAGAGCTGGTAATAGATTATTTTTTTTCAATATTTATAGTCTATTGTAGTCGGCTTAAGGGACTACTATTTCGGACCAACCCACGCGAGATGAATTCAAAATCTTAAAAGTTCTTTGACCCGTATCGAAACTTTTCAATAATAAACTCTAATTCAAAGGCACAAAGTTTAATTTAAATTGTATAAACATTTATGGTTTATACTCACGGACCATTGTCATGTTGAATCAATTATAGTGTATGCAAAATTTGACAGGACCATAATGCCTAAGTGAAATCATAAATAATATGGTAAAACGGAAGCCATATTAAAAAAAAAATGCTAAAACATTCAATAGCAATCACAAAAAGTATTAGCCTAGTGGCTTTAACGTGCAACTGAGGTCGTAGGTTCGATCCCTGGCTGTGCATCAATGGACTTTTTAGGTGCGCATTAAACATTCGCTCGAACGATGAGAAAGCCGGTTTGCCTTAGCCTCAAAATCGTCGACGGCGTGTGTCAGACTGATCACCTGATTATCGACTAAAAAGTTAGCACTAATTTGTTTTACTTTTATTCGTTTTAAATCATTTAATAAACACTTCTTTCACATAACGTATAAATTCTCAAAACATCTGGCAAACTAAAAGTCATTGCTCCATAATGTGGCAATTGATTTTTTATACTGCCTATCGAATGGAAACTATCAAAGCATCCATCACAGGCTCATCACAGGACTTAGATAAGTGAGCCGCGCAACGCAATCGCTCATGTCCATCCAATCGTCGGCCATTTGTGCGCAATTTGTTGCCAAGTGACGCGCAACAAGTATTTATCGTTTAGGGTTACCATACGGGACAGTTTAGATTTCTGTAGAGAAATGGATGGAAGAAGCTAAGAACAGAGCAAAACAGAAAGTGTAGAAGGCTTTTTACCAAATTTTTTTAACAGCATGTAATTAGAGTTTCCTGGAAGTGGATAATAATGAGTTATTTTTCCAGATAGATTTGGATATAAGTAAGACAGGAGGCTTTATCATTTATTTATTAGTGCAGCGTAAGTAGAACTGGGTGTGACAGATACAGAATAAAACGCTAACCTTGAATTTGTTTATTAATTATGCCAAGAGATGGCGCCTCTCGTAAGATTGCGGAGGTAATTGATGTTATATAAAAGTCATTTAACCTATAATTAATTACGCATACTCGAAGAAAAAGGCCAGTAGGAGGCTCCGACATGTCCTAACGGATCCGGATGATCCAATCACCATAGCTAGCGACAAATTAAAAGTGCGACAAATAATAGTCAAAATCAGATTAGAGTAAAAAACCGTCTTCACCGGGGAAGGCGTGAGGCTTTACTTCGAACTTCGTTTGCACGAGAGAGCTTCCGTCCAGTTCTGCAGGCGATGGACCACCCCGCAACAGGTCCTTGCCCTAGTCGCAGGAAAACGCCTGAGCTGAACTGTAAAGGCCGTTAAGGTCCACAGCGATTTTCCATTTTAAAAATCGGTTTCTTAATTGGCTTAGTAATATGTACATAGAACTGGTAGTATAACTAATCCAATATAATGGATTTCGTCAAATAACAGCAAAAACCACATAAGTACGAAAAAGTCAGTCACCCTACTCGCACGCGCAGTTTCCTTGTTAGGCATCGCACTAAAGGAAGCTGTCTTATGTTAATGTGATGTGCATTCTTATATAGGCCGCTCAATCTTGTGATAATATTTCACTTTGACACTAATGTATGGAAATGGTAAACTTAGATATGGTATTTAAATGCTCAAGCGCTTACGATACGGCACTGTACTGATTAGGAAAGCGAGTAGAAGAACTACACAGTACTGTTATATACTTTACGCCCTTATAAATAAAAATACTCCGTTATAACCCGTCTCTTTTTATCTCAGCGTAAACACAATTTGATAGAACAGAACAGAGTTGGCCTAGTGGCTTTAGCGTGCGACTCTCGACCCTGAGCTCGTACGAGATCCTTGGCTGTGCTTTCTTTCTATGTGCGCATTTAACATTCGCTCGAACGGTGAAGGAAAACATGATGAAGAAACCGGCTTGCCTTAGACCCAAAGAGTCAACGGCGTGCGCCAGTCATAGAAGGATGATCTCCTGCTTGCCTATTAGATTAATAAATGATTATGTGACAGATACAGAAACCTGAGGCCCAGACCTAAAAAGGTTGTAGCGCCATTGATTGATTGATTTATTTTAATTGTGTTTAAAATAAATCAATGGCAATTGATAGAAAGAGAGGAAAGGATATGTTAAAACTGTGCAAGCAAACTGAAATATGGTTTTGACTTCTAAGATTACTATAACTACTACGACTAGAAGTTGACTAAAGCGAGGGTGACAAAACAGTTCCTAAGTGGATGTAGTATAAATTAATGTTCTTTAGTGGAAAATTCACAATTTTTAACTGTTGTGAACATATTGATATAACTAACCCGTAGAAAGCAAATAGAAGAAGCAGAGAGCGTACTCCTTTTTTAGATGACCTAATTTTTATGATTTAAAAAAGCAAATTTGGCAGACAGTTCAAGAGAAGCAAAGATGAAGTGAAACTGATTGAAGGCAAGGTTTGGTCAAGAGTGGGGCGTAGGCGCAGAATGGAAGGGCTTTTTTATAATTTATCGTGTGTAAGAGGAACTTGTCCGAAATAAAGGATATTATTTTTTATTTATTTCATACGAAGCGTATAAAATAAATCCTAAATACGTATATGTCACCAACATCCGAAAACAGGCTAGCGCACTTTAAGGTGTTATCATTGGAGAATCATAGAAAATTAATTGACAGATTGCCCCAATCTTTTATCAAAATTTAAATTTCGTGTATATTCCCCTCTAGAGGGATCCCATTTCATTTGTCCCTCCTTTCCAAAGAACGCGTTTGGAATTCTAATAAACGACCTGGTTTTTTTTTATAGAACTGGGGGCAAACGTGCAGGAGGCTCACCTGGTGTTAAGTGATACCGCCGCCCATGGACACTCTCAATGCCAGAGGGCTCGCGAGTGCTTTGCCGGCCTTTTAAGAATTGGTACGCTCTTTTCTTGAAGGACCCTAAGTCGAATTGGTTCGGAAATACTTCAGTGGCCAGCTGGTTTCACATAGCGGTGGTGCGCGGCAAAAATTGCCTTGAAAAAGGCTCAGTCGTGAAACGGTAGAAGATGCAGAGTGACCCCACATCTCTACGCAACGCCAAAGGATCGAGACGCTCGGAGAGGGATTGGTCATCGACGATATCCATAGTTGGTTTGTCCATAGTTGGTTGGTTGGTCCTCACACTTTAAAATCGATTTTTGTTAAGTTATTTGTTTTTTTTATATTTGTATGATCTCTTCGTGTGTGGCACGTTTGTCTATAAGTGCTTATCACATTAATTATTGTATACTGTGGTTGTTTTACCAATGTGCGAGCGTTGTCAAGTTTTTATCAAAAAAACATCTGGTATTAAATCTTAGTTTAATGGAATCTAGTCTATTGGTATTTTTAATAGGTATTGTATACGATTTTGATTATCAAATCAATCTTTCAACTTAATTACTAAAATGCTGCTTAATGATAAATGATAAATGTATCATCTATGTATTGTATCATATATCTAATAAAAGAATTTTATTACTAACATTGATGGAAATAGTGATATATTTTACAACAATCTTCCAGCTTACCGTAACTTTGTTTATCATGTTCTTAATTTGGTATTTGTGATGTCATAGTATCTGTATAATTTTATGCATGCATACACGTTGTTTTAGAACTTATAAAAACAAAATACTTATTGTAATTTTTACGTGCCATAGTACTATTGCGTACTTAAGATAATATGATAGGTAATTTTATACTTAACTGTCAAGTTTCCGTAGTGTAGCGGTTATCACGTGTGCTTCACACGCACAAGGCCCCCGGTTCGATCCCGGGCGGAAACAGAAACATTTTGTATTATTCTAGTAGTATTTTTATATAGTATACCACTTCAAAATATTAATTATGTTTCTTTTACTTTGCTCTGTTACTCCCATTAGCAAAATCAGTACTGACTTCAATGTTCAGTTATTCTACCGCGCGATCATAAGCTTTCAGATACAACCGCAAATTTGGAAATTGCATTTAAAAACGTCAGAAGCAAAATAATTTTCATAAGAACTTAGTGCCAATAAAATTTTGGCAAAACAATTTATAAGCAAAATTAATATTTTGATTAATGTTAAAATTTATTAATGTACTTTTTGGGTGGTACCTTTAACCATTTCATAAACCAGCCGAGCAACGTCATTACAGATATCTATTCGCCACGTCTTTGTGAGCAATAAGTTAACATCCCATAAGTTAAAGGTCAGCAACGCACTTCCTAAATCTTTAATCGTTGCTATAGATGTTCAAAATATTTTTATTTTTAATTATATTTTCGCCACTATGATACTGGCTTAGTCTGTAAGAAGATTATGAATAAAAATAAATATAGATCGATTCCAAAAAATGAAGTGAATGAAGAATGAAAAGCCAAATGTAATGAAGAATGTTAACCACACAGAAGGTCGATAATAGCAAGTAATTAAACGCCTTTGAGCCATTATATTGATTATTCAATTAGCAACATTGTTGCATAAAGCATTTCTCTCGCTACTATATAAAAATTTTGACCTGAACATCGAAATTATTTTTGTACGAGTTTATGAATAATAAATTAAATAAATAGAACATTGTTGGCCGTGGCTTCAGCTTGCGATTTTCATTCCTGATGTCGTAACTGCGATCCCTGGCTGTGAAGTTTATGACATCTATCACAGTTATCCCAGACCGATGATAGTAATTGCAAGCCCCAGTAGAATGTAACGCGGCTTTGTAGGAACTACTCGAAGTGGTTTTAGTGGATATTGCTCACCCCGCCTCTGAAACGCAGAGATTCCGGTGCAGGTAGAGTACCATATACCCCTGTAACCTTCGAGAACACGGTGCAGATTCATTTTCACCTCGGATATGTAAGAAAAAGGTTTTTATTCCGCAAAAGCGAACAGTCTCATGTCGATAAAAGTAGGTTAAATTAAAAGAAACATTGAGGCGAAACAAACTTAGCGGGGGTGGCTAGTTATCGACTAATATTCGACCACCAATATATAAATGTGGTACTATTGCAACTAATAATTTTCTATTAAGACCCATTTTGTAGTTTCGCCCGAGTACAGATTAGGTAATATTAATATAACTCTAAGTAATATCTCTCACTAAAGATCTAAGGTTATCGTATACTTTCGTAAGCCATACGACAGATAAGGACGGCGATATTTTAGTACTCATAAAACCCTAATTGACGTTTCCAAGTGTTGCCATAAAGTACGTTTGTTCACCCACTAATTGAATTTAGATTTCGCGTTATATTTAAGTGCGGAATTGAGATATACCTAGTTCATAATGTACATAGATACAAATCTATACTATTCTAAATGTTTATATAATGACCAGCTCCACTACTGAAGGCCCATGACACTGGTGACCTGACATAAACTTTGATAATTACACTTCTCGCATTAGGTTCATTTTAACGTGTAATAACAGTTTTAGATAGCTGCCAATTCACAAAAACATATAACAAAGGAATGCAATATTAGGTACCAAAGAGTTCCAAAATTAAAAAAAAAGTTTCCATTAGCAATGTTTCTAACTGGCCAGTTCTAAACATTTTCAGCTTTACCCACGTATACCGTATATATATACAGTGTTGGCCTAGTGGCTTCAGCGTGCGAGGCTCATCCCTGAGGTCGTAGGTTTGATCCCAGGCTGTGCACCAATGGACTTTCTTTATATGCGCGCATTTAACATTACCTCGAACGGTGAAGGAAAACATCGTGAGGAAACCGGCTTTGCCTTAGACCAAAAAAAAAAAGAAAAAAGTAGACGGCGTGCGTCAGGCACAGAAGGCTGATCACCTACTTGCCTATTTGATGAACAAATGATCATGAAACAAATACAGAAATCTGAGGCCCAGACCTGAAAAGATTGTAGCGCTATTGATTATTATTATATATATCAGCTGTTCCATGTGGCAAACCCTACTATTCAGAGTTCTTCATGCTCTTCAGACCAACAGCAATATATTAAAAAAAAAACTTTTGAACTACACATCCTTTAATATAAATTTAATCGTTTTTAGTATTGAATTAGCAAAGCACAACTTCTATTGACGCCTATTGCATACAATTTTAATACCTTTAACCGAATGTAACGACTGTTCCATGTTTAACGACCTACAATGGAGAGACTATTGACAAGTTGAATTTTCTTAGTACCTTACCAACAATATGCCCATTTAAGGTAGAAGAGCGAGGGTCATTCTGCATTTGTTTAACAATCTCGCCTATGACCTGGTGGTACTCTCCATTTGCAGTCAAAAAACCTTCAAAAAATGGTCCTACGGGCATTGCACATGCAAGTATCTGCCACACGATGTGCGTTTTTAAGGCAAATTTCGCCGCGCACCACCACTATGTGGAACTGCCCAGTGTTCTAGTATTTCCGAACCTGGCTAAGACTTCTGGCAATGTGAGTTTCCATGGGCGGCGATATCACTTAACATCAGACGAGCCTACTGCCCGATTGCCACTACATTACACACGCTAGTACATTATTTTTCTTAGTATCCAGCTTTATCCAACTCTCGCTGTCCATGGCTTTGTTTCTCCATTCCCTTCCTGCTATCGCTTCTATATCTTCTATCAACCATTTTTTGGGGCACCCTCTTCTCCTTCTTCCACTTCGTCCTTTCCGTAAAGTTGCCTTTGAAATCCACATTTTTATTGTTCAGATGAAGTCTTTTTAAAACAAAAATGTGTTGAAGTTACTTTATGATTTTTTGATTAAAAAAGGATTTAGTGTGATATTTGACAAAGTCGTTGGTATAGGCAGTTAACACAGTGGTTTGAAATTTGACACTTCAGTAACTATGGAAACTTTACTGTGCGTAGGCGCATAGCATGTGCCAAAGATATGTGAAAATACTTCAAAAGGACGCCTATTATTATCAATGTCTATGTTTTTTTACGTTACGACCTTTTGTAAATTAAAATAAATTACTTAATGATAATAGTATAATATATTAATAGAGACAACAAAGTGTTTTTAAATTATTATTTTATTTTGATTACTTAACATATATTCATCAACGTATATTATCATGTGTTTCAATGGCCTACAACAGTGAAACAGTGTGTAACCCAAGTTGTAATGCCTAAACTGACCATTTATTTTTTGACTCAAAACGGGACATTGGTTTAATTTAGGTCAAATAATAAGTAGTCAATAAAAAGACTCTTTTAAAGTTATTTATTTAGAAAAAGTTAGTTGGCTTAAAAGTTACGAATCATAATATGTACCCAAAACGGTAAGTTAGTTGAACAGAAGAACAAATATGTTTCAATATAGCTGGTGACGATTTCAAATAAGAATGAAACTCTCGGCACTTTTTTTTACATTCTGCTGCTCATATTAACGCGCGGCTTCCCAAGACGGGACAATTTTGCGTCTCACAGTTCATTTCGGGGAGACTGGGACTCGTAATTGGAAGGCACAATCCTGTTCAAAACGGGACGTCTGGTCACGTTAACCACGCTAACCTTAAGCTTAGCGTTACTAAAATTCTTATCCTCCTCCCCTATTCAACGTTTTAAAATTTTATCTAAAAATTAAAGGAAAATAAAAGCATATTTTTAAAATTTCAATTAATTTTCGAATAACAATCAAATTGCCCTACTGTGGGACGTGGGCCCGACGTTGGGAAACTGTGACCTACAGCCAAAATGTACACATTATAAGCTACTTTTATAAACAAAACACAACATAGATTTGTGAATTCGCAGACAGATCAACGACAGATCGGACCTTATTGTTTTGAAATCAAAAAAGAAAATATGGCTATGTGACAGATAGATAGATAAGTAACGATAGAATTTTGACGACGGCTATATAATGATTAAAACTCAAACGAAAATCTTAACTTCTCCGAGTGAAAAGTTACACAAAGCAAATCTCGATACGCAGCTACATCAAAATGGTTGCCCTGCCGCACCACCGAGTGTTGAGTCACTGTTTTCGTGATGAATTATTTGATACTTTAGTGTTAGCAGTGCCATAATTTAATTTAAGGAAATAAATTAGAAACTACAATGTAAAACCAGTTTGTTTTCATAAGGTTTTTTTGGATTCACGTCAAAAGTAAAAAAAAATATTATGTGTCTGATTTTGTTCATCCAAATAATTTCGCATTTGGAAAAAAAACAATAATAAATAAATCATAAATTTTCTAATAAATTTATCTTGTATTAGAGATTTATTATAAAAATATAAATTATAAAACTATACTAAAGTATTAAGTGTGTAACCAAGTATCGCAATAAAGCTACACTAAACTTTTTAAATTTGTTTATATTTTGCCCTTGGGCAGGCCTCACCTGATGTTAAATGATACCGCCACCCATGGCCACTCTTAATGCCTGAGGGCTCGCGAATGCGTTACCAGTCTTCTACAAATCGAAGGACCCTTAGTCAAAGTGGTTCGGAAAATCTTCAGTGGGAAGTTGGATCCACATGATGCGCGGCAGCAGCTGTCCTAAAAACTCTCAGTTGTGGATCGACGGACGCCGAGGCAATACAGGTGGATGATGTAACTCAGCTGCAGATATTAATCCAAACGACGGCTCTGAACACTCCGTAGTAAACGCGGTAGAAGATTTATTACACCAGCTTGCTATATTCTAAGTGACACGTTGTAACTGTTAACGCTTAACAAATATAGCCTTTATAAGGCAAAGATGTTGCTAAAGAGGAACTTAAATACACCATTTATTCAATTACTGTCGAAATGTGTCACACATAAATCTATCCTATACAATATTAATACCAAGTTAATCCAATTGGTACAACGCAATCTGACTTCAATAACTAATTATTTAGTACAATTTAAAAGATATTGGTTTTGCAATTGAAATGGCGTTGAACCGGGCACATGACGAGAGATAGCAGGTTGCATAGGACAAAAATTATATCAGAATGTCGACCACGAGATGGAAAAAGGAAAAAGTCTTCACCTTCCGGCAGATAAATAGAGGAAGCACAACTTGGACAAGAAGAGCTAACATTTGAAAGATTGGACTTAGGGCACAGAACACGCTGATTACCAAAACCGGCTAATATGATCTTTACTTAAGTTATGTTATGTAACTTAATAATATATATATTATACTGAAGGTCACCAATAAAGGCTTAATAAAAGAGATTGGTAAATATTAAACGAGATTTTTTTCTATACTCAATCTGTTATGTGTGATAATGAGTAATGATTCATTGAAAAAATAATAATATTAATTCTAGACGTATTTTACGTACATTATTATCTATATCACATTAGATTGTACCAATGATATAAAATGATAGTAAAAAACGCCTCTAGGTACCTATGTTGATCCCTAGAAATAAATAAATACGACTGGACGTGTTTTTGTTTATTGCTTCAGTTTTGTTTTATATATCTGAGTAGGTTGGTGGGAAGGATTCGTAGAAATATGTTCAACATAGCGAGATATGAAGCCGGTTAGAGGAGGTCTATCTACGATACGTCAACTTAAAATAGCACATTGCTTAGAAAACCACTTAGCATAGGCATAGACAATTTAATTGTTTTTTTTATTATAATATAAATACGTTCGTAATATTATTGAGATGGGAATATCCTACAACTGAAAACACACTGGTAACCTCGAGATGGTACATGTAGAGGATGTTCCCAATTGGCGCGCTGAACAACGAGACATTTTACAAAACCAAAACCCTGTTTTGCAGGAGGCTCACATGGTGTTAAGTATCATCACCCATGGACATTCTGAATGCCAGAAGACTTAGGAGTACTTTGCCGGCATTTTAGGAACTGATACGCTCTTTTCTTGAAGAAACCTAAGTCGAATTGGTTCAAAAATAATTCCCCCATCACTGAACTATAGTTCAGTCTAAACTGAATAATAATAAGATAATAATAATAATAATAATGATAAGACCCATAATCTATCTAATAAATGTATTAGCAAACAGAAATCGTACAACAACATCTTACCGAATGAACTACGAATAAAATTTTCAATAGCTGTCTAGTGAAATCTTTTTTATTAATTCAATTATCTCGCCTCTAATTTATTAACCCAAGGTCCACGAATATTTTAAGGTGAGAAAACTTAATTTTTATTAAGAAGTATCATTCGTAAATTAACACAACGTGATCATTCAGGTAAATATCGCCCATTAGAAAGAATAAACGATTAAAATAATTAATTGAACATGTCATTGAGCTATCGGCTTGTCTATTCGAATTGAAGGATGTCATCGTTGTCCATAAAGATGGGTAGATTGAAATCCGGCTGGGTTGTTAAATTAACTTTAAGGTATGTCATTGAGAAACCAGAAATTATGAAGTTGTATTGTTTAAAAATCTCTCACCCTCATCCCTGACATCGTAGCTTCGATCCCCGGCTGTGCAACAATGGAAATTATTTCTATGCACTACTATTATTTCTATTATATGTGCGCATTTAACATTAGCTTGAACGGTAAAGGAAATACATCGTGAGGAAACCGGCTTGCCTTAGACCCAAACGTTGACGGCGTGCGTCAGGCACAGAAGGCTGATCACCTACCTGCCTATTCGATTAACAAATGAACATGAAACAGATGCAGAAATCTGAGGTCCAGACCTAAAAAGGTTGTAGCGCCATTGATTTATTTAGATTTATTTATATTTATCTTATTATTTTAAAATAATCCATCGATTCCAAAACAAGGTGCTCAGAGAAAAAGTCAATTCTCCCTGGTACATTCACAATGACGACCTCCATCGGGGCCTTAATGTAAACATCACCACAATCAAAAAAAGATTGATGGAGCCCGCACACACAGGTTTCAACAACAGGCCAATCGAGGTTATTAAGCTTCTTGACACCATGAGCCTAGTGAGAAGTTAGAGGACAAAACCTTTCGAATTAGTGTAAGTGCACGTCAATGTTAAGTGGTAACTGGTAAGTAGATGAAAAAACTACACAAGAAGTATCTTCCCCTTAATAGAGACTGTAAGTAGACTTATTGGACACTTTCTTATGTTAAATATCATTTTTAGTAAATAAGGTTAGTTTTTAATTACTTATTAGTATTTGATATCTTAGTACAGAGACAATTTTCATATTTTTTATTTGCTACTAAAATATATCCATTTGTTTTCAGCTAGTTTAAAATATTATATATTAATTTGGCAAATATTTTATTCCTCATTAAATTTTCAAGCTTTTTGTAACGCAAAGTTAATCGGATGATTACCGCCTGACCTACTTTCTGGATCGTAAATCAGCGATCCGAAAAATCAAAGAACTAATTACCCATAATGAAATATAAATTTTTCTATTAATAACTGGATAAACAATGATTTGCCGAATTCGTCGAACGAGCGGCGACTAGATCATCAATCGTCATGGTTCAATTTGGGACCGAGAAATGGCGTTTTAACGGTTTTTATTTATTAAAAAAAAACACAAGGTGGGTACACACCTGCTTTTTATTCTATTGTATGGTTATTCACAAATTTATTGTAACAGGTGTTCTAATAAATGTAATGATATTTTATTTATATGTAAGGTAGATTCATTATATTTTTGTATTACCAATAATGATGTGTACATGAAAATGAAATATTCATGTTCACTTAAACAGTGTAGAGTTAAAAAAAATACAATTCGTTGTGTCAGAATATCATACAAAATGTAAAGAAATAAAGAAAGAGAACACTTTATAATAATAACAGGATATTCAGGTAAAATATAGTACACTAGCCTCCACACTAGCATTCCTTGTGTTGTGGTCAGCCAGTCTCTTATGGCATGTAAGTGTACTTGACAATAGATTAGTAGATAACACAATTGTATAATTGAACTATTTATGTACATTAAAAATATTGTCTGTATAAGCATAGGACAGGTTGTCGAAGATAAGTTTCATAATCTATATTTATAAAAATGAATTAGTTTCTTTTTTCTTGCTAATACTCGAGAAGCTGGACCGTTTTGGCTAATGATCTTGATATATCTGTGTAGGTTTAAACATAAATAATAAGTAAAATAAAATCTAAAATCTGCTTTAGTATTTAAATCCACTATTATATTTAAAGTACACCACATGCGCTTACACATGTGTACATGTTTCAAGGTATCTAATTTAAAATACGTAAAAATTGGGATGAACGTAATTTGACAAAAACATAATTGTAGACGTTACGTTACGTTCTAATAGTCCTAAGTTCGAATTTATTAACGATAAAAATGTAAAAGATTGCAGAAAGAAACACGTTAGTATGTCACATTGCAAATAAATAACATCCCTAACTTAAAGTTCTACGTCCTGGGGAAGAAGACATCCAGCATAAATCAGCCTGTTGAGTCTAGAGCAGCTCTTTCGACTTCACTTCAGGTCATTCCAGCTTCTTTCGACACAATGATACTGCAAATATATTTATTTGCAGTATCATTGTCTATTGACAATTTATTAGATTGGTTTATACTTGTGATATATCTGCTTCAATATTTATTTCCTTTATTTCAATATATAATTTTATGTTTAATTAAATCAAGAAGTCTTAGTTATAATATTTATGATGCTCTCTGTACAACCGTCTAGAGGACTCACATAGTTTAATTACAACAGTAAGATTTTTCTGAAAATAATGATAAGGCCACTGCCTACTTATTTAAAATATCTCTTTGTTTGCGCGACAGATAGTCCCTTGTGCACACCACGCACGTAGTCCTGGAATGCGTGGCCGTGGCTTCCCAACGAACAGAAATCCTCTGAGAAATGAGGTCGCTCCGTGAAGCCAGGCCCAGGTAGCTTCTGGAAGGCGTCTAAGTGCGGGGACTAAATCCATTCTACACA
Organism: Pieris brassicae; assembly: GCF_905147105.1. Lineage (NCBI taxonomy): Eukaryota > Metazoa > Arthropoda > Insecta > Lepidoptera > Pieridae > Pieris > Pieris brassicae. The sequence continues at coordinate 9,268,011 of NC_059674.1, read as the reverse complement.
CAAATAGCACTTAGTAATAAATTGTTTATTATATAGAAATCCATTATAACGGCGTGTTTTATGACTGACAATAAATTATAGATTTGTGTGTTATTCGTTAAATCACTTCTATTTATTATTATGGGTTGTAATTTTTAGGGTTGTATCTTTATCTAATAAGCCTTCGGTTTCTTGCCTGCTGTTGTATTTTTTTTTCTATTATAATACATTTAATAAAATGCTTATTTTTTAAATATGTTTTCTCATGTGAATTTTATAATGTTCTTAATGAGCAATCTATATCTTGAACAAATATAACAATTTCTATCAAATTTTACGGATTTTCCCTTATCTGACGAGGTCAAGCCGTAATAATTAAAATGAGTTCAGTAACTTGGAGAGAGAGTAATTACCATAAGGTCTATGGAGATATGCGAAATTCGTAAAACAATCACATTTCTAGACACCACTATATAAATAAATATATTTTTTTAGATAAAGTTAAAATGACTTAGACTACTTTTCAAGGGAAAGCCCGCTACGCACATGCAAACCCAGGCAAAGATAAATCCCACTAAGTATCGCTTCTGCTCGCTGGCCTAAATAATGAAACATTATATTTTGCTTCAGGCCTTACTTTGATTTCGCTGAACATGAAGCAACTACTGCATCCATACTGTGTTTATAAACAGGATTCATGTGTTGTCAGGTTCTCTTGAACATAAAGCCTTCCAGCCCAAGCATATGTAATTCCTCACCTTTGGCACCAGTAGCCATAAATTCTAGATGGGACAAGGTGCGGACATGACCCATGATTTGTTATGCCCTAGGTTCGTGTGCGAATAATCGAAATTTTACTTGTCTACAAAATATGTCTGTACTGACAAAGCCGTCTTAGTGCCTTAGTTAATTAACATTTTCTATCGATTCAGAGTAAAACAATATTAGTTTTAATGCTAATCTTTGAAGACGAAAATCACGTATATCTGTTTCGGTGAAATTTTCTGTTAACATTCTATATGTGTTCCTCCAAGTTACTGTACTTATTATAACGGTTAGACCTCTTAAACTAAGTGATTCTATGCGTTAAGATAATCAAGATGTTATTATTCATAATATTATAATAATACGCGCTAATTATCGACATCATATTTATATATAAATATATATAGTACCTCCTCTGGGCGGTTATAGTAGCCAGCCAGTCTCTAAATAGCAGTGGTTCTAGGGAGTTCCCCAACTCCACGTAAAGCTGTCGGCGGCAGTGGCTGCGCATAAGCATTTCTATATCATATATAAAACGGGGCCGGCCGCTGAGTGCCTTCCTCTGGGTGATAAGACCTAAATAGGTATTACTCAAATGAGTAACCTGTAAAAAACATGGTTTTTTTAGACATTGATTTTTATACGTCAGTCACTTGACACCACAGAATAGTCGAATTAACAATGACTTACCAATATTGTTGTCATATGTCTGAATGAGAATTAACACATTATAAGCTTGACTTTTGTTGACGTGTGTACAAGCGTGGTACGTCAGGGACTGGTGCGTGGATTGACATCCATTTATGATGTGTTTAAAATCTCGTCAAATACCATTCTGTAAATGAACAATGTAGGTCCACAGAGAGACATCTCCACCACTTATAATTACTGTAACTGTTCTAACATCAGATCAAGAAGCTCAGGAACCTCTCTTTCGGATTATTCCAGATTTTAAACAATAGGTACTTATACGGCTGGTAATTGTTATTATGTCTAAGAATTTTTCTTTATTTTATTTTGTATATACAATTTTTATTAATGTTTATCAAATTTTAGATAAAAGTGCTTGTACCGTAGATATAGTATTATGTATGATGAAACTTGAATAAATAAAAAGTACCGTTTACATATATATATATATTTATGTATTTAAACTTTCTACGCAGTAATCTGATAGCTTGACTTCTAAACGTACAGGTTGTGATTTATGTTACGGCTTCTCGAATATATTACGACGATATTATCTTTTTCTGGACTAGGTTTTATGAGCAATAAATAGACGACAATTTTATAGAATTTGTTATATACCGAGCCCGATGACTGCCAATAGCCGAACTTCGATACAGTTTATCATATCACTGATTAATTGGTATAGGACTGTACATAACCTCAATTTTAGGCCGTCGCTATTACTATAGGTTGTAAAATACTAGCTCAGTGGTGTCTGCAATTTTGTTTCAAAAACAAACTTAGTTGTTTGGAAAATCATGAGCAACTCTGATATATAAAAACGAAATATGGAAACGGCTGATTTCTTTAAACAAACACATCATTTAATTAACTACACACTACGTTAAACCACCTAACAATTATTTTACTATTTAAACGTAAACTTCCTACATTCTCTCTCAGTGTCTCCCAACGCTTTTTCTCCTTCCGAGGCAATTTCATCTTTAACCACTACCTTAAAAACAAAATAATCACTAACATTTCAAAACTCATATTCTTATATTCAAAATATTCTTATTGTATAAAAATAGTTAACATATAAATTTATGTTATGTAGATATCATAAAGGTAAATACAGTTTACGTGTTAAAAAGAAGAGACTGGCTGCCCACAAGACAAGGAATCCTAGTGTTGGGGCCAGTGCACTTTATCTTTTTCTTTTCTTTCTTTTTGGAGACTTATCGCGGAAATGAAACGATTAAGCAGCAAAACCAGCTGCGGAATTGGTGACTCATGACTCCATTAAAACAGTGGTCATTCGTACGAGATCTAAAACACGATATGACAAATTAAAACACATTGAAAATACGAATCAAAATTCCTTTAAGGAATCAAATATATAAAAGATAATACACGATTTAAGATTATTGCAATACTTGCTATTACTAATAAAACTAACTGTAATTTCTGATAGCATTCTTACTTAAATTGCTAGAGGAACGTATGGCACTTTATGGTTGAGTTCAACAGGTCTGCATCTTTATTGGTATCGGGTTGGTGCTAATTTCAAAACTGTGAATAAATCATATATAATTCCGTGTTGGATTGGTTTAGAAATCGAACTATTAATTTAAAAGTAGGAAATGTTTTACTTATTAACACTTCGATGCAAGTATACAGAAAAGTAGTACCATTAATATAAAAAGGTCCTTGTCGCTTTCGAGTGATCACATCCAGGCAATCACTGAAAAAACGACTAAATATAAGGTGAGCGCAAGAACTACAAAACTACATAAGACATATAGTTATTATACAAAACAATTCAAAGCAATTAAAACACGGACAGGGCAATAATAAAAAAAGGACACATGTAAAAGAAAATGTGCTCAGTGTACAGTGTATGTATAAAATATTCGTATTCATATAATTTATCCTTTAACAACTGTGTTAAAAATAATGTATGTGTTCGCTTAATAATTCTCTAAGCAGGTGTGAAATGAGAGCAGTGTTGGCCTAGTGGGCAGCATGTGACACTCATCCCTGAGGTCGTAGATTTCCAGTCGTGCACTAATGGACTTTCTTTCTATGTACGCATTTAACATTCGCTCAAATGGTGAAGGAAAATATCGTGAGGAAACCAGCTTACCTTAGACCCAAAAAGTCGTGGCGTGTGTCAGGCACAGGAGGCTGATCACCTACTTGCCTATTCGATTGATAAATGATCATGAAACAGATACAGAAATCTGACCCCATTCTGAATCTGATAACCAGCCTGACGTACATTAATACGTCTGTTTCATTATTTATTTAATTGTACAAGACACATAACGCATAGCCGAAATTGACTCGGCTCGCCTATCCCTACTGATAAAAAGTTTTCAAAGCAAAAATAATTTGGCGATTATTCCGAGACAAGCAAATTTTTGATTATAGATAGAACAATTTACTTAGCGATAACATTGCTCATTTAACGTAAACATAACTGGAATATAACTAACTGTAAATATATCTGGAAATGAATTCTAATGAAGGTTAATGTTGAAGACCATTAAATCTAAAACTACCCTTCACTCAACAAGGCGAACTTGATAATTTAGTTAATTCACTTTTGACGTTTATTATAACTATAATTACCGCACTATTAATTACAACTGGATTTTACCGGATTATTGCAATACTGGCGCCGTTTTAGTGATACATACGGTCTAATATGTTTTTGTGTTCGCCTACCTCAGAGGTCTCAGTCAGCACAGTATTAAGAAGACAACTCAAGCTTTTAAAATAAATCAGTGGCGCTACAACCTTTTTAAGCCTGGGCTAGATTTCTGTATCTGTTTCATTACCGTTTGCCACTAGGTCGATCGACGATCGACGATCTGCAACCTCAGGGATGATAGTCGCACGCTGAAGCCAATACTTCTCTTAGCCTAAATAAAAATGTCTATGACCTAATCGTAAGTTTATGGGGATATTTTTGTAGACAATATTCTTCAATCTCTTTCCACGATTTTTGTTAACTTAACAAATCAGAATCACTTAACTGAGAATCAGTGTTGCTGATCTTGCGTAAATAAACGGCAATATAAATGTTTAATTGTTTAGGTAAACAGCTAATCCCACTTGTCACTCAATCTTCACACTGGTACGCAACTTTCGAAAGCTGATAATAAAACACATCAATAACATACCTTTCACCTATAAAACTGTTTATAGTGGGTTAAAGGTGAAATTATTAGTTAATAACAGCCAACGCCTAATTACAGTTTATTAAGCGTTCAATAGATTTATATCAATTGTAAAGCTTCAAAAGCTATTAAAATCAGTGTGTGATAGAACAAGATTGAAGGCATGAAGGGTTTGGTTTTACCGAAGTAAATAGATATTTTCAAGCGCGGTTTTTGTGTATGTAGTACTCTTATAGAACAGGGAGCGAGGCTCGCAACTGCGTGATGGGCTTTAAGAATTGGTACGCTCCTTTCGTTAACGATTTCTATGTTATTTGAGAGCATATTTATAGATAAAGAGGATATTTTTGTACTTTTCAGATGCGTATGGCCAAAGAAGGTGTTTTGTATCATTCATCCATTTTCGACAGACGAAGTGTTGCTGTATCTGTTGTTGTATCTGCAATATGACCGATATCTCCATAGTCACTTTGGCAAGGCCATCACTGCATTCCTGTCTTCTTAACACTTCATTCAATTGTAATTGCATCATATCGCAATTTGATAATTAACACGAAAAAAGTTGAAATACGAATTTTGAAATAAGATATACGAATTTTAATAATTAGTATTAGCAGTAAATCAGATAATAATTTAAATGTTAAGTCGAACTATTAATTATTGTTAGTCGATTGCCGACGCCTAAAGCATTTGATATATTACATACAATTACAAGTTTGCATCACAACGAACTTCACCTTACTCAACCGCTCTAAATGGAAGTGTTTTCATATGTACAATTTCTTCATCATCCAATCGTTTTGAATTACGTAATGTAAAGATTGACTCGTACTTGGAATAGCACAGTGGGAAGAAAAAATACACACCACACACCCACTAGAAGACTTGGGAAGGTGAAATAGAGAGAGAGATTGCGACAAGCGGATGAATTATAAACATAAACACATGGACTTAATGTAAACCTGATTATGTCGTACTCGATGCATTTTTTTTTCAAATATTGGGCACAGACACATGAAGATTTGTAGACATAGACATAATATTTATTACTAACAAAACACACGCAGAAAGTAATAACAATGAAAAAAAATAACAAAAAATTATGGAAAGAAAAGAAAGATATAAGATAAATTTTACGAGTGTTAGTGTTTGGATTTTTTTAAATAAATGAGTATAAAGCATATTACTGTTGTTTTGTGGAACTGAACTCACACTCCACAGCCATTCACAGCTTCACACGTATTTTTACGGAAACGCTGCTTGGCTCCTATATATACATTAACCTTTATTACCAATATATGTAAAATATAAGGAACCGGCATTAATTTTACCATTTGATAAAGCTTTTCTTTTCTGGAATAATTGGACTTAAACACGACGAACAAAAACTACTAGAAAAATGTCAAGGTACTGTAGGATAACATTCTTACCACAACGTAAGTACGTGCTACGCCATGCCCACTGCAGCTAAATCCTGACCCTTTATTTCCTGACATCATTGCACTAAAATTCACTCCATGTAACACGGAGTAAGTTCTTATAGTTTTAGCTTCTTAAGAGCAACGTGTAAAGCGAAATATTCGGCTAGTAATACGAGTGGCAAAGAGTCGGTTAGAGCCGTTCTACGCCCTTTTTTGGTAACCAAGACAACCTTTACCTTTACTCATCTTCCGCACTAAAAGAAACAGATATCAAGAGGAGCACTGAGAGAAACAACCGCATGAAGAGGGTCCATTAAAGTCGCTTTCACACTCCCTCGAGATCCCTCATCACCCTTTGGAACTGGCTATAATGTAAATATAAATACTATTGGCTAAAGAAATGTACAAAGAGACCAGCGTGAAAACAATCTTTGATTTCGATTCAATTAATAAATAGTCACAAATATCTGGCGACAATATCGTTCTCTCTAGGATACAACTATGGATCAATATATTAAGTGTTTTACGAACCGCTAACGCTATAAACTGATAAGAGATATCACAATGGAACAATTTAAAACTTTACAACGACATAAATACCATTAATGTGATTCGGTGTCATAAGGCTATAAGCGCCTACGTTAAAATTTTATGGGCCTATTGTCATGTCCAAATAAATACTATAATCTCTAATCTAACTGTGGGTGGGAACATTCATTATGGTTTGAAAAAGTTGAACTTTTATAAAATCGTAAAATTTCTATATCAAATTGCCGGCTCAATGCTGTAAAATTTAAATAACAGTATATATTTATGTCCAAAATATTCGACAAATAATTGGTAAGCCATGGGAAGCCGGGACAGGCAAGTAAAATAAATCTAAAACCTGAGCACTGACAAAGACAGCGTTGTGACAACCATGACAATCTTGATCTTGATAAGTTTCTCAGTGAGTTTTCAATCATTCGAATAGAGAACTCAGATAACAATCTCATTATTTCAATTATCAAAAACTCAATTTTAAACGCCAATCATAGTCAATAAGTAAAGACAGGTACAATATAAGATATACAAAGAATTTAAAAAAGTTACATAGTCCTACCGCTATTGACCGATCTTTTCAAGGCAAACTTAATGAAAACAAAAATATAAAGAGTTTGTGACGAATTGCAAAAGTGCGAAACCTTAAATTTCAATATATAAAATGTAAATAAATAAAAAAATAAAATAAAAAAATGAGATGAAACAGGCACATGTACACTGATTGGCGGACATCAGCACCCCAACGTCCTTACGGAACTTACCTCCTGGTGGCAAGAAAAAACCGAGGCGGCGTTGGTGGGTGGGTTGTCAAAGACATCGAAACAATAGGTGTTTGAAGCTGAACGCAAAACACACGAAATAGATTGCAATGGCGCTGTATAGGTGTCGACAATGATAATGATGAAGAAATAAAATATCACGTGACCGAATTGAACAGAGGCATACAATATTAACAGGAAAAGCTTTTGGAGATTTTTCAAGGACGATTAATGCCTCTGCCCCTATCTGTCCCAATTCATGTCCCAATTCATTAGTTAGCACATAATATAATAGTTTTGAAGATTTGAAATCGAATACCTAATAAGTTTGAGTAAGCATGAATGCGACAAGGTTGACTGCTATTGTCTCAGAGAGCAATAGATAACATTCTCTCCTAACGGCTAAGATCTCTATCAGTTTGATATCAAATAGCGAGCCAATTCGACAATTCTGTCACATCAGACGACCAGCGTTTTATTTACGATAGTAATAATACAATAAAAAAATATTATAATATTAAAAAAAAGTATCTCAAGAATCTTGCATATACCATGCAAGATTCTACACATATGTATATATCTTATTTATACTCGTACTATAACACTTAAAATAATTACACGTCTTCCATCTAATTTATAAATAACAGTACCAATAGCTGTCGGAATAAATAGGTCTAATTGACCCATTTATTTTTTATGATACCTAAACTGGTACCCAAGGTACAGTTTTTGGCAGAGAGTGGTACAGTGCAGAGGTATCAAGGAGGCCTTTGTCAAAAAAGGGCACACAGATACGTGAAAGAAAATTGAAATAGGAACGTGTTTATACGTATATACTTTGTTATTTTAGCTATATGTATTTTATATTTAGTTTTAAGTTGTTTGGGTATTTTTTAAATGTTTTTATTATGTTCGGGTTGTCTTTTAGTCGTAACTACATCCATTTTCCTCGCTTTTCTTTATTTATTTAACTTTTTCGTCTTCTGTTTTGTGTTATTGTGATGTGAATAAAGTATTATTATTATTATTGGTGACAGTAGTAATACCTGGATGGAATAAATACCTGCTACATCGTTGCACACAGGACTATGCTAAGTGAACACAGTTTTTTTATGGGTACATATATGGGGATAATCTATATCTTGTAACAATGATAACTGGATATATTATATGTATTGTGTGTTAATCCGAAAATAAATAAACTTACCAAAACAATTTATGTGAAGATTGGTCGTGTATTGATTATATTATTATCCAGGCCAATACGAATACTATTGAGACTGGCAGATAGACAAAAAAAACACAAGCTTAGCAATGCCCTTTTAGTTAGATAGATAGTATTACTATCCTTATATTTATTTATATAATTCTACTGTACGTATGTATGTCACTGAACTCCTCTTAAACGGCTGGACCGATTTGAATGAATATTTTTGTATGCGTTTGGGTGGCGCCTTGCATGGTTTACATTCAAATTCAACCCGGCAGATGACGCTGCAGTCGGTCGACGTCAACGTCTGTAGTTGCCGCTAGTTGTGTGTTGTTGCTCTTACTACTTAGGTGGGACAAGTCACACTTGTATTGTTTATCATCTCATTGATATCGTTATCAGCGATAACTGGCTTTATTTAAGGCTTTTATTCAGCCATTGTTCTGTAATTGAACAAGCTGCGATTGAATGACTTAATTTATTGAGTTTTTTAGTACGTAAAACACTTAATACGCTTTATTGATTGTACTTTAAATGATTTTATGTTTGTCTGTTTTATATTTTTTATGTAACAAGATGCACATGGGCAGGAGGCTCGCCTAATGTTAAGAGTCTCCTGTCTGTTTGCCCGCTGTTCTAAAAAAAACTCCACATGACTATTATATAATCTATGCTGTGGTACTTAAAAAACTCCACAGCACAAATTCTATAATACGCGCAGAAGAAAATAATTATGAATGTCCTAATATTTTTGCTCGCCTAAATATAAGCGTCTAAATATAACTATCATGGTGAAAATTCAAGGAAGTGCGTACCGCTGTATTGTATTTCAAACTGACGGTGTCGGCAAGATGAAGGCAACAATGTTGCATGTCCTGGGGTGACACGCAATTGGTCATTGTCACCTCGGGCAACACCTATCTAGGCCTATCCAATATCACTAAAAACAAGTTTAAAATATAGTTTAACACCTCTCCTGTCATATGCGAAACCTTACGTTTTAGTATAATTTTTCTCGTGAGAAATTTCCGAACATGGTTTCATTGCGTACCGCTACTACACTGTTATGCAGAGTTGTGTTTTGTTTTTATAAATTGATTGTCTCGATTCTATAATGACGTGCTTTATACTAGCTTTCACTTGCTTATTAAGTCGAGAAATATTGTCTATAAATGGACTTTAAAAATAAAAACCGCTGCTGCCCCCCCCTGGTCCTGGTACCCCTGGTCTTGGCCTCAGATTTCTATATCTACGTCATTTGAATTTTATAAAGGCACGTAGGTCCTTGTGTACCTGACACACGCAATAAATGGACAGCAAAAAAAAAATTAATTTTAAACAGTGATCTCGGGAATCGAGCTTTCAAACGATCTTTTAAGTTTTATACAGATACCGGCAAACTTCTTGAGCATTAAACAAGGGAGTGGGAGAAAGTTTGCGCATCCAACACAGCGCGGGACACAAGCGTCAACTGATTTACCAATCACGCGACCGACACGTCACTCTTCCAGGACCAAAGGACATTTGATGATTGCCGGTATCTGTACTAGGATAAATTAAATATCGTTTATTCCCTAAAACGCTTAACAAAAACACAGTATAGTGTATGGTAACAAAAAAATTAAACACATTTCACCAGGCTATTAATAAAAGTTAAACCTATAATCTATTGAAAAGTTAATCAGATAGTGTCAGTTAAATTTCACACCTTTAAGTTAAATATTTACAAATAAGAGAATAAAGTCTGAATATTATGTTACAAATGACGTTATCTCGATGTCCTTTCGAAAAGCTTCAAAAGGCTAATTTACAAGAATTTTGTTTATAATAAGAGCAAAGGTCTAGTGGTTTTAACGAGCGACCATGAGGTCATGCGATCAAATCACGATATTACTTATTGATTTCTTTATGCAAAATACATGCTCTTACGATGAAGCACTTTCAACGTAGTGGTTTCAGCATGCGACTCCCGTCCCTGAGGTAGTACGTTCGATTCCCGGTATTTAACATTCGCTCGAACAGTGAAGAAAAACATGCGAGGAAACCAGCTTACCTTAGACCCAAAAAGCCGACGACGTGTGTCTGTGACTGATCACCTACTTGCCTATTAGAATGACAAATGGTCATGAAACAGATACAGAAATCTGAGGCCCAGAACTAAAACGGTTGTAAGGCCACTGATTTATTCGATTTTAGATTCTCTTACGGTTAAAGTTGCTAAATACTAAGCTGGCATTTATTATTCTATGTATACTAACTTTTTCTATTATATTGTTAAGTAATGGCCATGTTAAGGGAAAGGAACTAAAATATGTTTAATCTAATTTACAGCATATTCCAATAACATACATTATATAAGCCTTACTGGTGGCGAACTCCTGCCAACATTGCATGCCTACTAGACCGAGAATGTTGTATACGTATATATGTCATAAACATATAACCAAAGTATTGACTGAACAACTGACTTCAAACAGTTCGTATGGAAGGGAGCGCAAATATAAATCTGCGCATACGCACATACGCATCTTTTGGCTGGCCAGTCTCAAGAGTTATTAGTCGAGGCCGAATCGGACTGAAAAACAATTAAACTCAAATCTCTTGTGCCTGGTATCCATGACTTGTACGTATTCAAATTTCGAATTCCACTTTCAAAATCCGAGTTTCGTAAAACACAGTTGTTTTAACGTCAAGATAACGGGTCACATCCCGCGATATCTAATAGTCCATCGTATTCAGTTAATCTGTAAGGTACGGAACCGGTACGTGGGAACGATGAACACAACCTGTTGGCACTGTCCACTAAACGATATCTCCAAGTCATGAGTGAGTACTGGTGTGCTGTTTATCACGATTATGCTATAATAGTTCAGCTGGTATTAATTGTCACGCACTAATACAAATTACACGTGGATAAGTTCCACCTTTGGGTTTTTGTAGTCGGTACTAATATTGCAACAATGTAGACCATAAGTTTGGTTTTACACCCTTGAAGTAAAAGATCCAACTTCACTGATCTATGAGTCTACATTTATCATGAAACATCAGATATATGATGTACTGCGCTGCATGATTAAGAAAGTTAACTAAACTAATATAAATGCGAATATATTCCATGTCTAACGACCTGCATCTTATCTGGGGTTACTAGGGGTACACGTTGACAAATACACGTTTCTCATTCGGTGAAAATGTTTTTAAGTCGCGAACCAATATGACGGGTGTTTAATAATATGTTGTTTACTCGACATAGCAAATGATTTTCAGCAATTGTGGTCAGCGGAATCAGGGTCTCTCACTCTCTAACAAAATAGTAAGAAGCTACAGAACAGATGCCACCAATTTGACTCCATCTATTACCCCCGCTAAAGTCCATGCGATACACCACGTCAGTATGTTTGTCCGTCCCGTTGAAGCTCGCGCCAAAGGTCATCGCCCTCTCTTCCGGCTCCGTTCGCAAATATCCACAACAAATATTAACTAACTCTATATTCATACATGTTTGTTTGTCACTAATGAGCCTACTTTACCGGATTTCTTTTTTGAATCGCTCATTCCGATAAGTGCTATTGTAGTTTAAAGAATATTTGCTCGCTCTATTAAGGATTTGAAGCCAATGCATAGAAAATTGAACAGATTAATTGTAGTGCTGTTAGGGAAAAGCCTCCTTCATATTTTTTTCATTTCTTCTTGCCTTGAGCAACATTCATCCCTTTTATTTATTTATTAAGAAGATTAACAGCACAATACAGAAATAGATGTATATATATCATATATTAAAAATCTTCACATATAGGTTTTTTTTCAAATAAGCAGGAAAACATACCAATTATTTTGGTTGTAGAAAATTGAATTAGTTGACAATAGGTCATTCATCATGATCGAAATAATTGTGTGTCAAAGCTCTCCTTGCTGTCACTACACTCGTGGCGAACATATCAATGTCAATAGTCAACTCATTAAATCTGTTCGCTGCTCTAACCATAAAGTTCCTCCCTATATAATTTGTATTCACTTTAGGTATATGTAATAGGTTCACGTGTCTTATAGTTTTGTTATATGTACGTAGGTTTATTTTGCTTAACAGCTCGGGATTATATTCTAAAAGGACCTATGAAAATACTAGACCACTTAAAAACTTTTTCGAAATAATACTAACACTACTAATACTAAAATAATAAACTAACCTATTGTTGTCTATTATACATATCCATTAATAAAGCTTATAATAATAGTTTACTAGAAAATGATTAGAATTTACAGTATTCCTGTAAAATTTAGATTGGAGATATCGAAAGCATAATTCGTGGTACATGTTGTATTTAGAACTTATTTTGTCGTAGTTTCACCAAACAAGTTGTCAAATTAACCTTAAGATATATTCGACAAAACTTTCGACCAAAGTGCTTTATACAGTAAGACGACGAGTAAAATTTAAAAATCAAAATAATTTATTCATATAGGTAACACAATGTACACTTATGAACATCAAAAACAGACATGTATATGAAATGCTTCCAATTTTACAATCACTGCCAGTTCTCAAATCAAGGGCGTAGAACGGAAGAGAAGATCTGGCAATAAATTCTCCACCACTCTTTTTAATCGCCAAGTTTCTTTTTTACACAACGTTTGTAAGTAGCTGCAACCATTATACCGTGTTCCACGTGAAATTTTAAGTAATTAATAATAATGATTTGTTCTCTATCAGCAGGAGGCATGGTGTCTACACCATAGATACTCCGTTATTCATTGGTTTAATCAACGCTTTAAGCTTTCTATTATTTTACTAATGTTATAAGATTTTGCTAAAAACAAAAGCTTTCTTATAAAAACTCAACGTTTTTATAGGAAAGTATAAAGTGTGTGTGAAAGCCCAGCAAGGAGGTCATCAAATCACCACACACCTACATAAGCTCAGTACAAATATATGAGCAAAAACACGTGCCCATGCCACTAATTGATATCCATAACTGTGATGATAAATATATATTAATTGCAGCAATTGAAAATCTATTTTACAAGCTATCAGAATGCAAATTGGTGTTATCTTCATAAATTGCAATAGTACATAAACACAGGGCAATTAAAAACGGTTTAAATGCATTGGAACTAAGTTATGTTTCCTTACAATGGTCGTTAGTTTTATCCTAGACTTTAAGTAACTTAAGTGTTTTTCAAACACACCATATACGTAAGTTATAAAGTAATTGAATTAATTATACGGGATATTAAAAATTAATTAACATTGAAAAAATTCATATAAAATATGAATCTAATTGTTTCCAACACATTCAGCATTTTTAATATTAAGAAAAGAAAAATATTCGAAAAATTACGTTAATAACAAGCTAAATGTCTTGTTGAATCACTTAGGTACTATTTGCACTTTTTCCTTAGTACTTTTTTCTTACTTTGGTTGCTTGGAGTTCGTTTGTTAGCGGTTGTCAGTTGTCTTTCTAGTCTTAACTATCTAATTTCACTTGTGCAAGGAAGTGTTCATAAATTGATAAATATTAAAGTAAATATAATAATTTATTTACAAAAGCTTATTATTTACAAAAATGTAAGTAATCAGAACCCATTATATAATTGTGTAATCTTTAACTACAGGTATTTATTACGTAAAAATGCTTTTAAACATAAATTTACGGTAATTTATTATTCTTTTCTGGTGGTGTTAATTTAAAAAAATACTTGCAATCTTTTAAATTGTCTTCCAAAAAGTCTTGAATTAAAACTTACAAAAGATAATAAATTTTATTATGTCCTTCAAGTTACTTTATTACACATAAATCGCAATAAAATACCCTAACAAGGGACATACACGAAAATATATCAGAAACAGGCAATAAAATGTATTATTTATACGAACATTGTCATACGATCGGAAAAACATCGATGCCTTGACACTTTATAATATTTTTTGATAAAAAAATGTTGAATCGCATTTTACGTAGCAAAGAAAAAGTGAATATTGTGGAATATTTTTGCTCGTCAGCTTCAAAAAATGGAAACATTTATTACTAACAAACATTTCTCATTACTAATTCGGTACATTGACGGATATGTTATTATCATATATATGTTATTCGACACATATACTTAATGTTTATCGTAATAAATGTCCTTTGGTCCAGGAATAATTTCCTTTTTTAAATGTGTAGTGATTCTTTGAAACGTGTTATATATGAAAGCATTGTTTGCCTAACACCTAGCCTTCCAGGTTATATTCGACGTCAAACATTTGTTATATTAATATCACATCCACGTCCTTTTTGTCCACGTTCCAAGCTACGAAGATGCAAGGAACGAAGAAGGTATCACATAGCCACTTCTTCCTGGCGTCTTAATGTTTGTAACATTATTGTTTAGCCTATAAGCTCATCCAAAACACAAACGCCACTTTGAATGTAAGAAGAAAAAAGCCTAGTCCACTTCTTGGTGTGATGACTTAAAAATAACTAAAAAGACAGGCAGTCTTCTACTTTCTTATTAATAACAAGGGAACAATTACAGATCTGAGTTTTTATTTTATTTTACTAAAGTATTTATTACTTTTTTACTTATTTAAAAACGCGGATACTATTATATTTGATTGACTGCTGGAGCCCACGAATATAGGCTCCACGATCGGGTGAATGTTGAGGCTCTTCAAGGTCTTGACACCACAGGCCTAGTGAGAACATTGAAAACGACAAAACCATTCGGATTAGTGAGTTATGTGAAACATTGAACATAAAAACAGATTGACTTCCTGATAATAGAGAATGTAAGTTGGACACCTTCTTATGTTAAATATCTTTACTTATCTTTAGTTACTTTTAAATTATTTGCCTTAAGTTAGGCTTGATCGTAACGTTCCAGATGTCTTAGAATTAAGAATATATTTGTTTGATTGAATTGAACTGAAAAATCAACGTTCATGGAAAAAATGGTTGTCAGTTAAATATTGAGACCTATAGGTATTCAAAACGAATTATTAATGTTTTACAAATCAACATGGCTTTCTGTATACATTTGTTTGTAGGTTGTGTATCAGAATCTACGCTTGGCTTCATCTAGCTTTAGTGCCAGGTGTAAACCAAATGACTTGATACATAATTACCGTATTTACTGTTACAAACAAAATTTTCACTTCTACAATGTATAATACAAGGGTTGTCTACTTTACGTTTTTAAAGTCGGATTTCTAGATTTCTTTGTTTTGTTTAGATATATCAAGGTGGGTATTAAATATTTTTTATTGATTTTTTCCTTTCGTAAATTTAAACCTTTTTGTATATATCGTTTATTCCATCGTATAATTGTTTATTCGGTACATCATTACTATTAGCTAATGATTAAGAAATAAATAAATAAAGAAATTCGGGTCTCCGTAACCATTTTCACTCGTTCGTTCGATTCATATCCTGCGCCGGAAATGTGTAATACCTAATGACAGTGACACCGAATTGACTTTTGAACCGTGTGATTCCATTATTGGCAGATCATAAGTATATTGAAAGAACTTCATACCAACAGTAAGATATACTCTTCTCTTCTGATAGAAGAATGGTGTCAAATGGTGCCACTCAGCTATGATATTAATTACTAGATTATTAACGACTGATTGAATAAAATAAAGTATATTTAAATGAACTTGGGCGGGGCACATACTAAACTGGTGTATAATAAACGAAATAGATGAAGACATTTTAGAAGGTGGAGAAAACAAATTAAGGAAACAATACATGGTGGTACTGGTGGTGGTGGTACATGGCAGAGAGTGGCACAGTGTAGACAGAAATGGCGGGATTTGTTGCCAAAAACACAGATATGTAAAAAGAATGAGATGATAGAAATTTAAATGTGTTTAAGTGTAAAAGTATCTAGATATATTATAGTAGTATCAGATATATTATGGTTTTACTTAATAAGTAATTAATGAAGGACTCTAAAAAGTTTTGTGTTTTATTTTACTTTAGTAACATTTTATCAACCCTATACAAATACCATCGCTGACTTGTAAATCAAAATCTTAACTCTTGGATCAAATAAATCATCACAAATTTTATTTGGAGCACCTATGCGTGTCCCTTTCCTTCATATACGAGTGAGAGAGACAGAGGTAATTGCATTAAAATATTTACAACGTTAATACGTCAAAACGCTTGAAAGTAATGGTTACATTTAATTAATGTAATTCCATCGTGAATTTATGTCTGTATTAAAAATTATGTGTTCTTAGCACGTGAGTTTTTGACAAGTTAAGATGTTGATAACGAAGTATTGTATGGCCTGGCCAGCCCTTTTGATTAACATCCATGTTCAGATTTGTTTCTCGAAGAATAATTTCTGAGAAGATTATGCTTTCGTTAAAGTTACCGTCTGGCTCATTAGAACTAGGGTCGCTTCAATCCTGGCTTTTTTTACTTGGGGAAATGCCAATGCAATGTCGATTTTTAGTATGGACATTCAAGCACGAGAGGCTAATCATCTACTTGCCTATTACATTGACAAATGATCATGAAACAGATACAGAAATCTGAGAACCAGACCTAAAAAGGCTTCAGATATCTACTCAAGGAGCCATGCAATATGAAAAGTCTTAGTCTAGTCTAATACTCGTATTAGGCGCGGGTAGTTCCAAAAAATACTAAATATAAGTCGTGTGAAACTATAATAAACTTCTTGACACCCCGAGCCCAGTAAGATGCTTGAAAAGGACAAAACTATTCGGATTAGTTAATTAGTGTAAAAACCGTTAGTCTTAAGTATTAAACAGAGGTACGTGGAAAAAATAGTACACAAGAACAGAGAACTTCCCCTATATGGAGACTGCAAGATATTGGACACATTATAAATTATGAATTTCAGTATGTAATTTACTAAAATGGTTATTTTAAAGTTAAAATATCATAAATTAGGCTCAATGTCAAATGTCATTGATCAGAGACAATTTAAAAAATAAATGTCAATTTATGAAACAATAGATTCCTCGGTCAACCACATCAAGAATGCTCACAATTACTGATTTTTCGATTGGAGTAATCGATAAGGAAGATATCGAATTGCCTAATTCTGCTCTTCCAGGCATACGATGGAACATCATATCGTTTCCATTGTTTGAATCTTTTGTAATTTAATACGATTGTAACAATTTCGAGTTATTTTAAATATTTTTGTAAGACTCACGACTTTATCTGTGTAAGATTTTGTGTGGAGACGCATGGCTTTGAACCCGTCAAAAAAATTAAAAAAAATCAAGATGACCGATATTGTTTCATTTCCCAGTGAATTAGGTTAGGTTAGGTTAAAGCCAAAAATTTGTGCTTTCGTATATTCATTTCACATATCATGTTATAATTAATTTATATGGCACATGCTGAGTGACGAAAATATGTAGAAAAAAATTGCAGTTGTTTGAAAGTGGAGCTTTGAAAAATTTACCAATAATACTTATTACTTCTTGAAGTGAGACGACCTCAGTCTTTAAATGAATTTAAGAATCCCCTTCATGAGCATTTCTCTTCTACCATATAATAAGCTACTAATAATAACATTGATGTATTTTTATGACTTTAACTTCTTTATTATTTATCGCTGTATAATTCTGTTAAAATAAAATCAATGGCACTACAACCTTTTTTTTAGGTCTAGGCCTCAGATGTCTATATATGTTTCAGGGCAAGTGCCTATTAGATTAACAACTGATCACCTACTGATGAAGGCTGATCACCTAAGTAGGTACCTCACGTGTCCCTCACGCACGCCGTCGATTGTTTGGGTCTAAAGCAATCCGGTTTCCTCACGATGTTTTCCTTCACCGTTCGAGAGAGTGTTAAATGCGCACGTAAAAAGTCCATTGCTGCACAGCCGGGGGTCGAACCTACGACCTCAGGGATGAGAGCCGCACGCTGAAGCCACTAGGCTACCACTGCTCTGCTAATATTACTTTTAATGAAATTGTTTGTCAGTTTAGTTGAACACTTGTTTACCTTTATGCTCAGTAGGTATTTCTTTTTTCCCCATACAAAGTTTACTGGAAGAAATCGCTTTTTAGCGATAGGGTCTCCCGTTGTCTAATAATGGACCTGTTTTATATGTGTAGGTAAGGTAACGGTAAATAATCTTGGACCTCAGATTCCGTAACGGATAAGTTGGTGTTCATATTCCGGAGGAGGAACTTCAAGTTGAGATACACAAACGTGTCGCCGATGTTTCATGGTTTCATTTTTTGAGTTGATGGTTTACCTTCACTGTACGAGAAGTGTTAATTGCAATGAAAAAAAAATGCATTAGTACTGCGCTGGGATTTGAGCCTAACCAACTCTGCAATATTGCATTTTTATTATTTGACAGTAAAGTACCTTTTGCAAAGAAATCTACGACTCGTAATAGTAGCTATCATAACGAACATTAGTAACTGAGATTTAGCTTTCTGTTCGACACTTTCAAATGCGTTAACCAGTTTTCGAGCTTTTACGATAGAAATATATTATTATTTCAAATAAAATATCTTTAATGATTTCCATTATATGGAAAACTTACTTAAATACTATTCCCTCTTTATAGTCATAGGTATCTAATGTCTGAGCGTCGTGGTCAGCAAGGAAACATCTGGAGCCGACTATCTATTTCCACCGGTTTCTGGCCAGCGCCTGTCTTGTAGTCAAATTTAAAAATAATTTATTCAAATAGGTAACACAATGTACACTTATGAACGTCAAAAAAAAATTTAAATTATTTCTAATTTTACATTTACTGCCAGTTCTCAAATCAAGAGCGTAGAACGGTAGAGAAGAACTGCCAATAAACTCTAAGCCACTCTTTTTAATCGCCAAGTTTTTTTTTTGTATTACACAACGTTTGTAAGGAGCTGCAACCATTACACCATGTTCCACATGATATTTTAAGTAATAAATAATAATAAAATAAATTAAAAACAAAAAGTTGTCTCAGATTGTCAAAGATCCTCTATCAGCAGAAGGCATGGCGAAATAGGAGCACGTACTTACATTCTCGTGAGAACAACACGCAAACACATAGTCGAAATAACTAACATCACCGCATACACGAATTCAGTACAGTACGACCAGTCACCACAAATAGCACTCGTTCACTAGTATCACGCATGGCCAGCCATCGGCCCCCTCGCCATATTTCAGGGAGAGAGACAACCCGGCGCATGGACGCCGCCACGTGATGAGTCTTCCACTTGATCGGTCTATGTGATTGGTGAACGGCCGCCTGATTTTTTGTCTTCTGTGTTATCAACTACAATAAGTTTAAGAAAAACACTTTTTGAACGGATTAAAGCTATGTGTGAAAAGTGTTTTTCTTAAGGTGTAAAAGCTATTTTAACAAAAGACAATACTACAATACGTTTTTCCAAGTTCGTTAGACATTCGAGTTCGTAGGTGGACTTGGGTCAGGATCGATGTATTCGTTCGCCTTTAAATAGTACTAGGACTTGAAATATTAGAGATGCACTTTCGGCCTCGTAATTTAATAGGTATTATTTAAGTTAGATTAATAATTTTATATACTCTATTTAATTAACATTTTTAGAGCGACAATTACTGGGTGTCATGCGAAATATATACATAATAAAGTATTCGCAGACGGAATCGTGAGCGACCGCTAGTGCCACTATAATAGTGACCACAATTTTGTCGTTGATTAGTATGCAAATTTTTATAGCAAAATTTCCATTAACTTACAGTTATACTTCATTATTCTAAAAACTAATCTTGTCCAACGTGTTATAACAAAAGTGATAAAATATAATTGTCTAGTTTTAAAACAAGATGGCGCTATACAAATTGCTAAAGATAACCAAACTATAATTACAACAGGAAATTATTAGACATTAAGCTTTATCAGGACATTTATATAAAAGCCTCAGCAAATTATATATCTTTCTCGTAAACTTTAAATAAATTTATGGATGTATGCACTTTGTGCTTCCGTGAGTTTAAATAATTATTTTACTGTTAATAATAATTAATATATAAAAGCTTGATATCGAATTGAATTTGATATGCAAGGTTTTTTTCCATTCTCATAGCAATTATTATAGTCTATTTACGATATTGTGAACTCAAAATCCAAAAAAAAATGGTATATTCACAATTTTAATAAAGTATCATCGATGCCAAGAGGCCAGTGCAGGGCGTACTGTATCCCCAGACATGGATCAAATAAAGAGTCCATGATGATGATGAACCATCGTGGTGATGGAATGATGGTTGAAGCTTATTGGAGGAGCTTTTTGTAAACTTATTTATACTATTTTTTCCCATTCCCTGACCCTGACATAGTGACTCATCTGATATCTATCTAAACATATATATCATTAAAATTATAATCTATGTCGCTAAGCTCAAAACTCGAAGACGGCTGGACTAATACGAGTAGTTTTTTAATTATTCCTTGAGGAACTCTGAGGAATGTATGAAGAAAATTTAGAAAATCAATGTATTTATTCCGAAAAAGCGAACAGTGTAATAGGGTAGCAGAGCAAAATGTTCCATATGCATGTTGCTACTTAAAGGGTAGGTTAAGTAAGAGAATCATAACGGAATCATAAATAATTAACTGAAAAGAAGGTATGGGCTTCAGATTTTAGTATCCGTTTCATGAACATTTGTTAATGTAATAGGCAAGTAGTTGATCAGCCTCCGGTGCCTGACACACGACGTCAACTTTTTGGATCTAAGGCAAGATAGTTTCCTCTGGATGTTTTCCTTCACCGTTCTATCGAATGCCCACATAGAAAGAAACTCCACAGCCTCAGGGATGGGAGTCGCACGCTCAAGTAAAATATAAAGGCAACATATATATTAATCGTGGCATTTGCATGTCACGATTAATTGGTATCCAATCGGACGCTTAACTTCTAAACAAGCCAAGTACGTAGCTTGCTGAGCCACTGAGGTTGCTAATGACTAGAAGCCATATAAAATATGGTTATCCTAATAAAGAGAAGCATTGCAATCAGCATGTTAATGTTACACGTTGAGGCAAACATTGAATATTGATCGGTACATTATGATAATGTAGAAGCCGATCAGCGGCGTCCGCGCAGCTCAGAGCGGGTTTTACTATTTATTTTATATAAGTTTTTATTACTTACGGTAATGGCTTTTAAAATACGCTTTGAATTAATCATTTGACCGTTTTATAGTTGATTGGTCTGAAATGTTTCTTAAATCAAGTATCTATATAAAACATATATGTTTGTTTGTGACAAACTGGAAATTACGTTTAAAGAAGTATTATATATTTAAGAACAAAAACATACTTTCACGTACATGACAAAAAATAAAAAAAAAATATCACACAACCGTTCTACACACTTATTCCATTAGAGTCCATCTAAAAACTAGAATTTTAAGCTCACAGTATAGGTATTGAGAGGTTTGTGATTGAATTTTGTAGTATAACTTCACTGGTTACAAATAAAACGAAAAATAATATAAATATTGTCAACTTTTTGCTGAAGTATCCGTTCGCATAGATCCTCCAGGTGTATTCTGTCTTCGGGGCAATAAAGCTTTTGTCAGAGCCTCGTTTCTTTTCTGCTTTAGTTAGTTACGCGCCATACGCCGGACAGTCCAGCAGAATGTACCGCGGTGTTTGTTCAGTGTTTACAGTACCATGTTACCCTGGCCCGAAGTTAAAATTCATGTATTACTAGTTGTTAACTGTAAATCATCCGTCCCCATCCGACTCCCGTATTACATCCCAGTTACATTTAGCTTATGTATATATATTTTAAGGAAGCATTCAGAAATTTATAATAATATGTATTACCTATATCTCTGACTTACAGTGGAAGTAAATAATTATGAATAAGGCGAGTTCATAAATGATTTAATTTAAAAAAATTTGCTTTGTGACAAAAGGTAACACGAGTAACTGTCATTATGTAAATTATGGCATTATAATTCCGCACGCATTTGATCATTTTCTGCTCATGTCGAACTCCACGTGGATTTAATATGTAACTAATAATATCTTGAAAAAACAGGTCTTATACCGCCACAGAATTACTATTAATATTTTAACCAAAGTCGTCATAAAAAAGTGTTGAAGTCAAAGAAATCGGTACAAAATTATGTATTGGGGAACATACTTTAAAATCAACGAATTAGGGTTATTATAATTATTTTCTAGAATTTATTTCACATGCAATGCGCATCCACGAGGCATAACTAGTCAATTAATAGAGACATTATATTCAACAGTGGTAGCTTGATTGACAGTTCTCTATCGGTTGACGCGTCCGCCATTGTATGGTAATGCACGTGATATTATGACTGACATATAGTCTAGAATATATTATACGTGAATTCGTACAGACTATAAGCAAAATCATCTAACATTGAGCTTTATTTTAAAAACGTGGCACTACAATCATTGGTCCAACAAAATGCGTTTGAGCCAAAGATAATAAATCTTGCTATAGATTGTTTAGTATCTGTTTTATTGTTTTTTTCTGTGCGTGCCGTAAATTTTCCCCTACAAAACACTCTTTGTCGCTACTCCTCTTTTCGAAGATACTCTTTGCCAAAAATGCCAAAGCCAGAGTAGAAATGCTCGGCGTTGACATATCGAACGACGTTCAGTTTCTCGGTCATTTGGCGGGAATGGCTAAATAAGCCTCCACGAAGCTTGGTGTGCTCACTTACCGGTATCACTTAACATCAGATCAATCCCGCCCGTTTGCCTTCTATTCTATATAAAAAATCGAAATCATCAAAATGTTTTTATCAGTATGAGAAAAGATCGTGCTGCTATTCATCCAGCCTAAATGGAGGATCCTTGAGCAAATCCCCAGTGGCTATGGTTGAGAAGTGATCTACTCTAGACTTACAGGTCGGAATAAATTTTTAAGTGCGATTCAGAGTATGACATCATCATTGTAGCCTAGAAATGTAGATGTCGCTCACACCACTCCCAGCACAGACGGGCTTCGAACACATGACCGTAGAGTTGAGAATTGTATACCTAGTTAGGTTAACCGCTTCTAAAAAAGTAACTTTCAAATTTAAAAATCTTATAAAATTGCAATTGCTTTAGTTACAAGACTAAACATAGCAGCGCAACTACATCTGACTGACGGTTTTGTATGCAATTTCTTTTAAATATAATAGGAGGTAAACGAACAGAACGCTCATCTGATGCTAAGTCAAACCATCGCTCTTGGACACTCACATTGCCATAAGGCTCGTAAGTGCGTTGCCGGTCTTTTAAGAATTGGTACGCTCTTTTCTGGAAGGACCCTAAGTCGAATTTGTTCGGAAATACTTCAGTGGGTTCCAGAGTGGTGGTGCGTGGCAAAAACTGCCTTAAACGTTCAGTTGTAGAACGATGGACGTCGAGGTGATACGAATGGTATTCTGTATTCTGCATTGACCGATATTTTTGACAAATCTCTCTCAATGGAAGACCGGGACCTAAGTTGCTATTCGCTACAGTAACAGAGACCTAAAAACAAAAATGTATCGGTGCAATTAAATTGTTAAGGCTATTAGCAGACTGACCCTTGTTGGTACGGCTATATCGTAATAAAACGTAATGCTCTTACATGCGCTCCGCAATTTCTTAAAGGTTTCCAACGTTAGGGTGTAACCGCAGACAACCTCAACTAGGAAAAGTGCAGTTATTAACTATTTAGTGTTTCAGTCGACAACTATGGTGAGAGAAACAGGTTGAGACATACAGTATACTAGATGTTAGATTTTTCGTTATATTGAGATTCAAGATAAGAATGCTTGAAAACATGCTGGTCCTGCTCCATAAGACAATCATAGAGTCTTGACAAAATCAAAATATGTGAGGAACATATATACTAACAATTCAATAATTGACCTGTAGAGTAGTTTTATTCAAGGAGTACATAGTATTTAATTAATGTATACAGATATTGTAAATCCTATTTTAAAAGAGTAAGTGTGGAGTTTCTACATAGAACAACACTACATAGTTGTACACAAATGGACCAATTCCAGGATGTACTAGAGAAGAGAAAAAACTCCCCATAACCAAAGAGCATGATGAAAGTCATGAAAGTAGATGCAGAGGCAGGTACGTCAGGACCGTAGCAACTGGAGATCCATAGCTCTGCTTTCGTACACTACTACTATGGAAAAAGGCGTGAGTATATGGACAGATAGATAGAATGAAAGTCATAGCCGTTTCGTTTGTTTTATGTAGGTACTTTGACTACTTCTTTTCTGCTGACTGTGACAATAAGATAAGTCCGAGATTATCTAGGGCCTCTAAGGAAGCTTTAAATTCATATTTTAATGATGACGAATGAGTATTTTTTCATTTTGGTTTTATATCATGAGATAGGGTGGTTGTTTCAACTATAGGGTCATTTGAATATTTCTGACAAATTATGTTTGTGCTCCGATGATAAGAGACGGTAATTGAATTAGACCAATTGAGTATTTTGTAAATAGTCATCATTTTCCAATCCAGTCGTTACACTACAAATAAATCTAGGGAAAATATCAATGTAACTTACCATACTAACCTACGCTGATAACTCCCCAGGTTCCTAAAACATCAAATCAAATCAAATCAAAACAAATTAAATTAACTGTAAATTTACATTTACAACCAGTTCGCAAGTCAAGGGCGTAGAGCGGCTAAGAAGAACTGGCAAGAAACTTTCCGCCAATCTTACTTAGTTCTATTACGCGTATTATACTGGTGAAAGTCACCATTTGTTTAAAAATCGTTTGAGTTTTTTTGTACATACAACAAGGCTTCAAGAATATATTGACCGGATAATGTCATAATATTTAGTTCCTGAAATCTATTCCATACCGACTCCCTCGGGGAAACACAACACATACCGCGAACAGCCACTATATATATCATTTTAAAGATAGAATGAAAATTCTTATCCTCATTGTGTCACGAACGTAAGATGACCAAAAAAACTTGACCTCCGTGATGGAGTCATACACATAATACCTAAGCTTACAGTTCGCTGGTGGCTGCCACAAATTGTGGACAACGTAACCGCTGTCGTTTGTGGTTACCTTCCTGATGGGATTCACATGTCTTTACAAAGTTATGCTAAGAGCAAATTATCCCAACATTTTCCTGAAGATTGCTTTAAAATTTGAATTGACAAAATGAATTTGAAATCAGTAACGGTAGTAATAACTAATCTCACTGGACTTCAAATTATTTCAAAAAGTTGCCGTTAGAGAATGAACTTAAAAAAAAGAAAAAAGTGTGTGTACTTATGTATATGCGTTAGAAGTTATACTTCTTTGGTGTAACAAGATAAAAATCTTTTCAAAAAAAATTTAAAAAGTTTATAATAATACATAACTTCAATCCGTTGAAAAAGTGTTTTCTTTAGACACTAACAATAGCAAAAAACTCTCATCGTTTTTCCCTAACGCGCCAAAAGACTTATAACTTCAAAAACCTAAAATGTTGACTATAGCTTAATCAGTGTCGGTATTTTTGTGACGGTGTGCGTGCGCATCGTAAAAATTGACTCTAATAATTTTTCCCTAACGCGCCAGAAGAAGTATAACTTTAATAAATTTAAACGGCGCTTGAGTTATTTGATGGTCATGGTACCAGATTTTCGAAAATAATTGATAATCACGTATGCTATCCGGGATCGAAAGCCTATCTTAATTCATCTTTAAAAATTTCGACCCTTTGGAACACCAATCGCAATGAATGCGTGCGTGATAATAATAGTAAAAAGGCAACTAGATTCCAATAAAACCAGTGTTAAATAAATTAAATTTAAAATTACCTTTGATTAGTCCTCGTTAGATGCAAGCGACGATACAGATTAAATAAATAGCATGACTAAACTGTATTTTGTACGGTAAGGCTGTTTAGTAACGTAGCGATGTATAGTATAAACGCCGCAATCGAAATAAGGCATAATTTTTGCTGTATAAATTTTATAATATACATTTTGTCTGAAACCCATTTCAATAGTGGTAATAAGAAGAGTTCTCAGATTGTCAAATAAAAGTTATTAATTATCTTATATAAAATATTTGGTGTTATAAATTTAGGTTTTTACTCCGGTTTTTGAAAAGCAGGTCGTCCCAATCCACAAGATACACTTACAATAATAACATTGATTAAACTAAATCTATAATTATACTTTAAAAAAATCTATTTATCTATTTATCTAATTATCATTAAATAATTTGAACGTTTTAAACTAACACCCGTAATTAGCCAATCGAATCAAATTACAAAATATTCACAATATTTATTTAATTGCAACAGTTTAAGTGATCCAAATTCTCTTTCCGTAACATGTTAGATGATATCTACTTTAAATTTCATTAATATTTACTTATATTCATTCACGCCTTCTTCCCGAAGAAGTAGGCAGAGACCACACTTGCTACGTTCCTGACATACCTCTCCCGATTCATCCACTTTCACGACATTCATCACACACGTTCGTCGGTTATGGGTACTTTAACTTGTCCCTTCTAGTACCTTCTGGATTTTTTCTAGGTACAGGTTCGTCAATGCCTACCCAACCCGTCTAGACCATCCACAGTGGTATAAATGCTACTTATAAGCCGCTTCTCATTCATTCGATCTACATGACGAAACCAACTAAGCATTCCCTTTCGTATACTTTATCAGTATGTTTTTTCACTGCTCCCGTTATGTTACTCTTCATTATTTGTATTTATCAAATAAATCGCGATGTGCTCATACGCTTTACCCATAACAAAACGTAGAAACGCAACTGCTATACAAATTAGAAATAAATTAGTTAAAAGCATTGTAACACGTACTTTCGAAGTAGGCTTTATGTCTATTGCGATAGGAGTCAAATTAGCTCCCCCTTCAAATGCATTAGAATAATTGCAATGAGCGTGTTATTAAAAAAACATAAGTCTAAAGTAATTAGTTAAGAGAAACGTTGTGAGTAGAATGGTCAATACTGAAGCCTACTGACAGTCGAGTTCTGTTTTATTTCGAATTCCGTCGATCATAACGGAATTAATATTCTATTCGTCGATTGTGCTGTGGAATAGAATTTTCAAATTTGTTAATTATAGTGTCTATATAACAATAAAACTAGCTAGTTGACTAGCTGTACAGTATACAAATAAAAATATCTTTTAATGAGCTTTACTTTCATTATCAAATAAAATCAAACATAAATTAAGTAAATACCTTTCGGTAACGTCACTTCACGTGAAATCGTGGAAGAAACTGGCCACTAGTCAACACTAATATTAATTATATTACCTATAAAAACTCAAATCTATCAAAGAACCGCTAGAATTGCAATAAGTGGTATATAAATGACTGGTTAAGTGCTAAATATTTCGAAATCTTTAATACCCATGGTCAATATTAATTATAAATGTAATTATCTGTTAAACGTTATTAATTTAAACTTCGTGACCGGCGTGTAGCGTTGACAAGCGCAGATAAAACTTGGCGGCGGTCATATTAATCATGTAGTATGTTTAAAAACACTAGCGAACCACCGTGTTATAACTTATTTGGTATTGCTACGCATTATTTTTATATATTGTAATCGTAAAATAATATCTTTAAATATATAAAAATGCCTATAATAATATGAATAATACCTGTACTTAGACGGATATTAAAAGTAACAAGTTACTAACAGTCGCAAAGTTCAGGGCCGGAATTGGAAGACTGGAGGCCTCTGGCAGGAAAGGCCCCGGGCTCCAAATTATTTTCCAAATAAAATGATTTTTATTAGTCGAGTTTTGAATCAATAATTTATTGTGAAACCGAAACAATTCCTTTAAGTATTTAACAAACATATAAAAAAATAAAAGAAAAGTTGTTTCTAGTGTTTACTAGTCGGAATTTAATACACCTTATTCCGAAGTCCCTATTGTGGAGGCCCCGGGGCTGTAGCCCCGGTTGCCTTCCTCTACATCCGGCCTTAGCTTTGTATAATTAAGGACATTTCAGTCTTTTAAGTATACTTAAAACTTACCATATTATTTTGAGAGTTGTTGGCCTAGTGGTTTCAACGCGTGACTCATCGCGATCGTAGATTAAATCCCCGGCTGTCTAATGGACTTTCAAACACTCACTAGTACGGTGAAGGAAATTCTCGTGAGGAATCCGGCAGGTCCTTACCCAAAGGGGGTGTATCCAAAGAGTAAAGGTGACGGCGTGTGTCCGGTCAAGGAACAGATACAGAAATCTTAGACCAGACCTAAAAGATTGTAGCGGCAGTGGCATATGTAGAACCTTGCATTAGCTGTATATTAAAAAAATAAGAAATATTAATAAATCCGAGATCCATAATGACTTTACTATCGGATTTCCTAAAGCCTATTCATAGCATAGGACTCATTCTAAATGACTAACCTGACCCAGCTTCCATAAATATAGAAAGGTACCTTAAATCATTCCGATATAAATGAGACTAGATCAAATCGATACAGGTTCCATACTCGATAGCCGAGAATCGATTCTCTGATCGACATTTCCTTATCCATGCAAATCGCTCTTTTCTCGAATATGGTTGTAATGTCCTGTAGTCACGGAAATTGCTCCGACCTTATCTTTGCAATTTGTTGAAGATTGTGCTTTCTGTTGTTCAAAGGGAGAATTCCGTATAATCGTGTAAGATGCCGTTTGAAAGTTAGAGAGTATTTCATACTCAATTTTTTTGGATTTATTTAATTTGGAAAATAATCCCGCGATCTCCTTTCAAACAACGTCTCTCTGATGTTTCACCCCTTCGTTGTTGACATCCCAAGGTGACCCACTCCACAGTTTGCATCTTCGTGTAAAAATATTAAAGAAAAGGAACTCCCTTTCCATCTTCCCTAGACAGTTTAAACACAGTTACAAGAACAAAGGCATTTCCTGGGCTGCACTAGGCTGCATCTCAATTAACATCAGCTGGGATTGTGGCCAAAGTCTGTTCGGTTCTGGAGAAAAAAACAACACGCCGAGAATTGAGCAAGCTTTTCTTCAGCAATAGTTATAGTTCGATTTATAATGGAAATTTGAGTGATTTTTCGTCGAAGGAATACATACTGTTAACGTATTTAATATTAATATTGGTTACTCAATAGCTATTGCCAAAATAGTCGAGAAATAAGAAATATATAGAAAACACTACCAACCAATTTCCAAGTACAATTAAAATTGTTAATCGTTCTCTTCAATCGGAAGTCGGGAAGTAACCGTCGCAAGTATATTTCTTATACATTATTATAATGTAATTAAAATGAATGCACTTGTTGCCTTTAAATCGCCAATTACAGGCTGTTTTAAAACATCGTCCTCTTATCGACTGTATATCTGAATTTAAGTATATAAAAAAAATTATGTCACCCATTCAACGTTTCCTTTGGGGAATGATTATATCTTAATGAGACATGTGTTCGTAATTTCGTTAAAGGACGAAAATGTGAATAAATTTAGCAAACTCGTTTGGTATGTGGAAAGTACAATTATTTAAGGGTGCTAAAGAGCAAGCTGGGGTCATATAGCGAACTCGTATATATTTATTAATTTTTTTCACAAAAACATACTATCCTTACAGTACTAAGCCAATACGAGAGTAATACACAAAAAAATGTGTGCGTGGACACACGTAAGACGTGAAATTTCTTTTTGGCCTTATTTTTCGGAAAATGATCTACTATATTCAACTTTACAGAAATTGGTTAAATAAAGTTAAATTAGATAAAGTTTAACAAAAGGCTTTTATTATCATAGATATGAATACAAATAATACAATTATTTAATTTTACCTTATTACTACTAAGTTTATTACAGAATTTTATTAATTGTAATAGAATAATTACTATCATTATTATCGTAATTATATATTGTACTTATTAATGGCTTCGAATCTCTTCGAATGAGCCGTGGTAGGGAATCTTGATGCAAGTTCTTTTCGGCTGATTCAGCGAGACCGTCTTGCGCCATAAAGAAGAAGCGGAGAGGGTCAGGAAAGTCTATCCCGCAGCACATCTGTGTCCGTGCTATGCGTTGTATAATTCTGGCCACACATTCATCGAGGCTTCATCGAGGGAACACATTATCGACTCCAAAAGAAGTTTTACTCGACTCGACAATATGAAGTTTTAAAATATAACCAAGAATAGACCCAATGATCTGAACTGTTACATAGTATAAAGTTATATAATAATCGCATAATAAAACATAAGTATGTAAACTTTATATATTACTACTTATATCTACTACATAAGCATTTTTATGTGCTCTCATTGCGAACATAAATAAAAGATATCTTTTATTTGTCGACGCAATGATTTGCTAAAAAATATTTCCAATATGTTCTTTGCAAGTCATCAAGGCAGATCAGAAAGCCCAGGCAAGTACTTTTTGGTATAGTTTCACATATATACGTTACAAAGCATACATTGAATAAGTTCTGATGTTAAAATACATGGACGACATCGCTGGCACCAGCTCAATTAAAATCGTGATAAAAAATGTAAGTAGCATTTTCAATTGTAGTTCTTATGACCTAATTTAATTGCAACATTGTTACACCTTAAAACTTGACAAGATCTTTGACTGTACTATAATAGGGTTGATTTTAGCTTGTGTATAAAGTCCAATGATTTATTACGCTCGGTAACTTAATGAATTTTTGTATAAGTTAAAAATGTTCTATAATTATAGGTCCTGAATAAGGGTGGAGTAGCGGGTTGGTAACAGATAATAATTTTTACTATATGAATTTATAATAATTCGTATAATTTAATTTTAGATTTCGTTAATTTTTTATTTGAATTTAAGTGTTAATGTTATGGCTAACCGTGAGTGTGAGCCTCGGAACCAATGGGTTAAATTAAAAATAAATTAGTATTTAAAATTAATTGGTAAAGGTAAATAATAAAGCCGTTTTTTTAACGCGTACCACCACTATGTGGAACCAGCTGCCCGCTGAAGTGTTTCGACTTGAGTCCTTCAAGAAGAGAACGTGCAATTCGTAAAAGGCCAGCAACGCCCACGAGAGCCTATTGACATTGAGAGTATCACGTAACACCAGACAAGCGCGCCCATTTGGCCTCTGTTCTATAAAAAATGACATTTATCAAAACTTCAGATATTTCACCAATACTCAACGTATACGCGATTTATTTTCTTACATATTTTTTTATTATCGCGAGTCGGTATCTTTTCTTAGATGTGTGGTAATTTTAAAACTATGGCCGACATAACCGTATTTAGTTCACGAGAAAAATACCAACGTTTTTACAATTCATTTATTGTGTGAACGAATAACAATTTATAAATCATTACAGCTAGTGCAATGAGTTACGATCTGCGACTTTTATTATTTAAAATCATACGGAGGAAATCATTGCGTCCAAAAAAAATCTTTCGTCTACACGTATTAAAAGACTCATGTAGTGAGATTGAAACAGTAGTAATAAAAGTTACTGAATCACGTTTATGACATAAATTTGAAATAACATAATATTATGTAACAGATCGGAGTATTAGGTCTAATCTTGCATATATTTTTAGCCGACTCTATATTGTCAAGTCTACGAGCACTGACGATACATCTATATAATCTAAGACTACTTATATAACTTATACGATTTTCCCAATTTCATTTCCATCAAGATAGATTACTTGAAAAACTTAAACGATAATAGCGATGCCATTAGACACGGCAAAGTTGTACTATTATACTAATATAGCATAGAATCTTCTGAATTTAAATCCTTTGGTTCAATTAGCTTGCTATTATGTGGTGTTGTGGTATGTTAGACTGGTGATAGTGAGTTCGGTCATGCGAACTTTCCTATATAAATACTTGTGTAGGAAAGGTTCTCATGATTGTCCAACTCAAGTCGGCATCGTGGTCATTACATCTCTCTTGACGCTTATATTCGCGACAACAGAATTAACACAACTAATCCAGATATATTCGGTAGTGGCCTGATAAATTGTTGAGTTTCTGATACTCTGTAATTTTAGGCTTAACAATAACCAAAGAAATACTGGTAAAATCTGAAATTGGAAGTAATATTTTATTCAATATTTCCGTATATGTGCACCATAATTGTCATGTATTTTAGAAGCTTGACATATACTGTAGATATATATGTGATGAACATGAAATAAATATTGTATTCGGTTAACGCGACTATTGATAATACTCGTAGTATATTGTTAGCGGTAGTTGATTTAGTTCTTAGGGTAGGAAATTAAACACTTCAATGATGACTTAATTCACTATAATTTACTTCACTGATTTTACGTGAACTGTATAATCTCAAACTTGTACGAAGAAAAGGCCCGTGCGCATGTGTCACAACCTCTTTTATATTCACAACTCCCTCCTCCGACTCGACCATCCCACTTCGGGAAAATGATCGAGTCAATTCGTAACAACTCGTAAACAACCGAACGAGTCAAATGAGTAACTATTGCACATGCGCACTTGTAGAAAGATTCTTAAGAATATGTTTCATAAAAATGTTTAGAATTTAATTAAATTCATATTAGAAGCTAACAATATATAGTAGAAACTTAAAAGTATTTTTTGTTAAACTAATAAATGTAAACAACCTTCTAAGCGTTACATCACCAGATGTAATATAAAATATCCAAGAAGCCGGATATGTTCATAATTTATTTATAAAAGAACTTAAGAAGCGCGGCATTGCAGATGCTTTTTACTTCTATGCAAATGTCATAAACAAGTCAATCTGACAATCACGCGCACGACACTGTCATCTGTCAATAACGGAATATAACAAAAAGTGGAACGATTTGGTTGCTCTAACATTTCTCAAGAGTTATAAGAAGTGCACCATTCTTGGAAGCTAGACTTATGCTAACTGCACGCCGGTAATTTTGCTGTCACACTATTGATATATTGCCACATTTACTGTTTTTTAATCTAAGCGTTTTGAAGTATTACTTTAAACCATTTAAATCCCAGATAGATAACGTTTTTATCGTTCACCAAAGCTCACTGAACTTTCGTTTTCTCGTTTTCTGTAGGGTTATTTATAAATCATTATACAGTACTGTTGCGTTGTTTGTAGTTACTACATTATAAACGATTTCTTTAGCGTAAAAACTATATAAATTGTATTGTAAATATTATATCAATGGCACTACAACCTTTTTAGGTCTGGGCCTCAGATTTCTGTATCTGTGTCATGATCATTTGTTAATCTAATAGGTGATCAGCCTTCTGTGCCTGACACACACCGTCGACTTTTTGGATCTAAGGCAAGCCCGTTTCCTGACGATGTTTTCCTTCACCGTTCGAGAGAATGTTAAATATGCACATAGAAAGAAAGTCCATTTGTGCACAACCGGGTATGGAACCTACGACCTTAGGGATGAGAGTCGCACGCTGAAGCCACTAGGCCAACACTGCTCAATATTATATATCTAAGTAAATTTTCTTTAAGCCAGCCTAATATGGTTAATTGAACTAAAATAACTTAATATTACTGTTTCTACATTAGTTATATTATATGTATAAAATAGTATTTATTTCTATTAAAACCCTGGATATATTTATTTATTTATTAATACGGAAACATGTCACAACACAAAATACATATGTAAAGAAATATATATAAGTTGTAATAATAGAAATGTCCTTAAATTTTCTCACAGATAAGATACTTATTTTTAGTAGATATAACTAAAAAGAAAAGAAAATTATCTGGCTTAGAAATTGTTTTGTATAATTATTTTTTTATAGAGAAAACGGGCAGGAGAGTCGAGGAGATACGGGTGGAAAGTGAAAAGTAGAAACGTCCGAAATTTGTATTTGTTACCTCGTCGTGTATGTCATTTTTGTCTATAAGTACTTGTCACATTAATTATTGTATATTGTGGTTCATATACCAATGTATCAGTGTGCCGAGCGTTGGCAAGCTTTTATCAATAATAAAAAAATGTAACCAGCAGTTTATAGTACATTCACAAAAGACAAATCAATAATAGCAACGATTTTAAAAGGCTCTTCAAAGCGGTAGGGTAGAAGTAACATAAATTAATTCCTATACAAAAATCATTATAGGCTGTGGAAACACAGCCTTAGGCCATTGTACATGAATTATACACTTTTCACAATAAATTATTTCTACGATCTATTGAAAAGATTGATGTGTGTCAGTTATATAATTCATGGTTGATTTAAAGGCGTCTTGTGCCATATTTTAGTACATAATAGACTCGACACTATCATTATCTTATTTGACAGCAAAAATCATTTTTATATTCGCTATATAGAGCACGATTCGGGCGACATTAAAACAATAATGGTTAAATGTTTTAGGTGTTTGTTTGAGCAGTGTTGGCCTAGTGCCTTCAGCGGCGACTGTCATTCCTGAGGTCGTAGGTTCGATCCCCGACTGTGCATCAATGGACTTTTTTCTACGTGCGCCTTTAATGTTTGCTCGAATGGTAAAGGAAAACATCGTGAAGAAGCGGGGTTGCCTTAGACCTAATAAGTCAACGGCGTTGGTCAGTCACAGGAGGCTGATTATCTACTTGCCTATTAGAATCACAATGATCATGAAACAGATTCAGAAATTTAAGTCCTAGACCTAAAAGGTAGCGCCATTGATTTTTGTAATTTATGATTTTACGAAAGTAATATTATAAACAAAATAAACATTAACTTCACTACTGTATAAAGAAATTAACACAAATATAAGCATCTGAACGCACGTATTTGAAAACCATTAGATATGTCAATCCTCTTTCATATATAAAATCGAAAATATGTGCAAATACTAAGCCTTGAACGTTGAATTGAACGTAAATTTTACAGTGTTAGTAACATGCCGTTCTCAAGTTATAAATGTTCGAACCGACTTTTTTTTATATATTAAATATTTATTTTAACCAACACTGGTCATCTAAAGTACATTCCACAATCGAACTCCATTTTAAAGTTCAATTAGAACTGAATCATCGTTAAAACAAGTAAAGCAAAAATTCACTGCCCTGTAATAATGTTAGTGAAACCGAACACTATAGCCCAGTCTCTTGTTACCCTACAGCCATGGGGCATGTCAATCCCACTATTGGCTTTATTTTATTTGTACGGGAGACTCTTTAAACTTGCTATCATTGTTGACGTTTCCTTATTATTATTATACAATAATAATAAGGAAACGTATTTCAGAATACCCGTACCCCATTTACAAATGACTTTAAGAAACCCAACGCCGCTAACATCCCTTAACATCAGTGCCCTGTTAGCCCCTGTTTTATAAACAAATCTGAAAAGTCCAATAAATATATGTAAGACATCACTTCAACAAATGTTATAGATTTATTTTCCTTATGTCTCACTAACATTATGAGGGAAACATTAAAATCCGCAATATTACTCAGAAAAAATACCAGTGTCTAGAAAAAACATCGCGTAGTTCTACCGTATACAATTTTTTCTTCTCTCTCACTTGTTCGTGCAATTTTCAATGCAAAAATGAAAAAGCAAGGCTTGTAGCGCCGGAGTTGATGCTAACAATTGATATCACAAACTTATTTGCTGTACATGGACTTGGGTTTTGCTAAATTCTGTATGTTTCTGGATTTGTGTATGAAACTTTCAGCAGTAAACGTTTCTCTTCTTTTATTTATTTCTCTGTCCGGTTTGGTGTTTTTATAAAAAGTATACTAAGGTCGTGGCCTTAGTATCGCTTGAGCAATGCAAAAATTAAAATTAAATTGTCTAAAGGACAAATTAGTAGATGTATAATGTACCAGCGCTTTCACAAAGTATTTTGCAAATAAGTAGTTGCGGTCAGGATTTTTTTTCATTTGTGGCCAAGGTGTTATTAAGTCATAAGCTTCAACTGATCTTCATTTACTGTCTTTGATGGGTATATATATGATATAACATCGGCATTCAGCTAGGAAGCCGTCTTTACTGGCATTGGCCTAGTGCCAGCATGTGCCCGGCACAGAAGGCTCTCCTACTTGCATATGAATAAAAAAAACGAAACGTTTCTGATAAAAAGGGCATGACCAAAGCTTGTATCGCCGGGCTTGATTCTAAACATTTGTATCAAAATCTCATTTTCTGTTCATAAACTTTGGTTTAGCTAATTTCTGTAAGTTTCTCGATTTGTGTATGAAACTTTCATGTTCTCCGGTTTGTTATAAATAAATAATAAAATATTTAATGGTGCTACAACCTTTGTAGGTCTGGGCCTCATGATATTTGTTAATCTAATAGGCAAGTACTTCAGACTTTAAACAGCCTGTCGTGCCTGACGCACGCC
This sequence comes from Pieris brassicae, assembly GCF_905147105.1. Lineage (NCBI taxonomy): Eukaryota > Metazoa > Arthropoda > Insecta > Lepidoptera > Pieridae > Pieris > Pieris brassicae. The sequence goes on along the minus strand of NC_059674.1, from coordinate 9,231,207 downwards.
GGCGATTTTTTGAGTGTAAGGCAAACCGGTATCCTCATGATGTTTTCCTTCACCGTTCGAGCGAGTGTCAAATGCGCATATAGAAAGAAAGTCCATTAGTGCACAGCCGGGGATCGAATCTACGACCTCAGGAATGGGAGTCGCACTCAGAAGCGACAACGCCAACACTCCTCACCGGTTTGGTGTTATTATGAGGTAAAGTGTTATATTATGTGATCCGCCTTTTATGTCTGGCACAGGCAAGTTCTACACTTTTTCCTTCATAGTACGAGGGAGTTAACATGGAAAGAATATTCTTGCCATTGGACCCAAACTACTGTCAGAGCTGAAACCATTTCTATGTTCAATTAAATTAGAACTTAAAAACAATATAATGTCAACTTAGGGATTTAAAAACATAGATTGTTATAACTTTGTGTGGATATGAGCGTGAGACTTGAAATGCAGTAGGCTTTGATCGAAAACCGAAAGGTGAGCGCTGCTCCCAGAGATAGGATTACCTTATGATAGTATAGATATAACAAACAGATGCGTTTTTATAAAAATTTAAAGTTTGGCAATCTTAAATTATATTAACGTGTATTTATAGTGAAAAATATTGAATCCTGGTTATACATTTATAGATGAAATGTATGACTGATGAAAACGATCACGTTTTAAGCGATGCTAAAAGCTATAAAAATTGTAAATAAAACTTTTTAGTAGATATTTTTATTTTAAGTTTAATTATAAGTACAAATATAATTACAACATCTAAAAGTTTATTTGAATCTGAATGTATTAGGAAATAATTTAAAAAACTTACTGTCTAAGAAGACACTTTTAAACGGATTGAAGCTATGTAATTTTTTTATAAACTCATAATTATTTACATAATTTTAAATTTAATTTTTTCCAACGTTTCGAGTGCTTTTCACGCGTAATCACGGTGAGCTTCAATCAGTTTAGTAAGTGTTTTCTTAATGTTTAAATGCCATGTTAACAAAAGACAAACACACTGTCTGTTTTTCGTTGTACTATTCAATTCGAAGTAATCCGACGTACAGCGGCACGCTATTATCAGACTCGAGTCGCGCCTACACCTAATCGATTTCACTGTACTATATTTTGTTTAAACAATTAGTTTCGACATACAACGGAAAAACTTAACTAAATATATCATTGAAGCTAGCTTACCGTTACGGTGTACTGTGACCTAACAAATGAGCCAGTTTTCAAATAAGAATCAAAATCTTAAGAAACAGCTGTTACTCAAATGCTACTTTTATTGTATATATATTGTAAAGAACGTACGAGAGTCTTCCGGTAAAACTGATAATTTAATTATATTTATGAACAATAGAGGGAATTTAAACAAAAAAAGAGCTTATTAACTACTATGGAAAATTGTGCTCACTTAATACGAAAGATCTGATTAGGTTTACATTACATAAACACGTGTTCATCATGCATTATGTGTAAGATTTGGGAACCCTTTTGAGTTAAAAGTATCAATGTTAGAGTACGCAGGTCTACAACAAACTTAATAGTCAATTTCAAAACAATTTTTACTTTGTTTTTTACTACAATTTTGTTTTCTCTTTGAAAAAACAAAATTAGTTACAACCTTATCTCAAAAAAAAAGCTTTACACGCGAGAGTATGAGTGAATGTAATGTGTTACATGTTATGTCTAATATCTTATAGAACTACATCAAAATTACTTACAAAAACGTCAGGGTATCGCTATCACTATTGGAGAGTACACACTACGGGCGCAGATCGGACAATTGATGAAATGGTTAATGACTCATGATACTGATGTTCAAAGATAACAAGCGTTCAAATAACAGCAAATGCATGGTCATTACTTGAAGTGGCACATGAACTTAATTTAAATCATATTTAATATATTATATAAATACTAAATTTATAGAAGTCACCAAAAACACACTAAACCCACCTTGGTGCCTGAAGATACCATTAACACAGGGATTCGGACACAAAACTTGGCTTGTCACTCTTAAGGACATGGCCCGATTCTCAGTGGTTATATTTTTCACGGAATTCACGTATCAACTTATATTTTTAACGACACTGAAACCCTATAGTTGATTAAACACATTTTTAATTCACAAAGTACGATGACCACCGTCATGGCGGATTGGATTTCACTGTCGCCCTTATTCGAAGTAAGCCAGCCGTGATCAAGCTAAGTACGTAATTTGCTATATTATTTAATCTTTAATAAATTGGTTCAAGTAGAACCTCGGTAAGGGTAAGATTCAGAAATGAGCTTAGCGGTAAGTGTCCTACGTCAAAACGTTTTGGATTTTGACATACGGGAGTCATTCATACATATATTTACTGACAAGAACACAGCTTCAAAGGGACCAGTTCGCCGTGTCTTCATAAAATTGTTCTAGCGTTATGAAATTTAAACTTCAAAAATTCCCGATTTTCACTTGAACTTAATGATAACAGTATCAGAAGATAATCAGGAAAGATTCATCAAAAATTATATTTATTCATTTACACTTCGTTGCAAGAAATTTCGTTTAAAATAGTTAAATAAAAAGGAGGGAAATCCACTGTGAGGAAAGAAAAATCACAAGTGCAAGCAAAACTACATAAGAAATACAAATACTTAGACATGAAGAATGGAACAAAACAAAGTAATTAAAACATATGTTGACAATGCGAAGAACTAAAAAATTACACATAAATCCCGATGATTTCAGTAGTTAGTATAAAAGTTAAAATTATACTACTGGATAGTTAAATGATCAAAGAATTTATTACGATACGCGAGAATACTGACGCATCGCGCCGCCATATTGCTGCGTTGATTGAGATTTTCAATTAGTATAACTTTTGACGCAGAAATAACGATTATCGTTTATGTTTTAATTATTAGCTATCGTCACAATTTATCGATTATTACATTATAGAATTAATAAGCCACAGCCTTTTTTTAATTGTACGCCTCGACGTTATGAATAATGCATCTTCTCGCCTCTGGCAACAAATATTGAAAAGCTATCTATCTATTAACGTGGATTGTCACTCTTCCTCACCATCATTGCTGAAAAAAATTAATTCACCTCTAAATATAAAATGATGCATTAATTACAATTCATTTAATGCTAATAATTTTGCAAGTAGCAGGTGAATGACCGCTAATATGAATAATAAGCCGATGTTTTAACAAAAGTACTCATCTGTTTCTGTCAAGTAGTGTTTACAGTGTGATGAAGAGAGACAAAACGATGTTAATGAATGGTGTAAATTTGTTAATGTCATAATGTCGAAAAGTTTATATTAGGAATGTAGACAAATTGTGTGACTTTACTTTGCAAGAAAGTTTTTAACGTCTACATAGTACATAACAAAAATAGGTTAGACACAGATCTGAGTTTGTTTTATTGATGTTTTTGACTAGTAATAGACCAGCCTTTAATGTTAATAAATCAATTTTGAGTGCATGTCTTACAAACAAGTGTTATTTCCGCATATAGAAAATCGATCTTACAAAAGCGGGTTCGATAACTGGACTTCTGACTTTGAAATAAATCTAACCAATAAGCTATAATTACAGCTGTCACAAAGACAACAACAAAGCCAGGTATACAGTTCATTGACCTTAAAAACATTTCTGGTATAAATGGTAAACAAAAATATGAATACCAGTAATATTTTAAGATATTTCTTATGCGTCCACATTGTTTTCCTTTTGCAGTAATGTATTTTAAGCATAAAAAATAATTACACATTAACAAAGTAACAATTATAATTAATTACCTTATAGCTTTTTAACCCGGTTTTACGCTTTATTTAAAATAATTAGGTAGTAATGGAGTATCAAGAACAGATGATGATATCGCTGGTAAGACATGGCGGTAGACCTGTTCATATATGTTAGAGCGATAATGTATTTTTTTTTACTTGACACATAACAAAGTATGGTTGTCCAGTTCCAAATACATCCACAGAGCTTAGTTCTTAAGTTATCCACATACATCGTTATTTTTCTATTAAAATTATACCTTTGACAGTTTGATTTGCTTAACTAGTAGTTACCAAATAGATCAATGTTTCCTTTGTTTTGTACACATTGTTATATTGTCGTAACATGCCATGGAACAGACGTTAGTTAAAAATTTTTTAAAGTTTAGTTTAGTTGCAATAACAAGAACGATCAAAAAAGCAAGTAAACGAGCTTTTTCAAGTTTAATTTTAAAATAAGACTTTACTATTTTACATGTGTTGTTGGCAAATTTTTGTATTCTGCCATTAACTATGAAAACTTGTTGCTTGTCGCTCATTACCGATAAAACACTTTGTCTTCGGTTACTTTGTAAATGATCCTTTTTTGTTAATTAAATAAATGCAAGCTATCAAAACACCTGCACTGGTAGTACAGTGTTGAACCTCGCGAAGTGAGAGGATCATCTCTGGTATATTCGAAAATAGTTCCCATGTTAGATCTCAAAACATAACATAACCTTAAAAAACGTTGATCAATCTTAAAACATACTTACAGGAAGTGTAAACGCGCCAATTGAGGGAATTAACTCCACACTGTGTACGTGGTTTCACCTTGTATGAGACTAGTTCGCAAGTCATCACTTATGTCGAAACTTTAGACTCTTCTAACAGAAGACTAGTGTTTCTTCCTATTAGCCCAATTAAAACGGATCTACTCCTAAAACTAAAACCCAAAGGTGTGCTTTAAATCCAAAAATCGATGGCATAGAAGATTGTTGTTTATACAAAATAAAATTATCAAACAATGCTGCTAAGAACTATTTAGCTTATTTCGTTATGAAGTATAGTAACAATATGTTTTTGTGACAGAGAAATAAGAATATATAAATATCATTATAAACGACTTTCTTAAAAACTAAATTTTCACTAACGAATCAAAACTATGATATATCTATTTTTTTAACTTCTTAAAATCTTAAACAACATCTTTCCAACCTGTCCCATGCTTTCCTATACTAAAAAAGATAAAAAATAAAAATAAATAAATGGTGCTACAACCTTTTTAGTTCTGGGCCTCAGATTTTGTATCTGTTTTATGATCATTTCTTCATCTAATAGGCAAATAGGCCAGCCTTCTGCGCCTGACGCACGCCGTCGACTTTTTGGATCTAAGGCAAGTCGGTTTCCTCATGATGTATTCCTTCACAGTTCAGGCGAATGTTAAATGCACACATACACACGAACCCACGATCTCAGAGATGAGAGTCGCACGCTAAAGCCACTAAGCCAACACTGCTCTCTTAACTAAATATCCTTTTTTATTATATTTAATTCTACAACGCTTGTGTAAAAAACAAAATAACAGACGAAAGTCGCTCTTCCTATATACCTAATATATAATGCGCGATTCTCTATTTTGGTCTTCGTTTCATTAGCCTAAGTATGATCAAATTAAGTAATAAACTTAAAACAAAGACATTTATTTAAAGACGATTAATGATACGGGCCCGATTCGGACCCCTATAATAAAAGTTGACCCCCTCAACTGAGAGTTACTTAACCTTGGCATCATAATTTACTTATTTACAAATTGAGGACCCTTGAGAAGTCAAGACATCTGATCAGTGTTGGTTGGTCAATAAGTTTTATTACATTGTTATCTTTGAATGATTTCTGCCAGTTGAAGACTTGCATCATCAACCTGGATCACCAACACTTGCCTCACTATCAGCAAGTTGAATAAACCTGGAGTACCTACATAGGTTCGGCTTACAACTTATTAATTCAATATATTATGATTGCATATGCCAAAATCATGTCCTATTGGAGTGCAAACGGACTTGAAATTTTTTATTTATACCTGTAAAAGTCAATTCGGCAGTGTTGGTCTAGTGGGTTCAGCAAGCAACTGGGTGACTAGTGGGTTCGACGCCAGCTGTGCACCGATGGATTTTCTATGTATACATTCACTGGAACGGTGAATAATAATAATAATCGTTTATTTGCCAAGATGTGTGGTACAGTGGTTAGATCGATCAATTACAAATATCCGCAATTATAAATATGCATGCAAATAAATTTTTACAATGTCTTATTAAGAACATAAAATAATGTCAAATCTATGGTCCAAATCCACAAGGTCCACTTTGCCTTTAAAATTTTAACCACGATCCACTTGAAAGAATTACACGGCAGTGATCTATAACTTCTAGGAAGGTGATTAAACAGTTTTATAGCCATGGCGTAACAACTTTTTGTATACGTCGTGGTGGAGTATGCAGGGACCAACAGCCATGTTGGATCCCTCGGTATATAAAGACAAGTTTCTTTGAATGTTTTGAATAATTTTGGATGTTGAAGGAAAACATCGTCAGGAAATCGACTTGCCTTAGACTAAAAAGTCGACGGCGGGTGACCAGGAGGCTGATCACCTACTTGCCTATTAGACAAATGGTCATGAAACGGATACAGAAATCTGAAGCCTAAACCCAAGGTTGTAGCGCCACTGATTTTTTAATGACAATTTGGCATAGTTTTTCGAAAAAATAATTATAAAAAAATTTAAACAACAAAATGTGTCTTTTCTATATGTAGTTGAAAACATTTAAACTGTGTCGAGTTCTGCAATTTGCCAAGGGGTCGTCAACATCATAACATTATTTCAATTTACTTCTGAGAAGTTAAAGGTAGACTCTCACTAAAACTTTACGACAGACGTTTTTTTTTTTTTTTTTTTTTTTTTTTTTTTTTATGAAGGAGGTAAAAATGCACAGCTGCAGGCCCGCGAGCGCATGCAGTCGCTATCGCGGGGACTGTGGGGATGGTTAACTCTTATCCCTCTGCTAATCAGAGGGGAGAAACCCGACCCACTAAAATTTCCTCCTGAGCCCTCCATATCGCCTGCTATGCCGGACACATTCATTCTGAATGAATGACGTCTGGCACCGCATTGAGTCCCCCGGGGGTCGCACTAGGCATTCAACCCAGGGAACTCAGGCGAATATGACTGCATACGGACTCAGCGACGGCGCAGGGGGATACTGTTGGGCAAACGCTCCTCGCGTCTTGCCCCCGCACCCCCGCCTCGCCGCCGCCGAGCACAACCCCTTCGGCCATCGCCACGCACCTCCCGCTGACGCTCGGCAGCCTCCTTCTGCAGCAGGACATGCTCACAGAAGAAGGCCACCGCACGCCATGCCTCTTGGCTACCAAGCATTGCTGCAACAACGCTCGGTAGCGAGAGGTCCGTCCCGACGACCGACACTAGGTCATGGCGTTGCCTCGACCAAGTGGCACAATCGGCCAGGGTGTGCTCCGCCGTGTCCTCTGGGGCACCACAATGGTGGCAGATGGGAAGGGTTTCCCGCCTCGCCACCCTGTGCAGATACCGCCCAAAGCACCCATGCCCAGACAGTATCTGCGCCATCCGAAAGGACACGGCTCCACTCGGGCGATTCACCCATTCCCGTAGGCATGGGCGAATCGCCTCCACGGTGCGTACTCCCGCCCTAGGCATAGCCAGATCATGGGCCCATCTATTAAAGGTGGCCTCCCTGGCTTGCCTCCTTGCCGGTCCGACCAGTTCAGCCCATCGGCCACCTGCCCTAGTCTCACACTTGAGACGATACAGGTCGCCTAGGGCCAACGCCTCTAACTCCCAGGGGGGAGTCCCCGCCAACAGGCACGCCGCCTCGAACGAGACGGTCCGGTAGCATCGAGCCGCCCGAACCGCCATCACTCGCTGTGGCCTCCTGAGTAGGGTGCGGTTCCTCGCCCTCAGCCTATCATCCCATACAGGGGCCCCATACAATGCCATACTGCGTATGATTCCGCAGTACAGCCTCCGCACACTCTGCTTAGGGCCCCCAATATTCGGCAATAGCCTTGCAAGCGCCCCCGCCGCCCCTACAACCTTCCCCCCGAGAGCTTCAAAGTGGGCCTCGAAGTTCCAGCGGCCATCCAAGACGAGACCAAGGTACTTCATCTTGGACGCCACCGGAACCCCCACTCCTTCCACCATCAAGACCGCCCCAGGAGGTGGACCATTCCTAGGGCCATGGAACAATAGGGCGTCCGTTTTTTCAAGAGACACCCTAAGGCCCAGGGCCCTTATCCGTCTCACAACAAGAGAGGTGCCGACCGTTGCGAGTCGAGCCACCTCCCCATAACTTGCCCCGTTGGCCACTACGAGGGTGTCGTCTGCATAGCAGAAGACGCGCAATCCCGGAAGAAGCGCGCCCCTCAACACCCAATCGTAGGCCATGTCCCACAGAAGCGGCCCAAGGACTGAGCCTTGAGGAACCCCACACCGCACAGGGTGGTAGGAGATCGTGCCCTCCATGTTGGAGTACACGATCCATCTTTCCGCAAAATAGTCCCCCACTATTTGGCGCAGATACAGTGGGACCTCGAAAAACTCAAGTGCCTCTCTGACCACACCAAAAGGGAGACTATTGAAGGCATTCGCAATATCTAACGATACTGCCAATGCCCTCCCCCCCCCGTCCACCACCCCACTTGTGTGGGACCTCAGGTCCCAAAGAGCATCAAGCGTCGACCGTCCCGCTCGGAAGCCGTACTGCGCCTCGCTCAGATCTGGCCCCTCAGCAGAGAGGTGCCGGCACAATCGAGACGCCACAACCCACTCCAGCGCCTTGCCCGCCTCATCCAAGAGGACGATAGGGCGGTAAGCCGCCGAACTGTCTGCCGAGCGCCCCTCCTTACGCACTAGACACAGTCGTCCCGTCTTCCAAGCCACCGGGAACCGTCCACTGCGTAAGCATGCAGTGTACAGCTCCCGGACGGAGACCTCCATATGAGGGAGGACTACTGCCAGGACACGCGCATGTACACCATCCGGGCCAGGAGCTTTCTTGCGGGCCTTGAGACGGGTCAAGATAGCCTCCATCTCTATGTCAGAGACTTCCGGAGCCATCTCTCCGGCCGCTTCCACTACAGTCGCCGCCATACACGGAGGGACAATGTCGGGAGGCAAAGGAAACAGGTCCGCCACCACTCTGTCCAGAAAGGCCGGCTCCAGACTCTCCACAAGAGGCATTCCCGCACCTTTCAGCCTTTTACGAGCTGATCGGTAGGGGCGCCCCCACGGATCATCATCCAGTCCCCGGAGTACCTCCTGATGGGCCCTTTCCTTTGCCTCACAGATAGCGCCCCGGAGAGCCCTCTTGCGATCATTATAGATAGAGCGAAGGCCCTCCGTGACATCGGGACCATCTCTCCTCCTCCTCTGACTCCTGTAGTAGGCCCTTCTGGCCTCGCTACATGCGCCACGGAGATTGCCAATCTCCGACGTCCACCAGTAGACCACTCTCCTCCCCTTCGGCGGCCTCCATTTGGGCATTGCCGCATTCGACACCCTTCGGAGACTCAGACCCAGTTCGCCAGCTCCTTCATCCACATCCACAACACTAGTGGGCGCACACCATCCCTCTATAATGGCCATCTCCTCCGCAATCTGGCGGTCCAGTCGACGTACCGACCAGCGGGGGAAGCTCTTCCGACTCTGGGGAGTCTGGCCCCGCACTCCCCACCTCATCGAAGTAGAGACCCACAACCGGATATATCGGTGATCCGATAGGGTCTCCACTTCGTCCAGAACGCTCCACGCCGTCGTAACTCGGGCCGCCGCCGCAGAAGCAAGGGTCACATCGACCCTTGAACTGCCCTGCGGGCGGACGCAGGTGGGCTCCGTTCCCTCATTTAGGAAAACGAGGCCCAACTCCGCCGCCCACTCCTCCAGAACCGGGCCCCTCCGACACGACACCCTGTCACCCCAAGTGGGAGACCTCGCATTTAGGTCTCCCATGAGGATAAGGGGGCGCGGAAGTGCCCTCTGTACGGCCAAGCCCATGGCGTCAAGGAAATCCTCGAAATGGCTTAGACGCTGATTGGGGGAAAAATACGCTCCAACAAGCGTCCAGTCCCCCCAATCAGCAAGAACAAACCCGGAACCTCTCTCTCTTAGAGAGAGAGGAGGTCCATGCGGCTGAGCAATCACAGCCGCATCACCTTGAAGGTCCCCCACCCACGAGTTCTGCCGCGACACATAATAAGGCTCAGTGACGACGGCAGCCATCACACCCCACTCCGCCATCGACTGCAGGAACAAGTCCTGAGCCGCAGCGGAGCGTCTTAAATTCCCTTGTAAGAGGCTAGTGTCGCTGTCAACCATTTTATTTGTTTGACAGCTCCAGACCAACCTCCATGGGAGTGTTCCTTACCACCGTGCTGGACGCTTTAAGGGCATACGGGGCCCTCCTGAGCCTTGGAGGGTTGCAGGCCCTACCTGCCATTTTGTGGTCCGCCGGCTTCCCAGCCTCTGAACAAACCACACAATGCAACTCTTTTGAGCTGCATTCATTGGCCTTATGGCCCGCAGTCCCACACCGGTGGCAAACCTCCACCAGGTCCACCACTGAGTCACATGTCGCACGTACGTGACCCAGCTTTTGGCACTTATAGCACCTCAATGGACGGTCCTCCCGGATTTCCACCCGGCAGGAACTCCACCCAATGAGGAGCCTCCCGTTCTTTACCTTATTGGCGGAGGCAACCGGGCATAGGAGGAACATCTCCCCCATTCCCTGCTCCCCACGCCGCAATATCCTCCCTGGTTTAATGGCGGTCACTGGGCACCCCCCCATGGCAGCCACCGCCTCTATCACGTCCCTCTCAGTGACACTGTCATCAAGGTCTCTGATGCGGAGGTCCGCACACTTGACGGGCCTCCCCACCAAGGCCTCCTCCGACAGCACCTCTCTCAATCTTTCCGCTAGGCGGTTGGCTTTCTCCTCCCTGCCTTCTCCAGGCACCTCCAGCATCCGAGCTCCGGTCGCTGTCACCCGGATACCAACACGCTCTATGCCCAAGTCAGGCAGACTGATAGCCTGCCTGGCCTTGGATAAAGCAGCGGCGTAGGTGACTCCCCGCTCCACCGCCCCCTGCAGCAGTGTGATAACCACTGCAGCAGTTGTCGGCGGAGCAAGGGAAGACTTCCGCACCCCAACAGACTTCTGCGCAACCACCGACTGCCCCGCCAGAGGACCTATACCACCCTGAGCAGTAAGAGCGGGTACAGCGGGAAGACTTTCCGGCTTCTTCCCCTTACTCTTCTTTTTCTTTTTCCCGGCCACTGTCGCCCAGCTTCCACCCACTGGAGGCTTCTCTAGAGAGACCCCTCCAGCCGATTTCTCCATAGCCGGAATATTTCTTCCGGGGCCCTTGGGCCCCGAGACGTTTGAGACCCCGTGGGCCTCGACCCCTGCGAGACCCTCAGGGGCTCTCCTGCCCCGGGGCCCCGACTGATCTGAAGCCACCTGAGCCCCCTGGGGGCCGCGGGCTGATGCCAGAGGCGGACGCATCACAGGCTCAGGGAGGAGCCTGTCCCCGATCCCCGCTATCTTGGCATCGAGCATGCCACCCACAGCCCTCATCAGCTCCCCCATCAGGCTCTCCCTCACCCCGTCTAAAAGGCCCTCCGTCAATTGACGGAGGGCATCCGGTGTGAAGGAGCTCTCCGCCGGGTTGGGAACAGGGTTTTCCTTCGACTGCGCAAAGTGCGCAGTGCGCTCATTGAATTCTCTTCTGAGAGCCGCCAGCTCAAGGCCTAGGTCTTTAACTTGGGCCCTCAGGAGATTATTGGCCCTCTGGAGGCGCCTACCCTCTTCCCCTTTCAGGCATCTATCGGCGAGATCCTCCACCATCTCGCCGATTTCCCTAGCCGCAACCTTCAGGTCGCGGATGAAGGTGCCCTTGAGGTTACCCGACTTCGTCGCAATCTCTATGATGCGGCGAACCCGAGCAACCGATCTCTCCTTGATTTGCGGCACCCCCAGGAGGACCACATCATCCTCATAGTCTTCCCACGAAGACGGGGGCCCATTCGGGGCCACAGCTGCACTTGAGGAGGCCCCACCTTGCGGATGGCCCCCACCTACACTTTTTTTCTCACCAGGGAGAGAGCTCGCCTCAAGAGCACGCAACTCTCTCTCTGCCTCCTCTAGTCCTTCCTTGTGGGAGGCCGCTTTCTTCGGCGGCTTACCCTTAGGAGGAGGAGACACGTCCTCGTCTCCACCTCTAATTGGGTTTTTTAAAAAGGCCCGCTTCCTTAAATTTGAGCGGACCCTGACCTCATCTTCGCCCTCGCTGTCCGAGGACAGCAGAGGCTTTTCCCTGCTTTTTTTCATGACAGCCAGCCTCTACCACCAACTCTACCTCCAACTCTACGGTAGAGTCGATGACTCTACCACCAACTCTACCTCCGACTCTACCAAAAACTCTACGGTAGAGTCGAAAAACTACCGTAGACTCTACCCCCAACTCTGCCTGAACATATAAATAACTAAATAAATATATATATATATATATATATAAATGACTAGACAAATACACAAAACACAATCTTAATTCTAACTTAAATTCAAATTATCAAATAAATTAAAACTAAGACTATTGTCCCAATCCACTTCACACCAGATGTCCGTCGACCGACGCTTCACGGCGATATCCCGCACTTGGCACCAAACTTTTCAACAACAAGATGACGTCAGTATTGTATATTATACACTGATCATAAAAGATGCTAACATCAATATCTCCTCTCTTCTTGATCCGATCACAGATATCTTCCCACCACTCAAACCGCCTAATGCAGACGAAGACAGTGGTTCTATTCTCCAGGTTCTCAGACCTCCCTCCGAAACAAATTGGTTGTACAACCACTTCCAGATATTAAAATATTTTGTAAAAATATTTTTGGCCACTTCCGTGAGCCGATTTTAAGATAAAAAGTACTCACATATACGTGGCAACCCAATACACAAGGAAACCACCGAGAACTAATATGTCGTCGCGACAAAAACGACACAAAACACACAAAAACACCGGGTCAATTTCCCACACTTCTTGTTCTTTACATATTAAAATAAATATTTAATATATAAACTCAAACAATTATCACAAGACTCAGCACACCAGTGCGAATCCTATGAAACCCTTCGCTGATCTCCAACACCGTAGAAGCCCTCAAGGGATTTTATTAGAACGCGGAGCGCAAGTAAACACTGTTGTCGCTAGGACGGCTCGACGCGATATCTCAACGACAGACGTTGTCCTGACCCTTCTCAACTCCACTTGAACACACGAAAAATTTCATCAAAATTTTTCCATCCGTTTAGGACTTTAATTACGAACACATGCACAGAAGATTTATCTACGTATATATTCCAGCTGTTTATTTGCTTTTATAAATAGCCTAGATACTAACTGAAGTGCCATTATTGAATCTAAACCATCCAGGACGCCACCCAAATGCATACAAAAAAAAATTAAATCGGTCCAGCCGTTTAAGAAGAGTTCATTCCCACGTACAGTATAATTATATATAAAGATTATGAAACTACTCATACACACATCATGATTGTTTAAATTAAATTTACGTTTTTGCATTAGCTACTTACATGTAGCTAATGCAAAAACGTATGTCTAAAAGTACCGTTTCGGTGCAATTTAAATATAATGTAAAAACCTTTTAAAATTAGTTCGACGTCTTTCGTTTCAGCCTGTCGACTTCCACTTATCCACACATAGACTTTTCCCATTTCCAGTGCGGCATCCACCCTCTAGTCATCTCCAGGTTATCTGTCCATCTAGTGGAAGGAGAACATAATGCTGTGTTGGAAACGAATACCTAGCAGTAGAAGAACTTCTTTTTTAAACTATTATTTGGTCTGAATATAAATGTCTTAGAGTGCTGCAAAAACCGCTGTCAGCCATTGCTGAAGCGAGCCCTTCTTGGATTCGAGGAGTTTAAGTGGTCAAGATAGGCGATGTAAAAAAAAATATTCTAAACGAGTTTTTGCTCCTATATACTTTAGTGGTCCGGGTGATGAGTAGCTCTCACAAGGAGTCCTTTGAAACTTAACATGCCTCCGAAAACACCGAGCTACCACTAGCCTACCACTCAGCAAATGCTTCTATTACCACGTTTCTATAAAGGGATTTCTGGGCATCTGGTCCAGTGTTAGCGTATCCTAACAATTAATCCGAGGCGGCTGATGGCATAATTACAGTGAACAATGACACCCGCCGGCGCCTGCGCATCGCCTGACCTTACGTTATTCTAATCATAATCTAATTCGTTGCAATTCACATTCATTAGACAGAAATAGATCTCTTTATTGCCCTTGTTTTGGTACACATGATATTATGTACTACATAAATCGCGAAAAGAAATGAGAACACTGAGTTTTTTTGCTACAAATATTTGGGAGCGCTGCCGATGAATCCCCGATTAACCAGCAGATCAAGCGACGCATGTGGAAATGGATAGGCCATAAACTCCGAAGAGATTCCGATTATATCCCTAAGTAGGCGCTTAATTGGAACCCATAAGGAAAGCGTAAGCGTGCCAAGCAAACCTGGCAGATGGCGCAAAAAGAGCCGAAAAAGATTTGTAGCTACTTTAATTAAATACGAGGCTCAAGACCGAACGCTATGGAGATTCACTGTGGACGCCTTCAACCCGATCTAGGGATGGAAATTTAGTCAAGTAAGTAACAATATTATTTAAAGATAAGTTTGCTTAATTTTATGAGACCTTTGATTTATTAAAAATCAGTTTCTTTTTTAAATAAATTACTGCATGAAAGATTAAAACCTCTTACAAAATCAATTATAACCTTTCCAACGTACAGGAATCGAACCTGATACCCCACGTGTTACAGGTTTTATTGGTAACTGATTAGCTACGAGTATGAGGTCTATCATTAACAAGTTGATTGGTAAATAATTACATAATTTATTTTCAATCATTTAGAATCATATTAACATAATGTTAATAATAACATAATATGATTTTTGTCAAACTTATAGTCTTAATACGGGCTAGTAAAACATCTAACAAACACTATTACAATTCATATTAGACTAATTTGGTAAAAGTTATAAAGTTAAAACGCGGTTAAAATAAAGGCCAAAATGCGACTCATTACAGCGTTAATTGCACTTTGTTAGCTGTAAATGATTCGAGATATTTTCATGAAATGTAATCGATCGTTCTCATTACTGGCCAATTCATTGTTCATATTATGAAGAGTAGGGTGGTCCCGAAATTAATATTTGCGAAGATTATTTTCATTAAGTTTTTGTGTGGCAATATATTATAGAAAAAAAACATAATAAAAAAGAATGTGTTGTTAACATGTATAGATAATGTATAGAAAAGAGTGTGTGGCGGCAGTTCTTTAATTGACATATGTTTTATGGTTCAAATAAGAACAATTTTTGAAGACATTGTACAATAACAACAATTTGTATAAAAGTAATTGTAATTTGAACAAATTTATTTTTTAGGTACTAGGCACTTTCGGAAGTAAAAATTACAAGTTAACATCTTCTAAAAGGTAGTTTCATATGTAGAAGAAACACCATACTTACTTCTCATAATAGTTTGTATACATTGATTTGAAAAATTATATGTTAGGCCACGTACGTAAAACAAAAAATTACTATACTAAAGTAAACTAGGCGCATGGTGTTATAACATACAATGCAGTATATAACTAAATTATTATAGAGATATATTTACGAATATTGCAACTATTTATTTCACATTCTACTGCTATTCAAATTAAAAGTCTTCTCGTATATGCAATTCATTATTGTAATTTAAATTATCCTATAAATTCATGACTTGTAGTAACCCTATCAAAATCTCAATATTTGGTATAATTACTTAAGAAGAAACAATATAAATTAGTCATTTATGAATTTGTCTCAAGAACTTTATGTTCAATAAAAAGTGGAAACACTCAATTTTATTTCTTTTAATTGCTGTACTTGTCTTGCTAACTGCTTTATTCTGGGTTGCAATTTAAGGAAAAACTAATTATTACGTTTTACAATCCAAATTGAGTTTATTATTATTTTTATAGTATTTATATAATGGGTCACAATCACATGGGTTTTTCTATCAAATCAACATTTATTTACAATTCTTAAAAGATCAGCAGCGCACTCGCGAGCCACTTGGTATTGAGAGTGTCCATGGGTGGTATCACTTAACATCAGTTGAGCCCCCTGCCCGGTTTCCTCCTGTTCTATTAAAAATCATATTGGTAAGTTATGAACGTCTATAAAATAAGGAAGGATCTAAATTGAGTACCAGTTCTCCAATTAAAGGCGTCATGGGCAAGTAGAACTGACATGAATCTCTTCGCCACTCTTCATTCGCCTTGTTTTAGTGTCAAGTCAGTGTACTCGACTCGACTCGACACACCAAATTCGACTAAAGAAAGACCTTTAAAACAGATAGTTCCAATTCTTCGAAGGCGGGCAATGTGCAGAGTGCGTGTTCATGGGCGGCATCACTTAACATCAGGGAAGACTCCTGTCTATTTCTATCTGTTGTATAAAAAATCGCAAGGAACTGGAAGTTTAAGATATTGAAACATAATGTGACTATGTGATCAAATCAGATATTGCAACGTCATTTGTAAATTTTCTAAAATATAGATAAATCTGAGTAAAGTTCTAAGAATGTTTTTTCATTCTTGGCAGGTCCATTTATGTGGCCAAGTGAGTATGTAAAACAAAAAAAACATTTTGCGCTCTCCATTCCAATTTGATTGGACAACCACATCTTTTATATATTTATTTGACTGTTTACCTTAACGGTCAGAGATAATTAGGAAGACACAGGCTCTCCTAAGCATTTCAATTAGCATAGCATTTTACACCATTAAAAATCTGTTGTACATGTGTATGATATATAATCATATTCACCATAAGATAGATCTTTCAACAAAATAAAGTAAGTTTTGTGCTGTCGTCACTTCAACTTCGAGTTATCCTTTGACCAATTATTCTGTGAAGCTTGGACAATTGGAGAAGATACCCGCCGGCGCGTAGAAGCATTTGGAGATGTGTTGCTATCGTCGCATGCTTCGTATAACCTGGATCCAGAAGGTTGCACTATGGCCGCTACAACCTCCTTCAATTAATGATAATGGATATAATCCAGGGTTAACGGCGTCTTGGTAAAAGGAAGACATCATGGCTTCGCAACGTTAGGGAGTGAAGAGTTGCTGAATCTGGCAGAGGACATGACACGCTGTAAGAGACTGACGGCCAACCTCCAGTAATGGCGAGGTACTAAAAGAAGAAGAAGATTGACTTTGATTCTGGCCACACAATCAGAGTTGCTTGTACAGCATCTTAAAGCTGAGTTGGACCCATTTTCAGTTAAGCATTTTTTTTAAAATTATTATTTCGTTCCCTTCTATTTTTAAAGCTTCCTACTTCCACTAAAGGTCTTGAAGAGCTCTAAGGGAAACATCGACTTACTGCCTACTCACCACTCCGTAGCGTGTGTGGCATTAGGGAAGTTCAGACCCATAGTTTTCTTAACTTGGTCAGACAAACGAGTAAGCGATCGATCCCGACTTTTGCCATCAGTCCTGCTTACTATCGCCTATTTCTGGAGACTTTTCGGTTCTCTCGAGGCACCGTGCATTATGTATTTCACTACTATCAGCCATTTTCGTAAATCGAAAATAATGTATTTTTAACCTGACGATATAAAAACATATCAGTTAAACACTTACTGAGAAATGGTTAACAGAAAAAGAAGGTTCATCAAAATAAATTACATGAGAAATAACAGATTCGAAGTATACGTTAAATATTCTATTGTAATACGTACAGGAGAAAAGCTCAGTGGTAGCAGTGGTAGCCTAGTGGTAACAGTTTCGATGACCTCTAATAGGCAACGATGGTGAAACGTCGTGGAGTGCATCACATCTGCCCCTTCTAATTGTACTACCACACAGCGATCACAACCTCTCTATCAAGAGTGTTACGGAGAAGAAGAAGGAGCAAAGTCTTCGTTAACATAATTTCACTGAGAATCAAGACTACCGTAACAGAATATATAAGTATATGAAATAAAAAGCTCAGTAAAAATATATTCATAATTCATTCGTTTATAGAGGTTAGCAAAATATCCATACAGACCGGATGTAATTACTGGTAACCCGCGGTGTGAAGATGCAGCGGTAGATTCGGAATCATTTGTCAAACTTGCTACTGCACACGTTATCGCTAATGTGAATTTATTTCAAAATGCATTTATAATACGTACAGCGCGTATGTTAGCGGGTTTTATATCGTACTAGCGGACCCGAGAGACGTTGTCCAGTCTTAGCTATGAATATTGATTTCGAATTGGTATATTTAACTAAAAATGCTTTATGATATACATATAAATAGTTTTGTTAGTATTTCGACATGGGAACAGGCGACGTAAAATGGCGGCGGCCATGTGAAAATCATGGATGTTCAAGATTAATGCCACAAACAATTAGAGACTGTAATTATTTTATATGTATTTTATCAATATAATAATTTCGATCAAAGCATTTGTTTTAAACGATATTCATTTTTCTTACATACTCTTTGACGATATTTGCAGCACGCATTCTGTTAATGTTATGTCAACCGCCATAACGTTACATCAAAAAAGTTCGAATTAAATGAAAAAAAAATTGCTATCCTAAGAAATGTATTCTTAAATTTTCTATTTTTCCGCGCAATTTTTTTAATTTTTTCACTCCACTTCCACTTTATACTTATTTATACCTGGCTGCGTGGTTTTAAGTCCCTCATTCGGACGTAGTTCTAAGTAATGTCTAACTGTTTAACTTTTTTCCATATCATCTTCCGTGCCATACGTAAGTTCTAAGACACTGAAGTTTCTCTTACATTATAGAAGAAACTTTTTTACTTTCCATTTTATTTTTAACAATTTATTAAAATCGAGCTAAAATTCCTGGACTCAAGAATTTTCCAATACCTGTAGATTCTATGTAAATGATGTTACTAATGTTTAAATCGTATTAGATTCATGAAAGTAAAATATGTACATTGATTAGTTCATGAAATCTAAGTATGTATCTAATAATCTGAAAGGAAATAATTAAAAACTAAGTACAGTAACACTTTTATTTTAACAAATATAGTCAGACTTATTAGACCTTCCACTACCACTAGATCGGTATCCACGTGAGTGAAACGGCGCGGCATTGCTAATAATTAATAAATTTGTATGGAAATGACCATGGCTTTGTCAAGTGACATTTTCATACTCGTGTGGTGTTAGTAGCTAACAACTGTCGAAAATTTTGTCTGGAGCAAGAATGTCTCTTGTCATATCTGTTTGTATACTATATGGAAATATTGGCATCCTAATGTCTATAGCTGCGAAATTTAAATATTAGCCAATGATTTTAACAATAGTAAAAATCATAGCATTATCATATTAAGAAAAACACTTTTTAAACGGATTAAAGATATGTATTATTATTAAAAACTTATAATTATTTACATAATTCTAAATTTTATTTTTTCCGACGTTTCGCGTGCTTTTCAGCGTGCGTGGTCACGGTGACCATTTAGAATTATGTAAATAATTATAAGTTTTTAATAATAATATATAGCTTAATCCGTTCAAAAAGTGTTTTTCTTAATGTATAAAAGCTATTTCAACAAAAGACAATACAATTATCATATTGTTTAAAAATTAAATATAAGCGAAGTCCATGCGTGAAATTTTGATACGAAATCCCATCAAAATCGCCATCAATCAGACCACAACGGAATCTCAACACAGGACGCGGGTTCATTCATCATTATTATCGGACACTCGCGAACAATGACCTGATTTTTTTGACACGATTTCAATGCACACGATGTTATCATTTAAAAATCAGCTTTATTAAATCTTTATAAAATTCATATTACTGTGGCAAAGCGATCGTAATTTTAACCATGATTATGACAATGAGGTTAAATTAAATTTGAGGAAAATTCCTGAATTTAATTTTAATGCTAATTAGAATAAAAATTGCAGTTTGCATTTTATTACTTTGTAGATTAAAATCTTTTTTATAATTACATTACTGATAATTCTTCCTGGCATTTATATGGCAATAAGATGAAAAATTTGTTTTTTCATAGAGCAACGAACAGGTCATCTTATGTTAAGTGATACCGCCCATGGATTTTACACATATACACATACACATCAATTATATTGGAATAATAACAGTGTCTTAGAACTTCCCTATAACCAACATTAGACAGACGTAGTTATCTTTTGTGGCAGCAAAATAATTTCATGCTTTAGAGTTCCCAGTCGGGATAGTTCAGCATACAATTGCCCATGGCTAAAACTTTCTTTTTGTAGATATTGAATACAGTACATGTATAGTATTTTTTTCTACGAGTATCATAAATAGTTTCCACAGCGCACGCGATTACAGATTTTTATAGTATTTTTTTAGACCTCATTAAGATAAACAAAGTAACTGTAAGAAGGAAGATGGTTGTAAAATATACAATCATAGTAAATTTTAGCGCTATATCATCACATAATTACATACAAGAAACTTTATTGTCACTAAAATTATATTAGTCTGTGGTTTAAAATAATCACGGGATACAATGTTATAATTCTATATTTTCTACTATTGCTATTAGAAAATTTTCGAATTCCGTGGCAGTGTGGAAATGTCTATATAATATACAAACAGATAAGATACAGCAATAATATACAAACAGACGAGAAACATTCTTGCTTGGAACAAAATTTTCGGCAGTCTTGAGCCACTAACGAGTGAATGTTCACTTGACAAAGCTATGGTAATTTCCATACAAATTTATTGATACGAAATTGTGTATCGAACTGTTCTCATATCTGCCCCTTATGTTGTGGACACTACTATTTATCCGATAAACAATCACTTAAGTGCTCAATACTAGGGGATTACAGCGTCAACATCAGCTTTGTGGTCCAGAGACTTTGATAATACTTAATACCACTGATTGATATTGATTGATTGACTTAATTCGCATAAGTGATTACTGGAGTATATTACAAACGCAAGATCGAATAGCTATAAAAGCTTTAGAGAAACTTAAAAAGCGCTCAATCAGCGAACTTGCTTCTTAATTTGAAACAGTTTTAAAATTCGAATACTTGATGAAACTATGGTAAAGTGCGTAAGGCAGGATGCAGGGTCAATACTATGCTCGAAGCAGGACGCCCGTATCTTAAAACATACATATTTGACATACATAAGTCAAGCTGAAGATTAGATTCTAATACAAAAGGAATCGGACTTGCCCCGCGATGTCGTTTTGATGTTCGCTACTCTGTGAAGGAAATAAATTGAGAAGTCCAATCTTCATGTTTTAGATTCAATTAGCTTTTAGCAACCGTTTGTAAATGATAGTCGACAGTTTTGTGGTGATTTTTTATTGGTTGAGAATCGACTTTTTATATTGGTTTGTTCTTTTTGTAGCCCATGGTATTCGCAACATTCTCCTCCAATACCACATCTCAATCTTTATCCGGTCTGCTACAGAAATTGACCATGATTCGTACAAAAATATGGATAATATCAAACTTCTATATATATATATATATATTTATATTAATGTACTTAAAATATTATCGTAATGTCCTTACCCTACTAACATTTTGTCAGTCGTAAATTATAAAATAGTTTTTTTTGTTCAAGTTCATAGTGCAAAGTATTTATGCCTTGAAAATCAGTTCAAAGTATTATAAGTATATTTGAATATGTTAATTAGTATAAGTGACTCATAAAGCACCTAGGTACATAACACTCAAACCATATATTATATGTTGTTCTGATTTACATTAAATGAAGCTATAAATACGGCCAATGCTGTGTAATAACGAATTAAGGAACTAACAAGAACAGTGCATAAAGCATGGCCATAATGGACATCATATAGTACAAGGTTGTAGGGTATGTAGGAATGCGTTTAAAGAAACCTATTTTTAAAATTCTGTAAATAAAAGTTCGTTACATGCTTTTTAGTCCAAGTTTTAGGCAAAGTGTTATTAATTGATTATATATACCCCAAATGAGCTTTTTTTTAATTTGACTGCAATTTTATCCCGTTTATATAAAGTTGATTGACGTTGAATGACGATGAATACGTTGATTTACGATAAGCCAATCCAATTCAATAATTCAAAACTTACATTTCAAACATAGTTCTTAATAAAGAAATATACTCATCCTCTTTTTAAACGCAATTTTATTCAGCTTATTTCGATTCCCATAAGTTATCAAAACAAATACTTCAGTCCAACTGATTAATAAGGGGCTTGTGAAACTAACTCCTTTTTTTGGCGAGTGAAGCTCGGCCTCAATGGAGTAGAGTGAGAATGGTGGTGAACGGTGGCAAAAACCTCCTTAAGAAACGCTCAGTTGTGGAACGACGGACGTCGAGGTGATACGAATTACGTTATAAATCATTCGATTCAATAATGTGACATACTATACTTTGATTATTATTTCTTCAAAGTAACCTTCCTTGCAAATAAAATCAAGCAAGTTGTTAACAGAAATAAGTAGTACTTACATAGTTCCAAACGCTATTTTGCTATATATAAATTTAACCTCCACCGACATTACAGTCGGGGAATAAAACAAAAAATAATAAATCTTTAGAGGCAAGATTGTAAAGTTGTCTTTCCAAACTATATATTTCTTGCTCGCTCTACGCCCTTGACTTGCGAACTGGTAGTAAATGTACAATGAATTTTCTGACATTCATAAGTGTACTTGTTTACCTGTATGAATAAATTTAATTTTGAGTTTGAGTTTATACTAATACAATCTCGTAATACCATATAGTAGTGAAGCATGGCTACCTCATTACGCACAGAATTAATTAATACCCTTTTTACAAAGCAGCCGTAAACGAGAAAATCATCATGCATACCTTTTTGTTTTCCATATTACCTTTCGAATACAACTTTACAAATATGTACCGTAGCTCTGCCATAGGCTAAACAAACCATTTAGCAACTTTTTCATAATAAGAAGTGACAGACTGTATAGAAAATTTCTCATCAAACCGTGCATGAAATGCCAGTTCGGAGCACGGCCAACCATTAATTACCTACGCCCATACAAGGTACCTAGTGCTTGTCTACGAGAAATGAACACAGTGAAAACTCACGCCATTCAAACTAATTTCATTCTTGTTACGATATATATAAAACAGCTAATTGGTTGTATGTTACAACAAGAAATATACTTGGATGACCGCCGTGGGAAAAGGCTTTGTAACCCGTTGAAAATGTTGAATGGCCATCGAGGAATATTCGAGTTTAATCACGGGAAATAAGGTTCGCTTTTGAATGGTGGTTTCGGGGCCCTTTGGACAATTAAATGGAAAGTGTTTACTAGTCGCAATTTCGAGAGCCTCGCCCTAAAATTCTTTTGACGTAAACCAATAGTAATTATTGAATCTTGCGTTTGTAACGGTATTGTGCAATTGATATAAAGTTTTTTTTAGTTTCTCTACTGCTTTGGTCGTTATAGGAGTGCTGTTTTGTTTTTGTACGATATTCTATTTATACCATTCTTAGACACACCTTTTTCGTACTTGAGTGATTAATGCATATAACCCGAAGGTCCAGGTAGGATTCTCGGCAAAATAATAAATGTTTCGAGTTTGACACGTGACCTAAATTGCCAAACATTACTAAAATTAAAGTATAAAGTTAAATCCAAACAGGTGTTAAGTTGCGCCTTAAGATAGTACGGAATAAGTATCGCAATACAGCTAATAAATGCTGCCAGCGTTAAAGGTATACTACCACAGGGACCAAACTTTTTAAATTTATTTTAATTTTCCATTTATACATTTTTAAATATTATTATTACAATGTAGATTAAAAAATTGTAAATAATTGTTTTAATTCATAAAGTCTTGTAACACTTTCAATACCAAAAACGTATCATTTAGTAATCTTTACATAAAACCTAAAAGATTCCCAATACTTTTGACTCGACCACTCATGATAATAAGAAAGAAAGAGTAGAAGTGGTATCATATTTTCTATCTTTTATATTATTAATCTATTTATGGTACCATCTCAAGGTGAGAGATATTTGAGGGTTGTTCCCGCGAGACTGTAAGTGCGTGCTCCTATTTCACCATGCCTCCTGATGATAGAGGACAAATCTTTGTTTTTAATTTATTATATTATTATTAAACACTTAAGATGCCATGTGGAACATGGTGTAATGGTTGCACCTCCTTACAAACGATGTGTAAAACAAAACACTTGGCGATTAAAAAGAGTGGCGGAGAATGTGCTAGTTGTTGTCGTTCTCCGCCCTTGATTTGAGAAATGGCAGTAAATGTAAAATTAGAAACATTTCATATATATTTCTTGTTCATAAGTTACATTACATACATACATTCTGTTACCTATACGAATGATTGATTTAGAATTTTTATTGCCTCCATTATTTAAGTGACTTTTGTAATGCTACCTGAAGCGAATATGCCACCTGGAGTGTCTCGCATGCACTTTCACCTTCTGGAGAGATGGAGACTGCTGGCAGCTAGATTAAAAAGAACGAATAAAATAATGAAGACAATGTACTAGGCTTATAAGTAATTCGTCCACCTCATCAATTAAGGGCATTGGTCAGGTCATCCTTGGGCGCGCATAACATGCATCCATTTGTAATTAGGATTTATTATAATACAGTGGTTAGCTAGATAGAAATTTTATGTATAAATTAATATTGTCATCAGAACTGAGTTGCAGATGTGTTTCATCATCAGACGTCAAGGCAGAATACTAAACCATCCGTATCAACTTGTCGTCCGTCGCTTCACAACTTAGCATTTTTAAGGGAGTTTTTGCCGCGCACCACGTCTATGTGGCTTCAGGTTCTGACTCTTATCCCTTAGGTCGTAGGTTCGAGCCCCGGCTGTGCACCAATGGCCTTTCTTTTTATATGCACATTTTAAAATTACGAACAGTGGAGGAAAACAGGAGGCTTGCTCACATACTTGTCTATTAGATTGACAAATGATCATGAAACAGATATAGAAATCTGAGGCGCAGACCTAAAAAGGTTTTAGCGCCACTGATTTATTTTAAGTCTTGACTTTGAATGACAGTGATGTGAATGTGTTTTATTTAAAATCTGTAAAAAAAGACAGCGACATACATACTATTTATTATTACATATCGTCCTGGTACTTGACTTTCAATTTTCGAACGCTTAAATGAATCGTTAGATGCAAAGGTATGTTATCTCTTACTATATCTACACAGAGCATAACAAAGGACCACTTAATGCTACTTTTTGTAAAGACAAAGCATGACAAACAATTCTCGGTAAACATACCTCGAAAAAATTAATTCGAATCTAGGAATCTTGAGCCGGCCGCTACTTGGAAACAATCAGGCGTTATTACGATCTTATACAGAATGCTTTATACTATTTT
This sequence comes from Pieris brassicae, assembly GCF_905147105.1. Lineage (NCBI taxonomy): Eukaryota > Metazoa > Arthropoda > Insecta > Lepidoptera > Pieridae > Pieris > Pieris brassicae. The sequence goes on along the minus strand of NC_059674.1, from coordinate 9,205,867 downwards.
CGTACTACAAAATAGGGAGTTTAAACCATACGGACTGACATTAATACAAAAACAGTTTTAGTTCCCATCAGTTTTTATGACGATACACAAATGAAGTATCTTAAAAATGGCTTGAGATATTTATTAATAATTTTCAGAGCAAGTCGATGAACAGTCTACCTCACATCATTTTTACGGAGAAAGGCATGCCAATTTTCTCATTATGGATTAATTGGATCGAGTTTCTTACCAATTACAATACGGCACGTACGTATATAAAATGATTTAACTGCTTTTTATGTAGACTATATGTCCATGGCTACAAATCTAATACGACACCAATAACCTTAATCGCCTTCGTATCGATCTAGAAACCTCTTTTTCACCATGATTCAGATTTTACTGATTTGCCGTTTCAGTTCATCCCTGGTCCTTCATGATTCTTTCAGAAACCTATTTTCCTGCATAATGACTGTAGCTTGATTCGCATTCAACTGATTTTGGTTATTCGTAAAACAAATAAACGATTTAGTTCATACTCTTTCCAGGTACAATTGTTGTGCCATAACTTTTTACTTTAGATATAAATTATGAAAATAAATCCCCATGAAATATAGCTATAATTATTGAAACGGATGTTGAAGCAAATCTGTCATTTCACTACAAAAACGCATTCCTATATTCATACTATGGATGCGAGGGAACTTGGAGTGATTTTTTGTATCAGCGTAAAATAGGAACAGAAGCGATGTTTCCGTTTATTTTAAAAGGTGAATAATAAGGCATAATACTACGTAGGCTAAAAATAGAAAAAAAAGAGAGGATTCCCACTTGGGAAGATGCAATAAACCTGGAAAGGATTGTAAAATGGTGTCGAGAATGAGAGACAAGTAGAAGAGGAAGGATTTGGTGGAGGCCTTCACTCCGTCAGAGGTCGTGTACCAATATTAAACATAATGACATGGGCTTAATGTTATCCTGATTTGTAGTATTCGAATACTATTTTTTATTTTATTAAGTAGACTAGAGATAGTTGTTATTATTTTCATATTAATATCGCGTAATAAAATATCTAAAATTTGCACTGAATATCCGATATAAGCAAAATATTATCGTCATATTGATGATGACACCTACAAATCACAAAACTACATTTTTCTGCAAAAGGAGTGTAAACTTCAGCCAAAGTGTATCCAGATACAGTATTGGATCATGTTGTGAAACCTCTTAGCAAAACACTCTTTAAAAATGTATTGTGGACTTTCCAGCAGGATTTTGCACCTGGTCACCCGAATTACCCAAGCCTGGCTTGAAAGCAACGTTCCAGACCTTATAAGAGCTGAAGAGTGGCCAGTTTTAAAAGAAAAGGCCTGCTCTAAACGATTCGGCAACATTGAGTATAAACATAAAGACACATTTACAGGAACAAACTATGAAACATTGATTAAAGAAAGAACCGTACAAAATCGTGTATACTAATTTCCTATTGTTATTAATTTTATAATAGCTTAAGTATAATAAACGCTGTAAAATCTTTTATACAAAATATAAGGACATAAGGATAGCTTAATCCCGCCTATCCCTTACGCCACACCCGAGTGATTCAAGATTAATTATTTATATCCTTTTTGTATCACCTCTGTCACATGTTTTCATCCGTCGGTGTCGCTCAAAGCCAACGACGATATATTGTATCGGATTTACATAATGATTAGGCTTTTGACACAGCTTCCTTTAACTGTGATAAATGTGCTGAACACACCAGGTCCACACTTAGATAGAGGAACACACTTAGATCCATTCGAGCTAAGTTTTACTATATGATATTAGTTGTAGTCTGTGGCTATGATGACATGGAAATTAGACAAATGCGTTTGACAAAGGGTGTGACCTGTCAAACGAATTATGCACGAGACGTGAGGATCTTACCGGTATACAGGTTCGTTGGTTTATTCGTTCGTTGTGTGTTAAGTCCTGGCTAATAAAGCCAGCCTAGTTCTTTAGAAGCTCAGAAGTTTTGAGCGCACTACGCAGGCTTAACGACCTCCGAGAATTTCTGTTCGTTGGAAAACCACGCATACCAGGACTACGTGTGTGACTGGTTCCCCTGTGCTGAAACAACTGCAGAAGGGAGTGTCTGTCGCGCCAGGGACAAAGGGATGTTTAATATGGAGACAATCGCCCTTAACTATTCCTATCATTATTTTTTGTAGCTGACAACGAATTATTGAAAAAATATATTTTTCTTACTATAAAGTTCACAAAAAAGAGTGCGACTTTACATAAATTACAATCTAGCCTACAAAATAATTATGGCTAATAAGTAATATTATGTTGACTTAATTTTCTACAATACTAGTGAATAGCTTGAACTAAGGTAATGTTCATTAACAGTCTTAGTGTTCTATAATGTCTTGACACTATGTTTTGCGATACCGCACTTGGACTACTATTAATTAACTCAAAAGGTTTCGTTCTCTTAAGGCTGTTGTGCCAAGAAGCTGTATTGCCTCAACATTCACATGAACTAAGGCAAACCGTTTCGCCGGTTTTAGCACTATATCTACATTAAGATTCTTGTGGATCCCTTCATCTTTAATACACCATGGTGCATTGACAATGTCCCGAAGACCATGTTCCCAAACCATTATGTCTTCATTTTCAAGAACAACTTGTAGTTCTTGTTGGTGTTTTAGGAGGCCGTTTGCGTTCCAGGCTATATTTTTTATGAATTTTGGTCATTAAAATATATATATAAGTCAAGTTTGTTGGTGTGTTATCCAAGTGAGGTAATTCTGGTATTACCTGAAGCGAACAAACTTGCGCGAGTAATTCTCAGTGAAAGTATAAAAGTTAACTTAGAAAGCGTATACAATGCCCATGGACTGCCATAGCCATAGACATCAATGAAGTCTAGTGTCGCTTGTAAATGATCTAATTTCTGTCGATTTGAAACATTCTAGTTAAAAGATTTTATAACCATCAAAAAACAAAAACATTGCTTCGTCAGTATTAACACTGACAGATTACATTTTTTAATTCCCATAAAATCCACTCCTAAAGATCTTACCACCTACTAAACGCTTTAAAACCACTGAATCCACTCATACTTCACCAGTACAAATAAATCACAAAAAATGAGGTACTCCAGACTCGAACAAGAAGCCTCCTTTGACAGATGGGTCGTTTTAATTTTTTTCGCCCGTACATTATTCCACCATTTCCCTAAGCAACGCTTTTGGGGATCCGTCGGCAGTCACCTCATGATATATTAACAATAGGGAAGAAATAAAAGTCTAACTCAATAGAAATATATTTATTATTTTGTATTCTATAAAAATCTTTTTAATTATTAAAAAAATATAAACAAAAAATTTAGTGAACATAATTTGGTCCAATTTCAGCCGTCAAACAAACCATCGTCATTCAAAAATGTGCAGATATATCGTATATTTATCTAATCATGTATAAAATCTTAAGCTAAAGTCTTAGTTATCATGATTAAAACCTGGTGACGCAACTAAAAGCACTTCTAGTTTTCATGGGCGAAGATTAGAGGTTCCATAAGAATCGCCACGTCCACGCCAGTCTGTCAAAGTCCGTTAGTCAAAGAAATAGCTCAGTACAGTAAATGAAAGTGAAATTTGACAGAAGTTTAAAGATGCAGAGTTGGCCTAGCAGCTTCAGCGTGCGACTCCATCCCTGATGGCGTAGGTTTGAGTCCTATATTATATCATCAGTCAACTTTATTTCTATGTGCATTGAACATAATTGAACATTCGCTCGAACGGTGAAGGAAAACATCGAGAGGAAACCAGCTTGCCTTTGCCCCAAAACGTCCACGGCGTGTGTCAGGCACAAGAGGCTGATCACCTACTTGCCTATTAGATTGATAGATAAACAGGTACAAAAATCTGAGGCCCAGACCTAAATAGGTAACGCCACTGATTTATTTATTTTTAAAGATACAGAACCTTACAATTGCAGCCTGTCACGCTTAATCGTTTTCAAAGGATTCAGCTTGCTTTTGGCAAATAGTCACATGCTCAGCGCGTACTTGTGTGACAAAAGACTTTTTGTTTGCGACTGCGTTGTCTGAAAAAAATATTTGTGCATGGATATCAAAAATTCTTTGTAAAACCTTCCAAATATGAAATTATGCTGCATTTCCCGTTCCCATCTATTTATTTATTAAAACTTCGCTGCGGTAATACAGAAATACAGTACAATTAAAAAATTACATAAAAAGTACGGCAACTGGTGACTTTATAGCTGCCCAGGGATCTCTTTGAGGCAAAGAGTGTGAATAAATCATAGAAGGGTGAGCGCAAGAAGTTACTTACACAAAACTAATGGAACATAGCAAAGAAATTAAAACATATGTAAACAGTGAACAGGGACTATAATAATATCTATATATATTTAACAAAAAAATATAATAATTTCTCAAGCTATTGGTAATTGACTAAAGTTGTGACAACCTCCAAAATTTATTTTATTAAATTTTGGCTTTTTTATTCAAAATTTCTTTCTTCAATAACAAGTTACATTGTTTTAGCAGATATTGTAGCCCCTGAACTAAGCCTAGGGAGACCTGTACATCAGGGTAGTCCAGTATTCCAACTGTTTTATGAACTTGTAACTTAACAATTGTTACCAAAATACTATATAAACTAAATAGAAAGCTAAGACTTATTACTAAAATAAAGATAAAGGTATATGTATATAGTTTAGGATAATATTTAAAGAGTAAACTATAATTCTTTCAATTGAATGAGGTGTATACCTCATTCAATTGAGAATAACTGCATAGAAAATTTAGAGTTTATATGGAGCAGTGTTGGCCTAGTGGCTTTAGCTTGCGTCTCTCATCCCTGAGGTCGATGGTTCGATCCCCGCCTGTGTAACAATGGACTTTCTTTTTGTGCACATTTAACATTCGCTCGAACGGTGAAGGTGTGACAGGCACAGGAGGCTGATCATCTATTGGCTATTAGATTGACAAATGAAACAGATACAGAAATCTGAGGCCCAGGCCTAAAGAAGTTGTAGTGCCACTGATTTATTTTAATATATTATTCATTATTTACAATTCCAAATTTATGGTTACATCAAACGAATCAAGCAATTCTATACCATATTCACAGGGCATATGAATCATTTTCTATTATACATTTTCCCGAATTTTCCAATCTTTTGTAAAATGTAAAGAAGCCTTCACAATTTGTCTGGATCTTTGCACGAGTACCTCGCTTTTGTGCTGACGTGCTAAGAGCATTTTTGAGAGTTAGCGCTTTTAAAATAGCCGAAATATATGCAAGCTTTAAGCTTAAATCCCTGATAGAGATCCTTTCCCCATGCACTATGATTTGAATATTTACAAATTTTATTTCGATATAAAAGAAATTCTTTTACATAATTAAACGTAAAACTTTTCAGGAATCGAGACCTCTCTCTCTGACCATGGCATATGGCATAATTAGAGAATTTTAGTACAGTTCATTACAGAAGATATACAATATTTTTTATTATCTAAGAAAATAATTAAATTTTCTTGTTTTTTATATATACTTAATTTTCAGCAAAATTCAATAAATTTAATCAGTAGAGCTTAGATGACGTTTTTATTAACTTTTGGGTTTAGTTTATCCCAGGGTCCAGGTTTCGATTCCCTCTGAATAGTATTCGATTGACAGTTTTTACGACTGTTTTGTTAAAGTAAATCTAAACAATGAAATCTTTGGACGATGGCGATAGTCTCAAATGTTTTTTTTAAATTATTTATTTCGTTAACATAAATTGTATAGAACATATACAAAAAGGTTGAACAGATACGTCAGGAAAAAAGTATTAAATACGTATTACGTAATTCGGCCGTGCCGTGGGACAAGGATTTGATCTATATATGTTTACCAAAATTGTCATATATTTTTGATATGATAACTTAACTACTAACGTAGATATAGTACAATTTGTATGACTCAATACTTGGCGATTAAAAAGAGTGGCGGAAAGTTTCTTGCCCGCTCTACGCCCTTGACTTGCGAACTGGTAGTAAATGTAAATTTTAACAAAAAAATTAATTTAACATATTTTTGACGTTCATGAGTGTATCTGTTTACCTATCTGAATAAAGATATTTTGAATTTGAGTTTGAGTATTATGTATGATGGGGTAAACTTCAAAACTCGACAAATTTAAGTTACATATAAGTATGAAGGTTGCCTCGTACGCTTAACATATTACCGTTAGAAATATACTGAATGCTATTTTAATAATAGCTGCAACTGTAACTCTATCCAGAACATATAATTATACTGCAAAAAGCATTGTATTGCAAATAGCTAATGCAATTCATATGTTTGCACTTTGCGTTTAGAAGCAAAACCAATTAGTGTCAACAGTTAAAACAATCGCGAATCGTTTGCACCTGCGCCCGCGCATCTGTTTAGGGTTGTCAAATGTCATTGAAAAACTTTTGACACGAACTGTTGGTTATACGCACTTTTTCTAATGTCAGATGTTTACAAATGTTATGGCAACTTTTCTACGTTATTTTTGTAGACTCGCGTGACGGTCACAAACCGTAAAGCATTTAAGAAAGATCTTATTTATTTATATATTATTTATAATATTTTTTATTTATAAAATTTATATATATTTTAGAAACTCAAAGTTTATGAAGCGATAGAGGTTTGTCAGGGTCACCAAGTGGAGATCCGTGGTCTCTGCGGGGCTACGCATGGAAAACAAATCATTAAATTTGTATTCCTTAAATTCAGAAAATCTGATAAAAGCCAAGAGGCTGATTGTAAACCCATAATAGATTAATAAAAGAACTTAAAACAGAACATAAGCAAAAAAATCTAGTAAAATCTAAAACTCGAAGTGTAGTATTTTATAGTATTTTAATTTTCTTGCAAAGATAGCTTGTAATATACTGTAGCTGTAGTTTATATAAATTTATTTATTTACGTTTTCTAAGGGTCATAAATGAAAACAAACGTATCGAAATATATATTTATTTAATATTTTGTCAACATAGTGTGAAAAGTCTTAAATTAGGTTTCTTACAAAATTTTAATGCTAGAACTCTTGTATGTTATATCAGAGTAAAAGCATTGTACATGAATATAACAGCTGGGGTGTCTAACAATCAAGAATGCTTCTAGTACGTGTTATTGTATGCTATTCATGAGTGATCTATGGGATATATGGGATTTAGATTGTCCTTTCTATGGAAAAAAAATTTACAATACGATTGGATATAAGAAATTTTTGTGGCGATTTATATAAAACAAATAAAAATGTATGAGTGTACACAGGTAATAAATGAAACTTCTTTATGACCTTATTTTTCGAAAAATGATCTGCTATATGGAACTTTACAGAAATGGGTTTTTATTATCATTCATGTCTATACATGAATTCAACTAATACAATTATTTCATTAATCCTTATGACTACTAAGATTATTACAGAATTTCATTAATTGTAATAGAATTATTACTATCATTGTTATAGTTATTATATATTTTTGTTATTAATGGCTACGAATCAACTGTGGTAGGGACAAGAAAAAGACGGCACGTAACGGAAAAATCTGACGCGTAATGGGACGATATTTTTTTTTACAACGCCGATAAAGAAGTTTCACTTCAAAAAGCCTTTAATGCTGTTTGACTTAGATCCTAAATAAATATGCCTTTAATTAATATGATATATAATCCATATTTTGATTACATTTTCAAAGGCAAATTACTTTTCTAGTGTTGAAGAGTATTTAGACCATATGTGTTCACAATTATAAATACCTTCATCTGTCTATTTTTATACGACTGATTATACGGTTATAAATCTGAATGTACCACTTTCTTTGCACGGCTTGTCCGTCGACAAAGACCTTTTGTTTTTTCCAATCTTCGGGTTTTTATTTGCATATATTAAAGAGTTTCGTGTGCCTAGCTTTCACAGTTCTAATCTGAAAATATTAAATAATATGCAACGCTGTTGATTGGTGTGTCATTAAATTTGAAAATTGCCTCAAACCATTCACATTTGCCAGCAACTTATTCCAAAAATAAAGGCTTAGTAGCCCTTACGCGGAGTTAATAGATATTCAATTAATTATTATAGAATTATTGCTGACCATTTACAGAGATAGCATTGGATTGCGGAATATTGCAATTATTTCCGCTTTCGTAAAATTATCTCTATATATGTAATATTCTCGTGTCACAATGTTCACTCCCATACTCCTCCGAAACGGCTCGACCGATGCTTATGAATTTTTTAATGCATATTCAGTAAGTCTGAGAATTGGCTACTATCTATCTTTAAACCCGTGATAAGTGGTGTCCACCCCAAAATTAATTTTTATAAAAAAAATTTGTTGTTTTATTTTTATATATTTTGCATACAAAAAAATACATACAACCCTTAATCATCATTCCTCCACGTCAACCCCTACTTTTATTATAGTAGATAGTTTATTTTTATTGAACGAAAAAAATGTTTCCTGGGAATAATATACCTTTATTTCACTCCGTATTTCTAGTAGGTGTGAAAGTGTTTTGAAATAATAATGATAACAAAAATTCTCATTCGAATTCCGGTTTTGTGTATAAAAAACCAGTTATTTTGTTTTTAAAAAGATCAGTAAATTTTCTATTTAACCTGCTACATTTAATATTTTAAAATAAATTTGTTTAGTTCAAAATACTATTTCCAAAAAATCTTCAAACGGTCTGAAATGACTGGAAATATAAACATCATATAAAAAATGGTTTGTCCAAAATATGAACAAATTTCAATATAGTCCACTACTTACATATATGTTAAGTTCAAGATTAACAAACATTTATTCATTTAGGTACCACAATGTACCTTTATGAACGCCAATAAAGAAATACTTATTAAATGCTTCTAATTTAACATTTACTGCCAGTTCTCAAATCAAGGGCGTAGAACGGAAGAGAAGAACTGGTAATAAACTCTACGCCACTTTTTAATCGCCAAGATTTTTGTTTTACGCAATCTTTGTAAGGAGCTGCAACCATTACACCATGTTCCACATGACATCTTAAGTAGTTAATAGTTAATGAATAATTAAAAACAAATATTTTTCCTCTATCAGCAGTAGACATGGTATATTTAAATGGAAAAGAAATTTAACATATATAAAGGCTTATATTTAAATAGTTTTTATTTAAATATAAACATTTAGGTAGATGTACAATTTTATAAATCAAGACCCGATTCTCTCTCTCTTATCGTTAGGTTATATTTGTGGTGTGGACCCTCCACGAGGACCACGAGGTCAGCACGCAAGCATCTGAAGCGGAGTATCAGTTCCACCGGCTACTGACTCTCCTATGACAGTGTACAGTTTTGAGGACGATGAGTCTTTCACTGGATCGTCCCATCTCGTTAGTGACCACGTGATCTTACCCTCTGTTTCTCCAAGTTCTCATTCTCTCATCTGCGCATTGTATGGCCATAATAAGATACAATTCGCTGTCGACATAAGACAGTCCACGTTATTCTGAGCTTTCATCGCCAATACCACATAAAGCATTTTACAATTAAAAACCCAGTAAATTCCAGTAAATGAGACTAGTTATACAAAAATTATGAAAAGAGTTAGTTCAGCGCTGCAATTACGCCTACAAAGATATAAAACGTACGCATGCTTACATTTCCTCATTAAATATTCTTATTTTCTTTTTCACTGCATTAATTTCTCTTTTTAAGTTTTTTCGCTCGCTCTTCAAAGGACCATTATATTGTGCGCCCTCTTCCGATGTTATGCTCGTAAGTCTGCCGCGTTGGTTATGAGAGACGAGGGGTCAGGTTACGCTGGCCGTTACGGTAGTAGGTATAAACAAAGGCTGGTGAGGTACTCCCTCATTTGCGCCTCTTTAAAAATGCAAGTAGCACCAAAGACTGCAAACATCGCGGTTTATGTTTATCCTTTTGAATATTTGGTAAGTGAATTAAATATCTCGTTAATATTAAAATCTCATTGAGTTTGCCAAATTTGTATGCCATTTTAGTATCCTTTCACTGAACACTTTGTTCGTAGTAATTAAGTAGCTTTTGAAAGGGCATTTTAGTTGATTATAATAATGTTTTCTATAGCCATGTTTTTTATATTAAATGCTGTAAGCAGTATACAAAAGCTAAATTTGTAACTTTGAATTGTAAGCGAGTCTATTAAGATCTATTATTAATTGTATTTTAAATTACATTTATTTTCAGACGCAACCCTAGTAAGGAAAACAACATTTATTATACTTGTATGTTTAGATTAAGACAAGTCAAAATATCAAAATTGTTTTGTAGTATTATAATTTCTATCATTTATCAATTCACTATAGAAAAATACTTTTCAGTTATATTTAATTTAAAACAATAATAATATCAATTATTGTTGCTAGTTGTTTTTCCGGTAAAAAAAAACCATAAAAATATTCTATATTCTATTGTTCAAGAATTGAGTTCTTAGAAAAAAATATTTCAAGTACAATAACATGACAAATAGCGATCTGTGAAAAGCCCAAATTGCGTGTCAGACAGATTATGAGTTCTCGCCGGGGGAGACGCGGGATAACGGGAACAAAGGATCACCCTAACCCATTCGCACCCACCTGCTGGGATCTAAGGAGAATCTTACCCCACACTTGCTAATGGAAGGATTTTTAAAACTTCGATTCCGTGATTTGTCTACGTAATGTAAATTACTCAACGAATAATACCTGATTTTTACTTTAAATTTGCCTAGAAATGGCTTTCTTTATTCGTGTCGAATTTACTAGACACAATACTAGAAACATTACTGTTACTTACTATGCAAGAATTCTTTTGCATTCATTATGGAAAGCAAGCTGTGTCTATCGATCGTTATCACTTGAGAGAAATATAAATTAAAAACAATTTATTTACATTTCATTTTCTTATAACAAAACCTACAAATAAAAAAGCAGGTTACATAAGTTATTAGGCAACGGGTGGCCTCATCGCTGACAAGCTATTTCTTCCAGGCTTCCAGGAAAAGGGTAAAGTACAATTCAAAATAACATATAATAAACTCATAATAAAATAATAATACTACCAAAAAAGTAAAATCTAAAGAAAAATCAACAAATAATATTTATAAATAAAAATGTAAAAGCTAATTCAAATTATGAAATTAACGTATACGTATTAAAAAGAACGCCTATATGGCATATTGACAACTGTAATTACTGTAATTATACCTATTTAAAAGAAAAAATTGTGTACATATTCTTTAAAACAATTTACTCGTGAGTATCAGTAGGCATCTTGAAAAGTGGTGTGGGTGACCCCCTCCGCCCCTACATTTTTCACAATGAGTGCGGAGTCAGGCGCCGCCGTGATCTCGCATCAGGAAATGACCAATCCCATGTTTGCTTCTCCTGCTATGTGGAATATTCAGATTTTCACAAGAAACTTACAATTTAAAAGATTATTAGAGCGAGGTGTGATTTTTCTAACGGATTTTATTTCAAAATGACAATTACTATTTAACACACGATCTATCCTAACTTAAGACTAATAAGTAATCTCATACTTACCTAATTTACTAAAAAGGATATTTAACATAAGAAAGTGTCCAATAACACTACTTATAATCTCTTTTAAGACAATCTGTTCGTGTGTACAATTTTTTCCACTTATTATATAAACTTTTTCAATCGTCTCAATCACCCGGTGTCAAAAAGATGAATAAATATTTTATAAAAATCAAAATTATCGTATTTGATAAATGTGTGATGGCGTTAAAGAATATTGAGCCAGTATTCTTTCTGGTATAGCCAATAAACGGTAGTGAAGTTTAATACGTAAAAAATATTTTTTTCTTATAAGAATATAGTCCTTTAATTATTATTATTTATTCTTATAGTTTTTACGAATATAATTTTTCATCGTATTCAGATAAGCTTTTCGGATTAATACCGGTAGCTGAGTTTCATGATCGGACGTCAAGGCAGAATGCAAAATTCCACCCGTATTACCTCGACATCCGTCGTTCCACAAGTGAGCGTTTCAAGGCAGTTTTTGCCCCTCACCACCACTATGTGGAACCAGCTGCCTACTGCATTTCCGAACCAATTTGACTTAGGGTCCTTTACAAAAAAAAGGCTAGGAGTCTCTGGCAATGTACCGATACCACAGCATAATACACTCAGTATTATGCTGTGGTATCGGTTAACATCAGGTGAGCCTCCTGCCCGTTTGCCCTCTGTTATATAAAAAATATATTTTTTTTTAAATTTTCATACATAACATTTTTCAAACATAAAAAAAATTTCATACATAAAATTCTACATTAATGGGCTATTTTATTATCCAAGGCTTTAAAAATGGAAACAAAAAACAAGTGCCCACTCAGACTGAGTGAAAGCTTTAGACAGAGGCTGTATCTTCACACCCTCACTGATTTGAGATAGCGCATGCCTCTAATTTCGAGACCCTCTTTACTCCATGGACGTTGATAGGTTTCCTTTGAAGTGAACTTATGACATAATATGTCTGCCTTGTAGAAGTAAAAAAAAACTGAAACTCTGAAAATTACGTATCGTTTGCTATCAAACGTCACACTTGTTAAAATGATAATAATCCAATACCGAAAATATGTTCCAAGTAACATATAGACGTGTGAAAATGACATAAAAACTTAAAAAGGCGCAACGCTAACCAGATCCATACAACTTCAAGAGAGCAGTTTATTGTAGGACCAAGCATCCGCATACACTGTAAAAACATAATTATGTTGGAATAAAGAAAACAATAATAATATAAGCAAATAAGTTCCACTCGAAAGTCTCTATGGAGTAGCTTAAAAAGTTCACCGAGTAGGTTTTCATCACAGTCTCTAGAATTTAATACCTCGTGGCTAAGCTGTTGTGACCGCAGTTGCATTGCGTTCGATCCTGGTCGATTATACAAGCAATAGCAATTATGGCTGCTAAAAGGAATCATCACAGAATGTATGAAAAATCCTAGGTATATATCAATAATGTGATGATGAAATAATAAAATAATATAAGAATTGACTATGATGTTATGATAATGTAATATATAACTACTATGTTAAATTCTATCTGAAAAACACATTGTGTGATTGTTCCAATATAGCACTTTTATACGATATTCTTGAATTAAATATATATGTATATGTATAAATATGTAAATATATATAAATCCCTATTTCTCTTGATCACGGCATCACGCGTGAACGGCTGGACCGATTTCGCTAATTCTTTTTTTGTTGTGTTTCTTATTGTCTAGAGACGGTTCTTATAAAAGAAAAAAATAAGAAAATAGCGCGGAAAATTTAAGAATACTTAACCACCATATTAAGTAATCATGACTTTTGTTATAGCAAATTTTTTTCAGTGCATAGCGCTTTTACAATTCAAACTATTTTCATGTAACCTTGTGGCGTTTGCCGTAACATCAGAATCAGAAGACAGAATGCGTGCTGCAAATATCGTCAAAGAGGATGTAAGAAAAATTAATATCGTTTAAAACAAAAGCTTTGATCGGAGTTATTATATTGATAAAATACATATAAAATAATTACAGTCGCGAATTGTTTGTGGCATTAATCGTGATAATCAATGTGATTCACATGGCCAGATATATGTCGCCTGGTCCCATGTCGGAATACCAACGAAACTATTTATATACGCGCCAGTACAACAAACAAAGGATGCTGTATATCATTACATTAGAATAAAGCATTTATAGTTAATTATACCAATTCGAAATCAATATTCATAGTTAAGACAGGACGTCTGTCGCGTCCGCAAGTAAAAAAATAAAAATATAAATGTGTCCAAGACAGTTTATATGTATCAACAATCAATGATATTGTCTTTGCTATTAAGAGTGGGAGCTACCTACTAACACAAAATACTATGTTGCTTGCCAAATAACAGACGTGGGCAGTAACAGTGTTATGATAATAACCGAATTAACATGATTAATTTATATTATGGAACCAACTTTAACACATTCCTCGCCCACTCAGGTTTAGGGTTTTATTTGTATGTGAGAATGTATGTCTTTGTAATGTAGCCTCAATTGTAAAGAAATATCTTTATTATTTACACAATTAGTAATCCGTTTTGATTAAAAAGTGGAAGATTTTTTGACTATTTAACACTTTTATAAATAAATCCAAATTATGGACCTGGAGTATTTTCATTCAAACAATACACATTCAAATTGTTGAAATAGTTTAACCGCTATAAGTCTGTCTGCATTGCCAACATCGACTTCCAGAGAAATACTAGGAAGATTAAAATAAATACCGTCTTTGCATAGGTATGAACTCGGGAAGATATATTATAAGTCAGGCAGCCAGCTCAGCTTGGGGCCTGGTTCCGCCTTCGTTAATTTTTTTTTTCAAATATGACAAACGTAGAACTTTCGATGATTGATAATAATAAATAAATAATTAATCCTTCTTTCTATTCGGGTAATAAATTATTTACAATATTTTTCTAATGGTATTATATCTAGCGCGAGCATTTCATACGTTTGCAAATGGCAAAGGGCTCCCCCACTCTTCTGCATTCGGTTCTATCGCCGCCATAAATTACCCATCACGCTTGTAAATATGTCTTCTCATCGCTTGTGGTCGGCCTATACAACGTTTTCTGTAACTTGGACACCATTCTGTTAGATTATCATTTCTCCTACCTACTATTACAACTTACGGCGTCCACTTCAAGTTCAGATTCTTAATGTCCAATTCCCTTACTCTTGTATACTGTCTAAGTCCTGGTTTTCCATCTATGAGCTTTTCTTATTCTCACCAAGCTTTCCGTGTCGGCATGGTTTAAGTCTATATTATGTCTGCGAGTTTAAGTTAAAAATAAAAATGTTAATGTGTTGTATGAGCCAAGGATGTACATTATGTTCTCTCAGGCTTTCTTAGATTTATAAGATTAGATAGGGATTTACTAAATTGTCTGTGTTACGCCCCGAGAGTACAGCCAGACGTTGGAACTCTCTTAAGAAGTTCATTTAGCATTCGTTCATAGCAATTAACATTTAATTGTTTAATTATTCTATTGTTGTACGCGAGTGGTAAATATCGAAAGAAAATAAAATTTTCTAATATTTTAAGCATCGCGATGACCATGGAACCGTACAAGTGTGTATAAAACCCATCAGAAGCCAACAAAAAATCGGAGTACATGGCACATACACACGTTTGTATATAGACTTTATGGTAATGAAATATCATAAATTATTTACTTATTATTATAACTATTACTATTAACTTAGGTTCTCATACGTGATTTTACATTAATAAACTTTAAAGAGAACTAAACCTTTTAGTTAATAAACCTAGTGTAATGAATATAAGTGCAAGTGCGTATCACACACGAATATAGTGTTAATACATTATAGAACACTAAGACTGTTAATGAATTACCTTAGTTTAAGCTATTCACTAGTATTGTAGAAAATTAAGTCAACATAATATTACTTATTAGCCATAATAATTGTATAGGCAAAATTGTAAATTCATGTATACTTTAGTAAACGTAAGAGAAAAATTAGTCTTATTTTATAATCTAAACCGTTCTGGTGAAGCGTGTCCTCAGCCTTATAGAGAGTAATTGTTTTTGAAACTTCATACACCTTTTGTAAAATTTGATAATCTACTTATTAAAATCTAATTGCGTAAAAACGCTATAGGTATGCAATGACGTTTTCCTATTTCGACATATGAATTTTGACAGCTCTGATAAGCTCGTTATATTATGTTAATTGAAACGAAATAACGACTTTATGTACTTACAACTGTCAAATGTAAATTAATTTATTTCTATGTATTGTCTAAGTGATATAACTAGTTTTATTACCGTGTCGATAGAGATATGGAATGATACCATAGTATCTTTATACGGTTCCTTTCATACATGATCAACATCGCTTATACACCTTAAAATTCTAAAATTACTTTCCGTAACTTTTGCGATGCCTTTTGCTTCTTCAGTTTGAGTGAGCAGTGTTGGGCTAGTGGCTTCAGCGTGCGACTCTTATCCCTGAGGTCGTAGGTTCGATCCCCGGCTGTGCACCAATGGATTTTCTAAGTGCGCATTTAACATTACCTCGAACGGTGAAGGAGAACATCGTGATAAAACCGACTTGCCTTAGATCCAAAAAGTCGACGGCGTGCGTCAGGCACAGAAGGCTGATCACCTACTTACCTATTAGATTAACAAATGATCATGAAACAGATACGGAAATCTGAGGCCCAGACCTATAGCGCTGTCGATTTTTTTTCCTTCTTCAGTATGTGCTTTGATGTTAGAATTTTCTTTAATGTCTGCCAGAAGACTCGCGAGTGAGTTGCTGACTATTTCAGACTTAGTACCTTCTTTTCTTGCATGACCTTAAGTCGAATTGGTTCAGTGGGCAGATGGTTCCACAGAGTGGTGGTGCGCGGCAAAAGCTGCCTTGAAAAACAGTTGACATGCTCAGCTGTGGAACAACGAACGTCGAAGTGATACGGATCGAAATTCGTATTCTGTCTCGACGTCCGATGATAAAACTCAGCTACAGGTTAATTTGAACAACTACTCTGAACACTCTCCGTCAACAGTTCAAATATGTGGGATACGCGAATAATATCTGTGTATACAAATGGTTTTTAAGTTCTATTCTTACAAATAGGTGGAGCAATAGCTAATCCATATGAAATAAATCTATCGAATTAACCTTTTCAAAGGCTAATTATCCTATCTAGTGTTGGCTTCTCACGGTGCGTGATTTATCGATAGTGTTGTACCGTGGGCGGCAAACGGAATGTCTACGTAATTGTGTTTTGTATGTTTGTCTTACTCGATTTATTGCCGGGCCTATCATTGGCATTTATCTGTTGATTGTACTTGAGTTATTTGAACGATTGTATTAAACACTTAACAACATGCCTAAATGGATTTATCGATTTCAATTGTCTGCTGGATTTTCATGTTTTGATTTTATAAATGAGGCAGTTTCAATGCCCCAGGGCTCTGTATCTGTCAATCTAATAGGCAAGTAGGTGATCAGCCTTCTGTGCCTGATACACGCTGTCGACTTTTTGGGTCTAAGGCAAGCCGGTTTCCTCATGATGTTGTCATTTGCGTTCGAGTACTGTTAAACGCGCACATAGACAGAAAGTCCATTCGAGCACGGTGATCGAACCTCCGATCTCAGGGATGAGAGACACACACTGAAACCACTACATTGCTCTCTATTAAATCTTTGCAGTTATTACTATCTACACGTAAATTATAAAATGTAGCAAATCATTTACGTATAGTTTGTATTTACAATCTTAATCTTCAAAGTAATAATCAAAATAATTAAAAATCATTAAAAAGAAAATTAAAACAAATTTAAAAGTTTGGTCCTCCTTTAACTTTAAACGCTGGCAGCATTTCCTCGCTGTATTGCGATATTTTTTTGTTGAACGAGGAAAGCACTAGCTCTGTGGTCACCGGTACTGTCTACCAAGCGCCAACATAAATCTTTAATAAGCGTCTTTGCACTTGAACCCCGCGGCCCAAGAGTCTGTACTCTAAAGGGAATAAAAAAATAAAGTCCAATGTTATGAATAATATACAAGCTGTTGTGAACTCGGCCAGTGTAGAAAGAAATAGGTTTACCTAATATTATATATTTTTTTATTTATTCACACTTCGTTTTATTAAAAAATACACAATACTTAAAAAATATAAGGGATCCCACGGGCGGCCTTATCGCTAACCAGCGATCTCTTCCAGACAACCCTAGTAAGAGAAAAACTAATAAAATATTAAAAGATTGAATCTATCAATGTTGGTTGATTTCTTTTAAGTATTTTATCTTTCTACGACAGTTTGTGTTTACGCACAGATACTAGAATCTTACTTATGCATATGAACATGGGATTACTGGCATTTAACGAAAGTAAATACAAAAATGCCAAATGCTATATGCCCACGAAATCGTAAATGTCGCGTGAGATTCAGTGGAACGTTCACACGAAGCCGACGTCTTCAAAGGTCGTACCTATTTTCAGTGATGTGAGAAAAATCCGCGAATAGCGTGGAGGGCTCATACGTGTCACTCTATGGGCGGAGCCACAAGTAGGCCTATAAAATGAATAATAGGTATATAGGCTACTTATAAGTTATTTAGAGAATGAAGCTAAAAAAGAAAAACAACCCATTTTGTAAAACTGTTATATTATCACTATTAATACAAATGAAATTACTTAGCGATTATAATATTTCTTCATATCTATTTGTTTTTTATATGTGATTACTTTAGCCTAACTCTTAACTCTGACCCTCACTGTAATTGTAATTCTTTTTATATTGCTAGTACTTGCTAGGAAACCAGCATGTACTCCAAACATCGACATATGTCAGACACAGAAGACCGCAGGTAGAAGATAACGCTAATCAGTTCATACTTCTTTCTTTCAGTCGCACTCTTCATTTCTGAAGGTCGTGTTAGTGGCGAGACACAACTTCCACCCCTCTCCCCCGTCTGTCTGCCAAAAGCTTTTATGCAGCTTTGTACAGCTTAAAATTTCATTGTGGCTTCTGTTTGTATTATAGCTACTTGGATCATCACTTCAGCCTATGAATGAACGAAACATGCAAATGTGAGATCATCCATGTAACACGTGTACAATTTATAGATACTTTCCTTAACATACTTTAGACAGCACTATTACCAATGACCTTTTTAAAAGGTGTTTCTAAATCTTATCGTTTCTCAACACTTAACGAAATAGCAGTGTTGTTCTGATTGTACAATTTATCTTGCGACCTTTTAAATGTAACATGAACTCGTAAAAACCGCTTCTCGAATAAAAAGGACAGTGTTCGGAGGAAACTATATAGTTGAGGTGAAGATGGAGCAACACACCGCATTTGGTTTATGGCATACATTAAAATATATTTAGGATATTTATACTAGACGTCCATTCGGTCCGTTGTACGGTAACTCCTGGCTAATTAAGCTGGTACCCGAAGCTCAGAAGTTTCTTGGTTATGTCGCAGGCTGAAGAAGCAAACTCACTGCTCAGAATTTCTGTGTGATGGGAAGCTACAGCCACGGTTTTCTGGACGTAGGTGACTTATCAGCGAAGCTGAATCAGCTTCTGCACTGCATTGTCTGTCGCGCCACAGACCAAACAGATGTTTATTAAGAAGACAGTGGCCTGTAAATGTCCCTATCATTTTATGACTAATTCTGTTGAGGCTTACAAGTCTCTTTGTCACTAGCGAGTACGTAACTTTAGTTGAACCGAAACTTAAGACCTTCTACTGGTTATAAAAATTTAAATTATGTACAATGGAATGTGGCATATAAATTTAAGCAACTATTTCTTTTTCTAGGTTTTTCTAAATTGAACTACTTGAATGGTCATATAATCTTAGTAAGAAGAAGGCACGTTGCCTTCGCCAGAGTGTGGCCGTACCTAAACCAGATGGACTCATCAAGTGAAAGACTCATCGCCCTCAAAACTGTAGAAGAGAGGCGCTGGACAGAAACCAAAGGAATGCTGACCACGATGCTTAGATATTAGCTACCGATTGAAGAGATAGAGAATTCCGCAAGTGACGCAGATGCTAAATCCACTCTTGAGTTTAATAATACCAAATGCTTAAATGAAGCGCATAAGTACGAGTTAACTCGGAATACTTTTAAAAGTAATTTGCGCTTAATGTGTTTTCACAGATAAAAATAACAATACGCCGCCCACTGGCAGGAATATTAAAAACCTCTTAGCGCTATCGACATCATTTTATTTTCACAATATTCGCGTATTTTGTGCCGATGACATATCATAGCTAGATAACTGGGGATTGTGGAAATTTTAACTTTATTGTAACGAAATAAGATTGAATTTGGAACAGTCAATGGAACAATCCCTCCGTGATTCCATACGATTTCACCGAGTAATGATTTGCTTCATAATGAGAGATGCGAGAATAATATTTCGAAGAAAGACAGATATGATATAGATTACAAGATGGAGCTTTTATTTATTTGGATATTTTTTTCTAATGAGAGAGTTTTTGTTAATGACCGTATTCTTTACCTTTGTTTAAATGATGTAATGAGTTTAAATCCCTTATTTTTTACCGTTTTTTACCTAATAAAGTGGCACCAGAAGAAGATGTATATTTAATAAGAGAAAGAAAGAATATCTTTATAGAATCAAACTGGACTTTCGACCGCTTTTTTGTCCAATGGCTGGGCGATCAGTACCAAGGCAAGCACTTTCAAACATCAATTATGAACCTACTAATTAGCGTATTTAAATAGGGTCGATGTGTCAACTTTTCTGGCGTACGGTGAAATCCGAAAAATGAATCCATCTATATTATATTAGACTAGTACTTGTGTACACACATAAGAAGTGAAACTTATTTTTAGAAGAATGCTATACTAAATGCAACTTTACAGAAATTGGATAAATAACGTTATATTAGATAAAGTTTAACAAAAGGCTTTTATAGACATGAATACAAATAATACAATTATTTCATTTTACCTTATTACTACTAAGATTATTACAGAATTTCATTAATTGTAATATAATTATTAATATCATTGTTATCATAATTATATATTTTTATTATTAATGGCTTCGAATCTCTTCGAATCAACCGTGGTAGGGACAAGAAAAAAAAAGACGCGTAACGGAAAATGTGACGCTAACATTTTTTACAACGCCGTTTCACTTCATAGATTTTTGAAAGTTTATTAAATTCACGTAATTTTTTTTTAATATTGTCCGCTATCCTTTAATTTTAATTGTTTTGTCTTAGTAGTTTTGCACTTCTCGCTCACCGTATCAATTTTTTCTCAGTGATTGCCTAAAAGAGATTACGAAAATAGATAAGGCCACCAGTTGCTCCTCCGTTTTATTTAATTATTTCAATTACGTTAAAGCTTCAACTACTACTTCTACTTCAACGGTCCCTTGAAGAATCCAGCCATCAAGGTAATGCGGATGAACATTTCAGTTAATATGGCTCTATGGATAAAACAAATCTGGAAGTATCAACCCAAACATTTCTTCGAATTTGAAAGCACCAGGTTTATCAATCAAGATCAGTTATGAATAAAGTGTTAATCTTAACCTTAAACGTGATGTCATAAAAAACACAAGTACAAAATACATATATGTATCGCTAAATATTTTCCTAAGCACTAAACTTAACAATGCTAAGAACTGAGGCTTCTAGTTGAATTCCAGTAGTTTTTTATTTATTTATTTCACTAACTCTAAGTTTTTCACGGAAAGAAAAATTTTAAGAATAAAAAAAGTTGAATGTTGATTTTTAAAATATTTAAAACAAACTTAACCATTTTAAATAAAGTTTATGGCGTATCCAGTATTTACTAGTTCTATTTACGGGAAAACTGGCGCTCTTCAGAAGTTTATTATTACTGCTATTGCTTCTACACGTCAAACAAACTCCTAAATACTCATCATCCTCATTATTATTTTTTACATATTACATTATTAGAAGCCTCCGATACTTACGTAGTTTCCAAAACGATGTACGAATTAATAACGAAACTTTTACAGTAACGCGTTCTTTACAATTATAAGTTACTTGATAAATTCAACTGATATACAGCTTTATTTTTGTATTAAAACTTTGAAAATGACGCTTTGAAAATTAAGCTTTTTGGCACAAAAAACCTTTCACAAAAGCTTATTAAATTATAACAAATTTTAAACACACTGTGAAAGAAACTTGCTGTAAAAGATTCCAAGCCATTTAAAAACGTAAATTAACAAATTTTAATAGTATATTAAAAAAACATGTTTTCAAACCTAAAATCCTTTATTTGCGTTTTAAAAACATCATTGAATAACTAATTAAAATCGTGAAGCGTAGTGTTAAACAAAAATAATAAGAAAAATCTTGGTTTAGAGTACGAATGAAGTCATTTCGAGTTTGTATGGCTTAAAATCATCAATTTAAGAGACACAGGAATGTGTCTGTTCTCTTTAGGATATTTAAAGGACCTATAACAATGATAAACAATACATGTCTTTCTGGACAAAATCCACTCCGGAAAGAAAACCATTTTTTGCCCCTTTTTGGGCCACCCATTTTAAGTGAGTACGTTGCCGGCCTTTGCGGTAGGAAACACGCTAACTTTTAATAGTTGGAGGTCGTATCTTTCAGGGAAGACCCCCACCGGGAGTCGACTCCACAGTTCACATGTTTGCAAAAGAAAGTGCCTTGTGAAACGGACTGTGGAAGACTACCAGCCAAATTAAATTAAACCTGAAGTATAAGAGGCTAAGTAACTATTCGTTGATAATACAAGACTTTTAACGAGGCCTTATACGTAATATTTAAATACGTATCGTAATAGAAACGTATCGATTTTGGTATGTAATATAAACGGTCATGAATTGTTCGTTAAAGCTGTCAAAATCTGAACCTCAGGTATTGTCGGATACTTAATGAATCTATCATATGTCTCTAAGGCACTCGTACGACTTTGTACTTCCAATAGCGATAGTAGTTTCTTCAT
This sequence comes from Pieris brassicae, assembly GCF_905147105.1. NCBI lineage: Eukaryota > Metazoa > Arthropoda > Insecta > Lepidoptera > Pieridae > Pieris > Pieris brassicae. The sequence continues at coordinate 9,183,292 of NC_059674.1, read as the reverse complement.
CGGATGTCGTTCCACAACTGCTTTTTAAGGCAGTTTTGCACCACCACTGTGTGGAACCAGCCCCTCAATATATTAGTTCCTTACATATGAAATTGGCGTTTTGTATGGGAGGAACAAAACGTCGAATATTTTTAAATATAATATATGTAATTAATCAAAGTTTGAACCATTGTTTTCTATGCATTTTTGCCATCTCATAGGTAGTTCATTGATTCCTTTACTAAAAAAACCAGTCGGATGGGAATCAATAAAATCTGTGAAGGCGATTTGGATTGCAGAGTTAAATTTTTTCCCTTGCATGAAGTTGTCCAAATTTCGAAAAAAATGGTAATCTGTTGGAGCAAGGTCCGGGGAGTACGGAGGATGTCTTAGACATTCCAATTGAAGCTCTTCTAATTTGGTAGCCGTCTGTTGTGCAGTGTGTGGTCTAGCGTTGTCGTGAAGTAGCAGTGGCGTGGAGCGATTGACCAGCCTAGGTTGTTTAGCCGCTAGCTTTTCCATCATGGTTTGCAATTGCTGACAATAGACATCAGCCGTAATAGTCTGGCCAGATTTGAGAAAACTGCAATGAACAATACCGGCACTAGTCCACCAAACGCTTACAAGTAATTTTTTTGGGGTTAATTTTCGCTTGGGGCAGGATTTGGCTCGCTGGCCAGGATCCAACCATTGCGCTGACCGCTTCCGATTATCGTAAAGAATCCATTTTTCATCACAGGTAATGATTCGGTTTAAAATACCTTAATTATTGTGCCGGTTCAGTAATGTAACGCAGCAGTCGACGCGCATTTGCCGGTTTGCTTCAGTCAATTCGTGAGGTACCCACCTTTCAAACTTTTTAATCTTCCCAATTTGCTTCAAGTGATTTAAAACAGTTTTATCACTAACACCGCAGCCTGCAGCTAACTCGGACGTGGTTTGCGATGGATCCGCTTCCACAATCGCCTTCAATACTTCATTATCAACTTGGGTCTCAGGCCGTCCAAGGGGCTTGTTCTGCAGGTCGAAATTTCCAGAACGAAAACGTTGGAACCAAAAATGAACTGTGTTTTCTTTTGCAACATGACCGCCATACACATCATTCACCCTTCGAGTCGTTTCCGCAGCACCAGTGCTACGGCGGAACTCGTACTAGTAAATAATGCGATACTTTAAGTTTTCCATTTTGTAAAATGAGTGACGCAAACAGAAAAAAAACAGAAGAAAAAAAGAAATGAATGACGGTCATCGAAGCACAAATACATGAGTAAATAACTGTACAAATTTGAATTTGAAATTCCTAACCAAAGAGGAGGTATTTGAGGTCAAAGTGGCCAGTACGACAAAACGCCAATTTCATATGTAAGGACCTAATATTTCCGAAACAATTCAACTTAGAGTCCTTCAAGAAAAGAACGTACCATTTCTTAAAAAGCCGACAACGCACTTGCGAGCCCTCTGGCAACGTGAGTGCCTATGTACGATGACTTATCATTAGGTTACATCTCCTGGCCGTTTGCTTCCTGTTACATTAAAAGAATATAGTTCACTCAACATCCCACCTTGGGTTCGCTATTCAGAGTTACCAGCGTTATCGTAACAGTGTCAATAGTTCCTAACAAAACCCTCATATCATATAACTTGACTAAGATAAACTATTACACTATGCCGCAATGACATTCCGATAAAAGCCCTGCCTTTTAGGTATTGTCTTGTCTTACAAATGTCAAATTATTTACCAACGTTCATTCGAATATCTAATTCAATAACGAATGTTATAGATTTAGTAATAATAATAAAAACTTTATTCATGACAAATAGGTTGTGACAAAATTCATCTACGTACACTACGAAGTCCTTGTGTTGTAGATAACTGGATATTTTTTCCGTGGTACATGGTACATGTTTTGAAGTTCACATAACATATAATGTGATATTCACGGTAAATGTTACAAACTCTTTTATCTTAAATGTATGACAATTTAGGTAAAGATATTTGTATCAAAAAATACAATAAAAATATATACAAGATAGATTAAAAATAATAGAATTATTTTTTTCATCTGAAAAGAAAATATCAGAAATATATCGGATTAAGTGCGAGAAAGCCCACTACTGAATATCCATATGTTTTTGATGAGATTAAACTTCTTTAAACCTAAAAATTTAAAATTGCGTTTTTAAAATGTCTGTTTCGTCTATCTTATTCCTAGCCTAGTCGTATATTTTAGGAATATCTATCAGTTCAGTATCTATTTTATGATCATGTGCCAATCTAATAGGCAAGTAGGTGACCAGCCTGCTGTGTCTAACACTCGCCGCATATTAAATACGCCAATAGAAAGAAGTTCCATTGGTGCACAGCCGGGGATCGAAGTCGTCACGGATGAGAGTCGCACGCTGAAACCACTACACCAACACAGCTCACTTTCACAGATAATACATAATTAAATGGACTCTTAAATATACTTTCTATTGATTTAATATCTTCATGACAGTTAAATAGTAAAGCCAAGGGAAGCTTTTATCTCATTATTGTTAGGGTGATATCGTATAGTAGAATAACTCCCTACTACGCTATATATGTCACACAACTGGAGGCTGTACAAAAGAAATTTTTACGTATTTTAAATTGTCACATGAACGGTGGTAGGGCTAAATACAACGAACTTTTAAAAACATATAATTTACTTTCTTTGAGTTCTAGGCGTAGTTTGACAGATTGTGTCATTATAAGAAAAATATGCGTACATGAATTAACTTGTTCAAATCTTCTCATAAGATTCAATATTCCTGCCAGATCTCTACGCTCGCACAGAACCTTTAACCTTCCGACTCCCAGAACCAACATTGGGTACCGTGAGCCTCTTCACAGGATGTGTTCTACTTTTGATTCTACTACTAATATCGATCTGTTTTCGCACTCCTCTACTTCATTTAAGAATAGGTTAAAACAACTATTCGAGTAGTAAACCTTGTATCTTTCTTCTTATTTTGGCAACTAGTATATCTGTCGTTCTACCGATTTATAAACTTTGTATTGTCTACTTAAATATTTTGTTCTGCTGTCATGTCATGTTTTGTTTTGCTTTATATCCTTTTTTTATCAGTGAAACTTTTTGTGGATATATCCAATGCTTTAATTTTATGTTTATATTTCTTTTCTGATTTCTACTTTTAGAGATCTGTTTACCTATGATCTCTGATCTGAGTATCTGTTTGTTTCCCAAATGAATAAATAAATAAATAAATTAGTATCTGTCTCGAGTAAAATAATATTTATGATACCCTACATGTTTGCTTTAAAGATACTAGAAAATGTGACGTCACAAATTTGACACACACACACATAAAATATATTAGAACATAAAATATAATATTGATAAACGTATTTTTTACACTGTAATGTCTCTTTCTAGTATTCTTTGATGATACCAAATAAGTTTACGAAGAACTCGTGTCGTCTAAAAACATATACAAATCCGGGTAAATCGCTAGTTTATCATAAAATATGTCGAAATACCTCCCACACAAGCCTGAGGCATGACGTAACGAGTAACAGCGTATGGGAGACTCTTAACTGGAAAGGTACTCGAACAACTCCATTCCGTCCCTTTCTATTCAACGACATTTGTAGAGACAGGTACATCGCAACTCCGTCATATTTTTCCCTTTACCACCCTCAGCATCTGAAGCGTTCTTTTATATAAAAGAGGTTCTTGAGAAAATAATAACGCGACTGCTCAAAGGGCACCCAACTTTCTCTATTTCGTGCTTTGATTTTCGACTTTGCAAAGAATTTTAACCACAAAGGATATTACGCGGTTTTAGCAATTTATTACAACATATCAATGAAAAAAGCTTTTAAATATTTAACGATAATATACAAAATTTCTGATATGGTTTAAGATGATTAATAATAGCCTTTTATTTCAGATACTTTTACACTTAAACAAACCTTTTAGGTCTTAGATTTCTGAATGTTTCATGATCATTTGTCATCTAATAAGCATGTAGGTGATAGCGTGTGCCTGACACAGGCCGACGACTTTTTGGGTCTAAACCAATCGGGTTTTTTCACCATGTTTTCCTTCACCGTTCGAACGAATGTTAAATGCGCACATAGAAAGAAAGTGCATTGGTGCACAGCCGGGATTCGAACCTACGACATCAGGGCTGAGATTCGTACGCTGAACCCACTATGCCAAAACTGCTCAATATCTGTTAATACATCTATTTATAATATTCTTTATTTTAAACAGATATGAATGCTATTCAACTGCACATACTTGGGACTACCCACATAAAGAAAATCTAAGTGCACTCAACACAAAATAAATATGTATTAGAAGATCAAACAAGTGTGTTGACGTATGTAATTGTTCGTAGTATTTATTCTGTTGTAATTGTTTGTAAAAGAAATTTTATGAGCGATAAAACGCCGTTCGAGGGCTGCTTCGAGCTTTTTCAAAGCACCGGTTTGCATGCGAAGCTATTTATTAGGTTTTATTGCGAGAAATTTGTTTGGGCATTGTTTATTGTGGTAACAGAGTTCTCGCAAATATTCCTTAATTACACTGGCATCCGAAAAATTTTGCATTCTTTCTTGATCAGTGTTCATCTATTGAGGAAGTGTGTTCGAGTCACAGCATTGCACCAATGGACTTAATGTGCGCATTTAACATTCCTACGGTGAAAAAAAACACCGTGAGGCAACCGTCATGCCTAATATCTGAGTGGTCGGCGTGGGTCAGTTACAAGCGGCAACGGATTCAGAAATGTTTGTTCTCTCTCTTGACCAGTGTCTATCTATTGAGCGACCTAACACTCTGTGACCGTGATCGAATCACACCAATGAACCTACGGTGAGAAAAACATCGTCTGGAAACCATCATGCCTCATGTCAACGGCCGAAGTGGAAGCGCGACTGGGTCTTTAGATTACTTATTCAGTATACTTTTACATTACTTACTAAGTAACAGTGTCTGTTGCTATACTTTTTTGTTTATTTATATAAATTCTTGGCATTTATAAATTTAAATATTTAAAATTAGTTCAATAGGTCTAAAATTAAACCGAATAGGACATAGAAAGATTCATTGAACAATAACACTACTTTTATTTAGCAGTAGCATTTAGAATAATTTATAAGTTATTACCTTATAAATTATTCTAAGCTTATCAAGTTTTTATCATTTCTCCACTCGTAATTTACTGTTTGTATTTATTTCGGAAAAAAATGCGTTTCATTGTAAAAGTTGAAGAGCAAAATTTATGTCCCCAATACAAATATGTACGTATAGAGCAGTTATTTGCCTCCGTTTCTCTTCCGTCCATTTGCCCCTTCCACCCACTTCCGGTTCCTCCCAAACTATTCCCATCCAAAAATAGACTTTCCACCACACACATAGAACACACATTCAATTGATCAACTACATACTATTTTTCTTTAGCCTCCCTTAGGAATGCCGCCGTGGACATTGTCAAAGAAAGTGCGATTTTATGCAATTGGAATAGAGTTGATTTTTACGTAATTTATTTGTGTCTGTTATGGCTTTATGCTCTGTCGTGGGGTATACGAAGCGTACGAAAAACATATTTTTCAGATAACGACAATAAGAAGAGAAAATATTCAGATAGAAATTCTTCGATATGGCGTCGGGTGCGCTCGGGCAGAAGATATTAAGGGGCGTGCTACTTAACGATATTTTTCGACATACTTTACTTTTATTGCTTACTCACGATATCGGATAACTCGTATATCATTCTCGCAAAAATTTCATTGTTAATACTTGAAATGTTCCTTGAAGGGTGAGGAATTTAAAATCTCTGGAAAGCCTCTCTATTTATTGTCAATAAGACCTAGTCATTATTTATACCAAGACTTGATTGGAGTTTTGATTACATTATATAAAATATCAATACATACACAATACAGAAGAGCAGTACAGCTTCTTGCATATAATAAGATAAAAATAAAATAAATCAATGGCGCTACAACCTTTTTAGGTCTGGGCCTTAGATTTCTGTGTCTGTTTCATGATCATTTATTAATCGAATAGGCAAGTAGACTTTTTGGGTCTAAGGCAAGCCGGTTTCCTCACGATGTTTTCCTTCACCGTTCGAGCGAATGTTAAATGCGCACATAGAAAGAAAATCCATTGGTGCACAGCCGGGGATCGAATCTACGACCTCAGGGATGAGAGTCGCATGCTAAAGTCTCTAGGCCCATACAGATACTTTTTGAATTTGTTGCTGTGTGTGACGACATAAGTACATAATTTTGACATCTAAAAAGATACTATAAATCCCAAACAGAGATGAATTGTTAGTCTTATTGTTAAATCGTCTTAAAACTTAGACATAAAGTTATACGTTTATTAATAAGACCGTGAACGTTTGGTCTTAAACTCCGAGCAACCTAACCCTCGACACACAAATGTTCAAAAGGGACATTCCGTGAAAACAAATTACAAAGGATCTGTTTTGGAAAATTATTTTGATGAGCCCGGGTAACACGATATTACCATCCCCTGGAAAGAGACAGACTGATTAAATCCTTAATTAGAGAGGGACAGATAGAGAGGGGACTAACTTGTCTAAAGGACATTGGCCTTTGGGGCACGTGACCGTTGATCGGAGTCTTTTAATTCTTTTTTATTAATTACTGCGACCGAGCCCTCGCGAACATTTAATATTTAACATGTATGTAATTTTAAAAGTTTCGACTTGTCGACTCGGCTTATCGAATTTAATATTTAATTTATGTCTTATTAATTTAGTAAGAAACGAAACACATTTTGTGTTTAACGCACACGCACTCACTTATTTGCATCGATGGATCCACACTTGGTAACTGTGAAGTTGTGTGGACAAGCGTGACCATCCTTAGGAACCTAAAGTATAATTATGGCAGGAACAAAAGACTTCTGTATCATCAATAAACCAAATGCTTTTATTAACGACATGAAGCACTGTAGCGCTATTGATAATATGAATGATACTCCATTTAATATCCCATTGGTAAACGTATTCTCCAACTGATTAACATAAGCAAATGAGGTCAGACACAGCGCTTAAAATGCTGTGTTGTAAGAACTGAGAGCTCTACACGCATGGAATAAATGCAGCGATAGGCACGAAGTCTCTTTACTTTTAATCAGTCCTAAGACAAGACAAATTAAAAGTCATGTTAATTGATATTTTTTCATTCAGGTGTGATTTGTCATTACTGATTTAACTGTACTGGACTACGGCTAGTCCGATTTCAATGAATTTTTTGTTTGCTTTTGGGTGGCGCCCTGGATGGTTTGGATTCAGAAATGAGCCCGGCAAATAGCGCTGCAGTCGGTGTCTAGGTAATTTATCTATATACCAGATATATAGCTAGTATACATAAAATCTTCTGTGCATACGTTTGTAATTAAACTCCTAAACGGCTGGACAGAATTTGATAAAATTTTGTGTGTTCAAGTGGAATATGGATTTACAAAAACATACATACAGTTTCATACTCATAGTATTACATCAATAACCTCCTGTAATTGTTACTATAATACATTTATTATATAAACCAAATTATAATTCTTAAAACAAAATTATTAGATTGTTATGTGAAAAAGACATAAAACAAGTATTAAACTGCCTCCATCGCGGTATATTTTTAAACGCAGCTTCCTCCGACTCATTAAAGATCTTTTTCTCAGACGCCGACTTAATAGGCAGCAATTCTTTGCAAGGCAATGAACAAGGGGAAACTCGTGGAATTGGGTCGGTCTTTGACTTAATTTTTTCATCAAGGTCGGTTATAATCAATAAGAGGGTCGCCATTTACGCCTCGAGTAATTAGATAAACATCGATTTTGGGGTAGGTCATGCCGGAGGTTGGTGTTTTTAATCATTCGTTCAAGGCATTCACATCTATTGAGTCCGGTTAAAGCGTTCAATTTTGACAAAAAATATAACTAACTTAACTGTTCTTATTATATATTATGTTTTTATAATCAATTTTTTAAATGTTTTTTTTTCAAATTTAGCTTGTAGATAAAAACAGCAATATTATTTAAATTGTTTTAGTCTGTATAAAACGTACATAGTTCAGTACACGTCTGTATGAAGCTACAAATTATTTTATTTATTTTAAAATAATAACCTCTAAAGGGCTGTCGATATGAGTAAATTTATTAAACTTACACTGTTTTTACTTAACGATCTATTGCGCGCGTAAACTGTTATATAAGAATAACAAATGAGTACCTTACCGTACCGATTGTATATATTTATTTATTTACTCATTTAGGAAACAAAACAGATACATTGGATATATCCACAAAAAGGTTCACTGATAAAAATTAATATATAAAGAAAAACAAAACATGACAGCAGAATGTTATTTAAGTAAAACGTACAATACAAAATGTATAAATCAGGAGAATGATAAACATACTAGTAGCTATAATAAAGAAGAAAGATACAAGCAGAAGAGGAGTTTGAAAAAAGATGGCAGAATCCAAAGTAGAACGCATCCTATTCCGCGAGCCTCTTGCTCGCGGAATCCAATGTTGGTTCGGGGAGTCGGAAGAGACCTGGCAGGAACTCTTATGAAACAAAGGTACACTGTATTATTTGATTTGATTCGCTCAAGATTTGTAAATATTTATAAACGCCGACGAGTTTATTCATATTTTTAATCGTCATACTTGCTGTATTATTACACGTAGCAGAATCTTGTGATAGGCACATGCCTATCACAAAAAGGTGGAGCAGAATGGAAAACCAAAGAAAGCTTAAGCTTTATTACTTCCAATTTAATGGTTACATTTTTATATACTTTTGTGTAGGGTTAATATTTTATTTTGAATATTAGTCAATAAATTTAAGATAGATTTATACCAGATATTAAAAAAATATTTTTGTCTTTATGTCCGGTCCTCAGATTTCTGTATCCATATTATGAACAATTTTTCAATCTAATAGGCAAGTAGGTGATCAGCCTCCTGTGCCTGAGACACGCCGTCGACATTTTAAGCCGGTTTTCTCACGATGTTTTCCCTCACCGCTCGAACGAATGTTAAATACGCACATAGACAGTCCATTGGTGTGTGCTGGAGTACGAACCTACGACCACAGGTATGAGCCACTAGGCCAATACTGCTCCTTTAGTGAATCAAAACCTTGTTAGGTTGTGGTTTTTGGTGTTTTTATACTGTTAGTTTAAAGATATATCCCCTAAGATATGTCCCTCCGTAGGTATGAGTCCGTTTAAGATGCTGTATTGTGTAGTCTTTACTTCACCATGAAGGGATTGTCAATTCATCATTATGATTACAATCAGTCAAAAATTATCAAACTGTATTATTATTATTTACACATAAAATTTACCGACCCAAGGTAATATAGTTAAAGTAAAAAGGGAAATTTAACAATAAAATCGATTGTACCATCAAAAGATCCGAATATCTCAAAGAAAGAATTTGCAATATATCGGACCACGCCCCCTACATGTTACTATTGGCGCACATGTTCGGAAAAATGGGGAAAATCGGAGATTTTCTCACGTATGGGAAAGAGTTGGGGAGGCGGTAAGATGTGTGAAGGAGCGGCTTATTGGTTTACAAAGCTATCGGGATCAAAGGGAGGATTTCTTGAAGAATTCTTAACGATTTTTTGTTAGGAATTCATATTTTGAGACATTACATACACGGTACACATTCCACGTACGTAAACCGTTTTGAATAGATCCAAGTTAAAGGAACTAAAAATATCGTTCATTGTTCGATATGTTGTGTACTGAATATAAGTAATCGCGAAATAATTTTCGTAGTTCCGTTACTCAGACATTTCATCTCGATGATAGTGATCGCACGCCACCAAAACAGTTATTTTTAAAACACATAATATAATACAAAAAAGGTTCAAACAGTCACAAAAGGGAACAAAACAATAAAAATTATTCAATAAATTTAACTAAGTAATACCTTATTTGGCTGTGATGCGTGATGGTGTAAAAGTGAGGTTATGTACGTTAAGTACGTATCGTATAATGAACAAACTTACCCATGTCATATATGAAACGTTTTGAAAGAATTACAAAAAAATACAGGTTGAAATGATATGAAAGAAATTTAATTCAGATCAGGCCAATTATCAACTAAAATCTTTTTATATCGAATTGTATTCAGGGTACAATGACTAATCATGTTAATTAATTATTTGCATGATTAGGCTAATCAATCGCCGCTTTATCTTCCAATAGCGATTGCGATACCGTTTTTGTATTTATTTTTATTAGTTGTATACATATAGTCGCTTACTGTGCCGTGCTAATGTACGGTACAAATACTCAACTCGTACTAGTTGGATAGTACTCGCTCACTGCTTTAGTCTACATATTCCCTGAGAGTCCTAGATGGTCATTACGTAATTTTATCCAAATATATTATTTACGAAAATTTATTCAAGTTTTAAATATATAGTGAAAAGTTTATAGTAATACAGAAGTAATTTTAATTAAAAAGCACAGAAAAGTTTTGATCCTGCAATCTGCAAACTTGAAGCGCAATTCTTTCGGAAAAAAAGTTCAAACTCCATGAATGAGAACTCATAATATCAAAGTTTTTCTCATAAGAACTTTTTATTAGTGGCCGGCTTTTGTTCTTGCCGACACTTAGTCTCTACATGAAAGTTGTTAATTCGCGTTTTATTACTTTGCATTAGCCATGAGCGACTCAAAGATCACTTTGAGTCATGCAAACTATTACTTTGAGTGAGAGATCTTACTCCACATTGTTCTTATTAAAACCTGTTTTTTTCTTCAATTTATTTATTTTTACAGTAAGATTACAAACCAGCACACAAAATATTGTCGAAGCTTTTGTTAAGTTAACGATTTATATTTTTTATTTATTAAATTTTGCATTAAGACGAACGATGTCAACCGACACGTGTCAATTCCAATGGCTGGAATTTGCGAGCCTTCTGTCAATGAGAATGTCTTATATAGGCGGTATCACTGAACATCTGATAAATCTCCTCCCCGCACGCTGCCTGTTATTAAAAAAAACTTTTTTAATTGACCGATTAATTAGGGCTAACATTGGTACTTAGCGCTTTACGTATACGCTGGTAACATTCACCTACTCAATGGGCAAAATGCAGAGACATAGGTCTCATGCAATGACACCCTATGAAAAGTACAATAGTTTCATCATCGGACTTCGACATAATACGAAATTGCACTGATATCACCTTGACATCCGGCGTTCTACAACTGAGTGGTTTAAGGCAGTTTTTGCCACGCACCACCACTATCTGGAACCAGTTAAAGACTGAAGCATTTCGACTTAAGGTCGCGTAAAAGAGCGCACCAATTGGCCGGCAACGCACTTGCGAGCCCTCTGACAATCTATAGGCGGTATCACTTAACTCCAGGTGGTGCCCGTTTGCCCTGTTACATTGAAAAAAACTAAAAACCTAAGTAGTCAAATAACTCGCTTCCAAGTATATTGTATAGTCTTTATAGAATCCATCCATTGTTCCTGGATAAACAGAGGAATATGTCACTATGAAAACCGTAAAAACTCAATAAAAACGTTATAAAATTACGCTTAATTCAGCCAGTGAAAAAATCGATGTAGACTCGACTAGTTCCAATCCACTTAAGGGAAAATCTAAATAAAGTAAATCCGAGGTTCGCAAAACACATTTATATTCATGCCTTCAATCTTTCTTTTTTCTTTTTATACTGGCCAGCGAATTTCATAGAATTAGAAAGCTTAAATTGTATAAAGATAATTTGTCTAAAACCGCTATTTCATAATTTTAGAATAGGTCTCTAGTTAGGAGAAATGTATTCTCGTTAAAAACAAACTTGTCGCTTACATAAAGTATATAAGTCGTACTCAGTGTATTAGCGATTTACCAAAAAACTTCGCAGGCGTATTCAAAACGAGTAGTTCTATTATTTCCCGTATCTCTGGACACAAGCTGTTGGAAAGACTTGCCCCGAAATATATGCAGATTGTATTTTTCGACCGTATTCGGTTCTGATTTCAGGTGTGTATATGATAACTGTTATGCCGGCTACGTTAGGGATTGAAGTTAAGTTGAACGCCACTTTAAAACAGTTTCATGATTGACAGATCTTTAGAGCGTTTTAGGTTCAGTGTAGTATAATAATAATAGTGGAATCATACCCGCAGCTGAGTTTCATCATTAGACGTCAAAGCAGAATACATCAATACAGAATAAATATCATCCGTGTCACCTCTACGTCCGTCGTTCTACAACTGGGCGTTTCTTTAGGCACTTTTTGCGGCGCACCAGCTCTATGTGGAACCACCTGCCCACTGAAGTATTTCCGAACTAATTCGACTTAGGGTCCTTCAAGAAAAGAGCGTAGTAATTCTTAAAAGGTAACTACTCACTTGCTAGCTTTTTGGTAATGTGTCTATGGCGGTAGAACTTACAATGTTTTTTTACTAATTAACTATTAAGTTAATGTATCGTTATTATTGAATAATTTTTAGATTACATACGTATCATATTGCTTAACCGTATCACCCGAAAACTAATATATAATTTAAAAAAACGTATTATTTTAGTTGTGTAGCGTGTACATCGCTAATTTGAAATTATAGCGGATATGAAACGGGATGTAAGTTTTTAATGTCCGAGAAATTCGATTTAAATTATTATACAATACTATATACTTAATCATTTACTTCTGTCTCATTCTCTCGCGTATTCCCTCTCCCGCTCTAAGGATTTCCAAGCTCCGAATCCTACTTAGAATCTCTTGCCTCAGCTGAAATGGATTTTTCTAATGTAAAACGATTGAATAGATTTGATCGTAGAAATATCATTTATTTTTCAGGCTAACACTAAAATTATAAGGACTTTATATATTCTAATATTGATAAATTTAATGGAAAATCATTTATAATATACAGCCTGTCCCTGCGTTTTTACTTTCGCCGTTATATGATTTGTTTACTTAGCTTCACTTTTAGAAGCTACATACTAACATATGGAACATTTTGCTATGGTACACCATAGAGACTATTCGCTTTACCGGAATAATCAAAGTACTAAATATAATATATATTTGCATTTTTCTCGTCATAAAATCCTTCCTCACAGTTCAAAGAAAACTTAGTAAAAATGAGCTTTGGACTCCTCCAATATTTTATAAGAGGTCCTTGAAAAAAGAAAAAATATATACATACATATTTATATATTATTTATTTATCCAGCAGTGTTGACCTAGTGGCTTCAGCGTGCGATTCTCATTCCTGAGGTCGTAGGTTCGATATCCGGCTGTGCACGAATGGATTTTCTTTCTATGTACGCATTTAACATTCGCTCGAACGGCGAAAGAAAACATTGTGAGGAAACCTAAGCCTTAGATCTAAAAAGTCGACGGCGTGCGTCAGGCACAGAAGAAAGGGTTAAAAGGTTGTAGCGCTATTGATTTTCTTTTATATTTTTTGTTTATTTATTTATTTTATGTGTAAATTTTTCAAGGAATAAATGAGACTTAATTATTATTATAATATATAGGGGAGCGTTCAAGTATTACTTATCCAGTATGTGGTGTAAAGTACTGCAAAGTGGAAAATAATATTAACAATAACGCGTAATTCAATCCCCGCCCCGAATCGTAAGGATTTACAAGGGGACCCCCCCCCCCGGCCCCAAGTTCTTTACGTAATACGCTCTCTTGGTAGATGATCAATCACCTGACACACAATTACTAGTAAGCAGTCCACAACGGATAAGGAACACATACTACCACTGAGTTACTTTTATTTAAAGAAAATTATTATTTTCAAATCTATGAGACCACTATGTGTATTTGAAAGTATCAAAACGTATTAATCCATGAAAATCGTTGCGGAACGCACTCCGAGTTATTTCTTTATATTTCGCGACACGGCCACTCCAGGGAAATAAGTTTTAGTACAATGCGGTATTAACCATTTCAAGGCTTGTTCATTATCACTTATTATATATAATTCAGAAAATATAATCAATCAACAATGGTGAGGTTAGCTAAAATCAAGATCCTAGCCCTCATAAGAAATACGCAAACCAATCTGCCAATTATTGATTTGCCGGAAATCGAACATAGGTCAAGAGTTTTGATGACTTTGACTCGGCATATAAACAATTGGTCTTCGGAAATTTAACCTAGGCTGTGGGTTTATTCAATTGAAAATCGTCCTAGGCCAATGGCAGTGGCGCCGCCAAGGCGAGCAAAAGCGGCACGACCATAGCATTTTTACTCGAAGTTCAGACCAGTTTCGACCCCCTATAACTTCCTTGTATATATAACTAAAAGCCTGGTTGATATTCAGTAACCTTAAATTCAGTATCAGTATAAGATGTTGTTAGATTAATTACGTAATAACTTAAGAAGGTCTCTTAAGGACTGTATTTAACCGACTTGCATGGATCTCACAACTTTTACGCTAGAAGAATTGAGTCACGCACGTTTTTTGTGTTTTTGATAGCTTCAATTTTTTTTTAGTATACAAATTTTCTAAAACCCTAACGATACTATAATAAAACAAACAAAAAGTCTCGTTTCCAGTAGGATGTAATACAGTATTAAATTATATGTACATAATTTAATAAATAAAAACATAATTGTACAAGTTGACATTTACACGGACGTAAACAACTTTGTTTAACAAAACTACTTTGCAACAAAGAAGTCATTTGTTAAAACATTGTTACTAACATCATTAATAAATAAATTGAATTATTATGCATCAGTTTGAGTATAGAACCGTTTGGGTTGCCTAATTAGGCTTAGAGAAAAACTTTGTGTTTTTCATACCTTCATGATGTGACCTTTTATTACTGAATACCTACAATGTTCTATTTTGCCCATGCATGGTGAAGCATGATGTGAGTTGTTACAGTTCCTTGCATATCGCTTGTAAACCAAAACTTGGCGATTAAAAACAGGGCAAGATTGCTAGTTCTTCTCACCCGCTTTACACGCTTGAGTTGTAAGCTGGTTGTATATGTGAATCTTTTTTAAATATCAACGTTCATAAGTATGATTACTTATATGATTGAATAAATTTATAGTTTAATATTTTTTTAATAATTTTATTTCATTAATTGCTACGAAATCGGTTAGAGCTTCTTACGACAGGCACGACCTTCAGTAATGCGTACGAAGATGTAAAGTAAGACAGAGACTCCAAAGAGATTTTAGCATTATTCAACTTAGTGTAATTTCAATTTCAAATTTCACACCGATACCGCCTAATAATGTATATAATTAATATTATAATAAAGAATGATTATATATTTTTCTAAAAGGATTCCATGTTTTTGGGAGCCCATACCTATAGTTTATGCTCTTCTTTTATATATTTTATATTTTTGGCGAATCTGCAGGGAATAGAATTCACTTCCCGCCCATATTCGCTTAACCCCTTCTCTCTTATTTTAAATCTCTACCGTACATTACCTGTCCACATGATCTCTTTAACTGATCTCAAATTGACGTGATTCATGTGTACTTCTTCTTTTTCATGTATCCTTTTTTTAATATTATCCTGATCATATTAACATAAGTTTGAATTGATTTGCCCTGTTCCATTAGTTTTGTCCAAATAACGGTATGTTTTATATATTTTTGCACTTCTTGCTTATCAATGACTCATGACTTTTAAGGCTTAGATGTTTTAATAAAAATAGTTTACTCTTATACGGAGATATTTTCGTGAATAAAAGGCGAGGGATTTTGAAATCCAGCACTTCACAAGTATTGATTTGAGAACGACCTCTTATAGGAAAAAATTGCTTACATCACACAGTCTTTGTCTCCTACCATAGAGCATAAAGACGATCGCCAAATATGGAAGCGATTTTTTTTAACTGAATACTAAATATATTTATTTTGGGAAACTTTACTTTAGTAATTCACATAACAATTGTATTCATAATTAAAAATAAGTGATAACGAGTTTAAAAATTTCGTATTAATTAATTTAATTTTTTTTATAATTATGCATACACCAGAGGCTACATTTCAGCACATTTTAGAATCTTTTATATATACATAACCAGTTTGTTCCAGTTTCACTTATATGGATATTTATTTTAAAATATAAAATAATAATATTTATCACTTTCTGGTGGTTTAAATCGTTTCAGTTGATTTGGTTACAATAATAAAATATTACAAAACTGTATTATATATTTATTACAATATGGTCCCTGTATAAAACATTCAGAGATCACACATCCGCATCCACAGATAACTAGAATATATAATTTAATATAACAGATAGACATAATGCTTACCTGATATTACTCAGATTGCCAGAACGCTCGCAAATGTATTACGGGTTTTCTTAAGAATTAGTACGCTATTTCTTAAAGGACCGAAGTTGAAATGGTACGGAAATTCTGTGGGTAGCTAGATCGACATAGTGCGCGGCAAAACTGCCTTAAAAATTATTATCAGGCGGCGATTTTTATAACATTTTGTACAATTATACGTCTTCAACAGGATGTAGTACCATATTTGTCGAATCATTTACAATGTATGCAAATTACGAGGTAATATTGATTTGATAATAATGATGTATAAACAACGATAATTTTAAAGGAATGTTTGCGTCGTATTTATGAATCATAAGCACTCGTGGTTACTACATATGTGTGTAGTATGTAATAAGTATATAATTTAAACTTTAAGCAAGTTCTACAATACATACTCATGACAATTTAGTGAGACAACCTAACTATGTATACGCATTTCCTGTAAATTTCTGAAAACTAATTCCAAATACTAAATATATAAATTAAATATATAAAAAAATGTAATATAAAAACAGCTCTCATTTCAGTATTTCTTAACCGTTACAACTTAGGAGCATTCAAAAGCGTACCACTACCTTAAAGGCTGGCAACGCACTTGCAGACGTCTTGGTGTTACAGGTGTCCAGGCGGCGGTAAATACTT
Source organism: Pieris brassicae (assembly GCF_905147105.1). NCBI lineage: Eukaryota > Metazoa > Arthropoda > Insecta > Lepidoptera > Pieridae > Pieris > Pieris brassicae. The sequence goes on along the minus strand of NC_059674.1, from coordinate 9,166,324 downwards.
TAAGGGACCGCCTGCTCTTTTGTCTCCTGTCTGATACAATAGTTTCGTTAGACACCTTAAGTATATATCCAAAGGTGGATGCGTCATATATATAAATAATATAAGTATAAAGGGATATAATGTTATATAGAGGTGTCTAAACCTCTAGAAACATACCTTTTGGCAATGCACTCGCGAGCCCTCTGGCATTGAGAGCGTGCTTGGGCGGGCGAATCACTTACCATCAGGTGAGGCTCCTATCCATTTGCCCCCTGTTTTATATAAAAATAAAAACATTCACCACGCATTTCGATAATGATGTTCTTCATACATTATATAATGCTAATTATTTGAAGAGAGATAAAAATTATTTGTGGACGCCATGACTTTTATAATATTGGCATTATATAACCACAATCTCATAAGCATACTAAAATTATCTAACACTTATAATTTAATATAAGATACTTTTATGGGTAGCTATTAATATTTATTACTAACACATAAATACAGTGAAGTATTGCCAAGTCGAATGATAATTTTATGTAATTGGTATTATAAATTATATTCATTTTATTTAAATACAATAGTTGTTTGTTTATTAATAAAATACAATCGATAAATTACTTAATTTCATATGTTAATTATAAATTTTTAATATTTTGCAAATTATGAAAAACTCTGGAGCCTGCGAGACACCCGAAAATAATAATAATATACTAATTTTAGTAGGTGCGTAACCTTTGAGGGAGGACACTTTCTTTAAACAATTGAAGACGCATACGCATTTTTTTAGGTATACATTCGTATTTTTTTTGTAGCAAACAAAATAATATTTCCCAAATTTTATAAGATCCGCCTCCTTGTTAAGCCCGACATCTATCGGGGATCGACAAAACGAGATGGCGCTATACGATAAAGCGAGAGGGTTACATAATCCACTTATACGGCACGGTCGGGTTGCTTCATTTTTACTGGAGAAAATTCGGGAATACCCTTAATGCATATTAAGCCGGGTCCAGAGCTATTTGCAATGAGGTATCGGCATTGAAATGAAATTTTCCACAATGTGGATTTTAGGGATAATGAAGGGAAATTTTTAGAACGTGACCCTTCTGAACTTGGACCGGGAGATTATTGTCTTAAGTACTTTTATGAGTTTTATTTTCGGTGCATTTTGGTGAAGCGTGGGAGCAGAGTTTATCTTTACTATTTTTTTACAAAACGGGGCAAACGGGCAGGCAGCTCACCTGATATTATGTGATACTGCCGTGTGTCACTGTGCACATAGACACTTTGCCACAACGCTCGCAAGTACGTTGCAAATATTTAAGAATTGGTACGCTCTGGTGGAATTTTGTAAGCTGCCTCGAAGTCCGATGATAAAACTCATCTTCAAGTATTAATCGGAACAACTCCTCTGAACACTCTTAGTGGGAAAAGTGGTACAAGATACAGAGAGACCCCACACCGGTGAATTTTAGGAAAACATAGGAGCCGATATCATGTTTGTATTATTACATACGATTTTCTTTTTACAATCGAGCAGGGGGCTTATCTTATGTTAAGTGATACTCTAAAAGATACTCACATTGCCAAACACTAGCAACGCACGCGGCTTGCAAGTATCGCGCAAAGCCTTTTAAGAATTGGTACTCTCAATTCTTGAAGGACGATACAGTTAGTGTCCTCAAATATATTCAACTAAATTTGTTTGGAATTGTAAATACATTTTTTATTGCAATTTGGAATCTGGCATTAATTGTGATTTTCAAGATAGATTAGCTTCATAGCAACATATGGAATATTTTGCTATGCTACTCCAAAGACTGTTTGCTCTTCCGGAATAAAAGCCTCAGTACTCAATTTTTCTCTCCATATAAACCTTCCTCATGGGGAATCAGGAGGTTCAATAAAAAAAAACTCGATTTGGTCCAGACGTCTTTTTTCTGAGTTTTGCGTTTTTTTGAATAATTTTTATTTATAAAAATCTTAGTTTTGTAATTGTACACGTCTACATCCGTTTTCCTTACTAAAGTTGCCTGGAAGAGATTGCTTGTTAGTGATAAGGCCGCTCGTTGCCCCCTTAATAATTTATGTTATCCGTATGTAATGAATGGAACATAATGTTAATAAATACACTTGTGAGCTCTATATATAGTGATGAATAAATCGTTATTATCAGCAAATGTTTAAAAAAACGAAATAGGTAAAAGACATTTAAAAGCCGGCAACGCGGTCTAATACCGGCATCACAACATCAGGTGAGCCTCATCTAAAATATATTATAACTATTCTTAGGGCTATTGTTTATGATTTAAAAAATATTTTTTCTTCTCCAATTATGGAAGAAAGTTCGTATTTATTCACGTTACCGTTTGATAAATAACTATTAGATATCGGCAACGCACTCGCAAGGCGTCTGGCATTGACAGTGTCCACGGGCGTATCACTTAACATCAGGTAAATCTCCTGCCCGTTTGCCCCGTTCTATAAATATAAGTGTCTATGATTTACACATTCGTTTGTAGCACAATCACTTAGTACTTCTTTGATTAATATCGAAAGTTTTAACATTTTAGGCACGTATCAACTACGCAAACTATGATAAGGAACAAAAACTATGTTGCGCGAGTTGACGCATTGCAAGGTGTTTCGCAACGGGCCCACGCCCCACAGGGTTTGATTGTTGGGTCATTCGAAATAGTCGTTTATTTATTTGGAATTTGAAATTTTATGTTTTGAAAATTTACTAACAATCGTTAACAATTTCATAGGAATTTCTTCCTAAAACATAACATCTAAGTTTCTTAATTGAACAATTCACTGTTTTAGTATTAAAAATTATGTTAAGGCTTAGGTGGCACATGACACAAACAAAACTTTTGAATCACTGGTCTTAGGTATATTTACCATGCTTGTGTGTGAAGTTTTTGCCGCGCAACATCACACTGTGGAACCAGCTGGCCCCTAAAGTATTTCTGAACAAATTCGAATTAGGGACCTTCAAGAAAATATCGAACTAATTCTTGAAAGGCCGGCAACGCACTTGCGAGCCTGGCAATGCGAGTGTCCACGCGGCGGCATCACTTAACATCAGATGAGCATCCTGCCCCTTTGCCTCCTATTACATAATAAAAAAGTTATAGATACGTTTCAAATTAATAAACAATACAACACTTCACTTCTATTCATAGAGTTATATCCAGAAAATCTAATCGAAAAAGTTGAGCTTACTCGGCTTAAAGTATTTTTCTGAAGAAAAGTCTTAATTACCACATCCACGTACACAACACTTCACACACACAAATCACCTCGCAACTTTTAATTACAGCTTCAAGTATTTTAATTACGCGAGCAACCGCCCGCTACAGCACCCCAGTATGAACTGGTGGACTAAATGAGAAAGATTTCTCCTATTTCTTCCCATTCGAGAGAGAATATAAAACTCTTTTTCGCCTTTTTTTACTTCCAACTTCGTCTTAATATGCCACCCGCTCGGACCTTCGCGCGAAGAGCGAACAATCTATAGAGGCGGTTGTTTGATTATCATTGAGGTTTTTTTATTTCTGCCTATTGAAGAATATATATAGAAATACTTTAGTGGCAAGCTGGTTCCACATAGCGGTGGTGTGCGGTAAAAATTGCCTTGAAAAACGCTCAGTCGTGAATCGGCGGACCTCGAGGCGATGCGGGTAGAATTTCGTATTATACCTCGACGTTCGATGATGAAACTCAGCTGTATTAATCCGAACAACTCCTCTGAATACTCTCCATGGTAAATGCGGGAGAAGATGCAGAGTGACCCCACATCTCTACGCAACGTCAAAGGATCAAGCCGCTCGGAGAGGGATTGGTCATCGAGGATTCGAACCGTTCTTCGTTGAATACGGTCAAGTGAAAGGAGCTGGTACTGGGGAGCTCCCGCCCAGAGGTGAGAACAGTATACCATGTGGGGCCGAATTTACGCTTTATAGTGTTGCAAGCGGTGGCCCGGAGTGAAGTAGCGTCTCGCCTTGCTGAGCTTTTTGGAGGCTAATTTAGCCTTCCCTTAGCCGTTAGCCTCCTGTTTCATAAAAAAAAACATTTTTAATGACATTTATAAGAGCTTTTTTAAAGATATTTTAAACTGTTGTACATAAATACCTATAAAACAGACATACATTGATGAAATGATCGCCTATCTTCGTCCTGGATCAAGACGTTAGAAAGCTCAAAGTTACACTGTACAAATTTACCACTTTTATTTAGAGTAAGTACTACAATTGTATTCATTAATTAGCGTTTATGGGTGAAAAACAAAAAGGCTAATTAATAAGAAACCCCTAAAACTAAACCTTTAAAAAAGTTTTACCAAATATTTATTTTTTTATTGTTTTGAGAAGATCATTTGTTTTTTTAAATTATAATTACTTTTATATAACCTTGACCTATTTATGTATTTATATTTATCACTAAATATATTTATATAAAAGATTGAAATTTGACAATAATTAATTATATTATTGCGATCTCTAAATATTTATAAGTCTTGATAAGGGTGGCTGTGTTAATCGCGGCTGCCCCCAGTCTTCGTTAGTCTAGAATTAATTCGTTGATAAGAAGCTGTGCCTCCTGGCTGTTCTGTCTCGGAGGTTCAGGGTTGTCACCGTTGAAGAGGTCGCTTAACGAAACTTATTTCGTGAAAGCTTATAACTGGCCAATCTGAATATTAAAAACAAATAACGACAAAAATAATAATTTCAAGAACTAGGCGTTATTTTATTTTTATTACATATATTTATCTCGCATAAAGTTACATATATAAACTATCAGTTTAGTATTATTTTTAGTTATATTGTCAGCGTGTGTCTGGCACAGGAGGCCAATCACCTGCTTGCCAACAGATACAGAAAACTGAGGCCCAGACCTAAAAAGGTTGTAGCACCACTGATGTATGTATTTTAAAGTTAAGGTGCGTTTTTATTTATTGATTGTCGTCTACATTTGCACAAAGTTGCTGGCTATTTAAATTTACATTTGCCACCCCTGAAACCCGAGTACAAATTAAAAAGACGACCACAGGATCGCTCGGGGGTGGGGGGAAATTACACCCCCACTGACCCTCTTTAATGAACATTGCATGTACGTCTGTCCTCTTCGCACTTACCATGATTTGATATCTTTCTCTCACTGCTGTGATACTTTATTGCACTTATTCAAATAATTGGAATTACGCAAATATATTGATATTCAAAGAAATGCTGCCTGTTTTTACTTTAGCTAAAGTAAACCTTCGTGGCTTAATTGGTAGCACTGTATAAAGGTTCTGGTCTTGTTTCCAAAGAAAGAATACATATTCAGCCAACCAGCTTGTGTTCCTTACGCAGACACAGACACACAGCAATGTGGCAGTGTTGGGCTAGTGGCTTCAACGTGCGACTCTAATTCTGAGGTCGTGGGTTCGACGCCGGCTGTGCACCGATGGACTTTTGTTCTATGTGCGCGTTTAAAATTCGCACGAACAGTGACGGAAAACATCTTTAGACCTTAGATCCAAATTCGACGGCGTGTGTATAGGCTAATTACCTACTTGCCTATTAGATTGGCACATAATCATTAAACAAATACCAAAACTTCAGCCCAGACCTAAAAAGGTTGTATCGCACGGATTTATAATTTTATTTATACATAGAAATAAATTCTATTCCAATCGAATTATTCCATGGTGATATTATCGCTTGTCGAATTCCGAGAGTTTCTGCCTACTTCGCTGACTCTGCAACCCAAAGTCTTTCTATTTCTATACCTGCGAAACGACAAACTTCCAGCGCTCTATGTCCTCTGCCAATTCGCAATTAGCTTTCAGCTGCTGCAGGTCCTCCACTCTGTCGATTTAGCGTTACCTTGGCCGGCTGCGGTCTACTTCCTTCACAACCCAGGCTTGGCTCATTCGCACACACACTATAATAAATAACTTTACAACATTTTAATTAGATATTTGAGGATAACATTTAATGTGCGACCTTATTAAGTGTACAATAAATCAGTGGCGCTACCAGCTCTTTAGGTGTAGGCCTCAGATTTCATGATCATTTGTCATTTAGCGAGTAGGTGACACACACTGTCGACTTTTTGGGTTTAAGCTAAGCCGATTTCCTCACGATGGTTTCACCGTTCAAGCGAATGTTAAATGCGTACATAGATAGTCCATTGGTGCATAGCCGGGGATCAAACCTACGATCTCAGAAATGAGAGTCGCACACGGAAGACAACACTGCTGTGTTGTGTACATTGTTACCTATATAAATATGTTTGAAGCGAAAATAACCGTAAACAAATAATAACCGTATATAAAATGTTCCCTGCTGTGTACTGTACTTTCTAAAATATAGCTTGATTTACGTCGTAATAAAATGGCCCTTAACTATTGCGTAATCTTTATACGCAATATTATTAATTGCCGTGAAGGTTTTGACATTACGACCTTTGTGGGATATATATTTTGTAATGTTAGCTTTGATCCATCAATCATGAACGTAGGACAATCATTATCAAACTCACCTGTCCAGGGATAATAAATGCGCAATGGAACATGTATCTGCACTTAATTTAAAGGTTACAAAGGTATTTCTTTTATCCCGCGCTCTAACACTATGTAAAACGCCCACTGAATTATTTCCGAACCAATTCGACTTACGATCGAGAAAAGAGCGTACCAATTCTTAAACGGCCGACACTTGCGAGTCTTATGGCAGTGTAAGTGTACATGGATGGTTTCACTTAACATCAGATAAGCCTCCTGCCCGTTGCTATAATAATAATAAAGGCCGTTTAATTTCCAATCATGCCAAAATTGTTTTGTTTTGTTTTATTTATTTTGTGGTTGTTTGTTTAGATTTTTTATTTGATTATGTTGCTTATGTTCTATTGTAATTTATGTGTATGTGTTTTAAAATTTGAGATGTCACATTTTCTTGTATTTTTAGGCATATATCTTGTTATCCTATATTATAGCTAAATTCAGTACCGTCCAGCGGAACCCCTTCGCGGGTAAAGGCCCCCTCCAACTTTTTCCAACTGACTCTGTCGTTGGCTTTCTTTTTCCATTCGCTTCCTGCTACCGCTTCTATTTCTTCTATGCACTTTCTTTTGGAGCACCCTCTTCCCCTTCTACCCCTTGGCCTTTCTCGTTGCTATACTGCTATTGGCATTCTAGATTTCCGCATCTGTTTACAGCTTCTTTACGGTTAAGGTTCAGCCTCGCAAGCATTAATATCCACCAGATTCAAATACACGACCAATTAGAATCAAGTACCTGGGTACACCTAGGGCAGAGGCTAAAATAACCAACACAGTATAAACGATGTATTTCATAGTCAATAAAGCGCCTTAATGTTGTAATAAAATTTAAGGAACTTTAATAGATACTTAAGTAGCCTTTTGAACTTCACCTCTGCTCAGATACGCAACAATTTTAAATTTATTTTATGTAAACTCTTGATGTAGGATAATAATATCAAATTCCCATATGAAGGCATGATAAGTCGCCCAAAGTCACTTATAAGTAAAATGAATATTGTATTTATATTTTTTTTTTATCTCGACTGCAAACGGTCATAAAAAGCTTGTACGTTAATTGGTAAATTTGTCGAATCACGGCTCCACCTTTAATCAACTCAATTTTTTTTTACTGTCGTTCTTTACGACTTGTATTTAGTACCCGAAGTAATATTATGGAGGCGTACGGCTTTGGACCCCTGGGATTTTTTAAAGAAATTATAATATTGTATGTTTAATTATACCGTCTCAGTTCCTATTACCCTATTCCTATTTAGTTCCTATTAGTTATTATTATTATTGTACTGTAGGTAATGATTTATATTAGATTAAAGCCAAAAATTTGTACCTTCTATCTTTCATTTCACAAATCATGATTTTGTATTTAATTTCTATGGAGTTGAAGAGTATTTGCCACCACATTATTGTATGGTACACCATTGCCGAGTGATGAAAATATGTAGAAAAAAGTTGGGGCTGTTTTAAGGTGGAGCCGTAATTGTATAAATTTACCCTTTTTTATATTTTTTATGTATAAAATAAAAGGGTACATATATATTGACGTATTTTGTACTAAATGGAAGTAATTAATAATACAAAATTATAATTATAAATCTATCCAAACCAATGAATATCCTTAAAAGGGCGGTCATCTTAGCTTTTTAAATTTGTTTTTTTTTCTGTTCCAAATGAATCTTCTTATTAATTAAAATAACAATTGAAGCACCGTGTCTATGAGAAATAAGGCTTTGTGACAGTTAACATTGCTGAAATTATCAAGCAAGCAATTATCTAAATGTTAAGGGATTCAATAGCATAATTTCGTTAGAGGTCCAGTACCTACCTACCAGATAGTTATAAAAATAAGCCATAAATAATGTAGATACACTCTGTTATTCATTAAAAGCTGCACCTATATTGTAAAATGATTACACCAGTGATTAATATTACCTCGGGCAAATAACAATATAAAATTTGTAAGCATAAATTATAGAGCAAGTGGCTAGATAAGTGTTGATAGGTGCATGTTTCTTTAAAGGCGATTATTAAGGAGTACAAGATAGGGACCTCCGTGCTTGGACAGGGAGGTATAGTAAGAAGTTTTATACCACTATCAAAATGACAGAGACTTTGTAACAGGACTAAAAATTTGAATGACTCACTGACTGCTACATAGGTAGCTGTATATATTTTATTTAAATAAAACGAATTTACGGTTTAAGAATAAATTTATTTATCATAAGAACTGCATACATAATTCGCTTACTGAGAAACAATATACAAAACTAATATTAATAATTCGGGCGCACAGATGTAGGTATATATTAGGTCCTTACATATGAAATTAGCGTTTTGTCGTACTGGCCACTTAGACCTCAAATAGTTTTCGTTCTGGAAATTTCGACCTGCAGAACAAGCCCCGTGGACGGCCTGGACCCAAGTTGATAATGAAGTATTGAAGGCTATTGTGGAAGCGGATCCATCGCAATCCACGTCCGAGTTAGCTGCAGGCTGCGGTGTTAGTGATAAAACTGTTTTAATTCACTTGAAGCAAATTGGGAAGATTAAAAAGCTTGAAAGGTGGGTACCTCACGAATTGACTGAATCAAACCGGCAAACGCGCGTCGACTTCTGCGTTACATTACTGAACCGGCACAATAATGAAGGTATTTTAAACCGAATCATTATCTGTGATGAAAAATGGATTCTTTACGATAATCGTAAGCGCTCAGCGCAATGGTTGGATCTTGGCTAGCCAGCCAAATCCTGCCCCAAGCGAAAATTAACCCCAAAAAGTTACTTGTAAGCGTTTGGTGGACTAGTGCCGGTATTGTTCATTGCAGTTTTCTCAAATCTGGCCAGACTATTACGGCTGATGTCTATTGTCAGCAATTGCAAACCATGATGGAAAAGCTAGCTAAACAAGCTAGGCTGTTCAATCGCTCCACGTCACTGCTAATTCACGACAACGCTAGACCACACACTGCACAACAGACGGCTACCAAATTAGAAGAGCTTCAATTGGAATGTCTAAGATATCCTCCGTACTCTCCGGACCTTGCTCCAACAGATTACCATTTTTTTCGAAATTTGGACAACTTCTTGCAAGGGAAAAAAATTAACTCTGATGGGGCAGTCCAAATCGCCTTCACAGATTTTATTGATTCCCGTCCGACTGTTTTTTTAGTAAAGGGATCAATGAACTACCTATGAGATGGCAAAAGTGCATAGAAAACAATGGTTCATACTTTGATTAATTAAATATATTATATTTAAAAATATTCGACTTTTTGTTCCTCCCATACAAAATATAATAACAAAAACATGGGTTACAAAAAAGTGGGTAGACGTAATAAACTCGATCAGTCAACTAAGCAAAACATAGAACATTGTTCGAAATTGTTTTTTTTTAGATGTGGATTTGATTTATTTTATTAAACTATTTTATTTTTAGTTTATTGCTCTATTTATATATTTTGGGTATATATTCATGGTTTATAAAACATTTTATTAAATAAATTTCGAAAATGATTACACACCTGCTTGTCTATAAAAATAAACATATACAGAAATCTGAGTTTTTTCTATAATCAAGCCAACAACCTATCAAATAAAAATAAAAACATTTATCTCGTACACTTTCCATTTTCTTACTACACACAATCAATTAAAAACAAACTTAATTCGATTAGCTGATCCCGACAGAGGCCTCCTGACGCTTCCATTCTGTCCTTACTTGCCCCACTCTTGACCAAACCTTGCAACCAGTTGTACTACACCTTCCCATCTCATGTACTCCGCCTTTTTTCCTTTTTCAAAACTTGACTATTACCTTACTCTATAGTCTGTAATTACTACTTATGTGGTAAGCTTGCCTTTACGAAACCAATTAAACGAAACACTCCGGCTCTGTGTTAACAATGAAAAATAAAAAAAAACAACCTTACCAACCCATTATAATAATTTATAGCTTCATCGATCGATTGTTGAACACATGTGCAAATATTAATACATAATCGAATAGCCCTTAACTCACGATTTTAAATTTATGGCAAAATAATTGAAGGCAAGATTCGATTAACCAACGGTTAACGGCGTGTTTATTGTTAGTGTTTTGCGTATTATAATTTCAGGTGGACGTGTGACCATTGATTTTCGATGAAAGAATAAGAAGAGAAGATTAAGCCGCATTATCTACTACTTACTACTAATCGGTGTCAGAGTAAAAATTCATTGAAGTGCGTCATTTTGATTTTGAGATTTAGCTGATTTAATTTAGCATTTATTGCTTTTAATATGCACCAATTAGTAATTGCTGACTTTTAATTTTTTTTTAAATTTCTATAGTTTTCATTTACTTTTTAAGTGCAAACAACGTCCCTGGAATAATTAAAAACTCTGACGAACAGGGTGACTCCGCCGTGGATAAACACAGTGAATCTTTCGGCAATGATGTGGCTGTCCCACTCCTTCCCTTCCTTGGACTCACCAAAGATCTACAGAAATCCAAAACCAGTCATGGTCGCGAAATGCGGACTGCAAACAGTCCAAAATGGCACTGCTAGCAGTTAACCCGCTATATGACAAAGCGATGTCTAAACCGCAACAGAACTAATCTCAAAACAATGATAGGGACAATTACGGACCACTGTCGACAAACAGCCCCATGTCCAATGGCTGTTCCAGTGCAGAGGTATCAGTAACCCATGTAGTCCTGGAATGCGAGGCTATGGCTAACCAAGGTACAAAAATCACAGCAGTGACGTCGCCCCGTGAAATGTGCGAAGTGCCCAGGAGACCTTCTGGAAGGAACTTGGATGGCGTAGTTAGCCAGGACTTTAGGCACAACGGACCTAATGAGAGTCTAAGTGCGGAACCTGAGTCCACCAACCTTTAATGCCTCCGGGATACAATTGATCAAACAGTTAATCAATCATAGAAGCAAAAAACTTACAAGACTAACTATTTCTTATCAATTTATTTATAAATAAATTAATTAATCGTAAAGTACTATTCCACATGGGGTAACGTCGAAGATCACTAACGAAATCTTATAACTGACCCTAGAAGATCGCCAACCCGCAATTCGTTTGGCATATATAGTTAATAATCCGAAAAGATTGCAACCGTATCACCAAGCAGGTGATCCACAATGAAATTGGAAACTGTGGCCGTGTGTAACGTCAGTATTGGCAGTCCAATACTGACGTTAGAGGGCTGAAAGACTTAAAGTAATGTTCTGTTGACATTTCCACATTTTTTTATACATCAACCAAACGGGCTCAACCTGGTGATAAGTGAGAGGGCCAATGGACACTCTCAATGCCAGAGGGCTTGCAAATACGTTGCAGACAATTGAGGAAATGGTACGCTCTCTTCTTTTACCCTAAGTCGCATAATTACACCTTTCAATCAGAAAGTATTCACACGGCAAATTAAGTTAAGAAGTATGAAAACACTTTACAATTGGTTGACAAATCCAAGAGTTATTTCTCCGGTATTGTAGATTAAACGATATTTCAAAAGATAACGTTAACTTTTATCGTTATCTAATAGTATTTCTTAACCGGATTAAAGCTAATTGTATTATTATAAATTTAAAATTATGTAACCGTTAAAAAAATTGTTTTCTTTCAATGTGTAAAAGCTATGTTAACCAAAGACAATACTAATAGTATTTCTTCAACTATAAATTTGTATTGCAAGCCTTTTAAGGCTTGGTACGCTGTTTTCTTCAACAACCTAAGTCAACCAAATGACCAACCATTCAGGTGCCACGGTTCATTAAGTCAATTAAATATCAAGCATTCGAATAATTAAAGCAATTGAAATAAGAAGTATGAAGTACGCCATTAGTAACGTCGTGTACCGTTAAATGAATTATTATATTGGTCCCAGGCCATAAATGGTAAGCAATTTTAGATACGAAGAAGACGTACTACTTGAGGGCTCGTCCGATTATAATTTATTTTGTTAACCGTACAATAGTACATCAGATACATGGTACAGGGGCTTATGGTAGGAATGATTTTATTTGTTTTATTAAAATCTATTTTAAAAATAATTTTTTGGGTGCATTCAAAATTGCATTTCATTTTAAATGTAAAACAGACTATATATACTTGCCACAACAACTTCGTTAACAGTAAAAATTCTACCAATTAACACTGAATTTTTATGTATTAATTGTTGTTAGTTTAATGATAAATTTCAGTTTTCTTTTATTTATTGTTCTCGTTTTGAAACCAGAAATCATTAGTAGGTACTTATGTTTTCTGTTTCATATACGTTTAGTGTTTATCTATGAAATCGGTTTTTTGCTTTGTATATTATCTAAGTGTTTTTTTTATAAAATATATGTTAGCTGTAGGATTACTAATAAATAAATAAACTTTTAAATGATTCAGCCATTCAGAAGTCATGGTGACTTAGCACCAAGACTTAGCACCAACTATGTCCTGTATAGTATATATTTTATCATCATCCAATATAGTATATATTCGATAGCGTATCACCTGAGCTAAAAACCGTGAGATACATTGGTTTTTGGCAAACGGAAGTCATAAGTCTCGTTTCTCAATTTCAATTTAAAAAGTAGCATACCTATCATCGTTGAACCATAGACTGACCTAGAAATCAAACGATACAGCTAACGATAATAGTGAGAGTATAATAAATTATTATCAAAATGAATGTATACTAATCTATGGGTTGTAAATGTGAAAACATTTTCTATATTTAAATAAGCCTTAATAAATATGCCGTCGCATACAAATTAATTCGTTTTTATTTATTGTGAACAATCTAGGTTCAAGACTGAGGTCATTCCAACACTAGCTAGACAGATGACACGTGCCAAATGTTGTCAGTCGAGTATAGGAAATTATCTCAACCAGTAAAATCGTAAGGAAATTATAGTAAGAAAAATAACGTCAAGACATAATACGAAATACGATCCGTATCACTTTAACGTCGGTCGTTCTTAACCGTTTCTTAAGGCAATTTTGCCGCGCACTTTCGCATGTGGAACCAACTATCCTTTGAAGTATTTCCGAACCAATGTGTTATTTGACAGTTTCACCTCGACGTCCCTCGTTCCACAACTGAACGTTTCTTAAGGCAGATTTTACAATGCACCACCACAATGTGGAACTGCACACTAAAGTATTACCGAATCAATTCGACTAAGGGTACTTCAAGAAAAGAGCGTACCAATTCTTAAAAGGCCGGTTATAATTCTGGCACTTAGAGTGTCCATGCGGTATCACTTAACATCAGGTGAGCTTTCTGCCCGTGTGCCGTGCTGCTGCGTGTGTTACATACACAAAATACAAATAATTGTCTTTAGTCTATTGTTACATATAAAAGTATTCTACAGATACCTTTTACGTCTCAAAACTCTAGTGATTCGTAAGCGCGCTATCTATTACAGTGTTTATAATTTATAGCTTTATCGAAAGGTCGAAGTAGGGGTCGGAAATGGAAGTGTCGACTCTGAATCGAGTTGTGATTTATTCGCTTTTTAGCTTATACACTTGTTTATTAAAGTTTAGTCACGAACTGTATTTATGAAGTTCTTTTAAATTCACGATTAAGGATTTTAAATTTATAGTATTAAAAGCTCAAAGTTGGCGTCGGTTGATGTAGAAATTATAGAATTGTAAAATCATTCAGGTCTAATGTATATTACGTGGTTGATGGATCTGGAGACATTTTCCTGTAAAGGAAAAAAATATATAATTTGTTACAAAAAGTTTTATGTTGTCTTCATGTTTTATATTATGTCCTTAGTTTAAATTGTATATTAATATGTTTTCTATTGCATTAAGTTACTGAAAGAAAAGAAGGTAATAAATGATTCCTTTGTTGAATAGCTTCCAAGACAAGTGTTTATTGATTTATAAAAGCTTGCCAACGACACACTGATTCATTGGTACAAGGTAAATAAAGTACAATATTAAATGTGACAAGCACTTTAGCCACAAATAACAAACAAACAAAATTAAGCTAAAAAATAAATTATGATAACTAAAGGAAAATCGATGTTAAAGTGTGAGCGGTTAAACGCACTTCGAAAGTAAGTGCGTGTATCGGCTATCGCTTATAACCATTAAGTTTCACGCTTTGTGGTTCCAACCGTTAAGAGTTCATAAACGTAACTTTTAATATCTCTTTGTTTGTTCATATATTTTTCATTTAATAAAGCATTTTAACCTAAAAACATCCATTTTTAAAAATAAAACACAAAAAGTAACATTATGCGCCAATTACACTGCACTGTACGCGTATCGATTCTCACGCGTCAAGAAACAATAATCCAAGCTATGAATGGGTGATTAAATTTGATGAGGCCGGCGATATAATTACTTCATCACTTGACTCTCCATTTTAATTACAGCCATCGTTATAGAGATGGCAGGATGTCATTCTATGACTTCCTAATAAATCTTGTAATTATCGCAATGCAACGCTTCCCGTACGAATGTTCTATGAGATAAGGTTGAATTTAATCTCGTTCGTAATTATATTTTATATCAGTAATATAAAATACTTTGTTACCAAGTTCTCCTGAGTTCTTTGTACCAGGTTCCGAAAAATTTAAAAAACGTTATTTATACTGTCAGAGTGTAGGCAAATCTCTGGACCTCTCTGGACCGATCAAGTAATGGCGCTAATGCTTTCCGAAGACATGGACAGGAGGGAGAAAAATGCGAATCACACGACCTTCTGAAAGAAAGAGTGCGACTAGATATGTAATACATAGAAGTAAGAGAAGAAAAAGAAAAGCTTAATTACACATTGAGTTGATAAAGTACACAAGGACCTGGCCTGGGAAATTTAATTTTTTTGGAATGTGTGACAAATATTTCAATATCCAAATATCTTTAGATAAACTTAATTTTACATAAATTTCTATTGTCTTGAGAGGTACCTAGTGGCTTTAATCACTCTCATGCCTAAGGGCGTAGGTTTAATCCCAGGCTGCTCACCAATGGACTTTCTGTCTATCCCGCATACCATAGAGCCGTTTGATCACCTTCTTGCCTGTTCAAAACAACAAATGATCATGAAACAGCTGGCTGTTAGATGGCTGTACATCTTAACCGGTCTGGCTCAATTATTATAAGTTGTTTTATAATATATGATGATATGCACAAGTTATTCTGATGTACCAGCCATATATATGGCTGTTACTGGATTCTAAGACTCCCTTATTAATTGTAATTATCGTAATGTAAGATTTCTCGAACATATTTTATATTAGATTTTAACATATCGATCAATTAAACAAACTGTCTTAAAGTACTCGAAGTTGTACTCGAAAAAAATGGAGAAAACAATCTAAAAACTAAATCAGTCCAATTCCTTTTTAATTAAGAGTTTTTATAAAACTGTCTAGCACTTAACCTCAGGTTTGTTTGCCCCTTTGTCCTCTATTATATAAAAAAATAAACAAAGTACTATTTCAGACAAACTCTGTCTGCGTTTATGTGTGTGTATGAATACTTTTATTAAAATAAAATTAGACAGATCTGATGGTGGATACTACTCATAATATTATAAAGAAAAAGGATTTTAAAATTTGTTTCGCCATTTGAACCCTACGTTATCCCTGATGAACATAGGCTATAGAATATATTATGGTTATGGGTCTATATAAAAGTACGATGGTGAAAGAAGACTAATAAAAAAATATTGACAATAGAGCAAAGTTATGTACTACAGTGTTATAGAAGTCAACTATCTATATCTTCATAAAAGTCGACCATATGTCTAACAAAAAAAATATTATTTTTGCATTTTAAATTTTATCAATAGAATTTATTTTATTTTATGGCTGCGACCGAAATGTGTACTAGACACAGCTAGTATTTAATAAATAAATAAAGTTTAGCGTGTAAATCCTATAACAAATATTTAATGATCTTTTACAGGTTTTATAAACTTGAGAGAAGAATCTTTCGATGAAATGACGAAAGCCATATTTAAAATACTCTTACTAGAATCAATTAGCTCGTTCCACGATATATTTTAATTGTTTTCAAATAATTTTAATGTCAACAGTATTAAGCTACATATCATATTTTTTGCTCAACGTAACAAAAGAGGGACACCTTATACACAATTAAAGAATTCTTCACCGTTTTTACCTGTTTCGCCGACAGCTTTGAAACGAAATATTTCTTTTTGTCCAAATGCATTTCCTTGGATTAATTAATGTTTCTGTTATGGGGTTTAATGGCCAATATAATCACTAGTGTTTATTTCTGTTTAGTATATAATTAGATTTTTTGTCTTGTCTAATTTGTATTTATTTAATATTTGCTATCATACGTCACACATGTTAATAGGAGGATAATCAGGCTACTTAAAAAAAGGATCAGGATCAGATCCATGCAGCATCCTCACAATCGAGTAGCCCACGACATCGCAATGAACTATTTTGTATTGAAGAAGTCGCATAGGACCACCAAGCAACCACGAATATACATTGTAAAAACATGACAATAGCAAATAATTAACACATAAAGGTGTTAATAATAATACCACCACATGTTCATTTATAGAACAAATACCAGACCCTGTCAGACTCATACACAATATACTTCGCTATCTGCAAGCTGTTCCTTCGCCGTAGAAACACTTGTTCATTTCAAATGACGTTTGATCGCACTGCTCACTAATGATAAATAATCTTTGTGATGAAGCCACTTTGATATTAAAGTGTTAGGCGTCAATACAATAGAAGACTGTCCATACAAACCATTAGGCTTTAATGAGACAGCATTTACACATAATAATTGCGCGTGTGTCATTAATTCCTATATAGCAATTGCAATTAAAGTTCGCCACCTTTTCTGACCATTGAGGAATAGTGATGTAACATGTTTAGAAATAGTCGATAGTAATAAGCGTTATTACGACATGAGGAGAAATGAAAAGGATACCGGGGAAGGATTGTTATATGGTGAGAGACAAGTGGACATTTGGAGGAAGCCTTTTCCTAATTTACGATATTTTCATTTTATTTTTAGGAAAGCATAGCTATACTTAGAAAGTCATACAAGAAGAAACAAATTCGATAAAATAAAATTCGAAAATTATTACATGACATACGATTCTATGTCCCCCATTTGCCCCATGCAAAGAGCATCCATAGATAAGGAGCCTGATCGGTCTTGGGCAGCTTAACTTCACTCCACGTCATTCCAGCTTCCTTCGCCTCTGCAATGATGTTTCTAAATTTAAATCCTTGTCTATAAAATGGTTAAATCAATCAGAAAAGAATAAAAATTTTGATAAGTTCAAAAATTATTTGAATTTTTTATTTTCAGCAAATATCCCACATTATAATATTGTAATACATTACAATATTAATCATAAAGTCTACGCATAAAGTTTATGACATCAATTGCAGGATTAGACACAAGTTATGTATTCGATGGTGTATTTATTTAACATACACCATATATTTTATTTTTAGGTTGTGCGAAGTCTTACCAACATATCTCTTATCACAGGCTAAACAGAATGAGACAAAAGGAGCGTAAAGAGTACTATAGTAGTACGGAGTAGAGTTAAAAGAGTGTAATAATATAGTTTAAAGTGCAAACCATTTTAAAATTAGTGATTTATTCGCACATGCAACGAATCTCTCTCTATGTCCGTAAACGAATACCTAAGTGAGAAATCTTCACATCACTATAATATAATTAGGAGCTATAAAATCAGTTGAATGCCGTGTCCTCGCGTATTTAGAATTCCTTCATACCTCATAGAAACTTCTAGAATAGCTGATTTAAGCCTTAATAGGCCACAAAGTTGCCGCTCTTTTTGTGCGTCCGAAGACCGTAAATATTTTTTTCCTAAGAAGCATTTGCTTGATTGCTTAGTACTTGCAATAAACAGTACATATAAAGTGTTATTGTATTTAATGAGCTATGATAAAATTTGAACGGCTACTGGAACTACTGTATATTTGTGTATTGGAAATAAATATTATTATTACAAAAAAAAATCGTTTTTCGACTACAATTTGAACCAGATTCATTTATACAAAAGAAATATTTATGTACAATTAAGCGAACGGCATTTTTTCATTACTACAGTTATTAACCAAGGTGAAAATGCACACCTCCAGTCTGGTGGGGACCCAACCTATTCCTGGCTTGTCATTATCTTTTACATTCGCCATTCATCGGAACAATTGTCACCAGCAACCGAATTCTGGACCTTGGCCTCAGAACCGAATGTTGCTTTTTCTATATTTCTCTACGGATTGGAGTCATGGACGATTCGAGCGCAAAACTGGAAAGAGGATGATGCACTGGAGATGTGTTGGAGAAAGATGCTTGGCACAGTTAAAGAGCTAGTCCGTTAGTTTTGGATCACAAAAGGCTGCCAGCCCGCTGGTGTGACTGTCACGATTCTCACGCGTCTCTACATAACAGCTGCGCTAAGGGAACCTGTAGACCTAATAAACTGGTGAGATATCACTAGCAGCAGGCACGAACTTAGGCAATGAACAATAGTATTGAGAAGATGCATCAACGGAGGGTTATCGAGGCCTAAACATATCAAATTTATGATACCGTTATTAATATTAATTATACATGTAAGGGAGCTATACATGATGTACCCAAATTGATGATTCGGCAATTTAACCTGTAATTTCGCCTGTTAAACGGCTTATTAACATAATCGGGTGATTTACAATATTGCGAAATTAGCATTAAGAATACACCTTGCTCTTATTTTACATACACCGTGAGACCTGGACTTTCAGGAATAATGTGGATTTAATAACGTAAAGTATTTTAAAATGCTCACAAGTCTATAGTATAATGTTATGTACATAACTATGTATAAAGTGTGTGGCGTAAGGCAGGAGACGGGCTGGTGGAAGGCAGAAGTCATGATTGCAGAACGTAGCAATAAAGTGGCAGCAGAAGAAGATAAAAAAAGTATATAGCTATTGTTTACCCCTTTGTTAGGTGCTGGATGACTTGAGAAAGTAGTAGGTAACTTACATAACCTTGTACCATGATGATGAGACTAGACTCCGAACTTTATAGCCTAAGATGGTATAAACTTTGACAGAAGTTCAGAAGAGTTTTTCGGATTAATATACTATGTCCGGAACCGGCTGCCCACTGAATGATTAACAAACCAATTCGACTTAGGGTTCTTAATGAAATTGCGTACCAATTTTTAAAAGGCTGACGAGCTTTCTGGCAATGTGACTGTCAGAGCCTCCTGCCCGTTTGCCTATTTTAAATCTATAACAAAGTTGATGCAAGTTTTAAAACAGCAAAACGGCCAGTAGAGTTTGCTTAGACTACATCAAAATACAGAATAAAACCGATGCAACCAGTTTCGTATCAATGCAATTATATTTATAGTTTAGAAAATGACACTCCACAAATTTTGGTCAATATTCATCAGTCTTTATATATGTTTATACATCTATTTATTTTCCTATTATTTAAACTATAATGCAAAATCTGTTTAAATTCAAATACGGTTTATTTACACTCGTATGTATAAAATAAATATCGTTGAATTAATACCATTTGTCCGCTGACTTCACACTGGTCATCCATCATAGCGGTACATAGATGGTCCGATAGCCACCGTGACCGCCGTATCTGAAGAACAGTTTCGTGATCCACAGATAGGAATGAAGGAATGAATGCTATTTTGCTCATTTTATAGAACGGCTTATTCATTTATCTTAATAATTATTATTAATATTGTGCGAATCCAGGATATCAAACGAATTTTATAAATAATGTTTAAAATGTTTTTAGAATATATTTAAAATATCTCTGGGGTATGAGGTCCAGACATTGGTGCGTCTTCTTCTCCTATGTTATTTTTCTACGTGCTACTTACAGAAACTGTTTAGTAAGTACCAACAATATTTTTTGTTTCGTTGGGATAGGAATTTAGTCCTAATTGGCTATCTATTAAGCCACAGAGGCGATTTTGGAGTACATTATATAGATTGAAAATAATATGGAATAATTAAAGAAATCATTTCTAGTAAAAACTTTTATTATTGACAAAATTTAAAAAAAAGTACCGTACGTAACTCGGATTATAAAACGTGATGACATCGGCGTGTTTATTGTAGAATTTTTATTAACACAGTATTCACTTAATTTAATAAGTAAAACCCTTTGTTTCACATAAAGATCTGCCTGGCATATAGTATTTAAGAAATCAAATATATACGTAAATACAATGCAAAACCTACATCAACTTTAATCATTAAACACGAGACCCAAACAATTTAACTCACAGTTAAACTGCAGTTAACAATAACCAATTGGCATTTGTGACCAGTTAAATTGTTATTTCAAAATGTGACGTACCGTACGATTTATTGCTTTATTTATTACGTCAATTTCTTTGTCATTGAGTTTTCACGCTTAATTATATGGTATTAAAGGTGATAATCATATGTGAAATTTCATATGTGGGATGTATGGAAAGTAAGTAGGCGTTAACAGCCGTGTAGGATTCGCTTTAGCGCGCTGATTATATCAAAATATTAGATAAACTTAATGAGGTACTGCTGTAGTGTAATTAGATGCTTATGATATAAACTTCACGTTTTTCTGTATTCTATACCGCATACTCAATTATATTCAATTTTGTTTAATTATGAAAATTTATCAGCATTTGTGCACAAATGGTGCAAACCTCAGTAAGAATAAACAAATGTATAAGTAAGCTTGTAAATCTCCGACGAAAGCGACAAAGGAAGACATGTAGCCCCTGCACCACTATATGGCAGCCACAAATTATTTTAGAAGAAATTTGACTTAGGGTTCAGAAAAGAGCGTACCAGTCCTTAAAAGGCCGGCAATGTATGTGCGAGCCTTCTGGCAATGTGAGTTTCCACGGGCGGTATCACTTAACATCAGGTGAGCCTCCTGCCCGTTTGCCTTCTGTTACGGAGAATCCTTTCAATATTTTTGTTATTACATTTATCTCACTGATATATATATATTATATACAAATAGTCCACCGGGGTTGAAATATAAATACTATCGTGTTTTTTTATGGTTACGGCTTTTAAGTATAGAAAAATCACCTACACTTGGCCCCTTACTATACGAGTCAAATATTATTTATAAAGTCTAAATTTTCACACCTTTAAGACAAAAGAGTTATGTTCTTTAAGCCTTTCAGAAACCATTAACTTTATACTTACAGTTGAGAACAATCTTTATCTTCAAGACACGTAAAAAATCTAACGAGAACGAGTAATGTAACGGATGAAGACAGTCAAGAATAGGTTTACCATTTAACTAAGTACTTATTACGTTGGTTACATTTTAGTTGAGTGGATCAATAGCTTTTATTTGAAATGTAGGAGACACTTACCAAGCACAGTACAACTCTCTACGCAACCTCACTGATTGCTCACGTGGGTAGTGTCAACAAACATTATAGCACATGAGCCAGGAATACATCTTTCATTCAGGATTAATAACATTTTCTCTGACATAACATTTATTTATTTATTATCACTTCGTTACATACAGAAATATTGACGTAATTACATAAAAAGTAGGGCAACTGGCAGTCTTATCGCTTTCGAGCATTCTCTTCCAGGCAACCACTGTGAGAAAAAGAAATTAAAACATACGTAAACAGGGATCAGGACAATATTAAAAAAGAAAAAGTTGTGCAGTGTTGAATCATGATAATTTCAGATCAGTTTTAGATCAGTTTGTATAATATGACAATAACTTTCTTTTATTTTTCGGCCTCGCAAAAAAGTTTGTATGAGCCAAGTGCAGAATTCTAGTTACTAAGAGTACATGCGTGGTAGGAAAATACTAATAATAATAAATAATAACTAACGATATTTAAATATTACTTTTACATAATCATCCAATATTAAAACCTTTTTACAAAAAAGAGTTTCGTTCTACAAATTTTCCACAAAACGGATACGTATTCTGAACAGAACGATTTTCCAATGCATTTAAAGTGAAATTTAGGTTATTTCGCAGCAACAAATAGATTCCTTTGTATCTTCTTACGGATAAAGAAAATAAACATTTGATCCTTACATACAAACATTTATTTAAACTCTTAGACTAGAGGTATTTGTACGCAACGGTTCGTCTCAAGCGCTTGCGCAACGCGGGCTCGCCTCGCGGAAATGTTTACGGTGGCAACGGTACCACTCTGACCACACACATTTCATCTCGATGCATGTAACTACTTACAGAATGAGTAATGCACATTCAAACTAAGTGCTACGGTGAATTGACTGGCGTGGGCTCGATAGGTCGACGAGCGGTGAGCTAAGCGATAAAGCGGTTTTTGTTTCCGCTTTCCTATTCCTATATTTTCAGCTAACTATTTAAGATTGTGATTAGAGTATTGAAATGTTGCCATATATACGCCGTTTTCGCGGAGTTGGTTGGCAAAAGTCTTTTTTAAATGTGTATTGCGTAAATAAAAGATAATATTTTTAATCTATAAATTATTGAATCTCTAAGAAACTAAACCTAGTTATAATAAAATATTCCTATGAGGCCATAATAAATGCAGAAGTATTTGTGAATCATTTAGTTTTCTTTCTATGCGCGCTTATCGCGAATTGAAATCATATCCGAGTTGACAGTTGACAGATGACATATGTCAGCCACAGTCATACCTTGGCGATATAGGTAAAACGGCCCCATTCCCCTTTGCCTAGTCCATAAATATTAAGTTTATATTTGTCTTCACATATTTCTAATTTACAAAGGTCTTTCGAAATACCCTCAAACGGGCGTGGTCTCATTAGAAGAACAATAATGATGAATGCCTAAGGTGTGCCCACTTCGTATATTTCCCAAGAGAGACAGTTGACCGTCTATTATTTCTAGTGTATTTTCAAATATTTATCGTCGCTTAACGAATTGCTACGTGATACAACTAATGTTAGTAGTGTAGTGTAGTGAGGATGCCATCGTAAAATTTTGTTAGCTTGTGTTTGTTTCCGGATAGAAAGGGGATCTTAATAATAAACTATACATTTATATGTAGGCTGAAAAATTCAATGTAAATCGTATTTTTTATAGTTGTTTTTTTTCCTGCAATTAAAAAAGGGGTAAAAATCATTGGACTGGATTTTTTCTGCTGATCCTTCTACCATATTTCCAAAGCTAAATAAATATGTATATTCTCTCTCGCACAATTTACATAACATAGTCTTTAGTTATGTTTGCAAACGAACATAACATATGAAATGTTAACGTTTAATTAATAAAGATATACTATTATTCTTACCAAATTATAAGCGGGGAGTTGTTTAACATTAATGATTTAACAGAAAGTCAAAAGATTTTTTTTTATAAGTGTACTTTTTAATGTAAGGAAAATATTTTTTATTTAAGAACTACAAAAGTTAACTTTTAAATAAGTGGATTTATTTATACATTTAAACTAAAATAGAATATTAACCCTAAATGTAAAGTGTAGTTGTATTATCAAGATTTCTAGAACGCATTTTACGTAACCATGACAACGCAACCCCGCGTCCTGTGAGATCGAAGCAGTGATAAATGTACGTGTTATCGTTTCTACTTCTTGAAAATCATTCTATAAAGTCATTGAATTAAATAGTTTTACTTCTAGGAAAGGCAGCATACATAAGCCGACTTAAAATTAGAGTCGTGATGTGTCTCGTGTTGTTTTGGTAAAATAAAAAAACAATGTCGACATGTTTCTCAAGTTTTACTGTAATGATTATATGGTTAAGGGAATAAATTGAAATCGAAGTGGTGTCTTCTCTGTCTGTGAAATCGTGTATACGCTGTGATGGCAAGGGACAGATGGATTTATTTAATAATAACGATTTACTTTTTAGAAGTATTAAAATCAAGTTCCTCTATAGCAGTACGGTAAATCATGACTTGCGAGTGCGAGTGCAATGTGGTTTCTAGTCGCTGGGGCCTTTCCACTGCGGTCTTCAATACTTGGTTTGACTTGATTATAACTCAAACTTAGACTTATCCGAAAGAAAAAATCTTTAAAATACTCTTCCAACCCAAACATGCATTAATGCACAGCCAACTTCGAACCTAAGCTGTGCACCTCATTTATATCGCGTTCAAAAGAAAATATGTGAAGAAAACCTTACCTAAGAACCAATGTGTCGCCTATAAGCGATTATACGTTTATTAATATAAATGATAATTGATGGTAATAATAAAATTTACTTAGAACGCCAGCGATTATAACATAAATGTATATTTGAAACGATCGTAAGCTTTTTTTATAAAAAAAAAAACAGAAAAGGAGGTTCTGTAGACGTGTATTTTTAAGTATGTTCAAGCATAGTCCGTGGTCCATGAATGATCGAACGCTCGAACAATTTGCAATTAGGAACTTCTTATATGATCTTCATACCAAGCAATTAATTAATACATTCAATTCTCCAAGAAACAAAATCAATCGTTAGAAATATTGTTTTTTAGTGCGTTTTGGAGTCAGGTTGCTAAACTTTTCGCATGATTACCAGTCCTTGTTTATTTTTTCGCATTCTTGTTTTAAATTGATGTGTTCTATGAAAAAGTTGTTCATTCAACGATGTAAACGTCTAGTGATGTGAACAGATGTGAAATGTGTAATAGGGATGCTCACCTAGTTAACTAAACTTCGGCTTAAGATACTACAAAAAAAATCTATTTATGATTATTTCAGTGAAACATTATTATTAAAGTAATAAAATATTTTATAAGGTGATGATATAATGGTAAAAGAATATATATGAATTGACTATGATGAGATTCACTATGTAACATTCCCTTTAAGAAAAATATGCGAAGTTTATGTTGTACCACGATAATATTTTTAACCATATTTTTGCAAATAAATTATTATTATT
Organism: Pieris brassicae; assembly: GCF_905147105.1. Lineage (NCBI taxonomy): Eukaryota > Metazoa > Arthropoda > Insecta > Lepidoptera > Pieridae > Pieris > Pieris brassicae. The sequence goes on along the minus strand of NC_059674.1, from coordinate 9,140,904 downwards.
AATAGATTAGAGCTAGTACGATATTTGTTGTTTGTAACCAAAGTAATAAACACCGTACTAACTATAGTTTATGTTTTATAAAAAATAGGTTAGGTTACAATTTAGGTTAAAAATAAAAAATTAAAACATTTTAACCCATGAAGTTAAAATATACTATGATGATATTTTCCGAACATAAATCATATACTAAGTTTTTTTATCAGACGACACAAAATTAATTCTAGATACACAACTGAATATTTATACTAAATATTTCCATCACCGTCAAATGGAACAGGAGGGTGTATTTCCGAACTGATTCAACCTAGCCCTTGAAGATACTAAGTCCCGGCAACGCACTCGAGAGCCTTCTTGCAGTGTAGGAGCCTATCGTATGTGAGGCTAAGCAAAAGATTTCGAAATCGAAAAAAATGTATCGCAATACAGCGAAGAAATGCACTAAGTAGACACATAATTGTATTTTATATTAACCTATATGGATGGATATGTCATAACAAAATTGCGAAAACAATAGCAATACACAAAAAGTTGACACTATAATATTCTATTTCATCACAACCCTAGCCTGTTGTTGACTAGCGACAATTTTTGCGTTCAAACATCGCCACAAAGCATTTCATGCGGCGTTTTTGATCCCAGATAGCGGCTCCTGTGATCTCGGAATAGGGTTGACACTTGACACTTTCAATAAATTCACATGATTTCTACTTGTGCGTGTTTGATTGTAAATTCCTTTCATTACTGAGATTACCGATTACGAAAGATTGAACAGGTTTTATTTTAATGTGAATGTATTTATTTTTACAAATATAACGAATCATTTTATTTAAGGGAATAAAATATGAGAAAAATGTTCTTGTTTGTTAAGCTGCCTACACTCCATAAAAGTTAATTTGGTTACTTATGTTACTTACCTTTGGGTTATATTCAATATTTTATAAACGGCTAAAATATAAGAGTAATTCCTCCCTCCCACTTTGATTTTGTTTCTCCCATTCCCTTTGGAGTAGAGCCTTGGGCCGTGGGTTTGCAAGTTGCAAAGGCGCTAATCAAAGATTTAAGTTGGCGCCTGGTACATAGTACCGGTGATCCCAGAGCTGGTGCCATTCAAATTCTGCCATCATTAAAGGTACACTATCACAGGGACCAAACTTTTAAATTTGATTGTAGGTTCACAATATTGTAAATACGGTACATTTGTGTTTTCTTTTACTGCATTCATATTTTAGTTTTTATAATCTTTTAAATGTACCAAGACAGTCGCCAGTACTCTATAATTTTTTTTAAAAATCTGTATATTTAAATAATCAAGTGACATCCCTAGTCGACCGTAACACTATTTGTACATACATATGTTAATGGAAGTACAATGTTGTATGCATAGTTCTGAGTAGTGCCAAAAACATATCATAACGGTCGCGGTCATTGTCCTTACGAATAGCGCCTTATATGTTGACAATTAAAAAGGTTAATGACCCCTGTATTAATTACCTAAAGACTTATTCTGTTTCATTAAAGTATGTGACTTGAAAACTACAGGAAGTTTGATAGCCTGGAGAAAGACTATAACCACCATCTCGACCTCAACTATTGGGACATTCTTATTGTAGGTATAAACAATCTTAAAACATTTGCTGACGTTCACCAGTATAATACTCGAAACAGAACAAATCTTAGCGTACGACCAACTAGCCTCCAGAAGAAAAACCACGGATTCAGCGAGCAACTCTCATCCCTTAGGTCGAGGTTCGATCCCCGGCTTTGCAACAATGGACTCTCTTTCTATGTGCGCCTTTAACATCCGCTCGAATGGTGAAGGGAAACATCGTGAGTTACTCACCGGCTTGCCTTAGAACCAAAAAGTCAACGGCGTGTGTCAGACACAGGATCGAATCACCTATTTGCCTATTAGATTGACAAATGATCATGAAACACATACAGAAATCTGAGGCCCAGGCCTAAAAAGGTTGTAGCGCCTTTGATTTATTTTTTATTTTTTATATGGAAGTTGTAAAAATGTCGTTTTTCTAAGTTTTCAACTCCTAAGCGAAATTAGAGAATTATTACTGTAAAAATTTAAAACTCTCGTTAAACGTAAATAAATCAATAAAGCTTTTTATAAATTTGACAATTAAATGACCCAGTTCAAACAATTTGTAAGACTCAAAACTTGGCGATTAAAAAGAGTGGCGGAGGGTTTCTTGCCAGTTCTTCTTGCCAGTTCTTCTTGCCCGCTCTACGCCCCTGACTTGCGAACTGGTAGTAGATGTAAATTTCGAATAAATTTAACAGCTTTTCTGTTGACGTTCATAAGTGTTATTTGTTATGTTAATAAAGTTATTTTGAGTTTGAGTTTGAGCCAGTGGTTAGACTAACCGAGGTGTCCCTTAAAAAAGCATTGTTAAATACCTATCTAATACCTAATCCGCAAGTTTTTTTAAATTTAAAATTGGAAGTGAAATATTATTATTGTATTTTTATTTTTTGTAACATTTATGATTATTACATTAGCTACAACAAAGAAGCTGTACCTGGTACTAATTCGCCTAAGCATCTCTTTGTGATATTTTTTTTACTTAATAGTCAAGTATGTGCCAAACATATTGCTGAATTCGGCAGTGAACCTTGAAATTAATATTTGATAGAGAAAGAAGAGAAAGTCGCCAGTAGAACATCGAGTTTCCTTTAAAAACTCAACCTAGCTAGCTCGTTGAATTTACACTCAAAAACTAAGTAAAAGAGGTCCTTAGATCTGAATATTATAAAAATATCATTGACTGGTAAACTGTTATAGTAATATTTAAAGCGAAGGCGGGTTAAAAGTATAACAATATTATAATCACAAGATGTATAAAAAAATAAAATAAAAAAAAATATGTGCCTAACACAGGCTGATTTATAGATTTCACCACGATGTCATCCTTCACCATACGAGTTTTACAAAAGTCCACTGGGGCACTGCCATGAATCAATCTCACGGCTGAGAGAGGCACGTTCAAGCCACTTGGCCGAAACTGTTTATAATCTAAAGCCAATTGTTAAGTTTTATCAAAACATCAACGATCAAATCTGATATTGAACCCTATAATTACATTCGCCCCATTTAAACCGCAAAGGGAACAGGTAATCACCGTCGATATAGTTGATAAATTTTATAATTGAGACCTCTCGCGTTCAATCAATTGAATTTATCGGCCCAATAACAATGTACGTAAAATGTTTTCTCAATTGTATTACTTAAAAGTCTTCGGTTCGAAAAAATAAGGTCGAATTTAATGTAAACTATATATCTATATAACTATATAGGTCTCCACTGTATTATTAATATTTCTATTGTTATTTACCTAATTACTATTTCTTAACCTTATATAAGTTTAACCATTTGTTTACGTAGTGATAAGTTATGCTTAATTACTTAATGACATTGTTTGTTCCCTTAATGTATCCCTACTCCTACCCAAACCTTTAAATATCAAATCCCGATCCTTTCAAAGATATACTTCAATTCCATATTCCAACTTCAACGCTAATTTATTGTAAACATAATATAGTTGTCTTTGTTAGTTTTTAACAAAAACGAGTTTTAGTCACTGCCTCATAACACTACCCTCTTTTATTTCCTAGGTAGGGAAAATTATATAAATAGTTGTATACTAATCATTCTAAGGATATTGTACGAAACCCTAGGAGATGTTTACTATCTGGCTACAGGTGGAAGTAGTCACTTTTTCAAGTACTCTTTCCATATGACATACACCTTTTCTTATAATAAATAAATCTTTCACATGTTTGTAATAAAATGCGTTTTCTAATTAAACTTCTAAACGGTTGGATACCGTATATCGAGTCAGAAGAATAACAGCTTATCAGAACTTCTAATATAATATAATTGAGCTTAGGTATATCTATAAAGTTATCATAGCAAAATCCTTTTTATATATATATTTATTTCGGCTTAAATCATTACAAATCTTATCAATGATACAATAAAAAGTAAGACGTTTTATAACCATAGGCCAATTATATAAATTCGACTAAGACAAGCCAAGCTGCAAGCAACAGTATCCCACTATCGCAACGATTGTAACTCGGGGGTATGAAAATCCTTTGCGGTTACCGTTTACAGATAGCAGTAAATAACCTCAATTTGTCCGAAGTAAACTTCATAAAGACGTAATTTGTCTACGTCCGATACGATGTATCGAGATTCATATCTAATTTCATTGTATCGATTATATGATTGTATCTTCGATTAAGACTGCAGATTAAAGCTCGCGTATCTTTAGAAGCTCTATCAATATAAAGGGAATTAAATGTAATATTAGATACAAAACGAGCAGTGTTGGCCATAGCTGGCGTGCGGGTCTTGTTCGACTCATTCGATCCCCGGCTGTGCACCAATGGACTTTCTCTCTATGTGCGCATTTAACATTCGAACGATGAAGGAAGAAATCTTGAGGAAAACGACTTGTACTTATACTACCTTACCTCAAAAAGTTGACACAGAAGTCAGGCACAGGATGCTTATCACCTACTTACCTAATGGATTGAAAAGTGATTATGACACCGATACAGAAATCTGAGACCTTAGATTTTTTTTATTCAATGCAAATGATTTCATTAACATACCAATCGGTGTAATGTCGCGTCGCGCCGAGGAAAAAAACGGCATCCATCCTTTCCTCGAACTTTAAACCATTTTCCTTGTAGATAAAGCTGATATAAAAAGTCAGAAATTTATTTAAAACATCCCATATTTGATGGGATATTTATTGCTTAATATCACATTTGTAATGCGCAGTTTCATATGTTGGTTCTATCTTGAAGCATGCCATCTCGAAACCAAACACGACAATGTTTGCGTATCTCACATGGCAGGCTTGGTGGGCGCAACAACCTTCGTTGACACTCTACCCAGGGTAGGATGTGGCCAGCAGGTAGTTATGATCATAATATTTTTAGATTATTATTTTAATTCGATAAAGCTTATGGTGACGAGACATCACGAGTCCTGTGCTGTAACACTCTGTAACACTCAACAGCGATATTTTTAAGTGATAACAATTTTATGTTTTAACAAATCTTCTTCTTCTTATCTGGTACACTTTTGGAGCGGTCGTGATCGCTATGTAGTAGTGAAAGGGATAGATGTGATGCGCTTCACGACGTTTCGCCATCGTTGCCTATTAGAGGTCATCCTGCTACACCCATTGAGTAAACCTCCTACGGCAGACTTGATCTGGTCTTTCAATAAATACAATAAGTAATTAAACGAAATATAAGACTTAGAACATAGAAGCAGAAACGTTCATTATTTAAGACGTTATAATTTATGAAAATCTTTTGCAAATTGCGCTGGCATTAGGTCACTTGACGTTGTCCAAATTACATTCAAAGTATTGAATTCCGACAAATATGTATTATTTGTTTCATAATCGCAATTAAGAGTTTCAGACGGTCGCAGGTCATTGATTGTACATAGCTTAGCTGTTTATTTAAAGGCCAATCCACGTACCTACAATGCAAACGTTAATAAAATACTGATATAACATTCAGAATATATTTTATAAACAATGTATTTCAATCACGAATAGTTGACTATTCTGTCAGCGCAATGCATATTTTATTAATGAGTCTTTATGGCTATCAAATAGCCTTCTGTTTTGTATTTTAAATGATACAAAGGGTGAACTACTTCTTTACGCCGAGGCAATTGCTTCCATTGTGAATAATTAATAGACATTTCGCTTGTTGGCACCCATCCTTTGTTAAAGCGAAGATGACAGGATGTTTTTTTTTGTTTAACAGTTTATTGACAATCCACAGTTTTGTTTTAGATAGTATTTGATAATATTTGGATATTTGTCAACCAAAATGGATGATATATACGAAAAATAATTATTTAATTTATGTACTAATCAAGACAATTTACTTATTATTAATTGGTTGAGGTATGTGTGGTAATGCAATATTGAAGAACATGATAATTCTATCCTTTGTTAAAAAGGAGAAAAGCCTGGCTTGTACGAGGCTACCTCATAAATAAAAAACATAAAAGAAACTTTACAAACTTGAAAAAAAACCGTAAATGGACCTGGCTATCACCGGATGGAAAAACAAAGAATGAGGTGGAATTTAATCTAACAAACGAACCCAAAATAATAAGAAACAGAAGTTCTACTAGAGAAGGCCTTTACCCTACATGGGATTCCAATAACATAGTTTTAGATGAATAGTTATAGGATAAATAATGTTATCTAAGGTTGTTGGAAATAAATGGGCTTTAATAAATATAATAATAATAATAAATGTGTTTGAATTTGTAAGTGTGTGAGTGTGCGTATAAATCTTATAATAATGTTTCTGACAACAGCATCTTTAAACCAATCAACGCCAACAGCGATATCGTTTCCTCTTTTGTTTCGAGAGATCAAAAATGGATAATCTTTAAGTAATAATTTTGAATTCAATAAAAACATTTTATTGTTAAACAAAGTTGTAAGCTTATACAAAGTTGTGGTACACTATATAAATAGAAGATCAAAGTGAGGTAACTTGACTGAAAAGTGTTACATTATTCGTGTTACGAAATACATAGTAGCACTTCAAAGAACACAGTTAGACAGTTATTTGGACAAATTTATAGGTTGATAATAACTGACTGTTATAACGAGGTTGAAATTAATAGTTAAAAACAACGGCATATATTTTTTAATTAATCTCAAATCAAGGGTGTAGGACGGACAAGAAGAATTGCCAAAACTTGTCACTCTTACTAACTAACTAAACGTATCGTAATATAGGTTTCGTTTCAGTATGAAAACCGATTCCTTTTCTCGAGAAATCCTTTTCGTTAAACGTCTAATCAATATCAAAGTTGAAGGACTTATATTTTTTTTAACTTTTGTGATTTTACGAGGTGAGGTGCGGTTGGGCCATACAGGTAGCATCCCATACCAAACTCAGTCCCATCCTCTATGAATTCAAAGACATTTCTTTGTTAGCGAATCCAGTTGGCTTTAATGACATTAAAACGTATGATGTCTTTCTCCTTCAGTGTTTTAATCTATATTAAGACATGCTACGGGTTACTGAATTCCTAGTTCGCGTACGTGTCATCTCTGAATAGTAAACAGAAAGCGCTAATGACACTTGCACTCCAATATCATAACTCTCAAAGCCAAATAGGGTGAATTTGGGTGCTGTCGTGGATTAGATCTAACATAGGAGTGTTCATACACAAAGGGCTACCATTTATTTTATTCTTCATCTCCCGCTTCAAACCCCATGATCAGCAGTCGAACCAGACTTAAAAGTCAATTGATGATCTCATTATTAAGCATTAAGCAACACGTTAATCAAACTCAAATCCAGTCCCAATATTTAACAATTTGTTAATTTATAACGTCTTAGAAAACGAAAACCATTAGAAATCACTTATTTTGTTTATCGATTTTATTATAATCAACTAAATCCTAACTATTATTAACACATCAGTATTCCACGTCGAGAACAAACCAGATAAAGATCAATTTCAAAGTAAATTGAAATATTCAGATTTCTAGAAATTACTAAGAACTGAGGAAACACACGTCGATCTGTGTTTAGATTCTAGATATTGCAGACTTTATGGCAGCTAGATAGTCTTAAATCGATGAAAGATATGATAGTTGTTTAACCAGTATTATGAGGTGAGCGCCTCACCTCTGTTTAACTTGGCTTATTAAACGTATTTGTACAGGCTAAGTAATTAATATAAGCCGTTGTGAGATATCTATGGACTATGTTACTGTGTTTCGTCTCTTTCTGTCAAATTATTTTTACGATGAGATAAAAAGGGATATATGAGGACTTTAATTAAATACCGGTTTGAACTGGACTGATATAATTTTTACTTGTTAAATGTTTACTTATATACAATATTATATATTAATTCTCAACAGGAAACAATAATTATTCCAATTTGTGTATATTGTTTCTTTTTTTTTGTAACAGGAGGCAAAACTGATACCGCCAACGCCAGAGGGCTCGTAAATCCATTGCCGGCCTTTTAAGGATTGGCACGCTCTTTTCTTGCCCCGGAAATCGAATTGGTTTGGTGGGTTATAGTAAAAATCTTCGTTGGGCAGCTGGTTTTAAATAGCGGTGGTGCGCTTTAAAATCTACCTTCTTCAAAAAAAGTCTCGTATGTGATTAAAAAAGTGGAGAAGAGAAGTTTAACATCTTATTGCTTTAATTTTTTATCTATATTACCTTTTACCTTTAAGTTAAATGCAATTTGTCAATGCCAAGTAGTTCGATGCTCGCTGTGGCTGTCTTCTAGCATGTTTAAAATCAAAATGTAATTTCCATATCAACTATATGTGACGTAGCGTGAATAAATAAATATAAAAGTAAATATTTTTTCTAATAGCGGCTAGTCTAGCCTTATTAATAAGCATTATATTATTTCATCCGATGTGATAGTCGAATTAGATTTTAGAACCTATCTTTAACGGATACAGATTAATAATAATAATTTATTTTCAAGAATCTGGTAAAAAATGTTATATTGGTATGTACAGTTCGCATATTCTGCCACATATATTAGCGTGTAAATTTGTTTAAAAAGGAATTTTACATCGAAGTATATGTATACTATATGACTCATAATGTAAGTAACATTATGAGTCATATAGTACATTGTTATATATTTTTTTACATTATCTATATATATATAAAATTCTCGTATCACAATGTTTGTGATAATAGAATTTCCCACACTCCTCGGAAACGGCTCGACCGATGCTTATGTATTTTTTATGCATATTCAGTAAGTCTGAGAATCGGCTACTATCTATATTTCAAACCCCTAAGAGATCAGGGGTGTCTTCCCCAAAACCCCCCCCCCAAACTTCTTTTTGTATTTATTGAAATTTTTTTATGATACAGCATTCAAAAATACATCCAACCCTTAATTGTCTCCCCTCTACGATCAACCCCTATTTTATTATAGTAGATAGGTTATTTTTATTGTACTAAAAAAAATGTTTCCTGGAAATACTACGTTTGACGGGTCAGCTAGTATAAATATATTATGACCTTATCAAATAAAAACGGGCAGGAGGCTCACCTGATGTTAAGTGATGACGCCGCCCCTGGACACTCTCAATGCCAGAGGGCTCGCGAGTGCGTTGCCGGCCTTTTAAGAATTTGTACGCTCTTTTCTTGAAGGACCCTAAGTCGAATTGGTTCGGAAATACTTCAGTGGGCAGCTGGTTCCACATAGCGGTGGTGCGCGGCAAAAATTGCCTTGAAAAACGCTCAGTCGTGGAACGTCGGACGTCGAGGTGATACGGGTGCAATTTTGTATTTTGCCTCGATCCTCGATGCCTCGTCCGATGCTGAAACTCAGCTGCAGGTATTAATCCGAACAACTCCTCTGAACACTCTCCATGGTAAATGCGGTAGAAGATGCAGAGTAACCCCACATCTCTACGCAACGCCAAAGGATCGAGCCGCTCGGAGACGGATTGGTCATCGATGATTCGAACCGCTCTTCGTTGGATACGGTCAGGTGGAAGGAGCTGGTACTGGGGAGCCCCCGCCCAGAGGTGAGAACAGAATTCCATGTGGGGCCGCATTTGCGCTTTATAGAGTTGCAAGCGGTGGCCCGGAGTGAAGTACCGTCTCGCCTGGCTGAGCACACCAAGCTTTTTGGAGGCTAATTTAGCCTTTCCCTCCAAATGACCGCGAAACTGAACGTCGTTCGATATGTCAACGCCAAGTATTCCGATGCTGGCTGTGGCTTCAAGAAGAGTGTTTTCGAAAAGAGGAGTAGCGACAAAGGGTATTTTTTTCGCGGAAAACGCGCAAACTTGTGTCTTCTTGGGGTTAAATTGGACTAGGTTTAGTCTACCCCAGTCCGAGACTCCACGTAGTAGAGTTTCGACTTCAGACACAAGTTTGTTCCGGTACTCATCGACAACTGCCCGAGAAATACCTGCCCGGCCAGTGTAAAGAGTATCCCCAGTGCTGTCGTCCGCATAGCAATGAATGTTGCTAAGTTGCATGTCATTGATATGCAGAAGAAACAGGGTCGGGGACAGAACACAGCCTTGTGGGACCCCAGCATTCACGGGTTTAAGGTCGGAACATGCTCCGTCGACGACGACCTTGATGCTCCGATCGGCCAGAAAGCTGGAGATCCAGTCGCATAATTTCTCAGGAAGCCCGTAGGCTGGAAGCTTCGAGAGCAGTGCTTTGTGCCACACCCGATCGAAGGCTTTTGCTATGTCCAAACTAACCGCTAGTGCCTCCCCCTTGGACTCAATTGCCTCTGCCCATCTATGAGTAAGGTATACTAGAAGGTCACCAGCCGAACGACCACGACGAAAGCCGTACTGATAATCGCTAATCAGCTGGTGGCCCTCTAGATACCTCAAGAGCTGGCCATTAATAATGGATTCCATTATTTTGGAGAACAAGGAGGTTACAGCTATTGGGCGATAGTTGGACGGATCAGAGCGATCGCCTTTTTTAGGGATCGGATGTATCGAAGCGGTCTTCCAGCACTTCGGGACAGTGCCGAGCGAGTACAGGTACCGGCAAAGGCACGTCAGGACCGGAGCCAACTCAGGAGCACAAGTACGCAGCACAATTGGAGGGATACCATCTGGCCCGCTCGACTAATGAATGTCTAAGGAAGATAGTGCTCTGCGAACAGCACGTTGCCGGAATGTGATTTCCGGCATTGAGTTATCACACCGCGAAATCGCCGGTGGTGATCTCCCCCGGTCATCCAAAGTCGTGTTGGACGCGAAGAGACAGCCCAAGAGGTCGGCCTTCTCCTTCGCAGTGTGGGCGAGCGAGTCATCCTCTCTGTGCAGCGGTGGTATCGATGGCTGACAAAAATTCCCTTGTACAGCTTTGGCGAGAGACCAGAAGGCTCGGGTCCCCGAAGGGAGTTGGGCCAATCTCTCGCCAAATCTGGCGATGTGCTCCGACATTGCCTTAGCGATTTCCCGTTTGAAGGACCTGGAGGCTGTGTTATATGCTTTTTTATGTTCGCTGGTATTGGCATCACGAGATATCGCCGCTTCCGCCCATGCATTAAAGCATTCTCGCTTTCGACGCGATGCCGCCTTGCAAGAACGCTTAAACCAGGGCTGTGACTTGCCACCGATCGGCACCGCAGAGAATAGAATAAAAAGTTCCATGCCCTGTAGAACCACTTCGGCGACAGAGGCAGCGACGGAATCTGGAGCTTCCGACGAAAAGCACATAGGCCCCCAAGGGTAGGACGCAAAGAAAGACCGCATCCCATCCCAATCTGCTGACCGATAGTGCCAAATACGACGACAACCCGAAAAACGGGGACGAGGAGGGCGCGTAGTAGGCACAGTACTCCGGACCACACAATGATCCGATGAACCCAATGGCGGGTCAGCAGAGACTTGATAGGTCTCCGGATGTGAGGTCAGCAGAAGGTCCAACAAAGAGGGTTTATGACCATCCACATCTGGTATTCGCGTAATCGCAGGGACCATTTGTGACAGGTCGTAAGGTAAAGCAAAGTCGTGAAAGGATCTTCAAGCGTGATCGGTGGTTTCCGAACCGAGCCAATCGGCATGGTGAGCGTTAAAATCGCCAAGTATCACGATTTCAGCGGTAGGAACCCCTTCGAGCAGGGATTCCGTAGCCATTTGGATGTGCTCAATGAGTCGCTCAGTTTCGGTATTTCCGCTATGGGACCTATACAGGCATGCGTAGAATCGCGGATGGTCATCGTAGTCTACGCGCAGCCAGAGGCTAGATAGGTCCCTTCCTTCAAGCGACCCGAGGCGACGAGAACAGATATCCTCTCTGACGTACACGCAAACTCCCGCCCGCGGCACAAATGAATGTTCCAATTTGTACCCCGGGTAGGAGAGGTAGGAAGTATCAGCCGAGGAGGATATCTGAGTCTCAGTAAGGAAGAATAAGGCCGGCTTCGCAGTTTCGAGGTGAAAGTGAACCGTGTTAAGATTAGAATTGAGCCCCCTAACATTGGTAAAGTCCACTGAGAGCGTGGAAGGGGATGCCTTCGGTACATTCTTCCGTTTGCCCCGAGATCGAAACCTATAGTTTTTTGCGCAGTTTTCGCCCACCCCAGAATACGAAGGGCAGCCTGTGCATTCACCACCGAATACTGATTGTTCCGATGATGGACGCTCAGAGGGGGATTCTCCACAGCGGAAACGAGTGGTACCCCCCTGGGGTAATCTGTGTTTAAACTGCATCTTCATATTCTGGCGGGGGGAATTGATGGCCTCCGGGAGTCTCACTCACCGCACGAAACGCGAGTACAATAAGATGAACCTATTGCATCACTTCACGCCGGTTTTCTGTGAGACAGTGGTACTGCCCCGGTCGTGCCTGCCCGATTGGCTGAATCCCGAAAGCAACAGCATGGCACTCCCACTAGGAAGAGGGTTGACTGACTGCACTGGTGAAATAACCTCTGTCACAGGTTATTTCATCAGTGGGCGATGGGGTCGTCACGTTCCGACGCCGAAGAAAAAAAAACTAGTAGGAAGTTCTTTTAATGTTTTTGATAAATAATTATAAAGCATGATTGCCATACAGTTGAAGGATGGTCAAATATTTTAAACAAATAAATATGGATTAATTTAATTGGTTTAAATAAAAAGGTGTTAATACAAACAAGCCGTTTGGATGACGCATAACATCAATGTCTTCATAAATGGGAACTGTCGCTTGGCACGCGTCCAAATGATTCAGTATTCGTTATTAAACAATACTGACGCATTGTTTACCGAGTGTATGATTCAACAAGTTGTTTTCGATTTTACATAACACGGATAATCCTTGAATTTATGATGTCAATGACCTGAACCCAATACTAACTATGGGCTATAATAATTTATTTGCATGAAAGAAGAAGAAATGTTATGACGGTACAAACTAAAGTTCACATATTCTGCCACACATAATGGAGTGCAAATATGTATTTAAAGGTAGAATTTTACATAGAAATTACATTATAGCCAATTATTATATTTCTTCACATTTTTAAAATATTATTCCGTTTCATATTTATATTAATTATTGTGTTTCACGAAAATAATAATCTATAGTACAATATTAATCAAAAGTACTAAATTAAATCGATTTTTAAAAATTACTATGAAGATCTCCTTGATTTCTGTACAAACGGCGCTTGTCCAATACAATTCCAGGCTTAACCAATTTATCCCCATATCTACTTCGATAGTTATTCATTCCCGTTGACTTAAAAATATGTATGTTGTTGTGAACGAACAAGGGCAAGGTAATATCGAATAAGTAGCGAAATATTTGTATATAAAACGATAATTATTCGTGTAAACACAACTTTATAAGGTAAGTCAACAGGTGTTAACGCCTCTCATCTAACATGAGTTTGTAAAGTATTAAACACTGTATGTAAATTATTTTGTGTTAAACGTACATAGAAAATTTAACGGCTAAAGAATTCCAGCTGTAACCCTAAAATCAATTTATATATTCAACGTCCGCCATACATCTGCATCTTCTACCGCATTTACCATGGAGAGTGTTCAGAGGAGTTGCTCGGATGAACAACCGCAGCTGAGTTTCATCATCAAACGTCGAGGCATAATATACTTCGTTCCACATCTTAGTGTTTTTCAAGGAAGTTTTTGCCCCGCACCACCACTGTGTGGAACTGAAGTATTTCCGAACCAATTCGACTTGAGTTTCTTCAAGAATAGAGCGTATCAATTGGTAAAAGCCTGGCAACACACTCGCGGACCCTTTGGCATTCAGAGTATTAAGTTCAGGTGAGCCTCCTGCCTGTTTGTCCCCTTTTCTATAAAATACAGTATTTTAGAAAGGAAGTGTACATTTTTAGATCGTAAATTAAACGTCTAATACGTTACATGTCGGATTATGCAAATATTATATTAAAATATATATTTATTTTGATACGATTAAAAACATAAATGCAAATACAATGCGCGGACTCTTTATCGATATAATTTAAACCTAACATATCGCATATAAAACTTTACTGTTATGCATAAAATTTCGCTTATTTATTGTCTACCATATTCGTTTCAGTATTACGATTATTGACCTATCGAAAAACTAAATAACCGTAAAAAGACACATTCTTATGCCTTATTTATGCGTACTGCGATTTTTAACACCAGAACCAATATTAAAAAACACGGGTTTCTCGTTCGTTTATTTCCGACCAAAAAGACAAATTTTTTTTTTATTGAATTAGCAATTTTTTTCCGTTAATCTATAGCTAGAATGTTATTGTTGAAGAAATTTTGGTTTTCAAACTGTTGCTGGAAAACTATTGGTGTGATCGCACTACAATCCCACTGAATTCTATAAATTTAAAAATTAGGTTGAATTATCCATCACAAAACCACAAACTATTTATATAATCCGGAAACTATTTTTATGGGACAGGAGAAAAGTTAAAACTGATTTGGATTCACTAAAGATTTTATTACTATTGCGAAGTCCCACGATCGGCTATATCAGTTGTGCAATAAACCCAGAGATGTCGCTAATAAACGCTAAAACGTTCAGCTGTCTTTTAGGCCTGTGCCGGCACAAAGTAACATTACAGTAGATAAAACATGCAAATAACTTTACGAATACGTATCGCGATACAGTGAGGAAATGTTGCCAGAATATAACACACAGAGAACAATCTTTTAATATACAATTTCTTTCTATTTTCTAGTTATCTGTTTATAATACTGTATATTGGTATAATGAAATAAATACATAGTTTTATTGATAGCTGAGCAGTTACTGCATTAGATTACATGATTTTATTTCTAATTATTTTTTGTAAACAATAACCTTGCCACCGGCAAGACTACTTAAGACCAGCTATTGTGGGACCAGCAAAGCTGATCATCAAGCTTCCGTCGTATTTTCTCCCCTTCCATTTGCCGTTCGCGTCAATCATTCTTCTCTATGATATCTTTGCTTTTCATTTTAAAGATAGCATGGGATTTATAACTTAAAACCTACTGATATTTTCATACCGTTATCTGTACTGTAATTGTCTATGAAACTCTGTATTATTGATATTTATATGACACGACACTTAAATTAATAGTGAACAAATGGTTTGCTTTGATCACGATTGAAATTGTATTATATTTTATGTACACTAATAGATGTAGTAAATGATCAGCCTGAGGCGATGGTTTCGGTAAGCCATATGATTTGAAATGTTAAACCAATTACTGCGTTCATCGTTATACTAGCGAGAGACTACATACCTTACTAACGTAAAGTTATAATAATAATATTAATCTTTCGCCTTATTCTACGTTAATAGAGCAGTGTTGGCCTAGTGGCTTCAGCGTGCGACTCTCATCCTTGAGGTCGTAGGTTCGAGCCCCGGCTGCGCAATGGATTTTCATTCTATGTGCGCATTTAACCATAGCTCGAAACGAAACCGGCTTGCCTTAGACCCAAAAAGTTGACGGCGTGCGTCAGGCACAGAAGGCTGTTCACCTACTTACCTATTTGATTAAAAACTGATACAGAAATCTGAGGCCCAGACCTAAAAACGTTGTAGCACCATTGATTTTTTTTATTTATTACGTTTGTAGAAAAAACGACATTGCCAATTGAAAAAAGGTATTTAATACATTGAAAGTTTAATTATATAATATTATGTAGTTAAATAAAGTTTATCTAAATATCACAAAAAAAATCTACATAACTGAAGAAATAGACTTTTTTATTTTAAAATGTTGACAATGGGTCGGGTTTTGTTACGTTGTGCGGGTGTTGGTTTTCAGTGACGGTGTGCGTTCGCGTCGTAAAAATTTACTCTCATCATTTTTCCCTAACGCGCCGAAAGAAGTATCATTAATAGCCTTTTAATTCAAATACATTTACATATAAACACGTTTCTATTTCAATCTTCTTTTAGGTATCGGCCCGTTTTTGGCAAGGCCTCCTCCAACTCCTACCATTCCTCTCTGCACTGTGCCACTCTCTGGCAGGTACCAGCTGCTTTTTCTTTCATTTTAATCTCGATACATGACTTTGAGTTATTCATTGAGAAATCCAATCGATATTTTCCGACACCGCGAGACAGAATAACAAAATATGTATAACATATTTACAATTTAAAGTAAAGCAATAAACGGCTCCGTTAAAGTTTCGTACAAATGTCTCAATACTTCAAGAACTCGGTATTGAGCAGCGTCTGTTACAATCTCGCATCCTTACATTCTTCGGACACATATCTCGGCGTGATGTTCAGTCCATAGAACGCCTTGTCGTCCAGGGGAAAGTGGAATGCACTAGACCGCGCGGCAGGTCATCTACGCGTTGGACTGACCAGATCAAGTCTGCCGTAGGAGGTTCACTCAATGGGTGTAGCAGGATGACCTCTAATAGGCAACGATGGCGAAACGATGGCGTCGTGAAGCGCATCACATCTGCCCCTTTTAATACCACTACTACATAGCGATCTCGACCGCTCTGTCAAGAGTGTACCGGATAAGAAGAAGAAGAATAAACTGCTCAAATACAAGAGTCTTTCCTCCAACTTTGATTTTATTCCCTTTGGAGGGACTCTTGGACCATGTGCACAGTTAGGTTTCATGTGCACAGGTACTAATTACAGATTTACGTTGGGGCCTGCTAGATAGTTCTCCCTTAATCAAGTATCGCAATACAGCGAGGAAATGCTGCCGGCTCTGGGTTCACCGGAACTATCACCAGGCCCCTACTTAAATCTTTAATTAGTACTTGCTATGCACTAGCACCCCACGGCCCAAGAGTCTCCACAGGGACCAAACTTTTTAAATTTGTTTTTTAAAAACATTTTTTTATTATAACTGTATGTAGGTTAAGAATATTGTAAATACTGTTTATGTGTGTTCGAAATAAATATTATATTTCTTTACAAGTTTACATCAACAGGCTAATAAAGCGATACTGGATATTGTAACATAAACTAAACATTAATACATCGTCAAGTGCACGTCAAACCAATTCCATATTTCCACCAATGCTTTGTAAGCCGACATTCGTTTGAGACCTTGCTTGACGGTTTATAATTAGTATATAATTAACACATTGATCAATACGCCATTGTTATCTTCAAGTTACGTGTTAATTATTGATAGTTTAACTGATGCCTTTGTGTCTACCAAGAATTTTGATAATTACAATGGAGATAGAAATATAAGGAAATCGTTAAATTTAGTATTATGTGGTTGTTTCTTTACAGTTTTATAGTTTATTTTATTGTAACATGTATTTTTGAAGTAAAACTTCTATAGTCGATATTTTTTTCGAGTGTAATTTTTTTCGGAAGAAACGTCACGAAGATGTGCAGCGTTTTTGTCCAAGAAAAGCGAGAGAGTGACTGAGACCAATTGAGAGAGAGAGTGAGAAAGAAAAAATACATGCTAGTGGTTGATGTATTCGTTTAGTAGTTACATATTAGAACTTTAGATGGCAATTCTATCGCATAACGTGCAGTTTATATTATCATTAGCACGTATAGAGTGTGTACACAGCGTGAATATAGATATACAAATACATAGAGTGATGATATACTGGTACATGATCTATTAGGGCTTTTACCTTAGTAATAATTAATTTAGAAAGAAGTTTCACTTCTCTGTACTTTGTACGCACGCACTTTTTTTTGAATCCATACTTTTTTACTTTTGTAATGAATTCATTTTAATTGTTTCAATCGTAAAGTATACCTTATAAACTATAGTATATATTACTTTAGTACTTTTCTTTGTTTTTTTTACATTTTTGATTATTATTATTCCGGTGTCAGTGTTGATCTAGTGGCTTCAACATGGGACTCTCATCGTGAAGAAACCTGCATGCCTAAGAAACGTCACGAAGATGTGCAGCGTTTTTGTCGAAGAAAAGCGAGAGAGTGATTGATTAGATGGCAATTCTGTCGCATAACGAAAACCTTAGACCCCAAAACTCGACGGTGTGTGTAAGGCACAGAAGGTCAATCAACTAGATGCCTATTCAAAATATTCACGGAAGAGATACAGAAACATGAGCGCCATTGGTATACATATTTTATTCAGGTGTTACTTTTAAAATAAATATCTTAAATCTACAATGGCTAATGTAATTTATGCCTGGGCCTTTTGAAACTTACTACATCATTTATTGGGTTGATAGGTATACATAAAAAAATGGAAATATTTATTGAGGCGAGCAAATCTTTAAACAAACTCGAAACAATTATTTTATTATTAAACAATAATTTGCTAGTCTATACAGAAAGAGAATCGTTTTGGGATTTGAAATCGCGTGAATGGTAATTCCTGTTATATCGACAACACTATTCCGTCATCATAGTTCGAGAGTAATCTTGACAAACAAAGACATATAACTTTTGTAAATAAATTAAATAAGAATTACATTCGCATAACAACTCTACGACTGAACTCATGGCTTCCGGAGTTAATACTACGGAGACATCATTGAAGTTATAATAAAACAAGACACAATATGACAGAGCCTGTATCAACAATAATTGAGAATCGTGTTGGATCGAATGGAAAATAATGGTTGGAACAAGAAGTAGCGGCAAATAGTAGGAAACCGGGTACTAACCGATAATTTCAATCCAATTCACGCTTAGAAATGATTTCTTCCATTGCATGTATGTAATGAGGTATTTACAACGGTAATACGCAGTCTTATTCTGATACTTATCGTACGACTTTGCGATTTTGGTGAAATTTTATTTATAATTTTTTAGTCGGCTTCAGTTTAGTTAGGAGTATTGTCTTGGTAGCTTCAGCGAGTAACTCTAATCCCTGAGGTCGTAGGTTCGAACTACTCACTAACTAACTACTACTTAAGACTCACTCGTACGGTGAAGGAAAACATAGTGAGGAAACTCGGTCGGTGGGTCAAGCACAGATGGCTCGTATCACACAATCACTAACTTATATATATGCCGAAGCCCTAACCTACAACCTTCGCTGGCGTATTTGGAAAAGGTCTGCTGCTGGTACTCCCGTATAAAGACTTACTCTGAAATACGTTGTCAATAAGAACGCAACACACTTGCAAGCCTTCTGAAAATATTAGTATCCATGGGCGGTGGTATAACTTAACATCAGGTCAGCCTCCTGCCGATTTGCCTCCTATAACCTAAAAAAAATATTTATTTAAAAAAAATATTCCATAAACCAGTGAATTGGAAATATGGGAATAGGCCGGCTAATTTGGCGGGACCTCAAGGTTTCTCAACTTTTACACGATCTATTATTTATATTTTTGATGAGATTTCTTTTTGCGATACATCTAACGACACTTGAAAATATATCCCATTAACATAAAGCGGAAGCGCGCCGTCCCAAGCAAACCTGGCTTCGCACAGCTGCAGATGAGCCAAAGAGAGCCGGATAGACTTGGAGACTCACTGTGGACGCCCTCTGGCCCATCTGAGGTTTCTAGGAAGTCAAATAAATCATCATTTGTTATCACTGCGATGGCGTACTGTGACGATACCCTGAATCTATATACAACTTCTGGACCTTAGCCGTTGAAGTCTTCAAGCAGTCAGTGGTTAAACTGGTCGAAGATCCTCCCTTTAGGTCGAAGGAAGAGCAGCACCATACTTGGACAAAAACATAACATTTATTACTAACGAAACAAACACACAGAAACATACAAAATAATAATAATCAAAAAAGTAAAATAACAAAAAAATATGGATAGATAAAAAAAGGAATTAGGTACACTTTAAGTGTGTAATGTGTGTGTGTTGTGGTTGGAACTGTTCCTGGCCCAGCTTTATGCTGTGGGGCAGACGTCCTTCCACAAGTGTCTAACAACCAAGAATAACATGACTTTCTTTTGTATATAAGCTACAGGTGTGATGATTTTATTAGATACTTAAAGGAAGTCGCTGATAAAATAATGTATTACATAACTAAGTGTGCTGGAACACACGAAAGTCATTTAGGGCTAATCATCACACATCCATATAACCTCCAAAAAATAGCCTCAGGTGAACTTCTTAGCCCGTATATACAAAACGTAATAAATAAACTTTTAATACGTTTGACAATCTCGACAATAAAATCAATAAGAATAAGAAATTTTAAATTTTTACTCGGTTCGGAATCAAAACTAGAAACATTAACTAGAAGTCAAAAATATTTGTAACAAAGCAAGAACTTATTTAACTAACAGATTAATCGTCGAACTCTATTTGCAGTTTATGACTCGCCATTTGCAAGCTTAAAGATGTTACGAGCTTTATTGCTTAATTAAACTTAAACCACCAAGGTGTGACTCCTATCATGAAACAGATGGTGCATTTACATAAACAGGTTGTACTAAGAATATCGCTTACACAATAAACATTCAATTGCCTCATCCAGTGGTGTCTAGCATATTCCAAAGTGGACATCATCGGTGTAAATGTCGCCGCCAACTAGCTTAATTAGCCGTTTAATCATCAGCCGAGCCTCTTTACTTACATTGCCGTTTAACTAGCGGTCTAAAGATTTATTGACAGTTTGGAGTAGGGGGCAGAAGGTAAAAGAATAATGTAACGTCATCGATTCACGAACTTCGTCAATCGCGATCAAAGTATAAAAATCTCTGCGCACGCAATTTTTCACTATTTCTACGTAAATCGTACATAATTCTAGTAAAAGAGATTTCCCGTTGCGGCCAGAGACTATAAAGACTGAAGTATATCTATTAATAAATGATTGTTATCACTTATTACCTACAACTAATAAAGAAAACTGAGAACGATGTGAGTTATGTTCTTTCTGTCTCATAGTGTCTCCTTTCGAAGGTTGGAGATCATCAGGTTAGTTTAATTGTGGATGCCGCGTTTTTGCCGGCTTTTACCAAGCCGAGTCATGTCTAGTGCAATTGCAGTTCGTAGGGTTAGAATTTTAAAAATAATAATAATTAAAAACTAGTATGATTTCAAAAAGTTTGGTCCCAACAGTGTACCTATGGGAAGCACCTGTTCTGGGGTCATCTGTACTGTCTTCCAAGATCCAACTGAAATCTTCAATTATTTATCTGACGATCGATGAACTATAAGGGAAGGCCCTATTGGGAAACGAAACAGAGGAAGACTCACGAGATGGTTGGACAACATTACTAAAACAGCTGGCTCGAGCTGGATGCAACTAATCCATAACCGAGATACCTGGAGATCCTTGGAGGAGGCGTTCACCTGCGGAAGTGTTCTTGCAAAATAATTAGGAAATAGATATAAAAATGGGGGAAAAATTGTGTAATTTGTTTTCTTAAAAATATATATTAAGTTTACTTTGTTCTTATCTAAGATAGATATCTAAGGTATTTAAAAAATCCCATAATACCCAACAATATGTTCAAGCTAACACTTTAACGGCTCGAATTTCGATGTATCCACTTGCCGAAGAAACCAAAATTCCTTTTGCTAGATAAATCTCAATATACAGGTACAGTTGACCTGTTGGTCAATGTCTCTTGTACACGGCGTGAAAGCCAGAGGTTATTGAAGACTTTTATCTTAACCTTTACGATGGCACACTATGATTAACTTAAATTGCAGATTTAAAGATTAGGTGAGAAAGTCTCAGTGTATGAAAATCACTAGAATTTACTATTACAAAAAGTATGATTTTCTGAAGTGCAATTTTAGTTTAACAGGTACGGTGTATATTGCTTTAGGCTGGTAACGGATTATTAAGTGTTGTGCTGTTTTTGTACTTACTATAGGCCTTATATAATAATAATGGAACTCCAATTCTTTATGGATACTAGGATACGTCCTCTGGCAGTTTTTTTTAATACTAGCTGATGGTCGAATGTTAGGTTGAATTAGTGCCACTTTCGTGACGATGTGTGCGTTCACACAAAGCCGTGTTACGAACACATGGTTTATTTAGTCTTATGTCTTACTTGTCTTTAAAATCAGGAAACCAAAGGTATGCTGTTCAACTCTCCAAAAAATTTTTGACGCCCGTACCAAGTGCCAATGCCGTACTCTCGAAGTACAGCGTTTCCTTAAAACAATGTATATCTAATTAAAATAATTTATTTGTGGCAATACGCATGATTAATAATTTTTAATGAGTTTATGAAGATTGTCATTGTCGTTTTGTTTATACCATAGGTTAAATCGTTCCAGGTGAATAGATATGACTAATCAAGAGATTTTTGTATCAAATGAGGTTAATTTCAGATCTAGTACTAGAAATCGGTCTCATAAAACTTTTAAAACTTTACCAATCAATAAAACCTAGAGTCCGTTTCTTTTATCTAAGTACCCTGATTAAAGTGAAGTACATCAATCGATACATTGACAGGTACTAAATAGGTAGCCTATTACAAAAAATAACTTAAGATATCACTTAGACAGGCGAATAAAAAATTGTCACAATTTATAACGTATCGTGCAATCACTGGCTACATCAATCTAATGATGACAGCCACGTCCGACCTCGAATGTAAAATAGATCATAAAAAAATAATATATTAGACCGTTTAATAGGTGTGTACAAAATAATTTATATTGTATTATTATTCTGGCAGTCGATAATTATTATTATTAAATTTACATTAAACAATTATCTCACACCCTCATTCCGCTGGCACTGACACAAAAAGTGTCTTGGCCTCCGAAATGAAAATATTCCAGATTCCTGTCGTATGCCGCCAATTGCAGGTTGTGCTGCTGGCAGCAGGACCACCTTCACTCTGTCAACACAGCAGCACCTAGGCGGTTCTACTACCAAACCACTACCTTTGTTACTAAAAATGAATCGCGAAATATGCTAAGCGCTAAACTCGAAGACAGCTGGACTAATTTGAGTTTATTTATTCTTGAGGAAGGTTAAGGAAAGAAATTTGTAAAATTATAAATAATGAGTTTTACCTAGCATAACAAAATTTTCCTTATGTAGCAACTAAAAAGGTAAGCTAAGTAAAAACATACAAACAAATTACCAGTGCAGCTAGTTCTTTATAAAATATCCTTTTGCAGTTTTAAAATATTATCAATTACCGTATAAAAATAATAAAATATTATCGCAGTTAATTGTAAAATTTTGCCATCCTGAAGCTCTTAAAACGAATTACTGTAATCTAAAATCATATGCGGAAGGCTTAACATGTCATCTTGCATTTCCACGATAATTTTGTTATCGAAATCCTCAACGAATACTTAAATAAAGTCAGACTTACAACGTTATCATAATATTAAGTTAATAATCGTGAAAGATAAATGAGATAAGTTTTGTACTTGTTAATGTCAAATATGAGTGGTGAAATTTTATTTTATTTTAACAAAATAAACTATCATTATCATATACAAAACAACACATGGACAGAAAAAACTAAATAATATCAGTAATAGATTAAAATATTTACAAAACACAATTAAAACTGTTAATCAATGCAGTTCATTAATTCCATACATTGTGTGATGTGTTTCTTTCGACAGGTTAGTTTTCTCTGAGGTTACATATAGTAACGGCGGTCGTCGTCCTAACGGAACGCACTACCGGATTGGTTTCCTTTCCTTTTGTTATCATCATTTCGTAATTCGGTCACACAATTCGTTGCGTTGACGCAAAAGAATCTCATAATTAGGCAATTACTCGACGTAGGCAAAAGATCGCAAAAGAAGTTTTCGCCGATGCAAGGGACCGATCAAGTCAGACTCGTCGTCCTCAAAATTATACACCGTTATAGCGGAAGCGCGGGACCGAAGTTGGTGAAAGAAAACCACTTGCGCAAAGTCCTACTCTACAGCTGGCCACGATACTCAGTTATGTTACCGACACGAACGTGAGAGAGAAGAAGTAATAATAATACATTTCTAATTAAATTAACTAATCAAACAATCATAATTCCCTTATGGGTGTTTTGTTAGTTACACTATTGTTCTAAGATTAATATAATAAAAAAAATCAATGGCGCTACAACCTTTTTAGGTCTGAGCCTCAGATTTCTTTAGCTGTTTCATGATCATTTGTTAATCTAATAGGCAAGACTTCTGTGCCTGACGCACGCCGACGATTTTTTGTGTCTAAGGCAAGCCGGTTTACTCACGATGTTTTCCTTCACCGTTCGAGCGAATGTTAAATGCGCACATAGAAAGAAAGTCCATTGGTGCACAGCCAGCGATCGAACCTACGACCTCAGGGATGTGAGTCGCACGCCGAAGCCCCTAGGCCAACACTGCTCAAAAAGATTAATATATTTAATAATTTTATAATTAAATGTCGTTTTATCTGATAAGACAATAACAACATTTTCACTAGTATGGCGATGTAGTTAACGTTGTTTTTTAGCTTTCATTTCGGTGCTTAATTAAAGTATATTTTTTTTTGAAAGAAGTATTTCTCTTGAAAACCTATAATTTTATAATATTTTTACACATTAAAGTAAACATCTGTTGGTGTAATTGATAAAACACTAGGTGTAAGAAATAATACAGATCTGTCAAAAGAAGTTTCATATTTTTGTTTGAAAAGTCGACTCCGATGTTTAGTGATGATTATACCTCGGGCATGGCCGAGGAACTATCATATTAAAGTGTGCGTGCCTATAATTACACTAATTGCATAAATGATTTGCACCTGGGCGTTTTAAACTCGTAATTCTCGTTACAAATAGACTAAGCTTTTTAACCAACATCGAGGAGAAACAATGAACTTCTCCACAGCCTTTTATTCGTTTCTAATCTCCAAATAGTGTTAATAATTATTTATTTCCAAGAAATAATTACGAATATGGTACAATCTAAAGTTCGCATATTCAGCCACATATAATGGCGTGAAAATTTGTCGTAAAAGGTAGAATTTTTCAAAAGAAAATATTATTTCGTTTCTAATTAATAATTAATTGAATAATATATTTTTAATATTAGTTTTTATCAAGGACTTTTCATTATACTTTTTTCTGTCACGCAATTATTATAGTCATATTTTTATCTCTGATCACATAAGCAAAATAAATTCATATATTTGTGCATTGTAGCTCAAAGCAATTATAGTAGTTTATTAATTTCGTATTTATATATGCAAAAAGGATTCAAAAATTTACGAGAGAAAAAAATCTATAAAAATGGTACGTAATACCTAATTCGGCTGTGCCGTGTGATTTTAAAGTGAGGGTGTGTATGTCGACTGTTCATAATAAGCATATTCCGCGATAGCTAATAAACAAATTTTCTTACAATTTGTAGACGTAGTGTTATAAATATTTATACACGATAAGCAAACAGTGTGGTATGGGCAATAGATCAAAGGCAGTTTAAGGTTAATTTGATTACCCAAACGGGACTTGGGCTTAACAGGAGCTTCTATATTTATATGCAAATAAGTTAAAATAATTTAGCAGAGGCTTCCTTCGGCCATCATTATCGGTATACATAAATCTCTCGAGCCAAATTGTGCTCATTTCACACCATATAAGTTACAAGTGAGTGGATCCTATCAGCTCGTTATAGTTCCTGTTTAGATTATACACTTATTGATTAATGGTTCATACCTTTGGTAATTTGGTTTTGGGTTTTAAATTCCGATAGCCTTTGCACTAACGTCATGGCATACCTTATGTATACTATAATGCTACGTAATTCGTCCTTTATTTAGCTGTAACTACTTAGAGGTAGGTTAATTTTTGGTTAATTCTGTCAGTGTTGGCCTAGTTGCCTCAGCGTGCGACTCTCATGTCTGAGGTTTTAGGTTCGATTACCGATCGGGTGATTTTTTTAAATGTAATAGGAGGCAAACAGGCAGGAGGCTCATCTGATGTTAAGTGATACCGCCGCCCATGGACACTCACATTCCCAGAAGGCTCGCGTTGCCGGCCTTTCAAGAATTGGTACGCTCTTTTCTTGAAGGTCGAATTATTTCGGAAATACTTCAGTAGGCAGCTGGTTCCACATAGTGATTGTGTGCGGCAAAAACTGCCTTAGAAAACGCTCAGTTGTGGAACGACGGACGTCGAGGTGATATGGATGGTATTTTGTATTTTTCCTCGACGTCCGATAGTGAAACTCAGCTGCAGGTATACTAGACCGAACAACTCTTCTGAACACTCTGCTAAATGCTGTAGAAGATGCAGAGAGACCCAACATCTCTACGCAAAGCCAAGGGATCAAGCCGCACGGAAAGTGATTGGTCGTCGACGATGCGAATCGAATGATGATGATTATTATTTATAAGCAGTGACTCTCATTCCTTAGCCGGTGTTCGAACCCACGACGGGTTTGAACACCGGCTGTGCAGACGGAGTTTTCTTTCTATGTGCGTATTTAACATTCGCTCAAACGGTGAAAGAAAACATCGTGAGGAAACCGGCTTACCTGAGATCCAAAAAGTCGACGGCGTGTGTCAGGCACAGGAGGCCGATCCCCTATCTATTAAATTGATAGATACAGAACTCTGAGACCGGCCAAAAATCTTGTATCCACTGATTTATTTGGTTTATTAAACTTTATGTCAGTGGCAAGTGTGATGTACATTTCTTCTTCCAATTGTATAACAAAGAGAAGAATATAGGTCCGAGATAAATACCAAATATTGTAACAAAAATAGGACCATATTTTACTTTAAAAAAAACCTTATGGTGAATTTCAAAGTCGTGAAAGCTTACCCTCCAAAGACGAGATGTTGCGCTAATTGTGACAAACGTATGTCAAAAACATTCTAATATTGTTTCTGAAACTTAACTATGACTTCTAGCGTCTCGTCTCTCGATCTTATCTCTAGAGCTGTAAAACGCCTATTTAAAATGTAAACAAAATAATTCGAATTATAATTTCAAGAATTTCTACTATTATTACACGCCTAAAAGTAACAAAAGTTAAGTAAAAACGCGTTTCAGAATTAAGAATTTTAAAAACCGTCATATGATAAGTATCAAAGAAACATTCGATTTTAGGGATGCGAAACGTACAAATATACCTGTTATAGATTGTATACCAGATATATAACAATACTCGTATAATAATCAGTACTAGTAAAATACTACAGTAGTAAGTGGACATATTAGAAGCAAGTAGACCTAGAAAAAGTTGGCAGATCTAAATATATCTATAGAATGATAGGGCAAGTGGAAGCCCTATGTGGACAGCCCAAAGGTTCCAAGAGTGTTTGGGGTCGTATTGCTGAAGGAATAACAAAAATATGTATTCTAGATCTCTCTAGTATGATCTAGAATAAATTATGAATATAGTGAGTAACAGAATAAATATATATATTTCCTCACGATGTTTTCCTTCACCAATTGAGCGAATGAAAGAGTGTGCACATAGAAAGAAAGTCAATTGGTACACAGTCGCGGATCGGTCAGGAATGAGAGTCACAGCCTGACGCCAGTATGCCAACAATGCTCTGCTTCTATACTTTACATGATAAATTAACGGTTTAATATTATATAAAATAGTAGTTTCCGAATTGTCTGTCTAGATAGACAGACAATTCGGAAACTACTATAATAAATATAATAAATAATAAAATAAATATAGTTTTGTAGATACAAAACTTCGAAAAATGAAGTATAGTATGGTACAGTGCTTTCTACAAAGTTGTTAGACGCTTAAGCGCTTTTCATTAACAGCATAGCTGTAGTCATGCATACTTAATAATCTAAGGCACATAAAGCCTATGATTGAAGTAAAAGCGGAAACTTATTTAAAGAATATTACTCCTCATACAAACGCCATTAAATCATTACAAGTACTAGCTGGTATATAAGTATACATCGCAAATACTTAATACCTGTTATAATGGAGAAAACTCATCCTTACCCCGCTTTTAAATTTAAATATTCCAACTTTTTTACATTTCACCCGGGGCAATGAGCACGTCACGATGCGAGTCGCTCCAAGATATTCAGGTGTTAGGAAAATGCGAACAAAGAGACTCTTGCACCTGGTGAGACGGATATATTATTTTTATATAAAAACATTACAGTATTTATAAGAATTTGTCAGCTAATTAAACACACAGTATGATACAGAATTATATTATCAAACTATGGACAGTTACAACTAAACTTCATCAATATTAAATCAGCCTTATTGCACCGTTATAATGTTATTCATGAACCATAAGGTTAGCTTTTAGTTTTTAGTCGATATTTTATTTTAGATCAAGTTTGGTAATTGTATAATCAGTCAGTGTTACTTGTAATTTTGTTAGTATTTATTTTTTAGTTATTTTCCTTACTTGGAAGAGATCGCTTGTTATCAATAAGGCCGATACAACCCTTATCATTTATATTACTTGTTTTTATTTGAATCGTACCGAAGTTTAAATAATCTGCCTCGTTTTATCAAAGCGTTAACACGATTTGACAGAAAGAGACAAATATACAGTAGTATAACGATCCCAACACGTAAATGTTAATTATGATAAGTTTTTTTTTTAAATCGACTTAATTGTTACTTATTCTATGAATGATTATTTGCATGAAACATTATAATTAATATTTATTTGATAACGTAATAATATACTTTAATATTGTGATGTAGTGCTAAAACAATATAACAATTGAATATAATGATATGACTCATAATTTACCATTATAAACAAAGTTTAGATTGTACCACCATAACATTTTTGTACCAAATTCTTGCCTTAAAATGATTACTATCATGAAGACAAAAAATAATTAGATAAATATAGCTTCTTAAATCCAATTTTAAAAACAACTTAAACGTTATTAATTAATTACAATGAATATTTAAAATAAAAAGCCAAAGCTGTAATAAAACATGAAACATTTCAATAATCGTGTTATCTCCCATCGTAATAACTTTTAATCTCCCTTAATCTCCGTCCATTAATATTTTTAATAACTTCCCATACATTTGCTAATACCTTGTCTTCGGTACTTTTGTTTTCCCATTTGTATCACACCCGTTGGAACACATTAGTCAATAAACAGTCATATTTCGTCACACCCACTACAGGGTTGCCACTTTTAAAATTTTATTAATATATGACCGAAAATCGTGAATGTCTTGACAACTCGGGCCTAGTGAGAACGTTGAATAGGACAAAACCATTCGGCTTAGTGAATTAGTGTGAGTGCATGTTAGTCTGAAGTCCTAAACAGTGGTGAGTGCAAAAATAGAATACAAGAACAGCATGTCTTTCCTTTAATAGAGGCTACAAGATCATTTTCTGATGTTAAATATCCTTATTAGTATATTAGGTTAATTTTAAATTACTTATTAGTCTCAAGTTAGGCAAGATCGTAATGTTGAATTATCTCTTTGTGCAGAGAAAATGAAAAAAAAAATTAATCCTAACATAGTGGTCTTCTAGGATTTTTTGTACAAGGCTTTTCTAAGTATTCTCTCACAATATTTTCATGAAATTGCTGAATAAAAATATATATTCGGAGAAAACAATTTCCCTGTTGTCAGTTATGCTAATGATAAGTATTTCTAAGTAAAAATAATTGCGGAACAAAGAAGAAAAAAGGTTTGTGTAATCAACCTAAAAATTAATGTCTAAATCTATTTTAATTCAATCCACCTATATCTACTAAAAATAACAGAAATCACTTTTGTAAATTACGGAAAATAAATTTATCAATCCCACGTCTGCAAATTAGGTCTAACTATAATGGTAATCTACTTTAAAACACTTTATAGACAACCCTACGACAACCGAAGAAGCACATATGAAACAGCTATTCAAGCAGGTGCATTCACGCACTGCACTCATCAATATATAGAAAATTATACTTTAGTACCTTAAAATACTGGCCTTTTTCGAGTATTTTAATCATTTGAAATACAATATTGCTATACACTACAATATAACCGCTAGCTTCTGTATGCGCAAAGAATATAAACGGGCGGAATTAATATAGACGTAGGGACCATAATGTAATTTCCATAGAGTATAGAGTGATATCATGTTAATGTAGAAGATTTTGTTCTTTAGTACGGATAAAAAACTATCTTATTGTTTCAATACGTTCTTTTTATTATAGAGTGTATACGGGAAGCTCATCTAATGTTAAGCGATCGCCCATGGCCACTCTCAACGCCACAGGACTCGCGAGTGAGTTGCCGGCCTTTTAATAAATAGTTTATGAGAACTTAATAACAAATAAAATATTTAAAAAGTCTTTATTCGAGAACTACATAATCAGGATTACATTAAGTTCATGCCATTACGTACTTAGGACGTCCAAATAGGTCAAAATAAAAAAGTTAAGTTTTCTATTTAAAATTAAGAAAAAATACCGTATAACAAAAACATGCCGCCATTTCGTGGTGTTTAACCCAGCTTGAATCGTTAAAAATGGGTTAATAAGTCTAAAACCGTTAATTCGTTAAATTTACATCAAGCACTCGTGAGGCCTCTGGCAATGTGTGTGTCACATAACATGAGGTGAGCCCTCAAGCCGTTTGTCCCGTTACATTAAAAAAAACCGACGACACTAGTATATAAAAATTCATGATTAATAAATGTCTTTTAACATCTTAATTCAACACTAATTAAACCCCTTTGCGATAATATATTTTGTGTAATGTAATGTAATTGAAATAAGTTCTTATAATATTAATTATAATCGCTAACACTCAAAAGGTCATAATGAGGTATACTCGAATGTAGGGTTGTCTAATGCAAGATGTTTAGAACTTTATAATTTTTCTGTCCAACACCTGTAGAATTAGAATTATTCTAACTGTTGCTTGTTAGAATATATATATGTTACTCAGATAAAGTAGCCTTTAAATTTAATCCTATTAAATTTTATTTTTTTAAATTTTGATATTTTTTACATACATAAAGTAATGTAAATCTTTCCTCTTAATTAGTAGATTATAGCAAGAAATAAAAACAATAGTATAAAAAATAAGTATCGTAATACAGCGAGGAAATGCCACAGCGATCAAACTTTTTAAATTTGTTTAATTTTCTTGAGATTATTGTAAATTCTGTTTATTTTTTACAAATAAAGATATGTATCTAAGAATTTAAAAAAAAATGTAAACCGAAATATTGAGATATATTGAATTAAAGCGAATGTTTTTACTAACATTTCTTCTGGATTTTTCATCAATTACATTTCCTTAACCATGAGTTTTAATTCCTAACCGTCGAAATAATGAATCTCTATTATCTTTCCACATATTTTTTCTTAATATATTATTGTTTTTAAAGAAGTAGCCCTGGTATCAAATAATGATATGATAAATAATATACAATTTATCATAGCTCACGAATACTTGCAATCAATGCATTTGTATAATAATCTCTAAATATTGCAAATCTGCTATTTATTATCTGTCTATACAAGATGAACTTTACCGCCATATTTAAACACGAACGTAAAACTGAATTACACAACGTTATTGTACGCTTAGAATTGTTTTTTCCCCGCAAATAAATATCCCACTATAATAAGGGTCTTTCTTATCAAAGTAATTTTGTATGTCGTATCACAACTTTCAGCATTAAATCAAGCACAACCAAGCCTCGCTTTATATGTCAATTTTAATTCAAGAAGCAGTGGACGACTTCCGGACCGGAAGTCACGTGACTCGTAATAATAAACCCGACATAAGAACCTCGTACTATTAATTTTTCAATCAGATACGTTGCTCGTCTATCACTGTTATTTATCAAAGTTATTATATGGAAAATTGCTTTTTTACTTGCGTAGGTGAATGATGAAGTCATGCGTTGAAGTTGAGTTTATTACATTGAATCTTAATATAATTCTCATTGCTTCATTCAATTTCAATAGATACGCCAATAATTTATTATTACTAAGAAAGTGCAAATTTTACACGATAAAAAAGTGTTGTTTGTTTCTGTTGAAAATGTAAGAAAAATATATTTACAAAAATTAAACTGACTACCGATATTTAAATTAGATATATAAACATTGTTTATACGACCCTCCATTTAGAATAAACTTGTTTTAACTAGGAAGAATCATCTCGACAAATACGTACATACACTTACAACATATGTGCTTGGAAGCCTACGTACGGTATATATTTTAAGATACTCAAATATTATACAATTCAAAATGACATACAACTTTCTGCCGGTGTACACATACATACTTAGTCAGGCACAGCGACCTAAGCTGAGCCATAGCCTAAAGAAGTATAGAACCCCAACTTTGCCCTTGGAGCTCAAGTTGGTACTACTCGGTCTCTTTCCAGCGATATCTGGGTCTGTCAGGACGGCGGCCGGTCGGTACACTGAGATACGCTTTTGTAACACGCCCATCGCATTCTCTCAAGATGACCCGTGGAGTTTCACTATATTTATTTTATTATTGCTCTCAAACATCACAAATAAGGACAAAAACATACTTATGAAAATATGTTAAGGGGATATACATGTGAAATTGACATGAAAACTTTCAAAGACGCTAACCAGATCCATGGAACTTCTTCATAATCGAGTAGCTCGCAATTATGTTGGTCAGGTCCTCGATCTCCTCGTTTTTCCTAACTCTTTGATCCAAGAGTGTTTTGAAGAACTTTGAGGTACAAATACAGGCGTTCAATTTTTGTTTAACAATTTCGGAATTAATTACTTCTCTTGAAAATGGTTCAACAACTTTACTCTGAATCTATATTCCCTATTAAGTCGCATACAAATTTCTCGCAACCTCCAAGGAACACGAACGGTACCGTGGTCGCCGATGTAATTTGTACCTTTAATGAATGTACCATTATCTCGGTTATAAACATGTAGCCACAATTCATTAGGTCTTAGTACCTATACTTAAGGCTATTTCCCATAATTAACTATAATACGTTAGTTGCGCAGTACCGCACCATTGTCTCACCAAGATCTGATAGCGACCAGTAGATGATGCACGTACGGTCTGTGCAATGTCCTAATGGGCTAGGAAATAAGCGATATATTCAATAACTCGCTGCTGTGGAACTCCTTACCTTTTGATATCAGACTAGCTCAGTCTTTAAATTTATTAAAACAAATTCTTTTTAATAATTCATCTTCTGCGTAATTTTAGTACTTATATATATTAATTGTGACTCAATAACCATTGGATTTTCTTTTACATTTTTGTTAATACATATTATTATTTTAATCATAAGATTTTACTTTATTTTAGTTATAGTTAGTGTTACATGTTATTTTTTATTAATTATTTATGCGCTACTTGTACTTTACCCTCTGTAGGTGTTTCTTATTTATTGTTCCATACTAGGGATGCCTGGAAGAAATTGCTTGTTAGCGTTAAGCCCACCCGTTGCCTGCACCACAACTCATGTAACCTGTTTTACATGTATATTTTTGTATGAGGTGTGTAAATAAATAACTTGTATTGCTAAAGTTTGATTAATTAATGTGAAGTCGAAAAAGCGGTTGTGGTATTACAACCCTTTCAGGCCTAATCTACAATATTCCTGCGCGACCTTTGGCGATGATCTAGTAAATTTTCCCATGGTCCTTCCTTTTTCAATCAGGCAATCCATCTCTTCATGGGCCTCCTGTTCTTTTCGGCTGTGGCATCCACTGGGTCATGGTTTTGGGGCCCTGGTCTCTGGCGATCGCCCGCCCATCTTAATCTCTGGGTTTGTTCGTCATTTTACTTATTTCGTAGATATAGATATTTATCAAATTAAGTGTTAAAGCATTTCGTAAATTACCTATAAGTTATCGCAGGCATGGTAATGAGTGGTACAGTGCAGACAGGAATAACGAGATTTGGAATCCATTGCCAAAAAAAGGGAGATATAAATGCATTTAAGTGTAAAAGTATCTGAAATAAAAGGCTATCATTATTAAGTTATCGCAAAAAACCTAAAGCGCGATTGACATGCAACCTTTGAAGGTATTCAGATGTTTTGTATAAACGAAATGTATGATATGTCTGCATTTATTTCATTGTTTTTTCTTTGCAGTCATCCATAATTTAGCTAAGGATATCGCCTTCTTACATTCATCCGGGGTTCGCACGACACCCAGACTGGCACTGGTTTGCAGTGGCTCACACAGGTATATGTATATATAGAACAAATATGGAACACAAACGAAGTCATTGGCTAGTGTATGACTTATAACGATAAATAAGAAACTGATACCCTTTAACAAACAAAGACCCATATATTAGCGACGTAATAAAATTGCGCGTTCAATTTTAATGCGCTCACAAAAAGTGAGCATTCGTGGCCACATTTCAAAGTAAGTCGCACAGTAATGACCAACTTATCACTCATCGCGAATATTTTCACGTCCCCTATTTCTATTGTAAAAGTTTTGTACAACGGTTGATAAGTTTTAGTTGAAATTTCCGCATTCTTTGCCAATTTTGAAGGCTCGTACGCTTTTATTGGGCAAAGTCTGTGCATTAATCAGTTGTATACATACAAAAAGTTATGATCCAGTGTATCGACCCAGGTCTATACTGTTTTATTAAATGCATAACTTTGTAGGTTATTTTTATGTAATAGCTGTCCAAAGACACTCACATTGCCAGAAAGCTCGCAAGTCCGTTGTCGGCCTCTTAAGAATTGGTACGCTCTTATCTTGAAGGTAGTTGTAAGTGTTTATTTTAAAGTAATATAGCCAAATCCGATTACATACGAATGTACGAATTACTAAAATATAAAAAATGTGGAAATAGAATCGTTATTTGTGACCCAACATATAAACACTTTTCACTTCTAACGATTCGTAGAGTTTACATATATTTAATAATACAGGCTATGAGTTAGTAATTATTTATACAATTTACAACAAAGCAAAAAGTGATTATATTAGAAATCCACCCATGGTGTGTATATAAAAAAAGACTTTTAAAACTACTATGAAAAGGATATGCAACTCATATTTTAACAAACAAGTCCTATACAGTTATTTTATTATATGTAAATAGTTTGTAAAGGGCTCGTGCGCAGTTTTTGCCCACAGATAAGGTTAAATGTTAATGCGATCTACGCATTATGATTAAACAAGTTTTTATAAGCGTATAAAAAAACAAAATGTAATGAATGGAAAGTGGTGAATATTTAACGATATTTTTATCGTATTTCGTACCACTTATTGCTTCTAAACCTTTTTACATTGAACAATACAAGTTGCGTGCTTGAAGCAAATAATTTCAATAAAATTGAACATTTTATTTATGTAATTTCGAGAAAGTTCACTTAATTTTTGATCATTCTTTTCATTATGTTATTAAAAGTGAATTTACCAGCTGCGGTGGCTTTTTGTAACAAAACAAATGAAATTCGTTAAAAAAAAGATTGTATCCAACTTTCAAAAGGTCGACAACTTTACATGTATCTTTCATTGTCCATTTTTATTTGTCATAAACTAAGTTGCCCTTGAAATCCACACATTCTCAATAATATTGATCAACCAAATAATTATTTCCTAAAATACCTTCTTTGGCGGAGATATTATTCGTTAAAATAAAATTAGATTATACAGACATTAAGAGGATTAATTTTATATTATTATTATAAGGATTGGTTTTATATGTCGAATGACACATTAAGATTACCGGTACCTTTTCTTAGACATTTAGGTTTTGTTCTAATGGTGGTTCTAATTAGTGCTGGAAGAAAATTAAAAATAAATAAATCATTGGCGTTAAAACCTTTTTAGGTCCGGACCTCAGATTTCTGTATCTGTTCCATGATCATATGTCAATAAAATAGGCAAGTAATCAGCCTCCTGATTCTAAGGCGAGCCGCTTTCCTCACAATGATTTCCTTCACCGTTCTAGCGAATGTGAAATGCGTATATAGAAAGATCATTGGTGCACAGCCAGAAATCGAACCTGCGACGAGGAGTCGCAAGCTGAAGCCACTAGACCAACACAGCTCTGGAAAATGATTGCGCGTTTTAAAATAATATATAACTATTCTAAGTCGACTGTCAAAAGATCCATGCCCATTTGCCATGAATCACGCAGACCATTCAGGCACAAACTGAGCCCTTACTCCGTAACAACAAAAATCGAACGGTGAAGGAAAACACCGTGAGGAAACCGACTTACCTTAGACCCAAATGCGTCAGGCACAGAAGGCTGATCACCTATTCAATTTACAAATGATCATGAAACAGATATAGAAATCTGAGGCCCAGACCTAAACAGGTTGAAACAGGAAGTGTCAAATTCAGGGTCCTGATTATACAAATAAAATGTGCAGACGAATCAGTAAACCACGTAGTTCTGGAATGCGTGGCTGTAGCTTTGCAACGAACAGAAATTGATGCAGTGAGGTCACTCCGTGAAGAAAACAGAAAACTTCTGAGCTTTTGGAAGGAGTTAGGCTTAATTAACAAAGACAATAAGCACAACGGACCAACTGACCGTCTAAATGCGGAAAATGAGTCCACACACATACAAATGGAGATCTATATTAATTATTTTGGATTGCTTTTCGAGCGTTTAGTAATTGCAAATACATTTTCTAAGTTCGTTCGCATAATGCGTTCGTTTTGTTATAAAACGCTATAATAAAAAAACGAGTTACGATACGAACGCTGTTAAAAAGACAACCTTTTGATTATGTAAAATTTATTGATGCCATTACAGGTAGAGATAAAATAATTTGCCCACTTATCATGTTTATTTTACGAAAAGTATTAACTATTACAAATATCAGGTGTTTAATCGGAAATTTCAATATATTTAATTTACCTTTAAAGAACAAAATTAAAGTCGTCAAGTGGAGCTGGTGATATATCACACACCTTTTCTATGAGTTAAAATTCTGGTGAAAATAGTTGTTTTAGATAGAAATTCGTCAAGTTTCATTTGCAAGCCCAAATATTATAATATACGCAACGTAACTATGATAAAAAAAACGTATAATTGATCGATTTTCTTTACTAGAAAATCGCTACCCTGCGCAACAGGAATCATTCGAATTCGAGAACGTGCTACGCGCTAACAATCTTAACTAATTCTTACGAAATTATCCCGAACGGCAGTATCGTTTATAAGCGAGCTCTTGCAGGCAATCCTATCAAAAGAGGTAAGAACAACAGAGCTATGAAGTTAAGAAAGAAAACAATTAGACAGTTAGAACACAAAACGAATAAAAGCTACATTAAGAATCTTAAAAAAAAGGCGCTACAACCTTACATTTCTGTATCTGTTTCATGATATTTTTTTAACGGCAAGTAGGGGTGAGTAGTCAGTTTGGGTCCAAGGAATGCGCGTTACATTAACGAAGTTTTCACACAGACATCTAACTTTTTAGAAAATATTCTATAGTCGATGTTACGTAGTCTCGTAACTTCTGATCACCTATAAATAGAGATTATTAATTAAAAAGATGTAGAAATATAAGACTGATAAATAAGTATAATAATGAAGGTTACTAATAAAAAAACATCGTATGTTAAAGAACTAGGTGATTAATCAAACGCATCTCAAGTATAATGCCCGTGGCGTTAATTTTATCTATAATTTGGTTTGACAGCTGACAGCTATCATACTTTTTAGCGGGAGATTCTATTAAATGTCCAATGTCAAACAATCAATTCACCTTTAACACCCACACAATTACCGAAAGCGATCAAAGTTCAATTTAATTTCGTGTCAGATTTGATACAGACAGACAAGCATTGCAACCTTTTGCAACAATGCTTGTTCATTATATAGTGTTGTGTATCGAATTATCGTTTATAAATATAAATAAGTGAGGAAACTGGCTTGCCGTAGACCCAAAAAGTCGTCGATCCTACTTACCCATTAAATTGAGAAATGATCAGGAAACAGATGCAGAAATCTGAGGCCCAGATCTAAAAAGGTTCCACTGATTCATTTATTATTAATTACGAGATTAGTATTCAATTCCACCTATACTAATATTCTAAAGGAAAGATTTGTTTGTTTGAATAGGCTCCAAAACTACTGGACATAATAAAAAAAACTTCTACCATAAGAATCCTACATTATCCCTGGTAATTATAGAATATTATCAAAAAAGTTAAGGCTATGTTTGGAATCTTTAACAATGTAAGCGTGTGAAAAATATACCAATAAAAATGTTTACATCGCGTACGCTGCAGAAACTATGGAGAATAGAGTTAGATCAGAAGTTATCTACTCTTCGTTATCCCTGCCCCACTTTGGGGGCATAGGATTTTACAAGGTAACAACAGGTGATAAAAGATAGACACTTGTAATAAAAAAATGGAATTGCCGTTACTGGAAAGAGATGTATAGGACGACAAAAGAAAAGACGGGTGACGTTACTGACCTAATGGGGAAAAAGAAGAAGAAATAGAAAAAGATGGAGGATACTTTAATCCTAAAGGGGGCCATACACATACTAAAAAAGAATATACTCTAACTAATTTTTTTAGAACTTATACTATAACTAATACTCATATTTAGATATGTAAACTGATCAATTGTTGTATGGATTCAATAATAAAGCTTCAATCAAACAATCATAATAATAATTGTGTACAGTATGTATGTTTTTATAATAACAAACACTACTTAATAATGATTAACTAATGTTTTATACAAATAAAGAGGAAACTCAAGCAACACCCCATTAGTCTCTTGGAAATGGCGGACTGCCTGTTTCGGCTGAAAAGAGCGAGACGGCCACAGTTTGATAGTTTGTGAGTTACGAGATAAAAAATTTTTTCACTTTAATCACTTCAAAAACATATCATAAATGATAAAAGCCGAGAGGCTGATTGCAGATGTGTTTTGAAACAAAAAAGAACACAGATCAAGACACTAAGACTTGAATAACAAACAAACATACAATTCATAATTTATTCGACTAACGACTTTAGATATCATGTAAATATCAATACTTATATCCGATAATCTTGGAAATATCGACAGACGTCACATCACTAACGCTTAAGTTCCTCAAGGCCCAAGGTGTTCGGAAATACTATCTTAGTTTGTCATGCCTCCGTAATTCTATATCTAATCATAATAAACCACTACTGCCTTTAATGTAATGCCTATTTATGAACTAGACTCTATCATTGTTTAAAACAAAGGGCTGACACGTGAAAGGCTTGCAAATTGCTCAACAGGGAAATAAACTCATTACGTCATTTTTTATAGAACTGGAGGCTTCGCTTATTCGTATAGCACTATTTTAGTGTTTTAGCGCAAAGTGCAAGTCTTTTCCACACAAAAACGTATCGTTACTATAACGGTAGTTTTTTTTGTTGTTTTAGGAACAGGAGCGAGTTTTCTTCTTCCCAAGCTTCTTTGGAAAGTTGATTAAAACTCTGAAAAACTGTAGATTAATTACCTAACTCGTCCTTTCGGATGCTTTAAATTCAATAAAATATTGTATTTATTGGAATGTTAATATTTATTTGTGTGTTTAATATACGGTATTTACAATATTCTAAACCTACATAGTAATAATAAATTAAAATTAAAAAAAATTAAAAGTTTGGTCCATTTGGCACCTTTAACGCTGGCAGTATTTCTCCGCTGTGTTGCGATATGTATTCATTCAGCGAGGAAAGCACCAGCTCTGGGGTCACCTATACTACCAGGCGCCTACTTAAATCTTTAATTAACATGTGCATTGAACCCCACGACCCAAGAGTCTACTCCAATGGGAACAAAATCAAAGTTCGAGGAAAGACTTATATTTGAGCCATTTATTATATTCCGACTGCCGGCCGCACCAGCTTTTGTGCTCGTCCGAGGGAAGTAAGACGGGACTAACGTGTTCACACAAGTAGCATAACATACCAAAACCCGTCCCACCCTCCAAGAGATCAAAGACATAGTATTATTTTTTCCTTCTAAATAGTCTTTACTACTGAAGTTCATGCCCATCTTGAGAAGCTAAAACCGATATCTCGATATTTCGAGTCTTTTTGTAACAGGAGGCAAAAAGGCAAGAGGCTCACCTGATGTTTAGTGATACCGCCCATGGACACTCTCAATGCCAGATTGCTCGCGAGTGCGTTGCCGGCCTTTTAACAATTGGTTCGCTCTTTTCTTAAAGTACCCGGAGTCAAATTGATTCGCGAAATACTTCAGTGGGCAGCTGGTTCCATATAGAGGGAAAGAAAAAAAACGCTCAGTTGTAGAACTATCTTCAGCAGATTTTTTGTATAGCAAAAAGTTTTAATTAAAATCTTCAAGCGTTCATTTTATATACTTTCTCTTCTCAAACTTTCTATTTGATATGTCAATACGCTTAAACGTAAACAAACTTTATGTAATCAATACAAATTAAAGACTTAAGCGATTGTTAATATTCAGATCTGGAATAAAAAAAGTTAGTGGCGCTACATTTTTTAGGTCTGGGCCTCAAATTTATGTATCTGCTTTATGACCATTGTCAACATAACAGCCAAGTAGATGATCTGCCTGTGACTGACATAAATTTTTAGGGTCTTAGGCAAGCCGGTTTCCTCACAATGTTTTCCTTCATCGTTCGAACGAAACTTATATATGGAAAGTCCATTGTTGAATAGCCGGGGATAGAACCTACAACCTCAGGGATGAGAGTCGCATGCTGAAGCCACTAGTTCATCACTGCTCTATTTGTGGCAAAAACTTAATTCACATAAAATTTTGAAGCACATTTTTTTGTATTTTTAGTACGAAGTATACGTTATACATATCGTTTGCGTTTGCGAAAGTAACAATTTTACTCCAAGAAAAAATGTAGTTTATTCACTGTAAAAAAGTATGTCCAACACTCACCGTGTGCATAAATCATTTTTTTACACCAGTCACAATGTCTACAATTCTAGGCTGCGTGCGCGCATATTATAACATAACGAGCTGTCAGAAGACACTAAGAAATATGGCCAATTTAAGACATAACGGTAAACATTATTTGCGACTACCTCAAATTACCAACTAGTTGAAAATGTTTTGAAACGATTCGTTGCTAAGGAAAATTACAATGCAATTTAGAACGATGCCTTTATGTACGAGTTCATATGGTGGAAGCGTGTTACTTAAACAATCAATTAAATAAGACTGTATTGTTGTACCTAGTCTAATACTTTCCATGATTTATTATTATTACGTTTACAAAAACATAAATATTTTTAAGTCAATGGGAATGGAAAAGTGCCAAAGTAGACATGGGGAGAAACTGATTATTCAAAAATTAATCTGGAATTGTATCGGAAAGACATCTTTTGTCTTCTAGGTTTATAAAATTCTACCAAAAACATCAAATCTTTTAATTTTTTTTAACTCGACTTAATTTACTAGTTTTGAAAAATAAAATTATATGAATGTTTATTTGAGTAAACAGTACAATTAATATTAGTTCGATAATGTAATAATAAAATAATATAAGAATTTACTATAATAATATTTTTTTTTAAACTTGTTTATTCATTATAAGTACATATGCATTACAATGTTTAAGATGTGGGAAGCCTTTTAAGCAAAAGGATACCTATGTAGGGATTCCCAGCTCTTACGCGACAAACTTAATTATAAATTTCTTAAAATATATAATTTAATCACATCTTTTATTTTATTTATCTTTTTACCGCTTTTCAACACGCGTGAGTGCATGAGTGACTATGTGAATGCAAGCGAGTGAGTGAATGAGCGAATGAGTGAGTGATGAATGAAATGTGGATCTACGTATTAGGTCTCAGAAACATCTGTATATGTGGCAGAATATGCGAAGTTAAGATCGTACCACCATAACATTTTTGCACAATATTCTCGAAACTAAATTATGATTATTAACACTAATCAGCTCTCGACAAGGTCTCCTCCAAATGTCTCACGTTGATCTATCCTTCGCTATCCTATACGCATACATTTTTTACAAAAAGTTTTACGAATAGGAATTAAAATTTTGGACTATAAGAAAGTATGCTAAGTCCATATATATTGTTCTTATACCAACCTTAAGGCTGAGAAATATTTTTATTTCAATCTAATCTGAAATGAAACGAACGTGTTATTAGCACTTTTCAAGTAATAGAGGAAAATCTTTAAAGATATTTTACAATATCTATTAATATATAATGTCTTCATATTTAACAAAACCATGTCAGTTTCAAATTGTTATTATTTCTAGCTGAGAGAGAGCTGATAGCGAATTCCGCTGGTCTACGTGTAACTAAAAGACGCGTGGAAAATGTCTGATTCACAGTATTTTGATTATTACCTCAAGTGGCAATATATTGCAAAGTAAACCAAACTAATTATGTCGAAGGAAGTAATTAGATGTATGGAATTCTCAGAATTTCCGACTGAAAAACATGACATTCCTGACACTTATTAACGCGGGAAACTTGACATGATCGCGATAATAATGTCATTAGTTTTTCAAGAAATCGAGTTTCCTAAATTCATATATATGAGTACTGATAGGATTGTACGTAAAAGGTTTTAAATAAATTCGTAAGTCATGGGATCTCGGATACACACAACAAATGCCAAAGTAGCATGCAAAATGTCACAATATAGTTAATTATTTAATAAACAAGTATGTTAATATAAACCTATAACTTCGTAGAGGCACTGTGCCTATAAAAATCAAATGACTATAGGGTACAGATACCGACAAACTTCTTGAGCATTAAACAAGGGAGTGGGGGAAAGTCTGCGCAACGTACACAGCGCGGGACCCTAACGTCAACTGATTTACCTATCACGCGATCGACACGTCACTCTATACACCCCCTCCACCCCTCCCAGCGATACCTAAAAATCGCTTTTGCGCAGACAGGATTTGTTCAAGATATTTGCCGGTATCTATAGAAACTGTAACGGGAAAATGATTACGAGTAGACTGGTCGCCATGGCCTTTACTTTCATGTATTTTTTTATAATAATCCCAATATCTACCATGCTTTCTTAGTGAGAGTTGGGAGGTGCTATTTTGTCCTTAAAGATAAGATTCAGAGTTAAGTACCACTACCTTTTGACAAAAACTTGACATACGGGAGCTCACGGGAATCATACTTAGCACTAAGTGTCGGCTTAGAATCATAGCCTAGGACATGCTTTTATCCTTGCCGAGTTTTCAAAGAAAGACTATTGGGTGAGCCTGGTTCGAAGCCTTCAAATTTGTTTACACGCTCATTGTGTAGGTATTTCCTATTGATAATTCAACAAACTTGCCCTCTGCTTCTATCATCACCTTTTATTAACACCACTACAACATTAAGCAAATAAGGTTAACTCAAAAGACTTGCTAGGAAGTCTAAATAGATTACCATCCTCAAATATTATCTCATACTTACAAATACAAGTCAAGCCAAGCAGTCAAACATTACCATAGGCTTGTAGCCTTTCGTGTCTATAAAATAGCTAATTGGTTTACTGTAGATCAAAGTTATCTGGAGTAAAGATATTTCACGCGAATAAAATACGTTTTCGATTGTTTAAAACGACATCTTTATTGTGACATCTTCGACACGGCATATCTTTATTGCAGTTAGATTTTACTTAGAACACGATATTCTGACGATTTTCAAATCAATTCACATTGAATTATAAATTTAGAAAATCAAAACAAATTCAAATAGTTGTAAATACTGTATACTTGGTTGTAATCCATATAATTTACTTACTGATTGTCGCGAATTAACGAGGAATTAAAGTAATAATTATAATTTTTCTCTATTTTTACATTAAATCAAAGCAGATAATTTTAGACAAATTATAGTCTTTCATTAAAATTACCACACGAACAGTAACAATTACAGATCATATCCGCACCACTTCTAGTAAAGCAGAATGTGTTCCACAGTCTGCTTTTCTTGGAATTTCCTTTTGAGATCTAGCAAGTTGTGGAATCGGTTTTCAATGGAGTTTCTACCAGGGAAGACCAGTAAATCATTCTCCAAGAAGTCCATGGACATCAATGTCCCTAACATTAGTAGCTATCTTTTATGGCGCTTCCGTAAAATTCTCGTTTGCTTCCCTATCATATAAAAATTCGATTCATATCATGAATAGACTCTAGTGTATTAT
Organism: Pieris brassicae; assembly: GCF_905147105.1. Classification (NCBI taxonomy): domain Eukaryota; kingdom Metazoa; phylum Arthropoda; class Insecta; order Lepidoptera; family Pieridae; genus Pieris; species Pieris brassicae. The sequence continues at coordinate 9,096,948 of NC_059674.1, read as the reverse complement.
TATATTTCTAAAAACGAATGTATAACATTTAACACTGAACCAAGATTCCCGTAAATATCTTATTTTTAGACGTACGAAAATACTAAGACTCGTTCCAGAAACCAAGAACATATCTTGGTTTTTGGAATTTATGATCACACTTTTGGTGCCTCCCCGGAGGTTGGCCGTCAGTCTAGTAAAGTGTGTATTGTCCTGTGCCAGATACAGTAACTCTTCTCTAGTCGCAAGTGGTCAGGCCACTGCATTTAAGAGGCCATGATTTGTTTGTAAAAAATGTTTAATAGGATGAAAAAAGGATGATATATATGACTTGGAATCTACAAGGAAACTAATAAAGAACTCGAAAAACAAAGTTCTGTATTTGCAATTTAAACTTAAATTAATTTTATAATAAATTATACACGTCTTGTAAAATATTATTGGAAAATTAAAGATAGTTAAAGCTATATACATCTATGCACAGGAAGTTAGGACATCACGATTAATGCTAATCTAAGTATTAGTTATGTTTTATCTCTGTCGACTTAATCGCTGTCATTCAACATATATTTTCCTAACATGTATATTATAAGATTAGATTTAATGTCGATAAACATCAAAACGTATTATATAGTTATTTATTTAACCACCATTACCACCACCACATTAAACCACTTAAATAATGAGGAGGGCAACGAGTGGCAGGAACTGTTTTGTCACTTCTCAGTTATATTTTATGTAAAGCAATATTAAATTATTTAAAATTATATAAATATGACATATGGACAAAGACGGTAACCATATTGACTGGTCCAAAATTAAGAAGAATCAACAGAGCGTTGGACCGATAAGAATGACTGGTTAGCTGGAATGAAATGGATGACGACGCCACAAAATACAGAGAAATGTATAATTTACGTCATGAGGATGTGGATAAATGTATGCTAATCATTATTATACATACTGTAACGTATGCTAACAATATGAAAGAAAACTAATGTACACCAATTATTTCTATATTTTCCCTTCGTTATAGTTAAATTCTTTGACCGCGATGCTGAAATCGCTAAAAAACCAGTAACGTTACATCCTTTCTGACCAAGATTACTGTATCTGATTCTTGATCATTTATTTTACATAATAGACAAGTATGATCAGCTTTCTGTGTCTGACACTCGCCGTCGATTTATCTAACGCAACTCACGCTGTCAAGCATCTCCTTACAAGCACTGTTTTAAATGCGCGAAAGAATGAATTATTGGTACATAGCCGAGGCTTGAACGCAAGACCTCAGGACTAAATGGTGCATGCTCAAGCCATTAGGCCAACACTGCTGAAATTAGTAAGCGTTTAAATATTGCGTAGAATATCCATTAATTACATGGATTTACCATGGACGTTTTTCGTGATAAAATATGTCCACTATAAAGCCTGCAATAAGCCATATCTTAATTGACTTTACCTACTTTCTATTAATGGGACAGTTAAGTGTAAGATCTTGACAGACTAAGAGACATAACAATAAATCAATTGTAATCGCCTTAATTCTCAACAGAAGCTCCGAGTGGAATATTCTTAATTTAGATCACAACAAACATATATGTTTATTTAAATTGAGTTGAAAAAATTATTGTTTTTTTTATAGACCTTGATTTGATTATAGCGGTCAGAAAATTTGTGATACCATTTGTAGAGTAACATTTGACTGTAGCCTCCAAATAGATAAAACTTATAACTGTTAAACTAAACACTAACACGAGTAAATCCTACATCGTTTGGTCGGCTTATATGTGTTTTTATTAGCATTTATCTGTTTTATTAGATAATATGTTAAACTTTATATCCTAGGACTATCCTTAGACTCTATATCCTAGGACAGCTTTCCAAATCCACCTCACCATGTGGCTACAGCTTTTTGATCATTCGCAGCTAATTTTCATCAACCAGACTCAATTCTCGACGGCATTTCTACTGAAAGTCATGTTTACAAAAGCCGTATATCCATGTTTTATAATGAAACCGGAGGTGCGCAAGCTCCCGAGTCTTGGATTCAGGGACAAATATATATAGTTACGCGTTCAAATATTTTTTAGCTAATATAAAAAATTTTCAACCATTAAAATACTAGTTGTAGTAACTCTAGTGATATATTTTAAATGCATAATCCTCACGTTCCTTATTATATGTATATATTAATGTATTCCGCTAGTAAAATACGAGTAACATAGCCATAAAACTGACTACAACGCTTAAGATATAACTTTCACTAATGTAAATTAACATAAAATAAATAAACTTAATGCGAGGTAGATGAATTTTATGTTTACACATCGTTAATTATGTTATCAAACCATTAAAAATGTTTTCGGCCTACCCGTGAGTTGTATTAAGATTTTTCTATTTCTTCAATGCTTTTTTAGTATTTAATAGGGTACATCAAATTCAAAAACAATTTACAGTATTGAGAGGCTGTATTGTTTGTAGGGAGTCGACTTTTGTAGGAGTGCTAACACACTTGATATAGAAATCCACATCAGTAAATATAAACATTTATTGAAGGTGTTCAAAGCAGTTCGGATATAATGATATATATATAGTCTATGTGTAGGCCTGGGTATCCGGAAGCTATATCCAGGATGCTCCCTTCCCTCGGTGAAATAATATGCGCTGGTTCGGCTGTCGCGTGTCAGTATAATAAAAACAGGAATCCAATAATTGATAAGACTAAAACTAGCACTTACCATCAACGATGGCGTATCTCACTCCCAACACTAGATCCTTCAAAAAAATGTAAATGCTATACGGTATGCGGTACAAACATATGTTCTAAATATAAATAATTTATTCCCAACACACAAATATACAGTATATATAATATTCTTAATTATCTGCTACATTATTTTTATAACGCCATGCGCCTATTTTATTTTAGTATTTTTATTCTCGGTAAATGGTCGTCACATATAATTGCCAAATCAATATAAACTAAAATCAAATTTTCGTCGCAGTTATAAAAAACATCTACTTAGTCAACAATAATCTCACGAAATATAGGTTTTAATAAGCCCAAAAATATTTATTTATCTCTTAACAATTATTATTATTTTTTAAATTTATTTTTATTGTATTTTTTCTTCATTACTTACACTGCTTACTTTTACTACGATTATTATTATTATTTGTTTCTACTGAGTATTAGTATTATTAGATTCTTATTCTTTTCTGCGACTGAGGCGCAAACTAGCTGTTGTGGTCTCTGGCAGAATGACCAGCGCTGTGGAACAACTTTGCTCCTCAGTATTATGCTGAGCCAGGGCCAAGTACAAGCACAGCAGACACGCATTACACAATTATAACTTTATCCTTAAAAAAATTGTTATCCCTCATTTTTTTTTTTCTCGTGTGTGTGTGTGTGTGTTTTGTTAGTAATAAATGTTATGTCTTTGTCTATATATATGTATGTTTCTTGCCCATTCTTCACCATATGAAACTACCTTTTTTTAGTGTGTGTGCCAAAAGTGCCTTATTAAGATCTAATTGAAATAAATGATTTAACTTCACTTAGTAATTTTAATATTATGTAACCTAACCTAACCAAAACTTTGTATACAAAGGGTTCTGTCCATCCAACTCAAACTTCTCGGCCGACAAGAAGATAATTTAAGTATTATTTTAGCGCATGATTACGCAATAAAGTAAGACAATATATGGAAGATATCTTAAACATTACCGAGCGAAGTAAATCCTTATTTTCGTATCTCTTATCGATACGCTACTGACTTGATAATCTAAATCGTGATAGTTTAAGACCTCACTCGAATACCGTTTGTTCTAATTTCCATAGAAGTGTGTTCAAGGAGCGTGTACACTTCCTCTATCGATTTAGGCTAAACAGAAGATAAACATTTATATATTAAAACTGTTATAGCATAGTAAACCTATAATCAGAATTCTAATAATGTATTTTTTGATAATTGATCCCTGATTGAACACAATTATAATTTGTTACATGACTTTGTATAGTGTGTTCTTAATAATTTTTCTTTCTCTACCAGATAATGAAACATATAGTCAATAGAATATGATGTCCGTTCCGCCCCTTAGACCAAAATCATACTTTTAGGAATATTTATAACTATCCTAGATTTATTAATTTCATTTTCACATTAAACAACACTTTTTGAACGGATATAAACGCAAATTAACAATAGCTATATAACTAGGGATTCTAGTGATTTTTTGCAATATTAAAAGCTCTACAAATACTGTATATATTACAATTAATGACCTATGTTGCCTTTGCATGTTTGGATCTTTTTTTGTATATTGGAAATAAATACATCGCAGAGTACTCAGGTATAGCGTAACAATGCAACGGTGAAACAATTTCTGAAGTTTCATTTGAGTTTATTCGTTCAAAACATACCAAGTTTGTTAGGTAATATTACTTTAGAAATAAATATACAATATTCAAGTGATGGGTGAAATCGTGTATTCTCATGCCGCCTACACGTCTCTCTTAACGGGTACATGATGCATTGTTACGAAATATCTTAACTGGGTCATGTTGCTCTGATGAAATTTACGATAGTAATATAAAAATATGATTACAGAAAATTATCATAAAGAAACTGTACCCTTTGGAACAGTTTGGGAATGTTGTTCTACCCTTTTAAACTGTTAAAACAACAATAAACAGTGAAAAGACACTATTGTTACGTGTACAATTCATAGAACGAACCTTTTATGTTATAATGAATTTATTATCCCTAGAATTCTAAGAACATGGCGTGATCTGTAAACTACACGCCCGACTCAGTTACATGAATTGGCAACTTCATAATGTCAGATAGATTACCTATCGGAGTAACCTATTAGTTAAACGATTCTCAACTCTGGGGTCGTGTATTCAAAGGGTTGTGGCAAAATCTAGGTAACGCGTCATTGGGATCACATACACTTAGTTATGACTTGAATTAAAGTCCTATGTCCCCGAAGTGGAAATCCAGCGTAGAAAACCAAATTGGTCCCAGGCGGATCTCTTAACTTCACTCTACGCGATTCCTTTGCCTCTGCGATGATTCGTTCCGAAGCCTGTTTTGAACGGCCATGTTTCATTATGCCTTCAGGATTCCAGTCGAGGGCTTGCTTGGCAATGTGGCTTGGATCCCTCCGGGGCGTATTGACCATTTCCTCTTTCGGTGTATAGACCTGTCAATTGGCACATGATTGCATAATTCCCATAGCTCATGGTTATAGATTCTCACGGGCTAGAATATTCGAAGGATTTGACATAGGCAGCGATTCGTAAAGACCTAGAGTGGCTGTGAGGCTTTTTGTAACTGTCCACATTTCCACACACAGCAACACTGTATTTATGTTGTACCGAAAGATTGTAAGCTTGACTCTTCGTGTTTAAAGTCTAAGTTATAACTTAACCCAGATCTCAAGGGAATATAACTCCCATGCATGTTCTTTTAACTTATATTTTTATGAGTATGCACGTCTTACCCATAGTGAATCTTTGTGGGTTACGACAATGACAATTACGACATATTTTTGAACGTTCCTCCTACACTGAATGAAAAAAAACACCCACGCACGGCTACTAGTCTCCGCAATAAAACTGTTTTCGATTAGTAGGTTATTTACATATTAATTAATTTAATTATAAGAGGCTTTCTCACATAATAATAAACAAAATTGCCCAATAATATAATTTTTTTTGAACTAGTGGCGCCACAACCTTTTTAAGTCTGGGCGTCAGATTTCTGTATCTGTTTAATAATTATTTGTCTAATAGGCATCAGGTGATCAGCCTTCTGTGCCTGACACAGGCCGTCGACTTTTCACCGTTCGAGTCTTAAATGCGCACATAGAAAGAGAGTCCATTGGGATCCGGGGATCAATCCTTCGACCTCAGGGATGAGACTCGCACGCTGAAGCCAACACTACTCATTAATATTATGAAATAGAAAATTAATGTTTTATATAAAAAATATTATTTTTGTTAGACATTTTAATTTAGTATATTTTAATTCATAACATTACAATTTAATTTACATTAAACCATAATGAATATACACCCAAACCTTCCACAGCAATAAGACTATATGGTGAGAACTATTACATTCCGTTTTAGGAAGGCATGCAGACGGACAAATATGAGGGACTAAATTTCGAAATGTAAGTATATGTTTAAAAATATAAATATTAGCTAAAATATGTTTTTTACATACATGACGGTTAAGTTTCAATGTTGTTACTTTTATTACTTTAAAAAAGGTTCTATTAAAACAGACCGATAATATTTCGTTGAAGTGGCTAACTCCACGCTTTATTTTTATCTTATTTATAACAGGAAAATAAATATTAAAAATATGTAGGCAGAATGTAATTTTATTGACCGGAAGGCAAAACTCATCCATAACTGTGAAATATTGCCAGCTGGCAATACCGTACGGGTACAAATGCGTCGGGTTGCCACAAGTAATATTAACTCAAATTGCCTGTTAAAATACAATCACCTGGGCATTAGTTGTAGAGATTGTGGGTTATAAATATAATCGCGACTTCATATGCATGCCATTACGACTTTGAAAACAACGAACAAATTTACTTCATTTAGAGGGTGTGTAAATTATAACGAACGTAATAATTGTGGCAGCCATAAAGACAATTTGAGATTTGGGCGGGACAGATTGGTTAGTTACAAATATAGTTTCAAGTTATTTGGTATCCCATAACATTTGTAGAATGGTCGAAAGACCTCGTGTTCAGGCCGAAAAGAAAAAAGTAACACTCAAATAAGGTGACAATTGACATTCGCATTTATAATATTAGAATGTAACTGTACTACATGATAAGTATCAGCCTTTGAAACCAATTAGAAATAATCACAAACATAATTTACATTTAAATTCAATCTCGTTAACCAACCGGATTCTTCGTTCATTTAAATGAAAACTGTCTAATATTAATATTTTATTACGCAACTGTATAAATAGATTCAAATATACCAGGACACTGATCTGATTTTGGTAACATTAATTTGTATAAATGTAAATGGTTTATGGGTATTACAGATTATACATTTACGACGTCGTTCATATACTCGATCCTAAGTTATATTTTTAATGATTTATATTAGGTATTAAATTTTCAACCATTATTATTCATATTGACATGTCTCTGACAAATACAACTTCTCTAACTTACTCTTAAAAGTAAGATTCGATAAATCGATTGACGCAACTCGTTTTTAATTTATTTATTGAAGCGTTGGTAGGTACTATCGACCTCCTTAAGCCCAATCCTTGTGGCCGAAGCACGAGCCATTGGGTGGTCCGTGCAAAGTTCGAGTTAGTCGACGTTAAGTGCGTAGCTCAAGAAAGAAGTGGATGATTTTTACAATATGTTTGGTCGCACCGGTGAAAACCAATCTTGTGTGTCGTTCTTATGGGTTTTTGAAAAATGAATTTATTTTTCGTTGACTTATCTCGAGAATCCCCAAACTAACCCAAATTCTTGCAGTCACAAATGTGAACTTTATCTTTGAAGAGTCGCGTTGACGACCTTAAAACTTGAATTCAAATTATAGTATACAGTATGCAAGATTCAGTGTTTATTTTTAGAACCAAAATAACTTGAAATTAATCTATTAATAAGTTTGATAAAACCCATTATACATTATTCAAAGTTTCATAGTTTCATTATCAGAGAGAGTCAATCTCTGGGGTCGTTACTGATTCATTTGGTTTGACCGTTCGACATAAATAAATTAGATATCCTTCAAATAACACTATTATTATATATATATATATAATTTATTTGTATAAAATATATTTTTTGCACGCAATATCTTAGTTCCTGAAATAATAAGAGATTAAAAACTTAAATAATGTCATTAGTTAATATCAATAATTGAATCACGACGGCAGTATCGATATAACCTTCAAAACCAAATCTATATAACCTTTAACACGACATCACAGAGGCTGTAAAACAGATACTCGCACTAAAACTTTCAAAATGAAACTTTTTAATCACATTTAAAATACCTTTTTTATATATTTAAATACGTTATCTTCTGTAATAAGTATATTATTATAATATCTGTATATGAAGATAAATGATTCAAGATTATAACAACTATGCAATGATATAATGCAATGATATCCTTTACCGTATTATTGCATTAATAGAAAGAAATGCTACTGCCGTTATATACCACCATAGACAATTTACAACTTCGGTACCACTAATCTAGCATTATTGAGTGGTACAAAAGAATTGCTGTCAACGATTCTACAGACAAAAAACTGCCGTAATTCTTAGAAATATGCAAAAAATTTCAGACTGGGTTTGTTAATAAATATAACATGGATACTATCTATTAAAATATTTTTGAAGCAATGAAAAACACTTCAAAACATATAGAATACAATATACAATATAATCTTTCAAAATAACATTAATTAATAATTGTCTAAAAAATGTCTGTTATGTTTCTATATCTTTTAACTGAATTTAGGTTACAATACCAAAAGCTGGAACACAATATAATGTATTGTTCAATGTAATCAAAATGTATATTAATTCCACTCTGATCTTGGCAACGTCCATACATTTCCCATTATATCCAAACAGTATGTATAAAAAATTATGTTTCCTTCTATTACCTATCCCAATATATTAATTAAAAACCTGTATACGTTAATTACACGTCGCATTATTTAAATCCTTAGATTTAATTAAGATTATATCAAAACTTCGGCCTAAACATCGTGTTTAATTAATTTTTAATACCTTTATGGAAATGATAATATTATTTTTATAACTGTTACGAACATTTATTTATATGCTCACAAAGCCAGTAGTTTTATTGAATTGATTATAGTTTAACTACCTTAACAGGTTGCTACTAATAAATGTTTTTAACATGATCTAAAACAATCGAGCTTCTTTCTTTGTTTTGTTATACATCGATTTTAACAGATTATGAATCAAGTAATAGACTGCCATACTAGTATTCAGACAACCATTGTCTTGCATAATTCAGTTTGAATTATTTCTGTATCTGGTATTGTATTATAGACTGGCACATCAATTTTACAGAGAACTAGATATTATGATTAGAGTCTAATTGAAATGTTGCCATAACGCCTTTGCTGCGGAAGTTTAGGTAGTCTGTGCTAATTGGAACAGTCGTGTATTTGAAGTTATAGCAACTCCAAACTAATTCGACAATATCCATATTGATGCTTAATATGAAATAATTAAAAGTATTCTTTTTATGAAAATTTGACGCAAATAAGAATTATACCGTCGAGCCTGCCACGCGCGATCTCTTTCCTCAGCCTATATATATAATAATCTACCTTGTTACATATTGTGTCATGTTTTATTTAAAAGTGTAACGAAAACCGAAGACAATATGTCGTGATCGTTCGTAATTGTTGCTGTACGAGCCAAGGCTGTACATTTTGCTCACTCAGGCTTTCTTAGTTTTATAAGTGTGGCAATTTCTTGAATCATTGGAGTTACGCACCAAGAGTATAGCCAGACGTAGACACTCTCTTCAACTCACAACTGTTACCTTGCGTTCATTAATTTCATAGCAATTAACGTAATGTACTTCGCTTATATTCTATTGTAGTACGCGAGTGGTTAAAATATAGTAAAAACAAAAACCACGATTAATTAAAGTATACCATTGGCCCAGGAAGTCACTTCATATCAGATACAATCAAAAAGCGTAAAGATACAGATAACATACTCAGTGTACTTTTCAATAAACCACAGATTTGTTAGAATATACTACGGTCCAGGGAAACTGGCAAACGGCAATTGGCAAATAAGGATTAAATGTGAAAACGAGTACTTTAAGCTTTGGACCTACGCTAATGCATTGATATTTTCATTTATCTTGATTAATATTAAATTTTTATTATTGTATGACCTTTTAAATATTCAATCGTACCATTAAATCACTTATAAATGACAAAACACAATACATTTGACGTGTTTGTTAGATATTTTTAAGCTATTTGCCAGGTCATGTTATATATTAAGCATGTATTCAGTTCGTGAACATAAAAAGTTATTTAGAAAAATTGCACTTACTAACAACCTGTAAACATAAACCTATAAACATTTTTAAATGCCTGAAAAGATTGTACTGATGCCAACTTGTAGATTTCCCCCCAAATTTAGGGCGAGTCAAGATGTCCTGGGGGGTTTTTACGAAGGTACATTTTGGGGGACGTTTCAAGATTTTTTTTAAACGCAGGATTTATAATTTATAGTAAGCCTAGAACCCAACCAACAAACTCCAATCGTGGCTATAACTGACAAACCAAAATTGTATACTATTTGAATGTAGTTTGAAATTACCTCTGAAACTAAAACTTTAGGGGTTTTAATCGATATTTAGTGATATTTTAAGTTCTGTAGGAATTGGCATCACTGAAAGATCTTAGTTTCCAAGAATAATCATTTCCAGGCCAAAGTGATATTGATTCATAGAAAAAAAATTACTACTTTGGTAATTCAAGGAGGTCAGATACAGTGTAAACAAACCGATGTGAAATGAACTCCACGTAAAAACGTCCTCAGGCCACGATTTTCAATTTACAATCTCGTGGGACCCCGGGCAATTGTAAAGGTTAATCTGTAATAGATACACATCTTTTCTATGTCATACTCATCAATCATAGAAAACGTCACTTGGCTAAATTGAAAATTAAAAACAACAAAAAATGAATTTAATTAACTGCTATTCCTGAATTTCGGGAAGTTACTTCTAAAATATTAAAAATAAATGTCTTGCGAATCTGTAGTGTAAGAATATTTACATAAGTATCTTGGCCAATAATTCCTTGCCTATTCACAACAATATTATTTTTATAAGTTAATTAAATATATGTACGTAAATATATAAAAATAATTGGCAGGTGTACTTTAAAAACTGTCAATTAAGCCGTTATAGTTTGCGTTATAACACCATTTTGAGTAGATTGTTTCGTGTCGAACGTGATGATTCCTTGTTGGAATTTTTATTCAAAATGTAAATGGTCATTTTTAATGGTGAGATCAATAGAAGAAGAAATTTAACGCTCGTAACGTAATGTTCTCTTGTGAAAATTAATGAAATTGATATAAAACTGGAGATAAAATAATTATGGACAAATGTCCTTTTGAGAGAGAAAGATAGTCTTTGTGGAATAGTGTAATTATGTATATTTTAGGTATCATAGATTGTAGGGTATTTATTTGTTGTTAACAAGCATTCCAATACAAATTGCGAAATACAACTTTATAAGGTAACAAGTTTTTCAATAACGAATTGTTAAATGAAGAACATACCACATATCATAATTAAAATTGATTTAGCTTGATATAATGTACATACATACTTATAAAATGTATAAAATTAAGTAAGTTACATACATTTTTCAACAGAACACAACTTCTAATTATAGATAAAAAATGTCTTACTAAGAACTTAAAAACATGTACTATAAATATCTGACTAGACATTCGAATAATTCTCAAGAAAACAGGATAGCGGGCATTAGGTGATTATCCTTGCATTTAAAACCCTTTGCAGAACGTTGCATTACGACATTTTCGGATTCCTACTCACTTTAGTTGAAATGTAAGTAAATGGCTGCGCAGTTAGAATAACTGCACATAACATCAATTTAAGATTTATGTATTCATCTAAGATTCACTTAAAATAACTTGAGAAATCGCTTGTTTCCGTTGCTTTGTGTTACGCGCTTTGCCACACAAGTATTTACTATTGGCAAATATTTACATAGGTGAATGGTTCAGACGGTAGTGTCTGTTTTCTTAAGCGAAGTAGGTGATCAGCCTTCATTGCTATCCTTCTAAAATCTTCACCTAAAACCAACACATATTTTAAAGTTTATCGCGTTCATTCTAACATTGCCGCGGCCAGATCTTTTCAGTATTTAATTATTAATGTATATCTAACATATGATACATTGACAATCATTTTGTTATGGGTCTTTTATGATTAAACCTTTTGGATAATGAATAAATGAAAAAGAACTAATCTTTGCATTAACTTTTAATAAAAAAGGTGGGCATCTATAAGTTTCACAAAATAAATGTATTTTATTTGTTCCATTTATATTTATATGGTGTACCATTTATATGTTATTACATATTATTTAAGGGCCTTTCCAAAAATATATCCAAAACAAAACAAAAAAATCTATGAAAACCACTAGATTTTAGATTATGTTTTTGTGACTTAACATAACAAAACAATAATAACCTAGAACTCATACACGGCAATCACAGCCCGTCCGGATCTAATATTAACAATCCTCAACATAATAAATAACCGACAAACAAACCTATCAATAATTTAACGTGTACATTGTTACTAAAACCAAAATGTCCCATAAAACGTCGGCAAAGCAGTTTATACTAGCTTGATTTTACATTACAAAACAATTAAAATAATTATCGACTTAATGATATTTTTAATTCCGCTAACCATAAATTTATCTCTGTTGACAAGCAAATCGATTTTGATTTCATTAACCTTCGTCAATAAAAACTGATATTATAAAATAATATTACAATTACCACACAATTTTATTGCCTGTCATAAGTATGAATTACGACTTGTTTTAATCAAGTTTCTTTTGATTTATTGCTCACTTTCAATGCCTCAATATATTTATGTAGGTATCTCACATTTTTTACTATTATTGCATCGGTCCCATATATATCGTGATAATACAGGTTTCGAGATATGGAATGCCGTCAAAAATGCTTTAATAGGCATTAATTTACTGTAATGAAGACTTCATAAATCATAGTTGCCATTTTAAAACGCCTTAGAATTTTTTTATAATTTTGGAAGTTATTTTTATAAGGCATTATTTAATTTTCAATTAGATATCTACCAATTAGTTATTGACTATTTTATTAATATAATTAACAACGTTCATAGGCTCGTATTGCTACTTTAAATTAATAACCCTTATTTAAAAACTCATTCCAATTTAACTGAAGTCTCTTTTCATCACAGCGTTAATACTATTGAACAAAAAGAGACGAAAGAGTACTTTAAATAACAGTGGAATTTGATTGATATTTGTTCAGTATGTAGTCTATATTTCTATATAGTGCGAAAACGCGGTCGCTAAAATTTGCAAGGAAGGTTGATCAGAAAAGATTTTCGTCGCTTATACATATACGGATATTTAAGTTCATTGCGTTGGGCTTAAGTTTTGAAGGAATGAAAATTCTTTAGGGAGTGTCCAAGGAGTTTTTCCGATGAATACCTGCAGCTGTGTTTCATCAGCGGACGTCAAGTCAGAATACAAAATACCATCCATATCACCTCGCCGTCCGTCGTTCCATAACTGAGCGATTTGCCGCGCACCACCACTATCTGCTCACTAATCTACTTCCGAGCCATTTCGACATAGGATCCGTCAATAAAATAGCGTAATAATTCTTAAGAGGTCGGCAACGCACTCCCTAGTCCAATGGCATTGAGAATGTCTATTGGGCGGGTGTATTACTTATCATCGGGTGAGCCTTATTCCCGTTTGAACCCTGTTCTATTAAAAAAACTTCTGGGCCCACGTGGCCGATCTCCGATATGTTGGACCGCAATTAGTGCTGGATTCAAATGAAAGAGTGCTGTGGAGATGCGGAAGGTAGACGAAAGTGGAGATCTATTGTGTTGTGAGCAGCGGTTCCGGGCAAGCAATGGGGAGTAGAAACCGACCACCACTCTTAAAAGAGTGCACGAAGTAGAGAAAATATGAAACAGTAACAGCCATTAACTGTTTATATTTTTTGTTATCTCTCGTATACTAAAGTAAATATGGGTTATTTTATGGATCGTCATAAATGTTGACATATTTGTAATTTTTCCTTCAACTCATGAATAATGAATCTACAACGAATAGGCGTTAAATTGAGTTTTAGTATAGTATAAACGTCACCGAAAACACGTTAGAATCACCGAACACACAATAATTTTAAAAAGATATCTGACAGGAACTACTGACTACTACATATTCTATTGCCTAGACGAGTAAAGCTGACTTTTCCACTACCCCTCCAAGAGGACGAGGGTCAACTCTAAGTCATAACTCAAAACTATCAACCCTGGTGCGTACGACATTGCCGTACATGAAGCCTCTACTGGAGCAGATTTATTGGTAAATCCAACTTCATATATAATTGAAATATTTGTTGCGTTTTTACATAATATGTATTTAGTAAATAAGATCGCGATTGAAACTTGATTTTCAAGAAATATGTTGTTGTTAAAGTTGACATTTGTTTAAACGACGCTTGTCTAAAAACAGATATTACAAAAAGGTAATTACAAGAAACATTGTCATTCGACAGGTTGTATAAAGCAAATAACGAAGTACAACTTAATTTTGTTTACATAATAAAACCAAGTAGCGCACCACTAAAGTATCGTGTGTCCACACCCAAAGAATACACAGTATCCACTGATTTTCTAATAAACTATAAATAATTAATTAATCGTGTGACTGTGGGCCGTATAATGAGGGCGGCGTGCGAACAAAAAGCTTGCTACGAGAGCTGAATCCAGTCTACTTTTTTTTAACCGTGCGGTAGGTATGCGATTCTAGTTACCATACTTCAACATCCGCACTTTTTGCCAAGTTAGTAGCAAAACTAACGGTTTTCTTTACGCTTTTGTGGATAGTGTTGCCATTTTTGGGGTAAGTTTTTGTTGTTGCCCCTATGCGGCGCTTTCTGGAATCGTTGCGTGCTAGATAGTTTTATTACATAAAGTGTATTGGTATTTAGCGTACAGGTTCTGGATTCTATTCGGAGAAGATTTATTTGGTTACGTGACTGCTTTCTATTAAATGTTCATATGGTGTGTCTTATTAAAATGTCATAAGAAAACAGAATGAATTTTGTACGACCTACAAAACCTTAATTAAAAAATTCACTACTACCGACACGATATGATTTTTTCTACGGATCGTCTAGACTTCTAGAGAAATTATATCTCTATTCTAATTTAATAATAAAATTGTACTTGTACGGACAAATACATGAGTAGAACCTTAATAATAGGCCGGCTTGTTTGTAATTGCCATGTATGAAAATCTAGACCCTTTGTCGCAGTCCGCTCCGTTTCCTGTCTTATAAAAAGTATAACTACTGTTAGGTAAAACTCGAAAAGGGGCGACAAAAGGAAACAAAACAACATTTAGCAAAGTGCTTTTACACGAGCTCTGCTTTTTGCTCTGTTAAGATGCTTGATTTGTATAAGGTTCATGTTGCAATTACGTTACTCAGTACAGAAAATATATAGTTGCTGAAATAATACCGACAGAACTTTGACTTCCAGCAACACATTTAAACATTTTAAATTTTAACGATGTCTGAAGTTAATGTTTGAAATAGCGCTTTGGTATAGAAATAAAAGTAATTTATTTGAATTTCTCGAAAACCATTTCCAGAAAATTCTAATTATCGTTTGCTTGAAATGTCGTTACGCAGTTCCATTGCCGCTTCATTGGCCAATTCATCAGGTATGTTGGTGACCACACTTCTGTTCCTACCTTAAAAGAGCTATATTGTTATACAGTTGTAAATCGATTTGACGGTTTTGTATGAAATATACAAATATGTAATCTACACGGAGCATATACTTTCATAATACGAGAAAAATAAAACAAAAAATAAACAATAATAACAATATTTATTCATGTCATTGCCATTAAAGTAAAGATAATTAAAATCTTTGTAATTTTTTTTCTAGATTCTCCTAGACATTTTTTTGACAGTAAAGAGTTTCTATTGAATGTAAGATAGCAAAACTTTACTAAACCAGTACATCCACAGATTATATATGCAACGAAAATTGATGTAATCATTTTTATAACAATCATAAATCGGGAATTTGTTAATTAATTTTTATTAACAAGATCTATTGACAGGTTAAACTGTCCCTTATCCAAATCGCAGACAACTTGGTAACTCCACTTGTCCGTACTGTTCAGTACTTGTGAGTGTTTCTGAAAAATTCAAAAATTTAAAATTTGATTGTACTTCTTCCTCAAAGGCTGGCAACACACCAACTAAAAATGGACGTCTATGCCTTTTTGGGCGTCCCGCAGGCTCCTTTGCCCCCTATCGTATTAAAAAAGTCAATGAAAGTCTCCAATGAACCATTTATGGATAAATACTTTATCAATATATGCGTTTCATCAGGACAAGGATTAATAATGTAAGTTATAAAGTTAGTTTCGATACAAAGTCATTTCAAAAATCATTTATACATATAGGTAACACAATGTACACTTATGTACATTAAATGCTTCTAATTTTACATTTACTGTCAGAATTTTACTTATTGTTTGCGAGAACAATAACACAGACATTGCATAAAATTTGTTTATCGAGCTAGATTTATGGGGTATAAATGGGAAATTACCAACCTCTAACTGTAAAAAACCCAATACTTTTAAAGTATTTTTTTATTATATAAACGTAAGATATTTATTTTATAAAAGTATTTGAGACTAATTCAACTATTTAAAAAAAATGTAACATTACATTGAAAGTATTAAAAATAATTCATTATATGTGTTCAATACTTTAGTATCAAATATTAAAAAGGTATTAAGCACACTTTCTTGTTAGAAGCTTGAAAAAATATAAAAAAATACCTACCAATATCTTAACCGCCTGCCTCGTATGCATATCCCATTCCACGAGCTGGCCCAGCACTGGCAAATCAGTTGGGCCAGCGCTCATTTGTTTACCACCAACTATCCACAGAGCCCAAATCGCAAAACCGTTTATATTATGGCTTCCATCAGATGCATCTCTATAAATATTTGTGTTAATTATTTAATTATAATAAGAGTACAATATTGTGACAATCTATATTTTTTTAAATAATGCAATAAGTGTGATAAGTCCTTTAGAAATATTTAAGCGACTTGAAAAATGTAAATTATAGAAATCCCCCAAATATCTCGGAAACTACAAAATTTTGATGAATTTTGAACTGTTATCTAAGTAATCAGTGGCGCTACGGCTTTTTTAGAACAGGGCCTCAGATATCTGTATCTGTTGATTATTTGTCAGTCTAATAGGAAGATACATGATCAGCCTCCTGTGCCTGACACACGGCGTTGTCTTTTTGGATCTAAGGCAAGCCGGTTACCTCACGATGTTTTCCTTCACCGTTCGAGCGAATGTTAAATGTGCACATGAAAAGAAAGTCCACAGCCGGAATCGAACCTACGACCTCAGGGATGAGAGTCGACCGTTGGTGGCTACCAGGCCAACACTGTATGTTGTAACATAAAATAAATAAATCAATGGCGCTACAATCTTTTTAGGTCTGGGCCTCAGATTTCTGTATCTGTTTCATGAAAATTTGTAAATTGAATAGGCATGTAGGTGATCAGGCTTCTGTGCCTGACGCACGACGTCGACTTTTTGGGTCTAAGGCGAGTCGGTTTCCTCAAGATGTTCTCCTTCACCGTTCGAGTTTATATTAAATGCGTACGTAGAAAGAAAATCCATTGGTGTACAGCCGGGGTTCGAAACTACGATCTCAGGCATGAGAGTCGCACGCTGAAGCCACTAGGCCAACACTGCTCTTGGAACTCTCTCCGCTCTCTATGTTGGAACATACCGCTATTTTCATATGGAACAGGACCATTTTCCATAATTCCAAGAAATGTGTGTGTCATAAGTGTGTAACATACACACACTTACAAACTTATGAAATAAAAAGCTTCTCAATCTGTTTAAGTGATTTATATATTATAAATTGTTTTTATAAATTTATTTAGCTACTGTAAAATTCTTAAACATCCATTTACTTCTGCGTGTAAACACAAAAAAATATTATTATATATTTTTTCACTTACACAATATCAAAGACGCCATCTCCAGCCATCGTAGGCTTGAGGTCTTTGAAGTTGATCTCTGCCAGCTTCCGTGGACTCCCTCGGCACTTGCAAGGGTACTCCCACAGTGGTTGTTCTTCGATCTCGGCATCGCTTATTAATCGAGAATTCTAAAAAAACATTTCTGAATAATTTCTTGATATAAGGAAAATGTCAGCCGATGTATTTAGCTGTCTTAACATACATACATAATGTGAGAAGTGTTGCCTGCCATTATTTATATATTCAAACTCGAACATATACTATCGTTTAAAATTAAATTAAATGTTAAGATAGCTTTTTTAAGCGATACCGCCGGCCATGGACACTCACATTGCCAGAAGGCTCACAAGTGCGTTGCCGGCCTTTCAAGAATTGGAACGCTCTTTTCTTGAAGGACCCTAAGTCGAATTGGTTCGGAAATACTTCAGTGGGCAGCTGGTTCCACATAGTGGTGGTGCGCGGCAAAAACTGCCTTAGAAAACGCTCAGTTGTGGAACGACGGACGTCGAGGTGATACGGATGGTATTTTGTATTTTGCCTTGACGTCCGATAATGAAACTCAGCTACGGGTATTAGACCGAACAACTCTTCTGAACACTCCCCATGGTAAATGCGGTAGAAGATGCAGATGGACCCAACATCTCTACGCAACGCCAAGGGATCAAGTCGCACGGAAAGTGATTGGTCGTCGACGATTCGAACCGCTTTTCGTTGAATACGGTCAAGTGGAAGGAGCTGGTACTGGGGAGCTCCCAGAGGTGAGAACAGTATTCCATGTGGGGCCGAATTTGCGCTTTATAGAGTTGCAAGCGGTGGCCCGGAGTGAAGTACCGTCTCGCCTTGTTGGGCACACCAAGCTTTTTGGAGGCTAATTTAGCCTTCCCTTCCAAATGACCGCGAAACTGGACGTTATTCGATATGTCAACGCCCAATATTCCGATGTTAGCTGAGGCTTTAAGGAGAGTGCCTTCAAAGAGTTGAGTAGCGACAAAGGGAGTTTTTTTAGCGGAAAACGCGCAGACTTGTGTCTTCTTGGGGTTAAATTGGACTAGATTTAGTCTACCCCAGTCCGAGACTCCACGTAAAAGAGTTTCGACTTCAGACACAAGTTTGTTCCGGCACTCATCAACACCAGCCCGAGAAATACCTGCCCGGCCCGTGTAAAAAGTATCCCCAGTGCTGTCGTCCGCATAGCAATGAAGGTTGCTAAGTTGCAACATATCATTAATATGCAGAATAAACAGGGTCGGGGATAGGACACAGCCTTGTGGGACACCAGCATTGACGGGTTTAAGGTCGGAGCATGCTCCGTCGATGACGACCTTAATGCTCCGATCAGCGAGAAAGCTGGAAATCCAGTTGCATAATTTCTCGGGGAGCCCATAGGCTGGAAGCTTCGAGAGCAGTGCTGTGTGCCACACCCGATCGAAGGCTTTCGCGATGTCCAAACTTACCGCCAGCGCCTCCCCCTCTGCCCATCTATGTGTAAGATATACAAGGAGGTCACCAGCTGAGCGACCACGACGAAAGCCGTACTGAGAATCGCTAATCAGCTGGCTGCCCTCTAGATACCTCAAGAGCTGGCCGTTAATAATGGTTTCCATTATTTTGGAGAACAAGGAGGTTATTGCGATTGGGCGATAGTTGGACGGATCAGAGCGATCGCCTTTTTTAGGGATCGGGTGTATCAAAGCTGTCTTCCAGCACTTCGGAACAGTGTTGAGGGAGTACAGGTACCGGAAAAGGCGCGTTAGGACCGGAGCCAACTCAGGAGCACAAGTACGCAGCACAATTGGGGGGATGCCATCAGGCCCGCTCGACTTATGGATGTCCAGGGAAAATAAATGTTTACGGATAGCACGTTGCCGGAATGTAACTTCAGGCATTGTAGTATCACACCGCAATAATGTCGGTGGTTCCTTCCCCTTATCATCCAAAGTTGAGTTCGACGCAAAGAGACAGCCTAGAAGCTTAATCTCTATTAACCGGCATCGCCAAAGATCTGCTTGGATACTTTGTAACTCTTATGAGTTTTTAAAGTTGAGTTTTTATACCAAGCTGTACCACGTCACATCCACGGCTATTAAATGAGTTAATTTGAGATTGAATCGCTATTGTTAGAAGAAGTAATTGATTATCAGGAGTGAATGAAAGAGTTTATTCTCATGCCATTTTTACCATAAGGAACATGGATTATCAAAGCCTTACAAATGAAATCTAGCTTCATTGGAATGATCTATCTATTTCCGGAATCATCATCATCACCATAAACATCATCATCACGGGCAGGAGGCTCACCTGATGTTAAGTGATACCGCCGCCCAAGCACACACTCTGCTCACATTGGCAGAAGTACGTTGCCGGCCTGTCAGAATTGGTACGCTCTTCTTGAAGGACGTAAGTCGAATTGGTTCAGAAATATTTCGTGGCAAAAATTACCTTAAGAAATGCTGCGATTACGGAATATACTTTTTTATTGTATATAAATGATGTATATTAAAAACTTACCTCAACAAGTGCGTCAAATATGGTCATGTCAATGCCCTCGCACACGTTTAACGGAACCCTAATTTTATGTAAATCATTAAATTCCACCGGCATCGCCCAAAATTCACAACCGTCAGGCAAACACACAGACTCCAACTTATATTTATGCAATAAATATGCAACTTTTAAATTTTCCCACGGCAATATCGCCGAACTGAAATTCGGGTCACAGATAACATTTGTCACTTCACTGACAACATCCTTTGTAATCTCTGGTATTATTCTCACGTTGTCTATGGCGTTCTCTTGTATGTAATTATTTAGTATACCAATATGTAGTTGCATAGGTTCCAAAATGTAGACGAATTTTGAAATTTTCGCAGCGGCAACACCGAGGAGGCTACTACCATTAAGGTCTAATACTATGGAATCTTTTGACAGTTCCTTTTTAATCTGTCCAAGAAGTTTTTTACTTCGTCTTCCATCATTTATGTATGAAACGTGTGTTCTCGATAGAGCCAAATGCACACCACATTCACATATTGGCCTTTTATAGTTTTTTGGTTGGGTTTGATTGTTTTCTGTGAAAAATGTTGTTTCAATATTACATCAATATAAAAATATCGCGACGGGTAAAATGTTTTCCTATTTTTAAACTACTTCATTAAAAATGCGTAAAAGTGCTTAACATTTTATTAATAATTATTTATCAATAAAATAAATTAAATTTATTTTCCTTATAAAGTTTCAAACCCAAAACAATAATTACTTTTCATACTTAAGGACCAAAAATCCATTTTCATAACTGATATTAATTTTACCTTTTTAAAATCAAAATTTTGGATATCTTGTAGAGTCCAAACTAATACTTAAAAACGTTATTTAATTTAATAACATAAAATATATTTGACAGTTTGACGAACATTTTGTATCGGATTTTATTTTCGTCAATATTCTAATGTTTGTATAATTATTTTATACGCTAGTTTTTGAATGCTACTCCAGAAGAAGACAAATGAAAATCGGTCCAGCCTTTCTCGAGTACTAAGTGTTCAAGCAAATCCGAGTTTGTTTTATATATAATAACAATAATATATTTTCTGTTATAATTATGTTTTGGTTGCCTCATTGATAAATATTGATAACTTTTATGGATTTAAATTTATTGATACTTTTTATATGTCGAATGTCGAAACCTTTCAGTTTAGGAGTGGGTATAAAATATTAAAAAAATAGATAATTCTACAATAAAATAGACATACGTAAATAAAACCACAGTGAGTACTCATCCTGACATGAGACCAGGGTGACTACTTGATCTTTTGTAACTGCCATGGTTTGTGGAAGATAGTACACCGCTTGCATCCAGTGGTCTCTCCAGGGTATGGAGTCCTGGGGCCTCTCTGACGATAGGTCTGCATCTGGGTGACCCCACCAAGGTGCACAACTAAGAACTATTTTGCCTGAAATTAAAAGTAAATACTTAATAACACTATGGGGTATATACATAAATGTTATGTCTAAATCACTTAATCAATTCGATTTTGTTCCCTTTGGAGTAGACTCTTGGGCCGTGGGGTAACCCCAGAGCCGGTGCTTTCCTAGCTCAACGAATAAGTATTGATACAGTGAGGTAATGCTACCAGCGGTAAAGTTACATTGCCACAGTTGCAAAACTTTTTAAAATTTTAAGTATTACTTTTTAGGTTAAGAAAATTGTAAATATTGTTTAATTGTACAATCTTAATATATATAAACCTCCTGTCACGATGTTTGTCCGCGATGGACTCCTAAACTACTTAACCGATTTTAAATTAAATTGGCACACCGTGAGCAGTCTAGTCCAACTTAAGAGATAGGATACCATCTTTAATTATAGTCGCAATTTTATTTTATTGCAAATGATTTGTCTATAATTAATTGACAGTCACAATTATCTGTTAACTCCAAAAGATTCTAACAGATGTCGATACTATTCGACTGGATTAAGTAAGTAATCAATAGATGGCACTGCTATGGTAAACCGACAAACGTGTCATATAAGCTACAATTCAATATCATGATTACCACGTGTGAGGCTAAAGTATAAATTAAATTTATTTTGTAGTAAACGAAATACCGTAAAATTCAATTATTTCTACTTTTTTTAATTTTTGGTGTTAGCATAGCCAACCACGTGTTAATTAGACCGAAGTGTAAATCAAATTCAAATTATAGTGATGATAATACAGTGAAATTATTCTTTCGTGTCAGTCTATTAAGGCTAACTAAAACCACATTAAGGAGAAACGAAGTTCAAGGGGGCAGCTAGTAGGATAATAAATAAATAGTTTGCATTCTGGAATCCTTTAAGACACAATCTTTTAGAAGAAAATGAGATGACACAGAAAATGTTTAGGACTGGCCACTTAGAGACATTGCTAATGAAAAAAAAACAATTATTTCAATTCTAGAACTCTTTGGTAACCTAATGTAGTATATTACATTAATTTGTCATTTGTTTTTGTGAGCTGGTGGCAAATCTAAAACTCTTGTTACACGTGAAAATGAACCTAACGAGAGAAAATTTTGGGTCAATGATTTATAGCTACAACAACGAAAGACATACTTAGCATTTCTCAATGAAGCACCATCTCGTGCCACTATTTTCAATTGGTTTTACGAGTTTAAGCGTGGACGTAGCAATCTCAATGATGATCCGCGTGAGGGACGTCCTTTAACAGCGACTACTGAAGGTTACTAAGGTTATCAGTGCTGTGCGACGCATGATAGAGGAAGATAAGAGAGTGACCTATCAACAGATACGGGCAAGCCTAGGCATTATTATGAGTCAAGTTCAAAAAGTACTACACGAACATTTAGGCGTCAGGAAGTTTTGTACCAGATGGATTACCCATATTTTAACCGACGACCAGAAACACCTGACCTGGCGCCCTGCGACTTTCATTTATTCCCAAGAACTAAAGACAAAATTCGAGGTATTCGCTTTACGAGCCCTGAAGATGCGGAGAAAGCGTAGGAAAATACCATAGAAGAGACCCCTAAGGAAGAATGGGCCCACTGCAATTCTGAGTGGTTCCATCGAATGCGACGATGTGTAGAGAGGAACGGAGATTACTTCAAAAAGTAATAAAAATATTGGACAGCACATTAAGCCATTTTCCAAAAAAAAACCAAGAAAGGAAAAAAAATCATCATAAAAACTATATTTTTTTTATTAACAAAAATATTTGTTTGTTTTTTATTTTGCTATTAAATGATGTCTACACACTTTTTTGTGTTATATTGTGGTTATTTGTGTGATACTACTAATAAAAAATAAAAAAATTACCCTCCGTGTCCATATTAAGTTCCCACCACATAAACACCATTTGAGCATTCCCAGTTATCATTGAATTGAACTCTTGTTTCACAGTTCGCTTCTTATCAATTGATGACCGACCAGACCAATCATAATAAAATACTGGAATCTGATCCGATATCTCCTTGAAAGCCTGACGGGGAAGCTGCGATAGCTGAATATCATGAACAGCTGCTGAACCGCCACATTCTTTCATCTGCAATTCAAAATTAAGAATTCAATGTAGTAAAGGGTTTTCCCATCCTTTTTTTTAAACATTTACAAAATGTAACTGTTCGTAAATTTCAGTATTTTTTTTCTTTTCTTACAGTTCGCTCAAAAGAGAGTGCGACTTTACTTAAATTACAATCTAGCCTCTACAATGATTATGGATAATAAGTAATATACGTTGACTTAATTTTGTACAATACTAGTGGATAGCTTAACCTATGGTAATGTTCATTAACAATCTTAGTGTTCTATAATGTTTTGACACTATGTTCGTGTGTATTACCACACTTGCACTACACTAGTTTTAGTTACTCAAAATGTATAGTTCCTTGTATACTTTCATTTTTAATACACCAAGGTGCCTGAAGTACTTTGTTCTGGAACCCTTATATTATTTCTCAATTGTTCTGTCCTGTACAGACCCAAAGCTGGATAGTTGTCCACACAGGTATTAGTACTTTTCTATAAAGCAGCAATTTGTTATGTTTTGAAAGGGGCGATTGCCTTCTTATTAGCCAGTACATTTATATGTATCTTACATATAATTCTTGCTTTTCTTTTTCACGTGTTCTTTATAATGCAACTTGTATCTAGGGTCATGTCCAAGTATTTATCTCTATTAGCATGAAATTTTTGTTCCGATAATAAATAATGGTCTGTACTGTATGGCTTGATTAGGAAAATCAACATTAACAGATTTAGAATGGTTCAGCTTTATTTGCCACTTCAATGTCCAATGTAATACAATTAATGATATTTTGCGTAAATTCAGGTTCTTTGCAGTATCATGCCAACAAATGTGGCTATGAGATACAGGAGTGGCCCTAATACACTTCCTTGTGGTACTCCCTTAAATATACTAGTAGTTCAATGTAACATTCAACCTTATTCAACTTATAAATCAAGCTTTCGTGAAATGTGACAGACTTTTTCAAAAGCTTGTGCGACATGTAGAAATATAGGCTTTCACTTACTTGAAGTGAAAAACTATATAAAATTTACAACATAGCCAGCTCTATGATGTAATGTGTTGCTATCAAGTAATTCCATGAACTTGATCAATAGACAAGTTCTCTAACTCCAAATTGATGGTTGCCTATAAGGATTGATCATCTATTGACTTATTTTATTTTTAATAATAATGTTTCCAATAACATGGACATTATAAGAAGATAGGTCTATATTATGAACTTGTGAAGGTTTCCTTGGTTTAGAAGTTATGATGACTACTGCTATTTTCCATAATCCTGGAACATATCTTAACCTGAACAAATATTTAATAATATTTGTTAATTTTACAATTCCGTTTCTAGGCAAATACTTTAAGACACATCCTGTTATTAAATCATAACTTGGAGATTTTTTGCAGGTGTTACTAATTTTATCTCTATCACATCTTGTTTGTTGTTATTCCAACACTCACTCTATGTGATGGTGTTGTGTGCAATGTGATTGACTTCTTGTAAATTGGTTCTTGTAAACCATTTTTTTAAGTAGAAAGAAGTTATGATAATATATGTATTAAAGGCTATCTATTAAACCGTATCACATACATACAAATTAAATAGCAAATGTGGATCAATTACAGTGAACACAATAGTAGCCAAAATATATAAAATATTAGGTCCTTACATATGAAATTGGCGTTTTGTCGTACTGGCCACTTTGACCTCAAATACCTCCTCTTTGGTTAGGAATTTCAAATTCAAATTTGCACAGCAATTTACTCATGTATTTGTGCTCCGATGACCGTCATTCGTTTGTTTTTTTTCTGTTTGCGTCACTCATTTTACAAAATGGAAAACTTAAAGTATCGCAGTATTTACGAGCTGCGGAAACGACTCGAATCGTGAATGATGTGTATGGCGGTCATGTTGCAAAAGAAAACACAGTTCGTTTTTGGTTCCAACGTTTTCGTTCTGGAAATTTCGACCTGCAGAACAAGCCCCGTGGTCGGCCTGAGACCCAAGTTGATAATGAAGTATTGAAGGCTATTGTGGAAGCGGATCCATCGCAAACCACGTCCGAGTTAGCTGCAGGCTGCGGTGTTAGTGATAAAACTGTTTTAATTCACTTGAAGCAAATTGAGAAGATTAAAAAGCTTGAAAGGTGGGTACCTCACGAATTGACTGAGGCAAACCGGTAAACGCGCGTCGACTGCTGCGTTACATTACTGAACCGGCACAATAATGAAGGTATTTTAAACCGAATCATTACCTGTGATGAAAAATGGATTCTTTACTATAATCGGAAGCGATCAGCGCAATGATTGGATCCTGGCCAGCCAGCCAAATCCTGCCACAAGCGAAAATTAACCCCAAAAAAGTTACTTGTAAGCGTTTGGTGGACTAGTGCCGGTATTGTTCATTGCAGTTTTCTCAAATTTGGCCAGACTATTGGCACTATATGGCTGATGTCTATTGTCAGCAATTGCAAACCATGATGGAAAAGCTAGCGGCTAAACAACCTAGGCTGGTCAATCGCTCCACGCCACTGCTACTTCACGACAACGCTAGACCACACACTGCACAACAGACGGCTACCAAATTAGAAGAGCTTCAATTGGAATGTCTAAGACATCCTCCGTACTCCCCAGACCTTGCTCCAACAGATTACCATTTTTTTCGAAATTTGGACAACTTCTTACAGGGGAAAAAAATTAACTCTGATAGGGCAGTCCAAATTGCCTTCATAGATTTTATTGATTCCCGTCTGACTGTTTTTTTTAGTAAAGGGATCAATGAACTACCTATGAGATGGCAAAAGTGCATAGAAAACAATGGTTCATACTTTGATTAATTAAATATATTATATTTAAAAATATTCGACTTTTTGTTCCTCCCATACAAGACGCCAATTTCATATGTAAGGACCTAATATCTATTCCACATTAAAAAAACATATGAACGTTGGAAATTAAAGAAGGCTCTCTTTATAACATAACTATATATTATCAGTCAAAAAGTTAACTTTAATAGCTAGAACGGAAGCTTACCTTACTTGGAGCTCTCAGCATAATCTCTAAATCATCATCTGCCAAATCATTCAGTTTATTCCACTTCTGAAGTGTTGGGCACTCAACCACTTGAGCATAAATCACAGCAGAGTCAGGTACCACAATACAATCCTCCTCCAATAGATTTTTAAGTGCATGATCAAATGTAGATAGAGCTCCTGTAAAATGTAAAATTTAAATTAATCTGCAATAGTAATCTAAAAATATTTGTTCATAACACATATTAATAATATCACCTATATTCACACCATATTCACTGTTGCTATTTTCTCTTTTTTATTTGAACCTACTATCTAGATGTTAAACACCTCTCCACATAATTTTTTTCAAAATCTGTACTGATAATCCCTTATTAAGCTTATGTAAGACTGAGTTAACAAAAACTCAGCATGTCTAATAAAAAGCGTAAATATATATTTTTTTATGTAATAGCAGGCAAACGGGCAAGAGGCTCATCTGATGTTAAGCAATACCGCCGCCCATGGACACTCACATTGCCAGAAGGCTCGTAAGTGCGTTGTCGGCCTTTCAAGAATTAGTACTCTCTTTTCTTGAAGGACCCTAAGTCGAATTGGTTTGGAAATACTTCAGTGGGCAGCTGGTTCCACATAGTGGTGGTGCGCGGCAAAAACTGCCTTAGAAAACGCTCAGTTGTGGAACGACGGACGTCGAGGTGATACGGATGGTATTTTGTATTTTGCCTTGGCGTCCAATAATGAAACTCAGCTGCGTGTATTAGACCGAACAACTCTTCTGAACACTCCCCATGGTAAATGCGGTAGAAGATGCAGAGAGACCCAACATCTCTACGCAACGCTAAGGGATCAAGCCGCACGGAAAGTGATTGGTCGTCGACGATTTGAATCGCTCTTCGTTGAATACGGTCAAGTGGAAGGAGCTGGTACTAGGGAGCTCCCGCCCAGAGGTGAGAACAGTATTCCATGTGGGGCCGAATTTACGCTTTATAGAGAGAAAGTAGAAGTGAAGTACCGTCTCGCCTTGCTGAGCACACCAAGCTTTTTGGAGGCTATTTAGCCTTCCCTTCCAAATGAGCGCGAAACTGAACGTCATTCGATATGTCAACGCCCAATATTCCGATGGTAGCTGAGGCTTTAAAGAGAGTGCCTTCAAAGAGGAGAGTAGCGACAAAGGGAGTTTTTTTAGCGGAAACGCGCAGACTTGTGTCTTCTTGGGGCTAAATTGGACAAGATTTAATCTATCCCGGTCCGAGACTCCACGTAAAAGAGTTTCGACTTCAGACACAAGTTTGTTCCAGCACTCATCGATAACAGCCCGAGAAATACCTGCCCGGTCCGTGTAAAAAGTATCCCCAGTGCTGTCGTCCGTATAGCAATGAATGTTGCTAAGTTGCAACATATCATTGATATGCAGAATAAACAGGGTCGGGGATAAGACACAGCCTTGTGTGACACCAGCATTGGCGGGTTTAAGGTCGGAGCATGCTCCGTCGATGACGACCTTAATGCTTCGATCAGCGAGAAAGCAGGAAATCCAGTTGCTTAATTTCTCGAGGAGCCCATAGGCTGGAAGCTTCGAGAGCAGTGCTCTGTGCCACACCCGATCGAAGGCTTTCGCTATGTCCAAACTTACCGCCAGCGCCTCCCCCTTGGACTCTGGACTCAATTGCCTCTGCCCACCTATGTGTAAGATATACAAGGAGGTCACCAGCTGAGCGACCACGACGAAAGCCGTACTGAAAATCGCTAATCAGCTGGTTGCCCTCTAGATACCTCAAGAGCTGGCCGTTAATAATGGTTTCCATTATTTTGGAGAACAAGGAGGTTATTGCGATTGGGCGATAGTTAGACGGATCAGAGCGATCGCCTTTTTTAGGGATCGGATGTATCAAAGCGGTCTTCCAGCACTTCGGAACAGTGTTGAGGGAGTACCAAAGTTGAGTTCGACGCAAAGAGACAGCCTAGAAGATCGGCCTTCTCTTTTGCAGTATGGGCCAGTGAGTCATCCTCCCTATGCAGTGGTGGAATAGAGGGCTGACAGAAATTCCCTTGGACAGCCTTGGCAAGAGAACAGAAGGCTCGAGTTCCCGAAGGATGGTGGGCTAATTTCTCACCAAACCTGGCAATATGCTCTGACTTTGCCGTAGGAATTTTCTGTTTGAAGGACCTAGAGGCTGAATTATATGCTTTTTTACGTTCGCCGATAGCAGCATCACAGGATATCGCCACTTCTGCCCAGGCTTTAAAGCATTCACGCTTAAGGTGCAAAGCCTCTGCACGAACGCCTAAACCAAGGCTGGGAATTCCGGCACCGCAGAATAAATGTTGGAATGGAATAAAAAGTTCCATGCCCTGCAGGACCACATCGACGATAGAGTCAGCGACGACATCCGGAGTACTCAACGAAAAGCAAATGGGCCCCCAAGCGTAGGACGCAAAAAAAGACCGCATCCCATTCCAATCTGCTGACTTATAGTACCACACACGGCGACAGCCCGCGAAGCTAGGCCGTAAAGGGCGCGTGAGCGGCACAATGCTCCGTACCACACAATGATCTGATTAACCCAACAGAGACTTCGTACTTCTCCGGATGTGAAGTCAGCAGAAGGTCCAACAAAGGTTTATGACCATCCACATCTTGTATTCGCAGGGACCATTTGCGTCAAGTCGTAGGCTTAAGCAAAGTCGTGAAAGGATCTTCAAGCGTGATCGGTAGTTTCAGAGCCGAGCCAATCGGCTTAAAATCGCCAAGTATCACGATTTCAGCGGTAGGAAACCTTTCGAGCAGGGAAATTGTAGCCATTTGGATGTGCTTAATGAGTCGGTCAGTTTCGGTATTTCCGCTATGGGACCTATACAGGCATGCGTCGGATGGTCATCGCAGTCTACGCGCAGCCAGAGGTTAGAAAGGTCCCTTCCTTCAAGCGTTCCGAGGCGAGGAGAACAGATATCCTCTATGACGTACACGCAAACTCCAGCCCGCGGCACAAATGAATGTTCCAATTTGTACCCCGGGTAGTGTAGGTAGAAATCATGAGCCGGGGAGGAAATCTGAGTCTCGGTAAGAAAGAGCAAGGCCGGCTTCACAGTCTCTAAATGATAGTGGACAGCGTGCATGTTGGAGTTGAGCCCCCTAATATTTGTGAAGTCCACAGCGACTATGGACGGGGGTGCCTTTGTTGGATTGCTCCATTTGCCCCGAGACCGATAGTTATTTGTAAAGAGCGCAGAATTGCCCCCACAATACGAAGGGCAGCCTGTGCGTCCACCACCGGGTGCTGAGTGGTCCACCGCAAGCGCGTGTGGCACCCCCCTGGGGTAGATTCTGTTTCTTCTGCACCTTCATATTTCTTGTACGTACATAGTTCTTGTTTCTTGCACGAAACGCGAGTACAAGAAGGCGAACCTTTTGTATCACTTCACGCCGGTTTTCTGAAAGACAGTGGTACAGCCCCGGACATGCCTGCCCGTTTGTCTGAAGCTAGGAGGCAACAGCATGGCACTCCCACTAGGAAGGGATTTACTGATTGCGCCGGTGAAATAACCACTGTCACAGGTTATTTCACCGGTGGGCGATGGGATCGTCACGTCCCGACGCCGACGAATTATATACTATATATTATAGATATAATTTTATATTTAGATAAAATAATCACCATTAGCAAATGTCTGTCTTGAGAATCTTTTTGCTGATTTTTTATGCTCGAGATACATCAGAAAGAAATACATACCTTCACCAATTAATTCAGTATCAAAAACTTCTGTGACCAATATATTTGCCTTTTGATTCATATCGCCGTCTTCACCTACTGTTAGCTCAGTAGATCTTTTAGGGATTATTTTAATTTTATGTGAAACTCCATTCCTTTCTAATATCTTAAGGCAACACTCTGCCATTGGTTTAAATGCTTCACAGGCTGTGATAGTATCTGCACCACATTTTGCTGCCATTATAGAGAGGAGCCCAGTACCAGTTCCTGTAATTGAGATTATTTTCTTATTATACAGTTGAGTTTAGTTGAGGATGAAACAGACTACCTACATAGAATAAATTATACAAATTAACCTATATCTAACACATTCGCTTTTTTTCCATCATTGTGCATCTTCTCTATAGCGAGTTGTAATGCTCTATAATACTTTTTATTTCTTTCAGTGTCGTGAAGCATATCTGCAAAAGCCGACCTCGCTATTTCTTGGTGATAATCATAATCATCGTGTTGAACATCCCATTCTGTACCACCAGTGAGGGGATTGCGCTTCTGAGTAAACACTTGCATTTTGATGCTTTCAAATCTGTGAAACCTAGGGGAAAATTTGTATAAACTAATTTATTGCGAAATTTATTATGATTTTTTACTATTTAATTGAATTCTACAAAAACGCCGGTCTTACCTTTTAAAGAAGGATAAAACTACTAAACTACAAAGTTTTTTACAATTAACTGTTTGCATCTACTAGAATAAATACATCGTGTCTGTTTATACAACAAGTTATTATAATGATTACAAATAGATTAAAAAATGCAATAGGGTAACCAAAACCCAAATGCCCAACAAAAATTGTTCATTTGACCATTAAACATACATTATACATGTTTTGGTTAGGCATCAGTCAAATCTAGAGTAAATGTCAATATCAACTCAAACTCAGAATGGACTTAAAAGCATAGATTATGACTTTTTTTATTTTCTGGCATAGTGACTAGCGTAGGTTAGAGTGCAAGTAACTTGGAAAGAAAAGTGAGTCCTTAAAAAATAAAGCCATACAACATATTTTTTTGTTTATGCATTCATAACTGATCTTTCCAACTGATGACAGAGAATTTTAAATATTATGTTACAAGCAGTTTATTACAAACTGGGAGGTTTTTATCATATATACTTAAATATGAATTTACTATTCTATCAATAATGTATCAAAAGATTATATCTCGCGATATAATCGCATTTAATTAAATAAACTGATTACTATCGAATTTTGATAGTGTAGGATAATATCTACCATTTTACAACGGAAACATTCTTTAAGTATCCTCTTTAGGTTCTTTCCAACAATAGAATTGAATTGAGTCTATGATATGTAATTGTCAAAAAAATCGTCAATGCGGTAATAGTTGTCAGTTCAATCGTCTTTCATCACGACGTTTTACTATCATGGCGGCCGCCGTAGGCAGGATTTGTGGGGCACGACTTTTGAAAAATTATGGCATAGTTACACCCCAGGTACTTAAATAATAGCTGTAGTTGTTCTGTTTGGTGTTAAAATTGCGAGTAATACCGTTTTATGGGATCCGGGTGTGTCAAAAGTGAAACCAAAAATTATGCAGAACGATCTTGGGTGCCCGTGTATTTAATTTTTTTTCGGGGATTACGCTTCACTGCCGTATCTCTGGGTATATGGTTATCGCACTTATCGTTTTCTGAAAATCGTTTCAAAATGCCCTTTTAATAAATG
Organism: Pieris brassicae; assembly: GCF_905147105.1. Classification (NCBI taxonomy): domain Eukaryota; kingdom Metazoa; phylum Arthropoda; class Insecta; order Lepidoptera; family Pieridae; genus Pieris; species Pieris brassicae. The sequence goes on along the minus strand of NC_059674.1, from coordinate 9,064,497 downwards.
GAACAGAGGTAACCTTCATAACATTATGTAACAATTTTTCAAAACTAATGGACATCATCCCTTTCAGGTGTATCAGCTGTCCACTAGTACTCAAGGATGGACTAAAAGTAGAAAATTGGTACGTAAATACTTTTTCTTCTCCTACATAAGCCTTATTGGATTTTCTCTTTCATAAGTGAAAAAGTAAATATCAAGTATTGGGAAATTATTGTCCCTAAGATACCCATTTTACTCATTCTTATTACAAAAAGGCATATAATATTATAAACAAATGTTTTGATTTTTTATTTTATCAAAAAATAAATATTTTGGTATTTAGGGTGTACGTCTCTATTAAGTGGAAATGAATAATCTACATACATCTATAATCTACATTTAGTAGCAGATACTAGGTTTAACATTCTTAACTTTTGTTTTAGTGTAACATACGTGACAGGATCAATATTTTAGATAATAAAGTTAATAAACCAATTCAACTTGTTATATTTTTATTACAGTGGTTATCCACATTAGGTGTAGTTGGTGGAGGCGTAGGAGCATTACTTTTTGCTCTAGAGCAATCTGTTCAGGCGTCAGGTTCTGAGGCTCACCCTTACCACCAGCCATGGGCCCATGATGGATGGTTTAAGTCTCTTGACCATGCCAGGTATGAATATTGTGTTTGGTTTTACAGTATGGTAGATAAGGAGGACCTGCTCCCTATTATTAAGACTAAATTACTGATGGGCTGTTACACTCTTGTACTTCCATATATTTGACTTGATTGTAATTACATATATTTTCCATAATAATAAAGAATTTTTTAAATAAATAACTAGGATATAATTTATCGGTAACAACTTATCCTTAAGATAAAATATATCAATGACTTCTGTAACCAGACTATGTAAAGTTACTATTGGATTATTACTTTCACAGTGTACGCCGAGGATATGAAGTGTACAAGCAGGTGTGCAAAGCATGCCACTCCCTACAGTACATTTCATACCGTAATTTGGTCAATGTGACCCACACAGAAGCAGAGGCAAAAGCAGAGGCCGCTGAGGTACGTTGTGCAAGTGTATTAAATTATGTACTTACTAGGACTAACTTTTGTATTTACTCCTACATATTTTTTAACAGACCTTTAAATATCCTGAAGGAGGTGTTGTTTAATAAAACTACAATAATGCCAACTATGACTGAGAAATTATGGAAATATGGATATCCTTGCTTTAATTTTGCGTAAAAAATATAATTTGGTACAGACATAACTACTTACATAGAATATTATAAGTGACAGAATGGTCATTGAATTAAAAAAGTATATGTTTAGCATATAAAAATAAAATTGCAGGTAATGATTAAGGACGGACCGGATGATGAAGGAAACTACTTTGAGAGGCCGGGCAAACTATCTGACTATTTCCCATCGCCATATCCCAATGAAAACGCCGCTCGGGCTGCCAACAACGGTAATTGTTTCATTTTTATCTACTAGATCAATTTACCAAACTCTCTTTCATACCCAGACAGAATTATAAGCGATTTATGATGAAGAAATTTTTTTTTAAACTTTTTCAAATGTTGTAATTAGTATCAACAGAAATGATAAGCATGCTTTACTTAAGTATGGAAAACATTTAATAGTTTCTATGAAAAACACACAGGATCACTTACTGATAAAAAAAAATACAGTCAAACTGTTTATGACGACATTGTTGAGAACAACTTACCGGTTATATTGACCACAATCAAAGGTGGGCGGGGCGACCACAATCAAAGTATTAGGTGCTTAATAACAACGTCATCGTGTTTTACTACCACATATGAGAGGTCCCTTTGATGTTGTTATAACAGATTTTGACTGGATTCATATAATTGTAATTTATCGTTGGCATTTTCCTTATTTACGGGTTTAGTAAATATGTTACCATACTAATTCTAGTGATAATAATAATGATTCTGATAAATAAATTATAGGTTCTGTTTTCATACAATCCATTGAATCTGTCTTACTTAATGATCAGATGTTTTACTTGGTTGTTGTTGTTGTCACTGTTTGACTGAGGTGTTAAATAACCATCATTGCAGTGACAATTGTTTAAATGTATATATGTATTGCATTTATTTAAGGCGTTTTAATTCTCAAATAAGATGGACACTTAAGTGATAACTGCCTGTGTAATTTATTATATTTAGTTTATAACTACCTCATGTTACATCTTGTCTAAGCATCACAACCGTGTTTTTATATAAGGGAGAATGAGATCAAAATTAATTTGTGTGAAATCAGATGATAAAAAGTGTTAATTATCTTTTAAATTTCCAGGTGCTTACCCACCGGACCTATCATTGATAGCGTCAGCCCGGCATGGTGGTGAGGACTACATATTCGCTTTACTAACTGGTTACATGGACCCACCGGCTGGAATTCCCCTCCGAGAGGGTCAGAACTACAACCCCTACTTCCCAGGTGGAGCTATTTCTATGGCCCAAGTTTTGTTTGATGAGGTATGTTAAATTAAATTTTAAAAATATATTAAAATTAACCTGTAAATTCTAAGTATTTTTAATAATGTCTAAAGTTTAAAATGAGAAAATTAATCATACATAACCTGGAGACAGTTGTGTATATTGCACGAAACATTAACGAATTTGTGAAAAATAAAATGTGTTAACAAAACTGTATCTCATTATCATTTTAAGAATTAATTTTACTTAAAAATTATATCACTTGAGTATTGTAAACTTAATTAAAATACTCTAAAGTGAATAAATTTTGTTTATATTTGTAGTTATAAATAATTTTTAATTTAATGTAATTATACTATAATTCTCAATAGTTAATAGTATAATTTGTTGTTAGGCCGCGGAATACACAGATGGAACCCCAGCCACTGCCTCCCAGCTGGCCAAGGACATTTCCACCTTCCTTAGGTGGTGTGCCGAGCCAGAGTTAGATGACCGTCGCCTGATGACAATCAAGGCCATCGGCATGTTCTCCATGCTCACAGCTGTAGTCTACTACTACAAGAGACACAAGTGGTCCGTACTCAAGTCACGCAAACTAGCCTATAAACCAGTATCTAAGAAATAAAATGTAGTGCTTTATGTATCTATCCTTTTAGACAATTTTTTTCAATAGTACCGTTACATTATGTTTATATTATTAAATAATTTATTTTATAATCTGGCGTTTATTTCTTTGGTTACCGAACTGTTGGTGCGTGATATTTAATTTATTGTTGAATGAAGCACAGGCATAATATTGTAGTGGTATTGTAACTGTGCTAAGTGATATTCCAGTATCAGCTGTAAATCAGTGTACAGTCAATAAATGAGTTATTGAAAATTTGTAGTTTTGCTTACAATATTATATATATGTGTATATTTTGATAACATTCTACCTAGATATAGTGAAGGAGTTGTGTAATCCCCCAAAACTATATATTTTTTAGTTCACTTGCTGTAATCTGATGAGAATTCATTATTTATGAGAAAATAATTTGCATCATGATACCCTCGTTTTCAGTAGGCTGAAACATCATTTCAGGCAGTTTAAGAAAAAGTGTAGTCGAGTGGTACAGTTTTTGGGACTGGTTATACCCCTGATAAAGGAAAATCTTAGAGTGCACTTTCTAGGTGTGAGATAAGGACGGAATGATACGCGAAAGAGTAAAGATCAGCCTTCTCGAAGTCAAAGAGAACATTCTAGAACGCCGCACGATAACGAAGGAGCGATGTGTGAAAGAATATGTACGTTCTAGAAATGGAATTGTCAATAAGGATACACCAGCTACTCCGTACCACTCCTGCCTAGAAACTTCCCGAATATCGTTCAAGATTATTCCCAGATAAGCGAACTGAAACGTGACCAATCAATTCATTTTGATGTGGGAATAGTGAGGACAAGTAATAAAGTACTGTGTGGAATGCGTGTAATTGAAGTAACGAGTGACCGTATTTTGTATGTAATTTGTAGTGCATTTCTGCGCATAACTTTTGGGCTTTTTAGTATAAACTAATTCCTCGTTGATTTATTTAAAAATAAACCCTTAATGAGATTTGCGGCGTCTTCTATCCGATCCCCTATCTCGTAACTCATGTATAATTACGTGTGGTAGGAGGTTCATATGCACATAGGACTGATGATCACCACCTACTTAATGTTGTATTGTATTAATAAAAAAATAAAATTCCATAGTAAACGAGTAGACGTTTATTTTAAACGCGTTAAAGTTCATAATGTTCGTTATAAAATTTAGATTATGTTGAGTGCATCTGTAAACGATAAGACGACTCGAAGGTATCATTGCCGAAAGCCTTTCAAATAAGTTATATGGTATTGTGAAAAGTAAACAAAACTGATTTAAGCTTATCGCCGGATCCAGGGGAGAGTCATGGGGGTCATGACATCCCCCCCTGAGCTGGTCCCAGGACTTTTGAAACTGTGAAACAACTAGCTACCGACTATACATTATTACGAGATAACACTCCGGTTTCCGTCATTGTAAATGAATATAACATACCGATGGTATTTTAAATTGTGACATCGATATGTATCCTTATACCTAGGTAACACTGAAAATGTTTGGAAATTTAAAAACGGCTTAATGTAGAAAGTTGCCAATACTTTTATTGTTTTTCGAAGTACCTAATCACATATCAGCGTATCATCACATAGCATTGTTCGTTATACATATATTAAATGTCTGTGGGTTCATTTTATGAATAATAATGACATATGTCAATGTCAGCAGTTACTACACAGTGCACTGTATTAAAAAAATATAACAAAACATCTACTTTGACCTGAATTAAGTCAATATTTATAAATATTGGGTCGTTGACATGGTTTTTAAGTCTTAGTTTTATGCACACTATCAATAACTTTCATTAAAAGATAATGAACGCTATTATTGGTTTGTGTCACTTCTGTGAAGCCCATGGACCCAGGCCACTATTTTGTACTTTTACAACTGATGAAGAACAACACACCATAGAATCATCCAAAGGTCCAGTAGAATGCAGTGGTTGTACTTCTCTGGGTCCCGAAACAGTATTACTTACTAAAGATGATAATGGCATTATGTACTGCAGTAGGGAATCAGTGCCAAATAATGATGTTACTGCGTTTCTTCGCCAAGCGGCTTTGAGAAGTATCACTTGTGAAGTAAGGAAATATCAATATTATGTATAATATACATTTTACAGTTTTTATAAATTTTTGTTATGAATAATTGTCTCCTAGGTAAACATTAAGTTCTTTTTGACATCAACCAGATTTATCAAATTTAGGCATATCTTCATCTTTTAAAATTATTTTTAGGTAAGCTGGGATAAATACAGTGGAATTGTATATTTTAGTGAAACCCAAGGACATGTGTTGAGCCACATGTTTCACCTGAAAGACACTCGGGCGAGAGGTTTGAAAAGGTTATTTTCAATAGTTGTCCTTATGAAAGATAAAATGTTTTTACTGAATTTAACACCAGTCTTATCAGAGAACATGAAGGTAAATTTTTATTTAATCTCTAAGTCTTTAATTGGCATAGAAGTATTAAGTTAAAATGACAGCTTAAGAGAAAGAATAAAATCAATTAAATTAGTCTAAAATTTAAAACTCAGAATGCACATTTTAATTTTTTTTAGATTTTCTCCTTAAGTGAATACATGAAATCTTCTATATATGAATATGTTTCATATGTTTATTTTAAAATACACAATATTTGTTTTCTAAATGTATTATGAAAGCATAAGTGTTATTTTTATCTCCTTCTAGAAAATATCAAATGAATTACAAAAGCTAGCTGAAACTGTTTATGATAATGAGCAAAGCATATGTTCACAAAGAGCCTTGAGATTAAAAACTGGAAGACATGAATTTGGGCAGTCTCGACCTTTAATGCAATTGACTAGTGAGTGGGTATTACTTAAATATACACTATAAAAAAATCAACTGAAGACCTAAGTTACTTAGGAACATTCCACTTTAACAAGTTAATAAGAATATTGTTCTATACCTAATGACATAAATTCAAAATTTCCATTCCTATATGATTGCTTATATAAATACAGAAGATTAATTTTAACTATGTATATATTTTGTTTTACTAAAATTAATGATTAACTATAAAACTTTTAGTAATGTAATCACGGTGTTGTATGGTCAATGCTTTCAGATGAGAATGACATATTTAAAAGGCTCCATACACATTTTACATGGATGTTGAAAACTGGAGCGTTAATTTATTCAGAGACTCTTTACACAAGTCGGGAATTACTAAATAAACTACAACCAGAAACAACAAAGAGAAGTATTTTTGAAGATACATGCCTTGTAGATATCGATGAGAAAATTTCTATAAGAAAACTAGCAAATGTATTGGCCAAAGATGTGTTTATAAAAGTCTTATATTGTTTATTAACTGGCATAAAAGTGAGTAGATTAATTTTTTATAATAATTTTGACAGGCTTGATTACTTGCCCATCTCGGGCTCCAATTTGAAATTCTAGGTTTCATTAAAAAAATTATTGAGTACTCTAGACTACCTTGTAAAATAAATCTGGACACTGATTGAATAGTCCAATTTTTTAATCTCCTTACAGATTGTAATCACTCTAGACCAAAAGAATTCTAAAGTTATATTAGAAGCTTTATTATCTTTACTCCCAAAAGGGAACATACCTATTGAAATAAGTGAAAGCAACAGTCAATCAAATGTGTGTGTTATAGAAGAATATCAAAAGATCATTCATTGCAAATGGAATAACCTTCCTTTTAAAAGTAAGTACAAATTATGTCCCCACAACTTAAATGCTTCCAGTACCTATAAATTTGTTTTAGCAAAATGTTTAAGGGTTATTTATTTGCAGATCCAACACTCATGAACAAAATATTGAATGCTATGAATAATGATAAATTCCATGATGCTGTTTTAGCCCAGCATTTAAAATCATTACAACTGGAATGGCTAGGGTAAATTATCATTTTTAATTGAATTTAAAAAATCTAAGCAATGCTTTTATTCATTACAGGATATTTTTTTGTTTTTACTACCAAGATTTGTTTCAGGATTGCACAAACTATAAAATCATCAATTCTAGCATCAGGACAGAAAGCAGATGCTGTTAAAAATTTAAAGAAGATATTAGGGGTATCTCAACATGATGAAATCTTAGTTAACTATTGGATGGTAGCATTTTGTGAATAGACAAACTAAACTTGTGATATTATAAATGTATAAGCAATATTGAACTAGGTATCTTTTATTAATGATAGTCGGAATAAAGAGGATGTTAGCCCCAAAACCTAAATACAAATTTTCAATTATATCATCAAAAAGTAAATAAAGGTGAATAAAATAAAACCAAGATATAGATAGTAGTCCTTATATTAAGATTACTTGTTAGAACGACGATGAGGTCTAGCGCGTTCAAGACCCTTTGAACGAACATAGGGCTTGGTGTGTGAGCGTGGAGCACCAGGTGCTGGGCCAAAGTGACGAACAGCTTCACGAGCATTCCTGCGGCCTTGGACTAGTACGGTCTTGCGGCCAGTGGGTGCACGGAGTGCTAGTTGGTCGAAAGTTAGAATTTCTCCTGAAAGATTAATTTTATTATAAAATTTGCATGATCCAATGGCATAACAGTAGCCTATGGTGATTATGGCAAATACTTTCATTTTACTTTTTAAATAGAGATCTAATAGAATAGAACATATAATGATACATTTGCAAAAACATTTTTGCAATTCATAGTTCTGAATAATATAATTGATCATAAGTTTTGTTCATCATAAATTTTGTTGTCTAGGACTAACCAGGTTGTCTTCAAATTGACAAAATAACATAAATAAACTACCTAAATAGTAAAATGAAATTTGAAGTATAGGTGTTAAATAAGGATTGTCAAACAACTTCTTGCAAATGAGCATTATACATATAAATAACCAAAATTTAATATTAATATTGAAGTAATCATATAGAGTATTTAGTAAGTACTTAACTTCTAAAAATAAAAGTACATACCTCCAGCGGCCAAAATACGGGCACGGGCCTTCTCTGTTACATGAAGGGCAGCAACAGTCAGTTTGGGAACAGTGTAAAGCCTAACATCGTTGGTAACAGTTCCAACAACCACAGCGATCAGACCTTCGCGTGTAGGCTTCTTCATGTGGCGAGTAAGACGTGACAAAGAGATAGGAGCACGGTTAATACGGCTCATAAATAACCGCCGCAATATAATTTGGTTGAACTTAGCATCAGTACGTCTTGCTAAGTATCTGTACAGCTGAAAACAATGTATAGGTTAAGAATGTGTTTACCATATACATATATGTATATTAATAATTACGAAACAATAAGTCAAAGAAAATTTGGATATTCGTGTTTAACTCTTACCTTAACAAGCAATCTAAGGTATACATCCTTAGATTTAACTTCCGTGCGCCGTACTTTCCTGTCGTGTTTATGGTTGATGTCGACACCCTGAAATATATAAGATAACACATCTTTATATCACTCTCTAACCATAATATCACTTAAACAATTCACTTCATTAAAGAATTACTGGGATTTTTATTGATAAAAATATTTTTCGTCAGACGAAACCCACCATGTTGACAACCGGAAAGAAAAGAGGGACTATAGATAATAACAAACTTTGACCTCTGTCAGTCGATGTTATGACAGTTGGCGTTTAATTTACATTCAAATACTGATGTTGCCATTTTGCCCTATACCCAATGACTATAGAAGTAAAATAACTGGCATTTTATTCAAATTGGAATAACTTTTATTTAAATTAAAAACAAAAGAATTGAACATGTCGCTAATTTGTCATCGCGACAAATAAACAGTTTCGACCGCCGTTTTTTCGAAAGGGATGGAATTCAATTCGAAACATCGAAAATTATCAAAAAATAAAAATTTCGTTCGTACTTTATCTACTAAGCCCAGACTAACAAAAAAACGAACAGTTATCCGTAAACGAAAATGTGTATGTCTGCCAGAAAATTATTCAGTTGTAGAGTTTCCTTCAATTTGGAACGAGCTAAGGTTGAACGGCCAACTTTGCGATGGCACAATAGTGTGTCGAGATATGAAATCAATTCGAGTACATCGAGCTATTCTTTCTGCCGTGAGTCCTTATTTTAAAGTCCTCTTTATAAATTCTCTGAAGAAGGGAGAACCAGAAGAAAAGGAAATATTTGTAGATGTACCGAGTTACTATATGAGTCTAATATTAGATTACGCATATACGGGTACATGTACAGTGTCGGGTGATAACGTCCAATACCTTTTACCATATGCCGATCAATTTGATGTTGTCGGTATTGTACAGTTGTGCTGTCAATACCTTTTAAAAGAGTTACAGCCTCACAACTGCCTCGGAATATTTAAGTTTGCTAGATGTTATTTTTGTAATGATTTAGAAAAAAAGGGAAAGCTTTACATAAGACAGCAATTTTCTAAAGTTTTGAAAGAATGTAGTGAATTTAAATCATTATCATACGAAGAATTGGAAGATGTTTTACGTGATGATGAACTAAACGTTCGAAACGAGGAAGTTGTATTTCAAGCAATCAAAACATGGGTTGAACACGATTTAGATAATAGAAGAAAGTATTTGCCTTCATTGTTAACGTGTGTGCGATATGGACATATCAGTTACAAATATTTTAAAACGAAAATTTTACAGTGGCAACCAGTCGTGGATGATGAGGTATGTGTATTGTTTCTAATGTCTGCTAGAGGCTTAGAGGTTACATATTCAATTATTTCATTATATCTTCAGAAATGTCAAGAAGCGTTATATCCAGCAGTTGTATTTCTAACAGTGTTAGATTCGAGGCCTGAAACGGAAGCTGATCTTAATGATCCTCTGGCAAGGCCGCGTATACCATACGAAATACTTTTTGCCGTTGGAGGTTGGAGCGCTGGAAGTCCCACCAGTTTTGTAGAAACTTATGATACAAGGTCATTTTATTGCAGCAATATAAATATAAACTTAAGCCGTAATCAACTTTCGCGGTAGAATTAGAATATATATATAACATAAGACATAGAACATACGTATAGATATATATATACGTATGTTCTATGTCTTATGAAGATTTATCAAGTGCGGTTCACGCGAAAATTTTTATCATACTTAATACAAGAAGTAAGGAGAACTGTAGAGTTATGAATGGATGTTTAAGGCAAAACAATAATCATTTTCGTTTTAAACATAATTCGGTTGCACAACTCCTAAAGATATTTTACTCTTCACAGGGCCGACAGATGGTTCCTTTCGATACACATGGATTTGTCACCTCGCGCCTATCACGGTCTATGTGCCCTTAACAATTTAATATACATGATTGGTGGATTCGATGGCAGTGACCATTTCAATACTGTGCGTTGTTATGATCCAGTAACCAATACTTGGCACGAACGGGCCTGCATGTACCAAGCGAGATGTTACGTCAGCGTTGTTGTTCACGGTAAGCTTTAAATTTTACATCTGGCAACTTTACTGGAATTTAAGACACAAATATGAAATAATTATTTCTCTATTATTATTTAATTTATATAATAATTTAAAATATCAATCAACTATATTAGAACTTAGTTCTACTTTAATATACTTAATATTTTAAGGTAATTTCTTAATTTATAGTCAACTCAGCAGCTTAAAATCATTACCTTATAACCTAACACTTAACACGCAAGTACTACACATTTAAATAAAACTTCTTTAACAAAAATAAACACATATTTATTACATAATAAGTTAGCGAAATTCCAGTGTATCCGGCACTATTGTTATAAAGCACCCGTTTAACACTTTTGTTCGCAGTGTTTAATAGCATTTTTTGTCAATAGTGTAGTAAGTAAACTCAAACTCAAAATAACTATCATATTGGTAACCAAGTACACTTATGAACGTCAACAGAATGGATGTTAAATTGAGTCTAAATTTACATTTACTCTCCGTTCGCAAGTCAAGGGCGCAGAGCGGGCAAGAGGAATCGGCAAGGAATTCTCCGCCACTCTTTTTAATCGCCTAGTTTTGAGTCATACAAATTATTTGTAAGGAAGAGCAGCCATAAACATTTGAATTGGAGCAAATCAATCCTAAGGATTAGGATCATTTTAATATTTTATAGGAAACTTTGTTGAGCATAGTCGCTTAGGCACATAACACACGTATAACCTTCGCAAAACCGTGTCTTACTGTTATAGGTTATCATTTTACCTTTCTAGATGCTCTTATCTACGCTCTAGGGGGCTATAATGGAAGGACGCGGATGTCGTCGGTAGAGCGTTATTATCCCGATAAAAATCAATGGGAAATGACCACGTCTATGAATAAACAGCGGTCGGATGCTAGCGCTGCATCCCTTGGCGGAAAGGTACTTATTTACACGAAACCATACAGTAATAGTCTAGCGAACTACGACCACAGAGTAATATCGTTTAACCTGTCAAAACACGGCGGGTGAGATTTTTAAGGAGGTTTTATATTTTTTCTCTAGTTACTCGACGTTAAATTTACTTAATTATAAGGGTATGGTTAAAACATACAACATGTTGGTCTTCTTTCTCAGGCATAATTAAAATTAATAATAATCACGCTATTAAAATTTATTTAAATTCAGGTTCTACTGTTACTCTCAACTTTAAATTATTCTAAAATAAATTAACATTAACACACAATTACAAACAAAACATGCATTTTAGTTAAAATTATATAACCATTTACATGCAAGAATTGAATTTAACTCCAATCTCACACGTGGACGGCATAATATCCCATACATTTTTTTATGTAATAGCAGGCCAACAGGCAAGAGGCTCACCTGATGTTAAGCGATACAGCCGCCCATGGACGCTCACATTTCCAGAAGGCTTGCAAGTGCGTTGCCGGCCTTTCAAGAATTGGTACGCTCTTTTCTTGAAGGACCCTAAGTCGAATTGGTTCGGAAATACTTCATAACTAAAATCAGAACCGGATATGGTCGCACAATTATAACCTATTTTGGATCGAGTCTTTACAACAGCTTGCCATCTATGATACGGGAAATAGAAGAACGTTCCGATTACGCCTGCAAGTATTAGGCAGGATTTTGGTAGAGGGAGTGCAATAAAAGCATCGTTATCTATAATATATTGTTCCTAATCGTTATATATTGTTCCTTTTTTTCTTATGTAATAGAATAAGAATAACTTTGAATCTAATACTTTTTACATTAATAGAGCTTGTATTTGTTTTACGAAAGTAGATATTTTAATGAAACTAACGAATTATAGCTAAAGCAGCTTGACAATAATTTATATTATGAACTGTCTAAAAATTTCATAATTTTTTTATAGGAAATAAATACAAACTAATTACTAATACAATAATTAAACTAAAAAAACACATGTTTGTTACAAATTATTAATTTTTATAATCACTTAGGTATTACCAGCGATTTTGAGAAAACAACAGGGCACGTTTTTACAAAAAGTACAATATTTACTATTCGTCATTTAAAGGCCGGCAATGCACTTGCAAGTCTTCTGGCAATTTGAATGTCCATGGGTGGCGGAACCACTTATCATCAGGTGAGCCTCCTGCCCGTTTGCTGCCTGTCATATAATCCTAAATAAAAATGCCCTTCAGATACAAAGACCCCCCCTTTTTGAAGGCTGGCCGGTTATTGAAGGAAGATTAACTTTTTAAATATTTTTTTAAAGATTTATATTGTTGGGGGTTTCAACGGACAAGAAGTGCTGAGTTCTGCGGAAGTCTTCGATCCCGAAACGAAACAATGGAGTTTTATCCGATCGATGCAAAGTCCTCGATCAGGTGTCAGCCTTATTGCGTATAGGGACTCGTTGTATGCTCTTGGTGGGTTTAATGGATACAGCCGGCTGAATACTGGTAAGCCTGATTAATCAAATACTTATCATTAAAGAAACGTCAAAAAAATCTCAATATTTATAGCTCTCAAAGTAGAAGTTTGAACGGACCGGACGGATAGTCTACGACACTGGCTTTCATAAATAGGAAAATATAATTGTTATTATTTAGATGAACATACTAGCAGATTAATAAGCTGATGTGCGCGTGTTTTGGAGAAATTATCGAACCTATTTTTAAGAGTTCAGAGAGGCAGTAATAACACCTTCCGGAAGACTAGTCTAACCCTCAATGTAATGAGAGGCCGGTTTTAAAGAACTTTCCTTCAAATGTGTGTTCTGAATTAAAATTCTCTTCTCAATTTCTAGAACATTATAGTGGCCAGTAAGAATTTATGAAATCAATAAGATTTTCGTTTACTTCCCAAATCAGTAAGATCAAGTGCTTTCAGACGCTAATTGTAACGTTTGTTCCTAAGTGCTCTGAAAATTTTCGTGGCATTTTTTTGAACAAGAATACTAATATATTTTATTATATTTTGTATTATTTTCAAAAACGTCTTAAAATGTCCTTGTATTATATTTAATTAGATAGAACAAAAAACTTTACATGTGGAGTATCTGAAAATCGATGACTTAATTGATCTTTAAAATCACTTAAGGCTAAAAAATCCTTAGTTTTAGCCTAGGATTTCTGTTCGGAATCGTCTGTCGAAACGTCGATTTGCAGCCCGGGCTCGAAAACACAATCTGTGTTAAGAATCATTAGCATTACTAGGCTAATAGTGCTTTGAAACATTGTATTGTGTCGTCCAATTCACTTCATCAAATATTAATATTTATCAGGTGAAAGGTTTTGCCCCCAACGTGGTGGTGAATGGCAGGAGGTAACGGAAATGTTCAGTGCCAGAAGCAATTTTGCGACAGTTCTGCTCGATGACATGATATTTGTTATTGGAGGATTTAATGGTATGATTACTAATTAAACCATATATCCCAAAGGCAAATCATTACTCAATCACAACTCTATTTTTAACAATTTTAAGAAAACGAAACTCCTATAAAATAATATATTACATAACATACTCTCACATTCATGTCCACTCACACAAACACAGACACACCAATATTTAAGAGTTTTGATTTAAATTTTTTTAGTAAACAAAGGTCTGTAACACAATATATTAAGTCAATAGTAACATATTCTATCAACACTCAAACACGTGCACACACAAGCAAATATTTGGTTTTGTAATTTATATAAAACTGTTAGGCATATAAATAAAGTAAATTAATCTGTGTTTAATTTTTGCATGATTTATTTATTTTTAATATGTTCATTATAGTCTTCTCATCGCATTAATCTCACATTCCAGAGTCGTCCATATAATAAATAATTTTCCCACTGATGCATAGTGAAGCTTTTTTGTACTCATTGGAATTTTTATTAAATGGCTTAAGTAAATTGATTCTTAATTAACTCTGTGTACCTCTTAAACTAATAAGTTTACTAAGATGGTGTGATAAAGTCATTATTATTATTTACTATTTTTATTTTCCTCTTGACTTTGTATCACGCCAGTGCTCGTACTCTGTAACTTCCAAGCGATACCGATCACGACGCGTTTTTATATAATTTCGATGTAGTTCTCTCAACATGCATTGATGTCGTAAGTTTGGGTTCGTGGGGAACTCAATATACAAGGTGAAATCGCTTGTTGTTCGGAAATACCTGCAGCTGAGTTTCATTATCGGCATCCGGCATCACCAGGCAGAATACGAAATTTCAGTCGTATTACCTTGACCTTCGTCGTTTTTAACTAAGCGTTTTTTAAGGCAGATTTTGTCACGCACGACTACTATGTGGAACCAGCTGCCCACTGAAGTATTTCCGAACCAATACGATGTAGTAGGTATTTCAAGAAACGAGCGTACCAATTCTTAAAATGCCGGAAATGCCTGTTTTATAAAAAAAAGGCAATCGCTATTGAGAGTTGCAGGGTATCGATGCAGGGTTGTCAAAAGTCTTTGTTTCTCCAAGGCTCCACCACAATTCCGCACGTGGAGTGCTATGACGCGGATACAATGGAGTGGTATGACGCGGCACCAATGAATCTAACTAGATCAGCCCTCAGTGCTTGTGTCTTGGCTGGATTGCCCAATGCTAGGTCTTTCTCATACCTCGCGAAAGCTGTTCCAGCTGCGGGAGCTGACCAAGCGCACCATTCCTAACTTTGGGCTTAAATCATTAAAATCTCCTGTCATTGTTCTGGATCGATTTCGAAGAATCATAAAATTGAGTGATGTTTATACCATACCTTTTATACAAATCGAAATTACTATAATCAACCCATGAGTTGGTAAAGTATGTTTTCCCTAATTGATTTTTTAACTGCTGTACTTAGATTTTAAAAATGTAGTTGTATATAAAATTGTTTTGAATATTATCAACTCGTCTGTGATATTTTGAATTTGTAAGAGTTTTTTATAACTGAAATCATGCGAAACATATACATTTATTTGAAATTATATCGCTTTGTATATGCGTTTTTGTACAATACTAAATCAAAATATTTTAGATGTATTTTATGACAATTTTGAAATTATTAAGTTTTTCTTTACATTGATATGTTTTTATCGACGGTGAGAACATTTTTTCGAGAATTAAGACATTATTATTGCTCGTAACATATCCAGCCAGATGAGAGGAGTCGAAAAAAGCGAAAAATTTACGTGACCAAAAATTTATTGTAATCGAAATAGAGAAATTGACAAATAAAGCAAAATCAACGGAACTTGTCTTTGATTTACATAACCTTGAAGTATACTATAAGTGATACGACTGAAACACTGAATCGGCGTACGTAGAGTAGCGTTCGTGCGTATATTTACTACAAGGGAAATACAGGAGAAGAGGGGAACCGCCCCCTCTCAACCCGAGCCCCTTTTCACGCGGCGCGATCGAAACACAACGGTTCTAGTGGCCGTCGCATTTGGGCGCAGTCATTTCATTATAATGGAGTTAAAAGGACAAGTAGCTTTAATCACCGGTGCAGCCGCCGGTATTGGTCTCTCCTATTCGGAAGAACTCCTTAAGAATGGTGCTAAGGTCAGTGAACTTTAATTTAATTGCCAAAATTTAACGTTTGAAATGTTACTGTTTAAGGTTTGTTAATTGTTAATTTTTGGAAATCACAAATATATTTAACCTCGTGTAAAATTTGAATATAAGTAAAGCGTTTTACGGCGGCACCTAAAATTGTTATTGATTTGTCCGCTTAGGGCAGAATTTTCCTTAAGAAGGATTCGCTTATAATATTTACTATATATAAATTTATATAAACTTTATTATACGTAGAATCTGCTTTTATTGAAGGCAGCCCAAAATCGCATTAAATTCGATAAATCTGACAAAGTTTCATCCTTAAACGTCGCCGAGATGAAACAAAGATTTGTCCAATCCTCATCCAAGCTGATTGTATTATATACATACGTTTTAACAGAAAATTTAAATATTTTATAACTAGACCGTCCGAACATATAATAAGGACTTACTATAAAAAATAACCTAATTTGATCAAATCTTAATGAGACAATCAATAACGAGAAAGATTATGATTGTTTGTTAAAGCATTTCCATATGTACAAAACCAATTTGTTTGTAGTTATTTATAATACGGAATATTATAAATAAATTTAAAAACATCACCCATTGAGCTATTAATGAGAGATTCGAATTCAACATGAAAACATTTCACGCGGTGGTGCGACAACCTTTGGTACCAGATTGACACAAATATATATAAATCTGGTCATCGACACATTACAGGTTTCCCTGTGCGATATTGATTCTGAAATCGGGGAGCAAATTGCTGATGAGCTGGGTGTAAAATATGGACGAAAAAACGTATTATTTTGCCAATGTGATGTTACTGATTATCCACAATATGAAGGTAATGTTAGGGATATCAAATACATGGAATGAGTCAACCGTTTTCCGCCCAACTTTTGATTTTCACAATTTATTGTAAATAAAAACAATGACAATTTAAATTAAGTTTTCACGACCTTTGTGGTTTATTCTAAGCCCACGAGGTTCGAGTTTGACTAAAATAATTGCTTTTAGTTGCATGAAGTTTTGATTACAGTGTATAGTTTAACCAGACATTTTCTGTTTTAATAGAAGCCTTCGAGATGACAATAAAAGTATTCAATCGATTGGATATAGTAATAAATAATGCTGGGGTGATGAACGATAGATTTTGGGAGCTGGAAGTTGATGTCAACCTGGTATGTAATAATAGAACAGGTACACAATAATACAAAGTTATTCGTAATTGCTTAATTACAAAGGACAAAACTAAGAATTGAAAGATCGTTTGACTCTGCAAGCGTATTGCAAGTATCCTTTGGCTTTGAGTATCTATAGGCGGCGGTATCCTTTAACATCCGGTGGGCCTCTTGCCCTTGCATTTTGCGCCCTGTTCTATAAATAAATACGACTTAAATATATCATATAACACCCATTCATAAGTTAGGTTAGGTTAGAACCTTAAGGGTAAAGTATACTTTACGCCATTATTTCAAAAGGCATTAAGTGAGATTAAAGAACCACATAGCATATTATATACGTGACTAAATTGATATTAACTTGTCTTTGAAATTTTTTGCATTAAAACCAATCAATACGTTTTATATATAAATTCTTATAGTACGAGGTAAAAGCTCATGCTTATACATAAATACTTATACATTTCTATAGGGACTGCGATAAATCACGTCTTAAGCGGGAAGCATATATAATCGTATCAATGGTTTTAATCAAACACTTTTCAGAACGGCGTTATCCGAGGTACGCTGCTAGCATACCGTTATATGGGCAAAGACCGTGGCGGGCAGGGTGGAACCATAGTGAATACAGCCTCCACTGCCTTTGCCAAACCACAAGTGTCTACCCCCATCTATACGGCTACGAATTACGCAGTTGTCGGGCTGACTAGGGCCTATGGGGTATGTATTAAATGCAGATTCATATCTGCTTCAAATATTTTAAATAAAAACTGTTGATTAAGAAACAGTGGGAAAACGCGCAAGTGTAGTCGTACAAGTTATGGCATGTTAAAATTCAAAATCTTTACTTAAAACTGGTATAAAGTTAAAACTATTTCCAGAAAAAAAAACCAAAATACACACAGTACACTTATGAACATCAATAAAGAAATTCATATTAAATGTTTCTAATGTTACATTTACTGCCAGTTGTCAAATCTAGGGCGTATAACGGAAGAGAAGAACTGGCAATAAACTCTCCGCTGCTTTTTTTAATAGCCAACTATGTTTTACAATATGTTTGTATTACACCATGTTCCACATGACTTCTTTAAGTAATTAACAATAATAAAAAACAAAGATTTGTTCTCTATCAGCAGTAGGCATGATGAAATAGAAGCACTCACTTATATTCGCGTGGGAAGAACACGCAAATACATAGTCGAAATAACTAACATCATCGCATACACGAATGCAAGTCCGACCACACCACCACAAGTAGCAGCCGTTCACAAGTATGACGCATGGCCAGCTATCGGCCCCCTCGCCTTATTTAGGGAGAGGAACAACCCGACGCATGGACGCCGCTATTTTTCATTTATCTTATACGTTTTTATGTTAAGTAGAATTTGTGTTAAACCTGCAAAATAAAATATATATTCCGATTTGTTTGTATGCCTGGGTTTGATTATTTGAATCTAACCGCATTCATTTTATTGACTACTGAAATGACAGGTTATTTTCACGTTAGTAATAGTTTTGTCTCTTCACTTCAGGATCAATACCACGTCAACCTTACAGGAGTTAGGAGTATAGTGTTGTGTCCGGGATTAACGGACACAGGACTAATTAAGGACATCCGTAAGCAGTTGATGTCTTCTGAATATGAGGCTGCGTGGCAGAGAGATAATGCTAACTCAAAAACTCAGAGGTGAGACAGAATTGCAAATAATTTAATGTGCAAAAATTAGCTAATTACACATATATATATTTTACGCAAATAGCTAATTTTACAATTATTTATATAATATACCTGTGGTTGTCTGGAAGAGATCGCTCGAAAGCGATAAGGCTGCCAGTTGCACTCCTTTTGATTTAATTATGTTTAAAAAAAATATATTGTAAAAAATAAACCATAATCTGTTTGTATAAGATAACATTCATCTGCCAATGTTTTCGTTTTCAATTAGCAGCGTTAGCAATTCGTCACGATGTTTTTTTTTCACCGTATATAGAGATAAAGTCTATTTGTGCACAACTTCTGACGAGCCAAGAGGTCCCAAAGCCTGTGCTGGCTTTGGGCTTTACCGTGTATTATTATTTATTACCTGTATTATTTATTTCAGCTCTGAACACGTCGCAAGATCTTTGATTGAAATCCTTTTGAAAGCTCAAAGTGGATCAGTATGGGTTGTGGAGAACGGTCAGCCGGTGCGCGAGTGGCGTGCTTAAACTCTTTTCTACTTCTTGTCTTATACACTTTTGATACGTTTATGAATATTTACTGAACGTCCTTAGATAAATAATTTTGGACTAAGTTTTTATGTAGTTCAAGAGAATATTTTTGTGAATCATCCGTATATTTGTCGCTAAATTACCATTAACAAAACTTATATTAGGTTCTTAAACATGCATCCATAAAACTTTCTTCTCATAAAATCTCTAATTTACAAAAGTTCTTGACAAATTAGCTTTTTTTTTTAGTTTCAATCATTGGTAAGGCTCAAAGTATAAGTACGCTTCTACATTTTCTCAAGTATGGTTACATGGTTGTGTAAACATTTTGTTTCCGATTAGTATATATTTTTAATTAGGTATAAACAGCTTAATTATTAAGTATTATTAGCTTTAAATTGTTTTGTATTGTTGCTAATGCGTTTTAAAATGATTAAGATCTCTAAAATATTGTACCAAAGTTCAGCAATGATGGTTTGGGTAATAGTAACAGACCAACATGTTGAGATTGATTGTCAACAATATTGATCATCTCAATTTTGGCTGCGGTTTTTGGGGATAAATTATTAGTATTATATAAAAACTATTTTGTATTTATTAAACATATGTACACCAATATACTATCGGCAAAATCAAGCATCTATAATATACATGTAGCATTTTAACAAAAACATCTTGAAATCAATTTATTAGGAAGATCTTAGTGCATGAGACAAATGTTTTGTTTAATGCATTCCATAGGAATACACTTTCCAAAGGAAAGAGTACACAAAACATAATTTTTGAGAATTGAAC
The DNA here is from genome assembly GCF_905147105.1 of Pieris brassicae. Classification (NCBI taxonomy): domain Eukaryota; kingdom Metazoa; phylum Arthropoda; class Insecta; order Lepidoptera; family Pieridae; genus Pieris; species Pieris brassicae. The sequence goes on along the minus strand of NC_059674.1, from coordinate 9,044,322 downwards.
CCCTATCTGGTTAAATAAACGTGAACTCTACACTATGGTTAATTAAAATAACAGCTGTATTTAGGAAATGTCGTGTTTGCTGATAGCGAAAGCTTTAAGTTTTGGTTTGCAATAAAAGAATTGTTTAAATACGAAGATGTTTTAATAAAAATAACCAGTTAAGATTTAGAAATGTATATTTTTTAATACAATCCAGGTACACCAGCTTTTAATTTTTAAAAAAGGTTAACAAGTCCCTCATAACAAATGAAAAAAAAAAGAAATGAGGAAGCAGTCCTTTAAGAAACATACTGCGATACACTGGATAAAAGCTCCGACTCCTGTGACTCAACTACAACATTAACAAATACTTAAAGAGAATTCCAGTGTTTGGTCACAGGGCGCAGCCCACCGTTTTTTCACTGTCAAAAATTATCCAAATCTGTCCAGCAGAGTCGGGGCTGCGACTGCCTTCGAAAAGGAAAATGTGCGACAACAGAAAAATATCTATTAATAGGCACAATTTTATCTGACAAGCTATGAAAATATATGATTCGATTGGGCTCACTATTCCACAAAGGCGCATGAATTACTAATATAGAATTCGGATCCGTATTTCCAATCACAAATTCTCAATTCCAAAACATATCTATCTACTCTAACGGAAATTAAAGGAATCCCCCCTAAAAAATATCCGACAACCCATCGACTGCGCTCGCCCACTCACGCGCATTTGTGAAACGGCTACATAAATAAACTATAATCTATGAGTGATTTGTCAGCCTCAATGATCACATTTATACATTTTAAGCCTATAGTGACATTTAAGGCCTACAACAAGAAATCTTGGAAAATATCACAAGCATTTGAGACCGCACTCAAAATATTAACAATCTAATCGCCGAGTCAGTCTATAGTCATTTCCGTCCGTCGAGTCGAGAAGATTACCGGGCACCGTTCGAGACATTGAGCGATCTGATGAAACGATTCCCTCCAGTCTCTCGAAAACCGACTTAATACGTTGAGTGCTCGTCTCGTTTGATCAAGTTTTCTTGCCAGCGGCATCTCGGCGCGGGCCGTGGGCCCGAACGCGCGTATCTTGGACGAATTAATTTCGTTCGCGGGAGTCTCGTAACACCTTCCAAATATAGGATACAACACTGTCACTCCAAAGCAATGTCCGCCACAAATCTCTAATCGAACCAATACATTCCCGTGAGTGAGTCCATTTAGACATATTTCTATAAACATAATACACTTTTCCACTAGTTATAAGTCCTCGCGATAATAAATTAAGATTCGGGTTCCGGTGACACTTCCGCCTCTCCTACTTGGCTGAAACAAATGAAAATACATTATTAAATATTAAAAAAATCGCATTTGTTTATATGAAATTGTTGGTTAAATTTGTAAAGATATTTTTTATTTTTAGAGTAATTGATTGAAACCGGTATATTTAACATATGATATGACAACTTATAGGTATTTCTTGAATTGTGAGACCATTTGGTCCATCTTTCGAGAATATAGTGAAATAAATTTTCTCAAGAAAAGAAAGCTCACTTCGGTATCAATATTTTTGTGCTTTGGAATTCGAAGTCTCCCGTGTGTCGTTTCATAAATAGGTACTATACTATTGTGAGTGTTACCGGTAGCAGCGGGTTGCGGGGCGGATGGCGCAGGCGTGTTGTTCGGGCGTTGTTGGCGGTTGTTGTGATTGTTGTGAGCGTTGTGGTTGTTGTGATTGTTGTGGGGGTGCATGTTGTTCGGTCGGCCGCGACCGCCACGCATCGGCCGCCAGCTCGGGAAGTACATCCTGGAATAACACACGACAATGAATATATGACAAAATACGATTTGTAGCATTCATTATTAATTTTCCGACATTGACAGTGCAGACATCGCTTATCTTAAAATAACACATACTTTTTGTGTAATTAATGATGAAAGAAACATGAACAATAAATATGAGTTAAAAATAAAATATATAGGATAAGGTATTTACTATTTTTCGATGGAAACAATTATTATGATTAGAGATTCAAGACTCACGGATGCTGGTTGTGCATATTGTGCATGTTGTGAGGGTTGTGTGGGTTGTGGGGGTTGTGCCTCCAGGCAGGTCGACCGCGCCAAGCCCCGCGACGAGCGGACGCTACGCCGAACGTCTCCGAGTTCAGCTTACGCTCCGTCCGCCAGTCTGTTCGCTGGCTGCGGCCCTTTTGCCTGCACAGGGTTTGTAAAGATATCACTTCAAAAGAAATCAGAAAGAAACAAATAATGCAAATCAAATCTCATCATCTCAATGTTTTAAAAACTAAAATATGATATATTTATATATATTATGATATATAAATCTACTATCAAACAGGCTATTTCGTGCAAAGCATATCTAATTATTAAGAATTTAGCTTAGTTAAAATGCAGTAATTGCAAGAACAAGACAAACACTGACCTCTCGACGGCCTCACAAGAGATGTTATCAAAGAAGCTTTTCTTCTTGTCGTAGCCGGTGAAGTCATCCTCGACATCTGGCTCTCCAGCTCCTGTCTCGTTGCCCGAGTCATCCTTCTTGTCTGGCTCACCCTGTTCAACATCAGGCTTCCAATAGATCGTTAATTAGTTATCCAAACAAAAATTATAAAATTCCATTTAAGTAAAATAACTAAACCACTGACTACTGAATTGTCTCTTTTTGTTATATTTAAATTGAGCTGTATTTCTGTCAGTCTTTACGTAAATAAAAAAATAAATTTATAGGGTGGCAATTCAAACTTTGGAGTCTTGAGATAGAGCCTTAAGTAATAAAGTTTTTATTAAAGAAGTATGAAGTCTAAATATGCAACAATACTGAACATAGTGAAGCTACTGAATAATATTTACCTCCACTTTAGTTTCTCCATCGGCAATCTTGACCTTGGCCAGTTGGGTCCTTAGTTCCTCAAACTCTGTGTTGGCCTGCTCAAAGTCATAGTCGTTGTCGAACTTCAGAGTGTTCTTGTTGCGAGGCACGAATCCACCACGACCGCGACCGCGGGATCTGCCTCTCCAACCACCTCTGTTGTAGTTCATACCTGGATCGATTACTGTTATTTAGCACCTCACAATTAGAAAATGAAAAGTGAAGAAATTATACTTTTAGCGGGAATTCATATATATTAGTCATTTACAAGTATTAAAAAAATAGTTTAAAACTTAGCTTCTATGTTTAAAAGAAAATAGAATTTCTCTAAAATAATGTTATTATTAATAAAGTTATTTAAAACAACTAAATTATTTAATGTTATTCATTACCAGCTCCTTTCTATAGAAAATTAAAAGTACTTTGTATAGGAGTAAGTTAGTTCTAAGCTTGATTTATTAGATACATTAATATCTAAATATTTTCTCTCATTTGAAGCACATACATATTTTTAATGCAATTAATAATTACCTTTTAGTTGACAATAGTTTAGTGACAATAAGCGATAATATTTAAGCTCAAATCATCAAGTCCCTCAATCAAATGTATGTGCCTTACTTTCAACAAGCTCACCAGGTTGGTGGTGATTATGGTGCGGCTGAGATTGTGGTTGATTCTGCATCTGCTGCTGGGACGGCGGCTGCGACTGGGACCCGCTCGATTGTCGCTGGCGACTGCGGGAGCTCTGACGACGCACCGGTTTTGATGCGTTAGCGCCACGACGAGAATCACGCTGCCCGGACCCACTCGCTCCAGCCTGCTGATTATCATCTGGTTTAGTTTCTAAGCATGACATTATCGATATGAAAAGCTTTTCCAAATACAAATAAAATTCATTGCCTAAAATCGTGATCAAAATTCGTAAGATATTAATAAGATTAGTTACGAAACTGTTTTCTACTTTACCTGTGTACCCTGATCTGCAGTTGGGCTCTTCCTGTGACCGACAGCTGCAGGTGTTCCGGAACGTGAAGCACTTTGTTGGGAACCTCCACCAATCAAATCTAGCATGGAACCTAAACAAGATTAAAATAAAATTATTTATATTTACCAAGAGTTAAAAATTATTAAATTTACTTGATACTAATATATTTATACATCTTTAAAGCTTGCCGAAATATTTACTGTTACAAGTTTGACCACTCCAAATAAAGTTTACTTGTTTTGAATACAACTACAAAATAGCAGGAAAGGTACATGTAGATTAATAATACAAAAGAGACTAAGACTGAGTTAAAAATGAAGCCATATTTAATGAATAAAAGCATGGAACAATATAATGATAGACTCAAGTACAAAAATACAAGAGCTAATATAAAAATGTGCCTCAAGCAGTAGACCAAGGAATGTTCAGTATATTGCGATTTTTTGGGTTAGTAAATATAAGCATTCAATAACTATTTTCAGCCAATTACAAAGGGTTGTTACATGCTTTGGTAGTAAAGAATTAAAAAGGCTTATGTTATATGTTGGAAATACAAATAATAATAAGGAATGTTTAAGACTCTGGTAAGGTTTTTGGGTTATGGGTTCAGAAAATGAAGATCAAAATACATTAAAAGCTAAGCTTTTGGTACTACATACTACATAGCAAAAGCAATATATACATAGTTACTAACATAATAGAATATATTTATGGTATATGATAAAAATGTTTAGTAAATAAGTTACTGGCAGGCATTTTATTACAAAATTTACCAAAAATGCATGACACATACCATTGTCTAAAATACAAAAAATAATATTGTTCATTATATACATAAAATACTAATTTCTTCATTGTACAAAACACTTGCCAATAAGAAAAATCGCAAGATAGCACATGAGAAAGCAGTCCTACTTATGATTTAAAAACCTTGGTCTTTCACTTGGTGCTGGACAACTCCAGATCCTATTGGAGCTTTAACAGGCTGCTGGGGGGCTAATTCCACTGAAGTCTGAGGGGACAACTCACTCGTCTTGTTGAGTTGTGTGTGCATACTGCCCGGAAAACCTCCCATAGGATGATATTGTGGGTACTGGCCCTGACCCACGACTGGATGACTGTATTGTCCCACAAACTGTGCTTGGTTGCCACTCCCGATGGATGGTGGTACAGACATCTGCACAATGGCAGGGTCGTTTGGCAAGGAGGACACATTGTTTAGAACACGAATATCCTTGATGTCAGAACCTCTGAATAAGATGTAGTCATAGACTTGGCTTTGAGGAGCTACCGGAAATTGAGTCTCCCTATCCTCAGTACCAAATGATCGCACTGAAAAAGTAAAAAATTAATATTTAGATATTATCATAACAATGGAAAGTAATTATTATTTTTGTCATATATAATAATAGTTATCCTTTAGAGAAAAATAAAGTATTTTACAAAGGTATTTAAACTAGATATTTTGTGACAGTTTATTCAATGAACTGGGAATTATTCAAAAGAAGGTAGACAGGTCAATGAACTTTTGCTGAATCTTATTTTGCGTGTTTTACTTGATACCTTTTATTCAATACGAAAAAAATTACGACTATTAATTTTACAACAAATAGAAAGTTTACACTTCGGTTCATACTAAATAAAGCAAATTAAATACAGGACTTTCGCCTATCACAAGATATAAATAATTATTGACGTATATAATGTTGTGATATCTCGTACCGCTTTAGAGTATTTCACAAGAGGAGACTTGTTTATAGCTATTCATCGTTATCAACGTCATCAAAATGCAATACGCTTACAACGACTATACAAACAAAAGTTTGTCAGGAAGGTAGTAGAAAAACAACGTGGTTATCGGGCAAAACTTAATGGAACAACATCCATTCTTATATAAGTACAAAGAAATCTGTTAGTTTATTGTGATTTTAAGTACATAACAACTTTACGAACAAGAAATAAAAAGAAAAGGACAGAACTGTTCTGAAAAGATTATGTTTAGGCCAGTTAGATCACGTTAATACAAAATATAAGTTTAAACACCGTATTAATTACCGTATACATTGACAGAAAACAGAATAAAACAAAGTTTTAGCATCCATTTGTCAACTTACCGCTAGCCAAAGCAATGGTGCATTCTTGAGGATCAACGGTGAACAGTCGACCTTCATAGCGGATATCGGCTTTAGATATTAGGCTTATCTTGGAGCCTAATTCAGGCATTCCCGAACTCATAGTGACACTTTTTAAAAAGACTCTGGATGATTAAGATTTTTATCGATTTCGTCGACCGTAAACCCAACAGCCACCAAAGAAAATGATCACAAAATGACTGACGGGAAGTTGGCAACAAGCGTCAAACAAAGACAATAGATTGTGTTCATGACGTTTAGAAACAGCTGTGTGGACAGATAAAAATTTTAATTTCATTTATTTAAAACTTATGGTAGTTTTAATTCAATACATTTATTTTAAATAAATAAAGGCATATACATTAATATTACTATTGACTCATACATAATCGCTTTTGCGAATTCGCTTCGCTCTGCGAACACATAAAAATGTCGTTTATTTCCGAGTTAATATTTAGCACGTTCAATGCCTTTGCTAAAGGGGCCTGGTGCTGCAAATTCATTTTGACAAGGTCTTACAAGACCTTAATGTTATCCGACTTTAACAATCAATTGATATAAATAAAATGTGATCTTGCAGAACTTGTACTTGAACTTGAACTACCATCCGGACTGCCGAGCACTTTGGATCGAGGTAAACGAGCGTCTCTCGTACTCATGTACGCTCGGGCACTCGTGAACTATTCGCAGTTGCTGTTGCCATTGCCGCCTCGATATCTATCTGTGCCGGTTCCTGTTTGTAAGCTTAGTAGAAGTACTCTGCAAATTTAGGTGCACATTCAGCCTGGATCTCTTGCCAGAGTGGTTACACAAGTCGAGACTTTCCGCGAATCCGACAAAAATACCAGCGATCGCATTCAGCCAAGGTATGCTGCCACCACCCCTACGCTTCCTGGATCTCGACGTGCCGTGGAAGACGCCATTCATCTATTTAGGGGTCACCATTGACCAGCACCTTTCCATGCGGAACCACGTCACCAGAGCAGCAGGGAGAGCCAAGGGTGCGGTAAATTCGCTCCGTCCACAAAGTTACAAAGGAGTGCAAACCGTACAACGCCACCATAGCGCGAGACCTGCATATGGAGTCCATCGACGAGTTCGTCGCATGGCTCGCGAAGGGAATGTTCGATTAAGCGGACGCCTCTCAACATCCCCATCTCCAAAATATATCACCGTGGTACTCCAGGCCATCAACAAGAGGGCAGCAACCGCTGCTTAGACCGCTGGTCACCTCGCTGGGCCTCCCGGGGCTCTCACCCGGCGGAGTTTGACTTATGACACTAGGGCTAAGTTGAGATAACTCCTTGGCTACCCACCACCGGAATGACTCCGGGCAAGACCCCAAAATAGGCTGCGCGCAGCGAATAGAGCCCATGTCTCCTCGCGCGCTGCAGCCCTGACTTAGGCCTATAGAAAACCCGTTTCCGTACCACCCTGCATGGGTTTATGTTCGCATCAGCAGGATGCGACCATACACACCAGCCGAACGGCGCATACAACCCGAACGGGCCAAAGTTCACCCCTGTCGAGGGAGTGTTCAACAATAGTGACAACTTCAAATAAAGAGTTTTATTTAAAACATCTCCATACATAACGATACAGACAAAACAACTACGAAAATTCGCAATATGGGTTTTGTACTTATAATCTGTGAAGTGAGTAGTGTGTGTAGTTTATGTGATCTGTGCCAAAGTAGATTTTTGAAATGCCTATTACCGTTGAGTTTAATTTTGTAAATATAAAAGCTTTACGGTAAAATTTACTTAAAATTTTAATATTATTGCAGTACGTTTCTAAGGTGTGTCCGGTTTTTCATATCAAATGTAAAATTGAAGTAAAATGGTGCTTCAAAACATTATAACGTCGACCCCACTAAACACCAGGAAAAGCCTTGGCGGGAGTTTAATTAGGCGACGAAGTCTTAATCCTCATAGTAGAATTAGTGATGTCCGTTATCAGGTTAGCCGTTTTTTACAAAGAACTTAGGCGTTAACGATCGTGAATACGTAAGCGCAAGTTCTTATACAGTCTCCTTTCAGGAAAGCAATGATGATGACGCGGAAAGGTCGTCTTTGGTGGCTTCAGAGAAAGCAGTGGCACCATCTACTCCTCAAGGATCACCTAGAAGGACTAGAGAAACTATGACATCATCCCCTATGAAAGAACATTTTCAAGGCTGTCTCAAATTATATGCAGAGAATGTATGAAGTGTTGAATAAGTATTTTCAAATCTCTAATAATAAAATTCAGCATATTTATTGATCACATAGCACAGCCGCAAGAAATTACTCCTTTTCTTTCCTTACATTTATAGTTTTAATTTCAGAAAATCAATAAAGACAATGCATGGAATCTTCAATTGATTGATTTTATGACAACTATGTTGCACCGGCATGATTCAAGGATGGATAACTTTCAAACAGCTTCCACATTGGTTGATGCATCTTCCAGAATTTACTCATTCAGAGTGGATGCTGTCCACTATGATGCTTTGAAAGTAGCTGGAGGCTTAAGTAAAGCGGCACAGGTAGGCTCCGAACATTAAAATTGGTTTGCAAGTTTAACTGTATTTATGTTTAATTTGATTGAAATGATCAACATGATTGAAGCACATTGTTCATGGTATAATTATAACTTTCTGGAACAAAGAGATAATCAGCCTTTAATATAGCCTCACTTAGTAATTTGGGGTTAAATGATATAATCATAACATTTGACATAAAAAAAATCTAAATAATATTTATTTTAGAGAATTTATACAAAAAATATAGTCTCATTTATCCTTTTCCATTATTAATTGAATCTTTTCTAATATTTTACCTGATTGGAAACTGAATTTGTAATTTACCCTCGTCCCTATGCCTAACAGTTTGATATATTATTACTTCAAAATTTAAACAGTATGTATGTATGTATGCCCTTGCAATCAATAGTAAATGATTTTAGATATTCTTTGACAGAACAACTTCAGAAAAATGGGCCCTTACTAATGTCATATTAATAGATAGTAATTGTTATAAGTAGAATTTATAATAAGTTTCCAAATACTTATTTTTTAGAGTAAGCGAGGTAAGAAAGATGACATGGAAACGCAAGAGGAGGGCATGGAAGATGGAAATGCAGCTGCACCTAAGAAAAAGAAGAAAAAATCTAAAGGTGTTATTGTGGCCAACCCTGAAATGTTAAATGGAGATTTCGAGGCAAATGATTGTGTTGGTGAGTTTAAACCTCTGTGTAAATTATCATATCATATTATAACTTATAAATGCAACTGAATTATATTATATATAAAAGATTGAACCGTTGCATTAAATTTAGAGGCCGTTCCCCACACTAATTACAGTTCAATCTTCTAAATAATTAGTTGAAATAGAATAAGAGGCTAAATGATAACTGAAATAAATATGGCCAAAATTCCTCATCATTAAGTCTACCCATTTCTGTATACAAATAGGCAATCAACAGTCACAGAACACCAATTTCTTAAATCATTGAACAATCATTCAATACATTCTATGTACATAATAAAAGTAATCTATTTACAGACCATTACTTACAGTCTACTATTTAAAGTCATGTCATTTTTATTAGCAATGAAATATTTTCCAAAGTATACTCATGCTAAGTATTAAAACTGTCAAAAACATTTCTAACATGATATGTTAGAACACAAATTTCTAGATAACATTTTATAATATGTAATTTAATTTAATTAAAATGTATACTTCACAAATAAGTCTTTGTTAGTCTCACCAGTTAAGGAAATTATTTCATGAAACAAGAGATAGTCTCATCATCATCCATAAACATTTCATACACTTATAATTATATTAAAAACTATATTTATTCATGTTATATTTAGATCCATTCTTCGAAAGATTGGCGGCTACTAGTGGTGATGTGACATCCTCAAATAGAGCATTCAATGCAACTTTACCTGTTCATGATCGCACGCTGGCGTTGATGTTGAGGTTGGTATGTTTTATTTAAGGGCTTTGTCTTATTTTCATATAAATATTAAATATCGCGCCTATCTGTGGCATATATGTACTTGTTACTTAGTATATTTTATGTTTTCTTTATATGCTTTGTGTGCGTTATAGCAATTACAAAGTGTATTGAAATTTCGTCCTTTAGTCCCTTTATATATATATATAAAGTTATTTATCATCAATATCCAAATGTTATTTTTTTGTTACAGAACGGATTTACCATTTTTAAAATCTGATAAAGAAAACATTCCCAGTAATGTGAACTGGAACGAGAAATATAGAATACCCAAGAAGTTACTCCCACCCTGGAGAAAGGAGGATCATATTTGCGAACCGTTCGCCGGATTTTCTATGAATAATTGGGATCCAGATACCGAAGATACGTGAGTGTTATTTTCGCTAGTGAAGGGATCTACTCCCCTATATGTCTATTTCTGAAATATTGGTCGGAACTAAAACCGAATAATACTAATTAAAATAATTTAAAAGTATATTAGTTTTTACTTTATTCAAACTACTGAACCAATATTGATGGAATATTACATTCAAATACCAAAATGAAGTTTAACGTTTCTTTTTATGATAAAGTTAACTAGAAATCCTCAGTAGGTCGAAAAAAAAACCATTTCCTTCCGCTGAACCCCTAAATACATGGTATCTCGTTTTTTTTAGATTTCGTTACTTGAACAAAATCTTATTTCGATTTTTAATTAATTGACTAGAGATTCAATTAACTCTCTGATTTAACTACTTTACTGCGATATATATACTGATCAAAACAAGTTTATAAGTGATTTTGTTGTAAAGTATTATTATAAAATTAATTTTCTAATTATAGCGAAACTCGGGTTAATAACTGGGTGGAAGACAATAGGTTGAACCTATCCCAACAAGCGCTGGCAATTGATGTTAATGCAGAGGTGGAGCCCATACCGATGGATGAACCGAATAACGATCTGTTAGGTGAGTGGCCTATACATATGCTCTAATAAAAAAAATCCTGACAACAACCTTTTGAAGATGCCTCAGATTTCTGTCGTCTCTTTTATTCGAATAGATAAGTAGGTGATCAGCCATCAGTGTCTGACATACGCCGTGACTTTTTCAGTCTAATTCCTTCCAGTATTTAATACGTAGACAGAAATTACAATCGAATTTAGTTAAATTAAGATATTGAACGACGTTCAGTTTCGCTGTCATTTGGAAGGGAAGGCTAAATTAGCCTCCAAAAAGCTTGGTGTACTCGGCAAGGCGAGTTCTTCACCCCGGGCCCCCCCTTGTAACTCTATAAAGTGAAAATTCGGCCCAGCATGGAGTACTGCTCTCACCTATGAGCAGGAGCTTCCCAGTACCAGCTCCTTCCGCTTGAAGGTATCCATCGAGGGTCGAATCATCAACGACGAGTCACTTTCCGAGCGGCTTGATACGTTGGCGTTTTTTTAAATAATAATAATAATAATTTATTGCAAGAATATGGTACAATAGTAAGTTCGCATATTCTGCCACATACAACGGCGTGCAAATTTGTCTTTAAAGGAGTTTTACATTATGAGTCATATGAATTGGTAAATTCTTATATTATACGTATCGTACATATCATATTATACGTTATTCAATTTATATCAACTACAGTGTCTCACGCAAATAATCATTTATTGAATACATTTTTTCTAAAAGTGATACACCAAGTCAATTTTTAGACTCTAGTCGGAAGATCTTTTAATTATTTTGGTAAATTATTGTAAATCTTAATTGCCGTACAAAAGGTGTTTTTCCTAAACAGTTCCAGATTGATTTTTGGCACAGCCAATTTGTCCCCATGTCTACTTCTTACTTCGAATTCTACATTCGACTTAAAAATAAGTATGTTTCTGTGCACGATTAAGGACATTTCTTAAATATAAATACAGGGAAATTTTGGGCTTCCTAAATAAAGATACGCAACTCTCAAGACAGTTTGCTCCACAAATTGCTCTAATACATTTCTTTTGAGCCTTAAAATCCCTATCTACGTTGCGTAGAGATGTTGGGTCTCTCTGTATCTTTTACCGCATTTACCATGGAGAGTGTTCAGAGGAGTTGTTGAGCTGCAGTTAGCAGCTGACTTTCATTATCGGACGTCGAGGCAGAATACGAAATTTCATCAGTACACCTCGTCCGTCGTTCGACAACTGAGCGTTTTCTAAGGCATTTTTTGCCACGCACCTACTATGTGGAACCAGCTGCCCGCTGAAGTATTTTCGAACCCTTACGACTAGGGTCCTTCAAGAAAAGAGCGTACCAATTTTAATAGGCCGGCAACGCACTCGCGAGACCTCTGGCATTTTAGTGTTGAGCTCATGGTCGGCGGTATCACACAAAATCACGTGAACTGTTTGCTCCCTGTTTTATTAAAAAAATTACATATTACTATATCAATTTTTTTTATTTAAAAAATAATATTTACTCGCAATAAATATAATAATTCATTTAGCTTGTCCTGGTATTATAGAGAATTTAATATTATTACATAATATGTGGGGTTTGTATTTGTTATATATGTTTAAAAAATACTGTAGGAATTGCCTTTTTCAGTAAAGTCCACGCAGTTGGTTCGAGGAAGGGACCTGTTTTCAGGATTTTTTTTCTTCAATAATATACCCTATTGATGTAATTGAAAGTATATTTATTAATATAATAATAAATTAAATTAACTATAATTATAGTTCGTGAAAGGGTATAAATTCTTAATTATTAAGAAAATATGTTTAAAGATTTGTGTTACTATCTAAATATGTTATAAACAGAGGACGAGCCCCTCGGCGGCCTCGAGAGCGAAGAGGAAGCGGATGTAGCTGTTGCAGCGTGTGTCGCGCGACTTCCGCCGACGAGTGTCGCGCGTCTCACGGATATGAGGCCAACGTTGCCTCACCACTCCAGGCTGGAGTACTCCTACTGTGCCATACGGACGGCCTGGGCTGGGCCATCGCATTGGAGGCTGAAGACCAATAGAGGTATACTGGTTTTTAACCAACTTCAAGAAAGAAGGCTATCGGATTGCGTGATATTGGCCAAAAAAAGACGTAAAATATGGTAATATGGTATATTTTAATATAGTGAACAGCGCAAGTTGCATAAAAATTAGTTCAGTAGTTTTAGAGATATGAGTACCCGTGTATTTCTGCAGGAGATATTTGTTGTATGGGTACATAATGTTCTTCGGTGTTTAAGTCAAGTTAATTAAAAAAAAAACTATTTTATTTTTATATTTATTATATATATACTTTTATAAGTCCAGTCAGTAAGTATTATCTTTTTATTTGGAAGCTCTAAAGGTCACTTCAACTTGGGGTACTTCATGAAAAGAGCATACCAATTTTAAATAGGCCGGAAACCTCCTTGCTATGTTTGGTGTATTCGTTGTCGCTTTATCCTTTAATTAACATATATATCTGAGGAAAAAGCTACGATTTAAAAAAAACTCCTTTACAGAAGACGATTTGTATATGTTTATAAATAAAATTAAAATCAAAATCTACAGCATCAAAACCGGACCGCACCCACTCAATAGCCGCTCGGGTTACGGTGGAAAACAAGAAGGCGCGGACAAAACGACAGCTCGACTTCATGGGAGCGGGTCTCGCGTTCGATTCCACTGAGAAACCGGCCGAGGAATATGAACCGGCTCAACCTGCGAAGATAGCCATCAGCAGGAAGACATTAGCGACTGGGCATACGTGGAACGAAGCCAATTTTAAGACTCCTGTAGATCGGTGAGTGGATCTCGCGTGTTGAGCCCCGTCTATATAAGGCATTTACAGTGTAAACTCTATATAACGATGGTGGTATTAGAGAGGTCATTTTATGGTGTTATAGAGATTTGGCGTTAAATGGAGGATTTTTATAGTAAGACATCACGTGTACTTATTTTTTCGTCAAACGCGTGATTTCTAAACCGAAAAGCAGCTTGTAGTGTAACCGTGACTGGCCGTTGCCAGGCAACGAACGATTCCTTTAATATTATTTTTATGTCAGTCAAAAACAATCTGAAACCTTTCTGTCTAGAAATTTTTACTATGTTTTTATCATGAAAATAATTTGAAGTCATACACACTAACTTAATAATTTATTTAATTGTCTTAGTAAAACAAAGCAACTGTATTTTCTTGATACTAGTATATACTATATGATAGACAATACAGTTCTAGTCTTCAAAAAATCTGCCACAAAGTTAGAAACAACAGTTATGATATCTTTCAAATATATTATTATACTATTGCAAGAATATTGTACAAAAAGGTTGTACAATAGTCAGTTCGCATATTCTGCCACACGCAATGGCGCGCAAATTTGTCTTTAAAGGAGTTTTACATTTTATATTATGACTCATATGAAGTCAATTTTTCATATCAAATGTTATTAAACTTATATCAGCTACAGTGTCTCACGCAAATAATCATTTATTGAATACATTTTTTCTAAAAGTAATACACCAAGTCAATTTTTAGACTCTAGTCGGAAGATCTTTTAATTATTTTGGTAAATTATTGTTAATCTTAATTGCCGTACAAAAGGTGTTTTTCCTAAACAGTTCCAGATTGATTTTTGGCACAGCCAATTTCTCCCCATGTCTACTTCTTACTTTGACTTAAAAATATGTATGTTTCTGTGTAGGAATAAAGACATTTCTCAAATATAAATACAGGGAAGAGATAAAATTTTGAGCTTCTTAAATAAAGGTACGCAACTATCAATGCAGTTTGCTCCACAAATTGCTCTAACCACTTTTGTTACTATAAAGCAATTAGATTCGATTCGATAATTAAAACTTTGCCAGTGTAATGAATAATGCAAGGAATAAAAAAAATACATTTCAGTTAAATTTTTATTATATGTTAATAGATTCTATAATTATAGTTATCTATTGCACCAAGAAATTACAGAAAATAAACAATGTCAGTCTGACATTTGAAAATGGCGACGGTAGTAGCAATTTTGCAAAAGTATGGGGCACTGAATGAATAATAAAACTCCAATGTTGGTTTCTTCTTACCTTTAAAAATATGAAAACGACATAAATATCGAAATTCACTAAAAAGTGGAAGAAGAATTAACAATTATTCCTACATGAATATGCAAAAAATAATATTTTGTGCTCCTATAGCTAACATATATTATATATATATCTCTTCTACTAAGAAATATGGCAAAAAAGGAACACAGATTATAAAAAAAGGGTTAAAAATTAATTAATAAATACCTAAATGTTTTATCCCTTTATTAATTAAATTAATTAATTAAAGGATAAAACATTTAAAAATCTGAACAAATACAATGAAAATAGACAAAAAGGCTTTTTCCGCCGTAAGGCTCCATCCCATTCGCCCGGATGTGGCTGCGACCCATTGTTCGATTGGATTGTAAGCATAAAAAATTGTGGTCTCTAGTCCACAGAATCAAAATAACCTAATGCATTTCACAGAATATAAAGATTATTAATATTTCAGAGGCCTCGACGAGACCCACTTCCTGAAGCTGTGCCTCCGTAGGAACGTGATGCTGTTAAACAAGCGTCACGTGGAGCAAAGCAAAGCGCAGGAGCCCCTCACGGTGGAGCAACGCGATTATGACTACGACAACGAGAACGACGCCTCGTACTGCACTCAGGCTGTGCCCGTAAGATATTAGAATTGCTGTTTACGTACAATTTTTATATATTTAATTTGTTTAATTAATAACTTCACGTATTAGTTGTATTAAGTATGATAATTTAAGATGTGATAGTATGATGCGTAGTAAAATGTAATTTCATAATGAAATTTTACAACTCGAGTTGCCTGAAAGAGGTCGCTTGAAAGCGACGAGACCACCCGTTGCCTTAAAAAAATTACGTGTTAGCATTGTACTGGTTTTGTAACGCAATGAAGTATTAAACAAATAAATACTTCTATTAAAAATTACAGAATATCGGAGTGCTGTATATTTTTAATAGAAGTATTTATTTGTTTGTAAGGTGTAGTTTGTAAAGGTGGTGGTGGGGAAAGACAAAAAGTAACACAGCTGTAGAGAAAGTTGTATTATCTGTATTTATTTCCCCGGAGTTGATATTTCGATCCGGTTAAAAAGTGTTTTCAATGTGTAAAAGCTATGTTAACAAATGACAATACTGTTACACATGTAACTTTTTATTCATAAGAACATCGATCGATCTGATTTATTCCTTATAATTAACTAAACTACTTGTCTGTCTCTTATCTTATCATAGCGAAACACAATTTGATGGAAAGAAGAAAGAGACGAAAGACTAATGTATTTAAATAATTTTTAAATGTTCGAAAAGTTATTGCATATTCAGGTTCATAAAATATTATTATTTTCAGGAAACCAATGAATGGGGAAACGAAGATGGCTTAGCG
The DNA here is from genome assembly GCF_905147105.1 of Pieris brassicae. Classification (NCBI taxonomy): domain Eukaryota; kingdom Metazoa; phylum Arthropoda; class Insecta; order Lepidoptera; family Pieridae; genus Pieris; species Pieris brassicae. Next base: position 9,027,937 of record NC_059674.1, on the reverse strand, counting down.
GCGGGCAGTCCTCACGCGCAGGCTCCCTTCGAGGACAATGGGGAACTTGGGGAAATGCTCGAACCACCCATGAAGGTATTGCATAAATGTTTTATATTATCTTATATTATTAGGTATATTATAAGTGTTCTTGAAAACGTCTTTTAATAAAAGTTTAACTTGTATGTTTGTCCACAAATTGTCTGTCTATGATAACTGTGATTTCTGTTAAATTTCAGATACCAAAAATCTTCATACCCTACGCAATGAGAGCGAAAAAAGTCGACATGAAACAATTAAAACACTGTACGTGGAAAATGCTGACGCATCAAACGCCGACCGGCGAAAAGGAAGATGTCTCCGAAACTACCTTCTTCTCCCTATATTCGAAACTACCCGCAAAATTATCAAACAATATGCGCGAATCTCTCAGCGTACCGCTTGCATTATTATCAGTACTACATTTGGCGAATGAAAAGGGACTAGTGTTAGAAAAAAGTGACGACAACAAAGACTTTAACATCCTTGGCTTAATACCGGAAAAATAATTTGAGGATAGCGTTTTGCTGTTTTTATTTCTGTTGACAGGTTAAATATCCAGAAATAATCTGGTAATTTCCTTTCTATTCGGTATTGTCTTTGGTTTACTCGAGTACTACACTTTAATAAAGTATTGTTTGTCGGATATAAACGCGAATTAAGTTTTCAAAGTTGCGTGTATATCCGTTTAAGAAATTACATACAATCCATCGACTCGTACCATGAATATGCTATACGCGTATGTCCGATACGTAAACAAACACACTACTTATACTCACTAGAATTTAATATTAGTATAGATTAAGATTAAAACAATATACAACGTTATCCTTTTCTATACAAAAATAATAAACAAATTCATGGTATGTGTTGTGGGTAGTCCTTAAAACAATCCGTGTGTTACCGTCTTTTTTCTCAAAATGTATAAAGCTGAGATTAGATTAGAGCCGTTAGATCAGAAGTTAGTTTTTATTGATTAAAAGTTTTGTAATTGCTGTATTTTTTTTAGTTTAATGTACCAGGTGTAGTACTTTTCATATTTTTAAGTGGTTCACAAATATTGTAAATATTTTTCGTATGTTTGTGTATTGTTTGACACAATTTTTGTCAGATTATAATTTCTATTTAAATCGTTGTTTTATTTTACTATTTTGAAATAACCTAAAATGAACTCTGGCGAAAAATAGGACGCGACAGTTTGTGCAACTGTCATATTATAGAGGCTATTAAAACATGAGTGTAGTTTAAAAATAAGATTACACAAGTGTTTTAATACCTAATTATATGCAGTTGCATACACTATTTAAACTCATGGCTATAGGTAGCATTCAATTCATTAAATAAAATGCAATATAAAAAAACAAATAATTTATTATAATAATTATTCAGATTTTGAATATAGCAATTATGAAACTGAACTGAATAACAGACTGGGTGGCGTTATACAAGCTAGTCGTTGTCGGAGTTGACAATGGAACGTTTATATTAATTTCATTTTTATTATTTTCTACGGAATTGAGTATCGAACTGGATACTAAGATTTTGTTAGTTATAGAATCGTCTATGTAGCCTTCTGCAGCTGTTGTTGACTTCCACCCTCCGTGACGCTTTAGTGCTGTTATGTCTCCGCCAGCATGGATAAGTAAGGTCGCAGAAGCAGTATCCCGTGCAACATTCCAAATTTGTTAATACCAACTCTTTGTTAGGTGCATTTCCCAGAAATGTAATTCAAAAAGAAGCAAGGATTGTTACATAAATTAGGTCACAGTTGTTGTTGTATTGTTTACATATTTGGTAATATTTGACCGTTATGGTAAAAGATAGGTCTATTTTGTTTTTTGTGTTCCAAATATTAACTAATTGATGATTCAAAAACTTCGACGTCTTTAAATTTAATGTTATATAATTCCTGTCTTTGGCATTATTCCAAATATTAGTGCAATCTGTAACAATATTATAAGTTCTTAAGTAATATGAAGCTAGTAAATATCTATGTATAAAGCCATTACTTAGTGAGATGGCGTTTACTAACTAATATATTCTATTTAACTTTTATTTATTCATCAAATAAATCAATACTTCATATCTTCGTTGAAAAATATAATTTATCGATCGCTTCATTTAAAAAAATATTCAGTGAAATATAAAATGTTTAACTGAAAATGTCTTGGCTTGCTTCCCTTTATATCCTTGTGATTTACGTTTCAGAAATGATACACGTTTTGAATATTTGGTAATATAAATATATAATCGTTGTATATACTTACTCAGTGTACTTTTAATCATAGAATATTTAGAACATAAGGACGAACACTTAAATTTATCCGATAACCCTTGAAAGTAGGCTAACAAGACGTTTTCGGAAAATGAGTTAGCCTTTTTGTTAATTTTTCAAGTCATAAAGTCTTGGTAACATTGTCGTACGCTTTTCTTGATTTTTCTGGCAAAAGACTATTCGTAGCTGTTTCTAGAATGTCAGGTGGAATTAAATTTTCATCAGTAGCCTCGGTGTTGCTTGACATTTTTGCTACTAAAGTTTTATTCAACAAAATATTACTCAAATTCGTATTCGTACGAAATAGCGCCAAAATCGGAAAAGCCTGTTATTGGTCTATTAAATTTTAAATTAAATTAAAACCTCCTTGGTCAGGACACATTGTACTTTAATAATTAAAAAAATGTTTTAAACCATTGTTTTGTTAGGAGAATAATGCTTTAATTTAAATTTCTTAAATAAGTATGTAAATAAAATATACCATTAAGTCTGTATTTCATTTAATAACTAGAATATTACCGAATGAGATAGATATATTTATTTCCGGTAAGGTTGATTTCAGTTAAGGCAATAATATCGTGTAAATTAATACGCGTACAGTGCATTGTCTTTTTTTCTAATACACATTTTTGATGAATTCATGCATTCGTTTCATTGATAAATATTTACGGCTAGGTTTCGCCGGGTTCAAACTTAGAATCACTGGGTTATATGCATTTACGACGGCCAGATAAATGAAGCGGTTTTGATAACATGAAGAACGTTAACCCCGAAGGCATAGTCGTACTAGTAAGCAATTATCATACATTGCATATTAATTGGCCTTCAGAGTTGAATAAATAAAACACTCAAATATATAATCATTTTTATAAAGCAACAAAAGGACAAACTTCAGCCGTTACTGCTGTAACTTAAACACTACCCTTATTCATAAAACTGAAGCACTGTTCTGTGACAGACATCTGTCAAAAGGTGACTAATTTTGGTTTTTAAATAATTTAAAAGAGGTTTTAAGGAGGCACAGAGGAGATAAAACTGGGAATGTACAGAAACAATATGCACACATTTTGAATATAAAAATAACACAATGAGTATTGACACGAAAACGTCACGGGTATAACATGTTCTTAATCTTAAACAATAAAATTCTATCCTCGCATTAAATAACAAAAAGAGTATGCAAACGGTGCATACTAAATACTTTTAGTATTTAAGAATATAAACGCAAATAAAGTTAACTGCCATAAGTTTATATCACAATTAGATAACGCAGTCAGTCAGATATCAAATGGTTCTTTATATACTCTAAATCTAAAAGTTACTTATGTATGAAACGAATCTTATATACAAATGCTTCGCATCTAAATGTTAATTTAAGGCTCGACAGGAGCACCATCAGTTTGTGCCTTTTCAGGAGATTCTTGCTTTTTATTGCATTCTTCCTTCGCCTCTTGCTCTAAAGTTTTTTCATTAAATTCCTTTGACGTTTCGCTGACGTTTAAACCGTTTGTATCTTTATCTTTGGAAATATCATTCGTTTTGTCGGTAACAATGTCCTCGTTAGAAATCGTTTCCGGTATAGTATCCGTTTCAGGAAACTCATTTACTTTGTCAATTTCAACACTGTTTTCAATTACAGTTTTTGCACTATCCATACTTTCATCTAAATCTGCTCGAGGTGACCCAGAATCACCTGCCTCGTCAGTTTCTTCGGCCGCCGGTGTAACGGGTAATTTGATTTTGTTCTCGCAAAAAAGTAAAGATACGACATCTTCGCCATTAAGTAGTAACTTCACTAAGGACGGTTCGGTAGTACTATCTAGAAACTCGATTTGGAATGTCGCTAGATCGACGACGTAGTCTTCTAGTTTTGCTTTGGCGGTTTCGTCCGTCGCCGACTCGTCGGTGAGACCGGCTAAGCGACAGCTTTTAGCGAGTGGCTCAATCGTCGTTAAATCTTCAGGCAGCTGCCGGAAATCGTCGCACTTAGACTTATTTCCATAATCGATAAACTGCACGTGGTAGCCGACGTCGCAAAACTCGAGAATTTTTGCTCGATACCATTTCGCATCTTCCACCCAGAAAGCGGCGCAAACTGTTCCAACTTTTAACTCGGGAGCGGCTTCGAAAGTCGCTCCGTCGTCTAAGCTCTCCGTCACTTTGTCCAGTTTAGTTCCAGAGTCGTCCAACTGCACGTAGAATTCGTTTAACGTATTCACATAGCAAATCTTCCCGTTACTGTGCAAGTCCTGTCCGACAGGAGACGGCCTCTCCGGTTGCTCTTCACAGAGGCCGACCAATTCTTCGGTGACCGATTTTCCTTCCAAAAACAATTCTATAATAGATATGTCTCCCGACGCTATGAATTGCACGTTGAAAATGGTAGCGCCCTCTGCCGCCAATTCATTGAACTTAATCTCCGATCGCCGCGACCAGGACTTGATTTCTCTCGGCTTCTGTAAGGCGCATTTTCTCGATAGCGCCGGTCTGGTTTTGAGATCATCGGGAAGACTGCGCAACTCGTTCGCCATGGAGGCATTCCCATAATCCATAAAGAGCACTTCGGTGCCTTCCGAGCCGTCCACTATGACTTGGGCCCTGTACCACGCTCCATCCTCCGGGTACTTAGCGGCGCACAAGAGGCCCTCCTCTTTAGATTCGAGTGGCGGGAAGTTCTCCGCGTCCACCATTGCGGCTTCCATCGCTTGCAACTCTGGGGTGGCGGTCTCCAACTGGATCCAGAACTCGGAAGGGGAGTTGACGTGACTGGCGAAGCAAGACGGGAGATCGCCGCACTCCGTCTGCTCCGATCGCGTCGCGTGGCCGTCGGAGACTAGTTTATCCGTGATGTTCTGGCCGTTGACGAAAATATCGACGTATGTGGTGACGTCTTTGAGAACGATCAGCGCGTCAACCGGCAGCGACAAATCGCCGACGAGTCGAGTGAAGCGGTCCGAAGACGGCTCCGACCATTGGCCGGTTCCCGTGGGGACGGCGTTGACACTCGATTTGATGGCGAATCGCTCGATCGCCTTCAACTGTTCCGGTATAACTTTAATGAGGCCGGGTTGGTTATCGAGAACGTCCGTGTTTCCATAGTCGACGAACCTCACAGTGGTGATGTCGGAATCCGAGTCGAGTATTTCGGCTCGGTACCATTGGTCATCAGCGGAATATTTCGCCACGCACAATGTGCCGATTTCTCTACTCTCGATTTCGGGGTAGCTTTCGATATTGGCCTGCAGTTCCGCCTGGATTTCTTCAATTTTGTCGACTTTGTCTGCCATTTGAAGCCAGAAGTGGCCAGGGCTGTCGATATGACTGATGTAAACTTGGGTGCATCCTTCTGGGGGGGAGACCGGTTGAACCGGTTCCTGGACGGGTTGCACTTCTTCGACCGGGGCCGTCTCCACTTGAGGCGCCGCTAGCTTTTCATTTATGAGTTTCAGGGATAAGTCGACCCCGTCGAGATTCAAATTGGCGAGCCAGCCGTCGGAGCCGAAAGCCAAAGTGACCTGTACTTCATTCTCGTTTGTCCACTCTTGGAATTTGGCGAGAGTGTCGTCTTGCACAGCCACGAGGCCCAGGCTCGCCACCAACGCCAGGCAACACGGCTCGTAGAACTCGGGATCCAGCTTCTTAATCAACTGTTTTTGAATAGTTTCGGAGTTGCCATAGTCGGTGAACTGCACTTTGGCCTCGGCTTCGGTCGCACTCAATACGTTCGCTCTGTACCAGTTGCCGTCTGTAGATTTTGCCACACATAAAGTGTCGGCTTCGAAACTTGTAAGAGATTCGGGAGTTCCTAAAACAGAGGATTTTTTGAACTAAAGAAATGCAGAATTACACTATATTCATAATTATTAGCTACCGATATCCCATATGTAAAGTAAAGTTTATTTTCAATTTAAACAAATAATCTATTATACAATAAGCCTAATAATGACGGGAACTTGAAATTTGATCAAGAATAAATATAAATTAAAATATATTTACTATTGAATTTGAGATATATATCTGGTTTTAGCAATTTGGGTAATTTCTCTGTATACTACGTATGTACATGTAATATACGCCCATTTGGACGGATGTGCGTTGTCCTGGCAAATACTGAATAAAAACAATCCCTTCATTCATAAAAACTAAATCAGTCTGATTGCACACGTCTTTTGTCTCTATCTGGCAAATGGTATTTATGCTGCGATGAAGAGACATAGGTTCAATCAAAACATATTCAATACTGTCACAGCCCATACCTTCTTCATAGAACTTGTAAAGCTGACCCAACAACTGGGCGATCTTGTCGGAATCCGACGACCGCTGCAGGTAAAACTCGTTCAGGTTCTCCAAATGAGAAACGAAGGCCATTCCAAAGTTGTAGTTAAACACAGCCCGAGTACATAGAGGTACTACTTCGTCGTATGCGCCTTCGTCGGGTTCGAAAATTTCTACCTTCTCACCTGTCTTCGGCTCGTATAGAGTTGATATGAGGCTGCAAAAGTGTTCTAAATATATAAATTGGTATAAAACATTTTGAAAGAAAAGAATTTTTTAACCGGATTAAAGCTATTTGGAGCACACACGAAAAAACATGACTTATGCGGCGCTCGCTCTGAGGCGTTCCATTTAAGGCTTGAAGTGCAAGCGAGAGCGCGGAACGAGCGACAAAGAGGCACAATCGGTTGTATTTATGCGTACAAATAAATGTAACTTGATCAATTCAATTGTGATTTCCATTTACCTCTTTCTCTATATCCATACAAAATATCTATCAAACAAATAAAATTATTTTTTTCTTTTCAAGAAGCAACCATTCCATCAGTATATTGTATGACGTCGTCACGATCAACTACCGTCAGTAAGTCGACTTTACAGACAACCGATTTAAAAAAAATGTAAATACGTTTTTCTTATCTCTCATTTTTTTTCTTTTTTATCATTGATTATTGTTATTTTATGTGTTTCTGTGTGTGTTTTGTTAGTAATAAATGATATGTATGTCTTTTTACAGAAATACTTTAATTCATCATTAAAAAATCATACCATATTCCATCAACATCATTGATATAAATAATGAACGTATTCCCAACGAGTCGAGCCTTGAGTTCCTCTAATGACATAAGTATTTTGGAGGCCGCTGTGTAGTTGTTGAGAGAACATTGCAGGGACTGGTAGTAATACACACTCAGCTCGGGTGGGAGGATCATTATCTGGAAATATTGTGGAAAATGATTATCCAATATAGGTGAAGAGTTCAGGAAGCCATATTTATCTAAACTAATGTAATAAAATTTTAAAAAAAATCGGCATCACGCCTCATCGAGTTGGTACTCGATGTAATTATCCAATATAAAAAAAACTGAAATACGGGAATATGTCTAATTCAATTGACATATAGGAATACTTCAAATCCAATTGAAATGGTCATATGTCAAATGTTGACATACGGGAGTCATAGATCGCACTTTGGAAAGATACTCAAAGTTGGATTCGAGTTCGCAATGCCAATTCTAATTCCTTTTATATTGACAACTGACACGTCATTATAACCACACAGTGATAATACTTGATACTTAATATGAAAAAAAAAATCTAATTGAAACCTTTGTAATCCTTACTATCCACTATATTGTTCTAGGAATTAAGAAGCTCTTTATTTTAACTGAGAACACACGTTTGAGGGGTAGTTCTATAAAACCGAGGACCACTCAATATAATACGAATTCCCTAAAGAACTTCCAAAACGAGTAGCAACTGACTGGAATAGGCTTCCGGAAACTTATCTCTTAATAACGGCTTCCTGATACCAACACACGTTTTCAGATATATTAAAAAAAACTTACATTATCCGCTGACGTCCTAATGGTTTTACCGTAATCTGGCAACACAGCCTCCACAGACGTACTATCTGACACATCGCCCAATATGGCCCTGTATATTTTTCCCTCGTGTCTAACAGTACAATGAATACCGTCCATTATTCTATCTGCAATGGGTGTAAGCTGGAAAAAATATATAGCAACCAACCATTTAATATCAATTACCTATTATAATGGGTAATACCTGAGACTGCCAGACTTTAAAGAAACTCTACAATATTATATAGAAAATAGAATTTTCTGGTATTTTTATTGGAATTTTTTATCCAAGACGGTTTAAGTGACAAGAATCACAAAATTCGTGGTCAAAGTTAAGTGTTTAGAGTAATCTAAAATCTTAACACTTAAAACAAAGTCGGGTTTGTTCGTACACTTATAACTAAAAAAAAAGACAAAAATTCCAATACTGTCCATGGATTTCGTAACTGTCAAAGATGATGAATGATGTCATTCCGTCGATACGGAATCTCTCCCCTCAAATTAAATAAGGTTATTAAATAATGGTTTGCAATCGACAACTATTACGATAATGGCGTATTGTCGATTTTAAATATATATATAGAAATGAAAAAGTATGGACATAGTTGCCAAATATTTGGTTGCATCATGAATGCAACCAAATATTTGGCAACTATTATGTCATGACATTCAGAATGAATTTCGTGTAAACTAAATAAAATATATCAAGCTTGACTAAGGCGGTACGTATTTCGCCGGCCAGCTAGTAATAAAAAATCAGTGGCGCCACATTTTTTGATCTGGGCCTCAGGTATTCTGATTCTATATCTGTCTCACAATCATTTGTTAATCTAATAGGCAAGCAGATCTTCCTTCTGTGCCACGCACGCCGTCGACTTTTTGTGTCAAAGGCGAGTCGGTTTCCTCACGAAGTCTTGCATCACCGTTCGAACGAATGCCAAATGCGCACATAGAGAGTCCATTCGACCTCAGGGATGAGAGTCGGAAGCTGAAGCCAGTGATATATGTAATGTGTACCTTACCTTGTTAGCATCAAAGTCCGCGATGGCACTCTCAACTAGGTCGGCCTTGTCCAAATCAAGCTGTACGTAAAATTTGTCGTACGACTCTACATGAGTCACACGACACAGTATCTGTTGACCCACGATTATCGTGAGATCTATCGCTTCGTCTGAAAAGATACCGCGGCGTAAATAATATAATACTGTGGCTCAGTTGATAACACAAATAACTATCGATAAAATTTAATAAGTATTTGTTTATATTATAAACATAACATAATATAATAATAATGAATCCCGGTTTTTTCAGTCTTTTCAAATGTTACATATGTTGTATGTTTATTACAGATTTTTTTTTGTTATCCTAGTATCCTAACTTCTTTAAGTACATCGATCACCACCACCATCAAACCATTCAGTGGGGAAGGCCTCCTCCAGTTTTCCAAATTTCTCTATCCATCTTTCTTTCTCCATTCGCTTCATGGTAATGATTCATTATCTTCTATGCAATTTTTTGAGCCGCTCTCTTCTCGCCGTGGTCCATTCCAAATGTCTATACAGTTGATATTTTATCTGTGCATCTTGCTATATGCCGCTTATATTAATATAAAATAAATAAGAATAGATTTTTGTATTCATTTTATACAATATGTCGTCAATCATCAATGTTTTAATTTTGTTGTGTCATATATGTTGATGTACATGCATGCTCTGCGATTTTCACACATATAAACACATAAATATAATATTTTTGTGTTCGTATGTATGTGTGTGATTAAATAATAATACCTCGTTTTGTTCGTTTTTATTAGTCATAATTACGTAGACTCGTAGAAGATTATCAATTTTAAACCATTTTTCAGACATAAGTGGAACAGATTAGCTGATAATTGGATCAGATTATGAAGACTTAAGAATAAGCTGTCGTTTTAACATTAATTTGTCGGCCAGGGTCGCGTGTGAATCGTGTCATATGATATATGTGGAAAATTATTATTTTAAATGAATTTAGTTGTGGTATTTTATTAATTAATTTAAGGAAATTGCCATTGAATCAGCAATAAAAGGTTTTTTTACTGTCTATATATATAAATGAAAATGAATCTCAAAATATATTGTTAAGCTCAAAACTCGAAGATGGACGATTCGCATATTTATTTGTGTAACTCAAAAACTTGATTTTGTTTTATTTAGCATAAGGAAATAATTTAGACGAAGAAAAGTTCGCTATTCACACTTATAGCTATTAAGCAATTACTACCAAGCAACCCCGACACTTTCAGTATAAAAAAATTAAACTCATTGGTGCTACAACCTTTTTTAGGTCTAGGCCTCAGATTTCTGTAACTGTTTCATGATCAAATTTCAATCTAATACGCAAGTAGGTGAGCAGTCTCCTGGGCCTGACACACGACGTCAACTTTTTGTGTCTAAGGCAAGCCGGTTTCCTCACGATAGTTTCCTTCGCCGTTCGAGCGAATGCTAAATGCACACCAAGACCGACAGTACATTGGTACTCAGCCCTGTATAATACTTACGTCAATATGTAAAAACCATACCATAGAAAAACACATACATACATACATACAAATTAAGAAACTTTAACGTACCTTTTAATGTAACAGACGACTGATGTTCAGATAACGTCGCGAGACCCTTTTCCACTAGAGAATCAGCAATACTAACGCCATTATTCCACAGAGACACTTTGTATTGCTCATCAACGAACTCTTGGAAGATGCACTGGTATCTCGGAGCGTTGAAACACAGATCTATCTCTGGATTCGCCTTCCATTCGCCATCATTAGGCGCCACGCCCACTAAGGAACAATGAACGGCCATTTTCGGAAGCTCCATCAACTCTCTGTCCAGCTGCCAGATGTCTTTAGCGTCGACCAGCTGCTTGTTCCCGAAATCGACGTACCGAACGATAAATTTCGAGAACGGCTGGACACCGACCACGGTGGCTCTATAGAGGACGCCGTCGGTGGGATAACGAGCCAAAACTGACGCTCCAACGGGGACATCTCCAGTGTAAGACTTCACACCTTTGTACAGCTGCGGTATTTTGTGCATCATCTTGAGGAATTTCGCTTGCAAAGACAGGATTTGGGTATAGAAGTTTTCGGGTGATATAATCCACGTCACGGAGACCTCTTGTTGTGAACCGATCTCTACGGACGGCTCAGTGAATGGCGTGTCTAGAGACACTGGGTCGGTCAATTCCTTGAAGGTAAAACTACGGTTCTTCGAGGGCACGCGGCCAGTGCGATCATCGTTGTACGACCTCTTTTCAAATCGCTTATCATCGAAGCCAAAAGATCTATCAGACCGATCCGCCCTATCTCTAGGATTGAAATTACTTCTACCCCCGTATCGATCTCCTCTATTTTCTCTATCACCCCTTTCACCTCTGCCCCCTCTATCCCCTCTTTCACCTCTGTCTCCTCTATCACCCCTTTCACCTCTATCTCCTCTATCCGCCCTTTCACCTCTATCTCCCCTTTCACTTCTATCGCCCCTATCCCCTCTTTCACCCCTTAAATCCCGATCTCCTCTGTCTTTAAACTCCCTCTTTTGATGCCAATTTTCCTTCTTGTCCCCCCAATTGTCACGTCTGTCTCCTCGGTTCTCTCTTCTGTCAAACTTTTGAAACCTATTGCGTTCTTCGGGCTTATTCTCGTCATCTTGTTGATTGAATCTCTCACTGCAAAAAATAACATTCAATAAGCTAGTAACAAATAGCGTGGGTTAAGATTACAATTTAGGTTATTGTGGATTATATGGATGAGTTAAATGCATTACTTTATTAGGAAGTAGTCGTTATTAAGCAACTCGAAATAGTTAACTTTAGTGTGATTAAGGTAAGCCAGGATCTAAGGAAAGTTCTGAGAATTATATCGACTTTTTACCTGGTTTTTAATGTTTCAACAGCTACACTTAGAGTCATTGATTAGAAACTAACTGTCCACAAAGCTGTGAGACAGTTATTTCTTACTTTTGTTAATATCAGCTGCTATTTAGTCATTAAATTTCGTAGTTAGCTGGTATGTTAGATATAATCATCTCATCACTCTTTAACTAAAACCTATTTTTGTATCAAATTGTGTTTATGCATTACGTGTGTGATAAAAGACAGGCTTTAGTTAAAACGATGCAATAAAACTAATTAATTATAATTGAATGCTGACGAAACTGAAAGCAACAATTTTACAAATGAAACATATATCATACAGTGAAACCAAGTTGCAGTGAAATTCGCTAAAGGAATAAATGGAAACGTTGATAATTATACAAAAATGTAGCGTTCGATGTTCGTCAGCCAAGCGTGTCGGCAAACAAATGGGGACGAGTGATTTCGGCCAATACGTTTTACAATACTGATAATTACAATTATATTAAGTAAGGATTCAATTCCAATCAATTCGGATTAGCCAAAAAGTTAAAGAAATTCTTTACATATGTTTTATTATCGACAAATACATATAACGTTTAATCAAGATATATATCAAGATTTGATGAATACTTTAAGTATTTTAAAACCAAACATGAACGTGATATGACGAAAAGCTGAAGAAAAGTGAAATTGTTTATCTCACTGTTACAGAAGTCTGGACCGATTCCTGGAAACTCATTCACCGGTTTTCAATGTAGCGTACATTATCTATCTAACATTTTTAAATATATAAATATTGAAGGCGTGTGGTAATTATACGACAACTGCTCTTAAACGTGATCTGATGTTAAAGAAATTATTTGTTTTTTTTTAAATATATTACAGAAGGCAAACGGGCAGGGGTCTCACCTGATGTTATTGTGTGTGTGATGTGTGACTGGACACTCAACGCCAGAGGGCTCGTGAGTGCGTTGCCGGCCTTTTAAAAATTGGTACGCGCTCTTCTCCTAAGTCGAATTGGTTCGACGACGACGGTGTTCAAGTGTATCGAGAGGGATTTACAATTAGATAATTTTTCTTCGACATGTGTTCCACTATTAGTCAATACATTTATTTAAAAAATTACATAAAATTGTGTTGTTCTTCTAAAATTGACTCAGTTTAAACCTAGAATATCATCAAATTCTTGAAAAGAATTGGAACATTTTCTGAAAGTTTCTGAAACTGCATTCATAATTATGTTCAATTGAAGCGTAACAACACACATCATTAGCTATCAAAGTACATATTCCAATTCACCGAACTCAGATATTGTAATTGAAATTACGCGTTCATCTATTATACGCAGAATAAAAAAACAGGACAACACTTATCCCTGATATGTGCGCATTTAACTCGCTCGTAATGAAAAAAATCGTGAGAAAACCGTCGTGCCTACCTAACATACAGAAAACCTAGAAAAGGTTGTCTAGTATGGTTTTCTTTAATCAGCATATGATATTGTCAAACTCTTGGTACTAATTAGCTATACACAATACAGACTAGACAATTTTTTTAAAATCTTTACACAAATATCATAGAATAGAAATATAGGGTTTAATCAACATATAACTTTTACCATTACTTGAAGTATATTTAAATTAAAGAAAAATGGACGCGATTGATGAAAACAACTCGTTATAGGGTTGGTGTGATAAAGGGTATAGCAGGGAAGGATGAGAAAATAGTGGCGAGGATAAGACACAAGTAGAGGGATTTGGTGGAGGCCTTCACTCCGTCAGAGGTCGTGTACGTTAAACATAATGACATGGACTTAATGTAATCCTGGTTATATAGGAACAAGAATAAAGGAATTTTTTATCGTTCTTAATTAGCTACTGAAGGTTCCTTATAAAAATTATACATTAAACATGGAGAAACGTGCCCCGATAAGAATCCTTCTATGTTTTGATCGAAGCGGAATATTGCGTGATAAAATTTTATTTTCTATTAATAAACTCTATTATAGATATCTCTATTAACAGTACACGCAATATTCAACCCTATTTGGTCTATAGGTTTAAATATATGCTCTGATATGATTAAAAAACTTATAAAAATAAATAAAACAGTGGCCACAACATTTTTAGTACTGAGCCTCAGATTTCTGTATGTTTCACGATCATTGTCAATCTAATAAGAAAGTAGGTGCCTAGCCTCATGTGCCTGATACACGTCGTCGACTTTTTGGGTCTTAGGCAAGCCGGTTTCCCTATAATGTTTTTCTTCAGCGTTCGAACGAAATTTAAATGCGCACATAGAAAGAAAGGCCATTGGTACAAGCCGGGGATCAAACCTACGACCTCAGGGATGAGAGTCGCACGTGGAAGCCAAAAAACTTTAAATAAACATCAGGAACGTCGATCATGTAAAAACTATTCCGATATAACAAAAGTTAACTTAGTTATAAATAATATTATTTACAAAAAATAATTTAAAAGTCCAACTAACGTTGTAGAGAAACAAAGGAGTATACATTTTTTTTAAAACATAAAACCTTCGTAGTTAAAGAAAAACTATGGAGCCAAAAATCATAATGCGGGTAGAACATTAACAGTGCAACATGAACCGTGTAAGTAAAGCGAAGCGGTCTTTTAGACAACAAGATCCTTCTAGCATATAAAAGAAGATTGCCCATACTTGTATATAACTAATAAAAAAACATTTTGTTATGGTTCCTTATTGATAAACGTTTAGTTTGGCTTAATTTGCAACTAGTGTGTATGGGAGCGTTCAAGTATTACGTCACGCAACTTTTGGAGATTCTTGACATGAAACGTGCCGTCACGTTTTCTGTATCCAATAGTAAAACGTTTCGTGACCACCCCCAGTGACTTTACCAAAAACTTACCATTGTGTGGTGTAAGGTCTTGGATAGTGGATTATTTTTTTAACAATAACGCGTCGCCCCGCATCGTAACGTTTTACAGGAGGAGCGCCCCCCCCCAAATTCGTTACGTAATACTCGAACGCTCCCTATGCTAGACATATTATAAAACATTACAACTTCGAGCGTAGGGCAATGTCCTTTCCAAAGTGATAGGTGTTGATACAGAAACTTGGTGATAAACACAAAAGGACAAGGCTTTTGCAAGGCTTCTGTACCGTTTTAGTCTGTCCTGAACATTTTTATGCGCTTGCGCCACTTCTGTCGCTTGCCGCAACCGTCGACCGACACTCGACTCCTTTTTGGGCCCTTTTTGTCTCTCGTCTGGCCGAGACTTTCTTCTGTTAATACCGCACGTAAAGCAAATATTTAAAAATACAGTATACATAAATAAATCGCTATCATCCATTATATTATACATAGAATACTTGAACATTAATATATTGAATATATATATATATATATATATAATATAATTTTTCTTCTGTTAATACCGCACGTAAAGCAAATATTTAAAAATACAGTATACATAAATAAATCGCTATCATCCATTATATTATACATAGAATACTTGAACATTAATATATTGAATATATATATATATATATATGAACTTTTCGCTTGCCCCCGAGAACAAAGTCGTAAAAGCGAAATCTATTTTGCTCAAGAAAAAAAAAGAAGGTTATGCTTATTATAAGGATAATAATAATAAAAAAAATTAAATGTAATACGAGGCACCGGGCAGCAGGTTCACCTGGTGTTAAATGATACGGCAACGTCTTTTTCAAACTCAAACTCAAAATATGTTTAACGTATCGGTAAACAAGTACACTTATGAACGTCAAAAAGAAGTTAAATTAATTGTAAATTTACATTTAGGGGTAAGAAGAACTGGCAAGAAAGAACCTTCTTCAAGAGGAACCTTAGTTGAACTGGTGTGGAAAATTACATATACTACAAAGTAACAAATGAAAGCTTATTTTTTTGACGATTTGACATAGAGCCTTGGTAAACCAGAGATATATTCTCTTTATTAGTTTTTCAACTGTCAAATTAACCTTTACGATTATTTGGTAGAATTACAATCTAAACGAAAACTATATTTATGGTTATTGAGATATATTTCAGAAAATTAAAATTCTGTAAACGATAATTTCTTTAGAGAACGATGTCATGTTTTTATGGTAATTTTTTTTCCTAAAATTCTGAAAAATGTACAATTATAGTACATCACCCAAGGAAGGCAACAGTAAATACATTAAAGCAGTCAGTAATAGTGATTTACGACTATGTTCCCCGGGGCAAGCGTTTTGTTCAACATATTGTAAAAATGACGTACTTATCTCTATGGTTCTCCCTGTTCTGTCTGAGCGGCGGCGACTGAACTGACGGAGTGGATGAGTCTTCCCAACTCTCTTCCGTTGATGCTGGCTGCGGGGAGAACTGGTTTTCACGTCTACCACCGCGTCTGACATAAATACAGAATGAATTTAGATAGACTTATTACGTACATTAAAACATTTTTAAAGCATGGATATTACACCAAGATCAGCGATCCGTGACCCACATGAAGTTCCCGCCGCTTCACATAATTCTTGTAGAAATTAGGATATAATTTTGAATGAGTTCTAAGAGTAAATGTATTTTCTTTCAAAGTTATTTTAAAAGTATTTTAGTGTATTACCTAACTTATGCATACGTAACGAGGACCAAACAATTAGGTCTAGGCCTCAGTTTTGTCAATCTTTAGTGATCATTTGTTTTTTCTAATAGGGAAAAGCTTACACAGCCTTCTGAGCCTGTCACACGCCGTCAAATTGGTCCTAGGCCTTCTGAAGGTTTCCTCACAATAATTTCCTTCATCGTAACAGTGTTAAATGCGCACATAGACAGAAAGTCCATTGGTGCACAGCCGGGATTCGTGCTTACGACCTCAAGGATGAGATTCGCACGAAGCCACTAGACCAACACTGCTCTTATAGAAATAAAGACCTTCCAATTCACAACAATTATCAAATAGTGATCTCTGCTTACCTATCACCTCTGTCGGGCTTAGAAAGTTTATCGCCAAAGCGTCCAGAACCGTACCTGTCAAAGCCATCCTTCTGGTCTCTAAAAAAAATTTTAACACTCAATTCTCACTTACACGGTATTATATTATATTATAATTATTACCTGTTACGACGTCTAAACATGTTACGAACGTCTTAAATTCAGTCGAATCTCAATTCGACTGAATTAAAGACAGTTCAATGACCCGTAGAGATATTAAGAATTAGAGCAACCGGCAGGGCTCAAAATTTGCTACAAGACGCGCAGACAATGTGTACATTAATTAATTTAAATTACAGTTATTTAATTTGTATGATTTTCAACTGTTTTGTTTCACTTCTAATTTTTTTCCTACGACTTACAAAATAAAGAATGGCTGTATAAGGGATGAATTACATTCATTTTGGTATTGAAAACATCGCAGAATACATAAATATCAACAGTAGCAACAAATCAACCAACAGAGGTCTACTAATTTATTTAATTATAAAAACCCTATTGCTGCAATACCATCCTTATTATTAATAACTTAGGTAGCGTTCAAGTATTACGTCACGCAATTTTTGAAGATTCTTGACCCCCCCCCCATGAAACGCGCCGTAACGTTTCCTGACCAACTCCAGTGACTCTTTAAACCTAAAACTTACCATTATGTGGTGTAAAGTACTGGAAATGGAAAATAATATTAACAATAACGCGTAATTCAATCCCCGTCCCGCATCGTAACGCTTTACAAAAGGACCCCCTCTCCCAAAATTCATTACGTAATACTTGAACGCTCCCTTATTACTCGTTGATATAGAAAGTCTCTATTCTACTTTCACCTCGCAAAACATTGCAATTATATATCATTAAATTCATTAATACGTATTGTTAAAACCGTAACATGGCACCTCGTATTAAATACTTCATAATAATATTTATTCCTCCTAGTTGATTCTAGGATTTAATAGGAAATATCGTTTTAAAAATAACAAGTTTATAGTTATAAATTTGAACTGTTTCTAATGATAATATACGTAATAATTGTCTGAAAGACTGCTCTATGGCGTAATAGCTCTATGGACATGACTCAAAGCAATAATTTTTTGCTGTTCGTGAAAAAGTTAACTGAATTCGCTTACGCGCGTAAAGTATGACTAGCTATGCGCTATTTTTAATTGCAAATCGGCCTGATATCGTGCAGTATATCGTCTATAACGTTATTGTCTTGGTTACTTTCAAATAAACATTTTAGTTTCTTCTAAAATAATTATTTTGCCCTTTTTTATTTCAAAATTTAATGGGACAAATACATTTCTTAGTATTTTATTTATTTTTATTTGAGTAAAGATCTGAATTTCGTATTACCAAAATAGGCACAATGAAGAAAAACAAACGTTGAGTCTGTCCTTTCAAATCGATTTAGCTGTTACAGCTCGAAGGCGAACAAAATCATGTATAATCATATAATATGTTTTTCATTAATTTTTATATAAAATAAGTACGAACCTCCCTCTAAAGCTGCTACCTCGCTGTCCAAACTCTTCATCGCCATCTCGTTTCCTTTCTTCCTTGAAACTCTTTTCCCTTCGAAAACTCTTCTTACGTCCATCATCAGGCACGCTGCCTTCTGGCGAACTGAACTCTGGAGCTTCTTTGCGTATCAGAGGCGACACCTTCTGTATTAATAAGTCTACATATATTCTACCAGTTAGTTAGTAATACAAAAATTAAAATTTGGTTCAAATGAATTCAAGAAACAATCCTTTTATAATTAATTTAATATTTATCATATAGGTAGCATAATATATATTGTTACAAAGACGGGTCGACTGCAATGTTTCTAGATTTTTCCGCTACTTAGAGAGGAGAGGGTCAATCACATATTAGAAATTTTTAATTTCCAAAATGTTACCCTAGTTTTCAGGACGCTGAAACATTTTTTCAGTCAGTTTCAGTCATGTGTAGTCGAGTGGCGCAGTTTTCAGGAGACCCGTTTTCAGGCCTAGTTATACCCCTTTGATGGGGTTTGGTTTGGATCTATGTTTCTACGGTTCCCAGCACGACATGCTTGCGTTAGCATGGTAGCATAGGTGCAAACCCACCCTACCACATCCTTCTAATGGGTAGGGAGGCGTGGTCTTGGGGGTAGCGCAGGTCGCTGTGATCCCCAAGGCAAGTTTGGTGGACTAACCTTCCCGAGGTTGCCAACCCTGTTTTTGGTCTAATACCCTATGTATTAGACGTAACTAAAACCACCAAGCGAACTTTTGCAGGGATGTAGAGGTCATGTCCTTGCGAGTTCATCATCCAAAATAAAAGGACGGTGGACAGTAAATGACCTCCCGCGTGTTTGTGCCGTGCGCGGGGACCCGTACGGGGGGATGAAGGAGTCCTGGAGGTTGAGTGGAGTAGTGCGCCGGTACAGTTGTGCGCTGCACACAACACACCTCTTTGGTCTGGATTTCCCCTCACACGGGAGGCCGTGGATTAGCTGACCACGGTCAACCGGCTGTGGTATCCTGTAAGAGGGCTACCAAGCGAGAGTCGGGTTGTGGGGGGGGGGCCGTCGGCGTGGCACGGGACTCGGGGTGAGTTTGCGTCATCGTCTCGGGATGCGAACAGCTCCGTACTCTCTTGCGGCGTGCGGAAGCGCCAAACCGGGATGCACCCTTAACCGTGCCCACTCCAATGGTAGCTCATACACCACCGCACAAGGATGCGTCCACTGTTGCGGCCAGGCTGACTGCGTCGGTCGAGCAGAAGATAGCAACTCCGAAGGATGATACAGCAATGTCTGCGTCCGCATCGAAGCAAGATCGATGCGGAAGACCGAGGCTGCGACGGTGAGCACGTCCAGTGCACAAACCTCGACCATGGACATGTCGGCCCTGAAATCAGCGATTCAGGAATCGACTCCCAGAATGGTCCTAAGCTCCTCAAAAAGGCAACGGCTCAGGAAGGCCAAAATAGCGTCGGAACAGCAACAGCTGATTACCGGCTCTCAGAGGCTACCTGAGAATCCTGGAACTGCCCCCGCGGTCACCACAACTGCAGGAGGCAGGAAAAGGGCACCGAAGCCGACTAGGTCCTCTGCCGCGCTCAAGCCTATTGGCTCTAAGTGCGGTAAGGAACCTAGAGGGGGTTACCAAACCAAAAACCCAAAATCAACCAAACAACAAACAAAGGGCCAGAAACGCGATCGGCCGGAGGAAACCGTGACACCGACTGGGGAGAGTAAAAGGGTTAAACCCAACAAAGCCAGGGACCTCGGCCAGTTACGCGGATGCGGCAGCATCTAGGGTTAGCAACTGAACCCAACGACATCAGATTCCGGAGTAGAGCCCACTTCTCAGATGGTGTCCTCAAAACTTGGTGCGAGGATACCTACACACTGGGATGGCTTACCGGAGCATGCGATGTCATCAACAATCCGATACCGGACACCAAACTGGTGGTCAAAACATCAGATCTTGGACCCTGACTCACGAACGTAGAACACAGGACCCGACAGGCGTATCTCTGTTCCTTCGTGTTCCGGAGTATGAGATCTCAAAGATCAAAGCACACGAACGCCGCATCTACTATCTGATCTGGGGAACATCTATATCCGAATTCTGGAAAAGGATGAACCCTCAGAGGTAGCTGCCGCCACAGTAACCACTGCCAGTACATCGGGGACGGGATTCTCGGGGCCAAAGCCGCCCTCGTCAACGACGGAGGTAGCCGCGGTCGCCGAGGCAAACGTCCCCATGGAGACAGTTCAACAACCATCCTCACCGGTGCAACTAACCTCGGATGACGAGTTCTTTCAGGAGACAGGGGGGAGTGAATTCAGCGACAGCTGTTTGCGCTCCTCCCCCTAACCGGACTGACCTTATCCAGACCAACCTCCAGCACAGCCAAACAGCGTCGGCTTCACTACGCAGACTGCTGGAGACCAACCCGAAGACCATTGCCGCGATCCAGGAGCCGTGGATCAGGAATGGCAAGATATGCGGCCTGGGTAACACCGGTGGTAAACTTTTGCTGGATACCTCCGTAACTAACCCAAGAACCTGCATTATCATACCTAAACATGTACCAGCATACCTAATTAACGAACTGTGTTCAAGGGACCTTACAACCATTAGGTTACCTAGGGACGCACATCCAGACATCGTCCTGGCGTCCGCCTACTTACCGGGTGACGAGGACGTGCCCACTCCAGAACTCGGCCTTCTGGCTGACTACTGTGAGAGGGAGAAACTGGAGCTTATAATCGCAGCAGACTCCAACGCGCACCACACGGTATGGGGTAAAAATACCAACGCTCGAGGTGAGAATATGCTTAACTTCATTCTTAGCAATAATCTTATCTTAGCAAACAGCGGCTCTGAACCAACCTTTATCAACGCACGCTCGCAAACCATAATCGATCTAACAATGGTGACCTCTGGTCTGTCAGATCACATACAGGACTGGCATGTCTCCAGAGAGCTATCATGCTCAGATCACAGGTGGATCCGCTTTGCAATCAAAGGGGAGCTACCTAAACCACAACCACGACGCATACCGCGGAGAACTGATTCAGTAAAATTTTACAGTATAATCGGCTCAGAGGTAAGCAAACTAACAATACCAACCACCATTGATGTAAAAGACATAGACAAACATGTAAATAACCTAACGTCCCTACTCCTGACCAGCTTTGAACGGTCGTGTCCCCTTACCATGCCTAGGTGGGGGAGTAGACATAACTGGTGGTGCCCCGAACTGGAGAGACACCGAAAGAAGGTCAGGAAGCTGTTCAATAGAGCAGGTAATACTCGTTTACCTGCCGACTGGGACAAGTACACAATCGCGAGAAGAAGATTCAAAAAACTTTTACGTGCTAGGAAGCAAGAGTGCTGGAGACACTTCTGCACCAGCATTGAAAGCAACAACCAGGCAACCAGAGTGAAATCATGCCTCTCTAGTGAGCCTTATCACTCGATCGGTTGTCTTAAAAAACCTGATAAATCATTTACAAAAACCGATGCAGAAACATGTGAACTACTGATGGAAACACACTTTCCAGGCTGCATAATTGCCAACGACCAGGCATGGCAACCCTATTCAGAAAGAGCCACCACCGACTCAGACTGGAATGTAGCTCACAAAATAATCACAAATGAAAAAGTAACATGGGCAATCAACTCCTTCCTACCATTCAAAGCGGCTGGCCTGGATGGCATCTTCCCAGGCCTACTAAGATGGAGTGGAAACCTTTTGGTGGACTATCTTGTCTCAATCTTCCGAGCATGTATAGCCCACCGCTACATACCTTTGAAATGGAGGGAAGTGAAAATAATATTCATCCCAAAACCAGGCAGAGAGGACTATACCCAGGCGAAATCCTTCAGACCCATAATCCTCACATCTTTCCTGTTAAAAACAATGTAGAGGCTTGGAGATCTGGAAATACGTAGCCAGGTATCGCTATCCAAATTCCTGCACCCAAATCAACATGCCTACAGCCCAGGCAAATCAACGGATTCATCACTCCACAACGTTGTGTGTCGCATTGGCGACTCCCTGAAGTTAAAACAGTCAACCCTTGGTGCATTTATTGACATCGAAGGCGCTTTTGACAAAACAAACTTCACGAGCATAACCAGAGCACTCGTTACATGTGGAGTATCACCAACCCTGATAGGGTGGATAAACAACATGCTAAAACAACGAGCTATACAGTTCACTGTTAATTCCACAACACGGGGCATTGTCAGCAGAGGCTGTCCACAAGGTGGTGTCCTATCGCCGCTACTGTGGAACCTCGTAGTTAACGAGCTCATCACAGAACTCAACGCTGGCAACCTTTACACAGTGGGTTATGCGGACGACATAGCTATCTTGATATCGGGGAGCTTTGAAAGTACCCTATGCGATCTCATGGGAAGGGCTTTCAAAGTAATTGAGAGATGGTGCAACAAGCACGAGCTATCTGTCAACCCATCAAAAACAGATTTAATACTCTTTACAAACCGGAGGGTTCTGGGACCACACAGGCTTCCAAAACTCTTCAACACACAACTCAAACTCAAAAATGAAATAAAGTACTTGGGTGTGATTCTGGACAGTAAACTGCTCTGGAACAAACACCTAGAACACAAACTGAGCAAAGCAACGATCGCCTTCTATCAATGCAAAAAGATGCTAGGCGTGAAATGGGGCTTATCGCCTAAAATAACATTATGGCTATACACAACCATAATCAGGCCAATGCTGACCTATGGAGCCCTGGTTTGGTGGCCAAGATCTGAACTTCAAACGGCGATCACGAAACTGGGACGCTTCCAAAGGCTTGCCTTGTCCGCTGCTAGCGGTTGTATGAGAACAACTCCGACCGCAGCAATGGAGATAGCCCTGCAAATCTTACCTCTGGACCTACACATACAGCAGGAGGCAGCACTAGCGGCCATCAGGCTTATGGTATTGGACCTATGGGGAAAAAACCACTACAGTTCACACACAGTGATTCTCAACAGGGCAATAGAGTACCAACCTCTTATAGCTGCGCCATGTGACAGAATCACTAATCAATTAATATTCAACAAGAAATATCTTATACAACTGAGAGAAGAAGAGCAGGATCAGTCGCCCCTGAATGAGCTACGTATATACACTGATGGTTCAAAAATAGGGTGTGGCTCAGGCGCTGGTACTTTCTCCTTTGATCTCAACATCAACGTACACCTACCTCTGGGCACACAAAACACAATCTTCCAATGTGAATGTGTCGCTCTAACCGAAGCAGCCAGAGCCGTACAGCGGATGGGAGTCAATGACTTTTACATTAAGCTCATATCGGACAGTGCATCCGTGCTGATGGCGCTCGGTAACGAAAACACAAACAGCAAATTAATACTGGAGTGTCACGAAGCACTGGAGGCAATAGCTCTAACAAATAGAGTTACCTTACAGTGGATTAAGGGACCCAGTGGCTCTCTCGGCAACGATGCAGCCGACGAGCTTGCGAGAAGAGGCTCTGGTATGATGCCTGCTGGCCCGCATCCGCTCCTCCCCTTGCCCTTCTCGCTAGTTCGAACCTGGATTCGCCAGAGATCCACTGTACTCCAGAATCAACGATGGTCGCGAAGTGTAGATTGCAAACCGTCCAAAATGGCTCTGAAACCTCGGTGAACCCGCAACTTACTAACCGACTTCTAAACCTGAACAGAACCAATCTCAAAACAATGATAGGGACAATCACGGGCCATTGTCTCCTTAACAAACATCTTTTCGTCCTAGGCGCAACAGACAGCCCCTTGTGCAGAGGCTGTTTCAGCGCAGAGGAATCAGTCACCCACGTAGTCCTGGAATGCGAGGCTGTGGCTAATCAACGTACAAAAATCCTCGGAACAGTGAGGTCGCTCCGCGAAGCCTGTGAAGTGCCCGGGAGACTTCTGTGCTTCTGGAAGGAGTTGGGCTGGCTAAATTAGCCAGGGCTTCTACGCACAACGGACCGACTACGCGTCTAAGTGCGGAAATTGAGTCCAGTCTACCTTGCCTTACCTTACCCCTTTGATGAAGGAATATTCTAGACCGAATTTTCTACGTGTGAGACAAGGGCGAAAGAGAGAGGGAAGCTTAGAACCTTCTCGAAGCTAGACTGAGCACTCTAGAACGCCGTACGACAAGGACGGATCAATGTGCGAAAGAGACAGAGTGCGGACGTTCTAGAATTGTGCAATCGCTACTCAGTTGCAAGCCTGCCTAGAGAGTTCTCGAATATTGTACAAGATTATTCCCAGGGATATATAAGCGAGCCGAAACGCGACCTTTAGTTTCGAATGCGATATCAAGAGATAAACACCGAAGCGATAAAGTGCTAATAAAGTGAATACAAGTGATACAGTACTGTGTGAAGTGTGCATAAGTGAAGTAATTAGTGATTGTTTTTGTGTGTTATAAGTGCATTTTTGCGAATAATTTGTGTTCATAAATTCCTCATTAATTTACCAAGAAATAAACCCTTGAATAAATCTACGGCATTTTCTATCCGATCCCCTAGCTAGTAACAATATCAATGAATCTTGAAATATTTGTGAATTACTGGACAGGTTAAAGAAAAAAAGCAAAACCAAGCCGAAATAATCGAATTTTCCAAAGCAATTCCTGTTTATTTTCAAAACATTAAAAATTCAAAAAGAATAATTAAATAACTTTTATATTTGACTTACCTCAACATTTCCAGTGCTTCGTGGTTGAGATAACTGGTTCATGCGCCTGGCAATATCCAAAGGTGGCGATACTGTATCATCAACCAATGTTACTAGCATTGTATCATGAGAATACATGCCAACCACATGAACCATCAATGTTTTTTCTAATGCCAACATCTCGAGTTGGTTTGATGTCTTGCTTTCTACAGCTTTGTCTTCATAGCCCTGTTTAAAAAAAATTAAGGATGAATATACAACAGTGACGTCAATAAAATTTTTTTAGATTCTTCACACCTGGGGCTGTACGAAAATCCCCCATGTTCCGCGATTTTTGTAGTTTTCGTGTTACAATTTTTTGTGTTTTTTTAATGTTTACTGCCAGCGAGGTTTCAAAAATTCATATCTTTTTTGTTGTTAGTATTTTGCAGTGAAATGATTGTCTTAAATGTTGTTCAAATAAAATAAAAATATATATTTTAAGGGTGAAATTACAATTAAGACTTAGTGACCATCCATGTGTCAAAATGTGATCAATCTCAATTATCAATAAATCTCAATCCATTTTGTTACTATAAATTTTAATATTTCTCAAGACAAGATTTACTTTCACTAGAATACAGAACAGTTAGAGAAAAATTAACTTTCTCCAGTGTTACATATACCTTTAAAAATATGGAAGTAAAACAAAATAGAACAAGATGAAAAAGTCAAAAGTACAATTATTTATTTATATAAATAATTGTACTTGAGGTGTTTATACACCTCTGAAAAATCAAGACTAAAAATAAATATATAAGTTTAACAATTTAAGTTCCAAAAACAATGTTTGAGTACTTACTTTTAGGGCACATTTCATGGCTTGGGCTGGTAACTGAATTAGGTCTGGTGTAATTGTCCTAATATCTGCTACAGCCACTTCCTGTTCATTCCCGTAATCAACATATGCAACAATTATTCTTTCTCCTTTGGTATCCCTAACCATTGCCCTGTACCAATTGGCGTCCTCAGGAAATCTTGCACAGCAAACAGACCCAATTGGCAAAGGTCCAGGTGTTGATGTATTTTCGCAGTGAATTTTGACTGCTTCCATTACAGCATTTAAGGTGTCTATATTGTCCGATAATTGAATGTAAAATTTAATACAGCTATCAACATAAGACACTAATACTGATTGTTTACTGTTCTGTGGTAACGCATCAAGCCACTTAAATTGTAACTTATCTTTCATGTTTGCCATCAACAAATCTAAGACATTCCTGTTATCCAAGTACAGTTCTCCATACTGAATTAGAGGTGGCCCTTCAGGTGCAACCACTCTCAATGTCATAAGCTTTCCATTTAAAAGCTGTTTAAATGCCTCATTTAAGTGTAGTCCTTTTTCCAACTTTTTTACACCAGACAAACAAAACCTCATAGCAAATACATTTGGTTTAACAAACTCTTCTGGTATATCAAATATATCATAGTATGATACCATCTCTGTATCACCAAAATCCACAAAGAATAGTTTACATTGTGATCCTGAAAGGTTCATAACTATAGCTCGACAAATTACTCTATCTCCAGACATTCTTCCCAGACAAACAGTACCAATCATAGGTGGCTCTGTTAGACTGCTATGTGGTCTCCTGTTTATGTCGTCCATCATTTCTTGTAGTTTATTAGCATCTACTGCTAGTTGCACAGCAAATAACTCTGGCCCTTCTTCAGCATATGATACAAAGACTTTATGTGTTGAGTTAATTTCAAGAAGTCTACTCTTGTATGTATTTGATTTTTTTGGCGATGGCGGACTTTTGGATAGAGACATAGGTGCAGATGTAGAAGAAACTGCTGCTGGGGCTGGAGAATAAGGTTGATGTGGTTGTCGAATGGGTGCTTTTAAATTTACAGTATTCCTCGAAGCTCGGTTAACTAGGAGTCTCTGAGCTACCATAGATGGAGGTGGAATTGTGGAATAGGAGACAGAAGTATTTTGTCGCATAGCTGTTGCAGGATTGGGAAAATTCTGATTAAGTAAAAATGGTACATGTTCAGGATAAGCTGGTGAATCATTCATTATTGTCGGAGACCAATTAGGAATAAGTGGATTCTCAGCTACCTGCAATAACAGAAATTCTTGTTTCTCTATAGGTAAAGCCATACCAAACTTGTTTGATACAAGATGACTTGATAAATCATTTCCTTTGAATTGAATTGATATAACAGGAATTGTTCGTGTAGTAGCATCAATAGTAGCTGGATATTCAGCATAGCAGAGTAGACTTTGTAATTTTAATAACAGAGAGTCATCCCAACGTCCAGACTCATGGATAAGGCGTGAAAGATAATAATCAGAGGCTTGTCCTGGTATTTGTAGTAACATTGGATCATACTTATTTAGATACCTAATGGTGCTGAGCGAAATAGTATCTTTATTACCATAGTCAATAAAATGCACTCCTACTAAACCGTTAGCAATGTTTTTAATGCTTATAATTTTAGCTCTATAATATATTCCATCCTTGTATTTCGCGGCACACACAACGCCCTCAGGTACCGGCGTTCCCGGTGGGACCGCTCCAATTCCACTTTCGAGGTTTTCAACAGCCAACTTAAGTAAACTTTCAATCATCAGTGACGATTGTTGGTCAAGTTGTCCGCTTATTTTGAGAAAAAAACCCTCTCCATCCACATGGGTAACAAAAAGACGAAAGGACCGCTGCACGTCTGGTGGCAAAGCCATTTTTTGTTGTTTATCTCAGGATTTTTAAAAGAGAAATACTAGTTAAAACACATTACGCGTGAATAAACTAAAGTTTGTATAAAACTAGGTTTGATAACGAAGAAATGTTAACACCAGTTACTAAATTATTAAGAATAATTCTGATCAATGATCACGATTCAAATTTGCTTTGAAGATTTTTAATATTTTCTACACTTTTAAAGAACTATAGAGACATATAGATAACAGAAGACTGAAGCACAAACTATACTAGACACTAGACAGTATAGTATAATACGTACACTGCACAGACTTATTACCCAGAGCAATACTAGTTTACGGTATTAAAATAAGGATTTTACCAGATTAACAATCACATTTTGGTAAAGTTCAGAATCAAGTTTGAAATCGCTTGCACGAGATATCCATCCATCCATCCAAATGCTTGTGAGAAGCTGATTTTAATTTTTTCTATAATACTGTGAAATAAGTAAGTACACAAAGTATTGTGATTAATGACAGTATACTTTTTGATAATGACAATACTAAACTATTGGCATTTGGCAACAATAATATAAAAAAATTGCAGATTTGTAGAAAATTCACAAAAATAGACTGTTCATTGATTGAATTTTTCTTTCAATTTTGGTTCTGAAGATTCTTAGAAGTTTTACACCTTAGCCGTGTAGTTACAGATTTCGACTTAGAATTGTGACAAAATAACAGATATGATTGAAACATGTTCCAAGAGATGTATGTTGTTTGGCACAGTTTCTTTGGGGATGTAAGAACTTAAATTTATTATTTTCAATTATAACATTTTATAAGATCAACTTTGTAATGTATGAATTTCTTCCAGACTAACAATTGTTGTTCTTATATTAGAATCACATCTTGCCGACAGTTTAACTGGTAGTCAACGAAGAAATAAAACATTTCCAACAGAAAATAATTCAACATGTTGGTTAACACAACCTTATACAGTAATAAGTGAATGTCATCCTTGTTCTGGTAATTTTTAATTGTTAATATCTTAAGATTTTAGTTATTTATTTTTAATTTGTAAATAGGATAAGTTAATTTCAGATTTTGAAATACGAAGCAAGAGCATAGGAGTGTGTATACACACAAACTTTAAAGAAATATTAAGGTGTGAAAATGGTGAAACAGTTACCAAAAGGTAAAGCACATTTTCACTTAAAATCCATTCAGTTTAATTATTTATAATGGTAATAAATTATTTTTGTTTCAGCTGTGACCGTGTCGCATATTTAGAAGAGAGAAAGTTCTGGAAGTTTACTATCTGGTCATTCTTTTTGGGATCTATGTCCTCTTTGGTTGTGATGCTAAGAATGCGTGTACTCAACCACAGGGCAAAGAGACGGGCAAGACAAGTTCTTGCTAATGGAACAATTTAATTACATTTATTTGAAATGATGTATGAGTAAAGCTTGAGAGGCAAAATACACTTCAGACAGGTGGTTATTTATTAGACGATGCAATTTTTGTATTTCTGTTGTAATATGTCCATGCTTATTTAGCACCACTTGTCCCAACTGATTTAAAAGATACACATATCAAATATGAAGAATTACTCATCAGCTTTGTAATCACATAGCTACATAAATAAAACTTTCAATAGTTCAGTTATTACTTTAACATTAACACTATTCCCTATTAACCTGTAACTTTGTTTCATAGTAGTGACATCAGGTATAATGTATTCTTTAGGAAACATCATGATTGCCAAAACCTCTTTAGGGGTGAAGTATCTTAAGTTTAGCTCCTTGAGTTTTTCAATATATTCATCACTTCCTATGTCAAATTTATTTGCTTCAGAGTAACATTGTTTAACAAATTCTGGGCTCTTTTCAGTAAAAACCGATCCAGTTCCATCCACATAGTGGGAGTATGCCTTGGTAAAACAACAAGACCTCCTTGAATCTTTATAGCATATATCCAAAACTTTTCCCCATTTTAAAACTTTGTCATTCAAGTAATATGCCTCAGGCACAGTTTTTTCCATGATATCCCGTAGAGGAAATAGTGATTTAGATTCAAATGGCGGCTCAGATATCTGCAACAAATACTATATAAAGGTACAAAACTAATTATTATAAAATAATAATTATTTCAGAAACATACAATTTCATCTTTCCTTTTGTACTGCCACTTGGTTGATTTTTTTCTTGCTAAACAGTAGTATCGTAGTCTTGAATTTGGCACTCCAATTTGACTGGGACATAAAAGGAACTCCTGATAGTCAAAGTTGCATTCTTTTAATTTATCTATAAATAAATTTCTAACTTTAGAACATTCAAAACCTTTAACATTTTCCATTAAAATATTTTCAATGTTTACTAATTCTTTTAAAATGTTAATTATATAAAGGAAAGAATTTGTTCTTGGATCACTATCATCAAGGTATTTGCCATTTCTTGTAAATGGTTGACATGGTGGAGACATCAGAATTGTATCAACTTCAAGCTTGTTGATCTCTGACACTGTTAATGACTGAATATTTTTAGTAATCTGGTATGTATTGGGGAAGTTTTCTCGATAAACTTCATTTGCAACTGTGTTAATATCTATTGCAGCTATTATATCGCCATCTAAACCTGAATCTGAAATTATAGTAGTGTTAGGAAGATAATAAATAATTGAGATATAATAATTTTATAGCATGGTTCTAAAGATTTCTTTAGATACATATTTAAAAATGTATCATTTTATACCCTTCCAGGCACAGTGCATTCCTCCAATACCACTATAAAGTTCCAATATTTTGTGCTTCATTTTGTAGATATCTAAAATCAAAATTGCTTCAATATAATGACTCAAGGGTTTAGATAATAGTAGCATAAACATAAATACTGTAAACTGAAAAATTACATGCAATTTACTGGTTTATATTTTATAGTTAGGTTATTTATATTGTAATCAAGGGCAAGTAGTATTGACTTAATAATACATCAAAATTATTGGTCAGACAAATCACTAAAGTATTAGTATGGATGTATCATCTATGGGCAGTGGGCACAGTGCACACTATCATTGTGAAAAATACAAATTGCCGGAGGACAGGAAAATTACAGTTCATGTCGACAAATTTTGAAACCAATTTAGTTTTCGACTTTCTTCATTACATTGCTGTTATTAGCATCTTGACTAAGCCTACAGGAATATAAAATCATCGGTGGCCATTTAATTTATACCTGAAATTAAATAAAAGATAATTAAGGGCTTGATCTATTTTTGATTTTGTAATACTATTTTCTTTCTTATCTATCTCATGGAGTAAGTTTGGAGTATTTCAGCTAAGCTAGACGGGGTCTAGCCATATTAGTATTCGACATACACTACCGCTTTAGCGTAACTGGGGGTCTAGACAAGATGGCTGAACAGTAGTGTATGTAGAAAATCGAAAACTAAATTTGTATGAAAATGACAGCTGGTGCCGACAATCGGTAGCCTAAGCCCAAAAGGCGTGAGTCCGGATACAATAAGCGACGCTATGACAGTTTTACGAAAAGAAACACATTAACGCTCACGCTTTTCGATAGCCAACGGCCAATTAATGTTTCGGCAGTGTAGAAAAAACGGCGTTTATCCGCCCTGTTTTTGTGTGATCTCAAACGCTGCTGTTTGCATATTTTGGAGGTTTTAACAAAAAGATGTTTTTTCAGTTAAGAGTTTTAGTTTTAAATATTTGTAATTTTCATTTTATCTAGCTTTTTTAAACGTTCTTGTATAATAATAATGATTTTAACAAAAAAGTGAAAAAATAAGAACTATAGAGTTAATATTTTTAAGTGAAGAGTTTTAGTTTTTCAATCATTTTTTTTCATTAACTTACATGCAATATAAATATCAATAAAATATATTCAATATAACTAGGATGTTCGAATTTCAGAAAACTAGCTTAAAAGCTTAAAGTAAGAAATATTTACCTGTACTAATTTGCTGACATTCTTGATATATTTATCTGCGTCAATTATGTTATCCTCGCATTGATCCATTAAACTAAAATATTTTTCTGTTTTTTTTTGTTTGAATCATTATAATTATACGAGAACGTTTAAAAAAGCTAGATAAAATTAAAGTTACAAATATTGGTAGCTAAAAAAAACTTTCCGTAAAACGTCTAAAATATGCTTTTTTTACTGAATTAATGCAAACAGCATCTTTTGAGATCACGTAAAAACATGGCGGGAAAACGCCGTTTTTTCTACCCGGCCGAAACTTTAATTGGCCGTTGACTACCCAAAAGCGTGAGCGTTGATGTGTCTTTTTGTAGCACTGTCATGGTGTCGCTTATTATATCCCGTCACACGCCTTTTGGGCTTAGGCTACCAATTGTCGACACGATCTGTCATTTTCATACAGTTTTCGACATCTATTACGCTAATAGTCAGTTGTCATTTTACAAAATATGACACTTTAGCTTGAGCCTGAGTATTGACTTCATTATTGACAGTTTTTACATTAATTTATTTCAAGAACTCGTTTTGTAAAAATGTAAATACAAATTATTGCAATTTCAGTTATGGCGGATTCTGAGTTGCGATTAGACGTACTTCATGCAATGGGTGATGAAAAAGCCGATCCTAAAGAGCAAGTTTATCTTGAAGAAACATTTTATATTCTCTCCAAGAAGAAATCTGTGTTTCGGGTACGCCTGACGTCGCAAGGTTTATCTTTAATAAAAGAAACAGACGATAGCTCTAAGGAACAAGCAATTTTACTACGCGATATAATAGGTAGTAAATGTATGAGAAGTAAAAGACGTCGTATCGGTGGTGGTTCTTGTGTGTGTACCTCTCTTGTTGGTAATCAGCAACTAAAAGTTGTTGATGAAAACAGCGGCGATCTTGATGAAAATGATATAAGTGCGTATTTATATATTTATGCTTATGTTTTAAAGCAAAGTCGCCGTTCCTTAAAGCGAGAACGAACAACAATTACATTGAGGTTCCGGTCGTACGACAAGTACGAAGATAATAACAAAGAAGCACAGAAATGGAGAAATACTATCAAATGTTTGTTGATGAATGAGCCAATTACAAATATTCCTCCAAATAATGAAAAAAAATTACTAGTGCTGTTAAATCCAAAGTCAGGGCCAGGTAAAGCAAGAGAATTATTTCAAACCAAGGTAGCTCCAATTTTGCAAGAGGCTGATGTCTCATATGATCTCCATGTAACCAAATATGCCAATTATGCTAAGGAATTTGTTCGTACCCGAAATGTTTATAATTGGAGAGGGATAGTTGCTGTAGGTGGTGATGGGGTTCTTTTCGAAGTTCTAAATGGGATGTTTCAGAGATTAGACTGGCAGCAAGTATTTGCTGAAGTACCATTAGCTGTGTTACCGTGTGGGTCTGGCAATGGCTTAGCTAGGACTATCTGTCATCATTTTAAGTAAGTGGAATTTGTTTGTTGCAATTAAAAGGATTTTAAGACTAAATTTCCTATTAGAAAAATAAAATAAGTAATAGATTACATTTTACAAAACATAATCTTATCAACAAACTCTTTTATGGATTAATAAGCATTTTTGTTATCATGCTTGTAACAAATGTTTTAATAACAAGTTCAGTTACTGCTTTTCAAGCACTACCTGTGCAACCTGCACTAATAAAAAATAATAATGTCTTAATAATTTATGATTAAATGAAAAGAAAATCTGTCAGATTTAATTAATTATTATCAAAATTTCTTTATTACCTCATAATGGAAACGGTTCTATGATAAATTAATAGATATTTTGATTAAAAACAAGCAACTACACACAACGGATCGAATGAAAGTCTAACCAACCATTAATATCAAGCAATAAATCATATTGTAATTGACGTTTAAACTTTGATAAAAATTCTATGAATGTAGAATGAATTATTGCATGGTTTTAGTTACAGTTTAAACTGTTGTATTTGCCTTTATATTATAAAAAAACTATAATATATATAATAATATAAATTGTTATGTGGGAATATTAGTTTTATAGTAATCATTTTCATACAAAATCTAATATTTTCTATTCTAAATCAGATCTTAAGTAAGTTTAAAATGTGTTAATTCTTTTTGGGACATTAACTTAAATTAAGATATATTAATTAATTCTTAATTGCTTGTGACATTTTTAACCTATGATTATTATTTAAATTCACAAGTTTATCTTGTGCTATTGAACTAGCTAAGTAGACTATTATTTAATTTCTGTCTACCCATATCAACACAGCTTAAACCACAAGGATTATAGTAAAGTAACAATGCAGTCTTCTATATAAATTAGTTTGGTATCAATATGACCTATGGACCAAACCAAACAAAAAATGATATTAAAATGAGGAAAAGCATTACAATATAGGACATGTGTAAGATTTGCGCTTATATTTTCAGGTTAAATATGAACCTTAAACTAATTATTATAAGAGTTGAAAACAGTATTCAAGTTAATCATTGTTGTGGTAATTCCTTGAAAAAATATGTGATTGATAAATGTATATAAAATATAAATTACAAAGGAATTAATTACTTAATTATAAATTCTTTTTTTTTTTTTTTATAAAATAGGGGGCAAACGGGCAGGAGGCTCACCTGATGTTAAGTGATACCGCCGCCCATGGACACTCTCAATGCCAGAGGGCTCGCGAGTGCGTTGCCGGCCTTTTAAGAATTTGTACGCTCTTTTCTTGAAGGACCCTAAGTCGAATTGGTTCGGAAATACTTCAGTGGGCAGCTGGTTCCACGTAGCGGTGGTGCGCGGCAAAAATTGCCTTGAGAAACGCTCAGTCGTGGAACGTCGGACGTCGAGGTGATACGGGTGGAATTTTGTACTTTGCTCTTTTGGTAAATGCGGTAGGAGATGCAGAGTGACCCCACATCTCTACGCAACGCCAAAGGATCGTCAAGTGGAAGGAGCTGGGGAGCCCCCGCCCAGAGGTGAGAACAGTATTCCATGTGGGGCCGTATTTGCGCTTTATAGAGTTGCAAGCGGTGGCCCGGAGTGAAGTACCGTCTCGCCTTGCTGAGCACACCAAGCTTTTTGGAGGCTAATTTAGCCTTTCCCTCCAAATGACCGCGAAACTGAACGTCGTTCGATATGTCAACGCCAAGTATTCCGATGCTGGCTGTGGCTTCAAGAAGAGTGTTTTCGAAAAGAGGAGTAGCGACAAAGGGTATTTTTTTCGCGGAAAACGCGCAAACTTGTGTCCTCTTGGGGTTAAATTGGACTAGGTTTAGTCTACCCCAGTCCGAGACTCCACGTAAAAGAGTTTCGACTTCAGACACAAGTTTGTTCCGGTACTCATCGACAACTGCCCGAGAAATACCTGCCCGGCCAGTGTAAAGAGTATCCTCAGTGCTGTCGTCCGCATAGCAATGAATGTTGCTAAGTTGCAACATGTCATTGATATGCAGAAGAAACAGGGTCGGGGACAGAACACAGCCTTGTGGGACCCCAGCATTCACGGGTTTAAGGTCGGAACATGCTCCGTCGACGACGACCTTGATGCTCCGATCGGCTAGAAAGCTGGAGATCCAGTCGCATAATTTCTCAGGAAGCCCGTAGGCTGGAAGCTTCGAGAGCAGTGCTTTGTGCCACACCCGATCGAAGGCTTTCGCTATGTCCAAACTAACCGCTAGTGCCTCCCCCTTGGACTCAATTGCCTCTGCCCATCTATGAGTAAGGTATACTAGAAGGTCACCAGCCGAACGACCACGACGAAAGCCGTACTGATAATCGCTAATCAGCTGGTGGCCCTCTAGATAACTCAAGAGCTGGCCATTAATAATGGATTCCATTATTTTGGAGAACAAGGAGGTTATTGCGATTGGGCGATAGTTGGATGGATCAGAGCGATCGCCTTTTTTAGGGATCGGATGTATCGAAGCGGTCTTCCAGCACTTCGGGACAGTGCCGAGCGAGTACAGGTACCGGAAAAGGCGCGTCAGGACCGGAGCCAACTCAGGAGCACAAGTACGCAGCACAATTGGAGGGATACCATCCGGCCCGCTCGACTTATGAATGTCCAAGGAAGATAGTGCTCTGCGAACAGCACGTTGCCGGAATGTGATTTCCGGCATTGAGTTATCACACCGCGAAATCGCCGGTGGTGATTTCCCCCGGTCATCCAAAGTCGAGTTGGACGCGAAGAGACAGCCCAAGAGGTCGGCCTTCTCCTTCGCAGTGTGGGCGAGCGAGTCATCCTCTCTGTGCAGCGGTGGTATCGATGGCTGACAAAAATTCCCTTGTACAGCTTTGGCGAGAGACCAGAAGGCTCGGGTCCCAGAAGGGAGTTGGGCCAATCTCTCGCCAAATCTGGCGATGTGCTCTGACTTTGCCTTAGCGATTTCCCGTTTGAAGGACTTGGAGGCTGAGTTATATGCTTTTTTATGTTCGCTGGTCAATACCAGCCTATCTAGCGGCATATATCGCCGCTTCCGCCCATGCATTAAAGCATTCTCGCTTTCGACGCGATGCCGCCTTGCAAGAACGCTTAAACCAGGGCTGTGACTTGCCACCGATCGGCACCGCAGAGAATGGAATAAAAAGTTCCATGCCCTGTAGAACCACATCGGCGACAGAGGCAGCGACGGAATCTGGAGCTTCCGACGAAAAGCACATAGGCCCCCAAGGGTAGGACGCAAAGAAAGACCGCATCCCATCCCAATCTGCTGACCGATAGTGCCAAATACGACGACAACCCGAAAAACGGGGCCGAGGAGGGCGCGTAGTAGGCACAGTACTCCGGACCACACAATGATCCGATGAACCCAATGGCGGGTCAACAGAGACTTGATAGGTCTCCGGATGTGAGGTCAGCAGAAGGTCCAACAAAGAGGGTTTATGACCATCCACATCTGGTATTCGCGTAATCGCAGGGACCATTTGTGACAGGTCGTAAGCTAAAGCAAAGTCGTGAAAGGATCTTCCCGCGTGATCGGTGGTTTCCGAACCGAGCCAATCGGCATGGTGAGCGTTAAAATCGCCAAGTATCACGATTTCAGCGGTAGGAACCCCTTCGAGCAGGGAATCTGTAGCCATTTGGATGTGCTCAATGAGTCGCTCAGTTTCGGTATTTCCGCTATGGGACCTATACAGGCATGCGTAGAATCGCGGATGGTCATCGCAGTCTACGCGCAGCCAGAGGCTAGATAGGTCCCTTTCCTTCAAGCGACTCGAGGCGACGAGAACAGATATCCTCTCTGACGTACACGCAAACTCCCGCCCGCGGCACAAATGAATGTTCCAATTTGTACCCCGGGTAGGAGAGGTAGGAAGTATCAGCCGGGAAGGATAACTGAGTCTCAGTAAGGAAGAATAAGGCCGGCTTCGCAGTTTCGAGGTGAAAGTGAACCGCGTTAAGATTAGAGTTGAGCCCCCTAACATTGGTAAAGTCCACTGAGAGCGTGGAATGGGATGCTTTCGGTAAATTCTTCCGTTTGCCCCGAGATCGAAACCTATAGTTTTTTGAGCAGTTTTTGCCCACCCCAGAATACGAAGGGCAGCCTGTGCATCCACCACCGAATACTGATTGTTCCGATGATGGACGCTCAGAGGGGGATTCTCCACAGCGGAAACGTGTGGTACCCCCCTGGGGTAATCTCTGTTTAAACTGCATCTTCATATTCTGGGGGGGGGGAATTGATGGGCTCCGGGAGTCTCACTCACCGCACGAAACGCGAGTACAATAAGATGAACCTATTGCATCACTTCACGCCGGGTTTCTGTGAGACAGTGGTACTGCCCCGGTCGTGCCTGCCCGATTGGCTGAAGCCCGAAAGCAACAGCATGGCACTCCCACTAGGGTAAATTTTAAAACTTTATTCATTTATATTCTTATAGATGTTTTGAGATATTATATACACTTTTTTATTTTTTTTATTTAACTTATAGACATTTTAAGTTCATGAAATCCGACCGAGTTTATATTTCGTAACGAATCATACTTTCTCTTGTTCCAATCTAAAAGTTTAACACAGATAAACTCGCATATTATTGGATTGTATCTCAAAAGTATTTTTTAATTAACATTTAAAAATTGAATTGTAAAAAGTAAATAAGGAAATACTTCATGTATTTCGTAGACGAAAGAAAAGAGCGAACCAATTCCCAAAAGTCCAGCAACGCATCTAAAGGCGTCGATTATATAATGTTTATTTTGAAAATGTCCTCGTTATCTGATTAAATTAATAAGTCAAACTGAGGCAGGACGATAATAAAGGTAGATTTATTAACTAAACTCTTTATCAACCTCGAATTATCGTCAAAACAAATTTAAATTTTCTTCAGTGCTATTGACCGTAAATTAAATCACAATTTAAATTAAAAAAAATTTAAAAGTAATGACGCAATTCCGAAATCAGTAAGAAAAACATGAAACATTAAAATTATACCTGCAATAATAATCTTAATTGTGTTGGCTCGGTTATAAACTGAATGATGGTTACATCAAGGTTTACTCAATGATTTTGTTTCGAAAACAAACGATAAAACCAATCTTAAAATTCACTACCAAGTAGTTTATCGTATTTTTTATTAATCCAATACTTAAAGGAGAATTGTTGTTTTAATGCCGCCATTATAGGAACAATAGTTTATGTATTCCACAGACTAACGACGTATCGTAAACAGCTTACTTTAATGGAAGCAAAAGTTTTAAGAGAATTAAGGCCGTATTGTTTGTTATTGAAATATTTGACTTTGTTACCCGAAGCCATAAACTGATATATGTGTTTCGTGTTAATTTCCTTTTTCTGATAAGTAAGTAGAAGACCAGCCTTCCGTGACTTACACACGCCGTCGTATTCGTCTAAGACATGCCGGTATCCTCACGATGTTTTTCTTCACCGTACGAGTGTTAAATGCGCACAATAGACCTACGACCTTAATTCAAGTTGCACGCCAAACCTGAGCCAACACGACTATAAAGAGATTTTATTATATGTGATTTTGTCTTGCGGCCAAAGTTATGTGTTATGTACTCATATTTTTTCACCTTTACATAATCCGCGTGGGACGAAAATTTATGCAATCTAAGCAACTGTTGGTTTCTACTATTGTAACTTAGTCTTTACATTTGTAATCCTATATTCACAACTAGATTATGTAGACTAGGAATTGATAGTGAAAATACGTTAAAATAAAGACATACGATATAAGATTTTTCTTAACAAAACTGGCGTAGTTGGGGTTCAGTGACATATGTGTACTCTAAAATGATAAAGATTAAAAGCAACGGTTATTGTTTTAGTGAGCCATTCATTCATCAAAACATGACGGGGCTATCTCTGGCGTTAGCAAGAGGAAAATCATCGCAAATTGATGTGGTCAGAGTTGAAACAAAAACGGATGTAAGTATCTTCAATATCATTTTAATATGCAAATCATCCTGATTCACGTACTTATTCAAATATTTACTTCTCGTAAACATAAAATACTACTGTTGAATTTATTCGAATTTACCATAATCCCATTTTTTTTCACGCACTACCTTGTTTTAAAATCAGCACTGAATACGGGGGAGTAAGGGACGGTAACGCACTCGCGAGAAATTTTCGGATTTTCTTCAATAGGCACACATAGCTTTCTGTGCGTACTTTTGTGTCCGTTCTATATCACTATACATATAAAATTCTCTTCCGAAACGGCTCGACCAATTCTTATGAATTTTTTTATGCATAATCAGTAAGTCTGAGAATCGGCTACTAACTATATATCGAACCCCTAAGTGATAAGGGGTGTCAACCCCAAATTTTATTTTTTTATATAAAATTTGTTATTTTATTTTTTTATGATACAACATACAAAAATAAATACAACCCTTAATTGTCACCCC
This sequence comes from Pieris brassicae, assembly GCF_905147105.1. NCBI lineage: Eukaryota > Metazoa > Arthropoda > Insecta > Lepidoptera > Pieridae > Pieris > Pieris brassicae. The sequence goes on along the minus strand of NC_059674.1, from coordinate 8,988,196 downwards.
TGTACGATCAACCCCTATTTTTTATTATATAGTTATTTTTATTGAAAAAAATGTTTCCTATAAATAATATACATGGCAAAACGGCACGTTTGCCAAAAGTCCTATGTTAAAAGGAAAACAAAACAATTATGATGCCTGGAATATCTTGAGGGACAACCCAAGTAACTTAAAATATATCGTTGAATCAACAGAATAATAATATTATGTTTGTTTCATTGTTTTGGTAAAATACTTTCGACAAATCCCCCAAATATATCATAAATTGCGAGCACTGTTAGGAATACTGGAAGAAAGTAATTTTAGGAGTTAATGAAATTTGAGTTTTATCTCGTTCTGGAAGATAAAATATCTGTTTTACTGTTATTATTGCGGTTTCGCGTTAGGACGGAAAGGCGCCGCCACTTATAGGCTTGTTTCCTTGTTTAACCACAATAGACAATAATTATCTGAAACTAGATTCCAATCACAATTTCGTATATTTTGGAAAAAATAATTACGGCAATCGTTACAATTCAGGTAAAGCCAAAATGATCTTCTATGTACCGTTTTTAGGGCACTCTCTTCTTCATTTTCCCCTCGTTCCATATTGTTGTCTTTAAAGTCCACCTTTTATCTGTGCCTTTTGCTATATGCTCCGCCCATTGCTACTTCTGTTTTAGGTCATAATGTAAGGCATCTAACACTATTGTTTTTCGATTTATACTTTATGTATTCTACCTATTTTTACTACGCTTCTTTCTCTTGCTTTCTGGCATGCTACTAGTTTGGTTATATTTGTGTTGTATGTCCATGTTTGGCAGCCGTATGTGAAAGTATACAAGTGTCCAAGACGATTTTCTTAGGTGAAGTGGAAATTGGCCTTTTAAGGTTTTCTTCAGGGACCAAAACGTTTTCCAGCCCATGTAAATACGCCTTTTTATCTATTTGTTTTTATCTTCAAATGATAATTGTTTAGCTAGGTATATATAATTTTTTACATATTCATATATGGCCGTATTTTATATTTATGTTGATTTATCGTATGCATTTTTATATACGCTTTGTTCATAGATAATACATTATTAAAACAGACACGTCGCCGAATGATTAATGTAAGCTATAAAATTGTAACGATTATCACTATGATTCACATATCATTGTGTTTTGAATACATAATTTTAATTATTTCTAATTCGTTATCACTAACCGTTAATCTACTAAATAATATATTATCAAATGGCCTTTCTGATAGCTACGATATACGCTATACGCTAAGGATTTTAAATTAATACTATTTTTTACTATTATAAGGAGAGAGAAAACTACAGTTGTTCCATCTCTTTATTTATGTCTAGGGTTGAAAGAGAAGTACATCCCCTACTGATTAAAATTGTTTCGGTGAAACAGAACTCTTCGCTCCGCATACTATTTAGAACAGGAAACATTTACAAAATTCTTTTCTGATGCAACGATGATACTTGATGAAACGCTATTACAATTTCGCTTTGTTATACAGAGCGATAAAACCTAGTTTTATACTGGGATGTCAAGGTCATGATTTTGTTTTACAAATAGATGTCTCAGCTTTCAACAGAACAATTGAAATATATGTATTATCATTATGACTTTCTATGAAATATGTATATTTCCAGAGAATTGCTTGCATTGTGTTGTTAACAGATACAAGTAAAGTTGATCAATGTAATGCGTTGTGCAAATCTGATTGTTTTTGTCCATTGATACCAAATTAGTTTTTTTTTTTTTAAATAAAATAGGGGGCAAACGGGCAGGAGGCTCACCTGATGTTAAGTGATACCGCCGCCCATGGACACTCTCAATGCCAGAGGGCTCGCGAGTGCGTTGCCGGCCTTTTAAGAATTTGTTAAGTTATATAAAAATCTATTTGTTTGTAATAAAATACATTTGGCAACCTTTTGTACCGTTATTGAATGAATCTGTTGTATGTATGCATTATGATTATGCCGTCGAACGAGGGGCGAAGTTTGGAGGAGAGGTTATTTGTTCTAGTGTTTCACCTTCAAATATAATGTTACTATTCAATTGCGTTCATCCGTACTAAGTGTTATTAAGTCATAACGTTGCTTCTATGAGCAAGCGACATGTGTTGTGCGGAAACCAATTATTCTCCATTGATCATATTACATCCTCCTCTCATGGTAATCTAGCCAACGCATATTTATTGCGCTGCTCTTTATGCACTGCGAGGCAGAATACGAAATTCCACCCGTATCACCTCGACATCCGTCTTCCACAACTAAGTGTTTTTTAAGGCAGTTTTTGCCACAAACCACTACTATGTGGAACCAGCTGCCTACTGAAGTATTTTTGAACCAATTCGACCTTCGAGGGTCCTTTAAGAACAGAGCGTATCAATTCTTAAAAGGCCGGCAACGCACTCGTGAGCCCTCTGGCATTAAGATTGGGCGGCGGTACGTAGGGCACATTTGTTGTTATAAAAAAAACTTCCTGAAAAATGTACAATGCGGACTTTTGATTCTAACCAAATCGACTAAGGATTAATATCATATTTAAAAAAGTTTAAATTGAACTAAATGTTGCTGTCATCTCGGTAGTGTCCCTGCATTTGGGTACTTCCCCTTCAATTAAAAAAAATAGCCGCGCCATAGATTAATGCTTCTGGTAAAAAAACTGATCATTGTCGCTGTTTCCATTGAGAAACATTGTTTGCTTGCTTATCTAACGTTTCTGTCTGATAATTTGAACCGTAAACGTAGATATTTGTTGTAATCTACTGCTATCTTTCTTTTTCAGATAATGTTCTCCTTGTTATCGGTCGGTTGGGGATTAATGTCGGACATCGATATAGAAAGCGAAAGGCTTCGTTCGATAGGAGGGCAAAGATTTACATTGTGGGCTCTCGCGAGAACCGTTGCACTTAGGAAATACAAAGGTGTGCTAAGCTATGCCTTGATTAAAGATATCGGTAATCTACCTAAGCCCAAAGCAGCTATCTTCGGACGAAGTATAAGTCAAGATGGCGCCCTAGATTCCCCTGAAACTGAAGCGTTCCTCGACTGTGACGAACAAACTGAAACGTTTATGAGTACAGAGAATGGAAAGAAACACCAGAGGGTAGACTCTTGGTATTCTGTACATTCCAGGAAGACGTTTTACAGTGCTCGTGGTTCAGATTACCATAGTATGACAAGCGCTGGGTCGGAATTACGGTCGCCTGTTCAAGAACGAATGTACGGGCCGGCTTCACACCTACCTTCACTAATGTCAGAACTACCCACCCATTGGGTGCAAGAAGATGGCGAATTCGTCATGGTTCACGTTTCCTATCAATCCCACATAGGCGAAGACTTCTTATTCGCACCACACTCCCAACTCGCCGACGGAGTTATGTGGATGCTTATAATCAAGGCTGGCATAACGAGATCGCAAATATTTTCGTTTCTTTTAAAAGTGTCTCAGGGTAATATAGCGGATATAAACAATGAGTACATTAAGATGGTTCCAGTGAGTGCATTTAGGATAGTTCCTGAGGGTCAAACGGGTTACATTACGGTAGACGGAGAACTGGTCGACTATGGTCCTATTCAAGCCGAAATATTTCCTAATATAGTTAATGTCCTTGTACCCGATACCAAATAACCTCTAGTAGTAATAGTAGAAAGTAAATTCGACTGAAGCAGTCGCTGAGAAAATCGAGCCGACGCGAAACTGTTGTGCAATAAATAAGGCATTTGTTTCATATATACCTAAAAGGTTGTGCCAGATGCTATATCAAAATTATGGCGATGTTTTTCTATGTTATTTAATTTTACGTTAAATAACTTGTGATATTGAGAGTACATTTCATTTTTGTCTATTTAACGACTAGTCAAAAAGCGGTGAATAGTGCCAAATTGTGTAGCACTCTAAATCTATTAATTATCATACATTTAAATGAACAGGCCGAGGTACAATTATTGTTAATTATTGTATACACGTTTCGTAAGTAGAGCAAACTTGTGCTAGATTGATAATCAATAATTACGTACAAATTCTAGTTTCTATATAAAGGCATCCGTTCTTGAGAATACTTAGCGTAAGAATTCTGCTAATAAATTATAGCAAATAATTTTTATTAAAATAGTAAATTATGAAATTGATTTTAGGTGTAAAAATAACACCGGGGGTTCATGATATAAAATTCAATTCGAACTTAGTGTCATCTGATTTTATGGTTAAGATAAGCTTTATTATATTTATTCCAATTACTATGATAATAAGAGTATGTACCTAATTAGATTAGTATTGTAAATGGGTAGATTGGTACTTGAATTATTAGATCATTTGGGGTTAGAAATATACTTAATTATTTATTTTCTTTAATAGGCAGTATTAGAATAATTTAAAGTTTTCTGTGATAATGAAGATTTATTTATGCCATAATACAATATGTGTTAAAAGCCCCAACTTTTGCCTAATATTATATTGTTTTGAAGAATTCTTTTTGATAATTTTTACAAAATTACCAAAATTAAGATTAATGATAATAACTCAAGGTATCTAAAACAAGGCTGTAATTTGCATACATATTGCTTTGATGCTTAAATAAGTTAATATTAGGATTTGTGGTCTAAAATGTTCAATACCTCTAATCATACATTTGAGTATTATAATGTCTTGTTCTTGTTTTAAATCGTGATAAAAACATCACAATGCTATTTAAGAAAATATTTTAGGCTGTAAGTTAAAGATATGGTCTTCAATTGATATAAACAATTTTGACAATAACTACATCATTGTCCTTTTTAGATAAGACATCATGTAATGTTTTATTTTGGCAAAAAGCACAAAACTTGTCCAAATATACATATTTAATGTTGCATTTAATTTTATGTAAACTTTTTTAACATTCCTATTACTGTTTAAATATTGAAATTAATTTGAGCTCTATTATAGTATTATATTATGAATTTGTTCTAAACTTTACTACAATCTATAAAAGGTAACTGAATAAACTTTATGATTTTAATGTTTTTTTTTGTTTGTTACTGGTATAAATATGAGGAATAGTTATGGTTTAAATGAAATAAATAGTCTTCATTAAATCATATAATCAAAAAATTTGTAAACATGCTTATTCAATGCTGCATATTCATCTGACATTTGCAAAGATTGTATTTATTTTTATGATAAAGAATAATTGAAAGCAATTGTAGTTATCTCATACTATGAAATCTAGATTTTGACAAGTAAAATGGTCTGTGTAATCTTCTTACACAATAATTAAATGATTAACACTAGAACCTATTATATTTAAAACATAAGTAGGCAATATATTTACTGATATCTAAGTTCTTTACAAATAAACTGTAAATAGAATCTCTCTTAAACCAAGGCTAAAACATTGATTCACATTCTTGAGTGACATTCTGCAAGTTCTAAACATGGCTTTTATAATTAACTACAGTTAAAGAAGGAAATCCTTCCAACTCCAAGTTCATATGCATTACGATGTGCATCATTAGTATTGAAACACTAAGCATGTATATAAAAAATTTATTTGACCGTTATAGCAATAATTGATTTGCTTTTCTTATCAAATTTTTCTTTCCAATTTATAAAGACAAGAATTACAAACAAAGTAATTACTTATTGAAACAACAAGTACACTGTTTGCTGAGGTTAGACATTAAATAACAATACCAAACAACTCTTATTATAATATGTATTATAAATGTATAAAATTAATATCTAAGACTATTCTTTACAAAATAAATTACCTTTTTACCTTAATTTTAATGAATCCAAACTATCAAGTAAATTTTGAACTTCTGAGTCAACTTGCTCCCTTGTACTTATATTTTCTAATCTTTTACAAACAGATTCTAATTCTCCTGAATCTGCTTTTTGAATTTCCATGTACTTCAACATCATCTCAACTATTAGACGGATTTCACTGAGCAGTGCCTGAGTTGCATGAATCCCTGGTCTCATCTTAATGAGCTTCAGTTTACTCTGTGCAAGCTGTAAAGGAGTCCTGCCATTTTTATCATTAGAGCTAACATCTGTACCTGCACCCAGTAAAGCTGTGACAACAGAAATGTGGCTTGTACAAGCAGCTAAATGCAAAGGTGTATTTCCAAGAGTATCTTTTATGTTTGGGTTAGCACCATATTTGATAAGAATTTTAACAACATCAGTGTATCCACGGCAAGCTGCCAAGTGTAGTGGACTCCTCAAATGTTTATCTGTGTAATTAGGATCTGCACCTGCTTGTAAAAGCTTCTCTACTAATTCTGTATTATTTGTGCCAGCAGCAAATCTAAGCTTTTTGTTTTTAGGAAAGTATGATAATAGATTGCAGTTTCTATATTTGCGACGACAATGCCTCGCATTGGTACAAAACTTTATTTTCCCAATATGATCATGCGCTTCACCAAAAAAGTCAATAGGCATGGGAAGCCCAGCAATGTTTATTGGTATTGGTGGAGGGCTGAATTCAAAAACTTGATGAGGATGATCAAATACTGTATTGTCGCTACTTTCGTTGCCAGTATCCACTCCTGAATCGGCCATTATAATATCGCGTTATTCTTTTAAGATTACACAATTTGAATTCACGTTTAAAGTAATATGTAGACAAGGCGAAACATAAAGAAAATTCGAAAACAACATGTATTAAACCTGAAATGAAACCATAAACTTTCACTTTTATTCAAATCAATAAATGATCTGTCAATTGTCATTTAAATAATAATATTTGACAGTTATATTTACGTACCCAGTACCACAGCAGAGATATACTTTGGTATTTTTTTTACAGAATATCATAGATAATATAGATCTTCAATATTTACCACAGAGAGCTAAGTAATAATTATAAATTAAATGACTTGTGAATTATTATTATTATATGAATGGCTTTCGCTATACTATTATAATATGGTTTTACCCTAGACGTGGCATTACCTCGTGAATTTTCGAATTTAACCTAAAAAGTGAACTTTTAATTATTTACATCAGTTGGAGCATAGCAGCGTATTGAGAAAGGAATTAAAATTTAAAAAAGTAATTTTTATATCCTATCTCGTTTATTTTTATAGTTTTAGAATTTTAAATATTTAGTTTTTTTCATGAAACACTTTAAAAACTTTGTCCATAATTGATATTGCAAAATCCACATCTTCCTTGTTGATGCACATAGGTGGCTTAATTCGTAACACCTGCAAACAAGGTATTAATGATATTAATTATTAAGTTTAATAAAGAGAATATTAATATTAGCTTAAAAGTTTTATAACAATTAGTAAATGTTAGATAATACTAACATTATTCCATCGACCACCGCGACCAATCATGACGCCTAAATCCTTTGACATCTCCAAAATATCTGCTACTCTTTCAACATCAAGAGGATCTTTAGTTCCGGGCCTGACTAATTCTACACCTAACATTAATCCTTTTCCTCTAACATCTCCAATCACAGGATACGACTTTTGCAATTCCATTAATTGCTCAATAAAATATTTCCCAACAATTTTGCTATTCTGTTGTATATTTTCTTCTTCAATCACCTGTGTAAATACGATTAAATTAAATGTCCGTCTATTCTTTTAATTCCGGAATTTAATAATATATTCTACAAATCATTCGATGACATTTTACTATATTTGTGAAAAAAAGAATAAATAAAATATTACAACGAATTGTGAACCTGTTTTTAGTTGTAGTCACTTAAAAGAAATCAATTCCAAAATATATGCTTAAATGAATTTAAAGAAAGAGAAACGTACGTCTAATACCGCCTTTCCAACAGAAGCAGCAAGAGGATTCCCCCCAAACGTATTAAAATACGAAGCTTTCTGGTGTGCATCAGCTACTTCTTTTGTCGTTACAACCGCGGCTAGCGGAAAACCGTTTCCAATGCCTTTAGCCAACGTGACAATATCCGGCTGAATACCATGATCTTGGAAACCCCAGAAGTTATCACCTGTTCGACCGAAACCAGTTTGTACCTGTGGAATATCTATATTATGTTGACGTTGAACAATTAACATGATTTTTACCTAACCTCAACTACATAACATTTTTGACAAACAAGTTAAGGGCTTGTTCATATTCACCTATAATAATTTAAATACGAATAAATTACACAATTTAGCTAAACATAAATGGTTACTTTACCTCATCAGCTACGTATAGACCACCATAATTTTTAACCAATTCCCTAGCTTTTCTAAGGTAGCCCTTAGGAAATTGTACAGCCCCATTAACTCCTTGGATGGTTTCCGCAAAAAATGCCGCAATGCGGCCTTTTGGCACAGAATTTTCTAAAAGCTGAAATTACATGGTGAACAATAATAATAAGTAGCATGGTCAAATATGCCTTTAATATGTTTTTATATAATACTTTGGCAAAGTAATTAATTCATGTATGGTAAAAAAAACAATCTAGCTTTATAATTTCCATATTTTGTATTTAACAACTAATACTTACTTCATTAAGTTGATGTATATATTTGTCTGATGTAACACAATCTCCAGGACATGAACATGCACCAGGAACTTGAGAAAATGAATCTCGACAGCCTCCCCAAATTCCCCGTAATGGATCCGGTAACATAGCCTTAAAACAAAACCTAAATTTACGTTTGTTTTAACGTGAGTTTATTTTATTAAGAAATGTGATTACGAATATTTTACAGAAGACCTCAGAATACATCATATACAAGTATTGGTGACACTTACATGGTAAAATCCCGATGGCGCTGCCATCGGATACCGGTATGCCTGAGTTGCAGTTAGGCCTAGTAGGGAACTAGCGTAACCATGGTAACAGCTTTGTAGTGAGATAACATCATGATTCCCGGTATATGCTCTAGCCAAAAGAATTGCCAAGTCGTTCGCCTCACTACCGCTGTTCACCAAGTAGACGACCTTTCACATAATGATTGGATATGATAACATACATTATAAAAAAATGGAAAATGTAATCAAGAAACAATTAACACCTTTAGATCTCCAGGAAATTTGGCTGATAACTTTTCAACGTATTCGTAGATCTTTGGATGTTTATAAATACTTGTCGTATGCCATAATGTGTCAATTTGTTGGTGCAAAGCCGCCGTTACTGTTCTAAAATATATATGTAGATTGAGAATAACAGAACCTAGTGAATATTTAAGATAGATAAATTTGCTTAAAGTTTCTATTATCAATAATTATAATAATGATAATAATTGCTCCTGTGAATTGGCTACTCGCTAAAACAACTTATTTATAAATGAAAATCAGTATATTTTATAATGGTCTTCGTATTAATCGCAATATTTGTGCTCTTAATAAGCTTTACGTCTCTGTTCTAATATTATTGATGAGTATATGTGTAACATATTTTGTAATGTAATATTTTTCTCTTATTTGTAAGCATGGAAGTTGAAACTTTATAAGGTATAAATAAATTACTTATGGATGACAGTGCCCAACAGATACAGTTACAATACCAGCAAAGAGATCCAGGTACCTTTTACCCTCATGGTCAAACAACCATTGCATATGCCCTTGGTGGATCACTAGGGGCTTTCTATAGAAATCTTTTACTACTACTGAAATATTTTCAGATTTTAGCTTGTTAAGTTTTTCAATACCAGGTCCCTGAGAAATAAATATACTGAACATAAAAATTGTACTCGAGCCACGGTAAAGGATACTAATTTCAATTTTGTCGCCGTAGAATTTAAAATTGTTTCTTATTTATTAAATGTCCAAAAAATGTATAAGTTGTTAGCAGATCAGCACTAGTAATTTATAGGTATGTTTTAACAAAAGGTATGTGCACAAACTTTTCCCCACTTTGACAAATCTGCCCGTGTAACGCCGAGACAATACCTAAGTTAATTTAATTTGAGTTACATTTTGTTAGTGTTTGTATTATTTTTTTGAGATTTTGAAAATTTTACAAGAATGAATGATATTTGCTTAACTACTTACACAGTATTCTTTAGGTGAAACATTACATTTTGGAAGCACGGCGGTGCTTAGGCCCCTTGGTATACGCTGGTATAATCGAAATAGTTCTGTAATGAATAAAAAAAAAATCGATAAATTTATATAAAATAATTCTCTCTCTTGCAATCTATATTTAACAAATAATAATATTAAGAAATCAGTCTCATCAATTTATTTTAAATCAAGTTGCAGTCGTTATCAGTAATTTTATATGAAGAAAAAGATAAGGATTTAATATTCCACATAGCACGTACCTCTCTTAGCCATTGTTATTCAAAAATGTTAAACAATACCGGGCACTGAAAATGACCTTTGACTTTCGAATACATAATAATATTAAGGAAGGTTTAAAATGTATAACATTTTACGTTTAACGTACGATATTAATTCTTAATTTATTAATAACTACTACACTAACGAGGCTCGTTAAAGGTAAATATTCAATGTTAAGCTTAATGTTATAATTATTATGAGTAATTTGGATTGTATATTTACTAAAAAAAATAAATATTTTCAGATATTTTAAATGTAATGAATATTTGCTTTCATAAGTAATCATCGATATATGATAAATATTCATTAATTGGCGCTTCCGTCGTTGTACCCAACTTTATACAAAGTTTCTTATATATTATAAAGAAAATTAGCCTTATAATAACTAAATTATCTAGAAAGGAAATTTTATAAAGATTTTTTAAAATTTATGAATTTTCATAATTCTAACAAAAAGATACGCGCTTTAGAACATATTGTTTTAATGGATGGCATGTTTAACGTTTCCTGTAAATTATTTATATTTGTTAATTAATAATACATATACTTTTGTTCTAATTTATACTAGCTCATTTAATTTATATAAATAATTTCTTCTTAATCCTAATTTAATTAATTAGATTTATACCCGTAACCGGTTTTCTAGCCAGTATAAACGCTACAGCGGCACATCACTATTGATAGTTGTACCTTCCACGTCAATCGAGTTGTAAGAAAAGTGGCATTCGTGAACACCGAGATTTTTTGGTGGCGGCTGCAGATTTATTACGTGAAGTGAATGCCTCTAAGCTGGCATTGAATTAGTACATTTCTTTAATCTTAGTTATATTTAGAAAGAAATCAAAATGAAGCTCATTTATCTAACACTTCTAGTACTACCTGCCGTACTTTTGTGCTTCCAAAATGGTAAGTTTTATCAAATTATATATTAATTTTAGAAAGTAAACTTTATTACGTGGCATGGCGCTTAATTTTATTCAAAATTGTTACATAAAATATGTGTAATATTAATAATATTCGTGATTAATACCCTATAATGTTATTTTAGTATTTAACCAACCTTTCACATTTGAAATTACTCAATGTGTTCTCATTTAATATTTGCTAAGTAATTGCTTTACAGGAGATTGAGAGCCATTTGCCTTTTAATATTAAAATTTATACCAAGTATTATGTTCTATAAATAAAGGGAGATGTTGTACATTTAATATTTTGTATTTTTTACTAAGTGTTACCTGTAACCTATTTTATTTTTCCTTGTCTAGGTCTCATTTCAAATCTATATATACCTATACTGTGTACAATTTCACTTTAATCCATGTTACCATATATATGATATTTTAGATATGTATTGATGGAAGTTTCATGAACCACTGAGTGTACATTTTTTAATTACTCCTTTCAGCTAACTCAATATTTGCAAGAGCAGAAGAAGATGAATTAGATGATGTAGTAGACATTGAAGGTGAAGATAGCCAAGTGGTTGGAGATGATGTTATTGAAGATGACGACTCTGTAGTAAAATCATCACAAGATATTGATACTACCATATTGTTTACTAAACCCATCACCACCTATGGTGATGTTGCTTTTGGTAAGATCTGCATATAAACTGTTAATTCTAAAGCAAATACATCACTTCTTATTTTCTTTTATATGAAATAGCAAATTTAATTTTAAATTATTTATTGTAGATCTCCAAGCTGGCAATCCTGTTGAGTTCCTTGTTGGTTTTATCAATAAAGGATCTGATGATTACCTGGTTGAGACAATGGAAGCCTCATTCAGATATCCAATGGACTACACTTACTATATTCAAAACTTCACTGCATTACCATACAACCGTGAAGTAAAACCTAAACAAGAGGCTACCTTTGCTTATTCATTTATTCCCAATGAAGCATTTGCTGGACGACCATTTGGTCTCAACATTCAGATTAACTACAAAGATGCTAGTGGAAATTCATACCAGGTAACCTAATTGGTATACAATCCAATGAAATATATATATATATATATAGTGTCCTAAGGTTATCACCATATTTTAGCATTACTTCAAATGGTTGTTATTGAATTCATAGTACATATAAATAGTAAACATGTCTGGATTTTACCCTATTTAATTTTTCAGGAAGCTGTCTACAACCAAACAGTAAACATTGTTGAAATCTCAGAAGGGCTTGATGGAGAAACATTCTTCCTCTATGTCTTTCTTGGTGCAGCATGTGTTCTTATCCTTGTGGTGGGCCAGCAAGCTTTATCTTCTCTTGCCCGTCGCAGATCACCCAGATCAGCTCCTAAACCCCTTGAGACTGGAACTGCTAACGATGTTGATTATGACTGGCTCCCTAAAGAAGTTGTTAATCAGCTCAGTAAGTAATCATTTCGTATTTTATTTTATACCATAATAAATATTGAAAATAAAGAATTATTTTAAATCAAATTTAATTTTGATAAAAATAATTTACTGAGCCTACTTTATTGAACATATACATTCTTTGAAATGAGAAACAAGTATGTAATTTACATAATTACTAATTACTTTCACGGTTTTAAGGTTACAAAACTGAAGCTTTCAGCTTTTTGGAACAATTACCATTCAATTAAAGCTTATGTATTACAAACATATTTTATTTAAGATTCCAATTGAATTGAGCAGTTTCAAAGAATAGTGCATTCAACCTAACATAAAACTCTTCAGCTAGTATTAGTAGAGACAAGACTTGAATATCATCATAGATAAAATAATGATAATATGAAATAATAGTATAATAAAAACATTTTCTATTTCAGAAAAATCACCTAAGACACCAAAACAATCTCCACGTATGCGGAAAGCAAAGAGATCAGCCGGCGATGACTAATTTTATTAGTGAATTTATTTTAAGTTCTGAGCTCAGCCAACAGGCAATATATAGTTCGTCAATTAAAATAAGAATCAGATCCTAAAAAAACAGGAAATGAAGTAATGAATTCATTAAACATAATGCAACACAACATACCATATTGAATATTAGCCTGTTTTATAAGTATATAATTGTGTTCAAATTTTTTGTCAATATTTATACATTAAAGCCTAAATTGAAATTACTTATCTACTAAGTTCTATTCATTAATCTGATGGTAGCCAAAAATAGGCAACATTTCATTCTTATTTTATTTGATGTAAACAGAACAGACTGTGTGTTTAGTTTAAGTGTGAGAGTAAATTATGGAACAAACTGTGAGGGGTCCTCGCATGAGCTGCGGATATGAGAGACATTAAATAATTAATATTAAAAATGTTAAATTTTTATACAATATTGTTTGAATTATTATTTACTAAATGGTAGATACCCTCTTAACAACTATAGTTAATCAGATAGCGGCCCACTAAATACCTGAGGAGCTGACCGTTTCGATTATTTTGGAGAACATGGCGGTTATAACGAACGGATTAGAGCAATCGCTTTTTTTAGGTATCGAAATACAATTATATAATTCAAATATCAAAAAATTGGAAACAATTAGACCTCAATTTATAAAAAACTCTATATTTGTTGTAGGTTTATGGTACCTACAGTAATGCTTACGAGATCGTTCAACGTTTGATTAACATTTTTAAATAACGAATGAGTAAAATCTTTCGTATCAGGTGGTGTGCAAAGGTGCCTAATTTGCTTTTTCCGTTTCTCTTAGCTTACGATTTCATTTATGGTGCCTGGAATGCATTTAAAACATTTCGTTCAAAAAAAAATTGTGCGAAGAATAAAATGAGAAAGAATTATTCGTTAAATCATAATTTAGTTATTTTTAGTGCCATATTTATTTACGTTATTATTACCTTTAAATATTTTAAAAATAAAAACCGTAACTATCGATGCCTAATGAGCACAGAATTATGTTTATGTTAATTATATTTTTTTCTGAAATGTGGCAACACTACGTAACAAACTTGTCAAGTTATATCTGTGACCAATTTCTTTTTCGTACACGCTAAATTGCGTTGCACGTGTATTTAGCGATTCCGCTTGATATCTATTAAACATGGATAAACCTAACGTTCTTGCCCGCGTGGTTAAAGTTTTAGGTCGTACCGGTTCCCAGGGACAATGTACCCAAGTTAAGGTCGAGTTCATCGGAGAGACCAGTCGTCAAATCATCAGGAATGTTAAGGGTCCAGTGCGTGATGGAGACATCCTGACGCTACTGGAATCTGAGCGTGAAGCTAGAAGACTAAGATAATCAGGTATATATGATGAATATTTATGCTTAAGCATCATTAATAGCCAAAGTAATGTTTTTTTGTGCATAACCTATCGAAATCATTATGGCGTTGAAACTAAACTAACTTGCCTATTTTAAATACATTTTTGGAGCCATTTATTAAGAATGCTTAGTCTTTGTAAACAGCATTGATTTATCTCGATAAAAGTCATTTAATCACATAATTTTTCTTGTTTCAGATTGCTAGCACCTCTAGGTTAAGGCTTTCTATGTATCAACTATGTAATCCAAATTTTAAGTGAACTACAAAACCGTCAAAGATACCTACTATAATTACTATTCAGCTTGATAAATAAACCAATAAATACATTTATTTGTTTTCCTAATCCTCAATCTTAATACCTTCATTTATATCTGCTGTCACAGCTGAACAAATGGTAAGTATTGTAGTAAGTGAAACAACAGACCTTGCTCATTCTATTCTGAGTTTTTAATAACCAAAAAACATATTTTGCTTTTTAATTTTAGACCCCAATTTGCATGCAAACTTGAGAAATATTTTTAAAATTATTCAGCAATAATAATTGCTAAATATTTATAGATGATGATCAGAATTTCTAGAAATTGCATCCTAAACTATGTTTAGGATGGCTCCAGAAAATATTGAAATAGTCAACATATTATTGTTACTTCACCATCAATAATTAAATTAGATGTGAAAGAATGTATGTTGCCTATGTGCAAGTCCTTCCTATTAATCTCCTTTATATTTACTAACAAAACATTGGTTTAGTTTTGTATCAAGTTGATTAATGATTGAGCTTGATTAATCATGGCTTTAGTCGTAAATGGGATATGCATTAAGATTGTAATTGAAAACTAATGACAATTCTGTGTATTTACAAATATTTTAAATGTTCAGTTATCTAATAAAAAATAGTTATACATTTTGATAAGAATTTTATTTAATACTTTATAAATCTACTTAGATTTTTGTATTCCATACATAAGAAGGTTAATACCAAACAGAATTTCCATTTACAAGTATCATTGTAGATAATGATTTAAATAAAGTATTAAGGAGGAGTCAATATTTAAAAACATTTCTATGTGAAATTGATATCTATAGATAGTAATCACAATCCATATACACCTATTAAATATAACTAACAATAACTGTACAATAATCACATATTATTTAATAATCAACACAACAATGTTAAATAAGTACAAATCGGCACATATCCACAAGGGACTCAAATAACAATTTTTAAAAAATATGAACAAAAAATACCTTTATATACAAATATGTTTGTTGTAACCCTGTTGGTTATTGTGATATCACGAGAAGTATTTGGCTGCATGTTTACTTCGCTCACCACCTGGAATTCTTGATCTTGAGCACATTGGGATATCGTAGTTGTAGTTTTTACTAAGTTTCGTACTTCTCCGATTAACACTGACTACTAAGTTTCATACTTCTCCGATTCACACTGACTGCCCCAAAATAAACAATTACCAATGCCACTGTAGCAAATGAGAATTACAGCAGCCATAAACACTACGCTACATACCGTGCAAGGTTTCCTCTCAAGAAAAAATCCTATCAAATATAAGACCATAAACATAACGTGTGTATTAATTAATGCAGGGTTAACAGGTTTTGGAATTAAGAGCACAGGAATTAGCCATTGTAAGCAATACATTTTGCCGGTGTCGTATACACGATTTCAATTGATTATCTCACGCGTATAGAATCACAAATGGGTGATATTGATATCACAATCAACATGTTCTGTAAATAGGATACAGTTGTTTAATGAATGCAAATTATGGTAAGGCTCAAGGTACTTATTTCATTTGCGTAGGAACTAGAAAATTACTCGACAATAATAAATAATGTTTTTACGGTGACACTTTTGACATTGCAAATGTTAACTCGTGTCAGACATCAAACGTGACTGTCAACCATTTAAGTCATTGCTAGGCGCAAATTTATCTACATGTATTAATAGAAATGTCTAAATGTAAAATTGTATGCAGTGATACCAACTTGGGGGTTTTCCCCCTAAATTTAGGTGGAAATGAGATGATGGCTGGATGAATGGTTGATTTAAAGGGATTTATAGAGAGTAATTTTTACAATTTTCTTTTTCTAAAAATGTACGCACGTTTTTATACAATTTATATCAATCCCAGAACCTATTATACGTCGTCTAAAAATATATTGAATGTTTTTATCAATTAATAATTACTGATAAAATATAGTAAAATCGCTTTATTTATTTCGATATAATTATGACTACCCTATAACTATTATCAAATATCCTTCATTTCCATTTTTTTTATTTCAATAACATTTCAGTACGCAATAATGACGTGAATTTGAGATTTAAATTATTTTTATTCGGAAAACCGTGATAATAATAATCCTATTTTATATATTCATTGCATTTTAATGCGTGATAGTTGTGCACATTATTATTATTAAGCCTTTATTGCTGACACCCAAGGTAATAATTTAAAAAACATTGTTTTAGATACATAAAAATAAATCAATGGCGCTACAAACGTTTTAGGTCTGTGCCTCAGATTTCTGTATCTGTTTCATGATAAATTGTTAATCTAATAGGCAAGTAGGTGATCAGCCTTATTTTCCTGACGCACGCCGTCTACTTTTTGTATCTAAGGCAAGCCGGTTTTCTCACGATGTTTTCTTTCACCGTTAAAGAACCTTCAACCTCAGGGATGGGAGTTACTCGCTGAAGCCACTAGGCCAACACTGCTCTATATGTTTTAGATACATAACCTAACTGAATCTAATAAATACAATAGATGTGCCGGTTTTGGGGTTCACCGTGTGACACATAGGCCTCTTCCTGCTGCTTCCATTCTTTTCTAATGTCAGCTTTTCGTTCGTCTCTTGCTCTGTCTTCCTCTTTTCCTTTTTCAAGTGTTCTCAATGAAAGACAATTCAGATTGGCGATTTAAGTATCTTATTTTCGATTGGGTTTTTAGTGTTTGAACTGTTAATGTTTTTGAATTTTTTGATTGTTCTGAGCTAAGCTTCCATCCTGTTTCTGGGCTGAAAGGGAGTGGTCGACAACCCCCACGATGACCATCCGGCTTGGCAAAATCCTTTGGTGCTTGGCCTTTTTTATGTTTTTGTTTTTGTCTTGATCTTCTTGAGTTCTGAACATAATAGATTGTTAATAATTACTAATTAGATTTTGTGCTCTAGTGATTTAGTACTCCGAAGGCTCGAGGACCCAAGATAATAAAAGCCAAATGGCGGAAATAAGGTTTACATGATTTGTACAAAACTCTCGTAAATGACGTTAGTTAGCGCTCTGCATCATAATAGTGTTGTCTTTTATTATATGTCTACATAAAGCCATGTGCTATTAAGCTACGACAGCTAAAACTAATGGTTTCAATACCGATTGAATAACCTTTTATACTCCATAAAAGCCTTTACATTTGCGCATGCGTCATCAACTCCTATTGCCATTTTAGAGATTTTCCCGCCAGTGACAAACGGCACCTCCTATCGTCACCACTCGCGAAAAATAAATCAATACTTAGCAAAAATAGTTATTATATACCATGAAACGTTGTAATGGAAAATCATAGTGTTAGAAGATCACACAATTGTACCAAAATGATTCGATCGATAGAGTTACGAAAGTTCATTCACTTCGTAGTAAGCACCGTCGTGTTCGTGTCTCTTATAATGTGCCATGACGATGATGTGATTGAGATAGCCTGAATAATAACACTATCCAACTAAAAAAGTTAAAATGGCGAACACAGCACAATTAATTCGCCGTCAAAGCTCAAGGGACTTGTATGCTCAACGTTCCTTGGAACGAATGGAAATGAAAGAACTGCGTGGTCGACTTGTTACTTTAGAAAATGGACAGCCGCATAGAGCTAAGGTCATGTATGGTGCCACTAATCAGGCGTTTGAAGATACCAGCCCTAGGCAGTCTTCCGAAACACCGAGCAAGGAAAGCTCTGTAGAAGAACGGGCTGGTTTTAAACCAGAAAATGGAGATGGTGAAAGAGAGTCGTGGGACAGCAAGTTGACGTTTTTGTTAGCTACGGTTGGGTATGCTGTAGGTTTGGGTAACGTGTGGAGGTTTCCATATCTCGCACAGAAGAATGGGGGTGGTGCATTTCTGATACCATACTTTGTGATGCTGGCGATTGAGGGCATACCAATATTTTATTTAGAACTGGCTATTGGGCAACGTTTGCGAAAAGGAGCCATTGGAGTCTGGCACCAGGTGTCTCCCTATTTAGGTGGGATTGGAATAAGTTCAGCAGTGGTTTCCTTCAATGTAGCGTTATATTACAACTCTATAATAGCATGGTGCTTGTTCTACTTCGCTCAGAGTTTCCAAGCCGAGTTACCATGGTCGGAGTGTCCGAAAAAATATTTTAACAATGGATCATATACCACAGAGCCTGAATGTGCTGTAAGTACAGTAATATCTATTACATAATAATGTATCGTATCTATTTATTTATCTATTAGGCCATAAGTATATATAACCGGTAGATATCTTATAAGTAAATTATTCGAAATCCACGGAATTTTTATAAATAAATAGTTATTTATAAATTTGTCTGCATTGTCGACGTCGCTAATACTGTATCAGTTAGACAACATTTTTATACAACGACAACGGTGGAATATGTCCAGTCTAATTTATATTTATAATGAAAGTTTTTAACCCTTTTTATGGACTTGGTAATTTTTAATGCCCGATAAAGCTTACGGTACTAGTCGATCGGGAAATTAATGACCCGCAGTGACCTAATTAGGAATTTAATAAATGAGTATTTTTTAACTAGAATAAAACAGTATCATGATTATAAATTAAGTTTGAATCTTGCCTCTTACATTCACTTAAAAGCTAAATGTTGTTACATTATTTTTATAATTATATATGTAAAATAAAATCCATTAAAAATTTGCATGTGTCCATACCTTGGAAATATTAATATCAAACTTTAAGATTGAAGCACAGACTACCAACGAGGAAAGTGTATGTAATTGACATTGTCATTAATTAAACTGTCACTGAAACTTGTCTGCAAAAGAAATAATTTTAAAACCCAATCTTCTTTAAGCCTTTTCAACCCGAGGCAGAAACTTATGAATGGATATATAATTAATCTCGCAACTTTACGCCTGATAAAAGCTATAAATTGGAAATTCTCGCTCGTATTGGCTCTATAAATTTAATCCTTGACAGGATAAAGGAACCACTTTGTTAAATTTAAAATTATACTAAAACCTTATTCATTCGAATTCCCTTTTTAATTTGTTTTTTTAATTCGTTTATATAAAAGTACGATTGAATGACTGGGATTTCTTGCATCCTTGTCCTGGGCATAGTAAGTAAAAACAAATAAAACTACTTGTAAAAAAAATTACCTTACCTACTAGAAGTAGATATGTAACGGGGATAATATGTGCACAAGTAACATTCCATAACAAATCTTCTAAGGGACAAGGCAAAATAAATTTTATATAAATTATATTTCAACGATATTATTAACGTTTTTAAATATTAAAAGCATTTGCAATACCTGTTTTTATTAATTATACATAAATGCCTTAAGGCGGTCGTTAACAGCGAGTGTTGGAATGAATAGATACGTCATTAAATGTAAATAATTGTGTTCTGAGGATTTGTTCGGATTAATACCTACAGCTGAGTTCCATCATCGGACGTCGAGGCAGAATACGAAATTCCACCCGTATCTCCTCGACGTCCGCTGTTCTACAACTGACCCTCAGTTGTTTCATTTTTATGTCAGTTTCGCGCACCACCACAATTTGGAACCAGCCGCCCACTTAAAAGGCGACAAATGCACTCGCAAGACCTGTGTCCATGGGTGGTTGTATCACTTCACATCTGATGATCCTTCTGCCCGATTGTCCGCTCTTCTATAAATAATAATAATAAATAAACATAACATTAAATTTATTTCTGCTAAATAGGTTTATGTATTTTGCCTTTAGTATAAATAAAACATAATGGCCATTTCCGAAAGAAAAAAGAAAGATCGATTTGAATATTAATTCGACACGTATCTGTACTTCAGAATATCTCAAAATGAATTAATAAGGATTCGATTATGACACTCCGAATTAATTTCCTTGCCTTTCAATACGATATACATATTTTGTTAAATTGGTTTCGCTTTATTGAAATCACTTTGAAACGGGTACTTGTATTCTTTTATTTTATATTTGCTTAATTGCGTTGTTAGTCTAGTTGTGTGCAAACGTCGTGAAGCGCATCATCTTCTTATACGACTACATAGCGATCACGACCGCTATGTCACGAGTGTACCGGATAAGAAGAAGAAGAAGTGCAAACACTATCACCACCGTTCCACCAAATCAAATCTTGTACCATTCAGGTCCTAAATTCAAATGCCATCGATGCACCAATATGTACCGTGCGGTCAATATCGTGAGGAGATGGCACGTCACGTCAAAAACAGCTGAATCGCCACTGGATTTTTATTACTAATTTTTTGAAACATGGCGCTTTGTCTTCCTAAGATTAAATAAACTAGTTTTCTTTACGAAACTAGTTAAATATACATCTCGCATAAAAACCTATCGGCTAACCTACGAACGTTGGAAATGTCAATTAGTATTTGGAGGAATGCCAAGGGTCGGTGCAATCTCGTACAGTACGATTAGAAGCGTAGGTGGTGCTACGTGAGCTAAGTACATTGTAGTGTACTTGCTATGTAGAGGCTAGCTACGCACTCGTAGCTTATTAGCTACGAATTATAGTAGATAGTACAGTAATCCCCCTTATTACGCGGTGGACCCGAACCGCGTTATAAAGTTCTCGTTGTAGGAGATTTCTCGTTAAACCGTTTTTTTACAAAATAATATTTGTATTACACTTCCATCTAAAACCATTTATAGAGAAATTTTACATTTTAAACAAAAATTATAACAGCTATAATTAGATCACTAAGATGTCTTAATTAATGCATACTTTAAAACTAGTTAAGCTAAAATGTGGGTATTGATATGGTTCCTTTAGATTCTATCATTCAAGAAGTCCAACTAGTTAATATAACGATGTAAAACTTTATCTTTACCTTACCTATTGTCAACCCTATAGGAGCGTAGGCGTGTTGACTTATTGATCGTAATTAAACGCCCTCAAGGTTCTTAAGAGGATTGAAACCGTGTTGAAACTTATCGACTATATTATCTATCTTGTTTGGAAATTAAATGGGCTTCAAGTTATTACCTTATACAAGATAAACAAACTCGTGTGTCTGTGTAGTAAGTATATTGTCGTATACTCTATGCTAGCCATCATTACTGTTACATTACTACGCATAAATCTGGTTCTATCGTGGTTCCATTTTAATAAATCTCTTTGGAATACGAAATACTTAAATGATAAAATCATGGTAATTTTTTGTGTATAATGAGGACGGAGGCTTATTAAAATATATTTAGGGGTTTTATCAGGTATTTATTATTTTGGGCGCGTATATAATATTATCACACAACTAAAGGCACTTAGAAGTAAGACGAACTAATGGCCTATTAAGTAAAATTGCACATTGGATTTCCATTTCCTTTAGCGTGGGTGTAGGTTTCATTGTTTGCACGTGTACAGTATATTGGTTTATCGATTTTCCGTGCATGTGGCTGAGGATACTCGCGTTCCAGTTGTATTTATAGATTCATTTATCATATAAAACTACTGAGAATTGCTTAATACGATATATTCTTCACTTACCGTTCACATTTTATCTTCTTTATATATAGTTAATATTGCCCCGTGGCGCGGCGATTTTTCCTAGGGATAATTCTATACAAATTCTAAAACGAACAAAAATACAATTTCGGAGAAACGCGATTACTGACCCGACTTTTTAAATAAATCATTATAAAAACAACATAAGCGTTTAACTGTGAATTGGCAAGAGAGGTTATTAACAAACAACTAAAATATTTCTCAATAACGGCAGATTTACTCATATTAAAGAGATAATAAAAACACATAAATTTAAATGTAGAGGATATACGAGTTTACTCACCATATATTTCTTGCCCTTGTCTAATACCTAACAAGGTCCATACGTTATACCGTGATTATCTTTTGTTACAGGTAAGCAGTCCCACTCAATATTTTTGGTACCGAACAACTTTACAAATATCAGAGGATATTAATTATCCAGAAACATTCAATTACAAGATAGCTTTGGCTCTTATTGTAGCCTGGATCCTTGTCTATATGTGTATGATCAAAGGGATTGCGTCTTCAGGAAAAGTTGTATATGTCACTGCTACTTTTCCGTATATCGTGCTAGTAATATTCTTCTTCAGAGGAATAACTTTAAGAGGAATGAGCGACGGTCTGATCCACTTGTTTACTCCAAAGTGGCAGAGGATTTTGGACCCTGTTGTATGGCTTGAAGCAGGGACCCAAATCTTCTTTTCCCTGGGCCTAGCGTTTGGCGGTCTAATTGCTTTTAGCTCATACAATCCAGTTGACAATAATTGTTATAGGGATGCAATAATGGTCTCTATGACGAACTGTTTAACGTCCATGTTCGCCGGAATCGTCGTTTTCTCGATTATTGGCTTTAAAGCAACTATGGTATATGAGAAATGTTTGAGCGAGAGAAATCAGACGCTTTTAGAGATGTTTGGTTCTGGATATAGGAGTATGGTATTTCCGGAGGCGGGGCAAAATATTACCGTCGGATTAAATGGAAGTTTTACTCGTTTAATAATGCCACATTTACCTGAGTGCGATTTACAAAAGGAATTGGATAATGTAAGTATTACGTTCTTTTAAATTGGATATTATTAGTCAGGATTATTATACAGATGCCTCCTCGGATGTAGGAGTTTTATGATACCTCCTCAAATGACCTGGATTTGATTTTTAGCCAAACGGCATTGAAATTCTAAACGAGAAAGATGTCTGCCTAACTGGGAGATTACGAGTAAATTATTGTAGTTAAAAACACGTGTCAAAAAGGCTAGTTAATAATAAAAAGACAATAAAGCTTATTTCGTATTTCAACTAAATTGTAAAATCTCAATTCAATACTGCAAATAATATTTCATGCGGTTGTCTGGCTCTCAAAGTAAAACTTAAATTAAAAACTTTCATAAAACACGACCACAATATGTCCCTACGGGAGGCTGTGAAAATTTCAGCTTTGGTATAGATGAGTTTTTAACTAAAATTAGTAGACAATTTAGAGAAACAGTTTTGACATATTCTTTGCCAATAAATCTTAAAGTAATATATGTTTTAGATGAAAGGTGGCTCGCGGTCTTAATCGGAAATCATTTATAAGAAAATAAACAATATACGTTCATATCGTAAAAAGGAAGATTAGAATTTTTGTTTGTTTATAAAGAAGACTCAATAACTACTCACCGATTTCAACCTGAGTAATTTATAAAAAAATATTGTTAGCTCCCATCGAAAATTACGAAACTAATTGACTATGAAAATAAGTAGATATTAATTTAGCAAAACCAGTAATTGGGCAAGTCTGTTTATTATATTAAATGGCCGTAAGGGGCTATGTTACTGCTTACACATATTTTCCTCATACTATAACGAGCAATGTTATCATTAATAAAACGCAACATCATTCTTCATTTACAGACAGCATCTGGGACGGGTCTAGCATTTATAATATTTACAGAAGCAATCAATCAATTTCCGGGCGCGCAATTTTGGTCCGTACTATTTTTCTTAATGCTGTTCACGTTGGGAATCGACTCACAATTCGGAACCTTAGAAGGTGTGGTCACTTCGATTGTTGATATGAAACTATTTCCGAATCTAAGAAAGGAATATTTGACGGGTGGGATTTGCTTGTTATGCTGTTTATTATCTATGGGATTCGCGCATGGAGCCGGAAGTTATATATTTCTGCTTTTCGATATGTACAGCGGAAACTTTCCATTGCTGATCATTGCGCTGTTTGAGTGTATTGGGATCTCTTATGTCTATGGAGTGAATAGGTGAGTTACGTATATAGTATATAATTACAGGTTTTTTTCTAAATTTAAATTTATAGTGTCTATATGTTTTTTTAAAAGTCACACAAACTATATATTCAAAAGATATTTAGTGAGTCTGTCGCCCATGGAAACTCACACGCGTTTAATTTCATATAAGAATAAAATATTTTATTTATATCTATCTATAGTTAGGACAGCTCTATAGAGCAGTGTTGTTCGAGTCGCTTCAGCGCGCGACTCTCATCCCTGAGATCGTAGGTTCGACCCCCGGCTGTGCACCAATGGAATTTTCTATGTACGCATATCCATTCGCTCGGTGAAGGAAACCGGCTTGCCTTAGACCCAACACGACACCGTGTTCAAGTACGAACACAAGCAGCATCCGTTCACGAGTATGAAGCAGGCCAGCCATCGGCCCCCTCGCCATATTTTAGGAGATATAGATCTTACTAATGCATCTTCGCTCGAGTAATTTGATTTAGGTTGTACCTAAGCATTTTCATAAATTTTATCTTTTAGATTTGCAGACGACATAGAAGCAATGACGGGCCAACGCCCCGGAATTTACTGGCTGATATGTTGGAAGTACCTTTCTCCACTGGCCATGATATCTATCTTGATATCCTCATTTGCGGAGCTGGCAGTGGAAGGCTCAGGATACGACGCCTGGATCAGTTCTGAAGGAGACACAGTAAGAAAGCCCTGGCCGGTGTGGGCCATACTTCTGGTATTGGTTCTTGTCTTGGCTTCTGTCTTGTGGATACCCGGATTAGCTATTTGCAGGTGAGACTCAAATCATCCCGAACATTATTATTTAATTAAAATGCGAGGATTCAAGGAATTGATTAAATGTAAGGGGTTGAGGGTAATAGGGTAATAGGGTTGAATGTGTATTAGACCAGCGTTGCCATTTAGACTACTAAAAGATAATTAAAACCTTTTATGATTCAGCAGTGTTGGACACGTGGCTTCAGCGACTCTCATCCCTAAGGTCATACTTTCGATCCCCAGCTGTGCACCAATAGACTTTCTATGTGCGCATTTAACATTAGCTCAAACGATGAAGGATAACATTGTCAGGAAACCTTAGACCTAAACAGTCGATGGCGACTGGAGGCTTACCTACCTACCTACGCTACCTTACCTATTAGATTAAAAAGACCTAAAAAGGTTGAAGCGCCACTGATTTTTTGGAGTATGACCATTTATGTATTCCGTGGTGCGAAAACAATCAATCGTTATTCAGACGCGCAAACTTTATTTCATTATATTGGTATTGCCGTTTTCTTCTTAAATTCACTGATCAAGTAGAATTACTATTGTATTTTCAAATGTCTATAACCTTTCTTTGTTGGTATTCATGATTCTGTTTCATATTAAATAGAATATTGTAATTGTAGCAAGTTTTCTTTAGCATGTGCCTACAAACTTCAAAAAGAGTTTTAAAACTTCTTTGTCGGCGTTGAAAAAAATACAGTCACATTTTTCTGTTACGCGTCACATAATTCCGTTACGCGTCACATTTTCCGTTACGCGCCATCTTTTCCAACAAAAATATATGATAACGATAACGATGAGTAATATAGAATAATAAGGATAATAATTATATTACAATTAATGAAATTCTGTTATAATCTAGTAGTAATAAGGTAAAATGAAATAATTGTATTATTTGTATTCATGTCTATGATAATAAAAGCCATTTGTGTTAGGGCCTAATAATAGCGTAATAATACATGACACAACTGTGTGTATTCAGGAAAGACTAAATAAAAAGCGGCAATTTTTAGCATCCATTTTTAATTGCTATATAGTAATCTCAATAAGAATTTCAGGTACTTCGGCATCCAAGTGATTGATGACGAGGAACGCGCCTGGTTTCCCGCGGAGGATCTTCGGGTTTTCCACGGCATAGAGCCGCACCCCGTGACTTCACTGCAGACAATACTCTTTTGTACCAGGCCCGACGGCACTGAAGGTTGCTGCTGGCCTGGATGCTGCGAAACCGACGATGAGGAATAGCATATCAGTAACAAAAGTTAGGCTTGTATATCTTGTTTCTTGCGTACAAAAATAACATACCTACAATACAATAAAATTTGACAATAATCAAGTATTAATAATACAAAATGTTAGATGTTACCTTTATTTTGTTTAAGTCGTAATTATAATGACTTACTGTAATGCATATGTCGCAGCCAACTATCTTAATTAGTCGTTTAATCAACAGCCTAGCCGGTTCACTAAACAGCGCCGTTAAACAAGCCGTATTATGATATTTGATATGGTATTTGATATTTATGATATTTAGCCGTAGGATTTGCTAATACATTAATACAATTTGCAACATTTAATAAACTGGCTTTCCAATGATAAGGACATTTGCGTGACCATATGACGGAATATAACGAATTCAGTAATTTGATATTCAGACCGCTTGTTATACGGACCTGTTTAGGAAAGAGGCTAGGCTGAAGATTGAACGGCTAATTAAGCTAGTTGGCTGCGACACATACACAATTCGCTTGAATGAAATATTACGTAAAAGAAGACGCACAAGTTACAGTAGTTTTCAACTATTCAAAGTAATTTTTGAGAATATGATCTTTTCGAATACACATATCAAAATATCTAAGCGCAAATAAGTTACTCTGTATGTTTTTTATAATATATATATGCACTGTAATGATTTCGTATCGTAGTAAACAATTAGCTATTCATTAATTTAAACAAATATTTTCTTGTAATTTTTAACTTTTTGAAGCTTTTTTTGATATAACCATATTTACAATCGTTTACATCATCGTTGTAATTCAAGTTGATATGACAATATTTTTATCGTTGAGACAATAATACGAAACATATGACAATACTAATTACATATAAAATATTCTATTTATTTCCTTTTAAGCATAGATTTTAAGATTAATGTTAAATTTAAGACAAGTTTCGATAACCAAATATTAAATAATGCGCATCACGACTCAATGGGTAAGATCTAGCTGTCATGATCCCATGTGTCAAATCCATTTCAAGGTTTTCAACCTACAGCAGCCATACTTACGCAAAGTCTCGATTCTGAACTTGAATTTAGAATAGGAATTGTTATATTTGTAGACTTTTAGCTTAGTCGCCGTTCGGGCTTAGTCCTATATATCCATCCGTAGATGGAATATTGTATAATTATGTTAAAGTGGTCACCCACACTGAAACCGCAAGGGCATCTTATAAGATATTTTTTTTTGTCTATAGAGAATCTAGAGAATCAAGTATTTGGAGTACATATCTTCATTATCTAAAGGTCATACGTATATATATATCATAATTAAATAACGTAATGCTCAGCTCATATCCATTCCGGCAAACTACACTCGCGAAAACAATCCGAGCTAAGCTGTAAAGGCATTTAAGGCTGTTGGCCTTAAAGGCCTTTACGAGGCGAGATCAGAAAAAACTATTTATGCTTAAGTAAAAATACTCTATTAAAGTAAAAATAGAAATCACATTGGAATACTGCAACATAATGTTAGTACCACGTACCCAAGAATATTGCCATCTATATCGAAATTAAGTTTTAAAAATCAGGTTCGCGCCAAAACGCTTTCAGTGAGGGTATACCTAAAAATAAAATGCAACTGACTGCATCATAATCTAAAGCCTATATGTAGATTTTTAGATACTATTTGATGTGATAAATTTATTGTTGTTACATTTTTGACTAATATTGCTGATCTAACTTATATAACATGTTGATATCTATTAATTTAGTGTTTACTGTATAATATAAAGTATCGGACAATAACGAATATATTTATGTTATAACTACGTCACCGACAGTTGGCGTTAATAAGCTTCTTGCTAATATGGTATTTTTAAACAGTGTTATTCTTCAAATATATTTCTGTTAGCGATGGTATTTTGCAATATAGCTCTTAGCTATACTGGATTGAAGCGAAGCCTAAAATTGTTCTACATTTCGCATATTCTAGAATTCGAAATAATTCACGATGCAATTTTGATACCTAGTATTTACTTACCCATATCAAATGATTATTATAAAAAACCTTAACATATCTTTTGGAAGGCGTAAATCAGTGCAATTGTTAACAATGTTGTCGATATAATAATTAAAAAACTGATTGTAACATATCAAACCGAATCATCAAAGAAACAATTCTTACATATCTTCTACATTAATTAATTATATAACTTTGTTATAGATTTTATTTAACTTTACACGTTTTTTTTAATATTTCAAATGTCAATTAAAGAAACCAGTCGTTTGGATGTGAATATTTTTGATTTAAGACGCACATAATATAGAATAGAAATATATTTAAGTGAGTGACTTAATATTTATTTGAAAAGGTTGTTATTTGATTTAACTTGAAATGTTTTCAACATTGGAACCGTTGACATATATGAGGAATAAAATCAATTTGCGTTTATATCTTGCAATATATCCGTTTTAACAAGTTTTGTAAGCGCTTACGACTACAATTACTTTGATATCCCTTAATCGCGCTGACAATGTTATTCTCACCGTTAAGGCTATATATTACTCGACCTAAGCCTGGCCTTTGGGCCAGTCAGTGAATAGACTGGTCAAGGAAACAGCAGAACCTTTCTTCCACATTATGTAACAATCGCCTAAATTAAAAACAATATCAAATTTTAGCGCTAGTGTCCACTGTGAGACAACTTCACACTGCTCATGCAAATTAAAAGCAATTCAACGATCTTCTTTTGTTCGTCCGTTTAGTGTGCTTATGAATGAATCCTTTTTAACCAAATATTAAAGTTTAGCATATATCCCAGATTGTCCTATTCTAATCATATAATGTTAAGCCTTATAAAATCGTTAATCAATTTGATATGTATTCGAGAAAGATGATTTGATCGTTTGGCCATAGGTTCTATTAGGTGTATGCAAACAACAGTCTAAAGCTAAACTGAGAAAAATACGTCGCAAATTGATTGATTTATTTTATGGGTATATGAATCTTATTGTCTGTCTATAATATATTGAGTGTTGATGGTAAATAAACGTTTAAAATGCAATTTGTCTTATTTATTTTTGAATAAAAAAATATAATTTAGGGTTTATTACAAAGAAGAAAGAGAAGATGTCAAAACAAATTTAATTGATTTTCACAATATAAAATCGACCGCCTTTGGAGCTTTATCTATTTATATTATAAAACTATTATACAATTAAAATAAAACTTTTTCCTAAACATTAATCAAATCTTTTTTTTAATTACAGTATATTACCCTATACACAGAAAAAAGGTTATATTTCCTGAACGTACAATCTGATAATCTGTGCCGGCAAGTATGCGCTTTCCGGCTATTTATTTAATATCTTTAAACCAAATTTGATTCTAGTTTAATCCCCAGTGAGCCATACCCTAAAATCCTTATTAGAAAACATTAAGGGTAATGGTAAGAAATGCCGTATTTTCTTACATATAAGGTTCTAAGGAACTTCTTTTGTAACTTCGATCATTACCCTACAATCTATAGTAATGCTGCAGGGGTTGGTTCCATTCCCCGAAACAATATTTTTTTCGGTATATAAAAGGCAGAGAAAAATAATTTTTACATGAAACATCCGAAATATGAAATCCTAAACCCCAGCTATGAGGCATTAAAACCATACGAAAAAAATCTTCTTACATCATCAATATTTTTTTTTGTAATTAAACTACAAAAAGAGTAGGTTAAATAAAACACGAATAATATTATATTTTTAATCCAGCCATAACTATTACAAGTACTGTCAGGTACAAAAATAACTTTTACAAATACCTATCTAAAATTACAGTGCAATAAAACATTTTATTTTCTAGCTATTTCATACATTATAAGACGTTAACCACGCGAAAAATCACGGATTATTTGAATAAACCGCAATATTTGCGACTAGGGCTGAACGTAAAAAGCTATCCGGAATAGCTAATAAATTTTTTCAACTGAAAGTGATAATCGATTTTTTAAGATAACTGTTCCTAATCCCAAATAATTATGTTATATCTCACCACTGCAATTTCACCGTTTTAACTGCAGTACTGATACCGGCAAATATCTTGAACAAATATAGTTTGCGGAGAAGCGAGTTTTAGGTTTCGCTGCGAGCGGGGACGGCGATGTCGATCGCGTGATTGGTAAATTCGTTGACGTTTGTGTCCCGCGCTGTGTACGATGTGCAAACTTTCCCCCACTCCTTTGTGTAATGCTCAAGAAGTTTGCCGGTACCTGTACTCAACTGTCTCTTTTCATCACAGCGTAGATACAATTTGACAGAAAGAGAGGAAGAAGTTTAGTAATTCGGCGGGTTTTTCGTTAAACAAAACATAATTTACATGTACGCTTATACATATTCTTGAATCATATACTTGGTTATCATAAACACAAAGTAGTAAAAAATCCGAATTGCTTGAATAATAACTTTTTTATGGATATTTTCCTAATCTTACTAAAATGTTACAGTCGTTTTCGACGTATTTGTATATTTTAAGAATAAACATATGAAGATATATGCATAAATTAACCTACCATACTAAATTGCTTTTAAGAACACAAATTTGTAGTGTTTACCTCAGTCAAAAGTTTCCGATTGGTGTTTTAA
This sequence comes from Pieris brassicae, assembly GCF_905147105.1. Classification (NCBI taxonomy): domain Eukaryota; kingdom Metazoa; phylum Arthropoda; class Insecta; order Lepidoptera; family Pieridae; genus Pieris; species Pieris brassicae. Next base: position 8,957,066 of record NC_059674.1, on the reverse strand, counting down.
ACCTATTTGCAATTTTAACAATTACTCTAAGAATTAACTAAACATTCTCAGTAACATCTAACAGTTTGTCAGTTTCGATTTTTTTCATTTTCTTCGCTTTGATATCTGCCATAGTCTGTTCAATGGATCTTTGATCCTTCTTATTTTCACTCGGGACCTCGCCGTAACTCTTATTTACATTCGTCTTATGAGCCGCGTCAAGAGCTGCCTCCTGGCCAATAAGATGGGCATATTTCTGTTTATAGAACATCCCACTCAATTCTTCATTGTTTTTACGCTTCTTTCCCCTTTCTACTACGTCTTCTTGCTGAGCAAGTTTATCGAATTCTCGTTTTTTTGCCATTTCCAAAGCTTTTTCGTCATCCCAAATACCTCCATTTCTCCTCACCGTCAGTTCATCCTCAGATGGGCCTTTATCTTTTAGATAAATAACTGAATATCGGTCAATTCCCTCTTGGCCAAAAGAAATAACTTGAACACCTGCCGTTTCAGCAACATCTCGTATTATAGATCTGTACATTTGATCCATTGAATCAAATTGTAAGTATGGTTTTGTACCATCTTTAATGAAGTTACTGATCTTGTCTTCTACCCGCTGTCTAAATTTATTTATCATTATTTTTTCTTCTTTCTGTTTTCTTTCACAAGCTTCTTTGTGGTTTCGCATAGCAGTTTTTTGCGCCTCACTCGCAGTTGGCGGCTTTTGCATAGAATTTAAGATTGATCCTAATAAATCCATTTTTAAATTACGTTATCTTGACAGAATGATGTGTAAGCAAGTATTTCGGGAATTCTTTTATTCCAAGGCTTTGGGAATTTAAAGTGATCAACAAAATGTGCTGTTTGTAATTGTTTAAAAGATAGAACCGACAAAGATGTTTCTACTTGAGCAGTAACTTGACCGCCAAATGTAACCGATTCTGTTGCAAAAAGTAATATTTGTTTTAGAGAAGGTTGAAGTGGTGTTCCTCGCACTAGAGGCGATGTTTGATTGAAGTCAATAGTCCTGCAACTTTCATGTAGAATTTTACTTTTGTGGCAGAGTTTATCAAAATTTTCTTCTAATATTGAACTGTAATTAAAAAAATTATAACTTAATTTTTTTACTTAATCTAATTTTTAATGTCTGTTTTGATAAAGGAAGTCTAAATACAAAAAAATAACTAGGAAGAAATATAAACACTATTAAAATTCCCCATGAAAACAAATTCAATTAAGCAAAATGGAACTAAACAATAATTGCTTTAAATTATCAAAAATAAAATAGATATGTTCATACAATATATTGTATAATAAAAAGCATTATCATATCAGCAAATTAGCTACTACAAAAATATAAAAGTGTATTATACCAAGTTTGAAGTGATATTTTTAACAGTTTAGTTGTCATGCATCATTACCATTCTCATTCAGTTCATTTCATAACACTGGATACATTCAGGAATTAACTATTTATAATGTATAACATTTAAACATCCTTTTGATAATAAAACAAGTTAACATTATCAATCTGTTGATGTATTATATGTAGGCTTAATTGTGTGCCTTAATAGAATATGCAATTATTATTTCACCACATTTACAAGGCAAAACATGCATTTTTATCAAATTCAGCAGTAAACACTAAACTAGACATAAAACCCTTTTTTTTTAATTTCAATAGCGATAACTATTTAATACATGTAATAATGTTTTAAGTTACTAAAATATTATTACATGTACAGCTCATGATACATACTCAGTCCAAGTCCATAGATGTATAAATAACAGTATCTTGTGTTGTTACTTACTATTGGTTTTGAATTTCTTGAATTTCAATGTTAATAAAATTATGAAGACGGGATAGCAGTTTCTTTTGCAGGCCCACAAATTCTTCCAAAGGTGTCTCTTTAAGTTGTGCTCTGGAATTGAATATAATAATATGAGATGAAATAACCTAAGACCTTAGTCTTTTTTTTATATTATTTAGTAAAATTATAGTTGGTGGTGGTTACAAAGCTTAGTCAACATTTTAAGTGCTAATTATGATAATTTGCCTATAACGTTAAAAATACAATTGACAACATGCACTTTATCTCAATGTTATATCATTAAAAAAAGGTGTATGTAAATATCATGGCAATGTTAGGAATTAGAAACGTTGTTTTTTTTTATAAATTAACTTACTCTTTTATATTGGTGCAGCGACGAATTATTTTATTTATGGAAACAGCGTTGCTTTGGCAACTATTCAAACACGTTTTGGATGTGTCGTAGAAATCTTCTAAAAACGAGAAGAAGTCAATAATTTGGTTTTGTATCTTCGCTTCCATTACTATTGACGAATTACATTCTGCAAAAGATAATGCAGTTATTCTTTTAATTAACTATACAGATATAATTATAAATTATATATAAAAGAAACTGAAATAATGATAGGACTTATTTGGGAAAATGCTAACGAAAACTATAAACAATTAGCGACGACCATTGACCACATGATATCTGACAATTAATATTATTTTTTTAGTTTTCATTGTGACAGATGTCCGACTGCCAACTTCAGTTGTCAATAGCTATCTCAATATTTAATGCCAATGTCAAACATTTCTACGCAGCGATTTATAAAAACTGAAATTAAAATCCAGTCTGTATTGTGTATCTCCGTACATGTGCATGTCGAATGTTGCGTCGATTTTCTCTTTTCAAAATAATACGTGGTTTTTTAATTATTCGTACAGTGTATTTTTGTTTTTACCGAGAAGGAATCGAATAAAATGTGTTTCTACAGTGCATTTTAATTTATAAGAATTTAAAACTATCGCGTATTCGTGATTTAGTGAAAATGAATGGTAAAAAGCGCTGTGAAAAGGGAACTTTCTCGCCAGACGGAATGCGAGCCGAAATCCTAAATCCATTTGTGCACAAGTTGGAGTTAGACAACGCTTATGATAAAATACGCGTAAGTTCATAATATAATAATTGAGAAATTCCTGTATAAATATCAATACAATAATATTATTGTTACGATATTCCGCACGCGCAATGCGCAAACTCGTGTGAGAGAAAATTAAACCTAGGACAATATGAATCATGGTATAATATAATATATATATCCCATATTAATATTGACGTTCAGACTACTTTTCATAGATAAACTTAAATTATGATCTAGACGCCAAAGAAATATTCCTATTAGGTAATTAAGTAACTCGGTAATATTTATCTTTAATCGATTTTCAAGGTTAACCTTTCCTTTTTGTTCTTTACTAACTTAAATCTTAAAAGATTTTTCTCAATAAATATAATGCTCGATATGCTTTCAAGTTTTCTGAAATAAATAACATTTGTAGTCTTTCTAGTGGTTAAAAATTCACAAATACTTGTTTTGGTTATAAAGTATCTCACTCTCTCTCTATAGTGACATATTGTATATACATATGTATTATTAAAAAATTGTCTGCTTTTATAGAGTTCTCATTTGTCTTCCATCATAAATGTTTACGTTGTGACAGATATAGTCAGAACCGAGAATTGATTAAAACGATGTAATTATTAGATTTATGCTTTTAATTCACAAGAGAATACCTAAATTATATTTACTTACAAGTATTTTTGCGGCAGTATTCATCTTGCCAAACAGGAAATTAATGCATACGTAGTCAAGATTGATAGTAACAAAGAAAACTATAAATAACTCTGGTTTATGTTATACAAGAAAACGTACATTTAAACCAAGATAAGTTACCGAATTACGCAAGACAGATTAAGGTAAATATTTTAAAACTTATAAACCATTCGTTGAATAAGTTATCTGATACTAGTAATGAATGATCTTTATTTTTTTCATTCTTCTGGCTCCTAGCCGAGGTCGTAGCCCCCATGCTGCGATCTTGTTATAGCCGGTGAGCGCTATCACCAAAAACGTCAGTTTTATCCAGAGACAATTAACATTGTATCTAGAATATTAATAGACGAGTCTTTTGTTCTTTGAACTGTTGACAGAAAACGCGTCATAATACTTCACATTAAGGATATAGGTCTGGCTTTTACGTTCTTGACATGATAAGGGGTTGATAGTGGTACGTACTCATAATGCATTTCACTTCAAACCACATTTCCCCCATTAGCTTGTCATGACGTACGCGGGCGACTAGCTACTAATCTCTGTATATTAATGGTGTGTTGTTTAAGGCATTATTAAATGTCACTGAGTTTGTAGCTGCTCGATTCTCCTTTAAAATAAAAATAAATCAGTGGCTCTACAACTCGTTTTAGGACTGGGTCTCAGATTTTTGTATCTGTTTCGTGATCATTTGCCAATCTAATAGGCAAGTAGGAGATCATCCTTCTGTGCCTGATACACACCAAAGTCAAATCATTTATTCCAATTAGACCACCTAAAATGGCTACTACTTTTAAATGTTAAATAAAATATAAAGATGATTCTAGTTGCCCCTTCCAAAAGGTAATTTCGTGTAGAGAAGAAGCCAAAGTCAAAGTCAAAAATCATTTATTCATATAGGTAACACAATGTACACTTATAAACGTCAATAAAAAATAAATATACATTAAATGCTTCTGATTTTGCATTTACTGCCAGTTCTAAAATCAAGGGCGTAGAACGGAAGAGAAGAACTGGCAATGAAGTCTCCGCCACTCTTTAATCGCCAAGTTATTTTTTTTATTACACAATGTTTGTAAGGAGCTGCAACCATCACACCATGTTCCACATGACATCAGCAGGAGGCATGGTGAAATAGGAGCACGCACTTACATTCTCGTGGGAACAACACGCAAATATGGATAAGAAACTCCACACATACAGTTTTAAAATAGGTTTTACAATATTTTGTATACATTAGTTAAATAATTATATATCAAACAATGTACTTCTACAATAAAACTACTAAACTTAAATAGGCACAAAGTATTACTTACAAATTAAGCAATCCAGCGGATAGGTCAATTATTGTATTGTTAGTATACACCGTCGACTTCTTAGGTCTAAGGCAAGCCGGTTTCCTCGCGATGTTTTCCTTCACCGTTCGAGCGAATATTAAATGCGCAAATAGAAAAAAAAGTCTATTGGTACACAGCCGGGAATCGAACCTACAACTACGCAAACACTGCTGTCTCTATCCTTAATGGCCCATTTATTTTCATAATAAAAAATGTGTGACGTGGTTCGAGCACGTAGTAAATTGGCAGTAATTATTTTATTTAAATGAAGTTCTGTTGGTACTAACTCAGATTTGCGCTTGCGATACAGGCGCTTCCAAAAAAATTACCTAATCTTTAACGATCATAAAATGAATTATTTGAAAAATACGAAAACAAAGCATTGAATAACACACTTGTCTCTTGATTCTGGTACTTTGTTAACATAAAATATTCCCTGATGTGTATTAGATGAGATCATTTCTAAAGTATTGGACAAAACAACTTTCCCCGTTCATGCCGTAAGTGAACAGTTTCCCTCGAGAACATGCAGGTCATGAGTACAGAGTTACTTCATGATTCATGACATTTCATGTTTTTTTAGCTTGATTAGGATATTTTTTAGATGAATACTATTGTTATAATTGGGGACATACAATGTATTGCATTTATATATGAATTACACTAGTTTTAAGACGAATCTTAATATTATCAATTTAAACGTATCGTTTATAAGAAGCCGGGGATAACTACGAACTCATCTTGCAAATGAACCATACATTTTTGTAACAAATTTCCATTGTGGATTCGCTTTAAAATGTCGATCAAACATAAATCTAGTCATAACTTACATGTAGCGGAGAGTATTTAGACATCAAAAGTTTTGACAAGAAGTAAAAATAACTTAACTGTTCTTATTATTATGACATTATAATAATGAGTTTTTTTATAATTAATCAACCTGAATGTACCATTTTCATTGCAAATTATTATTATTGTTAGATCTGTTAAACTAAATATTAGACAGTCCTCAGATAAGAGTTGAGAATTTTTTATACGTGCATAAGTTAACTTTACGGTAACTTAGTCCAGTTATTTCCGTCAGTAGGCTAGTAGGAAACAGTTCAAGTTCTGGAACCTTCGAGGAAGCCAAGTCGAACACTATTATAACATAACTCCGATAGAAATTTGACGCGGACTTTCTTTTGTTGCGTAACGTTCACGTGGTGAGCATACTCAATTCATACTTTAATACATATATGATTTATCCCATAATTTCGATTTAAAACCTAACAAGTTGGATAATAAATAGTTTCTTTACCATGAAAGTGGTACATTTAGACATAAAAATAGGCATGCAAATGTCATATTAATTTTAAAGGTCATAATAATAAGTTATTTATAATTGTTGTCAAACTTATGGTCTAAATAGTCGCTCACGCTATGAAGGCGCTTTAAAAATTTAATGACAAGTTCTCCTGATACTATTTATTTTATATCTGATATTTTTGTTAATAACAAAAACACGCCTTTTTGTATTTTTAACGAGTATTGTTAGTAGAAAATAAAGCATATATGCTCCTGGGGAATAGAAAAATGCCTCTTTCAACATTATACCATAATTGTTGTAGTACAATAATTGCATATTATTTTGATTGTATGGAACTCATAACGCGTTGAAATTGTCAAGAAATAATATGAACTTATTTTACTAAAATATCTTTAGAATTATAACAATCAAATATACACTATTTACAATTTTCTTAACATACATAGTAATAATTTAAAATTGAAAAAAAAAAATTGTGGTCCCTGTGGCAACCTTAAATGCTGGCAGTATTTCCTCGCTGTGTTGCGACTTGCGATACGTATTCATTGAGCCGGTACTACCAGGCTCCAACTTAAGTCTTTAATTAACTGCACTTGAACCCCAAGGCCCAAGAGTCTCTACTCCAAAAGGAACAAAAGAGACGGTGTAAGAAAGACTCTTATATTGCAGCGGTTTATTAAAATTATACCAAAATTACGTTTATGTTCCGACTTTAGATCTGTGAACATCAACTACAACAACATTATACATATTGGTCGCCACCTTTCTTGCAATTGAAGTACATTTGTTATGTGAAAAAGTAAATACATACAAGTATATTTTTATTGCATTTGGTATTTTACTAGTTTTTTCGTTAAACTAATTTTAACGAAAAAATATTGACAACTAAACAAATCACATCATGGTAAATAAAGTATTTTCGCGTACTTTATTGATCTCATAAAGTATAGAGTACGATTAACTGATACTTTATTAAAAAGAACGGGTGGCAACCCTATACATGTATAGTTAAAGATGCCTTTAATCAATTTCTTTCTTTCAGACGGCAATTTTCACGGTCATCCTGCTACCGTTCCGTGTGATCGTCATTTGTTACCTGATCGTGACCGCCTGGTTCCTGGCTTGTGTCGGCCTTTACGGCCTCAGCGAAGATGACCTTAGAAAGAAACCTATGACAGGATGGAGAAGGTAACATTTAAATTTAAATTGTCAGACGTTGACAGGCAGTTTTAAAAGATTTTACTTAGAATATTCAACAGACTAATAAAAGTCTCACAATATTATTTCTAAAGGTGATCTCTGCATCTGATAGTCCCTTGCCTATAGTATGCGGTATATGCTGTACGACCAATGCTTTCTCCTTCTTCACTGTAGGAACTGTTAATTGTGTACAAAGAAAGAAGAATCTACTACTGAAACCGGCACTCGAATGGATAACATCACGGCTAATACCATTTCCAATGTACAAATAACGTTAAACCATAGAAATACGTTGTGTTCACCACTTGATAGTTGTGAAAGTCTGATACGGTCTTCCGGCTATAAAATTTATCCACTATTCTATACAAATTTATCGGCTTATGATTTCATTGCCTTAGGCCCCCTGTGTTTTACATATGGGGCTTTTGTACATTAGACACTGACCAGTATACTATATACCTACAATGCATGAGCAAGAAAAAAAATTTAGCAGACAAACGAGAATGAAAAATTTTCTAAGAAAATCTCACCCATCTTGACGATATTGTTATTGCATAATGATAACTTTCTTTCCAGTAAGCTATGCTCGCGTGTAAGTTATTTGTTAAGAGGTTAAGAGGTGTCAGAGTTAAATAAATCGACGAAATTAAATGCCATTTTTAAATGGTTCGTAGGTCAACACAACGCACCCAAGTGTCAAATGTCTGTCATTATTATTGTCTCTGGAACTCCGAATATAACTTAGTCTATCTGTAGTATAGACATAATGATTCTGCACTTTTATTTTGGTAAAGATACCCCGTGACCACGCACGCTGAAAAGCACGCGAAACGTCGGAAAAAAATTAAAATTATGTAAATAATTATAAGTTTTTAATAATAATACATAGCTTCAATCCGTTTAAAAAGTGTTTTCTTAAAGATAGCTATCTATACTCAAGATGTCCGCAATTGTAAATGTATATTCGTGTAAATATTTAATACTATGTCATAAAGAAAGCCGTTAGGTGTGTATAAATCACATCAAAGTAAATAATATTTCGGATTGTATGAAAATCTGGGTTTAAGCTATAATATAAATAAGTGCGTGCTTATTATAGCTTTTATTTGTGTACTTTATCTTAAATAATATACGTCATAAAAATATTAAGCACAGACTAACTAACGTACAATAAAATTGAAATTGGAACTTTTGAATATGTATTGTCTATTGTAAACAGATTATATTGCTATTGTCAATAGAATGATGCGGTTTAGGGCTATTAAAGTTCGAGATTGTGGCATACCTCAGAATTAAAGACTGCAACGCTATTATGATTACTTAATCTGACGCACTTGTAGCGAGATCTACAATGTACAGTTATCATCACTAGGATAATAAGGTACCCTGAAACAGGTTTCAGCCTCAAGCCAAGGCACTTGGTCTATATACCAGTCAGTTCTCGGAGGAAGAACAGCACGTTCCTTCCTTCATACTCCTAATTAAATACTATTTTTAGTTTAGAGAAGAAGGTTTAACATAGAACTTAATTTATTATATAAACAATATTAGAGATGTTAATGACAGTTTTTGGTCTGGCAATTAAAGAAAACTGTTCTTATTAGTTTCGCAAATACATAGGTTAAAATATTGTTTCGTCAAAACTTTAAAAGATATAAATATTTATTAGACAAATTTAAATAAAATTAAAAAAATACAAATTGAACAATTGAATAAAGATTCAAGGTAAGCAACTGCATAAAGCATTTTTATAAAGTTAAGGCATATTTTTAACTATTTTGGTTACCTACGTATTCATACATACATCCAAGATAATAATAAGTCTTGTTGCATCGTCTCAATGCCATCTGTCTCTTTTTATCACAACGTAGACATAGTTTAACAGAAAGAGACGCAAGAGTACTTTAGCTAAAAAAGTGTAAACACATTCTTTTTACGAATAGGGGGATTTTCTTTAGTCTACCCAAGGAAACAATTTTTTCTTACTACCTTATCTACGTAAGTAGTAAGATTCACAGTTGAGAGTTTGATTTTTGAATTTCGATTTCTTACTTCTGACCACTGGCGTATGACTGTAATCGTAGGAGACATCGAAAGAAAATATTTATGGCCAATCGTATCTCGAAATACCATTTTTTTATAGAACAAACGGGCGCTTGCCCGTTTCATCAGGGTGAGCCTGGAGGCTGATGTTATGTAATACCGCCGCCCATACACACTCTTAATCCCAGAGGGCTCCCGAGTGCGTTGCCGGCCTTTTAAAGTTTGTACTCTTTTTTCTTGAAGTCGAATTGTCGGTTCCATATAATGGTAGCTTGCCTTAAATTACGCACAGGTAGAGGACGACAGAATACGAAACTTCACCAGTATCACCTCGACGTGCGATGATGAAACTCACTGCAGATACAGATACCGGCAAAATCTTGAACAAATGTCCTTGCCTGCGCAGAAGCGATTTTTAGGCATCGGCGGGCGGTGGTGCGCGGCGGCAGGAGAGTGACGTGTCGATCGCGTGATTGGTAAATCAGTTGACGTTTGTGTCCCGCGCTGTGTACGATGCGCAGACTTTCCACCACTCCCTTGTTTAATGCTCAAGAAGTTTGTCGGTATCTGTATTAATCCGAACAATTCTAAACTCTCCATGGTAAATGCGGTAGAAGATGCAAAGACAAGCTTCTCTACAAATTAAAGCATTGTACGTGTTTTGGAAACTTTTTATAACTACATTTCCAGCATTTATTTTCATCACATTTCCAGTCTAATAATAATTGTCATTTATCATTAATTTGTTTATTATCTAACGGCCCTCACAACAGAAGAAATGTCTATGTTTTTATGTTGCGTTCTCGATACGCCTTTTATTAATTTTACAGATTTCTTAATTAACGAATTAATACATTTGGTAAAACTTGCGCGATATTTGCAATTATGAATTTGAATAATTGTCTTTATTGCGGTGTATTAGAGTGTATTTTACAATGCGGAGCATAGTTGTTTTATTATGAAGTGAATTTTGGTTATCAAATGGTAGTTCTAGACTATCAGTAAATAAAACCCTGTAATTAATGAACAATATATATATAAACTCACTATTTCGTTCTTCGTTCGCATCTAGTGCAGAAAATTAGTTCCATGTCAGTTTTCTGTCTGACCTTTAAATGTCTATGTCGTAACATGGAGATTATTACATCGTTTCAATGTCTATTACTTTGAATTTTAGATTTAAATTTTATCCTACCCATCCTATTACCCCTAAATGATTTTAGTTTATTTTCAGTCAAATTTTTACTCTATTATTTTGGGCTAAAGGACTTGTATCCATATTTATGTAACAATAAATGTAACATCGAATTATGAATTCGGGTTTTTGTCAGTTGAATGGTTTTTTTTAAAAAATTTATTTATTTATTTCTAGCCTTATATCAGAAATACAAAATAGATACATTATAGTTATTGTTTTTCTTAATCAACTATAATTCTGCGTGCCTACAGACAAAGTCACCCATTGTCCTCCATTTCACCTTATTCTATACCAATCTCGTCCAGGTCTTATAGTCTTTCCAGCGATTTCCATGAGTACATCGGCCCACCTTTTGCATTGCCTCTGTTTTTTTATGGCCTCTTAGTTGCCATAGTGTTACGATTTTGCTTCATTTATCTGCTCCTCCTCCTATGGTATGTCCACAGTCTAACCCATTTCCATTACAGTTGTTTTGTTTAATATTGTTACGAAGACGGGTCGACTGCTATGTTTCTAGATTTTTCCACTAGTTAGTGAACTTTTCAGCAGGCTGTAATATGATTTCTGACCGTTTCAGGAGAGGGTCAATCACATATTAGAAAATTGTAATTTTCATAATGTTACCCTAGTTTTCAGGAAGCTGAAACCTTTTTTCAGTCGGTTTCAGAACATGTGTAGTCGAGTGGTGCAGTTTTCAGGAGACCCGTTTTCAGGCGTTTTCAGGCCTAGTTATACCCCTTTGATGAAGGAATATTCTAGACCGAACTTTCTAGGTGTGAGACAAGGACGAAATGATACGAGAGAGAGAGAGAGAAGATCAGAACTTTCTCGAAACTAGACGAGCACTATAGAACGCCGTACGACAAGGACGGAGCAACGTGCGAAAGAGACAAAGAGTGCGAACGTTCTAGAATTGTGCAATCGCTACTCAGTAGCAAGCCCGCCTAGAAAGTTCTCGAATATTGTTTAGAATTATTCCCAGGGATATATAAGCGAGCCGAAACGCGACTAGTCACTTAGTTTTGAATGCGATAACAAGAGCGAAACACCGAAGCGATAAAGTGCGAATAAAGTGAATATAAGTGATAAAGTACTGTGTGAAGTGTGCATAAGTGAAGTAATAAGTGATTGTTTTTGTGTGTGCTATAAGTGCCTTTCTGAAAGTAATTTGTGCCCATAAATTCCTCATTTGATTTACCAATAAATAAACCCTTGAAGAAATCCACGGCATTTTCTATCCGATCCCCTAGCTCGTAACATTTTGGTGTCAGAAGTGGGATAGAAGCATGCCAATTACTCCAAGGGAGAATCAGGAGGAGTTTGTGGCAGAGTCTTCAGCTGCGGAGGGAGTGCAGACAAGGGCGCAATCAGCACGCGATGCCGCCCGGCGACAAAGTTTCGATGCGAACCGCGGGATGGGTGAAAGTAACGATGGCAACATCCTCCTTGCTCTGCAGCAAATGATGGAAGCACAGGCACGCCGTCAAGAGGAACAGACACGACAAATGATGGAAGAACAGGCACGCCGTCAAGAAGAACAGGCACGCCGTCAGGAAGAACAGACAAAACAAATGATGGAAGAACAGGCACGCCGTCAAGAAGAACAGGCACGCCGTCAGGAAGAACAGACAAGACAAATGATGGAAGAACAGGCACGCCGTCAAGAAGAACAGGCACGCCGTCAAGAAGAACAGGCACGCCGTCAAGAAGAACAGGCACGCCGTCAAGAAGAACAGGCACGCCGTCAAGAAGAACATACACGTCAGATGATGGAGGAACAGGCTCGCCGTATCGGAGAAAAACTTTGTGACCTGAAAGTACAGGTAGATAAAAAAGTCGAGAATTTGGAATCTGATATGGATTGTAAGCTATCCAAGCAGGATAAACGTATCCTTGGAATAGAAAATGAAATCCAATGCCTGAAGACCACTGGTGTTGTCACGACTGTTGCACCACCTGGATATCTGAAAGTGCCTCCCTTTGATGGTACATCTTCTTGGGGCGCGTACAAGCTGCAGTTTGAGACTGTACCAGAGTCAAACGGGTGGACTGACGATCAAGCTGTTACCGCCCTTATTCTGGGACTGCGAGACGAAGCCCTCTCCATATTAGATACCAAGAAAGGTAAGGTGACGTTGAAGCAACTGCTAGATGCCCTGTAATCACGGTATGGAGACGCACATTTAGAGCACGTTTACAGGGCTCAATTGAAGGATAGAATACAGCAGACAAATGAAATTTTGCAAAAATGGGGACTTGAAATAGAGAAGCTGGTAAGGAAGGCCTACGCATCCTCACCAGATGTTGCAGACAAGATGTTGGTTCAAGCTTTTGTAGACGGTATTCGAGACCGTGAAATTCGAATGGCTGTGAACCTCGGTCACCATAAGGACCTTAAGGATGCTCTTGCTCATGCGTTGGAAGTGGAAGCATTTTGCAAGGATCATCGACCTTACCGCATTAGGGCTATCACGGAAAAAGCTAATGGTCAACGTGGGTCAACCTGTTACACCTGTGGGGAAGTAGGGCATATGAGGTTTTCGTGCCCTAAGAAAGACTTCCGAGGTGATGTGAAGGTTAGACGTGGGAATACCTTAGTCATCGACGGAGAAGTCAATACTGGAGTCGATACTGGAGCTTCACGAACAGTGATCAGATATCAGCTTTTGAAGACATTTTATAAAAGCCCTTCTAGAGGAATTGTACAGCTTGTGACGGCAACAGGTCAGCGCATAACCGATCGGGGAGAAGGTATCGCAACCTTCAAGATTGGTGGAAGTTTTTACAGACATAAAGTTGTTCTTGCTGACATAGTACATGACTGTATAATCGGTTTGGACTTTATGAAGTTCTATAAGTGTAAGATAGATCTAGAAAAAGGAATGTTCAAGTGTGGAAAACAGGAAGTTTGCTTTAAAGGTAACCGTTCAAAAAGTGGTTATGATGCCTGCAGATTAATCAATGTGGACGGCCAAGTCAGTAATCAAAAAGAGTGGAACACAGTTCAAACAGTTTCGGATAACTATACGGAAGCCCTGTCAATACTTCTATCAAAGGCAGAGGGACAGTTAAAGAAATTTTCTGACATGTTATCAACCCATGAAAGAGAGCTAAGAAGGAGTACAGATGATGTGTCTCAAAGACCGTGTGATAAAGTTAACGAACAGGATGGAAGGGATAATGACCACGTGAGGATACTAAGAACAGATACCATAAGTCCAGATTGGTGTGGGAAATTAATTCGGGAACAGCAACAACAAGATCCTGACATTAAACCAATTCTGGACTGGATGAAATCTTCAGCTGTCAAGCCGCAATGGAGTAAAGTTACATCTACAAGTAACACTACTAAGAGTTACTGGGCTCAATGGGATAGTTTAGTTCTACATAATGGAGTGTTAAGTGGAGTGTCGTAAATGGAAAAATGCTCAAGGCGATCATTTGCAGTTTATTGTGCCAAGATTCAAGGTTCGCGACATATTAGAAATGTGTCATAGTGACTTGTCTAGTGGACATTTAGGAGTAAAACGGACTCTTATGAAGGTTAAGGAAATGTTTTATTGGATACATTATCGTGAAGATGTAGGCGACTGGATCAAGAAATGTAGAGCTTGTGCAGCTGTTAAGGATATGTAATGATGCTCGGGACGAGCATGTCTAAGGAGGGGGTAGTGTTACGAAGACGGGTCGACCGCATGTTTCTAGATTTTTCCACTAGTTAGTGAACTTTTCAGCAGGCTGTAATATGATTTCTGACCGTTTCAGGAGAGGGTCAATCACATATTAGAAAATTGTAATTTTCATAATGTTACCCTAGTTTTCAGGAAGCTGAAACCTTTTTTCAGTCGGTTTCAGAACATGTGTAGTCGAGTGGTGCAGTTTTCAGGAGACCCGTTTTCAGGCGTTTTCAGGCCTAGTTATACCCCTTTGATGAAGGAATATTCTAGACCGAACTTTCTAGGTGTGAGACAAGGACGAAATGATACGAGAGAGAGAGAGAGAAGATCAGAACTTTCTCGAAACTAGACGAGCACTATAGAACGCCGTACGACAAGGACGGAGCAACGTGCGAAAGAGACAAAGAGTGCGAACGTTCTAGAATTGTGCAATCGCTACTCAGTAGCAAGCCCGCCTAGAAAGTTCTCGAATATTGTTTAGAATTATTCCCAGGGATATATAAGCGAGCCGAAACGCGACTAGTCACTTAGTTTTGAATGCGATAACAAGAGCGAAACACCGAAGCGATAAAGTGCGATTAAAGTGAATATAAGTGATAAAGTACTGTGTGAAGTGTGCATAAGTGAAGTAATAAGTGATTGTTTTTGTGTGTGCTATAAGTGCCTTTCTGAAAGTAATTTGTGCCCATAAATTCCTCATTTGATTTACCAATAAATAAACCCTTGAAGAAATCCACGGCATTTTCTATCCGATCCCCTAGCTCGTAACAATATGTAACGTCAGCAACCCTGTTTTATCTCTTAAATTGTTATCGTTACTTATTTTTTTATATCCTTTCAGTTAAAACTATATTAGTCTCAGTACACTTTAATCAAAGCAATCATCGGTTCTTTTATATGTATATATAAACAATGAAATGTATTACTACATTGGCGTTGATAATTAAGGGACAATACATACAAGTTATCGTAAGATTCAGAAACGAGCTAGCTAAGTATGACTCCTGTATGTCCAATTTAATACGTTTTTTACTTTGAAGAAAATCTTACAAACAGTAACCTGAACTCTCTTGTCTATAAAAAGTTGAACTACAGAATTTTGACACATTCATAACTTTTGGTGTAGGGAAATTTCTTGATAATTAATCAATGTAAATAACATTTACTCCACAAGTTGTGAGCCCTTTACAAAGCATTTTTTACGTATGCGAATAGTTGTTGGCAATGACTGGATATACGTGAATGAATGGGCAATTAATTATAAGAACCGTTGACGGTTCATAATATACTGTAATTGATAGACACTCGTCGAACATAGCAACTTTCTAAAATGCTAGGAAGCAGGTTCTTCTAATTTCACGTCACTAATTCTAAATTATCGTAAATATCTTAAGGTTTACATATTTATTAACACTTTGTTGTATACAGAAATATAATACAGTTGACATAATTAAATGAAAAAGGCGTTGCCATAATTAGAGTGGGGGCCTTATCGCTTTTAGTCCGGTCAATTTAGACATACAAATAATGGATTCCTGGAGAGCCGAATATTCGTGGAGAGTTCGGGTTTAACATTACAAATAAAGTTTTAAAAATCCCCATCGATCCTATGTGTGCTGCAAAAGTTATTCGGGGTTAAAGGTCAATGTCTATATTGGCCGGACTATTCGAGCGATCTCTTCGAGGCAACCAATGTAAGAGAAAAAAATTAGAAGTGCAACAATACTTAAGACATAGACAAAACGAATGCAAAAAATATTTACTTTGACAATATTTTTAAAAAAAAGGACACTTGAAAAAGAAAATTTTTGATAAGTAAGTTTTTTTAAGAGAACAGGGAGCAAACGTGCAGGAGGCTCACTTAATGTTATGTGATACCGCCGCTCATGGACATTCTGTCAGTGAGCTCGTGAGTGCGTTGCCGGCCTTTTTAGAATTGGTACGCTCTTTTCTTTCTTTAAGATCAGATGAAATTTTTTAAAAGAAGCCGACTCGATTCAACTCTAAACTAGGAATATCATTTATTATTTATCTAGGTACCTATATTTGTTAAATCTGAATTGATTTTTTGATTATAAATAAACATACTTTCGAGTACCTAATTGCAAAAATAAAGTTTGTTCATTATCATAAAAAAACAGTTGTATTTTAAGAAATATCTGTCCGCTGCACGTGACCTTGATAGTTTAAGGTCACCGTTTGTAGAGCGTGCCGTGTCCGATCCACAATGCCAACATTTTGTTATGAAATTGTCTGTTGAGAGAAATCTGTTTACGCGATTTGCCTTTACTGAAATTCATGTATGTAACAATAGTTCCCACCCGAAGTTATTATTACGCTACAAATCGAATATTCAACGGGATTTCAGGCTTATTATATGACCTAGATACACTTTCCCAATAAGTATTCAGAATCGAGACTTGCGCTAAGTGACACGTCAAAAACGTATTTGTTCGGAACATAAAAGATCAAAACTAATAGAACAGTTATCCAATTTTAATGTACGTGACGCTGTCTTGAGCTTTACGGTTATTTTCATATCACAAGTGCAATGCAAGGCAGCATTTGATCTATAACTGCATCCGCCAGACGCGAAGTATTTTTATCCAGGAATTAAAACCGGTAACATAAGATACAAGTTAGTAGTTACGTTCTGTGTTTTTCTTTATGAGTATTGCGTAACCTGGCTTATAGCACACGTTAGTTTATTATATGGACAAGAAATACAGATAGCTTCTATTTTTTTGGAATATGACTTGTGACAGGAAAATAACAAAATAAGTGAAACTAAGACACCAACACCTTTAAGAATTTAAAGCCTCTGCTAGCATTAGAATACTGGGCGGTGACATATCGTTGAAATAATAGCGTCATACCGTGTAAATAAATTAATTATCGTTTTATACATTTAATTATTGTGGTAAGACAATACCAATACATTTTGGAGAGTATATCTAATACAAAACAACATTTCCATTGAAATAAAGGCGTAAGATGTCTGTGAGGTCATATTGATATGTAATTTTGGAACAAGGTTGACGCATTATGATCAAGACTGCATTTCTAAGCAAATATAATTAATATTCAATATAGCCGTTCGCCTTATCCATCATATTTATAACCAATATCTATCTGACATATTAATCCTGTCAGGCAGGAAACTAAATTAAAATAAGAAGCAGATTAAAAAAATCACGGTCATTTCAAAGTAACCACAGATTACATAATGACATAAATACGCTAGTTATAATAAAGTCAATTGGGCCTTCCATTTGACATTTCCGCCCTTATTTTAAAAAAAATTCAGTGGATCTGTCTTCTGTACCCAACTAATTAATTAAAGTAATTTTTATTCCACGGATTTATCGATGCAATATTTTTTGTTAAAATAAATTAACTTGCACACGTGTTCAGTTGTTTTATAAGTTTATAGTTTGAAGTTTGTATTTAAAATAGATATACAATATAGTATAGGAATGATTTTACAGTTTTAATAAAAAATTGATAAATAATAAACGGCTGAAATATAAGTCTTTCGTCCAACTTCGATTTTGTTCCCTTTCGTGTAGAGACTCTTGGGTCGTGTGGTTCAAGGGCACAGTATAATTAAAGATGTAAGTTGGCGCCTGGTAGATAGTTCAGGTCACCCCAGAGCTGGTGCTTTCCTCGTTCAAGTAAGTATCGCATCACAGCGAGGAAAAGCTGCCAGCGTTAAAGGTACCAACACAGTCCCACAGAATTTTTAAATTTGTTTTAATTTCCATTTATTATTTTTATTATTACTATGTAGGTTAAGAAAATCTTAAATACTGTATATTTGATTGTTATGATTACTAATACAAATTAAAACAAATTTAAAAAGTTTAGTCTCTGTTGGGTACCTTTAACTTCTTCATTTCCTCGTCGTATTGCGATACTTATTTGTTTTATAATTATTTAATGCAACTTTCATAACAGTTTTTTGTTATGTAAATGGTTATTTAACTAAAATTAAAATTTATTTGAATCATAAAATACAATGTAAATGTAAGAAGAAATAAGAATAAAGCTAAAACGAAGCTCGGCGTAAGGTCGCCATGGAATTGATGAAATTGTTTCTTCAATAATTTTTCGCCACAGTAATGACTCAGCATAATGCAATATTTAGATTAAATGATGTAGTTTATTTTTTTCTTTATTTTAACCGAGCAGTTAATTAAAAATGTTTCGCAACACTTTAATTAACTGCCGTCTAATTGGTGTACACGGAGTAACTCGTGAAGTACTGGTAACCGCGTTTTTATCGAAATACATTAATTTTCCAAGAAAACAAAAGCGAGCATACTGGCAGTTACATACCGTTAATAATAACTTAACATCAGCATTGGTACTATGTAACTCCTAATAGCGAAAGCGATCTCGACTTCAATGCTGACTTTTAATGCGCAATTAGCGATATCAGCGGATATTGATAGAGCAATTTCAAATTTGCATAGAAAAACGTCACATTTCCTTATGCACTGCCCCCTTGCCCCCACCCTTTTTATAGAAATATAAATAAAAACAGCCTTTATTTGAGTACACTAAGTCCATGTCATTATGCATTACTAGTATTCGACATCCTACGGAGTGAATGCCTCAAATTCTTTCACTAGTCGTCGCGACAATTTTCCAATTCTGCTCACTGGTTTTTCTTCCCACTGGGCCATTCCAAGTCAGCGCGTCTTCTTGACCCATCTGCCATCACAAATGCGGGCAATGTGACCAGCTCATTTCCATTTTAACTCTTTTTCATATGTTACGACGTCTTTTACGTTTGTATGGCTTATGTGGATATATACATATAGGTAAACGGTTTATCAAAATGACTTAATACATATATAGTATATGCAGTATAAGTGTACATATTCCTATTTTAAAATAATAAATAATTTAATCAGATATACCTAAGACCTTTATATCTTTAGCGATCATGTATGGCCGAGTTCGGTATGATTGCTTTGAGATTTCTTAGTACTTTCAATAAATTTTAAATTTGTTAAATATCATTTATCTATGATATGGCGGGTACATCTAGTCTATACCTAATATGTTTCCCGCTATTTATTGAATGACAGCGAACGAGAGTTCCGGTTCCGTAACGATCGTTGATAAGTGATATCACTAAAGCGATCGGCAATTTGAATCGAAATAACTGTTAAGATTAAATCTGTAAAGGATTAAGATTCAAATTAAACCTAGAATCGAATATGTTTTTAATTTAAAATACTGAAACAGACGCAAAATGTCCAAAGTGCTTCTTTGGGGCCGTTCAAGTGTTACGTAAGCACTATACGAGTGTGGGGGGGTTGTCTTATTTGGTGTCTACGTCATTATTATTAGTAATAATTTACTTTTTTTCACATATTACCCACACGAAATGTATTTTCGAGGATTCCTACCAAAATTACTCCGTTTATGTGCCATGTATTATTTTTGCTTTGCTTTGCTTACTTTAGCTCACAAGAAGAATAAATGGGGGGAGATAAATTGTAATAAACCTGCTTACGTCATACTTGAACGGACCCTTGCCTACATTTGTGTAAAAAGAAAAAATATTTTAAACAACAATCTATTGTATTAATCAAATTGCAAAGTATACAATGTACTAATTTATAATGTTCGTATACTCAAAATAATTGTGTGTAGGTAGGGCTTGTCATTATACAAATACTTCAAAAGCGTTAAAGTTAATCTCAGTCCATTAATTAAGCCGTTGATGGGAAAGATAATTACAATTGAACGTGCGAATTTAAGTTATGACATATTTTGTATGGAACCTCAATATCATTGTCTTCAAGAAAACAGGTATATAAGCTTAATAATGTGTATAATGAAATGTCTAAAGCTGACTATATTTATATTTTATATATGTATATCATGTAATGTAATCATTTATTATTTTATTGCTTGGTAATAATTTTGTTCCTGAATAAACTCGAATATCGTTATTATAACACCAATAATGATTCAAATTCATTCAAGGCCGGCAACGCACTCGTGATGCCGGAGCATTGGGAGTGTCCATGTATCACTTAACATCTGATGAGCCTCCTGCCCGCTTGTTCTATAAAAAAAATATATGTACGACATATTCTCAAACCTTTTTTTCTATCCGAAGTGGAAATGTATTTGCGCATCAGGCAGTCCCCAAAAGGGGCTGGGTTATCGGTTATAGGGTCATCTCTAATATTTAAGCTGGTTAGCAATACCGCCTAAAACTCTTGTTCACACAAAGCCGCGTTAGAAAGGCTCTGGCTCTGTTAGAGTCGTTCTTATACTAGGGTATATCATAATCTATTTTATGTATATATATATATATATATATATATATATATATATATATACTTAAAATAGATTCGCACTATCCTTATACTAAACCAATTCGAAAATGCCGAATAATTAAAAAAAATATATATTTTATACAAGAGTCAAGTATAACTCATCTGTCATTAAGATGACAGTCATAAGTACTGTACTGGTTCTCTGGTTGAACAATGACTGAGTGATTTTTGTTTAAATATTTTGATTAGTAAATAAAAATGTAAAAGCATCTTATAAACACATCGTTCACTGTAAATAACGTTTCTAGGTTACCTCAACACGTTGTAACGGTAACAAACTAAACAGTGCAATAACGACTAAATAACATGATAACGCCAATCTAACTTTAACATACATTTAATTATAAACGATGGCAACACAACAATAATTATGATTGTATTTGCGTAATTATTTCTCTAAAAGCTCACGTTTTACTTGAGAAACAAGCCGTCTCCTCTGAGGGCTGGGCTTCAAGGGTTTCTGCCGTGTACGATTCTAAGTGAAAGAATCACTGTTAGGTCAGCTGAATGGTTCCCAATCCATTTGTATGATTTTTATGAAAATTAATATTAATTTTATAGTCCAAATGCTACAAAAACGAGAGTTACTTTTGAAAAGGATAGATAGACGAAATTTTCGCATACATATATATTATTATTTCACAACAAAAACAATTGATACTTTTGAAAATTTATAACTGAGAATTTCAAGATCTTGATTTTGATCGCTTTAATTCAATGCAAACAAATTTTGGTTATTTAATTATGTTTTTATTTATGTTTACAGAACCTAAGTACGAAGGGTCAAATTCCAAGGAATTCCAATGCGAGTGGTTAATTTAGAGTAAAAATAAAGTCCTCTATTATTTAAAGAATCCCTATGGCTCAGGAACCGTACATTTTGGTCCTTCGAGCTATGCGGGAATAAGCGGGTCTTTCAAGTTCAATTGATCGCGTTCGCGATTTTTCTGCATTTTCCTGAAAATCAGCACTCTGGGAAAAAATCCCACTGCTGGTTTGTTGGGTTATCATGCAAGCAAAAAGTCATCATCCGTATCAACAGAAATGAATAGCAAATTATTTTCAAGGAGCCAAAAGAGTCAAAAGTATATGGGCGTCCTTCAATCTAGAACAGGTCAACGGACGCCAATCTTCTACTTAAGACGTTTATACCCTCTCGTTATGTCTTTGAATTAATATTTGCTAAAACATTCATAGATTTACATTCATTTTATACAACGGTGAAGGCATACAGAAGTTTTTTGAGACGAGGTCTTTGACCTTAATATAATGGGAATTAGGACCTTGACGTGTTCAATTCTAAAAGGCCACGGCCCTGAAAATGTACTTATTTTGATAACTACATCTCATTTGTGTAACAATTATTAAAATTACAAATACTTCTAAACCGAAAGTAAGATGCTAGTATTGTAATGAAGACGCAAATGGAGTACTATACTATAAACGGATTAATAAAAATCCTTGATGCATCAAGTAATAATACATCTAAGTTGCCGCTGTGTAACACAAAGGCCACAGCCAAGTAAAACCGCTAATGTAAAATTTATTTAATTTAAAGGTTATAAAGTTCATCTCGTCCAATACTAGACTGACAAGTGGTCAGTTAGTCACCTACTTTCGCTGTCAAGGTGACATACAAACGTCAGTTAATGACAAATTACATTCTTTGAATTTTAGACATTTTCAATTTACGAAGAAATTAGTTTCGCTATTTTTGACGGTTTTGAGTGACATAATAATTTTTATACCGTAGACTATTACGAATTAAAAAAATACAGATTAACGGTCCTTCAAGAAAAGCGTGTACCAATTCTTAAGAGGCCGGCAACGCATTCGCGGGACCTTTGGCATTGTTGGCATTGTTCTATGATAAACTAAATCTAAACAAAAGCTCGTAGTAATCGTATTTTTTGATCAGCTAATTTATTTGAAATTGGTTTGTTTGTAATATTAACTAGATGTACCACTTACGGTACTTCAAGAAAAGTTTGTACAAATTCTTAAGAGGCCGACAACGCACTCGCGAAACTTCTGGCATTTTTAGTCCCTGTTCTATGTTAAAAAAAGCTCAAAAGTAATCATATTGTTTGATCAGTTAATTTATTTGTTTTTTTTTTAATATTACCTTTTTAACTAGACGGACCACTGGTATACCATACTTCATTTTAGAAATGAACATGTTGGTTGCTCAGTGATAAGTGGCATTTAGTAGAAAGAATTTTGGGAATCAGCGTAGTGTTGAGTTCACTCGTTACAAACGTGCCAAAATACTTTCAATGGAAAATGTTAATTCAAAGCTCTTGTTTGTTTTGCTTCCAATTCTTTATTTAATTTAAATTTATTTAACAAATATACATTGTTGTTCTGCCTATTGAAATATATTCTATTCGGTTAATTATATTCTATATTAAATATTATTTACATAAATATTAAGCCCATGCGTATAACCGCTTTCTCAGAGTTTCTATAATTAATATTAATGAGAATTAAGTAATTGATAATTGTTCTTGTTATAGCAAGCTACGTTTCTACATTCTATCTCTCATGAGATTGGTGGTGGTAGCTGCTGGTTTCCATCGTGTGAAGGTGTTGGGGCTGGAGCGCATGGCCAGGGGCCGTGAAGCACCAGTAGTGGTAATGGCACCGCACTCCAGTTTCTTTGATGCCATTGCAATCGTGGTTCTTGGCGCGCCCAGTGTGGTTGCGAAAGCGGATACAGCCAAACTACCCTTCATTGGACGTATGTTCAAAGTGGCGTTAGATTTTTAAAATAACTTGGTTCATTATAGGTTCAAATTTATAAGACGTACTTTCCACACTTTTCCGCTTTTCTCACCATTGCACCACTATTTATCTTATATTTTGTGCGATTGTGTCGTGAATCTTAAGTTCCTAGAACTTCCAGAGGCCCTTACGTTACCAAAATAACTCAATATGTAAAGCTTTAAAGTTAACATTATCACAAGAAACCAAATCTTAAAAGGCCGGCAACGCACTCGCGAGTCCAATGGCATTGAGAGTGTCCATGGGCGGCTTTATCACTTAACATCAGGTGAGCCTCCTGCCCGTTTGCCACCTGTTTTATATAAAAAAAAGTTTTACCGAATCCCAACAAGCTTTTGTTTTTGTACCTGAGGTCATCTGCGAAAGATGTCCATGGAGTCCATCACTCATCACGATAGGGGAAAATGTCATAAAACCGGGTAATTAATTAAAAGAGCATGATTAATTTGATTTAATATAAGTTTTGTACTTAAAAAATCCTAATTACTTGTTTTATGCTTGTGTTTACTACGCTCTAAAAAATATATTATAATATATTTTTTTAAAAGTAGCGTAGTTAATATTGTGTAAATAAAATAGGTAAAAAATCTTAATTTCGTAATTGTTTATCGTAAGATAAAGATCCCTCATTTTTTATATGATATTTAAAATGGGAGCTAGTCGAATGGAGTTACGTATAATAAACGTATTCCACAAGTAAAAAAGATTAGATTAGTTGTTATTAGTAAGGTAGTTGTTAGCTACAACCATTTTGGTCTGGGCAGGAAAGCCAGTTAGTTGGTAGTCGTGCCGGTCTAA
Source organism: Pieris brassicae (assembly GCF_905147105.1). Classification (NCBI taxonomy): domain Eukaryota; kingdom Metazoa; phylum Arthropoda; class Insecta; order Lepidoptera; family Pieridae; genus Pieris; species Pieris brassicae. Next base: position 8,932,754 of record NC_059674.1, on the reverse strand, counting down.
GACGGATAAGCGTTCATATGACTGCATAAGGTTATTCTTTACAGTCTGTATTTGTTTCATGAGCATTTTTCAAGTAGGCATCTTCTAATCTAATCTAATAGGCAAGTAGGTAATCAGTCAGTGTGACACACACCCTCGACTTTTTGGGTCGAAGGCCAGCGGAATGTGTATGTGCGAATGTTAAATGCGCTGATAGGAAGTCACAGCACAGCCGGGGATCGAAACTAGACCGCAGAGATGAGAGTCGTACGCTGATGCCACTAAACCAACACTGCTCTTAGTCATATTAATAAAAACAGTTAAAAACCGGTATAGCGTATGTACTGAATCATAATTCATCAAACCATAAAATCTCGCATTTCACATACTCATGAGGAATTTACACGATTTACTAACGGTGAATTTTCTTTATCTCCATAAAAATGTAAATATAAAAGGTCTATTATACCTTTTTTGAGATATGGTGATTTGGTAATTTTTTGCTGGCAATACGAATAAGACCTATTTATTAGCTTAACGAATCACTTAACGAAGTGTAACGGCAAGTATACAGAAAGTGCAATTAAAATAATTAAACAAAAAGCATGGTAAGTGGCGGCCTTATCGCTTTAGCTATGTCTTCCAGGAAACCACAGTGATAGAAATGCGGTAAACAATTATTTTAAATTTAATATTGTGGCTTTCGTTTCTCGATATATCCGTAAGATAAACCTGAAATAACAATTTTAAATTAAAATACTCTAAACAGTTATATTAATTCAATTATAACAGCTTTGTAATTAATTTTAATTCATGAAGGTCATTTAATCCTAAAAAGTACGTAAATTAAAAGGTATCATTTGAATAAAAAAAATTGTGTATTGTCTATGATGAACCAAGTTATGTCAATGTCACGTTGACGTTTGTTATCGCTCGTTTTCGTTTTTGTTTTTGTGGCTATGACTTTCGCCTAACCCGTAAGCCGATGTAATATGAGGATCATTTCAGAAAATAATACGTGGTTAGGCGAAATTGAAGTTATAGTTTTGAAATTTGTCAATCGACAAATCTTAAGACTACATTGTAGCGTTATTTTCTGGCGCGTTCATTTGCTTGCTTGATTAGTGTCTTGTTAGTGGCTTGTCTAGTTTTTTGTTGGTTTCCTTGGGTATTATTATTTTAACCTAGAAATTATTGTTTGTCAATCGCTTTCTCTATGAGGTAGAGTAATCGCTATACATTCTCAACCGTTAACCATGTCGTTTAATTGTGGGCTTTTAAAGCGTTTGAGGAGATGTTGTCTGCAATTTTCAGCCACAAAATGCTGCAATCATCATTTATTTATTTTCTCATACCCTCATAAAAGTTTCTCATTGAATCTAGTGTAAGTTGGTGCTTAAAAGAACTTTAAACCCGCCTGCGAGAAATCCTTCAAAATAATTCTGGTAACTTTCCAACGTCTATCTTTACCTGAATCTTAAATTAATTAAAATTCTGGTAACTTTTCTGCTATCTGCAACAAATACAGAAAAATCAAAACAACAGCAAGTGGCGAGCTTATTGCTTTTGAGCGATCTCTTTCAGGCAACCTAAGGAAAAATAAATAAGATAGAAGTGCAAAACTACATAAGATGTACAATGGTTAATACAACAGTTTGGGATACGATGTGGTCAGGTATTAATATGTATACTCCGGTAACCCGCTCGCCATGGTTAATAGGTTGGCCTTAATAACGCTCATTACAAATCAACTCGTGACTAGGAAATTTTGTGTATGATCTTCTAAGTTTCTGTGGGATCTTTAGATAATAATGCGTTGTAATTGTAAGCAAATAATTATTTATTTATATTATTTTTAACAAAATATGCTACCATTACAGATAACACCAATGCGGCAACTATCTACATATATATATCTCATACAAAACAATACATACACATAGAAATAGCAACAACTAAACATTAACATTTACAAAACGACAATTTACAGTATACATTACTTTTTAATACATAAAAACTTTCTTCGGTATTCTTAATTTTAATGAAATAAAACCCTCACAATTCGATTTTCACATATGGTTGCTTAACTGAACTGAATTCATTTCGATTGTTAAAATTCCAATTATATAAAAAAAGAGGACATCGATCTTACCAAAGAAATATCTTGTTACCAAACCTTGCTTTAATGTTCACTGAGTTTTTTCTAAGTGTTGAACGGAAGCGTACGATCTGGTCAGTTCGATGTATAAAATGTTCCGATCACTTCACGAAAGTACTAGCGAATCGCCAAACAATGAATAATAGACATTATAACTATCATTATATCTAAACACGACATGATAGAAATCTTTTATGCAAACTGCCAATTAAATTGTCATTTCATTTGTATTATTATAAAATTTGTATGATTTTTCAATCACTTATTATTTTATACATCTTCTAGATCACTGAAACCCATAATATGCTTCATCGGCAAGATGTCGTACTTGGCTGGCGGCATGGCAATCTCCATTCGCGGGCGCCAAGCGAGTCGCAGAGAGGCTCCAATACTCGTAGTAGCTCCACACTCCTCGTTCCTCGATAGCTGTATCGTGTATGCTACCAGAATGTCCTCGGTTATCGTGAGGAAAGAGAGCATGGACAATTATGTTGGAAGTAGGTAATTTCTGGTGGTGGATTTTAGGTTGGAGTTGGTTTGGTCGTAATGTGGTGGTGGTAGGTGGTTTCGGTATTTATATTGTTTAGAATTAAGTTCAAACATTCGTGTATATTTAACTGGAAGTTATAGTAAGTATATGCAACAATGAAAGAGTTATCCTTATTTACGAGTTTCCGGTTGCAACTTAACCCATTTATTTTGGCAAGTTTTTCTTCATATTTCACTGAACTTATATTAATATATATTTAATTTTACAACTAAATAATCCTTAGGAATCACACTATTTATAAGTATAAACCACACACACCTGTTAGGTAATTTTTAAGTTTAAGACATATGAAGGCGGCTGGTGCAGTGTATAATATATATGTTAGGATGGATTGTATCGTATATAAAATGATTAAAATTTTGGCTAAGGCAAGCCGGTTTCTTACGATATTTTTCTTCACCGTTCGAGCGAAAGTTAAATGCGCACATAGAAAAGAACCCCATTAGTGCACAGCCGGGGATCGACCCTACGACCTCATGGATGAGAGCCACTGATACAACACTGCTCTTAATATATTAATATATAATTATACAGTATAATTAAAAAAAAAAACTGATTGCGTAACGTTTTCGTGAACGGAAATACCTTGTCGATATGCTTTGACATTATTGTTAATTTGTAAAGCTTCATTGTAGGCATTGTGCTCTTTCAATGTAACGAATAATCCGTGAAGGCTTTTCAAAAGAAGTCTTGTTATGCAAATCTTTTGACTGTTGCGCATCTGGCAACTTTTCATGGCAATAAATTGTACTTACGTGAATATTATACTAAAATTTTGAAATACAAGAAACGCTGTGTACCTAAAGCAAGATGTAGAACTGTGATACTTAAATATCTACTTGACAGTATGGAAAAGCGACTTTTATGCCTCAACAACATTAATCTCAATATCTTTTTAATAAGCATCTGTTTGTCCTTGGCCTGACAAACAGTCTCTTGTACAGAGGTTGTTTCGGCGCAGTGGAATCAGTTTACCACGAAGTCCTAGAACTCGTGGCTGTGGTTACTAACGAACAGAAATCATCGGAGCAGTGCGGTCCGTGTAGACTGCGCAGGAAACTTCATAGCTTCTGAAGGAAGTTGGGCTGGCTTAATTAGCCAGGACTTAACCCTTGTACACACCAAATGGGCGTCTAAGTGCGGAAACTAAGCACACTAAACAACACATATGTACTAAAAAGCATATAACTGAAATATACCAGAGATAGAGCACTTGACTTTTTATTATAAATCGGGGACAAAAGGCCCACGGGTCGGCAATGAATGGCAACTACCGTATCCCATAGACACCCATAGTGAAAGGATGCTTTACCGGTCATATCTCCTTGAGAACACGTCAGTTGAGAGCCGACCCAGAGCTTGCCAGTTAGCCGAACGTACCTTAAATATGTGTCAATGAAACGTTGTGTAGTGTTTGCCAGTTGTAGCACGAAGTGATGCTGTCAGTGATGCAGTTACCTTTTTCTATAAGAAATGTATCAAAATATCTTTGCAGATAACAACCTAGTATTCGAAATGTTAATAATATAACAGGAGAGATGGTGCCAAGAACGGCCTTATCAAGAATGCTTTTAACACAAAACGTGTTAGACCAAATTAATCAAAGCCTAGTATGATGTTGATATTGAGATAGTTATATAACCTCTTTTCTCATGGGAACAATGAGTATGGAATACTCTACTATAATTGACAAATAATGAAGACAAAAGGAAAAATCATTTAATACGACCATTTTGATTAAATCAAACTGTAAGAAATAAACATAAAACATCTTAGTCGTATTTTTAAGACGAATTATAGACTAAAGGCCGTCAACACATTGTGGCCACGGCAGCTGCACATTTTTTTAATAAAGTGATAATCTTATAGTTGTAAAATCGATATGTATCCAAAGTGGATATATTCGACCCGACTATACATTGCAGATGTGACGACTATATATGAAGTTTACAAGTTGGCTATATTTCTGATATCCTATCGTTGCCATGGCAACTGCGTTATTGATTTCTACGGCTTGCTATCCACGAGATTTCAGTGCCATGTGTATTTCATTACTTCATATATTTTTAATCACTTCGTTGGATTAAGTACTAGCTAGGTAACGTTAATGATATGGAAGTCCTCCCTAACATCCCAGACAACCTTAGTAAGAAAAAATATACCATTTAAAAAAACCGAATTGCGTAACTATAACTAAACCGTGCAGTGTTGGCCTAGTGGTTTCAACGTACGACTCTTCTTCCCGTGGTCGTGGGTTCGATCACCGTCTATGCACTAATCGCCTTTCTGTCTTTCTGTTTCTGTGGGCGTTTAACACTCGCTCGTGCAGTTAAGGAAAACATCGTGAGGAAACCGGCATCTCTTAGATCCAGTCGACGGTGTGTGTCAGGCACAGAAGTTTGATCACATTGCCTTGCATAGAGAAATCTAAGGCCTACACCTAAAAGGTTGTAGCGCCAATGCTATATATTAACTAAACTAAAACAAGCTCAAATTATGTAAATAATTATAAGTTTATAATAATAATACATAGCTTCAATCCGTTTATTAAGTGTTTTCTAAAACAAGCTTATATAAAGGATGAATCATAGTAATTCAACGTCTTAAAATACGATTAAAAAAATATATTAATTAAATTTCTGTTATTTTTATAATATATATTTTATAATCATTATATCTATAGTAGATTTCAGTGATACATGTTGACGGACAGACAGATATTATATTTATTACTAACGAAATACACCAAATATATTAATCAAAAAAGTAAAATAATAAAAATTATGGAATGAAGAAAAAAAACAAAATTATGCTGTGGAGCAGACGTGTTCCTCAGCGCTGGTCATTCTGCCAGAGACCACAACAGTTAGTTTGCACCTCAGACGCAAAAATATAAAAACAATGTAATAATAATAATAGTGGAAAAATAATAATAGTAAAAAGTAACAGTGTTGCGTCATACCTCTCAAAAATATCATATTTTTGCCTAAAACCGTGCAACCAAACCGTTGTTACGTGTTGAAAAAGTTCTTGTCTTGAAAGACAAAACCTCCAATCTTATTTAATGTAACGAATATTTCAAATATTGTAGGTTCATCTTAGTTTATGGCGTTCTCGAATACGCCGTTATGTAAAGTGGTTAGACGAAACATACCTTTCAAATTGTATAGCGAAAACGAAATTTGGTGTTTTTATGATGTCTATAATGCAATAAAATTAACGTTATTAGAAACTTCGATGTAATATTAATAATATTTTTTATAAGAAAACGGTGTATTGATTCAAATTGTTGTCGAGTGGCTTTAACGTGCGACTCTCATCCCTGACGTCGTAGGTTTGCTCCCCGGCTGTGCACCAATGGACTTTCTGTCTATGTGCGCATTTCAAATTCGCTTGAACGGAGACAAAAACATCGTGAGGAAACCGGCTTGCCTTATACCCAAAAAGTTGACGGCACAGGCTGATCACCTACTTGCCTATTAGATTAACAAATCATGAAACACATACCGAAATCTGAGGCCCACATCTTTTTGATTTAAATTAATACTCGTTGATGTTCGTTGTAAAATCATCTTAGTATTTCATTTAGGGAGCTACCAGAACTGCGTTTGTCTTAGTATGATTTTTACTTCGCCTAAATTTAGTAGCTACATACCAACATATGGAAAATTTTGCTCTGTTACCGTGTAGAGACTATTTGCGTTTACAATTACAGAAACTGGTTTTCAGTTGGAAATTTAAAAAATATACTCTAATTAGTCCAGCCGTCTTCGAGTTTTGAGCTTACTAACATATCTAGCGATTAATTTTTATTTATATAGACTAGAATTTTTGCAAGTAATATCTCTATAAATTTCGTATTAAAACATCTAACTAAATATTTTTTATTTCATTTTAATGTCACAAAATAAAAGTCTCTATCACTAGGTAGTAATATATAAATTTATTTAACAGAACGAAATAGGTTTTGTTCAGTATGACCTTTAAACGATTCCGAGCAGTACAGCATAAATCTGCACTCTTCTTGCTGTATCGATCGCCTGTTGAATGCAGCCTGCAGTTGACTGATTTCTAGGCAATAATTTAACGGGCTTTCCGAAAGCTTTCACACAGTTGAATGTTTAGTTTATATATTGGAAATGGTTTCGATAATTGCGGCGTAAGTTTGGACAGTAAAACAGGAATGGACAGGAAAGTTTGTAACAACGTTGTCGCTGTCGTCACCTAGAGTCTTTGAAAAAAAGCAGAATTAACTGTATATAGTATTTATTTATAGATATAGACCGCAGGTTAATTTTATTAATATATAAAACCTTTTGTATTGAATTTATAATCGGTCTTTAACTGGTCTTTTTCGCTTCATATGGGATTTCTTAAAGTTTCTAAGTAGTGGGTTAAGTTGATAAATACTACTATTAACTCGAATCATGTCCTTCACGATTCATAGAGCCGAAGGGATTCACTGCTTCCACAAATCCATACAAATAGGATAGTTCTTTGTCTGGACACGGTACGGCATGAATCCTTGGAATCTTGATAAAAACGAAAATTGTATCGCTCTATGTTTCTAACAAAAATACTTAATTTGAAACGTAACAATACTGTTGAATATTGAATTGTATCGCAATATATATTTTCACTTACTGTGAGTGGAAAGACTGTCTTAACAACTGTCAAGAAGCGGTGGGCTGGCCACCCGGGATGGACCCGCTGTTTTCTTGAATGGAAACCTCGGCAAAACAAAAGACTGCGCGGTCCCACCGCCTAGGTGGACTGACATTGTCAAAGACGACGGCCCCCACTGGATGCAGGGAGGCAAGTGCAGGCCGTACTGGTGGAAATAAGAGGAGGCCTATGTCCAGAAATGGACCAAAAATAGGGCTGATGATAATGACTTCTATGAATAGTTGGTGTCTTCGGGTTCCATACTTTAGGGTACTATCATCATATCTTCGCTGTTCTTGATTTATGAATTTAAAATATCTAATCCCAGTGATAAAGAAAGTTAAAAATTCAACCACTGGTGTTCAATGCTAAGTGTACGTCATACTTGATCATTGGAATTGTTTTATATTAAAACCTAATCCCATGAAGAGTTTAATGGCTTCTCGCGTGACAATAGGGCTTCGACACAAGGTTAAAAGTAAGATAAAATAACGTCACATCGGTATGAATGGATTTTGTACATTCGAAGTAATTTTTGATCGTTTTCTACTGTTATTATCTCATAGGTATTATAACATGAGGTGTATGTAATGTATTGAGTACGTAATTTCCTTTATCGATACTTTAAGCTGGAAGTAATAAAGTGACACAAAGGTTTTTTTTAATTTATTAGTAACCAAGGTATCCACTTCACTAATACTATCTAAAGACTAAAATCACTAACTCACTTCGCTGGCTCTACGACCCAAACGGTATCTAGAACTCCGAAATGAAAATCGGATTAAAATGTTTATATATTTACTAAAAATCTTTCCAAGAAACACCAAATAGTTTATACAACTGTTATATTACAAAAAACGCAAATTAAAGTGGGTTTTGTCTGAAAATTACTGTAAAAAGAAGCCAAAAGTTCTGTACATAGCGGATTTAAAATACAAAATTACTGTTATTGAAATCAGAGTACTAAATCATGTGATTAATAAAAACTACCTCACAAAAATGAGTTATTCGGATTGGTTATAATAATAATGGACAAGTAGAGGTAAAATGACGGTCAACTATTAACAATTTTCCAGGCAACCAAGACGGTGATTGGCTAAGGGAACTAAAATAATAAATATTAACATATTAAAAGAAACAGAGGCGCTACAACCCTTGGCTTTGGCCTCAGATTTCGGTATCTGTTTCGTATTTTTTTAAATAGGATTCGTATCAGGAGTTACTCCGTGTAAGGAGTTACCGTTAAGTGTGAAAGAATATTTCATTGGTGCACAGCCAGGGTTCGAACCTGAAACAACAGGAATGAGAGAGAGAAAGAGGAAGCTCAAGCCCAGGTCAATACTACTCATATACTACACTATACTTAAAACTAAAACATGTTTTATATAATGAAACAAATCATTATGGACTGTTACACACATTGTAGTCGATAATTAATCAACTTGTGACAATGTACGATGTAAAGTCGTGTTATTTTTAAAATTTTAAAAAGAAATCGATCACTTCAATTATTTATAATGAAATAAAAATTTTGTTTATATACCGGTTTAATGAAGACGTGTATATTTTATCCCGTGTCTAATATTTAAAGTAAAGCTTTAGCAGCTAGAAATTCTCATTATTTAGATTACATTTCCGGTTGATGAACGATACGTATCCGTAAATGAGGAAAGAAAAAATAGAAGAAAGAAAAAATATGGAAAGAAAAGAAAAATAAGGTTTATTTTGTGTGTGTTGTGGTCGTAACTGGCCCTGGCTCAGCATTATGCTGTGGAGCAGACGTGTTCCACAGCGCTGGCGCTGCCAGAGACCACAACAGTTAGGTTGCGTCACAGACTAAAAAACGAAAACTAATGTAATAATAATAATAGTAGAAAAAATAACAGTGAACAAGAAGTCTTGGAAGATTTGTGTGTAAAAGTACTTATACCTACAGTAAATAATTAAATCAGAATAATTGTATAATATTACGTATTATATAATAAAATAATCAACGCAATTTCAACACTGGGAATTACGTAAATAACACTAGTAACATTTGGTAAGGTACGGATTTGCAGGAAGTTTTGCATTACAATAGAACAAATGTTTTGGAACCGAAGAGAAAAGTCTTCACACTATTTATTGTGTATTCAAATAGGTGATATCTTTGTTCATGAATTATGCTTTTGTTACTTACCAATCAGTATTTTCACATAGCATTTAAGCAATTCAGGCTTATACAGACGAATGTAGGAACTAAGCCAGGCTTAAAAATGCGCAGTTACTACTTTCACCTATAAAATTCTGTAGATTAAATGCAAGTAGTGATTATCATGTCTAATTGCTTTAGTATATTGAACTTGTAATTTAAAGCTCCGCTGCTAGTCTAGTTAATGGATTTATTTATGGACATTTTTTTGAAATCCAAGAACACCTTACAACTTCATGCAGTTACTGAATATTTTGTCACGCTTTGTTAACGTAACAGAGGCGTTGCGTTCAATTGTAATTGGTCAAACGTCTCACGTGTCAAAGCGTATTGAAACTGTTGACCAATCACAGTCGAACGGTGCGCACAATAGTTTCGTATTTCGTCCTTCATTTTTTTAATCGTTGTAATGTAGAAGCTTGGTTTTTGTTTTTTAAATAACAAAGTAGTAATTATGCATGTTAATAATTCAAAATGCCTATGATTGATATCAATTACGCTAAAATTATTTACATATAATTAAATGTGTAATTTCAGAATTAATAAACTATACGCAGCCGGTATATGTCTGGCGTGATGATCCCAACTCTCGCCAGAACACGATCAAGGAAATCATTGAAAGAGCGACATCGAAGGAGGATTGGCCCCAGGTAATACGAAAGGATATGCATATTTATTTATGTATTAAACCAAATCATATATAATACTATATATGACAGTTATGGTAAACATAAATGTTACAAAGAAATAAAAAATACAAATATTAGACTTCCAGTCAAGTACAAGTACAATGTGAAATTCCTTATTCATAAACAATCTAATTGAACTAACTGTGTATCCTAAAAATAACGATGTCTTTTACAATTTTATTAAAAAAGAAAGTGTACTTTACTTACGTAATTGACTAGTTTTTATAAACAAAGGGGGAGGTTCGTTATTATTTTTACCCTTCATAATTGTACTTAGATTTATGTAAAATTAGTTTTGATTTTGGATATCGCGTATTAGTTTCCTACTTCAATATAAAATTTTAGTATTTATCCGAAATATACCTACGAAGAATGGGCCAAGGATTGAAAAAACAAGACGTTTTCCATGAATCATTTTAAAAATTATTTTAATAACTACCGACTAGGGTGTAGTTATTTAAAACTTTTCTACGTTACCTAAATAAACAAGAGTAGTTCATAATTAAGTACTGCGGTTTTTTTATCTGATCTTTTTGCTTGTGAGTCATGTGATTAGCTTACGTGGCTCACTTGTCCAAGCCCTGGTTTAATGAATACAACTAGAGATTGCTTTTAAGGATAATTTTTATTTGAAAGCTAAGATGTGATTGTAAAAGTGGAACTTGTCAATACATATACAAAAGTCTAAGATCTGGCTGCAGGACTAGTACGTTCATTGGTTATTTGCTAAAAACAATTTTTTTATATGTATTTATAATTAGGAGAATTTGTATCTACCAAGTTTCCTATAAAAATTTGGCCCTATATTTATATTGATATTTGGAAAGAATTCGTTCACTTGTTTTTTAAATAATTGTCTACGTCACGGTAATTTACATAAATATTTTTAAAAAATCACGGTTGCCGTTGCGCACCTGGCAGTACCTCTTCGCAGCCAGGTATGATTCCGATACATTTATACGTTTATAACGTACATTTATCAATTGTATATCAAATTGAAGCTATTTTCTTTATATTAATTATCATATATGGTTGCCTAATTAAATCTTGTCGCAAATAAGGGATGCTAGCTGTTAAAGATGATAAATATTTAAGGTAAAGTGAAAGACAGTTAACGCGTAACATTTGTCAGACAAGGATGGAATTGCCGGCTGTGCATCCCTTTTAAACCATTGCGCAAGCGTCCCTATTTTTTTATTATAAATACATATCTATATACCAGAAGTGTTAGTACACCTAATATATTTGCGTTTGTTCCAATAATGTTGTGATAATTCCAGGTGTTAATCTTCCCCGAAGGAACATGCACGAACCGCTCATGCCTGATAACCTTTAAGCCAGGCGGTTTCTACCCAGGTGTCCCCGTTCAACCCGTCACCATTCGATACCCCAACGCAAAAGATACGGTTACTTGGACCTGGGAGGGACCTGGCGCGTAAGTTTGTTTTATAAAAAGCCGATTGATTTTTCTAAGGCATTTTTTTATTGGACGCCCATAGTCTTTGAGACACTCTTATCCTAATTTTCGATATCTCATCTCTTATGAACACAGGTAAAAAAATGAGACGGAAATACTTTTGGATATTAGTCGCCATGGTCGAGTTGGTCTAAAGATATTTATGTTAGAGAGATCTCTTTCATCAACAGACATCGCAATTATAATTTTTATAAACATTTTCAGATTAAAACTCCTCTGGCTGACATTGACACAAGTACATAGCTCGTGTGAGATAGAGTTTCTGCCTGTCTACTATCCTAACGAAGAAGAGAAGAGGAACCCTAAACTCTTCGCCAGGAACGTGAGAGATGTCATGGCTAAGTAAGTAAATAATAACATCGACAAAAGAATTGACATTTGACATTTGAACCGTTCCGAACCGAAGAACTGTAGATCTTAGAGAGTTGAGTTGAGTTGATTTATATTCGTCTTTACAGCTCGAAACCAAATAATAACACTTAGATTAACTTCTGACACTAGACTAATGCTGTACAGAATAATTACTCTGAAGATAGAGAAATTAATGAATTCTCAACTAATTTGGTTTTACAATTTGTAATGAGTTAGATATTTTAAATGTTAAATTTTATACGTACATTTAAACGGATTTACTCTTAACTAATAATTAATTATTTATAGTATAATTGTGTAATAACACATACACAGACACACACACACATACCCCCATGTGGTTTCCTTATGTATATTATTATAGATATATGTATATATACACCTACTACAATCATAATTGTTTATTCTCTATTTTTTAATATATTCTCGATCTGAAGTGGTGGAGGCCTGACCGGAGACCTTTAGCAGGCATCAGTCTCACATAAACAATAATTTCCCTTTAAAAGAAGAATGAAAATTATTAATTTACATTAATAAATATGTGTAACATATTATGTACTAAGTTTTGTGAGAAATAAAGATTATTATTATTATTAATGACATTACATACATTTATAACATATTTTGCATCAACGTTTCAGAGCGCTCGGAGTACCAGTCCTGGACTATACGTATGACGACTGCCGACTGATAGCAAAGGCCAAACAACTGGGCATTCCCGGCGGCGCATCTATTCGGGAAGTCGCCGAATTGAGAGGCCAGCTCAAGTAAGTGGAATGTCACATCTTATAACAGTTAATACACTAAGTGTGAAATGTTTCGCGGTATGAATGTCCACATAGTTTTTGTCTCTTTGTATGTTATTGAGAATAGATCGAAAAAACGATCGATAATGGTGATTTATTATTTTATGCTAAAACACGACGAATTTTTTTTTGTATTTTAGCTCGTGCTAACTGTGGAATCTTCCTAGGAGATCAATTCCTTCCTCCAATTATTTGAAAAGAGAGCTTACTCAAAAGCCTGCGACGTAACACTAAATTGAGTGTCTATAGGTTGTGGTGAATGCTTTTATATTATTGGGAATACAAAGAGAAAAAAATTATGTAATTTTGTCTAGTCTCGTTCCTGAATCTCACCCTTACAACGTTTGTCTCTTAAATACGTCGAAAGATTTAAGTGTACAAAATGAACTTTTAAAAAAATATATATGTTTAAAATTATTTTTATTTCTTTGTAGTCATAAACACCAAATCAACTTAATTGCATTGTTTTTACTAATGTTTTCTGGCTTTATCTGTCGAATTGTGTTTATGCTGTGATAGAAAGAAACACGAATACGCACAGTTTTTTTATTTATTTAAAGAAGGTAATTGATTTATAAGTTCTAAAACAACGTGTATGTATAATATTAAACAAGAAAATATGACATCACAAATTTTACACACATACACATTCACATCAATTATATTTCGACATAAGCAAGCTACTAAGCAACCACATACATTAAAAATAATAATAAAATAAATGAAAACTTAAACCTCATTAAGAGTATGATAAACAAGGTTACGGTAACTTGGAAGACTGTTGTAAAATACATCAATATTTTCATGAATGTTATTAATTAAGTAGTAAGAGCAAGATACCCTTCTCACTGGACCATTGAAAAAAGAACATAAGCGATTTCATCCCTAGCTACAATATCTTTGAGTAACTAACGCTATATTTATTTCCAACATATAAAATAGATATTAGGGTTGCCTGGGAAAAATCGCTTGTTAACGATAAGGCCGCCCATTGCCTAATAACTTATATAACCTGTTTTTTATATATATAATTTTGTATATAGTAACGAAGTGTAAAGAAATAAATACATACATTTTTTCCCGGTGAAGTTAAGTCAAGCTACTAGATTGTTAGGCTTCGAGACCTCAGCGTTTTAGTTAACTGTATAATTGCAGACTGGACATCGCGAACTACGAAGTGGACCTGATAGAAACAGGTCTGCAGGGCACTCCTCGCTGGCTGACCCTGGAGCAGTTCGCCTTGAGGATGGATGTGCTCATCACCGTGCCTTGCTCTCGGCTTTACAAGATATTTGTGCAGGTAATAGAACAGACTTGCATTACGATATTATTATTTTATTTATATCGAGTCATTTATTCATATCGTAACTTGCTCATTAACTTTCTTCATCCGTCTCTTTCATCACGGTGTGAAAACAGTTTGACAAAAAGAGACGAAAGATTATTTAGTGCATTAGACTGATTTAGTATTTATAAATTTTCGTTTTACTATTTATATTATTTCCAAGAAACGTTCTTTTAGTTCGATAAAAATAACCTATGTACTATAATAAAATATAGGCGTTGATCGTAGAGGAGTGACAATTAAGGGTTGTATGTATTTTTTGTATGCTGTATCATAAAAAATAAAATAAAAATAAAAAAATACATTTTTGGAGTGGAGCCCCTTATTTAGGGGTTTAGAAGATAGATAGTAGCTAAATTTCAGACTTACTGAATATGCATAAAAAATCCATAAGCATCGGTCGAGCCGTTTCGGAGGAGAATTATATATATATATATACTAAATCACAACAATCACATATAGATATAATATATTATAGTCATTAAGATTGTAGCTATATTCAAAAACACACATGTAGGTAACGATACGAACGAATCGCCAATGTTTGAGAGATTCAGAAAAAGTGTTTTACGGAAATTTATTTCGTTAATATGAAAATACGATGATTAAGCTATAACTTTTTATTCATTTGTATAAATGTAGCGACATCTGCAATATAATTCACGTCATACCCTGATACGAGATCTCGGTATCGGCCACTGGCTTGGTATTGGACATACATAAAATTCTTTAACTAAAGCCGTACATATCCGTACCTTTAATAAGTGAGATGTATTCATATACTATGTGACTCTAAAAAGGTTACTCGAATGTAAAAAATGTGTGCGTGTACACACGTAAAGTAAAACTTCCTTATGAGCTTATTTTTCGAAAAATGATCTACTATATGCAACTTTACAGAAATTGGTTAGATAAAGTTAAATTAGATAAAGTTCAACAAAAGGCTTTTATTATCATAGACATGAATACAAATAATACAATTATTTTATTTTACCTAATTACTACTAAGATTATTACAGAATTTCAATAATTGTAATAGAATTATTATTATCATTGTTATCGTGATTATATATTTTTGTTATTAATGGCTTCGAATCTCTTCGAATCAACCGTGGTAGGGACAAGAAAAATATGGCGCGTAACGGAAAGATGTGATGGTAAATTTTTATACAACGCCGATAAAGAAGTTTTAATAAATTATTTTAATTAACTTTTCAGCAATCCATAAACTTGATGTACTTCCCTGACTACCTCCTTGCGACGCTCTTCATCTTGTATCAGCACGAACCACTTGCTCTGCTTATTGCCTATGGATTTAAGGTATGTGAAATTCCCCCAGCATCGGAATCTGGGACACATAAAATTATTAATATTTATTATCTGTGTATGTTTATAATATATACCAAATTGTATGAGCAATGGGCCTACCTATAAGGCAGGGCTGGGGGGCTTATTTTTGTACGAAACATGTATTAAGATCTGACATAAAGTGTCAGATCTGATCTTTTAAAGCACTATGTTTCTATAAGACTTGCTTTGATACTTAAGTCTTAATCTTACTTAAACAGGAGTTAAATAAAAGAGACTTAGCGTTAAGCCTGATTCCCGTAAGTAAAGTCTCGTTCTTGAATCCTCACCTCTAGAAAATAAAATAGGCGTACCTTAAAATTAAAAAAAATATATATTTGGATCAAAAAATTTTCTTTACCGGAATACTTTTACTAAAATCCGTATTTATAAAAGGAGTGTTCAATTTTTTTTACAGATTTTCGATGGCTCTGGTACTGGGAGATTAGACATCACAAGCTTCGAAGAGTTAGCGGCTCGAACTCTCAATCTGGGACCGGAGGACGCTCATAATCTCTTCAGAGGAGCCGACGTCGAGAAGAAGGAATATATAACATACGGTTAGTTTAAGAAAAGAAGAATATTCTTAACTTTTTGAAAGTCTTTCTTCTCTCTATCTCTAGTACACTCTATTTTCAAGATATCTCCTTCAACTGAATATTCATTTCGGGGATTTTGTCCGAGATATCTAAGTTTAACTCTCCTTAAAAAGAGTAACAAAAAAATTTAGCTAAGATTTTTATTTATTTATTTCGTAATCCTACACCTAATATAAAATTAAAAAAAAATCAATTATACTAAAAAAATAACCAAAGATGGAATATATAAAACAGTCAAAATCTTCTATAACGACATCGAAGGGACTCTCATATTTGGTCGTTAAACCAATAGTCGTAACAGTCGATGACGTTGTTATTAATATTTATTATTGAAAGTGTGAATAACATACTCATTACTCATTTTTAGAATAAAACTATATTTTTTGTTTATTTCACATGAAAATTGTAATGAAAAAAGTGCGTGCGTACAAAGTACATTATCAGAAGTTAAACTTCTTTGTAAATTAATGATTACGAAGGTAAAAGCCCCAATGGATGATCATGTACCAGTATATGATCACTCCATATATTTGTATATCTTTATTCACACTGTTTACACACTGTATATTGTTTTGCAACATAATTGCCATCTAATGTTCTAATATGTAAGTACTAAACGATTAACGAATACATCAACAAATAGCGTATATTTTTTCTCGATTTCCCTTTCTCACTCTCTCTCAATCGGTCTCAATGGCTCTCTCCCTTTTCTTCGGCACTTGCACATCTTCGTGACGCTGATATGATTGAAGTTTTTTATTTATTTATCTATGCTATCATTAGCACGTATACAGTAAAACGTGTGAATATAGATATACAAATATTGGAGTGATCATGTACCAGTCTATACATCTATTGGGGCATATATACCTTAGTAATAAATAATTTACAAAGAAGTTTCACTTCTAACATGTGTTCTTTGTACGCACGCACTTTTTTTTAGTTTGCTTGGAATCTGTAGTACGTACGCACTTTGTGATTCACGCTGAATTTCAATTAAAGTATTGCTCAGGCCTAAATATTGGTCGTCGTATGTCCGGGCTGTGCGAAACAAAACTGAGTTTTTCGTATAGTCGGCTTTGATATGATTTCAGATGAATTCGTTGCCTACGCGACGAAGAAGCCGGAGTTGAGCTTCGTCTTCGCCAGAGACGGGTCTCAAAAGGTGAAAATCCAGTGAGAGTTGCAGGTTCACATCCCCGCCGTGCGCGATCTTCAAATGCCGGACTAAAGGCACGGGGACGAAGGAGCGAGAAAGGGAATTCTATGAAAACGTTTCAAAAGATATTTTTACGTAACAAATAGATATGTACCTTATTATTATTTTACGCCTATCGCATATTATAACGGATCGGTGTTTGTAAATTATTTTAATAGCGAGTATTATTGTATTTTTTACAAAACCTTTTATGAAGAGAATTCAAAGAAATCTCGTATGTTTTTTTTTATATTATGAGGAATATGTTTGATTGGATAATATATTTAAGTCAAATGAGAACCGCATATTAATATTATTAAAGTTCTATCCCTTTCATACATCGCTTGCTTTTGGGGATTGTGAACGGAACATGTAAATACTCATTATTCAATACTCTTTCGAATACACAGCAAAGCGTGTTGTCTCTTTTTAAATAATACTTAGCGAAGGAGACCGATATACCGAGTCTATAGTCGGGTATAGTATAAGTTAAAAGCAGTGTTGGCCTCAGGTGGCTTCAGCGTGCGACTCTCATGCCTGAGGTCGTCGTAGGTTTGAACCCCAGCTGTGCACTGTGTAAAATTCGGACAGTGAAAGAAAACGTTGCTCGCCTTAGACTCAAAAAGCCGACGGCGTTTGGGAGGCTTATCACTCGTTTATTAGGTTGATAATTAATCATGAAACAGACATATAACCTAAAAACGTTGTAGCGCCACTGATTTATTATAGTATAAGTTAGTAGCTTCTAAGTAGAAATTATATAAATTGGCTTTATAACTGTTATAGTAGTTTATTGAATTACGACTTTATCTAATTGTATTAAGGTGTACTTTACATACACAATGATTCTCATATTATGGTTTCTCAATGTTTAGAAATATTCAAATTATAAAAACGAAATATAGATATGCGCTTGAAACGTCTAACACCAAACCCAGTGTCATCGCTAGCCCATGATTTCATTTGCTAAATTGATGACGAAAGATAGCTAAATTATACCAGTATCAATACTTTCGTCGGCAAGGGTATAGGGATCTCGAACCAAGGACAGGTAGAACATGTCTTTCAATGTTTGTCTTTCAATTGATGTTGGTAGTTCTGTATAATAACGATTCAAATGACTGTGACCTAACGGGAATTTTAGATCCACCCTTGGGTTGGCTATTTCAGGACGCTTCATTTAACCTCTGGTTTTCCGAATATACAATTTTTGGTTGTGTAAATTAGCATACAAAAATAAACAAATTAATGTTGCATATAAAAAATTGTCATACATTTAGTATATATTCCATATTATTGGCCATAATTGAAGAGTTTGAATCATTTAAACAAACAATTGATACCGTACGGAGCCATTACTTATGTGATAATCGTAAAATTAAATTGAGCTTTTATTGTAAATATTCTTGAGAATAGGCTTAATAGGTACTGATAATCTACGAATTAATCATTATAACCTTAAAATATCTGTCCCTCTCGTTTCATCACAGCATAAATACAATTTGACAGAAAGAGACAAAAGTGTACTTTAGTTGTACGTAAAAATAAGCGCGTAAATATAATTAGTATTTGCTACGGTGAAAGCATAAATTGTGAGGAAAGTCTTGGAATGAGACAAGAATGGTGAATTTACTCTTAAAAGCCTGCCGAGTGAGGCGTGCGTGTGTGAAGAGAGAAAGAGAGAGAATAGCAAAAAAGCAATATATAGTGAATTTAGGAACTATTTAGGTTGAACACCCGGCATGCACGCTTTAGAATATTACTTACGATGTGTACAATAATTTTACCTACATTTTATGTTACTTCAACTGTAACTTCCAATAGTGATAATGATCTCCGTGTTGTCTCGGTTCAAACTTGGTCGCAGAAAGAAATATGGAGGTCGCTGTCATTCCTCTTTATTAATAACTGTTAAAGTTACTGTGTAAAAATAATATGGAGGAAAAAATTCAATTCATGTGAATATGCAGATTTTTGTTCGGGTATAATATAATAATTATATAGCAATATATAATATATAGGCGTCTTTTGCTCACTAAACAATGCTCAGCGTAATTGTAGATAATTCATACGTATTCATTACGTATTTTAAACAAGCATACATCTCGATTTGCTAAGTCTTGAAGTTAACAAAAAATAACAGTATTATTTTTGTATTTCGACCTAAGTACGTAAATGGCTTATCAGTTTTGGGTAAAATAAGTATGTAATTATAACCCTCTTATTTTAACCGACTTAGTCATAAAAATTAATTAGTTTGAGTAGACTGTTTTTGTTTTTAAAAGTAGAGAATACACGTGACTTGGCAACAGTCGTAAGCGAAGAAACCGTCATTACTTATTGGATTTACTGAAAATTTTAATCTATACTAAATGCTCTAAAACGAGCTGAACTCTTAAATAACGGCTTTGAGTACGACAGTTAACTTTTTCTTTTGCATTACAATTTACGATTATAGGACTCTCGTGTCGTTTTGCGTGTTTCGTGACCTTTAACTAATTTAGTTATTTATAAATGAGACCTTTAGTATTTAAAATCCTAACAACACATTTGTAGCATATACGATAGGATTGCTGATGATTATGATAGTTAATTATTTTTATAAATTCTGTTTCTTTAAGTAAACGGTATATTTGTTTGTAAATATTATTTTTAAGCGAATGAGGCGGACTTTTCATTTTTAGATTTGTTGAAAACTAGGTTAATCAGTTTTTAGGATAGTGTTTTGTTATGTTTTATGCTCAGCATTCCGTTGTTTGTAATATTATTTTATTTATTGTGAAATAAACGTCGAATAATTTGTCTTTTGTTTTATTTTAACTACGTCATTGCAAGGTACACCCCAATTCAGTCTATTTCATTGATAAAGAAGTATTCTTTTGTTTCCAAAGGGACATAGAACTAGTGAGGTAAGTCATTTCTTTTGTACTAATTTGTGCTAGCAAGATTTGACAATTGTCAAATTTTTCAAAGACAATTGTTCCATGTGCCTCGTACGAAGACGAATAATTATCGGCGTAATTTTCCAATCTATCAAAGTTTTAGAAAACTACAATAATATTGTACACCTTACCAAAGAGTTCGTGAAGAAATATTAAAGGAAGCGGGAAGACTGACTTTATTTATCAGTAGTAATTATTTTTAATATTAAGCTGATTGTTTAATGTTTAATTTGAGTTTTCTTTTTTTCTAGTAATGTAGTTAATTGACTTATGGTTTCTGTTTCGAATATTTGTTTAACAATGTCATCTGTTTTGGTTTTGTATATTGTCTTAGTGTTTTTTGTTCGCGCTAAATGGGTGTCAATCAAAGAAGGATGAAAATTGTCGATTTTACTTTGACACACGAACCGGAGATGGTAGGTGGTGCCCGGCGTAGTAGCGCAAGGGAGTTACATTTTAACCGCTGTCGCGTGCGCACTAAATATATACCGCATACGGTATAGCATTTACTTTTTTTTGATTCATCATTGAAGGATCCAGTGTTTTAGTGAGATACGCCACCGTTGATGGTAAGTGCTAGTTTTAGTCTCACGATTATTGGATTCCTTCCTTTATTATACAGACACGCGACAGCTGAACCAGCGCATATTATTTCACCGAGGGAAGGGAGCATCCTGGATATAGCTTCCGGATACCCAGGCCCACACATTATAATATGTATATGTGTAACTGTAGGATTATATTTAAATAATTATGTATTAATTTCGTAAAACTGCCAGTAACAAATAATTGTTTATATTAATAAAACATCTTATCAACCAGGAAGATCCTCAACAATCCTAATATCTGGTTCACCGGCTGGCTCAATTTCTTTATAATCGTCGTCATCGGCTTCTTCATGCTTACCTTTGAATTTTTTCCTTAAACTAAATATTCGTTCTACCATATCATCTACATCCACATGGGCCTGCACAATACGTTCATAGATTACTAAATACCATATAAATTTTGTTTTATCATTGAAGTTCTTCATTGTATTGTATAGTCTATCAAGTTTATATCTTATTTCTAGTATAGCTCCGTAATATATCGCCGTCTGATACGCCGCATCATTTCTATACTTTAGTCTGTATTTTCTGGTTTCTTCTAATCGGTAACGTGTTGCGTATATATGTTGTTGCATCAATTCTAAGACTTTAGGCGTATATTTCTCGTCCGGTGCTGCATTGTAGACCTCCCATTTGGTCTTGGATCGACGTTGTGCAATAGCAGTTCTGGTTATGTCTTTCAATCTATCCGATTCGAGTAGCGAAAATTCTATATCGTTGGTGTTATTTCCGAATGCATAGTCGAGTATTGTTTCTTGGCTTATATCAGTTTGCGCAATGTTTTTTATATCGTTGGTACTTTGAGGCTTTGTTGTGTTCAAATTTTGAGTAGATATGGTGATTACTAAAACAAATACAAAAAACTTGATAAAATACTTTTGCTTGTGATGGCAATATAAGCGAACATAAAAAAGCATATAACTTAGTCTCCTTGTCCTTCAAACGGGAAGTCTCTAAGGAAAAGTCAAAGCACATTGCCAGACTTGGCGAGAGATTGGCCCATCTCCCTTCCGGGAATCAAGACTTCTGGTCTCTCGCCTAAGCTGTATATAGGGATTTTCAGTACGGCCTTAGTCGTGGTTGTTTGTCTGGTGACGTTATTGTATACCTTACACATAGATGACCAGAGGCAATTGAGTCTAAGGGGGAAGCGCTACTGTTTAGTTTGGACATAGCGAAAGCCTTTGATCGGGTGTGGCACAGAGAACTGCTCTCGAAGCTTCCCGCCCATGGGTTTCCCGAGAAATTATGCGACTGGATCTCCAGCATCAAGGTCGTCATCGACGGAGCATGTTCCAACCTTAAATCCGTGAACGCTGGGGTCCCACAAGGCTGTTTTCTATCCCCAACCCTGTTTCTTCTGCATATGAATGATATTTTGCATCTTAGCAACATTCATTGCTATGTGGATGACAACACTGGGGATACTCTTTACACTGGCCGGGCAGGTATTTCTCGGGCAGTTGTCGATGAGTACCGGAACAAACTTGTGTCTGAAGTCGAAACTCTACTACCTGGAGTCTCGGACTGGGGTAGACTAAACCTAGTCCAATTTAACCCCAAGAAGACACAAGTTTGCGCGTAAAAAAAACACCATTTGTCGCTACTCCTCTGTTAGAAAACACTCTTCTTAAAGCCACAGCCAGAATCGGAATACTTGGCGTTGACATATCGAACGACGTTAAGTTTTTCGGTAATTTGGAGGGAAAGGCTAAATTAGCCTTAGCTAATAAGCTCGGTGTACTCAGCAAGTGAGATGGTACCTACTTCACTCCGGGCCACCGTTTACAAATTCTATAAAGCGCAAATTTGGCCCAACATGGAATACTGTTTTCACCTCTGGGCGGGAGCTCCTTCCACTTGACCGTATTCGACAAAGAGCGATTTGAATTGTCGACGACCAATCACTTTCCGTGCGGTTTCATCCTTTGGTGTTGCGTATAGATGTGGGTTCACTCTGTGTCTTCTACCGCATTTAACATGGAGAGTGTTCAGAGAAGTAGTTCGGATTAATACATGCAGCTGAGTTTCATTATCGGACGTCTTGGCAAAATACGAAATTCCGCCCGTATCACCTCGACGTCCGCCGTTCCACGATTAAGCGTTTTTCGAGACAATTTTTTCCTCGCACCACCGCTCTGTGGAAGCAGCTGCTCACTGAAGTATTTCCGAACCAATTCGATTTAGGGTCCTTCAAGAAACCAATTCTTAAAAGACCGGAAACGCACTTGCGAGCCCTCTGGCATTGAGAGTGTACATGGGCGGCGGTATCACTAATTACCAGCTGAGTCTCCTGCCCGTTTTCCCCTTGTTATATATATGTATAAAAAATATTGCTTATATTATTAAAACCACTCGTGGCAGTTTCTTAGCTGGAAAGACGGTTAATTTTTTAAACGAATCATAAATTACTTACATAAACATTCTATAAAAGATGTAAACAGTATGATTTTAAGCGACTTGCTGATCATCTTTATTTGTAAATTACGATAACTCCAAAGGTTACACTGTAAATAAAATGATATTTTTTTAATGAGTTTTATTTACTGTTTAATTATTTGGTAATAAAATTGCTATTGCACACAGAGTAATTACTAAATCTATAAAGGCCCTATCATACGTTATAGTAAGAAAAAACATAAAAAAATATGTGACTGATGTTTAATGTTAACAAAGTATATGAAATTTAGTCAAAATAGATTATAATATTATTCAATTAAGGTTGTCTTCACTTTAATAATGACATCTTTTTTTCAATAAATTTATTAAACATTCACTTCTTAATGTCATTCATATTTTGTGTGAAATAAAATATTTTTTTTAAACATAGTAGAGTTTATGGCATATATTTATCAGGTACAACATTGGGTATCCCATGAGCTAGAGAATATTTCTCGTGTAACTTTACAAGCACCCACCAAAGGTAGAGGAAATCTACATGGAGTTTCGCAGACTTGTGATGTAGGAAGAGTTGATGTTCCATGTTAAGTGATTTTCTGGAAAAATAAGAGAAAAAGTAAGCTCATATATGAATGGAATTGTTTAAGCGATATGAGTATAATTATTACATGAGATAACTTTAAGTTCTTTCTCCAATGTCTTAAAATAAATTCAGTCAGTCAGTCAGCTTGATAATCACAATAGTCTTCCAAATTGTCTTACAGATATGTGTTTTAACGATTTTCTGTTGTTCCCAAGTATCAAACCTACATCCAAGCAAGAATTTCAAGATGCCTATGAAAAGATTTCAACATTATATATATATTTTTAAAATTTTACCTTTCTTTAATCTTGCACATTGTACTATAAATATCGTTCATCCTCTTAAAAATACGTATCAAACGTCTGTAAAGAAAGGCGATACGATACGACGTATCTTTAGGGTTAAAATACCGCTCAGCTTCTAGGCGTTTCACTTTATGTCTAGCCATGTAGATGAATTGCAGCATAAGGTCTAAAACCTTCAGTTTAACCTCATACCGAGAGGCCTCCTGCCATTCGTAATAACCACCGTGCCAGCCTAATCTCCTGGTATCATTCATTCTTGTAAAATCAATATTCTGGCTCATATTTAATTTCTTTTTTAGCTTTTCAATGTCGACCCTTTCGACATCGATCGTAATATTTTTTATTATAATGTCTCCTTGTGGTGCAATATTGGAAGATTGGTTAAATGTTTCGAAAAGATCAGATATGTCTGGGAATATTTGGAGATCTTGGCTGCTCACTGTTGATAATACTAAAATTAAGGTCAGTTTAAATAAAGTACTCAAAAGAACTCATTCGACTATATTTAACATCGAATTATCGTTCATTATCTCTATACATATATTCCTCTTCGTAGTCATCTGCTTCTGAATAGTGGCAAAACCACTAAAGATTTTTCATTAATTTGGTAAAATCTAATAAATTTAGCTAAATAACTATTTAATACTGAAGTAAATACTCACTGTTCAACACTACGAGCATATACATTGCTATTAAATTATTAACGAGTGTTCGTGAGTTTGTTTTTTATTTTTCACAGCAGCAAGCAGTAAACTTAAGTGGCCAAGCGTGTAATTAACACAAAGGTTACTTGTCTAAGTTGCAATAATCAAAAGCTTACAATATCAGAAACAGAAAACTTATTACTTATTTAACAGACGCAGCATTTTCCCATACCCCAGTGTGTGTAAAATAAATTCATATTAGATAAACAATGCATGTTCCGAGTTATGAAAAATAACCTGCCACAAGAATATTTCGCCCTTGAGACAAGTTTTTTCAATAATTTACTAAAGGATAGTTTTAGAAAAAAAAATACGTTGTGAATATTTTAAATATAAATAAATAAACTTATTCCTTCACAATATTGCCTTTCTTCTTTAAATATTCATTCATCTCCTGATCTTTTCTAATTTCTGTACGATTATGGAAATCTTTGATCCACAAAATGGTATCTTTCAAGTCAACATCCATCCTCACAACCTTCTCGTAGAACCTCAATAACGCTGTCAAATTTTGCCAATTATCTGTATGAAGCTGATTTTCTGCCACCGTCACGATTTTCAATTGTTCGTACCTGTAAATAGCTAAAATGAATTCACAACAATATGTAGCAATGTGTCAATATGTCAATAGCAACAATATGTCTTTCGGGCGCTCTGTTTTAGTCATGAATATTCCAATGGCAATATTCATTCATATGAATCTCTATTTCTTTCTTGGTCAGACGAATTAAGTAATTAAACTTTCGAGATTTTGACTATGAACTTATAGTTTTAATTAAATATAAAATACAAACTTTAAAGTTTGTATTTTAGTTTTCGTTAGTATCTGTTTAATTAATCCATTTCAGAATCAAGAGAGTTAAATATGCCTGAGCCATTTACAAAAGTTAAATGAGATTCATAAGAGATCCTATACGAATAACATCTTTAATTTAATTACGGGGCTGGTTTCCACCGTTATTTAAATATAATTCAATTGAGGATTCTGAGAACAGATTTACGGAAGGGTTGTGTCTCGATCTGGATTTCTCGTTTCTTCTCTTTCTCCGGAAAGCTCGTAAAGTTTAATCCCTATACTTTACCTGATACGTCTCAGTCTGTTAAACAGGTATCCGATTTTATAACGCGAACTTCCTCGATATTTCGCCTTTTGACTCATCACTTTTCTGATAAGGTAACGGGAGTGCAACAGAAATTGTATAGCTACATTGTATAACCTAATTTTTTTCTGTTTTTCAGTCTCAAAATTTATGGCTTTGTCATCTGGATCTGTGTAGCCATACCAGCGACCGCCAAATCTGATAGATGAATAAACATTCTAATAAATAGACGCAATTAATTGTAATGGATCATCGTCTGTTTTATTTATCATCTATCGTAGTATATAATATATTGGCTAGAGTTGTAAGGTTTTAGCTACAATAAGAAAGAAGACACGCAAACTTTCCTACTTCAAACATAATCTTACCAAGCTACAAACCATAGTTTGTACCGTATATATGGTACGAAAAAATAATACCTATGACATATCTCACTGTGACGAATATTTAAATTACGAAAGTTACGAACAATATAATTAATAATTAGAATAAATAATTGATAACATATAACATAATGTTTTCTCTTTAGGTTATGACTATTTCATAAAACATGGTTCAAATCGAGTTTGGCTTATCAATTTTGAAGAGAAGGCAACAGTATTAGTGTTTGTTTCTTAACTGAACAACACACGCACTCAAAACGTTGTGTAATGTAATGAATTTGTTTTTGTCTATTAAAGACGTTTACGTAAAGTTAATGTGCATGACCGACCTATCTAGCCTCTGGCTGCGCGTAGACTGCGATGACCATCCGCGATTCTACGCATGCCCGTATAGGTCCCATAGCGGAAATACCGAAACCGAGCGACTCATTGAGCACATCCAAATGGCTACAGATTCCCTGCTCGAAGGGGTTCCTACCGCTGAAATCGTCATACTTGGCGATTTTAACGCTCACCATGCCGATTGGCTCGGTTCGGAAACCACCGATCACGCGGGAAGATCCTTTCACGACTTTGCTTTAGCTTACGACCTGTCACAAATGGTCCCTGCGATTACACGAATACCAGATGTGGATGGTCATAAACCCTCTTTGTTGGACCTTCTGCTGACCTCACATCCGGAGACCTATCAAGTCTCTGTTGACCCGCCATTGGGTTCATCGGATCATTGTGTGGTCCGGAGTACTGTGCCTACTACGCGCCCTCCTCGGTCCCGTTTTTCGGGTTGTCGTCGTATTTGGCACTATCGGTCAGCAGATTGGGATGGGATGCGGTCTTTCTTTGCGTCCTACCCTTGGGGGCCTATGTGCTTTTCGTCGGAAGCTCCAGATTCCGTCGCTGCCTCTGTCGCCGAAGTGGTTCTACAGGGCATGGAACTTTTTATTCCATTCTCTGCGGTGCCGATCGGTGGCAAGTCACAGACCTGGTTTAAGCGTTCTTGCAAGGCGGCATCGCGTCGAAAGCGAGAATGCTTTAATGCATGGGCGGAAGCGGCGATATCTCGTGATGCCAATACCAGCGAACATAAAAATGCATATAACTCAGCCTCCAGGTCCTTCAAACGGGAAATCGCTAAGGCAAAGTCAGAGCACATCGCCAGATTTGGCGAGAGATTGGCCCAACTCCCTTCTGGGACCCGAGCCTTCTGGTCTCTCACCAAAGCTGTACAAGGGAATTTTTGTCAGCCATCGAAACCACCGCTGCACAGAGAGGATGACTCGCTCGCCCACACTGCGAAGGAGAAGGCCGACCTCTTGGGCTGTCTCTTCGCGTCCAACTCGACTTTGGATGACCGGGGGAGATCACCACCGGCGATTTCACGGTGTGATAACTCAATGCCGGAAATCACATTCCGGCAACGTGCTGTTCGCAGAGCACTATCTTCCTTGGACATTCATAAGTCGAGCGGGCCGGATGGTATCCCTCCAATTGTGCTGCGTACTTGTGCTCCTGAGTTGGCTCCGGTCCTGACGCGCCTTTTCCGGTACCTGTACTCGCTCGGCACTGTCCCGAAGTGCTGGAAGACCGCTTTGATACATTCGATCTCTAAAAAAGGCGATCGCTCTGATCCATCCAACTATCGCCAAATCGCAATAACCTCCTTGTTCTCTCTAGAGGGCCACCAGCTGATTAGCGATTATCAGTACGGCTTTCGTCGTGGTCGTTCGGCTGGTGACCTTCTAGTATACCTTACTCATAGATGGGCAGAGGCAATTGAGTCCAAGGGGGAGGCACTAGCGGTTAGTTTGGACATAGCGAAAGCCTTCGATCGGGTGTGGCACAAAGCACTGCTCTCGAAGCTTCCAGCCCACGGGCTTCCTGAGAAATTATGCGACTGGATCTCCAGCTTTCTAGCCGATCGGAGCATCAAGGTCGTCGTCGACGGAGCATGTTCCGACCTTAAACCCGTGAATGCTGGGGTCCCACAAGGCTGTGTTCTGTCCCCGACCCTGTTTCTTCTACATATCAATGACATGTTGCAACTTAGCAACATTCATTGCTATGCGGACGACAGCACTGGGGATACTCTTTACACTGGCCGGGCAGGTATTTCTCGGGCAGTTGTCGATGAGTACCGGAACAAACTTGTGTCTGAAGTCGAAACTCTTTTACGTGGAGTCTCGGACTGGGGTAGACAAAACCTAGTCCAATTTAATCCCAAGAAGACACAAGTTTGCGCGTTTTCCGCGAAAAAAATACCCTTTGTCGCTACTCCACTTTTCGAAAACACTCTTCTTGAAGCCACAGCCAGCATCGGATTACTTGGCGTTGACATATCGAACGACGTTCAGTTTCGCGGTCATTTGGAGGGAAAGGCTAAATTAGCCTCCAAAAAGCTTGGTGTGCTCAGCAAGGCGAGACTGTACTTCACTCCGGGCCACCGCTTGCAACTCTATAAAGCACAAATACGGCCCCACATGGAATACTGTTCTCACCTCTGGGCGGGGGCTCCCCAGTACCAGCTCCTTCCACTTGACCGTATCCAACGAAGAGCGGTTCGAATCGTCGATGACCAATCCCTCTCCGAGCGGCTCGATCCTTTGGCGTTGCGTAGAGATGTGGGGTCACTCTGCATCTTCTACCGCATTTACCATGGAGAGTGTTCAGAGGAGTTGTTCGGATTAATACCTGCAGCTGAGTTTCAGCATTGGACGTCGAGGCAAAACACAAAATTCCACCCGTATCACCTCGACGTCCGACGTTCCACGACTGAGCGTTTTTCAAGGCAATTTTTGCCGCGCACCACCGCTATGTGGAACCGGCTGCCCGCTGAGGTGTTTCCGAACCAATTCGACTTAGGGTCCTTCAAGAAAAGAGCGTACAAATTCTTAAAAGGCCGGCAGCGCACTCGCGAGCCCTCTGGCATTGAGAGTGTCCATGGGCGGCGGTATCACTTAACATCAGGTGAGCCTCCTGCCCGTTTGCCCCATATTTTATAAAAAAAAATGAAAATATAAGATAACAGACGAGCTCAGACTTTAAATTTATTTAAAAATCTTCTTGTTGATGATTTTTCTTCTGCCTCGTAATTAGCTACTACTTATATTAATTGTGAGTTAATTAACCTTTGGCAGAGCTTTTACATGTCTGTTTATCCATATTATTATTTATCTTTTTTCTTTGGATTTTATTTTATTTAATTTTAGATATAGTTGCATGTTATTTTGAGTTTTTTTTTTAAATTAATTATGCACTTCTTGTACTTTACCCTCTGTAACCTAACCTAACCTACACCAGGTTGCCTGGATGAAATCGCTTGCTAGCGATAAGGCCGTCTGTTGTCTAATAACTTATGTAACCTACTTACTTTTTGTTTTTTTTTATTTGTATAATTATGTATATTATGATAACAAAGTATAAATAAATAAACAATACCTTCTACTGATGTTATTTACTATTGGATTCAACTTGTTAAACTCAATTATATCAAATGATGAATTTGGACAGGGGATTTGATCGTAATCAGCAGCCAACAAAATTGGCAGCGTACTCCTTGAAATGAATAATTCGTCACTTCGCCTTCGTTTCGTACTATTATCTCTATCTTTTATTGATGGCAAGTAGAAGTCGGTGAACAGTGGAATATCACCGTTAATCAAATCATCTATATCTATAAAGTTAGATGTGATAACAGGTTCTGGTCCGCCTGCTTCTAAAAATAGCAAATTAGAACGAATAATTATGATACAACTAGAATTTACAAGGTATCTTATACCTGGTTTTATTATATTATAGATATATTTATACTCTATTTAATTAAAATTTATCATGGGTAATGGCGATAAACCTTTTGTGCTGAACTAATTATCATTTTACCAGCAAAGAACCAGGACTTTTAGGTTACATGCGTTACTTACTAAGCTAAATGTTTACAAGATATATTGTTGTTGTCGTTACAATTACCTGAATTAATCTGATCACTAAGATATGTGCTGAATAAGTAAAACAATGATAAAATAATTATTTCATACATTTCCTACGTGAACAATATACGTAAAGAAGAATAAAAACCATTGCTAAACGAGCGTAAAATAGAAAATTTTATGCGAATTAAGAAAAGGTTATTAGCCCATATAATGTTATTTTATTGCAAATACGAATCATATTAACACACTATTTCGAGATATTTTAAATTTGTTTTTACCTTTTATTTCTTATATAATATATGTACTAGATACTAATACATACATTATGTTACATGCTATAAACTAAAAACTTACTAACGGTAAAAAATATTACATAATGTATACATACTAATGTATACATTATGTAATATTTTTTACCGTTAGTTACACCGCTGTAATGCTATAGTCCTTTTTAAGTTCTTGACACTTACCGCAACATACATTATAAAACTAAGGTTCCAATAAAATATACAATATATGCAATTTATGACTTGCGGAAAAACACAAAAAAATTAAAAGACAGTTTTTGTTAAATTATTTTTATTTGTAAAAAAAATACATCTACTCGACAAACTTCCACGCATCTTTCCGATTTGTCATCACTTGGTTCAACATTCGCTTACAATTCGAGTCATTTAACATTACCAAATCAATTAAAAGCTCTATATCAAACCATAAATCTAACTCCCTCTCGAAAGCCTCCAATAATTCCTTTACTAACAACCTCTCATACCTTAACCTTACGAAATAGCATCCCATAAAAGCCTTAAAAGTGTATCGAGCGAATGTTTTAACAGCTTGGTCAGTTTTACTCATCAAGAAGCCCATTTTATAAACGGAACTTTGTCTGTATGTCACCCTATACGTCTGCATGATAATCATTCTGTTTCGCGCTTGATAAATAGCCTGCTTCATGAGTTCAAGAAACCTTCGTTTCAGACTAAATCTATCATTTTTGTTGTCTGTTAAGCCTCCGGGAGGTTCCCATCGGCGTCCATCTTTCCTCAACACCACCTTTGGTTCTCCATTAGTAACTTTTAAAGATAACAGCTCATCTGTCCCGTCGATACCATTGAACATTCTATCAAATTCGTCATGGTAAATGTGTCTTCTGGTTTTGTTATTCATTGATATCTGACTCCAGACATGTGTTGGTTTAAATTTTAACAGGTAGTCCTTGAATGCCCAATTGGCAGTTGAAGTATTGGTAAATATGGGCTTACTCTTATTAGAATAAACTAAAGGTGTTAATGATAGTATAATTGGTATGCAGCCTGAAAAAAATAACATCAATAATATTTAAACAACCGTTTACAAAGATCATGCTAGTTCAGCAAGGCGGCTTAGCTTTAAGAGGTATTTTTAATTCAATTGTTCTACGTCAGCCATGTTACTTATAAAATTACAAATACAAAATAAGTTTCTTTTTATAGAATAGGGCTCAAAAGGGCAGGAGGCTCACCTGATGTTAAGTGGTACCGCCGCTCATGAACACTCTCAATGCCAGAGGGCTCGCGAGTGCGTTGCCGGCCTTTTAAGAATTGGTACGCTCTTTTCTTGAAGGACCCTAAGTCGAATTGGTTCAGAAATACTTCAGTGGGCAGCTGGTTCCACAAAGCGGTGGTGCGCGGCAAAAATTGCCTTGAAAAACGCTCAGTAACTAAGAACAAATATTAAATGCACTGTATAGACTATAAATATATTTTGTAGAGTGTGATATAAAACCGTAAATGGTATTTGTGAAACAAGTTCTCGTAGCAATTGCAGCGATGTGCTACGAACGTGCTACGGCGTAGAATGTATTTTAAAAGTATTAGACTCACGTAATAGCAGCATTTGTAAGGAACTTAGTTATCTTTATAGCATTACGGAATGTACATATAATTGCTTGTAATTACATATAACATCGTAAATTATCAATAAATGTTTATTGTTTCAAGTAATACCGAAATGAAATATCTAAAACAGGATATAACCGATTACTATATTGTGCAATTTTTATTTTTGGACAGTGATCGAAGGTTATCCTGGCAATTATGACTCATTCATATTTATTAGTTTTTATTTTCTACGTCTATTAAAAAAAGGCTATACCAAAATCATGTTCGTAATCGCAAAATAAACGTGCTTATAAAATATTCATACCAAAATTATAAATTTAATATAATAATAATTGGTATTTATTACCAACATTTTTCAATTATTTGTGTATGAAATACTTTCAATTGGTTTTTTAAATTTTTGATTGTTATATCATTAAAATTTGCATAATAATCTGAATGAATTACGATTAATATTCTGACGCATTTTCGATATCGAGGTGATCTCGGTAAATTATTCGTAACTGGAGACGAAGACTTTGGGGATCTCATATTTTATTAGAACTGAAAGAA
The DNA here is from genome assembly GCF_905147105.1 of Pieris brassicae. NCBI lineage: Eukaryota > Metazoa > Arthropoda > Insecta > Lepidoptera > Pieridae > Pieris > Pieris brassicae. The sequence goes on along the minus strand of NC_059674.1, from coordinate 8,899,995 downwards.
AAGTTGGTCAAACATGACCCCACACTGGTATTATTGTGTCTCTTTTTGTTACACGCCTTTTAACGTTCTCCATCCTTGTCGCACCTACCCTACAGTGGACTAAGATTATAAAAATGATAGATGTGAACTATTATAAAACTGCTTATTTATAAAGAATTATTATTAATAGATATGATATTAAAAATAGTAAAGTATGATAGTTTTTTTCTTTTGTACAGTATTGTACTTTTGCAAATAGTTATTTACAAAAGTTAGCTTACCTTGGACGTGAGTTACGTATCGAATACCTTTGTATCTATCCAATACCGATGTATATATATATATATATATATATATAAGTATTTATAAATTATCAATATTTAATGTTATTATTCAGTCTAAGGCAAGCGAGTTTCCTCACGATATTATCCTTCACCGTTAGAGCGAATATTAAATGCGCACATATAAAGAAAATCCATAGGTGCATAGCCGGGGATCGAACCTACGACCTCAGTGATGAGAGTCGCACGCTGAAGTCACTAGGCCAACACTGCTCTCACACTAAAATCCATCTATTTACTTGTCCATTAGAGATCTAAGGGTTTTCAAACAACACTAAATACCGCTCTGACTCGCCGAAAGCGTATGTGCAAAATATTTTTTATCTTAACTTTATTAACTTACATATATTTATTTATTTAGGAAACAAAACAGATGAAACAGAAACAGAACAGTAAAAAACAAAAAAATTAAAACATAAAATTCACACATTGAATATATCCATAAAAAGTTTCACTGATAAAAATACTTGTATACCTTTAGAACCTGTTTATCAATATTAAAATACATAACAACTATAATTACAGAATTGTTCGTAAATACTATACTTAGTACCGTATCTGTTTCACACTTATCTGCGGCACGTAGTATGGAAACGTAGAAATTTCCAACCCCTCAGTTTCCAGTTTTATGTCGTACGTTACGTAGAAAGCACGTGGTCATAATATCATTTAAATAAACACGAAAAAATGTAACCAAAATCTGAACGCGACGCGGTCACGCGACACATTTTGATCACGCCATGTTTGAAAATTAATGAAAAACTATTTTTTTGTAATATTTTCTTTGTGAAATTGCTTTCGGCATTGGGTGTTACCTCCTAATTACAGGTGAGTTCGGGTCTTTTTTCATTACGCTCTTCTACTCACCTTTATAAATTGCTATAATCAACGAGCAACATTCTTTCATTAATTCAAAGCTTCAAACGTAGAATTTTTAAGTTATAAATAAAGAATCTGTATTTTTTTACATCGAAGAAGGTTATTTATATACTGAAACTCTTATGTAAGGTATTCTATTAGACCTTAGAAACACAATTTATATTTATATTTTTTTTACGATAGCAACAACTTAATAAAACCATTAGCAAAAGCGATTTTAACGCAAGAGTTAAGAGTTTTATTCTCAAGAGAGCTTTTATAAACATTGAAACTTCGGAAAGTTTGTGGACGTACAAAACAAAATTTCAAATGAATACTATTTGTAAACGTAACGAACGTCTAATATTAACTATTTGACTAAAAATTGTGACACTAAAACCCTTGTTTTCAGAATTCTCTAATACTTGATATGTTTAACAAGTAAATATCAATATCAGCCTCTACGCCTAATATATGTAGTTTTTTGTTATTAGACTTTGTGAACTTTACACTACATAAATGCGCACTTACATTAAACCAAGTTATAAAGAAAGAGAACGGACTATGTAGAAAAGGTAAAAAATAAAATCACCTTCTTAGGCGATCGTAACTATTCAAATAGAGCAATTATGAGCTCAGACCCAAGCCTGAATAGTTGATAGAACCTCTGAATTCTATTTTTAGATATATCTGCAGTATCTTCAATGTCGCTAGGGATATTAGGGTAAGTTTTAATTTTTCTACAAATTTGCGGTTTTATAAACCAAAAACTGCGATTTTTTATTTGTTACCTGGGGTACGATAAAATAAGAGGCTTCGCTACGCTGTTAACGGTAAAAGGTAACCTTATGCTATGAAAATTCTGTTAGGTTGTGTTATTCTTTACCCAGCTAAGGAATAACATTAACATAAAAGGTATGGTTTTGTGTGAACAGTCATCACGATTTCCATGACATTTTCATATTATAATCAAAATCATTGATGTCCTCGAGAGGTAAACAAATTATGCATTTCTCTAAGCACCAACGTAAGTTCTTCCCTAAAAGCTAATTAATTTTATCAATACAAAAATATACAGTATTTCTAATATTCTTAACCTACATAGTAATAATGATAATTTAAAATTATTTAATATAATATTTAAACAAATTTTAACAGTCCCTGTAGCAGTGTTATTTTAATGCTGGCAGAATTTCCTGGCTGTATTGCGATACTTATTCGTTGAGCGAGGAAAGCACCAGCTCTAGGAGCACCGGTACTCCTCTACCAGGCGCCAACTTAAATCTTTAACTAGCGCCTTTATTGAAACCCACGGCCCAAGAGCCTCTACTTCAAAGGAATAAAATGGAAGTTGGAGACAAGACACCTATATTTGAACCGTTTTTAATTAATTAATTAATATAGATTAGAGCAGTGTTGGTCTAGTGGCTTCAGCGAGCGACTCTCATCTCTGGGGTCGTAAGTTCGATCCCCGGCTGTGCACCAATGGATTTTCTTTCTATGTGCACATTTAACACTCGCTCTAACGGTGAAGGAAAACATCGTGAGGAAACCGGCTTGCCTTAGACCCAAAAAGTCGACGGCGTGCGTCAGGCACAGAAAGCTGATCACCTATTTGCCTATTAGATTAACAAATGATCATGAAACGGATACAGAAATCTGAGGCCCAGACCTAAAGAGGTTGTAGCGCCATTGATTTTTATTTTATTTTAATTAATATAGATTATACTGCAGATGTGTACAAGTTGTTGATTACTAAATAGATAATTTTGTACAAACGCGCATTGATCAGTTATAACATATACATCTTTCTATTTATTTAAATAACATTTTTTTTTAAATTTAGTTATAAAAATCTTTAAGATAATTCGGTGGTGAATAAATCTGTTTTATTGGTGCCTCGGGTGCAGGGTTCCCACATAAGCTATAAAATGCTAGAATGTTTAAGTGTTGCCCGCATAAACAAAGATCTAGCGTATAAAAGAAAATTGAGTCTTGCAACCCTCAGGGACTTTAGGGTTAAGGACTTGTCTTTTTATACGAAAGTTTTATAACCACGAGGTGCATAGCTTTAATGAAATACGAAATTTTAGTAAATCATTGTAATTTTAACAAATTGTATTTTGTGACAGGAAAGAATAGTTTTTGTTTTGAATTTTCTTGAAATTTTATATGATAAAAAAGTTTACTGTATCTCTTTGAATTAAAATTCTTTTTGATGAGTAAAAAATGCACGGTTATGTTTGGCCAACGAAATTCAGAACAGTATTTTACTATATATATAAAAATGAATCCCTATTTCCCTTGGTCACGGCATCACGCGTGAACGGTTGGGCCGATTTCGCTAATTCTTTTTTGTTGTGTTTGTTATTGTCAGAAGAAGGGTCTTATGAAAAAAATAATAATAAGGAAATAGCGCGGAAATGAGAAAATTTCAGAATACTTAACCACCATATTAAGTAATCATTAAAAGTAATGCTTCGATCTGAGAGATAATGATAAATACATATAAAATAATTACAGTCGCTAATTGTTTGTGGCATTAATCTTGAAAGTCCATGTTTTTCACATGGCCAGTTATATGTTGCCTGTTCCCATGTCGGAATACCAACAAAACTATTTATATACGCGACAGAAAAACAAACAAATAATTTTGTATGATATACGCATTTTTAGTTAATTAGCAATTGGAAATCGATATTCATAGTTAAGACAGGACGACGTCTGTCGAGTTCGCTAGTTTATTCCTAAGATCAGAAAGTACCAAACATTGGTATTTGCAGGTGGAGGACACAAAACAGCTACAGTACTGTACAAAAGGTAATTTTTATAAGTCAAATTGCTCTTCCATGTTCTTTATTCTTTAAAGACAGAGCTTTGACTTAATTAAGACAGAGTTTTAACGTGAGCGTTTGTTTTTATTCTAGAGAACAGGAGTTTTCGGGCCCTGCCCGTGCCTGGGCTCACCTGATGATAAGTGATACCGCGGACACAATGCGGGTGCGTTGCCGGCCAATATAAATTATGAGCTATAATTAAAATCAAAAGGATGTCATACTAAATTATATTTACTACCGAACGAACATAGCCCATACACAAACAATGATAAAACTTTAATTGAAATATAAAGTCCTATAAATTATATTACTCTTCAGATAATTATTAACGCGTGGATCTCTTCACGTAATTAATTAACTTTAAAATTGTCGAAGATTTATTCAATTAATATTATTCCCTTCTTAAGGGCGTTTTTAATCATTGTCAAGTGTTTTAGCTTAAAGTAATAAATCGTTTTTATAATATTATAAAATAATTAATCGCATTAAAAAAATGAAGAGCTCTACCATAGACTTGTACCAAAATAATAATAACATTATTTATATAATATTTCATTGCTCAATTACTTTGCTTCTTTGTGGGTTTTGGCCTAAGTTTGCAGCTATTTATTTGATGTTTGATAGACAAGTGGGTAAATCCCACTGTGTTTAGATTTTTAGTCAAGTATTATTGAATTGTGCTAAGTTTATGCGAGTGCTGCGATTGATAGTATCTTTAAAACTGTATTTGAAACCTTAAATGGTGAAAAGTACCTACTACTTGAAAAGTTATGTAAATATTTTAAAAAATATATATATATTTACAAGAATAGCTTGTTATGGAATTGGGATCAAAGAATTTTCGACATAAATATAAGAGACAGGTTTTAGATATATACACAGACTACACTCAACATTTGTGTATATATACACGCTCTTATTGGCCTTTAGAAGTGTTTTAAGATATACTATTTCACTGGGATAGCTTACACTATCACTGGCCTTAATAAACTTGAGATAAATTCTTGGGATAAAAGTATTGCGATACACGTAACTGTTTATTAAATTTTGAATTGAAGTACCTTGAGTTTTTGTTACAAAGTTTCGACAAGTGTATTAAAATGTTTTGTGTTTATGTCAATTGTACTTGCGCTAGAAGCGAAATAAGCAAATGTTGAATATTTCAATTTATGTTATTCTTTTTATTTTATGTATTTTGTTCTATTTGAGAAACATCACACACGTAACAATGGGGACTATCAAGTACTTATGAAAAAAAATATAGAAAGGATAAACACACGTGTAAAAATTACATGAGAATTTAAGAAGGTGCAGCGCTAACCAGATCCATGCAACTCCCCCACAATCGCAAGTCACAAGCAAGTTGGGGATCAGTCCTTCGTCGTTGTTTCTTGGGTCGCGCTGGTTTCCTTACGGTGTCTAAACAGAAATATGAAGAAAATTTCATTTCGAATGCATTTCTGGGTTGTGTGTGGTTATTGTATGTGTGTTATAAAATGTATTAATTTATTTAATAACAATTCATTATAATGTGTAATATTTTGCTCTTCCATAACAAACTTAATAGTAATTTCCTTAAAAATCATATGATTTAATATCATCTTTGTTTGTTTTTTCAACAATTATCAACACGCCTGAGCCTATGTGTGCGTGTGTGGGTGCATGTTAGTGAATGAGTGAGTGTGTGGGTGAATGAAATAATATACCCATATTAAAGTCAAAATGTTTCTTTCGATTAGTATCGTGTAAGAAATAAACCAAAAGTTATATTATCTCCCAAACTTGTTTAGAATCCAGATACTTACTTACAATAATTTCAAGTTACAGAATTGCTCAAATTGGCTTAATTGGGAGTACTGAGGTTGTTGCCTTTATGAACAACGGTCTAACTTTACTTATTTCATCTCACGATGTGTTTTTGCTTCTAACCTCTTTGATTCGTAAATTAATAATTTTCAATTGAAATACTGATATTGAAAACTTCAAATTGAAATACTGATATTTTTATACAAAAAATACGTAAAATGAAATAGCAATAATACATTTTTTCATCGAAAAGTTGAATAGCGCTTCATAGATGTATTAGGAACCTAAACGGAACAATAGTATTCATTCGTAAAATTTAAATGTTCGAGCTGTAGAAAGTGGATCACCGAAATTGTACACAATTTTGGTACCCTTGTACTGCTTATGTCATTTTGAAGTAATGTTTTACCGATAAGTGGTGCAATTTGAAAGAAACTTATGTGTATGGCACTAGGTGGCGCTGTGCATTGTAGCTCTAGTAGTCTCACAGAAGCTGGCAATGTGGAAGTTTTAAAACTGTCAAAGACAAGTTCAAATTCGCACCAAATATTTTACATGAAGCCCAAAGTAGCATCATTATTTATGTACTGTTTTTCCTACATATTGTCCACTTCCATAAATAATAGAACAAAGTGACCTATTATTTATCTTTTTGGGTTACCCGACTCTCGGGCTTCACAAAAGGCGGGGTGATACTCGGTATTGTTCATTAATGCATTGCTATTATATGGGAAATGTCAAATGTCGTGCCAACTCATTCTAGAACAGGGCCAGACTCGTAATTTATTGTCAATTATCTTGACAGATTGAAAAAAGCTAAAATTTTTGTATAGTATACATTATTAGCTAGGTAGTGGACTCACCCATCTACCACATACTGACATCGATATATATCATATTTCGGCCATACAGTGCGCAAAGGCGATGAGAACTTGGAGAAACTGATCGTGGTTGGTAACACAGAAGGCAAAAGATCACGTGGCCGTTCACCAACCAGACGGACCGATCAAGTGAAATCCACATCGTCCCCAAAACTCCAGACGTTTCCTCGCTGACCCCAATGCTCTGACATGAGCTATCGACTGAAGAGAGATGGTAGTAGAACTCTTCTTTTTCTGTAAAGTGCAAAAAAAAATTGCTTTAGTCTTTGACTCACGCTTACTCACATATATTACTGTAACTAACATTATTATATACTATTAATGTAATGGGCAGATCAATTAAAAAAAAGTATGTTGGGAAGATTTATTTTTACCATAATTACTACTGTATAAATATTAGGTATGATGTAGTGAACTTTAATATATAAATAGTCTACTAGTAATTAAAAAATACGTAGTATCATAATAAAACCAATACATTATGTCAGTTCGTCCCTGTATAAAAACTGATTCAAATACAGGATGGTATAAATCGGCATGCATTAACTTTTTGCGGGTGCCATTACCCGACCCGAATGTTTTTCCGGACAGCCTGTATTCGCTTTTATGACTTAGCAATATGACTTTCAACTTAGGGTTTAGGCATATGTTCACAATTTTCACTCAAAGACCAGTGTCGACTTAGTAGCTTTAGACGATTCTCACCTTTGAGGTCGTAGGTTTGAACTCAGGCTGAAGTAATGAACACAAATTCGTACGGCGAAGGAAAACGTCGTGAGAAAACCAGAATTCCTCGTGTCGACGGCATCAGATATATGCAGTCTTTGCACACAAATTGGTACGGAATAAAATCGACATACTTTTGTTTAAATTTATAGCTTTTTAAACTTATCGGTATAATTAAGATCCCAGACGCATTGCAAATAGCGAGTCCTCAGTACAATATTGTATATACAACAATATTATATTGTACAACATAGTTATAATATTGTGACTAAAAGAAGAAGTTGTTTTACTATTCATAAAAGTAATTAGCCATTTAAAGTAACTCCTATATACGTGTTTAAAATTACGTCATGAAAATTAATGTTATGCAAACACAAACGTTGCATTCTAAATATTCATAATGTTTATCTTAAAATTTCCACCGCAACGCATTAGAGCACGCTCCAAATATTGTACATAATAATGATCGTTTTCGGCGCATTTGTGCATTCGCAATGCACTCACTGTTGGGTGTAGATAAAATCGAGCGTTGGTTATTCATTGTAAGGTTCTTTATGTGGTTATATATAAGGAACTTATATGGGACAACGTGTGTCTATGCGTACTGAAGGTGTTCTCGACCCATCACTATGAAAAAGAAGGGGTTCCGTCTTTTGTTTTACGTTCTCAACTCCTGGTTAGACTACATATTTGTGTGACTTATTATGATTGGATTTTAATTTCTTATTCATTGCGTGATATCTTTTTACTCAGATCTTTTTGAACATCGCAAATATATAGACAAAGCTTTCGCTACATAAAAACCGGCCGGTTGTGGAACGACGGACGTCAAGGTGATACGGATGGTATTTTGTATTCTGCCTTAACGTCTGATGATGAAACACACACACAAAGTACTGAATACGATGATCTTTGTACATATGTACACTATTATCCTATTTATTAAAATATATATTTATACTTCTTTTACGTTATTTTTTAAGTGTGGCGATAGGATAAAACATCACATAAATGTATATTAAAAACTTTCCCACACCCAGAATCACCAAAATAGTAAAATTACGCTTCACGACATGAAATTCGGCTATTGTTATGAATAGTCTAACAAAATCAGCGTTCACCCTATTCTAGTAAATTAATGTTTCAGTATTTGTAATTTATCGCTCCAACTTCTATAAGCCCGTAATGTTCCTGCCAAAATATAACATTTTTCACATAGAAACCGTCTATAAATCATTGGACAAATGCTTTTGAGAATAATAAACCTCTTATCCTCAAAAGTCTCTTGTAACGATATTATTATAACCGATTGTTGTGGGTACATAGAAAATTACTTTCTTTGATAAATTTGTAATTTTTTTATTCTTCGTATTAATCCTTCCATTAGGGAATGGGGTGTACTCTGGGTAGACATTTCACCAAAGTAAGTAAGATAAGGCAAGACACGTAAGTGTAGTAAGAGAAGGCAAAGTAACAAACCAGGTATAACAGGAGCCGCCGCCGAATATATATATATATATGAAGATGAGGTAGAGACTCATACGTTACGAAGTTCAGTGTTGGCCTAGTGGCTTAAGTGAGCGACTCTTCATCCTGTTGTCGTACGTTCTAATCACAGCTGTGCACGATTTTTCTTTCTATTTGTGCATTTAAAAATTGCTACTACCGTAAAGGCATATACCCGTACAATTGAGCGATTTCGCCGGAAGCCTGAAAACCATATTTGACTATAAGAAACCCAACAGAATAATAAATAACTTAACTGGAATTGTTTATAATTTTTTCATAATAATATACTGCATCATATAATATATCATTCTATTTCTAAGAGTATACATAGACGACAGCTTGTTACTTAATTCAAGCAAATATTATGTTCTGAAATATTTGTAATTAATTATTATTCCATACTCCTATGTATACAATTCATCGCCCATATTTCTCTATCTAATGCTCCAACAACGTGGATTCAAAATAATAATAATTGTGTATTAGAATTACTACATGACATCGTATCACCTACATTTAGTGAGATAAATAAACATTAATTCATTTATATATGTATATTGTATAAATGAGCAATAGAGATTCATATAGATTCATAACTGCAACAAAATTGTCTTTGATGTTTCCAATAGATTAGATCTCTAATAACAGTTAATTCGAGATCACTGGAGACTAATGGAGGACGAGATTTCAAATAATCGAGATATTGATCATTATTAATTGATGCTTGTCCCTCGTAGTTATTCGTAATATATTATAATAGATAAGGGCCATTTGCCAAAGGGAGTGTATATATTATCAGACACAAAAGAATTTATGCACGTTATATATCAGATTATTTATAATAATATGGATATAGTTTATTTGTCTCCTTATTTACAGTAATCTTGTGGTTGATGTTTTGATGAGGTGAAAGCTTTAATTTAGATTTACTTTTTACATTACCTTTTGTCTGTAATAATGTTTTTCCATTACTATATTTAAAAACTCGCATTGTTATATTTTTCTCGTATATTATATTATATATTAATTCTTTTATTTAGACAATTCTTAATCAGTTTTAGTATCCAATTTTTACTTTATCGTATTACGTAGCTTTTAATCGTTGTTTGTGTGCAAACCAGGCTACTCTTGATTTGAAGATATAAGCGCATCATTTACAGGTTAGTAGGTGATATATTTTGGTGCTGTTGAATTTAGAGATATGTATTCTTGTTTGCATTTAATTATAAATATTTCGATCAAAGACTAACTTGATCTTACTTGACTTATCTTAATATTCTATGACCCTTGGAAGGCACAGAGGGCGTACGCAGTAACACCGATGAAGGTTGAATTTGTTCGGTCATAATCTTTCACATTTTACTTCGACTCTTCCAGCTCTCTTCGTCTCACTTGCAACTGTATGTCGTCAGGTTTTAGTACTCATAAATATATATTTTTTTAAATGTAATAGCAGGCAAACGGGCAAGAGGCTCACCTGATGTGAAGCGATACCGCCGCCCATGGACACTCACATTGCCAGAAGGCTCGCAAGTGCGTTGCCGGCCTTTCAAGAATTGGTACGCTCTTTTCTTGAAGGACCCTAAGTCAAATTGGTTCGGAAATACTTTAGTGGGCAGCTGGTTCCACATAGTGGTGGTGCGCGGCAAAAACTGCCTTAGAAAACGCTCAGTTGTGGAACGACGGACGTCGAGGTGATACGGATGGTATTTTGTATTTTGCCTTGACGTCCGATAATGAAACTCAGCTGCGGGTATTAGACCGAACAACTCTTCTGAACACTCCCCATGGTAAATGCGGTAGAAGATGCAGATGGACCCAACATCTCTACGCAACGCCAAGGGATCAAGCCGCACGGAAAGTGATTGGTCGTCGACGATTCGAACCGATCTTCGTTGAATACGGTCAAGTGGAAGGAGCTGGTACTGGGGAGCTCCCGCCCAGAGGTGAGAACAGTATTCCATGTGGGGCCGAATTTGCGCTTTATAGAGTTGCAAGCGGTGGCCCGGAGTGAAGTACCGTCTCGCCTTGCTGAGCACACCAAGCTTTTTGGAGGCTAATTTAGCCTTCCCTTCCAAATGACCGCGAAACTGGACGTTATTCGATATGTCAACGCCCAATATTCCGATGTTAGCTGAGGCTTTAAGGAGAGTGCCTTCAAAGAGGGGAGTAGCGACAAAGGGAGTTTTTTTAGCGGAAAACGCGCAGACTTGTGTCTTCTTGGGGTTAAATTGGACTAGATTTAGTCTACCCCAGCCCGAGACTCCACGTAAAAGAGTTTCGACTTCAGACACAAGTTTGTTCCGGCACTCATCAACAACAGCCCGAGAAATACCTGCCCGGCCCGTGTAAAAAGTATCCCCAGTGCTGTCGTCCGCATAGCAATGAAGGTTGCTAAGTTGCAACATATCATTAATATGCAGAATAAACAGAAATTGAAAATGTAAACGATGGAAAATTTTATTTAAAAGGAAAAAGGAGACAATTCAATTTCACGTGGAAAAAGCGGTTCTAGCGAGTGTGATCTCGTTCGATCCAGTTTAATCCGGCTAAGACTTATTTGTACTTTTTACTTGGTGCGCTGCATTTAATATTAGTTCTATTTTACGCTTGCAAAGAGGTTTTAATGAAGCCATTTTAAATTCTGTCAACTAAATGCTTAATTACTTTTAGTGCTAATTGCAATTTTTGCAATTTTTTAACGCAATATGGTTTTATATAACTTGATAAAGCTTGCATTTGTTTAAGTTTTTAGCGTTTGCTTGAAAATACTTATATTGGTTGTCTTCTATTCCTTCATTTATTTCATAAATAGGAATCCCTTATGATGATTATTTAAATTAATAAAGCAATTCCGAGGTATTGTACAACGACTGTAATACAGAACATTTGCTTATAGCCGAACCAGCGCATAGTACGTATATTTAACCAAGGAAAGGGAGGATCATGGATATAGCTTCCGGAAACCCAGGGCCACACATATGCCTCGTGTCAATGTGCGATGACCAATGATATAGGTATGTCATGGGTTTTAGTGTGTCTGTCATGTCTGTAATTTTGTACGAAAAAATGAATATATAATAGTACACAAAATTGTAATACATTATTTAAGAGCATATAAACTTTGTTCATAAAAATACCGTTTCAAAGCAAAACAAATAGCTGCAAAACAAGGGTTTAAATAATTATGGTTGTAGAGACCGCATATTATGTGTGGTCGGTAAGGAAATGTGCTGCAGTGTGCTTAATACAACCGAGGTAGGGTTGAATGAATGGTTAGAAACATTATTAATTAAAATAAATTTATAAGGTAATAACGCTTTGTTTACGTTGAAATGAGATAGCTAGTTGGGCCGTAATACTTTAGACTTTTTCAATTTATAATAATTGACTATCTATAATTTTATATTAATGTTAACTTTTAAAAAGATATTATATTAGAAGAAGCATATTGCGACACATTTAAGGCAAATAGTTCAGATTAAATAATAATAATATCCTGCCTCTGCCACATATAATGGCGTGCAAATTCTGTCTTAAAAGGAATTTTACATAGAAGTTGCATACATTATTAGGCATTATAGTCAATTTTTATATTATTTGTAGCGATAAAATATATAATTACGTTATCAAATTAATATTAATTATAATGTTTCACGCTAATAATCATTACTAGAATAGAATCATATAAATCTCCTCCGTTCAGGATGATTCTAAAGTCCGCGTTAATATCCGTTATATAGGCGGGGATATTATTTACATAATTTATATTCCCACTAACATTACTTCCTACCTTGAAAAACAAGTGAATTTTGTAAAAATACACACAAAAATTACAAGTATAATCCTACCGAAATCTCATGGCTAATAGGGAAATAAAAATTATTTGTGAGAAATTGAATTACATGATCTTGATATTTGCAAAAAAATTAGAATAAGATTTCTCGCTTAAGATCCTTTTTCGCCATTTTTACAAAAACAAACAAATTTCAAGAAGATAATCACATAATCTCAGCAACGGTTGACAGATCTTTAATGTGACATGTGTTAGCTTCTAATATTAATTTAATTAAATTCTAAACATTTTTATGAAACATATTCTTAAGAATCTTGTTACAAGTGCGCATGTGCAATAGTTACTCATTTGACTCGTTCGGTTGTTTACGAGTTGTTACGAATTGACTCGACCATTTTCCCGAAGTGGGATGGTCAAGTCGGAGGAGGGAGTTGTGATTATAAAAGAGGTTGTGACACATGCGCACGGGCCTTTTCTTCGTACAAGTTTGAAGTTATACAGTTCACGTAAAATCAGTGAAGTAAATTATAGTGAATTAAGTCATCATTGAAGTGTTTAATTTCCTACCCTAAGAACTAAATCAACTACCGCTAACAATTCAGAAGAACGGGATGCAGCGAAGAAACTGACTGTATATCATATCCTTGTTGTAAAGGATTTACGCCCACGAGGTATGCGAAATATTTTTTTTTCATTTTTGTAACCTAAAGATGTAGGTACTATTTTTTTTATAATATTCAAAATCGTTCGTCATTTGAGTAAATTAAGTGTTAGGTTAGGTTAGACAAGTTTTACAGCGTTTTATGCACGTAAATTTGTTATTTGTCCATCTTTTTTTTATCTACCCGTATGTATAAAAAGTGAACAAAGGAATTAACTTTTAGCTATTTATCGCAATATTATCTAAATTAATACATAAATCATTCAATTGTATGACTTCACTATTCCGTAAAATAGGTCAATGGAAGTTGTTCGAAATACATAATTTAAATTTAATAATTTTTGATGGTGATCCCAAATATTTTTTCTCGGCCAACCGTCACATTTGTTAGTTGAGTCATTGTTGAGATTTACTCGGGCTACGTTACACAGATTTTTATTTTGATATATCTTTTTGTTAATTATAATTGATAATAGCTACGTCCACGATTTAGAATTGTATAGTGAGTGTTTGGTGCGTTTTTGAGAACTATCGTGAGGCAAGGTATTAGCATCAGTCTAACCTCTCTTTGTTCCAAAATTAATAGAATTTCTCCTAATCCTTACGTCTTATAATATTGTGTGCCCTTCTTCCTGAGAAGAAGATATTGTAACGAGGTATGTACCCAGGACTTATTATTCTAGTATAAGATTGTGTAGCGACGGCCACAGAACCGTTCTTTGTGGTACAGAAGTATATTAAGGAAGGAAATTATTTAACGAAGTAACGTTGGTTTCGTATTTTAAGTTTTCTCTATACATTTGTTATGCTATGAAAAGTAGCTTACTAGTATAAAGTTCTGTTCCTTTATTAACGGAAGACTGTGCTATTGCGTAGGAAGCATGGAACTGTGCTATGGTTTAGGATTTCTAAACATTTTCCAATTATAACCTCTCGGCCCTGTCTTGTCGTATTAGTTATATCGATAAAAATCAAAGCTTCCCAACTGCAGGCCTTGATACCTACCTAACATATATGAAAGAAAAGAAGTCATATTACTAGTACAATTTCTTGTTTAATTGTAGATATGATCTTGAATTGTCCGATTTCCTTTTAACGCTCTAGAACGCAAAGAACATTTTACGTTATTTTTTATTTTTAAGAGCTGTTACATTATATATTTTTATAATACTTACCATTTGTATGAAGGCGTTATGTGAACTAATATATAGTATTTTTCACGCCTTGGGTGTGAACTGAATGCCATAGTAATTCGTAAAAATATTATTTAGCCCATGTTCATCCGAGATAACGTAGGGTTCTAATTCTAATTGATCCTGTCAATCCATCCAGTTTCGGGGCCTATTCAAAAAAGCAAACAAATCTTGTTTTATAGTATTCGTATCTTTTTATAATTTTCACAATTTTTAGAGATTCTTAGGTGAGTTGAATATTTTTATAAAGTTTTTTTTTCTACAGAAATAATTGATTTTAATGTATTAATGTTTTTAACGATTCTTTTAAACTGACTTTAATTAAATGTATAATAATTTTATTATTTTTAGAACTTCTTAGGTGAGTTATATATAATATTTTTATAAAGTTTTTTTCTACTTCTCTTTTCTTCTTCTTATTAATGTTTTTAACGATTCTTTTAAACTGACTTTAGTTAAATGTATAATAATTTTATTATTTTTAGAAGTCCTAAGTCAGTTTAATATTATAATAAGGTTCTTACAGGACTTATTATTTTTTTTTACCATTTTAGAGCCTCTTAGGTGAGTTAAATATTGTTATAAAGTTTATTTTTTACAGAATTAATTGATTTTAAGTTATTATTAATTTTAATTTTAAAATTTAGCTTAATTAAATCTATAATATTTTTATTATTTTAGAAGTCCTAAGTCAGTTTAATATTATAATAAGGTTCTTACAGGACTTATTTCTTTTAATTTTTTTTTATAATAATAATTTTACCATTTTTAGAGGTTTTTAGGCGAGGTGAATATTTTTATAGGTTTTTTAAATATTAATTGTTATAATTTTATAAAATCTTAGGATAATAAGCTACTTTAAACAGTAAGTAGTTTTCACCATTTTTAGGATTTCAAGGTCAGATTAATATCAAATTATGACTATGTTAGACGAAAATTACATTGAAATTTTCAAGGGCAGTCGTAAGTTAACCTTACCACAAAAGCCGCAGTAGATCGAATAATTACGCAGGCGTTGCCTCACGGCACTACCATCACAGGACTACGCAGTCCCAGCATTTAGCCACAAAAGTAAGGCACGCGAACGACGATTGCATGAATAATGCAAGCCGTGAAAATACAGCAAACGGCTGATTCATTTTTTTTTAAATATTACAATTACTTTATTAGACAAAAAAAACATTACATTTTGTACTTACACTTTAAAGGTTGAAAACATACAATAGGCTACGAAACGTTGAGCTACAATATTCATTTTCGTTAACCTTACACATAATATGCTTCTATGAGCACTAGCGTTTAAATTAGGCCTAGCCTGTAACTTAGACGCTAGTTCCTTCCAGTGTCAAAAAGAAATTGGTTAAGTAGTTTGTCATTAGACATTTATTAATTTTATAGTTTATTAAACTAAATGAAGGTAGAATCTATTTAAGTTGTTGCAATGGGTTAGACTGTAGTAAGTGTGAACTTCGATCAAGATTTTTAAGTCTTGTGGATGAGAAATTTGAATACGAGATATGAATTTAGTGTTGTTATTTCGGCAAGTATGGATGGAAACTAATATTTATTGTTAAGATTTTCTATTTAAATTAAATTTTAAAATATGATCTTGGTCCCAGAATTCAATCCGGACAAAATTATGACAATTTGTCAAAGAATGTGTGCTCGTCGCAATCACGTCGTCTATAATAAGTCACTAAGTGATATTACGACTCTACGACATTATACGACATACGCATATCACGATTATTTTCATTCACGCAAAATAGCATCGGTGTACGGTCTAAATTATTGTTTACGTATATCTCACGGAGAGGCTACAAATTTAAATCCGTGGCGAGACAACTAGCAGATCGTTAGTCAAAACGTACAACATATTTCTTAAAATCGATTGGACAAACGTAGTGTTCCTTTGAAGAAAGATTCAGATCAAAGTTGAAGTCTAGAACCTCGAAAGGAAAATGAAAATATTTTAAGTGTCTCAAAGATTTTACTGGTTTTGAAAATTAGGAGTTATTTTCATTATAGGCAACCGTTAATAGAACTTGTTATTACACGTCCATAAAGTAGAAAAACGTCAATATGAATGAAGTGATAATGATAACAGTGGAATCGCTATTACTATTGACCGTTGAATAGTCGTTCATTTGTAAATCCAATTAAAGATTAACAATAATAAGGAAATGGAATGAAAATATAGATACTTATTTGTAGCTTAGGGTTCTTCAAATAAGTTTAGCGATTGGTTTTAAAGCATGTACAGAAATTAAGATAGAGCTAAGCGACAGGTTTTTACCCGTAATACGGCCTGAAAGAAGATCAAACGGTAAAACAAATAACAAAAAAAATCCAGAACTGAAGGCCTGGTAATTTGTGCACTGTCCTACTGTCTTAGGCTGTACACTTTGCCCTCTACCGCGAATTAATAAGTGGACAATACTTCAGTCAAGGGTGTTGCATTACACTGGACCTTGCAAGAGGGTACTATTAGAAAGCTGATGGTACTTGTGGTTTTAAGTGGGCAAGGGTTGCAAAGGTGATAAAAATGACCTGTAAAAATGACCCTATAGGACAACGGCACCATAAGACTGCAAAAAGAGGTATCACTATTATTATTATTTTTTGTTTGTGTTGCTTAGAGATTTAAAATAAAAAGGAAGCAAGCATTCGCAAGTTTAGGTTTTAAGGGGAAATTAGTAAACCTCCCGAAGTCTAATTTTACATACATATTGCTCCCAGCACTTAAAGTTGGCACTGCTCATAAAGAAACTTGATTTACTTCAGATGAATTGGACTCTGCAGTATGTTAACATTCAGCAGAGCCTAGTCGTTCATGGCTTTTTTTTTGGGGTCGTATTTGACTGTAATTCACTTTGGGTTTATTATATTACAAAGGATTGCGTTTTGGCACAGCATAAAACGGAATAAGTCTCAATTTAAGTAACAAATCTGAAACTTCGATGTTATGTTATGTCGACAATTTAGCTTGCAGGTTAAGACTGTTATAATTTTTATATTAAAAGTAGTATGTTTATAGTAAAATTACATATGACTTTTCTACATATATATATTCCCTGTGCATAATCAATACTTGACTTACACTAACAATAGTTTTCTTTTTATTATTGGTCTTAATAGTGGATATGAAATACTTTTATTTATGTCTGATGATAAAAATATCGTTCAACAGAATTGATAAGATATTGTAATTAAATTGAATGTAAGGAAATTATTGTATCAATTTGATCGGTTACCAATGAGTTTGTATTTGACAAATTATGTGATAAAGTAATGTCAAATTTACGTCATCTCCAGAAGTAATAGTATCCTAATAAAAGCGATGGCTGAATATAATAAGTAAGTTTTGAGTGAATTGAAATGTGTGTGTTGTGATTATAAAAGAGGTTGTGACACATGCGCACGGTCCTTTTCTTTGTACAAGTTTGAAGTTATATAGTTCACGTAAAATCAGTGAAGTAAATTATAGTGAATTAAGTCATCATTGAAGTGTTTAATTTCCTACCCTAAGAACTAAATCAACTACCGCTAACACATGTGATACTTGACATTGCCATATGAAAATCTCGTACTGTAACTAAACTGATCTATTCATTGCTTACTAAAACTTCCTCGGAATCGAAGTATTAGCAAGCACACAAGCAAAGGTGTTACGTAAGTCGCTTAACTTAAATGAGTTGCAGAGAATATCCGGCGATCAATGACACGAACCTCCCTCTCACGAACTTGATTTAAATTTCTTTACAATACCTAAAATATCGGATTTGTGACTTGCATTTGCCTATAAACTCTTGGGTTTTATAAGTATAGATAGAAACTGACAGTAATAAGCGAATAATTACGAGGCTCATTTGTAGGGGTAATTAAAGTGAACAATAATCACAATTTATGCTCTTATCGTGAACGATGGCTTCTGTACGTGTTCTGGTTAAATATATTATGTTTATTTAAGTTATATTAATACTATTGTGATTTCTATCGATACACATAGTAGTGCAGCTTAGTGTGCGATTCTCAACCCTGACGTCGTGGATTTGAACCACAGTTGGGCAGTAATGTATTTATCATATGAAACCGGCATATCTTATAAACCCGGAAGTCTTTTTCTAGGGGAGATTACACGCCTTCCTTCCGCCGTCTTTCGTAATAGAGTGTTGGTCAAAGTCAAAAATAATTTATTCATATAGGTAACGTAATGTACACTGATGAAGTCAATAAAAAAGTAATATACACTAAATACTTCAAATTTTACATTTACTGCCAGTTGTCAAATCAAGGGCGTAGAACGGAAGAGAAGAACTGGCAATAAACTCTCCGCCACTCTTTTTGATCGCCAAGTTTTTTTTTGTATTACACAACGTTTGTAAGGAGCTGCAACTATTACACCATGTTACACATGACATAATTTAAATTTGTCTCAGATTCTCAAAGATCCTGCGCCAGCAGGAGGCATGGCGAAATAGGAACACGCACTTACATTATCGTGGGATCAACACGCAAATACATAGTCGAAATAACTAACATCACCGCATACACGAATTCAAGTACAACCAGTCGCCACAAGTAGCACCGCTTCACGAGTATCACGTATGGCCAACCATCGGCCCCCTCGGCATATTTTAGGGGGAGCGACAACCCGACGTATGGACGCCACCACAGGCAATGACATTTAAGCGAGCATGACGATCCTTGAAATGTGAACTTGGCTACATAAGAAAATAATAATAATACTAAAATAATTTGATACCACATGGATCACGGTTTGTTCCCACTTTACATTCGCGGGCCCTCTCCACCTCCTTCACCAAAGGCTGATCACTCATTAATAAAAAAACTATAAAACAGACGCTTGCGAAACTTCATTCTATAAGATCTAACCATCGTGAAATTACACCGTGAACCGTAAATTCAACGTGCATTCAACTTTAAAAGCATATTTTCTAGTTTGAAACAATTTTCCTGTAATGGATCATTAACAAAGAAACAGCACGCAGTGTTCCGAGTATCATGGCTTGAAACTGCTTTGCACATGCAAACCACTCGTTTTAGACTCTTCTAGATATAGTGCTGATAGCATGGATGGCTATGTTGAAGGATTTAGCGGATTTTATTCAACATTTTCAATTCACCAAAAATTACTCATACTGTTGTATTAACTTCCAACATAAAGCATGCGTCCAATTGGACGCATGCTTTATTAAGCTATATTTGCGTTAAGAAACGTACGGGCCAATTGGCCCGTACGTTTCTTAACGTATTCTTTGTGCTTTTTATTGAAGGTGAATTTTACCATTAATAAAAATAGTCCATAAATTAATTAACCCCTTTCCCTTTAATTCCCTCAGGCAGTTGATGAAAAATATAGAAAAAACAGTAAACGTTGCCTATCAATACCCATCTCTAATCTATATGTTTAAAAAGGAATCCCTATTTGCCTTGTCACGGCATCACGCGTGAACAGCTGGACCGATTTCGCTAAATATTTGTTATATTTGTTATTGTCAGGAGAAGGTTATGATAGAAAAAGATAAGGAAATTTAGAGAAAAATTTAAGAATACTTTTCTTTAAATTTATTTTTCAGCAAATAGCGCCTTTACAATTCAAACTTTGTTCATGTAATCTTATAGCGTTTGACATAACATTGATAGAATGCGTGCCGCAAATATAGTCAAACATGATGTAAGAAAAATGAATATCGTTTAAAAAAAATACTTCGATCCGTTTTATTATATTGATAAAATACATACAAAATAATTACAGTCGCTAATTGTTTGTGGCATTAATCCGTGATAATCAATGTTTTTCACGTGGCCAGTTATATGTCGCCTGTTCCCGTTTCGGGATACCAACAAAACTATTTATATACGCGACAGAAAAACAAACAATGTTGTTTATAATTAGGCATTAGAATAATAAACACTTTGTTTCTGAAATATTTTTTAGTTATTATACCAATTCGAAATTAATATTTATAGTTAAGACAGAACAACGTCTGTCAGGTCCGCCAGTTATATCAATAATTAGAGATAGGTATTGATATACGTAACTGTGTATGAGGTTTAAGTTTCTATTTAGTTTTAGGTATTATTGTTTTCCCTTTATATATATACGTATGTAGATATGTGTGTAAAGTTTGATGTCATATTTTCTTGTATAATTTTATGCATACACGTTGTTTGAGAACTTTTAAATTAATAAATGAATTATATTGCGGTGTCGATATTAATTATATTAAAAACGTATTACAACATACAACAACAACAAAAGTATTATTACTTTTTTATCCTTCTTATCCTCTTATTATTTCTTTAGCCTCATCCAGGCTAATTGGGTGACAAACCGAGACAGTTGAGTGCTTTACTTAAAATACGGATAAATGACCTACCCGCTTTTAGCACAACACTCAAGCCCATGTTATCGAAACTAAGGTAGATCAAAATGAATACTTTGTAAATCCATTTTGCGAGCGAATAACAGGCGTATAGTTTATATTCAAAGCGGTAAAATGTTGGCACAATCTTCCTTGCTGGCAATATTTCTTCACGATGCTCTATATTGCAAATTCGATAATGCTATGAATACGGCAACTGACGTTTATTGCAGAAGTGAGCACTGTGTTGGTACTTAAATTGTTGTTTAAAGTCGTAAACTATCTTTTACTGTCTAGATTTATAGTTACTAGTTTTCTGTGGTGTTAACGTTTCTTATTCGAGTCAAGTCGAAGCTAAATAACAGACACTTATACTCACTAAGGAAGTATTAGCTAACACTGACATGATATTTGTCGTAAAATTTAGTGGAGGTGCGAAAAACTATAAGATAAATAACAATAATTATTCAGTGGCGCTACAACTGTTTATTGGTCTTAGGCTCATTATATCCGTTTTTTTAATCATGTTTATTTCAAGTTGGTAAGAGAGTAGAGAAATGCTGGTTCCATACGACGTTTTATACCGGACGAACAAGTGTTAGTTGCGTATATAAACTGTAAGTCCAATGGAGCACAGCCGGGGCTCAAACCGTGGGTCGGGAGAGTCGCAAATTTAAGCCACTAGGCCAAGTGTATTTATTGCAAAACAAGGAGAAGTTGCGTTACTTTCATGGCAGAATATAAAATGCCCAAAGAGTGGAATGGCAGTGGACCAATCACAATAAAACGAATCGCACAGTCGTTTCGTCATTCGTTTTACTATCTCTTCGTATCGTCCTACATTGTCATCTCTGCTGTCTGCTTCATCTTATTATTTTTAAATGACAACAACTTACATGAAGGGTACTCATGAATCAGGCATTATTCAAACTCAAAGTCTTATTCATATAAATAGCCATGTACACTTATGAACGCCAACAGACATGATATTTTGAATCTAAATTTACTTTTACTAGCAGTTTGCAAGAGCGGGCAAGAAGAACTGGCAAGAAACTCTCCGCCTCTCTTTTTAATCACCATGTTGCCTCACATAATTTTTTTATGACTTTGACTCATACAAGGAGAAGTGGCGTTAAACTTGGACATAGCGAAAGCCTTCGATTGGATGTGGCACAGAGCACTGCCCTCGAAGCTCCCCGATAAATTATACAATTGGATCTCTAGGTTTCTCACTGATCGAAGCATCAAGATCGTCATCGACGGAGCATGTTCCGACCCCAGCCTTCACGTTTTGTGTCCTATCTCCGAACCTGTTTTATTCTGCATATCAATGATATGTTGCAACATTCATTGCAATGCGGACGACATCACTGGGGATACTTTTTAAACTGGCCGGTTAGGTATTTCTTGGGCTATAGTCGATGAGTACCGGAACAATATTGTGTCTGAAGTCCAAACTCTTTTACGAGTTCTATTTGGAAGGGAATGCCTCCTTAGCGTCCAAAAAGCTTGGTGTGCTCAGCAAGATGTGATAGTACTTTACTCCGGGCCACCGCTTGCAACTCTATAAAGCGCAAATTCGGCCTTACATGGAGTACTGTTCTCACCTCTGGGCGGGAGCTTCCTATCAGATCCAGATCCTTCCACTTACCGTATTCAACGATGAGCAATTCGAATCGTCGACGACCAGTCACTTTCCGTACGGCTTCATCGTTTGGCGGTGCGTAGAGATGTGGGTTCACTCTATGTCTTCGACCGCATTTAACATGGATAGTGTTCAGAGAAGTAGTTCGCATTAATACATGCAGCTGAGTTTCATTATGGGAACTCCATCCGTAACAGCTCGACGTCCGTCGTTCCATTACTGAGCGTTTTCTATGGCAGTTTTTGCCGCGCACCACCGCTATGTAGAACCAGCTACCAACGTGCGCTTACATTTGATCTGTTTCAAGTATTATAATTTTGTTAACCTTTAAAAAGCAGTAATTATTAAAAACACTATTAATATTAAGCATATATGAAAGTCTTGGTTATAAACAATTTATTTAGAATTCAGATTTTACGCTTAAAATAAATATTAATATTGCGATGTAAAGGGTATTATTTGCCATAATTTATACTTTAAAAAAATATAACTATTTTATATTTTAATCTTATTAAAACTGAATGAAATAACTAAAACACAATATTTTTTATTAATAATTTTTACTCTTTAAATGTAACGACTGTGAAATTTAATAATTCTAAATTATTCCTAGCTCAACGAAGTCGTCCACAACATCTTGAATCCTGTCTCTCATTATTTTATCCACTCTTATCGTGACGTCCATTAAATCGTCATTTCCATCGTGTGTATCGTCCTCTGATATATAGAAAAACGGATAAAAATACAAAGAAAACATCAAAGCATAGTCTAAGCACTCTTTGAAACATTTGTCGAATTCTTCCTTTGGGTAAACATTTTGTACAGTCATGTCGAAATTGCTAAGGTATTCGCTGAAGGCGCTATAATAGAAATCTTTCAGGTGATGGAGGTGTTGCTTTCTGAAAGGCCTGTCGCTTGATGCGTATATAAAGTAAATAAGATCGATGATTGGATTCCCATAATATATTTGCTGGTAATCGATTGGTAGGACGTCAATGAATTTTCCATTCTGAAACAAATATATAATGGTGAAATTCAGATATTGTGTTGCATTATTATCGCCCAAGATTTTATTCGTTATTAATTACACGTTTCTATCCGGGATGTGATGGGTTTAGTTATGTTATTATTATTGTTTAATTGAGTTATAAGACGATAAATTTCATGTTGTCAATTATTCATTAAGTGTTAATTATTATGACAAGTATTAAAACAATGTCTTTTGTTTCCAGATAAGAAAAGTCAGGTAGCGAATAAATTTTGACGTGATAAAGTTAGTTTGGATTAGGTAGTACGAGTATAATGTAAAAGCGTTATTAAGAAGATATTATCAATCTGTATATGCATATACCGATTTTTGTTGAAAGATTATTTCTTTAATTAAATTTTACTTAATAGAACTATGATGAAGAACATAAAACAGTTTTTTTCAAAGCACTGTAAGACTGATTATTATTATAATTACTATTATGTTGTTATTTTATTTAACTATAATATTTATGCGTCAGAAATCATGTAAACAGCACATTAAAACAAAGATCACATTGTCGTATATCTTTTATATTAAAATTTCTAAAGAAAAAGAAACGCAAAACGAGTTGTTTAAACAAAAATTATAAAATTATTTTAAGTTAATAAATTTATGATTAAAGAAGTGATTAATGTTCTCACATAAACCAAAATATTATTTAACCTCATCTAAAATTCAATCTTATCAAAAAAGCCTTGTACTTGTTTTCGTTTTGCATTGTATTTGCTCCATTAGTGCGTTATATCGTCACCGGTTTGGAACAATACTATTTGAGCAAATTCATCAGTTGTGTTTGCTCGTCGATAATTGGATTTTCCAACAATAGTTTATTTCAATCCAATTTATCACAGTTTTTTAATTATTATTTTTGGGCCTCAAGAGAAGCAATAATTCAAATTTGAAATCTAAAAAACAACGATGTTAGACAAAATTGTTTAGAGGTGAAATGACATTAGGACTGTGTTAAAATTATTATCTTAACTATTTTAGGGAATTTATTTGGTCTCAACAGAAAATTTTCTATTTCTTGACTCGAACTGAAATTAATTTATTACAAACGTACAATTATAAACGTCAAACGAAAATATGTTAAATTGATTCCAAATTTAAATACGTGTGTGTAGTGTAACGGTAGTCCGTTCGCTAATCAATTGCGTAGGAACTGGCAAGATCTCTACGCCACTCTTTTTAATCGTTTTGAGTAACATAAATTGTTTGAAGTGGCGAAAATCAATCCAAAAAGCTTTATTGGTTAACTTACGATTAACGAGAGTTTTAAATTATCACTGAATAAGTGATAATTCTGTTACTGGTCTGCGAGTATCGAGCAACCAATCACCTATCTATCACTAATCTATTTTGTAGCCTCATGTTTGTAGCTAACAAAAACTTCCATGCATTAAGAAAAATCACATTTTTTCCTTTGAAAAAGCTATGAAAAGAATCTTAAGACGTCGTCAACTCGCAAACAAGTCAAAGTTGGGGTTATAAAAGTATTGTTTTGCAATGAAAACTTCTGAAGCGTTCACTGAACTCAGAGAAAAAGTTGGGTCGTCACTACGCCACTGATTACATGTCCTGATGATATCTTGAGAAATTTTTGTGACAAAAGACAACTCATAAATGGTCATCCTTTTCCGAATCTTTTATATTATTTGAGTAATTTTTAACATCTTCTAATGCGTTATGCTGTATGGAGTCCTGATTTATATGAATGAAACTTACTGTTAATTAACGTCTTCCAAATAAAACCCTAAAGACGGATCCGAATTTTGATGTAGTTCTTTTAAAATGCACAGCGCTGCGCTGTCGCAAACTTTACGTGTTACGAAAACCTAATATTTAGTTTGAAATCACTAATGAAGTGAAGTAGTAAGCTTACTGATTGAAATACTTTTCGCAGTAGCCTGATCAAAAAAAACACTGTTAAAATCTTATACCTTAACCAATATATATAATAATAAGCAAAAAATAACTAATAAAATGTAAAATTGTGTTAACCTTTTATTTTTTTGTAACATGTATGTTTACTATAATTGTCATATATACTGTAGATATAGCATTATATATAATGTGGTAAACCTTAATACATAAATAAATTCGAACTTCGAGCTTCATAGAAATCTTGTCTGCAAATTCAGTAGGTATATTAACGAACTTACCTCTTCCTTAATCATAACATTATTCATTTTATAATCTCCATGACATAAGCATTTGATAGAACAACTTCCACCTGTCATATACTGTGGATACTTAACTGAGGAAAGTGTAATAAACTGCCTGACTCGTTCTTTATCGCTTTCTTTTAACTGAGCAATAGACACTTCACACATTTTCTTAACTAATACGTTCCAGTATTCGTCATAAACAAACGATTGTTTAATGGTCCTTATTTTACTCTCAAAGTATTCAGGTCTTTGTTTCTCCAAAACAAATGACAAGGCATGGAATTTTGCAAGTTCCCTTAAAGACATTTCTCCAAAGTCAAGCGTAGTCAGGTCAAATCTGTCTTTCTGTTTATAACCTCGTTTTATTATATTTTCCAAAATGATTGCGTTTACATTTGTCTCTTTGTAACTTTTGGGGAATTTAAATTCAATATCCGATGGGATTTTGCTATATTTTTGAATTTCTCTATAAATATCACTAAGTTCATTGTAAATAAATGCTTCCTTTTCATAAACTTCCGCTATAGAATACACTTTAAAGTCTTCGTTATTTATAATTTTTTTAACAAATATATTTGTTTCTTTATCAGCGCTTGTCACATCAATCTCAAATAATTCACCCATAAAGTTATTACCGCAAGTAGAAATATTCCTCACATAAACATCGTATTTGGCATGTCTTTCCGCTTCAATAACGTTGTTTATACACTGTTTTACGTTTGTAGGCAGGTCGTCCAAAGTTTTCTTTTTATTTTCCATAATTTGGAACACACAATCTTTTTGACACTGTTTACTTTGAATTAATTATTATCAAACTTATTTTAACACTCGTGGCAACGGTAATGTAGGTAAATATTTATCAGGAATATCTCTGATAAACGAGTACGCCACGCCAATCACGTGGGAAACAACTGACGCGCGTCACTAACCTCTGTTTAACTGATAATTTTAAGTTATCGTAAAATAACACGTATGGCTAAGAAAATAAAATGTAGTTTCCAACGCCATTTTAGTTCTTGTTGTTCATATGCACAGATTACTACAAACAGGTTCTGACTGCATATTTGACATGAGCTAGAGTTGGAATACAAACATTCCGTTAACATGAAATTTTGTTGCGGATTTCAATTTTAATTTTACGTATATGATATAACTGAGTGCGATTCTTGAATTAAGTCGTTTTCGACAAAACTGATTGTTTTCTTATATTTTATTAAAAAATAAATAAATACTATTGTTATATTAAGGAAGTAATACTAGAAAATAACAGTGGCGCTACAATCCTTGCTCATGGCCTCAGATGTTTGATTAGCGATAATTTTTTTCTTGATAGGCCAGCCCTCTGTGTCTGACATTTGAATATTTAGGTCTAATACCAGGTTCTTCACTTTGTTTTTACCATACGAGCGAGCGTACGAGTTAATTACTTACAAAGAAGCCAAAGTCCATTGCTGGTTAGGCGGGGTTCGAAACTTCGACCTCAGAGACGAGTGTCCGACGGTCAAGGGGCTAGGCCAACACTGCTGTTCAGCCTAGCAGCACTGTGATAGTATTAGCAAGTACTGATAGTTTAGTGGTTTTATGCAAGAAAATAATAGTTATTACATGTTATTCAACAATCAATTCTCACCCTAAGTTTGAATACATGAAATGCATTGCATGATTTTTCATCGTACTTTAATAGACAGATGGATAATTCAGAAACTATATACTATAGCGCATAGCATATTATGCGCTAGGAATATAGTTTCTGTTAGGCTTCCCTAAGTCAGATCCAATGTTGGTTCAAATCATTTGTTTATATAGAATGTACGCTTTTTTTTAGTAATTTTGTGTTTACGTTTGAATCAAAATTATTCTTTCAAAAGACGTATCTTCAGTCATCTGTATAAATATATTAAAACAAATTAAATTTTTTGGGAGTGGTAAAGGATGAGTATTACACAAAGCAAACGTCGTAAAATCTATTAGACAGTGTTACCTCGGGGCGTGGAGTATTGAATTGCTTTGCCCTTTGTGTACCTGCGGTACCGTGTTTACGTATTTAGCAACGATCGAAATACAATACGTGTTTTTTTAGCAAATCTCCTGGGGTTCAACAATTCCGACTAAAGATATAAGATCAAGATTTATTTTGCTACGGTCTGTTGTAATAAAAAGTATGCTGCAAGTATGCTTCTCGGCTTTTTCATTTCAGTGGCTTCTGAGAAGCAAGAAGTTCATTTTTTAAACTTAGCTTCTTGATAACTGATCATGTCAATGACATTTCGTTAAATCATTTACAGTTTACCGGTATTTTTATCGCCTACCTTCTGATTTCATGAAATTGCAAAGGGTCCCACCCCTTTACTTCCGACAGAACTTTATCGTGAACAGAACTTATATAACGAAATCCATGATAAAATATTTTGATCTTTATTTGATTATGTCTAGCTAGTTTTAGTTAAGCGTGAGCTAAAGTTTTTAAATAAAATCACGGCTTATTTATCAAATATATATTTCTGTATCATAAGCTATTAGTTCTTATTATATTTTTGATTTTTGAATCGTTTATACTCGTCATATAAACCCGCCATCCTTTCTGGAAAACTTTTATCAACACAAATGTCTTGTTTTAACAGATCAGAGCCGGGTTCTAGCACAATAGATTCAGAATAAAATATCGGTATAAAAACAAATGAACAAAAAAATCCAAAGTCTCGCATAAATTCATAATCTTTCTCAAAAACTTTTGTAGGAAAGACGTCTTCTATATCTATGTCGTAATGCTTTAGAGAATCCTTCATCGTATCACGATATAGATCTTTTAGATCTCTTTCATGGTTTTCTCTGAATTGTGTGTGACCGGAAGTGTACATAAAGTAAATTATATCTGTGACAGGAGGACCGTAGAATATTAGTTGGTAGTCAATTGCTAGAACTTCTGTTGTTTCTCCGTCCTAAAAGTACAATGTAATATATTAGGGCTTATTGTCAATACCATTTAGTGCCTCAGTGCTTTTTGTTTTTTGAATTTATTAATTTGACTCTAAGTAAAATAATTACTGATACAGATGTGATATAAGCTGATAAGGTCCTTTAAAAATGTCTATGCATCACTCAGAAATTTCATAAACGTTATTTAATGGATATAAACGAAAAAATTTATACAATTTAATTAAACATAATGCATACGTGTTATATAGTAAATTCGCGATTATATCCATTGAACAAGTTGTATATAAATGGAAAATCCATTGTTCCCGCGAAACTTAAATGTGTCTTCCCCAATAGAATGTTGATGATTTCTGTGATGTCTGTAGTAAAAAATCCCTAAAATTAGCACATTCGTGACAGTTATAGCTAATACGGTTAAAAACTTCTAGATCACACTTACTTCTTCTTTACCCAGTATGTTGTTCAGTCTATAATCGCCGTGGCAAAGACAATTTGCAGAAGTAACAGCTTCATTTAAATACTTAAAAAAAGTATCAATTAGACCAGGTAAGTCGTTCATAATTTCTTTTCTAATATCTTCATCATAGTGACTGATTGCCGCTTTAGTAGATTTAGTGCAAATTTCAATATATTTATCATTTAAATGTAATACAGATTTTAAGTTTCGTATTTTCTTTTCAAAGTATTCCGGCATCTTCTTCTGTATAACAAAACTTAGTGAATGAAATCTTGCGATCTGCTGAATTGATAACTGAGCAAATTTAAGATCTGTGATCTCCTTCCGGCATGGTGTTTTAAATCCTTGCTTGGCCAGATTTTCCATAATAATTGCTTCCACACCGGATTCCGGCCAACATTTAACATTTCTGAATCTTTCATTTGATGGGATGTTAGCTTCATTTTGTAGCTTATCCAAAATAACCGAAACATCTGTATAGAAGAAGACTTCTTTCAAGTAAGCGTCCTCAATATCGATAAAACCGTATAAATTGTCAGCACATACAGTTTGTTTTACAAACAAATTTATTTTCTTTTTACCATTTGGAGCCTCATCTAAGATATCAATTTCATATAAGTTCGCTAAATAATTGCCACCGTCAGGTTCAAGAGCTCTTATTTTCACTTTGTATTTTGTGAACTCAACATCTTCTATAATTTTTTTTATAGCATTTTTAACGCAAGAGTAGAGGTTGTCTTCAGGTTTGTTAGTTATTTTATTCTGACCGTTAAATTTTTCAACATTGTATGTTAGTTCTTCAACTTGCATTTTGACTTATCAAAGATACAACCAGAAATTATTTAACCATAAGGTGCAACTGAATATATATGTAATATTCAGAGATAACTCGTGGTTTACATTGTTTTACTAAATATTTGTTTAATTCATTATCTCACACAATGTTGAATATATACTTAATTGTTAATTTGAAGAGGGCTTTCCATCTACTTTTTCAAAAACAACTATTTATCTAGTAGATAAAAAATCTTTGTTAGTACTAATTAGTAAAATTTTATTCTATCAACACTTTTTTATAGGTACATTATTTGTTGGTATACAATACCTTGCAAGACTTTCTAAAGTTTGAAAATCATCCGCGAATTCATTGACTGTTTTTCAATCACGCATTGCATATACTAGGACTAACATTTTCTTTTATATTAAATTAGTAAGTACAGTAATGTAGTAAAGTAATTGACACTTGCTGGTGATGGTAAACATAGTGGAAACCAGCATTGTCTCCCAATACAGTAGAAAACCCGTGTTAGGCACAGAAGGCTGGTCACTTAATGTTACCTGAGACCAAGACCCATATGATGGATTATTATTATTAGTCGTAAGTCATAACTCTAATATTTCATAGAAGAAATATTTGTAGTTTTGTATGTTTGTAACGATTATCTCTAAAGGGGCGAATTAAAAAATCCTTTCACCAATAAAATGCCACAGGATACCAGAGTAATAGTTCACTGCGTGAACACGGGACAATACGCTAGTTTTTAAATAAATTCGATGGTGGTAATGAGATAACTATATTTATATAATTTTATTTTGCTAGCTCAATATCTTAGATACATAAAATTGCACAACTATATATATTTATTTACTTTTGTTTGTAAATAGAACATCATTGTCATTGTGATATGACAATTTGATTTATCATTTATCTTGTTCACACGAATCTTTATAACCTACAAATATTTTGTAGGTATATTGGCTTCCTACACCGCGAACATTGTTGCCAGCCATTAATGTAATATTATTAGGACTGTCTGTAATTTGAACACTAAATCAGATGTCTTTTCATAATCATAATCTTACCTGATTCCGAGTATTGTTACATCTGTGTATCATTGTAATTAAAGTGGTTAGTAATAAATTACATTATTAATTATTAGACATTATGCATAGCCCTAGTAATTTTAAGTACAATTGGTTCTACGGTGTCAGAATGTGCACACTGTGTGTAATGAAGACCGTGGAACACTTTAGCATAACTTACTTAGAATTTAGCTATAATCGAGACATGTGACACCAAACGTGCGCAGCATCGACCTGTCACGCTTTGTTATTATATTACCAGTTTTATTTTAATTACTTTAATTTTTATAGAACTTGATTTTTTTTGAGACCTCCCGCGGCAACCAACATAATTAAAGTATATATTGCTTAATATGGCATGGAGCAGTCAAATTTCTACGTCACTCAATGATAATTATTTTTTGATTTTTATTTTTATATTTTAATTCGAGTAGGTGCCTTTTATATGACACACATATTTGGGTCCTTGACATGTCTGCCAGACCGTACGAGAAATATGTATACACTTAGGAATAATCTTATGTTACACTGCTACGGTCGAAAGTGCAACCTAAGAATTGTATATATATTATATTTAATTAATTTACTGGGTCTAACATCAAACAACTCAAAATCACATATAGGATTAAATTTCCTGCTAATAACACTACCTTTAAAATCCTTTTACAATATCTGTTCATAATCTGGTATTTGTAGTTATTACCCGCAAACTTTTCACTTATAATCAAAATGCCAAAGTGTTCATTATAAAAGAAATGTTTCTGAACATATTATAATTTTTTTTTGTTCCCAACCAGGGTGAAATAAAATAGTACATTCGCTAAGAGACAATAGACTTGTTTCATCTATAAAGTGGGCTCCGATCACACCGATACGAACGGATGTTTTTTGGGATAAAATAGAATAGTACTTTGTACATCAATGAGAGAGAATTACCGATTCCAACGGAGGCGGTGCAAGTGTGGCTAATACACCCAATGTTTGGAAAGCACTTTCTTATCTGTGTTACACCTTTAAGAAAAAAAAAGAATCTCGATCAAGATACAAATAATTGATTATTTAAAAGTTGGTGGCCAGTATCATTGAGCATTTGTAAATAAAACCTTTTTTGTCCTAAGAAAAAAAGCAAAAATCACGTTAAAAAATTATTTTCAAACAATTTTAAACCCTATCTCGGCGGTGATGAAGTCTTCATCATTACCAAAGAGACTATGAATGATATCGAAGAAAGTACGTTATTACTTGTCTCTATAACAGTATAGTACTATACTATACTTAGTGGTAATTGGCGTAATTGTTTAGTGTGGTGAACTCCTAAATAAGGGATTTGGAAAACAACTACTAATATTGAGTGTCGTAATGAATCTTATTTGAATTCGTCTTGTAACTTTATGGACAAAGTTAGGTTTACTTTTTTAATATGTTCCACAAGATCAAAATGATTATGGTGTTAATTTTAAAATGTCAGAATTCATCCTGTGCTTCCGAATAGTCATATTTTTTATATGGGACAAATATAACAGACGAATCGTTGTATTACTATTGAAGTATCGAAAGTTAGATGATCAAGATCGGCTCACAGATGAAGCAGCATTCTTCCCTTACGTCAACAGTTATCCATTCAGATAATTAAAAGTTATTTTATTACGTCTCTTATAGACAAATAGTCAGTCCCACTATTTTTATTAAACGTCAAATTTATCAGTAAAAGTATTTATGTTGCTCAATAACATTGTCTTATTATTTACATTTGATTTACCAAATTATCTTGTTTGACGTGTAACACAATGTTTGACATTAAATATAAACTAGATATTATCGTGCAAAATATATTTCCAGAGTATTTATTTGTACTATTGTAATATGATTCACTATTCATTCTTACGTTGGACCTGTGACTACGGAGGTCTTAAGGAACAGGGACATCTATAATAAGAGCGTTTGAATATTGAAATATTTTTTTAAAACAAAAGAAACCATTAATGGTCACGACGTTTTTTCATCGAGACATTACGGTGTGGCAGAGGACCGCCTCGCATCGCTACCTCGACCTTGGTCGGATCGACCGCGGCCGCTCGCAAACGTTAGGGGACATTTCGCTCTTACCCGATACAAAACCGTGCCGTAACCGTTTAATACAAATTGTTTCAACTAAATTGAATCTAAGGCTCATAAAACTTAAGACTCTTATATAATTGATATTTCAATTTGTTAGAATGTTTTATTTCACTAAGTGACAAGGTTGAGGCAGGCAGCTCCCCTATATTTCGAGGCTTAGAACGCTTGTTTGATTGAAAGCTTAAAAATTACATGACTGACAATGAATAAATAGTCAGTCATGTAACTTACCAATAAGTGACTCCATTTATTTGAGATTTGACTGCTTTATTAAAGGCCGGTAACGCACTCGCGAGCCCTCTATCACTGTGAGTGTCCATGGGCTGTATATATGAGCATCTGTACATCAGGTAAGCCCGTTTGCCCTCTGTTGTATAAAAAAAAATATTTGAGCGACATATGTGTAACTTTTTATATAGATAATGCGTAGAAAATTATAGTCTTAACTGTATTTACCCTGTGGTCACACTTTATATAACACAAAACCTTTTTTTTATTTCAAAAGTTTGAGTACAATTGTGTTAATTAAACACAAGTCCAGTAAAATGAGATGAATTTTTATACCGCTTTAACTGACTTCATAAACTCGTTTATGACGTTTAAATTATTTTAAACCTATGAGTAGAATTGAATACTTTATTATAATAAACAAACTTGGACATTTAATTCAGTCTGTGCGATCAAAGATGTATGTCTTGGATTAAAATCGATTTGTATAAAGGTCAGAGCCAGGCCAGCCAGCGTTGAACAGTCAATTAGCTCCCATTCGGAGAACTTGTTACCATATTCTATGGTTCCGTGACTTGTCATTGCTTAAGGCAGTATTATAGAGCATATATGGATTGTTCACAGTCTGGTATTAGAACTTTAAGCTACATTTTGTCGTATGAAAAGTACGTACAATATTGCATCGTAAAAAATAAATAAAAAGAAATATGTTTCATAAGGACTAGTTGCCTTTAATTTTATTTAGTAACACTGTGACCAAAATATTTTTATTTATTTGCAGCAATGTAGCGTGCGTAAGTTCGAAATCGAATTGATGATCATAAAATATAATTTAAGAAATTTCTTTACATATGAAGAGTTCAATCGCTTCCTTGACTAGATACGCAAATGCCTCGTATCATCACCGTGCGAGCAAATTTCATCCGCATCACCTTGATGGATGAAAGTCTACCATCTTCTGCTTCACTAGGTATTCATTTAAAAACTACCGAACTGTGTAATCGACTCCTGGTTGAGGTATTACCTTGGATAAACGACCTCAAATTGTTAATTGTTTAAAAAGAGAGCATACTCCTCTCTAAAAGACCGGCAACGCACCCTCTAAAACGGGTATTTATGGGCGTCCCGCCTATTAAAAAAACAATAACTGTATCGGGTTGGTAATCACTGAAGACCGTCATCGTCTTCTTGTCGCAAAAGCAATCAATGGGATATACCTAACACCTGTCTTCATACAGACATGCAGAGGATATCTGGTTAGGTGCCCGAACATTCTAAATAATCTTTAATATTGTAAAAAACAAAATCCGAGGCGTAGTGATACATCTCCGAGTATTAATCAATCAGCCTTCGCAAACATGTTTTCCATACAGCCTTCAAAAATATTTTCTACGATAGATACTAAAAGATTACTTTTGCGCTCGGCGGAGGCCGTGTTTAAATGTTTGAGCCTCACAAAATACTTGTTTTGCCTTGCGATTCTTCAATACTTATTCATTAAGACGTATGAAGAATTTCTTTGATTTTCATTTATTTTTCACATAATTATTCTACAGAGATTCACGCTTTGCCTGTTCACAAGAAGCACTAAATATTATGTTCACATTCAAAACCGACTCTAAAAGGCCTCAAAGAAAAGTCGTAAATTCAAACCCCGATCAATAAATTTTCTTGCCATGTTCGCATTTAAAACTCACTCGTATTGTTAATCCCCGGAATATTCGCCGTATTGATACAAATCAAATTAAATTCAAAACCATTTATTCATATAGGTGTGTACTAATGTACACATATGAACGTCAAAAACAGAAATGTATTTGAAATGCTTCTAATTTTACATTTACTGCCAGTTCTCAAATCAAGGGCGTAGAACGGAAGAGAAGAACTGGCAATAAACTCTCCGCCACTCTTTTTGATCGCCAAGTTTTTGTTTTTCACAACGTTTGTAAGGAGCTGCTACCATTACACCATGTTCCACATGTCATCTTACTTGTCAGGCACAGAAGCATGGTCACCAACATGCTTATTAAAAAACTATCACGTAACAGAAGCAGAAATCATAAACTAGGGTTACAGCGCCAATTTATTTTTTCCGTTGATCAATATTTCATAAAGCCTTAAAATTCTATTTATTTATAAATTTAATTTCCGTGCACAACGCTTCATCATAGAGTAATACGCCCAAATGACTGCAATATAAACAGTTAATATCGACGAAAGTAGATACCGATTTAATAGCGTGAAAATTAAGTAAAATTTTCAGTAAGTTATTCCAGTGACTATGAAGAATTGAATGTGTGTGAGTAGTATTTATCTGATCCTTTTCAAAATTCCGATCCAATTTCCAAACCAATAAAACAAATCTAATAACGCACTTCCTAACTTTTTTGCATGGCTGACGCACAAACCGTGCAGGCCAAGAAAGGGGAAAAAAGACGTTGTCACGTTAAAACAATGCAGGATAAATGTTTTAATTCAAAACCAGAAAAAGGATGAGTTTTCACATTTGGATAAACTCAAAAAATGCGAAAGCTACAAAAACCTGATAACCAATTTATAAAAAAAATCTCGATATAGATTCAAACACACGTTAACAATTAATTAATACAAATTAATAGAATGTATGCTTTTAACGGGAATTAATTAACACCGGCGGATTAAACAACTAGATTAAAGATATTTCTGTTTAAAACGTTAACATAAACGTTATATAATGTTGAAAATAATTTACTAATTAAGAATGAAAAGCGAAATCTGATTTAATTCGATTCGTATAAGTCAAAGCTTACTAGTTTTTCTTCTTTTTGCCGTTTCGCTTAATGAAATGAAATTAATTAAAAGCAAACTATACTTGGAAAAGGCATTCTCAAAAGGAATTAGATAGATTTGCTAGTTAGACCACCATGTCTGCAATACATGGTCTACCCAATCAGATATTAGACAGCCTAACGCTAACCGACACAAACAGTAAATTGAAAAACTACTTTTATATGCAATTGTCGCGCTCCTAAACAAGACTGCTATGGTTACATTAATACACACCACAGCGGTTTCCTAATGTAACATATTGTGATTATATTATTTTGTTAAATAAAGAAATATAAAATAAAAAAAAAAGTATTGGAGCTGTAATTGTCCTGTACTTGGCTTTTAATTTAACATTTTTTTTATTTCAGGCAATTATGGCCGTGCAATAAGAATCATGAACTCAAAGCGTTCCATCCAACCCAAATACAATATGAACCGTTGTCCAATACACATTCTATTACCAATTCTGACCATCATTCTCCCTTATATATCCACACTAAACCTTCCTAGTGGAGACCCTGCGCCAGGGAGGTCGCCAGGGCCCCCCTTTTCTGAGATCGAGGATTATGATGAAACAACAACCAGTGAAGTGACCACAGTGCAGGTGATAACTGACGCGTGTGAGTACGCCCGGATTTCGAGTGAAAGTGAGCAGATAGTGACACTGAGTGAGACAGAAAGTGATGTGAAATTGACAGTTAGCCACCCCGTCTTTGATACTGCAGAGCTGGTCCGTGGAGTTGTTTACGATGGTAAGTTTTTTCTTTAATACTGCAGTATTAAAATTAGTTTTATTTTTGCATAACTATTTTTTTAACAACTTAATTTTTTTTTTAAAGATGTCATTAAATATTAATGTATTGATATTGCCGTTTATATGTTGTTTTAATAAGAAAGCGGTAGTTAAATAGGTATCTTCTGGACAGGTGCCAATCAATAGGCCGCATCTTACTTAGCGGACAAACGTCTGTCAAGTTATTTAAAAAAATGTCCGCGTGTAGTAGTGTACATACCGAAGAAGTGAAACTTCTTTATAACCTTATTTTTCCTAAAAATTACCTACTATATGCAACTTTACAGAAATTGGTTAAATAAAGTTAAATTAGATAAAGTTTAACAAAAGGCTTTTATTATCATAGACATGAATACAATTATTTCATTTTACCTATAATGTTTAATCAGTTGCCATCTAAAATTCGCAACATTAGCGTGTTTGACAGATTCAAGGGAGCATTAAAAATACATGTCAGAGTGACTCTAGTGGACCAAAATTGGGACGTGTATCTCACTCGTATATACAATTTCGTAATGAATAATAAAGTTCTTTAAACATTACCGTAATACTATTAAGATTATTACAGAATTGCATTATGAAAAAGATGGCGCGTAACAGAAAAATATAATTTTTAACGCCGATAAAGAAGTTTCACTTCAAAAAACAACATTTAAGAAATAATAATTAGACAAAAAGCATTTTGATCAAGGAATAAGTATCGCAATACAGCGAGAAAATGCTGCCAGCGTGGTGCCAGGGGAACAATCTTTTTAAGTTCGTTTTACTTTCTTTTTATTAATTTTTAATAAAAAAAATTATTACTATGTAGTTTAAGAAAATGTACTTATTAGATATGATAAGTATTTATGTTTAATATAATTTTTAATATTAATTTCATGAAAAGTTAAGTAACGGGTATCAAAATTTTCCGCGTCACAGAAACTAGCGACAGAGTAATCGGCACAAATTAATGGCTTCATAAAACTTAAACTTCAACATCTCGGGTTGCTAACAAGTCTGGGTTTCGTGCAAAAATTCTTAAGTATCGCTTCGACGAACGACGAATACAAATGAGCTTAGGTAAGAGGCGATTACTGTTTTGTTTTTGAAACACAGGTTAAGTCCCAGTGGAGAAAATAATATGTATTGATACATAAAGTTATTGAATTGAGTATGTATTTTTTATAGGAGTTATTAAGCAGTTAGATTTAAACTTAAACAGCTAAAGTACATACGAAAGTAATACACTATACATTAATACAACAAATCAATAATCATGAAAATCGATCCAGCCATTCTCGAGTTATAAGTGTTCGAATAAACATTGGCTTCAGGCTTTGAAATTTACTGATAATATACAATATTATCACAGGATTGAAAGGTTGTATCATCGTTACATCATAGCTTCGTAGCATCGTAGCAACATGGCATGTTTGTCCAAACTCTAGATAAATTGTAGATCAAATTACTATAAATATTGTATCAACGATCTAGACTATGTGGAACCAACTACCCACGCAAGTATTTCCGAACCAATTCGACTTAGGGTCGGTGAGCTTTTTGTAAACCCTCGTGGCGATGGGACCTTTCAGAAGCCAAATCAGCTTCACTGACTCAAACTTGGTAGGAACGAACAGGGTTCTTGGTAGGCCCTATACTCACGTTAAATAAAAGTTATTACTAGTAGTTTATTTCCATTGCGCTATTAAGTAGTGTAGTAATAACACTCATAAGCTTGTAATTAGCAAAAGAGCGTGAACCAGACGGAATATGAAATACGATGCAATCTACACTGAATTGCTAATTTCAATAATAGTCATTGCAATATTCATAGTTGCTGACTGTTATGAATAGCCAAAGCATGAAATGAATCCATAAATACTAATAATACTAATTAAATGAATTAACTACTAACTGAATAAAATAATGGAGGAGGTGCAGTGTTGGCCTAGTTGGCTTTAGCGTGTGAATCTCATCCCTGAGGTCAAAGGTTAGATTCTGTGCACCAATGGACTTTCTATGTGCGTATTTAAAATTAGCTCGAACGGTGAAGGAAATCTCGTGAGGTAACCGGCTTGCCTTACACCCTAAAAGTCGACGGCGTGTGTCAGGCACAGAAGTCTGATCACCTACTTGCCTTTTCGACAAATGATCATGAAACAGATACAGATATCTGAGGCCCAGACCTAAAAAGGTTGTAGCGCTATTGATTTATTTTATTTTGATTTTAACTGTTAACTGACTAATACTATTTGAATGAATTGGCTAAAGTTTGCAGCGACCATATCAGTGTTTCTTTCAATGATACTTAGAGATACTTCTCTGAGACTGTTTTATTTCTAGCTGTGAATATAATTCCGGACTGAATATAATTTATTTATATGGGAAATTTAATATACTTTTGAAAGTCAGTTAATGTGCTTCTAAATTTACGTTTACTGCTAGTTCATAAAACAAAAACCAAGAACGAGAAGAACTGGCAATAAACTCTCCGCCACTTTTAAATCACCAGGGTGATTTTAAAAAATGTTTGTAAATCTGCATCACGCTCCTCATAACTTCTTTCTTTTTCTTTATTAATAATTAATACCATATGGATTATGGCTTTCTTCCTCGATTGAGTAAAAAAGAATCTTTTTTGACTCAAAAAACATTAGATTTTGTACTTACATTCTAAAGAGAAAAGAGGCAATGAAACGTTGAGATACAATATTCATTTTGGTTAACCTTATATATAATATAGTTCTATGAGCACTAGCGTTTAAACTAGGCCTAGCCTGTATCTTAAATGCTAATTATTTTAGTTAAATTAATTGAGTAGATGAGTTGAGTGGATGTTGACTGGAAAATCAGCCAGACGATAAAGTCGTTCTACCAAGTTTTCGTTGCCATCGTTTTTCCAAGATTTTCACATCAAACAATAGACATTGATGAAGCGGAGGAAATCATATCAAAGTACAAATATCATTTACGTTAGAATAGGCTTAACCAGCTATCTTTTATCGTGTTTTCTTATTGATTGGCAACTGTTTTACTGACGTTGGCATTTAACCAAGGATCTAACAGAGTTAAATCTATTAAGCCGGTAAACCATTGAACTGTTAACAGTGTTTAATTCTCTATCCTTCACATCACTATAAATCAAAATACTAGTTATTTATCGAACTACTTACATGATTTATTTACATGAGTTACTGACCACCAATATCATAGATATAGGCTATAACCTAACTTTTATGTTGATACGTATGCTAATTATTGGAGAAATACAGAGACTTTTAAAATTACGATTGCGACTTACATTGAAACTTTCCCCGTTTACTTTACTGTGGACTTTTAACAAAATTCTGGCTTTCAAAAATAATAGCCGCAAAGTTCTACGCTTTTGATTAATAAGGGGTACTGTATTTTATGGGACATCGCCATGCACATGACGTATTAAAGCTGTGTGTAAGCTTTCCCTCAAAAGCTGGCGAGCTTAAAAAGTAAAGTGAAAGTAAAGTAAGTCTGCTGATTTCTTGATGCCCCTAAGTCGTATCGGTAACATGATTCATCGGATAAACTGAACTATAAATTCATAACACGATGTTTTCCTTGCTTCCATAACTTCAAACTTCCAAAACTAATATTAATTCCGAAACACGCACTTCACGGTTTATCCTTAAATGACTTTGCGTTAACCGAAATAATAATAAATAATACAAGTCTCTACAATATTTTGGATCTTCACGATCTTGTTTCATCATGCTGGTTTTCTCTCAATTTTTATCTTTTGCAAGTGTTAGCTATAGTTACGGAAAGGAAAAAACATTGAGTTTGAACACACAACCTAACGATTGAGAGTTGCACGCTTAAATTCGGTCCTCCTTTGAACCGAATCAATGGAATCCATATATCGAAGTACAAAGAGCGAGTAATAACCGACATCGTGAGATGCTTCTCAAAGCGAAATGCCTCAAATACTTAATAACAAGACATGCAGTGACTTAATAATACAACTTGCATTAATTAAATTCTAGAAAGCTGAAGTTGGGCTTAAGAATTCAGAATGATGAACCTCTAATTATTTTATACTAAAGTACTTTTATAAATAAGATAAAGAAAAAATAACTAATAGCCTTTAACTATAATAACACTAAGTCCATGACATTTATATAGAACTAGTACTCGACCTGCGACGGAGTAAAGGCCTCCTCCAAATTCTTCCATTCGTCCCTATTCCTTGCGACAATTCTCCAATTTTTTCCCCGCTATAACTTTTATTTAATCTTCTTAAAGTACACCTAATTACACAAAAAATACCTACAAACTCTAGTTTTTAATCCACCCAAAAACATTTATTTATTTTTTTCCTATAGTAGTTTTAGTAATATTGTTTCTTATTTTTTTATTTACTATATACTTTTACACAGGAATCTTCCAAGACTTCTTTTCTTACACTGTTAATTTTTACTATTAAAATTTTCTCTGCTATTATTATTATTTTTCCTTTTTTGCGTCTGAAGCGTAAACTTATTGTTGTGGTCTCTGGCAGAATGCCAAATGCTGTGGAACACGTCTGCCCCACAGCATAATGCTGAGCCAGGACCAGTTACAACCCCAACATACACTTTACACACTGAAAATGTACCTTATAATTTTATGTTTTTCTGTGTGTGTGTGCCATTAGTAATAAATTGTATGTCTGTCTATCTATGTTTATGCTATATATAAAAGTATATGCCCCTTCAATAAACTGTACTTTAACTGATTTTTTTTAATGACATGGCTATACGTATATAATTCCTTACTATTAAAGCTATCTTATCTGCCATCAAATGTGGCAGACAAATACCTTACTAATCCAAACATACGAGATAGACGTCAAAGTTTATAATAGCTAAGGTTAGCGTCTAGGTTCTGTATATCAGACGCAACTATTGAATTAATTCCTTTTTCCAAGTTGGTTACAATATTTACACAACGCTTTATTTATTATCATATTGTCATTCCGATAGGTATTCTTTTTTTATAATTCACGAATTCTCGAAGCGTAAAGCGTTAAAGCGGATCTAGAATTTCAGAGGCAAGTTTCAGAGTCGAGACGAGTCAACGGCGCTATGATGTTCTGAATGTCAAAAGTTAGACTTTTACTTATGAGAGACATTCACGCTACGGAGACTTTTAATTTATTAACTGCAACTGGGCTTATAGTTAATAAATGTCAAACATGAATTCACTAAAATAGGATTGCGGGAAGTATGCCTTGTGGATATTATTATATTCATATAAGCAAAACCTTATCCTCTTTTGAGAAGAGTTATTTAATTTTTATAATTCGACAAGGCACAACAGATACGGAGGTATGTGGGGCTTGACTGATCAGTCGTTCCCTGTGCTACACAAAGAACTGGGTGAGCCGTGCCCACTAAAGTCGGAAGCACCCCACAGCATTCTAGCGGAGCAGTTATAATATATGCATTTTGTCTGATACGCCTATAAGCTTTATAGGCGTATCAGACAAATAACGGACGCTCAGGCCAGCTCATTGTTTGCCTAATGGATTACGTAGCCGTGAGAGCTACGACCGGCCGTTACAAAGCATTTTCGTGCCGGGCCAATCTATCTTTCACGAATATTCCGTATTATTCAATTCACATTGTATTCTGGAATATTTGAATTTGTTTATTTATACAATAAACGACCTCGATAGATGCAAGTTTTGTATATATTTTTTATTTTTATGGAACAGGGGGCTAATAAGCAGGTCAGGCAATTGACCCACTTTGTTACATAAAGTGATAACTGCCACCCATGGATACCTGCAACACCGTGAGCTGGCGGGTGTGTTGCCGGGAGGTTTGGAAAAGATACGCTATTTTCTTGAAGGTGCCGGTGTCCCTAAGTGATGTCGGTTTGGTTTGAAAAGTAAGTTTTTTTCGGCTGAAAGAGGTGGTGTGCGACAGAAAGCGCCCAAATTGCGCTGTGTTGTGGAACGCCAAGCGTCGAGATGGAGAGATTGAAATTTCGCATTCTGCCTCGACGCCCGATGATGGATTTCAGTCGGCATAGTTATTTCGAGATGGTGATGAACAGCATTGAGATAAGAGTTAAGCCCCCTGTTGCAGAAGTCCACAGGAGATAAAGAGGGTGGTGCAATGGGACGCCTTCTGTCTATTTGCCCCAAAGTCGTGCACTGCCTCCACGCAAACTACGAATGTTAGCCGGAGAATCCACCAATATGAAGTTGTTTAGGTAGTGGACGCGCAGGAGGAACCTTTTTGTTTTGCAACTACCTATTTTTTTAAATCTGAGAGTGGGCATGGGAAGGTGGGAAGGGGTATAAAAGAGTGGGGAACGTTAGTAAGGGAAAGGGAAGAACTGGAGAGAGGGGAAGGCACCGGGAATCTTGTTCACCACACAAAACGCCAGTATAATAGGATAAACCTATTGCATCACTTCACGCCAGTTTTCTGATAGATAGTGGTATTTCCCCGGTTTTGTCTGCCCATTTGGCTGAGGCTATGGCAACAGCATGGTACTTGCACAGCAATATAGTTCTGTTATGTTTCTATAATAACATTTAAGATAGTTGCAAAACAACAATTGTATGATTGAACAGTCAGTGGATGTGATACATATTTTAATATGTATAAAAGTTGTCAAAAAAAAACAATTATTGTTTAATTAAATAGCGTTACTTGTAATTTATTTCTCTAAATTGAATTTTCTCGCTGAATTGCGATACTAATACCATGAAAGGAAAGCTTTAGGCTCTCTCAGGTCTACCATACTATTAATCTCTACTTAAGTGCTTATGCGGCCGATGAACTAAACTCATGAACAAAATAACGGTAAATTTGTCGAATCACGGCTCCACTTTGTAACAGATCCAAAAAAAATCTATCGTTCTTGTAAGAAATTTTTTGTTCCCCAAACCTAACCTTCTTCTTATCCGGTACACTCTTGACAGAGCGGTCGCGATCGCTATGTAGTAGTGGTATTAAAAGGGGCAGATGAGATGCGCTTCACGACGTCTCCTAACCTAATGTAATTATCTGGGACCAACTGGGCACTGAGACAATATCATTCACATGACGCATGTAATGTTATCAGTTTCTTTTTTAATTT
The DNA here is from genome assembly GCF_905147105.1 of Pieris brassicae. Lineage (NCBI taxonomy): Eukaryota > Metazoa > Arthropoda > Insecta > Lepidoptera > Pieridae > Pieris > Pieris brassicae. The sequence continues at coordinate 8,855,880 of NC_059674.1, read as the reverse complement.
TTTAAGGAGTCCAAAGCCATCCGTCTAATTAATATTACTTGGGGTACATACAAGTTGCCAATGGCGTTAGAAAAATGTTTAGGTTTGGTTCTGATAGAGCAAAGAAATTTTCATAATATCACAAATCATAATGTTGTAATTAATTTCTATGGGGTTAAAGTGCACGCGCCACCACATTATTGCATGGTACAGTGCACATACATGGTACCTTTGCCGAGTGATGAAAATATGTAGAAAAATTGGGGCAGTTTTAAGGTGGAGCCCTGATTCGACAAATTATTCAAAACTACCCATTAATGTTTAAAAATTCGTTAATAACTAAGACATTTCTGATACATGACTTACTTGAAATCATTACTGACCGCATGGAGAAGTCAAAACAACCACATCCAATACCTTGAAAAATATTAGTGTAGCATCTGTACCTTATGGCAAAATTATGTAGATAAGGGTCACGCACAATCTAATAACACCACGTCAGCACTTTCTAAGCTCGATTTGTTTTTGTGTTCCATAATGTGATGAATTGTTTGGGTTGAGATAAGGGGATAGTGAATACAAAGTTAATCCTTTCCAAAGGTTACTAAGACTTGAAAAAGAAATTTAGCGGAAAAATTTACAAAAACATACCAAAAATGTTTTTTGGTTTATTTGTACTCTTTACCAATTTTATTACCGTATCGTTGTAATATTATTCATACCAATACCTTAATTAATGACTGTATCATCTGACAAATAAAGAATATTATTATTAAATACGTGAAGGTATAATAGTTACTATTTTGAATTTTATAGTGAGTGTTTAGTGCGTTTTTGAGAACTATCGTTAGGCAAGGTTATTAGCATCAGTCTAACCTCTCTTTGTTCCCAAACTAATAGAATTTCTCCAAATCCTTACGGCTGTTAATATTGTGTGCCTTTCTTCCTGGTAAGAAGATATTGTAACGAGGTATGTACTCAGGACTTATTATTCTAGTATAAGATTGTGTATCGACGGCCACCGAACCGTTCTTTGTGGGACAAGTTAGAATTCATTTATGTACCAGAGATTTGTCGAAGTCTGTTCTATCTGGTTCAAAAAGTGTCGTTATACTTACATTATACATTAATATATAAAATAATTCTAACTAATTTAAAAATACTTTAGGTTTCATAGAAAATATGAGTCATTACAACATAGTCGCTTTCTAGTATTTGCGATAAGCCATGTGTCTGGTGGCGACAAATGAGGGTAATCAACCAACCCCCCACCCCATACTTCGATTTATCCCCCCGTATACCTCACGCAAGTCTGTCACGAACAACGGTAATGCTATGATATTACCTTAATCACTAACTTGTAACTAATGCGAGCTAAACTCGGCTCCAGGTACGATTTTTAATAGTTCTTCAATGTTGTATCAAACATTTCAAATCAACAATTTTATGTGGAATATAACGAAAATATTTTGCAAATCAACGAAATACACTTAACATTACTGGGTATTCCATTCGTAATTAGATAACGTCTATATGCTAATTTATATTCGCACATAGACCGAAGGTCCATTGATGCACAGCCGGGGATCGTACCTACGACCTGAGGGATGAGAGTCACACGCAGAACTCAACACTGCTTCTCAACCCATTGTTCAACATTATTTCTTTAAAGTTCGTTTTGTTTCTATCATTCCCAATACTTGTTCATTGTTATACCTGTCGTAACCATACATTAAACAGTCTGGCAGGACATGTAATCATCAGTATTAAAATAAACAAACGTTGAGAATATCAAGAGATATTTATATTCACCAAATGGATAAAGTATGTCAAGAAACTGCGCGTTTGTGATGATAGAATTTTATTTATTTATATAAAATTGTATTAATTTTGATGGAGGTTGAGACGTCGTCATAATCGAATTATCATGTCGACACAATTTAGATTGGCTGCCTGACAACGGTTATAAAATATAATTTACATATCCGATCCGATCTAAGCTTTGTTTTGATCTTAATCCGAGGCTTTTTTACTAAGTATTAATCGAGTATATTTGCGTATTTTTGAGTGCGTGTGTATTAAGACCTTGGTCGTGAACGGATTTTATATGTAAACATATCTAGGGAAAGCATATCTTACATCCGTTGGCGATTTTACGCACCAAAGGAGGCAAATGAGGAAAATTTTCTATGAAGTAAATGTCAACAGATAATTCTTGCTTCCCGAATATTATCTTTGTGTCCCCGCAGTCAAAAAGCCAAGAGTATAGTATAGTAATTCTGATAAATGTTTTTTTATCTAAACAGATATAACAATATGGATATTTTTTATTTGTTTGTATTGAATAAACTCAAAACCTACTGGACTGAATTCAAAAATCTTCCATCATTAGAATGCTGGATTAAATGTGATCAAATTAAGCTCAAATTAAAAAAAAAGTTCCGCTTCGTATCCGGTACAGGCTGCTATTAAGCAGTAAGTTATTACTCAAAATAGTTCGCTATGTCACGTGACTAAATAAAGCCCCTTTATACCTAATTAAAACGAAGTTCTCGAAAATAGTCGCTTTAATTCTGCTAATAGAGCCTGAATGTGAGATTAGAAGGCTTAATGAATTCAGAACGGCGTAGCAACGACCCAATGTAGTAATGAAGAAAATTTTATTTCAATGTGTTTTTACCTAATTATTTAAATATGATCGTGCGAATAAGCTAGTTTTCCTGAGTGTTAGTTCAAGTTGTTAAAGTTACTATATTTTTTGTATTATATGTCCACCACCTGTAAATAATATACGTAGAGAAATATAGAACATTATTTTGTATCAAAGTAAATAACGAGCAGTGTTGGCCTAGTGGCTTAAACTTGCGACACTCATCCCTGAGCCCGTGGGTTCATCCCGGGCTGTGCACCAATGGACTTTCTTTCTATGTATGTATTTAACATTCGGAAAACATCGTGAGGAAACCGACCCAAAATGTTGAAGGCGCGTGTCAGGCACAGGATACCTACTTGTTAGATTGACCAATGATCATACAACACATATAGAAATCTGAGGCGCAGATCTTATAAGGTCGTAGCACCACATATTTATTTATTAATTATCAAAGTAGCAAATTTTCAAGTTTAAATATAGTGGAAACTATTAATAATATTAAATTATTGTCTACAAACTTCTTAAAAGGATTATTCTGATCCCCAGTTGGACGGATAAGTGGGTGGAACGGTCAAAATTGAATAATTCTCCTAAACAAACCTTGTGAGTCGCTTGACCTTTTTCATTCAATCAAAATTAAATCTATTCGATGGCCCTTTTGATAAAATAATTTTAATCTGGAAATCTGTCGAGGACAAGGAATATAAAACGTTAAAGATGCTTGAAGAGAAATAAATGATATAAAGAAAAACATTTTCGTAGTATACGTTCGTTTGTGATGAAAACAACACTAGTTTAAAGAACGTTATCTTTTAATTATTATTACTATTTCTATTATTCCTTGGTTTTTAGTTATAAAAAACGTCTATTAATGCAGTATTTACTAATCATGAACAACAGTTTAAATCGTGAGTAGGGCCTAAGGAAGCCGGTCATTGGCTTAATGCTTATCCTTCGCCTAACGCTGGAGCCTTCCATTAGGAGTGCCCATAAGTACTCCCGATAAGTGGCCATGTGGCTTTGAAGTTGGACATGATGGCCTCCATACTCAAAAGAGTCGCTTTTCTCGCCAAGCCGCGCTCAAAAAGCCAGCCATCTTGGAGCTAACGGGCATCCCTGGCAAACAGCTGGAGGGGATGGGATGGGCTTTGGTATGGGATGCTACTTGTGTGGATGCTACTTGTGTGCAGATCAGGCAGGAAATAATAAACGGCTCAACTGTAAAGGTCTTTCCTCCAACTTTTATTTTGTGCCCAATGGAGTAGACTCTTGGGCCGTGGGGTTCAAGTGCACATGTTAATTAAAGATGGCGTCTGGTACATAGTACCGGTGACCCCAGAGCTGGTACAGTGTACAGGGACCAAACGTTTTTAATTCGTGATAATTTTCTATTTATAAATTTTTTACTATTACTATTATTACTATGGAGGTTAAGAATATTTTAAATACTCTTAAATAAAAAAAACTATTATCAGAAATAACTGTGTAATTTGTAAACCTAAATTGTAGAAATAATAATTTATGTTTCCATCCGAGCAATGTTGTTAACGCACAGACTTAATTAAACATTCAGAGTTTTAAAAACTAAAATAACAAAAAGCAAATCCATAAATAGACATGACATTGAAAAAATGCTTTCAATTTATTTGAATACGTTCAAAGTTGGTCAAGTGGTACGAGAAATATGCACTACCATTTCGCGGTCTCTCCTCGCGCTAACTAAAATGCTCAACCTTCTGCTGGAAACTGCGCAAATTAATTGTACCAAACAACCAACTGTAAAATTTAAATTAAGTTTTTTAAGTGTTTTTGAAGCGGGAAGTTTCCAACGTTCCGTGAGAACTAATTTGCGTGTATTATTTTAATATGAGAAATTGTTCTACAAGTTTCTGTAACTTTATAAGAAGTGAGCGAGTTTTTATTTAAATTCGTGATACTGCGTCGAACTAATATTTATTAAATAACTATCCCATAGAGTTATATAATATGCAAAGTACTTGATGTGGTGACACGTGGTGTGGTGTGGTGGTACGTACACACCATTAAGGATTATTAGTAGTAAGTAAGTAATATTAGAAGACGGTAGAAGTCAAATCAAAGTAATTTGGAAATATCTATTGTACGTAAGAATATTTCTTACATATGAAACGATAATGTAACCATTTATTATTTAAAACAGTCGTTAATAGTTATCTTGTCAAGAACCAGTAAACTTTGGAATTGTGGAGCTTCTGCATACATTTTCTAATAATGAAGCCATATATATATATATATTATGATTTGAACTAAGTTGTTTGGAAAGGTTTAACGAAGTTTCATTTAAACCTTTATATAAAACAAAGTCGGCTTAGATTGAACACTTGTAAATCGAGAACGGCTGGACTATAAAAAATATTGGAACATTTACGAAAAAATCAAATGACGTTTCTGTCAAGTATTATATGTTCATGCAGTCAATATGGTAAACTCTCCCCTCATATAAAACAATAATAAAGATTTTGAATCAACATAGTATATCAACAATATTGGATAATGACGTATTTTAGATTTTTAAAATGTAGAATAATGTTAGTGTTGAAAAGGGTTAACATATATGGGTTCTAAAATATTTGGTGGCGTCCAAAAATGTGTTTCGTGTAATGTATGGAAAATATATCAAGTTACTTAAATATACTACAGATCACATTGTAACATTGAGTATTGCAATCGGTGATAGAAGTGAACTTAATGCTTATTTTTTATTCATTGTGTTACTTTCATAAAATCATAAATTAAGCTAATCAGTAACACAACATTCATTGACTGTTAGGCGGTAAGAAGTTCGCCGAGTCAGCCTGTTAGAATTACCGGCTTTTACTTTGATTGTTTCACTGAATATTTTATTACAGGACCAAATAATTATTTACACCAACTGTGAATGGCCGATAAAAATAGAAACATTGACACGCAATTGTTTCTAAAAGCACCCACTAAAGAGAAAGCCCTGGACATTAACTAAATTAACTAAGTGACACGCAAGAATATTAAGCTCCAATTTTTTTTTATTTCATATTTTTAACAGTTCATACATTATTTATTTTATTGCACGAAAAACATTTTATTACAAGTATAACAAAAATATTATAAATTATCGTATACAACATTTCATAATATATATATATATATAAAACTGAATCCTTAAATCCCTTGGTCACGGCATCACGCGTGAACAGCTGGTCCGATTTCGCTAATTCTTTTTTTGTTGTGTGTTATTGTCAGGAAAAGGTTCTTATGAAAGAAAGAAAATTAGGAAATCTGCAAATATCGTCTATTATTTTATTATTATTATATTGATAAAATAATTCCAGTCGCTAATTGTTTGTGGCATTAATCTTGAAAAGCAAAGCGTTCACAGGGCCAGACCAACAAAATTATACAATTAATATTAATAAACTTAGAAAATATAAATAAATAGCAAAAGATTTTCTGTTAAAATTATATAAAAATACGTCAATTGTATAATAGTTTTATAAGATTTTTAATTGCATTTAAAAGTATGAACATAGAATCGTCTTAGTACGACAACATTGTTCATTTATAATGTTCACTTTTCGAATAAAATTTAAGAGCTCTTCCAAAAAGTTACACTGAAAGTCACACTAAGGAAAAATAATATAATATCTGAAATAAAACGCTTAGTTTAAAATTTTGGTATATTAGAATAAAATACTTTTTAATACGCTCTACAAAATTAATTCGAATGTAATTTTTAAAGAATGTGTTTGAAACTATTTCTATACATTTTGATGTGGTTAATTAATTTTTCACACGGCCGATCGCAACGTTTTATATCACATTCTCTTTTGCTTTTGTGTATCGCTTGGCCAGACGCGCTTTTAATTAGTTTAATATTCAACTCTGAATTTATTACTAATTAAACCCTTAGGTGATAATTAATGTACTATTATATTATTTTGATAGTGCTTTGTGCGTGTTGTGAACTCAGTGTCATTGTATTGGAAGGAAATATCTCTATATTTATATAATTCTCGTGTCACAATAATCGTTCCCATACTCCTCCCAAACGGCTCGACCGATGCTTATGAATTTTTATATGCATATACAGTAAGTCTGAGTCTGAGTCAGTAAGGGATAAGGGGTGTCCATCCTAAAATATTTTTTATATGTTTTTTGATACATACAAAAATACATACAACCCTTTTTGTCACCCCTCTACGACCAATCCCAATTTTTTATTATAGTTATTTTATTGAAGTAAAAAGATGTTTCCTATAAATAATATAAATAAATATACATGGCAAAACGTTTTAAAAATGACTTTTGCCGTGTCAGCCAGTATATATAAATATATGTTTCGTTCCAATATTTTCCGTTTTTCTTGTGTTTGTTTAATTACACCTTATCCCTGTGATAGAAAATTGCGCGCCTTTTTCGTTTATTTAAGTCAATCAAAGAGATAACGAGTGCCAGAGTTTTAGATTAAATCATTATACTAAATTTTATTCATTCAATATGTGTTTGTGACCGGACCATAAGTCAAAGCAGTAAAAAGCTGAAGATTAATATGTTCATCTTGATTTAGCATCCAAGATCAGGCCTATATTTCACGATTAATAAAAAGACTTTGAATTTTTTTCCTAATCCTACACGCCCTTGATAAATTGGCACACAACCATATCGATCTGTTACGTAACAAATATTTTATGTGCTCTTACGCTAGGGTTGCCAGCACTATATACTACATACATTGTACATTAAAAGCGGCAAAGTCGTTTTAGGTAATACATAATAATCCTGCGGTGTTACAACCCTGGGTCCTGATCTCAGACTGCATACGTTTGTATGATAATTTCCTTTCCCTAAAGTCCTTCAAGAAAAGTGCGTATTAATACTTCAAAGGCCGGAAAAGCACTCGCGAGTCCTCTGGCAATGAGAGTGTCTACTTAACATCAGATGATCCTCCTGCCCGTTTGCCCACTGTTCTATAAAAAACGTACGTTATAGAAGCAATTTTACCCACGATTTCACGTTAAAGCCACAAAACTGATTTTAATTTTATTTTTTTAAATAGAAGGTAGGCAAAGGGGCTAGAGGCCGTACATTTTCTTTTTGATTTAAGATGAATCAAAAAGAAAATGTACGGCCTCTTAATTCAGATTTAGGTTATGGTTTAGTGAAAACACAATCTCAACTAATAACTGATGAAGTCTCTAGCAAATTAAAAATACCACGTGACGTCCCGATTCATGTTTTACGTTAAGGGCCTGAAGATTGTTTTTGAATCCTATATTTCCATGGATAATATATCTAAAATTATGATACTATTTAAGTAGAAGACGCTTTATATTGAGACAACATCAGGGCGGACAAAACTTATTGAAAAAACATAAAAATCTTTTTCAATGTCAACCCTGGCAATAACTTTATGAGTTCTCTGCCCTCTCGTAACTTGAGACGTTGATAAATGCATATTTCTATGACCTCTGCTCCATTTTACAGTTATTGCTTCCATGCATATTATATCTTACCCATTATGTATATGACATCATTTGTATGAATTTCTAAAGAATTTCATTTTATTTTGAGTGGTGCAATTCTTGAACTGAACACGTGGTTCGTTGCAATGTCTTGTATGTCCACTACCGTGTGTGTGGCTGTGTTAAATATCTTTATAGGCTAGTAATATACATCCATGAAACCTGACGTTCTATTTCATTGATAAATGCATGAACATAGCAATTTTAAAAAAAAACATTGTTACTTCTATCTCATACCTTATCCTGATTTGCAAGAGAATTTTTTCTTAATAAAATATACTAGAATAATCTCAAACTGAAAGTGTTATATTTTAATTTATTGTTACATCTATGTATGGATACACTGTCATATATTTTAGAAATGATAGTTTGTAACAGATACTGTAGAAATAGTACTATGTATGATGTGGTGAACTTATAAAAATTATAGCAATCAGAGGCCAGAGCTTGATCAGATTTCTGTGCCTCAATTGCATACTGTAAATTTAGTATTTGCCGGTTTATCATAATAAATCTTACAAGTATATAAGGCAGAAGTGTTGAGAAGCTTGGGTTGCAAACGTCGATTAACCACACTAGGCCTGGAACGCGGCAACTATTTCTGGTTGTCAGGCGCGCGCAAAAACTTTAGATGCGAGATAAAGACCGTTTAAGACTAATAACACTAACAAAATCAATTACAGTTGTCAATTATATGTTATCATGGATCATCATCAATGGTCCATCCATTGGAACTAAAATTTAATCTTTTCTATCGAATAAGTAATAAGCTGTAATGGTAGGCAATAAGGTTACAACAATTAAATTAACAATGTTTTTAAGAATCAAACGCTGGTCCAGCTAACAAATACTCATTACAAGCGGGTAAAGTAAGCGGTGACAGTAAAATAATAAAACTTAATTTCAGTTTAAAATCGGGTCTCTAGTTCAAATCCACAAAGGTTTCGCGTTTCAGCGAACACGTTGGCTGAAATTAGCGAAATAAAATATGCAAGCTCGCTCGCTAGTTGGGTCATTGCACCCGTATCGACTGGCCTTAATAGGATAGTACTTTCACATCCTATACTGAATGTTTCCGGTAAACCTGTGCGGTATTTCGAGTTCCGAAAACAATTTTAGTTAAGTTATAGCAATGTCTTTTTAATGACGTCTATATCAGTTCTTCAACATATAGGGTAGGTATAATGCTCGTAGCAAGGAGTATTGATTTTAAATAGTGATCGTTTCGGATTAATACGTACAGGATGACATAAAACAATAACTAAACAAATGCTTAATGAACAGACACAGTGGTTAATAAGTCAAATATCAAGATTTTTAGTCTACCTTAACAATCATGCTTCATGTCAGTTGACATAATGTCCTATACTTCGGGGACAAGTGGGGCAGAAGGCATCCAGCGTAGAAAATCTGCCTGATCGGTCCTGGGCTGCTCTGTTAATTTCACAGAACTTCGTTTCAGCTTCCTTTGCCTCTGCAATTATGCTTCGTTGTTACGTCTGTTTTGTTCGGCCAAGTTTCCTTTTACCTTGAGGTTTCCAGTCGAGGGCTTGCTGGGCAATTGGACTTGGATCACTTCTGTGCATATGACCCACGCATTTCCACTTTCGGCTCTTTATAGACCTGCCAAGTTGGCACCTTATTACAAAGCTCCCATAGCTGACGATTAGAGATTAAATTTAATATTTTCATTGTATCAAACAATTAATATCGTTACATCAAAATAGATGTGATATAACTTATTTTTTTTATGTATAACTTACATTCCACGGGTACCTATACCGTTATAATGATACAATCTAAATAATTATAAACTGTTTATTTATATTACAAACGATATTTCAAATCAGGAAATAAAAGAAGATAAAACATATGAATCTGCGGTGTAACTGCTAAAAGCAACTCCTGACTATCCAAACTAACGATAACCTAAACATTTTAAATTTTAAAATACTTTACATAACTTATACATAGACTTTATAAAGAAATGCATGTATAAAACATAAATTGGTCCAATTTCTTAATTGATTCCAAAAACAATATCTAATAATGTATTTTAATGTTCTATTTTTTAGCAGTTTCTTTTAAAGTTTATTAAGTAAAATGTAAATAAATAAATCTAACATTTCCAACGACGGCTTAAAATTTACATAGGGTTGAAGTAGGATTACATATGCTTTGGAGGTTTTGGAAAACTTACAGCTTTTATCGCTCCAGTCTTTAGATAGTTCGTAGATAAGGGTAACACTTTGAATATTACCTCTCTATTTTATGACTTACAGGTACTGTTATCTAGCCTAATATTCTATTCTAAATGCATAATTCAAAGACAATTTAAATTTATATAGCGTTTCGTTAAATGTATTTACACTTTGTTACATTTATATAATAACATATGACATAATACATAAAAATTAAAAGGGATGCAACCAAGCGATCTATTCCCGGCAAGCCTTGTAAGGAAAAATCCTAGAAATATGATGGGTAAACACAAGGACTGCATAATCAAATCTTATAATAAAAATCTAAAATAATACAAAAACAAAAACTTATAACTGAAAAATTATCACACGCATTTATGAATTACGATGCAATACAAAAAAATTAGATATGTAATAATTACAAAAGTCACAGTCTACTAGTCTAAAAGTCAAACTCTTCTACAGTATATAGAAGAGTTTTTGAAGATTTTAGGGAAGTAGCCAGTTGTATAGGAGTCGGGCAGCCACACCACAACTTAATGCGGAGATCCTAAACGAATTGCATAAGAAGAAGTTTTGTTCAATTAAATATTCTAAATACCATAAAATACAAAGATATCAAGTTTTCCTTTATTCCTGAGGGGCAAGTTTTTCTGATAGTCAAACAAATTCTTTAGTAAGAAAAAAAACTCCAATGTGTCTAAATAAAACACGATAAAAATGCGATTAAATTTATCTTACAACTGTAGTTAACACTAGGTTCTGGTTAAGTTTGTGTGTGTTATATTATCTTTGGTTAATGTATTTTTTTATGTATAGCAAACTCCAATAAATAGTTAACGAATGTAACTTTATAAACGCATTATATTACATTGAGATGGGATGTTAAGAGTGTTTTTCAGTATTGTGATCAGGCCAGTTCGGATCAAGGGTCCACAAACTTTAAAGAAGTGTTTCCTAACCTTTCTTAAGCCAAGAAAATAAGCCTTATTTTTCATATTGAATTGTTAATTTAAGAAATTTAAATTATAGGTTTTAGAAAGAAATTACTATGAAATTGTTATCGAAACAGATTAAGTAAATTTTCAACATATAATGAAAAGCTGAATTGAAAAAAATATTAGGAATTTTAAATTTAAATTTTAATTATGTAATAACATGGCGATTAAAAAGAGTGGCGGAGAGTTTATTGCCAGTTCTTCTCTTCCGTTCTACGCCCTTGATTTAAGAACTGGCAGTAAATGCAAAATTAGAAGCATTTAATGTATATTTCTTTTTTATTGACGTTCAGAAGTATACATTGTGTTACCTATATGAATAAATGATTTTTGACTTTTTGACATTAAAAAACACTTCTCTAAAGCGTTGCTCTCGAAACAGAATCATATAAATAATAGATACGTGTTAACTCAATTAAAACGTCAAAGTTTTATTACGAGAAACTGCTTTTAGCAGTGACACGTCCTATTTGCATCCTCTGCCATTTGTTTGCCTGTTTTGAGTTACTGTTAGTGTCATGAATAGTTTATTTTTATTATTATTATTGTACAAGTTCATAATTAATCACGATTAGTCAGGTATTCAAATATAATATATATTTCCGGACCCTAAATGTCTCAAAGTTTGTCTCTGTCAATTTTCATCAGACGACTGAATTTTTCAAATATTATTCTTTTCCTTTGCAGTGATTTTATAATGAATTTTATTCAAGAGAGAAATTGTATTTTCAAATACGCTCTCTTTCGAAAACCAACGACTTTGCTTTATTCTATGAAAAATGTCTACGAAGATTTTAGATAAATTGTCATTTTGTTCATAAGCATACTATTTAAATAAAACTTAAAAAATCTAGTGAAATAAATAGCGTAAGTATGGCAACATTGCAACAGAATAACATAGAAAATCTAACTTGGATTTTATTAGATCGATTAATTATAAAAATCGCTCTATCAGTCACATAAAAATGGACATGCAAATTTCATCATAATTTCACATAATAAGAAAATTAACAATAAGTTCAGTTATTTATAATTGTTATCAAACTTATGGTCTAAATACTCCCCTAGCTGTAAAGGCACTTTGCCTTTAAAACATTCATCACATGAAAGCATTACATGGCAGTGATCTCAACTACTAGAAAGGTGATTAACCATGGCTATGGCTTTTCCATTCCCTTTGGAATAGACGCTTAAGCCGTGAAATTCAGGCGCTAATTAAAGATTTAATTTGGCACCTGGTACCGTACTATCTGTACATATGACCCCAGAGCTTGTGCTTTCCTCGCTCTGTAAATAAGTATCGGAATACAGCGAGGAGATGCTGCTAGTACTCAGCCACAGGGATCAAACTTTTAAAATTTGTTTTAATTTTTTATTTATCCATTTTTAATTATTGTTATGACTATGTCGGTTATTAATATTGTAAATACTGTATATTTTTGTGTTGGAAATAAATTATTTTACAGTTATCAAATAGTTATCCAGTCTCTGACAAAGATTAGTGAAAAGCAACTAAAATCAATCGAATTACGTAAATAATGTATTCATGTTTATGACCGCAAAACAGTTTTGTCAATATAAATAGAAAATCATAATATGTTCTTAAATAGTAAGTAATGGGTAACAGACATTGACAATAACAGCTAGGCTAGATTCAATTCCCCACAAATCGTTAAGGTAGGCACAAAAGGCCGCCTCCCTTATTTCTTCCACTTCGGCCCCACATGGAGTACTGTTCCACCTAAGGGTGAGAGCTTCCCAGTACAAGCTCCTTCCGCTTGACCGTTCACCAACCAGTCACTTTACATGCGGCTTGATTCTTTGGTGATCCATAGATGTGGGGTCTCTCTGCATCTTCTACTGAAATTACCATAAAGAGTAATGAGGAAGTGTCAGGACGAATACCTGCAGCTGAGTATCACCATCGGACATAAATGCAGAACACAAAATACGGATGGTATCACCTCCACAATCGAGGGTTTCATAAGGCAGTTTTTGCCGCGTACCAACACTATGTGGTACCAGATGCCCGCTTAAGTATTTTCCAACCAATTCGACTTAGCGACCTAGAAAAGAAAGTCCAAGAAAAGAGCGTGCGTATTCTTATAAGGCCGAGGACTTGCGAGCCTTCTGGCAATATGGATGTCCATGGGCGGCGGTATCACTTAACATCAGGTGAGCCGACTGTCCGTTTGCTTCTTAGTACATTAATGTACCTTAGTACATTAATGTACATTAAAAAAATCTTTAAAAAAACGCACGCAAATATGTTACTACCTAATACATCACTAGGAGTTTACGGAACTTCAAAAACACTTAGTATTTTCTTTATTATCATACCTATTTAAAAAGCCACTTAAGTATTATAACTCTGGTTAAACTTGACAGTTAAGCTGTATCAAAAGAGGTTATTTTTGTTAGTTTTTCTTTATCCTGCTATCTTTACTCCACCGTAATAAACCTTTCTTTTTAACACAATGTCTCTGACATTTGCTAGGGTTGCCAACGTTGAAAAATTATCAACCAATAAATAGTTAATGAAATTAAAATAATTATTCGTTTTTGTAATCGTCTAGTGCGTTCAATCCTATACTATAAAATACTGATAAATTAATTAACTCTTAAACGCAATTTTATATAAAATAAAAAAGACCTCACACATCAGACAAGCTAAAAGCCCCTGTTAAATTGAAAGAAATTAAACTTTACTAATAATATTATTGAATTATAAAAAAATTGCAGTCAAGGAACCTGTCAAAATCTTCTCGAAAAAGAGTCTTATACTGTGCAAGTACAGTACTGAAGACACTCACAAAACATTCATTTCATTGACTTTATTGTTTTAATATATTTACGACATTTAGCAACCCTAAAGATGGCGTCTAAACGCCTAGAACTGAAAGATTTCTTTTGTTTTGATGTTTACGTAAACTGTCCACCAACGTATTGTGTGAATGTTCTATATTCCTAACGTCTTCATCATGTCTTACTAAGTAGTTACACAAAGTAACTTATTCATAATGTTACATTATTCTTTGATAGACACTGGATAAATATTCCAACCATAAACAAAAGAACAGTTTTTTTTTATATCAGGGGGAAAACGGCCAGGGCTATACTGATGTTAAGTGATTCCGCCCATAGTCACTTGTGCGTTATAGGCCTTTTAAGAATTGATACGCTCTAGTCTAGGTCTAGAAGGACCTATGTTCAATTGGTTTGGACATACTTCAGTGGGTAGCTGGTTCCACAAAGTGGTGGTGAGCGAGACAAACTGCCCTACATAACACTGTGGCACGAGGGACGCTAGAGGTGACACGGGTAGAATTTCGTATTCTACCTCGACGTCCGATTGCGAAAATGAACAGAGGCCTCGTCGTACGTTTGAATTTATGACTTATGTGCGCTTTTAACACTCGGCAAAGATGATATCGAGAAGCAAATTCAGAACCTGCGGCCAAGACCATGAGTTGAAGAGGAACTGTTGTTTCTACCTACTATGCAATTTATTATTAGAGCATATCTTCGAACTTAGAATTATTCGATTTCCGGGTAGGTCTAATTTATAAGTTTAGTGTTGTCACCGACACGGATAAAGCATATAACGGTAGCGCCACTTGATAGGCCCAAAGAAATATGAATTTTGTTTTCAGATTTCAGTATTTATTTTATAAGCCACTTTGGCCTCACATCCATAATTTTGGATCAAACACACGCCGGTGCAAGTGTTTATAGATTGAAAAAAAATTGGTTTTTCGTCCTTGTTGGTTTGGATAAGTCCCATAAACCAGTTTCTTCCTTTTGACCAAATTCAGTCGGACTGATCGGCTTTATTGCCTCTCTCTACACAGAGACTATGGAAGGAGTTCTGAAGATTGGTTTGGGTTGGTCTTGCCTCGTTTCAACACCGTACCAGCCCGTATTAATACAAAATTTCATCACCATTACCTCGACGGCTGGAAGTCTTCCATGGTCTGCTTAACGCGCTGTAACTGCCCTTTTCATGGCGTCCCGTAGGTTTGCTATTCTATAAAAAAGGTCGCAATGCTGACACTGGCTCAGAGACAAGTTTAATACTTTCTAGAAAATTTGACACAACCCTAAAAACAGAATATTTACCAATGAATGTTTGTTAAAATCTCCCTAATTTCAAGAAAACGACTCGTATTTCTAACAGTTTGTTAGCTAAGGAAAAAAATACCCAATCTGGGAGTTTATTAGGATTGCCTCACGTAATTTCCTCTCTTTCACCCACTATTGGTTACGAAATTAAATTCATATTTAACGAGAGAGGTCACGGGGTGTTTGTATGCAAAATAAATGGATCTGATGTCTTGTCTTGACCTACTTACCTTTGTGCCGGGTGAAAGATGAACGCTGTTTTGACAGAGAAATTACTTATGGAGAAGGTTTGCGTTTTACGGCTTACCAGACGTTACAATTTCAAATTAAATATTTTGTACGTTAAAGTTGATGTAATTGCGTAGTTATTTATTCAAGTTTCCATGATTTTTCTCTTATAAGTTTTCCTTAATATTACACATTTATAAGTATACTCGTAATATTTGTGTGCAACTATTACTTGTAAACTGTCATACTACTACTTACTACAGCAACGCACTTACGAGCTATCTGGTAGTGGCCATGGTCGGTGGAAGTTTTTTTTAAGACGATTATAAAAATTGTCTACCAATTCTCTATAAACTACTAGAAAAAATCTGTATACGCAATAACAGAACAGTTCACCGTCCGTTTTCTATTATATTTCGGTAAAAACATCTTGGGCCGAAAAAAGGGCGAGAAGCAAGAAATCTGGGTCGGCAGAGCCCATTTATTTTGCAAGCACACATCGGCCCTAGAGATTGGAGATATCGCTCTCGCACGACCTTAACAATTTAGATAAGTTAAATATTTTTTACTAAATTCGATATGCATTGATTTCCACTAGTCTTTAATGCACTGAAGTAGGTAGGTAGGTAGGTAGGTTAGGTGGACTCAATTTCCGCACTTAGACTCGTAATTGGTCCGTTGTGCGTTAAGTCCCCGCTAATTTAGCCAGTCTAACTCCTTCCAGAAGCACAGATGCCTCCCGGGCACTTCACAGGTTTCCCGGAGCGACCTCACTGTTCCGAGGATTTTTGTGCCTTGATTAGCCACAACCTCGCATTCCAGGACTACGTGGGTGACTGATTCCTCTGCGCTGAAAAAGCCTCTGCACAAGGGGCTGTCTGTCGCGTCTACGACAAAAATGTTAATTAAGGAGACCATGGCCCCTAATTGTCCTTATCATTGTTTAGAGATTGGTTAATGCACTGAAGTATCGCAACTACCAATTAATGGGCCGACATTGCCGTATTTTTCTCATTACTAATTTTTCGTCTAATACTAGTTTGTCGACGAGTAATTCAATTTCAAACACACTTTGTAGATTATTATGAATTTAAACATATCGGTTTCTTCGTGAGGCTTTTCTTTAAGTGTTCAAATAAGTGTTAGTTACATATAGATTATGTATTGATATATAGACGGGACATAAAGCATCAGGGTATATAGTATATACATAGTGACGCACTTGCGATCCCTCTGGACAAAACATTAATTAATAAAAATGAAAAACGCTGTATATCGAATCTACAGCATTTTATTTGTTTTCTACGTTCCTATAGATACGTTCCGTACGACATCATTCATTATATATTCAGGTAAAAAAATATCAGTCAGAATTTAATGAAACAGCTTTATATTGAGGCCAAGAAATTGAAACTTCCAACTTGATTAATTACTTTTCAAGTGGAAAATTGTTATTCCATAAAACCGACGTTTAATCGAATTTGTAATTAAATTAGATTATTGTAAAGGCTCTCTTGCGAGTAAAACCTAAAAAAGTTCTCTCTTAATAAATATTGTTGTTTGAAAAGTATTTTGTCATACTCCTATACAAAGTTTCTTTACAACTATCCTTCGCTTGAGTCGTTATGTCTGACAACCCCAATGGCATAACATGAAATATTTTTTCTGTTGCAATAATTAATGTAATCTTATACGGTAATAAGAGTTTTGGCCTAGTGGCTTCAGCGTGCGACTCATTCCTGTGGTCGTAGTTTCTATCCTCGGTTGTAGAGTAATTGACTTTCTTTTTATGTGCGCAATTAACATTCGTTTGTACGGGCAGGAAAACATCGTAAGAAAACCAGCTTGCAGTAGACCCAAAAACTTGATCGTATGTCAGGCTGATCGCCTACTTGTCTATTAGATGGACTAAAAATCATTAAACAGATGCATAAATCTGAGGCCCAGACCTAAAGAGGTTGTAGCGCCACTGATTTTTATACGCAATGTGCCTTTACAGTTAAATGTTTATGGGCTGCGATTAATGTGTTACTTATTTAAGTTACAGTGGTTACAACTGTTCATCGTTATAAATACTCACATGAAAGTTCGTTTCAACAAATTACGGCTGCATGTTCGCAATGAAATTTGCTGAAAGCGAAAAAATCTGAAGTTTTAAGTGCAACTTTGACGTTGATTTCAATTGGATCAATAGTAGAAGTTTGCTATGTGTAGTCCATTAAAGCATTTAGTTGAACAATCCCCAGTGTTGCCAACTTGTTGATTATTGCTGACTCCCATAAATCTACTCTACTACGATTATAACAGACATGTTCTATTGAATATTTGGCTGTTATTGCTTTAAAATTCATTTTAATTAAAAAACACATCTATGTCTTGATCTTTAACGTTCATGTTTTTTCTTTAAAATATTTTAATATACGGAAAAAATAATATTATAATATATCAACTATATTTTGACTCGTACCTATTAATGCTAATATTAAAAATACTGAATTTTTATGTAAGTTTTTTTGATTCCGCATTTATTCAGAAAAACAACTCACATAACATCCAATGTTAAATGGTTAAAAATTAATCATCCATAGATAATTCGAATTTTCTAGATTTTAATTTAAATCTTGCACGTTCCCGACTCAATGATCTAACAATGCATTTCATTACGTCGATTTCACGCCTCAATCCATCACGGCTTGCCATTTCAATACAGTCGCAATAAACCTACACGGTTAATATGGTACTTAAAATTATTTTTATCGTCACGTGCGAATTATTAATAACCTATGGAAACGCAAGAATAATTATGCTGCGAAATTTAGATTTCAAAACAAACGGTGTACCTCAAACACTGAAAATAGATGAAACGCCTCATGTTAATTTGACTAAAAAATCTGAAGAACGAGTTTCTAGTAGGACTCAAGAAGTTTCCACAGAAAAGGATATAAGTGAAGAGGTAAGTCGAAAAGAAAACAATTTACATTATGATGCTATCCAACAAGATTTAAATGATATTGACACTGTTATACAACCAGAAGTTACAAAAGTCAACAGCGGACCCAATGACAAGAAGAACTTCGAAAAAATAAAATTGATGTTAAAGGAAATAAAGAAAATGTTGAAAAAGGAAGCGAAAACTACGGGAGTAGAAAATGATTATTTTAAATCGTACGTGCCTATAAGTGAAGATGTCGAGAATCCAGAGCCTCGAGGTATGGCGAGGACCTCCGCCAATTTTGTGGATGGATTAAATCTTATTAATAGAGGCAGGAAGATACACGACATTGTCTAGACTATTATTCAGTATTAATAATCATAATTACATGTAGGTAATATAATTTTGTTTTATGTTCAATTTTTAACTTTTTTTATTGCGCTCGCAAACGAGCTGGAGGCCCATCTGTTAAGTAATACCGCCGCCCGTGGACACTCTCAATGCCAGAGGGCTCGCGAGTGTGTTTCCGGTCTTTTAAGAATTTTTAACCTTTTTTCTTGAAGAACCCTGAGTAAAGTAAGTATCCTTTGGAAGTGCGCCAATTGACTTAATTTTAAAGCATTTATATATTGAATAGCTAATTGTTAATTTTTTCATGGCAAGAAGCCTTTAGCGTCGGCGAGTATTTAGACCATAAGTTTTTAACAATTATAAATAAGTCAACTTATTATTATGACAATATGTTAATGTTCTTATTATATGATATTAAAATTAATATGACATTTCTATGCTTATTTTATATGGCTGATTGTGAGGTTTTTATAATTAATCTATCTAAAGATACCACTTTCTTTGCAAATAAACAATTCATTATTATTACCATGTGACTTAATCTTGTGAATACGTGCTTAAATCTTATGTAAACTATTAACAACCATGAAAAGAACACTCAACTTAGTTACTTAACTTTACTCTCTCTGATTAATATATCTCTAACCTCGTTCAAGACTTTGGTACTAAAATTAACGGTTATACAAATATTGTAAAATTGCAGTTCCTACTTTAATTAAGGAAAAGTTGCAATAATTTTTATATATTTAGACAAAATCAGTAAAGATATAGATATAGATAGATTAGAGATACAATACTTTGGATAACAGTTTTATCTTTACCTAAAATCACTACAAATAAAGATGGTAAAAATGAAATTGAAATTATTTATAAAATATTAGTTTTCTATGTTGGACTTATCCCGTCTAAGAGTGCTTTTATTTATTATATTATGTATTTCTGAATAACTAGGATTCATATGACTTAAAGGAACATATCCTGTAAACAATTATAAAATTTACGAGCACCTGTGCTCAATTTTATAAGTGTATACTGTAACTTATATTGATCATTATATTCATATATTCTCCAATTGTAACACTCATATAGGCAAAACTGATGGCTTTTTTTATTTATTTCCGGTACTAACAAGCAATAGAAGCTTGTTTATAAATATAAACTATTTAAAACAACGCTTATGTATGATATAATTTAGAAGGCCTTCGCCGTTAACAGTAGAATATGCACACCAAAATACGAATTACAAATTTTCAACCTCAAGTTGTTTCAACAGGGTTTTTGATTCACATTCTCATTTTAATAAAAGATTTCAATAGTTCCGATATTAATTTATAGTAATGATTTTTTTTATTTCTTCCATGAGCTGATAAAATATTATGGAGAAGAGAAACGTTACATCGGGTTTACCTGATAAGTACCTGATCTCACATTTATTTACAGCCCATGTATGGCCAAATTCTAACTAAAAATAACATAAAACTAAAATAAAGGAGAATTAAGCGATTTACAAAATTGGCCGTAAACCTCCGGCTATCCTCTAATCTTTTCCAAGTACATTTTTAAATCACAGTGTATTACGCTTACGCTTCACAAAGGAGTCGCTGATTGTTGTGTGATCGTCACAGTTTCGGCTCCGTCATGTAAAGGCAGGAAGGATTTATTGGTTAAAAACCTTGGTCTTAAATTCGGGTGGAAATTTTCCGTGCGTGATTTAACGGTTGGCATTGGAAGCCGCCACTTTTATCTGAGCACCCATGCAAGAGTAATATTATGTTTCAGATAGATATAGTAGCCTACTATGTCTACCGGAAGTAGATGGCGTCTGAACCCCTGGATGTTCGCTATTGCTTTGATTTTGGATATGTTCATCATTGTGCCGAGGTCTTGGATCATAGTATGTTGTCGGCAAATAGGGCTATGTGTTCTGCGAATCTCAGGTTAGCTGTTATGTCATCGATGTTAATTCCCCTGTTGTGTCAGTACAAGTTTTTAGAATACGCTTTCGAGGGCTAGTGAACAGTTTCGACGAAATCGTATTGGGTATGCCTTTCTCAACTGGAAATTTCTCTGTTTTTCATGCAACATCACACAGGTTGAATGTGTTTCAAAATGTCTATAAAACGCTGATCGATACAGGATTTGCAAGGTCGTTCTCCACATCCCATACTTCTAGAGTGTGGCTTTTCATATTCTACAAAGGTGATAATGATAGATTTTTGTTACCCATTGCACGTTTAACAGTCTGCAAATGGTGGCAGGTACTGTATTCTGAGCGAAACCAGCTTGCTCTTGTTGCTGATACGCATCCAGTTGTATGCTGATTTCCTTTACTATTGTTTTGCTAAAAAGCTTATATACGAAGGATAAAGATAGCGCAAGAGCTGTGTAAAGTTCAATCTGTGTAAAAAAATCTGTTAGTGTTACCTATTTATCCGAAAATAAATGGTTCTATCGCTAAAGAATATACAGGTGTATACGATACATTGTGTAAAACATATATAATATATATTTATTCAAACTTCTAATAGAAAATTACGAAGTCTGTGTATATTTAAAAAGTATTAATTAATTTATGATGTAATTTAGTTTTCAATTCAAATAAAGTTTAGTAGGTATCAATTAGTTTAAAGCGGTATAAAATTTCGTTCTTCGTCGTAAATTTCGTTTTCTTTCTATAAAGTTGTTTGTTCTAGACTTTGTTTTTATTGAAATCAAATATTGAAAGTAAGACACAATTGATTTCTGGAATGTATCCAACTTCGGAAGTTGTTCTATTATTTTTCAACTAAAAACCGTATTGTTTTGTTTGTCAGTAAAATTGTTTTCAATTTGTTCTTAATATGTCAACGGAATCAAAATTATTATTTTAAAGTGGTTCCTAATAATATTAATTCAAAGTGTTTTTTTAAACAATTTTAATGGTACTTAAATTATGCAAAGCCATTCAACCTTATATTCGCAAATTAAATACTTTATATTTTTATTTTATCTAGCCAACACTCGGCACACTAGTACATCTTTAAGGCAGTTTTTGCCGTGCATCACTAGCCAGCCCACTGATGTATTTCCGAATCAATTCGACTTAAGATCCTTCATGAAAAGAGCGCACCAATTCTTATAAGGCCGGCAACGCACTCGCGAACCCTCTGGCATTGGCGGTGTCACTTAACATCAGATGAGCTTCCTGCTCGTTTGCACTAGAATAAATAAAACAACATGTGACATAACAAACACGAAGAGAAAAATATGTAGTTGTAAAATTTAACGCAATAAATAAAATCGCTGTCTGTTAACTTGATGTGGTAGCGTCTCGCTAACTACGATTGGTAATAGTAAAAATAATGGTAAACTTTTTATTAAATAATTAGATACATATAGAAGCGCTATATTTTTTTTATTGTCTCTGCACAACATCTTCATTTAACATTTTGATCTAACTTAACTTAAGACTAATAATTAATTTAAAACTAACTTACTTCACTAAAAAGGATATTTAACATAAGAAAGACATTCACATATTGGTGAAGCCTTGGTGCAATTTTTTGTTTTTTGGTGTTTAAAAGCTTTAATAACATATAAATTAGCAATAATTACTTTTTTTAATATTTAGGCCACCGTTTCCAAAAAAAAAACAGCTAACATACATATTAAAAACGTATAACATATTTATTAGCATAACCAATTTTTTCAAATGACAAAAATCTACGTTTGTAACAAACTCCGTACTTATTTCACGCTTTAAAAGAAAGCCAATAGGCTGCGGCATCGCACTTGTAAGCCTTCTGGCGCTGTAGTTGTCTATGGGCGACGGATATATAAATATTTGTAGATGGATCACCACTACTTGTTTGTCCTATAAACATATAAATACTTGAGTCAAGACGTTATATATTTACATAACACTACGAATGCTGTCGATCTATACAAATGCAACGTATCGATCCACATTTTTAAATATGTCAAGCAATAACTTCGTGTTTTGTCATAATTACCACGATTATCATTAGAAAATAACCAGAATATTCATTATGCTTTATACCATTGTGACCTTCGAGTAAAGGATATCATTACCGTACCATCACGAGCTATCTCACAGCAGCAATAAAACAAATCCGAACAAAGTTAAATTTCGAAGTAGTCTTTGTAATGTTGTGGCTTGTTTTAACAAATGATTATATCAATTATCTCTATAAACAGCTCTAATCATTCCCTTTTTTTATTATTGTTTCTATGAATTTTAGATCCGTAGTTTTTCCTTTTTATTTTATTTTCATTTTGTATTTGTTAAATTTAATTATGCACTTTTTGCACTTAACCCTTAGCATTTCTTGTTTTATTTTTCCTTATTAGCGATGTAAGAGACCACTTGTTATAAATATGGCTTATAGGTCAGATTACAATGCCAAATTGATTTATTTCTAATTAACCTAATTCTATACATACGGGTCGATCGAACGTAGATATAGGACAACCTTGTGATTCTGTAACTCATTCTCTCACAGCAGATTTCGCTCTTAAATCATTCGTGTGTTATGTTACAATTTGGTATTCTGATAAACAATAGCCGCCACAAAAAGCGCCACTCAAATGAGATTGTTTACATTTGGAACTATAATTTGACTCAAAACACTTACGTTCAAAAATTGTTAATTCTGATAATACGTTTATATCTCAATAATGGCATTTCCGGAGTAGTTGTCGCCCGGGCCCGGACCAGAGAAGAGACCCTTCGAGTTAATAATGTCCCTTTCTAAGAAAGGGGAGACTTCGACACTCCCCTGCTGCTTGGCTTCTCGGTCACATATCTTCCTCTCTGCGTTTCCGATAGGCTGGGATGTAGGGGTCCCTGTTTATAAAAAAGAAGGAAGTAATTAAATTGACCAATTTGGAATAATAAGATTTCACAATTTTTTACGTTGGGTGAACCTTGCGGTGCTTTGGGAGACTTGGTTTCTTTACAAGTTATGTTTTTAAGATCAAAAAAATTCTCGACAAGATCACAATAATCCCTTATATGGAATTACATTTAATCAGTATTTAGACATTTATTTCTTAAGGATTCGGCCACTGCTCACTTTTGAGAGGCTTAGGCGAGCTTAGGCTTATTACAAATTTTAAACATATATATGTCGCAGTAAAGTAGTTAAATCAGAGAGTTAATTGAATCTCTAGACAGTTAATAAAATATCCATATTCAATCAAGTCGCTAAAGTTCCGTCATACAACTGAGTGAATGAAATGTTTAACGAGTTTCCTAAACGTTCCTAGGCAACGATACTAACCTAACCTAACCATTTACAATAAAGCAAAACATGGCATTTCCAAGCGAAATAAAAATAACAAATGAAACAATCATGGCGGAGTCTTGATTTACATTATTAATCAACACGCTGGCTTTCGGTCAGACAGAAAGTTAAACGTTTTCGACGCTGCTTTATTTAAATCAAAATGCTAGTGACTTGATTGAATACCGATATTTAATTAACTGTCCAGAGATTCAATTAATTACTTTACTGTGACATAGAAATCAGTGCTAAAAACTGTCATATATTCCGAAAGAATTAAAACCCGTTTCGTAAGTAATAGTAGCTCGCAATAGAACGAATTGGTACGCCACAAGGAAACGTCTATTCAAGGCTGTTACACAAAGTTATAACTTGTTCAACTATTATGCGGTTCTGGCGTATTTTAATAATTTCTTTGGAGCTATGAAGATGGAAAGCTTTCCTTTGTTCTATTATAAATTAAATAGATTAAGGTAATTTAACTATAATTAATAACACGTATAGACAATGAAAATCGCTTGCAAATACTGACTGATATTGATGACATTGTCTAAATAATTTACGTTATTTTTGTATAATAAATCAGTTTTGAGAGATAAACAAAGAGTAAAGAACACAAATATACATGTCTTATATGTAAAGTTTCACACACTTTCTCCTTAATATTACAAACTGATTATTTCCGATTCGGTTTTTGAAGTGAAACTTCTTTATCGGCGACGTAAAAAAAGCGTCACATTTTTCCGTTACACGCCATCTTTCTTGTCCCTACCACGGTTGATACGAAGAGATTTAAAGCCATTAATAACAAAAAATTATAATAACGATGACAATGATAGTAACAATTCTATTACAAGAAATGAAATTCTGTAATAATCTTAGTAATAAAGAGGTAAAATGAAATAATTGTATTATTTGTATGCATGTGCATGATAATAAAAGCCTTTTTTTAAAATTTATCTAATTTAACCAATTTCTGTAAAGTTGCATATAATAGATCATTTTTCGAAAAATAAGGTCATAAAGAAGTTTCACTTCTTACCTGTGTACACTTGTACACGCACACATTGTTTAATTTTTTGTTACACGTTAGGCAAGCATTTTTCTTATCTTAATTGATGGAAAACAAAACTCAGACAAAGTTAGGTCACGCCCAACATAATATAATAATTACTCTACCTTACTTGACCGGTGACTGAATCGGTTAGATTTATAAAAAATAGTATACATTTTCAGTCTTTATAACGATTTTTACTTTTATTTGACTTACTTCGAGTAACTCAACACCGTGTTAATGAAGCCTGAGTTAGCCCTAATGGATTCGCATTTAGAGCCAGTCTGATTAATAGCACTTTTCATTACAAATACGCGTATTAATATTGCCATTCAATATTTATCGTACCACGCCTTTCGACTGCAAATTCAGTCTGTATTTTATTGATTGATATTAGAACGATGAGTTCTCTAGTCTCTAAATCTATACTAATATTAATAATATGAGAACTCAGTTCTTCTAATATTATTATGTAATAATATACTGAGTTTGGCAGACGATTTGTTAAATAGATAAAATAGGCTGTTCAATATCTAACTGCTCATATTCCACAATCTAAAAATACTTACGCAGTGTTATGGAGACCTTCTAAGACCAAATACTCGTATATAGTTACACATTTCGTTCGCTTACTATCTTACTCACATGCACCCACACACTTTAATTACTTAATTAATAATATTAATGAAGACATACCTTGCCAGCCATAATCGGTGGTTCCCCGGTAATTGCCTTACTAGAACCGTCATAGTTTCAAACATTTTAAACGCTAATCAGTCTGCAAAATATTTTTAACGTTTAGATTATTTAGAAAAAACCGACTTCATTACATATTTACCTATAAATATGTAGGTACAAAAACGGCCCAAAACCTACAGAATTACTTTTGATAAAATTTGGACTGTTCTCTAAATCGTAATATGCATAACTTAAATCTAAACTCTCATAAAATTATATTCTCCATCATCTCCATAAAACTTTTGCTTTCTGTAAAGTCGTGGACACATTTTATTACGAAATTTAGCACAAGTGCTAAACGGATGGTTTCATGACAAAGTCAAGTCAGTCCCCAGATATGCAAGTCTCACAATAACATATAAATACAAGAAATGCTTGACTAGTACCTTCTATTTTTAGCAGTCAATGATATAGCCCATTTCTATGGATGCAGGCAGGTTCTACAGGCGCGTGTAAAAGTTATATGAACTTCGATATCCGGTAATCATTCAAGTAGATGGAGAAATAGGTGACGCGTAACTTATGAAGGAACATTATGAAAATTGCCAAAAATTAATACAAATAGGATTATTAAAAGTATCACTTAAATTAGCGTAGAATAGATGAAGCTAATTTTGCGGGACATTTGTCAAACGCCCTCTGGCGGCTCTCCAAACTGTAACGAGCGTTCGTGACTTCTGTATCAAGTGCCATGTATGATTGAGGGCGCCCCTAAATCTGAACTATCTGAAAAGGACTAATTAAAGATCCTAAAATTCCTTCCTATCTCGATTAAACATTTTTAGGAGCCCATTCGCTCTTTCGAAAACTATAACCCCCATCACAAAACTCTTCCTTCCGGCGAATCCTTTAAGAGCAATTAGACTATGGAACTCACTTCCCGCTTAGTTTCTTCTCTATCTTCCTTTAAATCTCTACTGTACAGGTATTTCAGTATGGTAGTTTATATCGTATGTCTAACTTTCTGCTTACTGTTCTGCCTGCCTTCTTGTTTCCTGTTGAATCCATTAGTGTTGTCTGAATTTTTATTTTTTTCTTAGAGTGGTTGCCTGGAAGAGATCGCTCGAAAGCGATAAGGCCACCAGTTACCTCCTTTTTATTTAAATATGTTAATTGTACATTTTCTGTACATGCAACGAATCGTTAATAATAAAAACACAATAACCACATAACAAGGAAACATAATTTAAAATGGAAATTAAAAAGTATATATTAGAGAATTTTTATATCTCATGAAATGCGTGATAAAGTTTCTAAATAATGGAATTTCCAACTTCAAACGTAAAGTCATATTTATATGGAAACCCGTGGCTAGAAATTAAATATTCACTCGCGAGATTAGGAATGTTATTTTTATTGAATGTTGATGTTGATCACAAATGTGAATGTTTTTTATATTAATAATAATTGATATTACGATCTTTTTCGCATTTTTTTTATTTTTTTAGCATTTTTTTAAAGTTACAAAAACTGATTTTTTATTTGTACTTACTAAGAAGAATGCATCTCTTTAATAAATTTTTTACTCAAGAGTATCAGCCTAGTGGCACCTAACTCTTCACCGTGAGGTCGGAAATGTGTACCAATGGACTTTCTTTCTATGTGCGCATTTAACAATCGCTCGTATAGTGAGAAAAACATGAGGAATCCGACAAACCTTGAACCTAAAAAGTTGACGGTGTATGTCGGGCACGAAACAGATACATTAGTCTGAGGCCTAAAACCTTGTAGCGCCACTAGAATTTTTATTATTTGGGTTATATTGTAACGACTGTTGATGAACAGCGACAAATTGTCACTTTTTTGTCTGCACTAATTTTCACTTTATATCGCTTTATAGCAAATATTTTTATGGGCAAGTCAGTTTCTGCGTCGACATTTGAGCTCTTTAATATAGCCTGTGTTGGTTAGAGTTTACATAATGTGATTTGAATCAAAAGAGATTAAGAAGATGGATTACGATAAAGTACCCAAGGTACTTTATCGTAATTTACTAGACAATTGACTAGACTATCGTATCGATTACATGATAACTGTGGAATAAATTTATATGAATCGTTCTTTTGTTTTATTAATGGCTTTTTGTAATAATACGAATATATATTATTTTATTCCATAAAAAACAAACTCTTATTCGGCACAAAATATTACCAATAAGTAATAAAATAAAATGTTTTATTAATATGACGGGGATAAGCCCTCTTCAAGAAAATACAAAATTTTTCTAGTTTTTCCTATCTCCAGGCATCTTTCACCACCCGTCATCGCAATTTCATCTGTCCATCTGGTACAAGGCCGGCCTCTCGATATTGTGCCTCGTGGTCCTTGCCATTTTGCCAGTCTTTGTGTTCCTGTCGTTGCCACGTTAGAGAGAAAATAAAGTTAGTTAGGTTTTTTTAGGTAAAGTATATTTCAATTACCATTTTTATTTTTAATTGATTCGGATGTAGGATAATTTTATGTATTATATTTATATAACAATTAATGCACTATCCGACGTAAAAATAGTCCAATTCAAACCAGTACTACCTGAGATGTTAATCGCAGGTATTACTGTATATTCAAACAAGAAAAGTCTTTTGCTTTTTAATATGTATTTCTATTTATTTCAATTGAATTCTACTCTTACATTTACAATGGTTTCTTAGCAATTTAGAGATACATATCTAATTGTACGTATTCACTTACTCCACTGGTTCTAGCCTCCGAAACTAGAAATTTCTCCTGTGCTACCTGCCAAGCTGGAGCAATATCTCCTCCATTCTTATTATGACTTATATTAATAAGTACATATATAACGTGTAAATCTATAGCACAGCGAACTAATTGATTAATGAATACCATAGCCAACGCCACACCCAATGTCTGGGGACGGTGCTAGTCATGACTTTCATTATTGCCATAATTAATTTCCCCTTCGTTGTACCTAAGGTAAATATTAATTTAAAAAATGCTTCATTACAAAACATATGCAAAATTGACGTTCATGTTTTGAGTGTTCACAATTTTAGTTACATACAAAGTCATTTTTTGAGACTAATCGTTAATCGATTAGTCTCAATAAAGCCATTTTAAATAATTTCACAAAAGACTCATAAAAAAGGTGTTTCAGAACTGTAACATTAATGATAGTCCACCTCAATCCTATACTAGTCTTGGCCACATACATCATTGATATTGTTCAATGTGTATTAGTAAGGTTAAGAGTTTCAGAATGTACGGATAAGTTCTACATATGTTCCAAATAAGCTATTTATTACTTATTCATAGGATAAACACTATTGTTGCGTTTCACGACTTTCAGATAGCACTATTCGTCACATAAAGTCCATCATAAGTTATGAGTCCGATGAAACGCGAAGTTTCTTATTCGGAACTTTTATATTCGAAATAAATTATGTGTTGCATAGCTATTTCGTACTTTATTCATACATTGAGAAACAGGCCCTAAATGTTGTGACTTGTACATATTATGTTTTTAGTCTAAGACAGTTTCGTCACGAAGTTTGCCTTCAACCTATGTAATTTTTTGTACATATGTCTTTACTAACACATCATGGAACATAACGATCTAGCCTAACTTAAGACTAATAAGTAATTTAAGTCTCACCTTTGCTAAAAAGGATATTTAACATAAGAAAGTGTCCAATAACACAACTTACAGTCCCTATTAAAGGGAAGTCACTGTGTTCTTGTTTTCGATTTTTTATGCATATAAATGCACTGTGCACATGTATTGAATCGACAAATACAAGATTTAAATTTACACGGTGATGTGAAAATCTATACACTTTAGATACATAGTTAAATACCTACATTGTCAGTACATTTACAATACTTACAATGTAAAGTTTTGCTTAACATTTTGGGTCGTAAAGCGGAGAGAGCAAACATGATGACAATAATGGGTCTTGTCTTTACGATCGTTCTCGATTCTAATTCTTATAAGAGTTAGAATCGTGTTTTTTTTTAGAAAATAGATGTTTCAGATGAGCATTGATTTATGCAGGAGATTGATTGCTTCCACGGACAAGGCCAATCAGTAATACTGCATCTCTATTGCATCATGTTATTGTCATAGTAATCGGTTAATATTAATAAAAAAAAATATTTTGATGTTTTGCAATACGGCATCACCATTTTGTGTAACATTTAAATTATTTGGTAGTTTTACAAAACTAGGTTTTATTATTTTAGCCTCCAGTACATCTATGGTAAATCTTGATATAATTTACGCCTATTATTTGACGATCCCTACCGTGGATTTTCACTATATTTCAATCACTTCAATTACATTTCTCATAGGAGTAACAATATTATATATAGTTATATTGATATATAACATTGTTACCTATAAACTCTCAACTAACTTATATTGAAACAGCTTCATGTTCGGGTATACTATCCTATCCTAGGTACAGTCCGGACGAGTATTAAACTTTGTAAGGAACTTTTACTTTGTATAAAAAAAGATTAGCAACATATTTTGCGATTCATTTTTATTGATATATATTTTCTTTGAAGAAGAATGCCGCAAATTACAAATAAAAAGTAATTGGCCAAAAGATATTTCATTAACGAATTTGTGTATACTATTGTGTGTCTACTTCCCAAACGACTTTCTGTAGGGCTGCACAGAGATGTCGCTAGTGTACATCCTTCAACTCAATGTCCATCGTTCCAAAACCGATTATATTTACCGACGACAGCTGCTTGATGAGGTACTTTCTGTTCTATATATAAAGACTATCAAACTTTGAAAAACTTGCACTCTGAAGGAAATTTCATGACACAAAATGCCGATAACGCAACTTAAACTTAGATAGTTATCATTATAACATACACTGTGTAACCCCATTTTTAGATTACATAATAGCATATCCGTGTCTCGTTTCAAAGAATATTTATATTCATTAACAAGTTTTATAACTCTAATATTATATACGAGCTAAGGGATTCCTGGACTGCAAAGTTTAATAAAACAAATCTGCAATGTTCCTGGCATTTGTCTGCCAACTTAGACTTTGTTCAGGTAAGTTGTACAAAACAAGCATGAATACAATCGCCAGTTTTGTTTAGCTTGATTTGATTTATACGTTTATATCATGGGTCTGAATAGCTATAAAATAAACTGATATACGAATTCTTGTGTCTACGTTATAGAAAGTGTGGTCGACCGCATAAGCCATATATGGCATGAAATTTACAAGTCATTATGGCGGATCGTGGCGCGTAATGAAACCGAATGGAACACAGTTTAGGAGACCTTTGCCACATGACAACCGGAGGAGTTGGTTGATACAATATCAATAGATTAGACAAAATACTCTATTATCGTAATAAAAGGCTTTATTATAATGTTACGAACAAATATACTGAGTGTAACCCAACAAAGACGGTCGACTGGTGACGTTCATGAGTGTTCCTAATTTCAATTCATAAATAAATTGCGATTTGATTTGAAGATTGTTAGCATGGTAACCATCAGATTCAACGACTTTCTGATTAAAACAGATTTAATAGACGCTTTGAGCAGTATTAGCCTCGAAGTCAATTGTGCAACGTTTAGGTTCTGGCTTCGCACTCCAGTTCACCAATTGTTGGCTGTATGTTGAGCAAAAATTTACGTCGTGTTACGTGATTGGGACTGATGATAACTGTAAATGTTGATAAATAGATGTATCGGGGTTTAAAAACTATATACGGAGGCAAAGCCCAGAATTGACTAATTAATATATAGTTTATTTAATAAAAAATACAAAGAAACGTGAAATTTCAGTTTGAAATTAAGTACATAGAAAGCGCGTAAAGCAATTTCCATCTTTATTTATTTATTTTAAGGTTCTAAACGTGTATGCATAAAATTAAACATATATCAGATATGACATCATAAATTTTACACACATACACTTCAATTATATTAGAACATAAGCAAACTAGAACTATCTAGTTGTTTTGTGCAGCTGGACTGATGGAAATTCGAGTGATGAACAGTAAAAACGGTTTATAATGATAAACGATAAATAGAAGTAAATAAAAGTTGTCATTTCAACAAAAAAAACAAGCGATTTCACCTCTTGGCCTTTCAAACTCGAGTGGGCGGAAAGGGTATCGAAAGTAAGTCACATTTTTTGTTACATTGTTCGAGTATTTTATATCAAAACTTCGTTGGTATTTTTTTATAGATACTGTAGATTGTTGGCTCTAAGATATTCCAGTTTCATCACAATATTTTAATAATAAAGTACCCTATATTAGAGTACAATAATATGTTGTATTTAAAATTAGTACACGACGGAGTCAAGCCCTCCTGAAAATGTTTACTCCTACTATCTCTCAATCTTTCGATATTCAAATGAACAAGTGTAAAATAAATTAAAAAGGAAATCACACGCTCACAATTCATACTATTGGCATACCGCCTTGATTTGAAAGTATCATAGTAAATAGAAGGTATCTGTTAGGATGTACTTGGTAAATTGCATCCGTTTATCTAATAACAATGTTTCTGTCAACAATAATAATAATAAGCCTTTTTTATTTTCTGTTTTACAAATATATTGATTTTTGTTAGTAGCTTAGATTATGTGCGTAATATATATATATATACATTATTTATTTATGAATTAACAGGAACCCCGGTTTGGGTAAAGGCTTCCTCTAAAGATGTCATTTTTGTCGGTCTTATGCTATGGAGTGCCAGTTTACGCCAGCTGATCTTTTCAGATGATCTTCCCAGCGGTCTAAGGGTCTTCCCTTCCACCTTTTGCCTGGTTGTCCTTTCCATTAGGTAACTCGTTTCGTCTACTTTCTGCTAGACATTCTCGCTACATGGCCAGCCCAATGCCATTTCAGTTTTTGAGCAAAAGTTAAAGCGTTTGTAACTTTAGTGACGGCTGTTATCTTTGTGTGTCTTATCTTGTCCATTTTCTTGATGTTTAACATGCTTCGCTCTAAACCTCTTTGACATTGATTGTATTCACAGTTTGTGTAGAGAACTTTCAGGTCTGGCTTCCGTAAGTTAAGCTGGGTAGTAGAAACGAGTTACAACTTTAGCTTTGACAGCTATTGGTAAGTTACTCTTAAATATTTCTTTTAGGCTCCAATATATATACCGGGTTTGTTGGACCCTTTTCTCTATTTGTATAATATTAATGTTTTTCTCAAAACTTATTCTTTTCCCCAGGTACACCAATTTGTTACCCGCCATACTGCGTTGGATATCCGTTTATCTATGTTACGCTAAATACATATGTGCCAAACAATTGTACTATAATATTTGTTTTACTTGCTGTAAGTGGCGCCACGATCTTTTAGATCTGGGACTTTTCTGTACGTGCTTGATGATCTTGTGATATCAGGCATGGCAGTCGCATGCTGAAGCTACTAGGTGAAAAATGCTTTCCCTATCAGATTGTTCACACAAATGTAGGAGGCAGACTTTAGCATTTACTACTCAAATTCATGGCAGACCTAGTGAATTATACATATCTTTCAGCCACCTAAAACAACACGCTGTGGATCACATGCCGTCCCGTTCGTTATGCTTCGACTTTATAGTAACACAATCAAAAGTCAAAAATCATTTATTCATGTAGGTAACACAATGTACACTTATGAACGCCAAAAAAAGAAATATACATTAAATGCTTCTAATTTTACATTTACTGCCAGTTCTCAAATCAAGGGCGTAGAACGGAAGAGAAGAACTGGCAATAAACTCTCCGCCACTCTTTTTGATAGCCAATTTTTTTTTGTATTACACAACGTTTCTCAGGAGCTGGATGTTGACGATCGCCCCAGTGTCTGGAAATGCAGCCGAGAGATTCAGTGGCGTTACCTCTTTATACTGGAGCAATTCATATCCCAGCTCTAGGATCGTTTAAATATTCATTTATATTATAATAGGCCTTAGCAAGCAGTTTTACTTTAATTTTAATGTTTTTGTTTTCAATGCTTTTGTTCATGTATACTTATGAGCCTACAAGAGAATAACTCTGATTTGATTCACCGCAGAGAAGGCTGATCCACCAGCTTATACTTAAAAATTACATAAAATGTGCCAGCACGATGGTTGCTTATAGCATATACATCGATATCTGGGAATATTTAGCTTAACCACAGACCATAAACTGATAAATTATCTGCCGTACACGGATGCTATCGCAGAAATTGAGGGGAAATCCAGATGCCATTATACCAATACGTGACTCCAACTATTGTAGACAAACTGCTGATTGTATGTCTAAGAGTTTTAATGGATTAGGTGTTTGTGAACTTCTAAGTTTAGTTTGTTAATATATTTGATTACTTTATAAGATATTATTTTTGAGTGCTACAAATGAAATATTTGCTGTCATTGTTTCGGGTTAGTATAGGATTAGCAAATGCTTGCATTAAAAATCTTTAGTTGGGTTCAGAAATTCCGTCTCGAGCCCCATACGGGGTGTAATAGAAGTCCCTTTTATTGAA
This sequence comes from Pieris brassicae, assembly GCF_905147105.1. NCBI lineage: Eukaryota > Metazoa > Arthropoda > Insecta > Lepidoptera > Pieridae > Pieris > Pieris brassicae. The sequence continues at coordinate 8,821,330 of NC_059674.1, read as the reverse complement.
AATTTATTCACTGAACTCTAAATCAGACTTGATAAAGATTTACATGTCGTGGGCAGATCGTACAATTGATACGATTTTTTTATTTACATTCCGCAGCACTTTTTGAGAAGGCGCCAAGTACGCGTGATTATACTCGTACTTGCTCAACTAGCCGGAAACGGCTCGTAATCTTTATTCAAATAGACCATAATACGGAAAATTTAGCTCGCTCAGCTCGTAAACTGCCCCTAACTGCCCGTAAAATAACACGATCCTTTATCAATTATTATGGCTTAAAACTATTCAAGACTTAAGCGTCACGTTACAGGCTTTAGCGGGTTGAGACTTCATATAACGTCACTTGATTTAACGCCAAACTCTCCAAAAGCAGCATAGCCAGTAGAACAAAATATCGACTGTCTACCTTATTTGGCGTCATTACTTACCAAAATTACATTCTTTTAAAGTTATTTTTATATTATTGCTTCGAAAATTGTTAGTATTTTATTTAGAGCTATGAAGGTGAAGTAGAAAGTATAGTGTGGCTTGATACATTTCTTCTTCTTTTAAAAGTTGAAATTGCTCGACTTTCGTCGTCTTGTCACAAAATTGGCAGCGTTCTGCGTCCATGTATAGAGTTACGATTTATTTCTACCACACTACTTAATTTACTTTATGTTAAAACTTATTTAATTTGTATGAATAAAGCGAGTCTTTAATAAAGGCTGTCATAATTAACTTAGACCATGCCACTTTTGCTCTAGTACCCTAGTTTGGGTTGGTGCGTGCCGAAAAGTATTACGCTCGTGAGAGTTCTGATAAAACATTTTGGTAATTAATCCTACGCCACACAGTATGAAATTTTACCAGATTACATAAGAAATCTTTGTGCAGGTTTTTCCTTCATTCTTTAATTTTTTTTTTGTTTTTTCATCGTATACATCTTTATTTTTATTCTCCTTTATGTCTGGAAATACGGTATTGTAGGCGAATGGTATTCTTGAACAGCTTAGAAAACAAACGTGTAATATAAAGAAAACTAACTATATACAATTTCGATGTTATCATAATAGCAGACTTAATAAGCTCAAAATTACTTATTAAAACCAGTTAATTGAAGAATCGTACTAAGTTTCGAGGCATCAAACTAGACCAAAATCTTACTTTTAAACAACACATTGTATCGATATGTATGCGCTTAAATAAACTTGTGTTTGCTTTGAGTCGAACTTGCAAAGTGGCTTCAAAACACGCACCAATTGTGGCTTATCACGGCTATGTTGCCTCAGTTCTGCGCTACGGTATCCTGTTATGGAGAAATTCGGTGGATGTGAATAAAGTTTTTATTACTCAGAAAAAATGTACTACGGCTATTATGGGCGTTGAATCTCTTGTAAGCTGTAGACCATTTTTTTACGAACTCGATATTTTGACAGAACCAACTTTATATATCCCTGAAGCAGTTAAGACTGCAAAAAAACTAAAAAGCTTGCTTGTATGTACCGAAGTAGTGAACACGCCTGTGAGTGCCTCCATGTTGCACCACGATGTATTCATAAAATTGTTGTGCCATGGCTATCACACTATGTGATCACCTTCCTAGTAGTTGTAGATCACTGCCGTGTAAGGCTTTCATAGGGAAGGTGATTAAATTTTTAAAGGCAATGTGTATTTATAGCGTGGGCGAGAATTTGGACCATAAGTTTGACAACAATTATATATAACTTAACTTATTATTATGACAGTATGTTAATGTTCTTATTATATGATATATGTATGCCTAATTTTGTATGGTTGATTGTGCGGGTTTTTATTTTTAATCGACCTAAATGTACCACTTTATTTGCAAGTAAACTATTTATTTATTTAAATCAAACATTTAAGAAGAGAAAATTAGAACAAAACCTATCTATGGTATCATTTTACACAGTAACTATACCCAGCAACAGTGTGTCAATACAGGAATATAATTCCAGTGATTCAAGAGAAAAATATGTTTCTCCTTTGCAGAATGCCAAAAATGCTAATTCCGCCAACATTGCAATTGCCTCATATAATTTTTACGAGTTCCTTAAGTGCTAATTAGTACACTTGCAACACTTAAAATTCAAAACATCGTTACAAAGATAGCGGGTATTTAAAATTCGAACTGCAGTCGGTGTTGCCAGACTATTTGGAGTGTTGCCAACGTTGAATAAATGAACGCGGATGAAAAAACATTTGTTGCTGAGCTATTGTCCGTGTTTTTTCCGGCCGCACTGACAAGTTTTCTGGTCCATTACAAAATAGATAGTTACGGTTTTCAATAGTTTTTGCGTGATACATTGTGAATGTAAATGGGAAGGCTTTCAGTAACTTTGCAAAAACGATTCGTAGCTCTTAAACTCACATTGACTTCGTTCGCAAATATATCGCAATCAAGTCATCGCTTATTAAGATCTCTTAAATCAATTTACCAGTGTTGGCCTAGTGGTTTCAGTCTTCGACTTTCATCCCTGATATCGTAGTCGTAAGTTTGAACCCCGGCTTTGCACCAATGTACTTTCTCAAGGGAATAACATCGAGAGGAAACCAGCTTGTACCACAAAATCGACAGTGTGTGTTCTGACACGGACAGACAGACAGGAGGCTGATCACCTACTTGCCTATATTGGCAAATTATCATATAACAGATACAGAAATCTGCGGCCCAAACCTAAAAAGGTTGTAGCAGCAGTGGTTATTATTATTATTTAAGGCTCAATTTATAGGTCTTATGCAATATGCTATTTATTGTGTATCCGAAACACTTCGAAGCATCAAGAAAATTACCGTATAATTAATTAATATTCATCTTCCCAAAAGTTCCTTTACAAACGAATCCTGTTAATTAATTTCTAGAAACGTGTTAAAATTTAAAAAAATGTGTTTTTGATAAATTCTCATGATTCCATTATATTAGGAATTGTCATCATTGTTGCATATGCTTAACGCTATCGAAGTAGATTGGTTCCTCTTTCGGCATTCTGTCCCAATTTAATTTCTTTATATATGCTATCAAGTCTCGTATATCCACGTCCAGCCTCACTATCTTCTCATACAACTTAAGATGAATGTACAACGTCGTCCAAAAGTCCTTATTACGCCGTAACGCATCGAACAGAACGAACTGCTGATTTCGCAAATTGGCCAATAACGAAAAACAGTAACCGATTCTGTACCTCGGCTGCAAAATATACTTCTTCCTCAGAACTTGTACATAAGTCAACTTATACTGAGTCTCATATATGAACTGTTCCATCAACCGAATAGTTCTGTTTTTACGTGATTTAGCTTTTACGCCATAATCTTCTTTTGAGAAATATAATTCTCTTAAGTATTCATCATTCCGCTTGAGGCTATCTTTACGAATGCTATCAAATCTTCTCGATAGCACATTTAATTCGTCAATTTCAAAGTTTGGTGGCGGATTATTTCCTGCTTTTAGTATGGCTGCTACTTTTTCGTTCTGCCGGTTTTCTAAGAACTGCGATTTAGTTAAATTGAAGTGAACATCTTTCACGGGATGTTTGGTTGCGTGGTATGGGCGCTTGCGCGGCGATAATGTGGTTTCAGATATAAAATTTGGAGCTGGATTTTGTAACGGAGAGTTAAATCTGGATCTGATTGTGTAGACATCCACTAGGTACTTGTCCATTAAATCGTCTGCCTTTTCGTCGAATATATGTATGGTGTAAGTCGGTGACGCGAATAATACTGGAATAAAGGAAGGGTTTAAGATATATGAGAAAAATATAATTATAAGTTTCAAATATTTGAAATTTTAATAATTACGACATAATGTATTCTGACAGCAATCAATAACATAGTAAAAAATGTTTCTCTATTCCTTAGATGTGACTTAAAAACATATCCCTATCGTTACAACCTTTCAGGTCTGGGCTTCAGATTTTTGTATCTGTTCCATGATCATTTCTAAGGCAAGTAGGTGATAATCCATCTGTGCCTGACATACCCTGGCGACGTTTTTAACTCCTTTACCGTAGGAGCGAGTGTTTAATGGTCACATAGACATTAAATCCATTGGTGCACAGCCGGGGATCGAACCTACGACCCCAGGGATGACAGTCGCTTGCTGAAGCCAATAGTGCTGTCTACTTCTATCGTAGATGTGATACATAGGCTATAAAGTACATTAAACGTGTATATATACATAATAAAGTTAATATCTATAGCGAAACAACACCAAATCTAATAATAATCAGTAAGTTTATAGTTTAAGCTTCTCTCAAACAATGTGGGGTACAAAAGCCGCCCCATTTTTAATTCTTCTTACTACTATATTCACACTTACCTATAATGACGTGTATGAAATCCATGTTGTACATTATTGTGGTATATTAATTAAAAAGTAATTAATTTTTATAGCTAGTTAATGCACAACGTACAATGGTAATAAATTACTAACGTATATATATAATTTTATTGGTAACTATTTCTTTTAACAACTTTTTGTATGATATACAGCGAATTCCAGAAAGATGCCTCTTACCCTATTGTTGTACATTATTTCTATAAAGTTCGTTTCTTTTATTTTTGTTCTCATATAATATATGTTCATTGTTCTGTACTTTAGATTTAACGACCATAGAGGTCATCGATGGTCAAATAGCTAAAAATCGATTTTGTCGTCTGCGTCACATACAAGTAATTTGTAATAAACATAATTATCTCAATCTATAAATATCTATAATTGAAATTATCTTTTGCCTAGATATATAGCATAGACTGAGACACCTATTCTAATTATATAATGCACATATTATGTTTCATTCCAAATACTGGGTATATGTGTACAGCCACCGCCACAGTTGTATCTGCAGTATAATTTGATACCGGGTGTCAAAAAATGCTTGCCGAAATATCGTCTGCGTTTTGAAATTTAAAAGGTTACTAATAAAGATGAAACACCCACGGAGAGCCTCTCAAGTTTTCCATATATCATTTTATTATTACGTTATTCAATTTTTCGCAGCATCCACTCTGAAGGCGTAAAGGAAAATGATAAATGTATGTACACTAGGGGTTACAGCTTGACAACCGCCTGGAGTGATAATTAAACTAAATAAGGCTTCTTAAACTCCCTCTGCTTTGATGAATTGTTTAAGAACCGCATCCGCGCTCTGTAACTAAATTATTGCCTCTCTTGATAAACTGCCATTTAGCGTGATGAATTTCTGCTTTAATTAAGTCCTTCATTAGTGGAAAATTTATTCACAAATATTACAGACTCGCTCTATCAGTATAAACTTACAAATACTAAGACAAAATCTTGAATGCATATCAATCATCGAAGGAAGCAAGAAATGAATTATGTAAACTTTTTGTGGCAGAATTTGCAACTTAATGGAGTAGTAAACTCAAAATAACTTAATTCATATAGGTAACCGAGTACACTTATGACCGTCAACAGAAAAGATGTTAAATTGATTCTAAATTTACTTTTACTACCAGTTCGCAAGTCAAGAACATAGAGCGGGCAAGAAGAACTGCCAAGAAACTTTCCGCCTTTTTAATCGCTAACTTTTGAGTCATACAAATTGTTTGAACTGAAGAAAATTAATCCCAAGGATTAGGATTATTTCAATATTCATCAAATTTATAAAAAGCTTTATTTTTATTAATTTACAATGAACGAGAGTATTGAATTTAGTGATAATTCTCTAATTTTGCTTTGTTATATAAACGAATACTATATCAATATAAGGAGTGGCTTATCTTCTGGAGCATGGTTAGTAGTAGTATGTATCATTCAAATATAATACACGTGTTTAAAGTTAAATTATTGTGTTAACGTATACGAATACTTGAGGAAACGGAACGTGTTGATACGATAATGAGTTTCTGATGGTACAAACGCATAGACTTTCCAAATGTACATTTGATATTCTAGTTATTTATATCAATATGACGATGCGACCCCGCGTCGTAGGGGTAGGGGTACACCCCAGCTAAGAACCCAACAGACTTTGAGTCTATGTACGCATTTAACACTCCCTCGAACGGAAAACATCGTGAGTAAAACCGGCATGCATTAGACCCAAAAAAAGTCAATAGCGTGTGTCAACTTACCTATTACAAAAAAAATGTGTGCGTGTACTAGTGTACACACGTAAGAAGTGAAACTTCTTTATCACCTTTATTTTTCGAAAATGATTTACTATATGCAACTTTACAGTAATTGGTTAAATAAATTAGATAGATAAAATTTATTTAACCTAAAGTTAAATTAAATAAAGTTTAACAAAAGGCTTTTATTATCATAGATATGAATACAAATAATACAATTATTTAATTTTACCTTATTACTACTTAGATTATTACACAACTTCATTAATTGTAATAGAGATGTTAATATCATTGTTATCGTTATTATATATTTTTGTTATTAATGCCTTCGAATTAACCGTGGTAGGGACAAGAAAAAGGTGGCGCGTAACTAAAAAATGACACGGTTTTTTTTCCAATGCCGATAAAAAGGTTACACTTCAATAAATTTAATAATTACGAAACAGCACAGCCGGATCGCCAACTTAGCATATCAGAAAAAACATATGGTCACGAAATAGAAGCAGAAATCTGATCACAATACGAAATACGTAGTACATAAACACATCCGAAGACATGATATAAGTAACCTACGTATTATTATATTATACATGTATTCTTAAATTTTAAAAATACTCCATCTCATGCCAAATACTTTATCAATAAAAAAGGATATTTTTTTGTTTTCATAAGCTTAACATCTTACCTATAATAATACGATAAAATTAAAAAATATATAAACAATGCAAATATTATCCTCATTTTGGCCAACTAATTACGGACAAGAAAAATAAACGCGCTAGAACATCGTGTCTTTCATTCACGAAGGATAACAATGAATTATACTTATTAAGCAAAACAAACATTCGCCTTGTTTTTCATAATTACTGTTCATGTTAAGTTTTGTAAAGGATCGAGGCTAATGAAATTTTCATTGTAATGAAAAGTTATTTGAGCGATAAATGGCAATAAAGATTGTCAGTTATTATTTTAGATATAGGCTACATATAATAAAAAAATACAATATTAGCAGTTTTTGGCTTCAGCGTACAACTCTCATTTCTGACATCGTAGGTTCGATCCTGCTGTGTACGAATTGACTTTTTTTTCTATTTTTGCATTTTACGTCACTGGTACAGTGAAGGAAACAGTTACACCTTAGAGCCATAAAAAATCGACTGCGTGTGTCAGGCACAGAAGGCTGATCATCTACCCTTGCCCTTTAGAAAAACAAATGATCACAAAACAGCCTGCCAGACATAAAGAGTTGTACTGATACTGGTTTCGTTGTGTTTGCTATCTACTGCATATCATATTTAAGAAATTATGTACTTTCTCCTAAATATCGAACCCAAGACAATGATATGTCACATTAGGTCCGTCAAGCTTTTGTTGAGGCGACACGTTCTCCTTAATAAAATATTACACGTATTTCAAATATTAGTGGAAATTTTGCTCACTTTTAAATATATTTGTACTTTCAAAACATAATCATCGAATTAAATTAAATATACTTTAATTTTAGTTAAGCGCTTTCGATGTCAACTATTGAATCCCCGCATAAAATAGCAATCGCCGAAACCTTTATCTTAAAATAACGAATTCACATTTTGTTTTATTTGCATGGATATAACGTTTGTTAGATAATATATAAATACATAGAACTGACTTCAAAATGGACTAAATACTCACTGGATAAATCACTTGTTTAACGTGAACATGAAATTCGTTTTATTTTTATATAGTCACGCATTGGTCGTAAAACATTAATTTATTCATTTTCTCTGTTAAAAGAGTTTGATAAAATAGCTAGGATAAACATGCTAGGTCGGATATCCATAGTTTACCCTTTAAAATCGATTTGTGTTTAGTTTTTGAATTTTTTTTTTGTTTAATATTTGTTTTGTTTAATATTTGTATTATCTCTACTTCAACTATCGCCTTTAAGTGCTTGTCACATTAAAATTGTATTTCGTGTTTATTTTACCAATGTATCAGTGTGCCGAGCATTGACAAGCTTTTATCAATAAAATAAAATTCACATGAAGCTGTGTATAACTATGAAAATAAACCTAATACAAAATATGAACATTTTATTACAGCAATTACTGATAAACTCAGAATTGCAGGAATAACTCATCGTATATAGTAGGATAATAAAATTATTACAATATCGAAAACGTATCTACACGATATGTCAAACCCATATTCATAGATTATATATATCTTTAAATTAACCTAAATTTGTCACAGATTATAGATGGATGCGCCCTAAAACTGTCCGGCCGAACCAATTTCCGACAGGATATGGGTTGCCATCAGTGAAATGTTCACAGCGCTATCGGGATATCGGAGATATTGATCAAATACATGTAGCGTTTGGAAAAATGTACAATAATGTTTTACATGGAATTACCGCCTCTATGGCGGCTGGCGGTGCGCCATGGACTCGAAAACTGAAATAAAATAGTACTTCCGTTAGTATACAAAGAAAGCACACAGAAAGAAAGGCATAGAAATTTGATCACATACTTACTTGAACATTGATTAGTGAAACTGACAAAGAATATCGGCATTAGAAAATATATCAAGGATGACGAAGCAGCGCACTAAAAGTCTAGAGCCGTAAATTTTTATATATGTAAAATGATTTGAAGGTTTTAGTAGAAAACTCGCATAAAACTTTCAACCGTATTTATTTATATCGGAACTTTCTGCGGAATTTTATCTTATCTTTTAAGCTTCAATACGTGTTTGTGTAAATTATTCTACAAAGCAAAAAAGTCCTTAATCGGTTTTAAGGTTTCGCGTCGTTTTGAGTCTATAATTTAATTAATTTAATTATTGATAAACACTTTCCATCAGGTAAAAATGGGTGACATTATTGTTAAGAATAGTTTATTTCAGACAAATATAGTAAAAGAGGCACGTCTTAATGTTTTAGAGACAAACTAAACACTAACAAGTGTGATAAGAAAAGAGTAATTGAGTTCAATAAAGATATCTAAATTTTCTTTTTATTTTCCACTGCCGTGAGTTAGTCTAGTAGCTTCAGCGTCCGACTCTCATCCCTGAAGTCGTAGGTTTGATCCCCGGCGACAACATACGCTCAAACAGTCAAGGAAAACGTCGTGAGGAACCAAACTTACCTTAGACCGAAACAGTTGATGGCGTGTGTCAGGCACGTGTGATCCTACTCGTTAGATTGACAAATGATAATAAAACACATATAGAAACCTGAGATCGAGACCTAACAAAGTTGTAGCATCATTGGATTTTTATATGCAATTTTCACCCATGCCTTTGTTCTAAGCTCCAGCTGTAACGTAAATAAAGGTTTATTAATTAATTCTTTCTTTCCAGTGCACCTGCAGTTCAACGCGCCATCTCTCTGGGACTACGCGCTTCACTCAATAGTTGGATCCAGCATCAAAGGGAACTTCACCCCAACAAGCTTCTCCGAGAAGGCCTGCCTCGCTCCCCCCTACTTCATACCGAAAAGGAACACTCGTGCGCACATGTGGTCTAGTGAATTTAGGACGAAAAGTGTTTACTTTAAGCCGCGGAGAGTTCGGTCGATACATAAACGGTTTCATAGATTTCTGCCAGCGCTCGTGGTAAGCGGACCTCTGGAGGGGCGAAGCGGCGTTGCGTTGAAGTGGTCCATAGACACTGTTCATTTAGATAAAGAGGAAACTAGTGTTGTTTTTAGGTAAGTTATAATATTGTATGTCTTTAAATCTAAACTACCTAGGTAACACTGAAAATGTTTAGAAAATGAAAAACGGCTTAATGTAGATAGTTGCCAATACTTTTATTGATTTTCAAAGTAGTGTCCGTTCCTCTCTATACATCGTCGTATTCGATAGAACCACTGAGAAAAGCAGGGGGCTCATTCTGTGTTTCTGGTCGTTGGTTAAAGTATGGGGAATCCAACTGGTACAAAGCGTCCTGACGCCTAAATGTTAGTGTAATATTTTTTGAACTTGACACATACCAAGACTTGCCCGTATCTGCTGCTAGGTCACTCCCTTATATTCCTCTATCATGCGTGACACAGCACTGATGTTATCTTCAGTGCTGTGTGACTGTCACTGACGTCCCTCACGCAGATCATTATTGAGATAACATCCACGCTTAAACTCGTAAAACCGATTGTAAATAGAGGCACGAGATGGGGCTTCATTAAGAAATGCTAATCGCAGCCTATCATAGCTTTGTTGTTGAGTAAACCCACAACGAAAGTCATGATAAATCATTGTCTGAAAATTTTCTCGCGTTAGATTCATTTTCTCGTGTAACAAGAGTTTTAGATTTGCCGTCAATTCATAAAAAAAGACAAAAGAATGCAATATACTACATTAGGTTACCAAAGAGTTCGAAAATTGAAATTCAAAAAAGTTTTCATTAGCATTGTTTCTTACCGGCCCGTTCTAAACATTTTCAGTGTTACCCACGTATTACTAACAACACTTATTTGTAATTCTTGGGAAAGGGGGAGGCTCAACTGATGTTGTGTGAAACCGCCAATGGACATTCCTAAATTACCTTTTTCAAAGACTGTTTCGACTGGAAAAGCAGGAGTTTCAATTCGTATAACCCGACTTCTTTGTAATTTTAATATCTTAAATAAGAGGAGTATTTAGTTCTAGTTTAGTGATCGCGCTTTCAAAACAACTGGTTTGAATTCTTGAATATTTTCGCTTTGGATAATCTATAGCTATTGTTTTTTTGGACATTTTAAGACAATATGGTACTAACAAAAAATATTTATCTAAATAATAAATAAATTTTCATTATATATTTAAGAAGACTATCTGCCTTATTCGAACCAAAATCAGTCAAATTCCGTTTGAAATCCAACAGATTTGTCTCATTTCATCACAATGTAAAAATAATGTGAAGAAAAGAGACAGAAGAGTATTAGTTAAAAAAATACAATTAGGCTGATATAGGGGGTTGGAGTATACACGAGGCTTCGAGTAGATTTTTCCATGTTTAAACGTCACAGAAAAACAAAATGCGATAATTCTGATTCGTTGAATCGGACGTTGTTAACAAAGTAACAAATAATTTAGTCAGTGGTAAAATAAAAAATTACAGAAGAATAAACAATAAAATAATGGGCATGTCATGACATTGTTGTTACAGGGATGTAAGGGTACTAAGGAATGTTAAAGAATGTATTAATGGGCGGTTCCGGCATGGACGTTCCTTACATTATTATTTATAAGCTTTGTTTAATTTATATACTTTATTCATATTAAAACTCGAGTCGAGAGTTGTCGGGTTGTCGTAGATTTTTGAAAACAGGAACTGCGTGTCCATTGTTAAATTTTCAGATACTAATTACATTTGATTGTTAAAAACAAAACACTTAGCTTAACGAGAAAAAGATAACTTTTCCATTAATCAAAGTATCGTTTATTATCACAAAAGGAATTACTTCATATCCCTCTTAACTTGAATTTTAGTAAACGAAAAACTTTATCGGAATCGAATTGAATTGATGAAAGCTAAATAAATATATACTTACCTTAATTTATATCGTTTCAACGAAGTTGATTTTTATTATCATTATTAGTTCTTAATCTTTGAAATTAATTAGTTTATTTGACATAAAATAGAAAATAATCAAACGTACAGTTGAATATGTCAAACTTGGTAAGTGCATTTTGATATGAATTTGGGTTGACTCGCGACTATTATTTTCTCTTTAAAAAAAGTGCGTGCGTACAAACTACACATGTCAGAAGTGAAACTTCTTTGTGTTATTAATTATTACGAAGATAAAAGCCCCAATAGTTGATCATGTACCGGTATATGATCACTCCATGTATTTGTGCATCTATATTCCACTGTTTAGATAAATTCATTAAAAATCTGCATTTACTGCACAAGACGTTATGCGACAGGCTTGCCATTCAAAGTTCTAATATGTAACTACTAAACGAATACCGCGTATTTGTTTAGTAATTACATATTAATGGCGTGTATTTTTTCTCGATCTTCTTTTCTCACTCTCTCTCAATTGCTCTCTCCCTTTTCTTCGACAAAAACGCTGCACATCTTCGTGACGTTTCCGTCAAAAATTTACCCTCAGGCAAAGAAGAGTCACTTCAAAAATCAGTTGGTCATATTATTTTTCTAGTGACATTTAGCTATACACTAAAACAGTAGGTTTGTTACTATACCTAACTGTTGTATCAAGCTATAATACTCGTAGCATATAGTCTAATTGTATGTTCACACAAAAAAAAAAATACTTTTGGAATTTTATTCTACTTTTTTTCTTTATCAACTTGCCGTAATTGCCGACGAAAGAATAAGATTTGCTATTTTCACTGATTTATCATATGGATTATTTATCGCATTATTTGGATGAAAGATGGAATACGAAACAAAGGAAACGTTTTGGCTTCATGTTTACATGATACACTTCTAGCTTAGGCAGTTTCTAAATGCCAAGAGCTATAATGGTATAAACATATTGTGTGTATCTAACAGCTGCAGTAATAATAATGTTATGTTTGTGCTTCTAAGTTGCCTTGTGAAAGTGTTTCGTTATTTATAATGAACCAACCTTAGATAAATTCGTCTTCGTTGAAAATTGTATGCTACAAGAAACGTCAATTAGTTCAAAAATAGTGTTGCCATACCCCGGATGTGATCCGGTTTAAATTTGAAAAATATCTCTATTAATTTATTATAAATACTTCTTACAAAGGACTCGTCAATTTTCTCAGCAACTCCACAAATTTGAAAGTGTTTTTTTTAACTAACCATACTGTAGTTTTAAGTATTCATTCTTTTCGATAAACGCAAGCCAGAATGTTATAACAAAGTATAATAATAAGGTGTAGAAATTTATATCCAGCTGAGAATCGAACGGACTGTCTCTCTTACAAATAAACTCGGGTCTACGTTGGAATTTACGTATTTTTTTTGTCTCAATTAAAATCTTCATTTTTGATCAAACAAATTTTATCATTAACCAAACGCAATCCACAAAGGCCTTATAGCTGTCAAAACTATTAGCATGCATATTCAATGAATAACATTAATTTGATCGATTTTTGTTGTCAATTATGAAAATTCAATTTCGTATAACAAATCGCTGAAAGGAGGATTTATTTAAACTCATGAACGGTTTATATTAATCTTTGTAACGTGAAAACAATATTCTTCAATTACATTTGACACGACTTAGGGTTTTACTTTCATTATCCGTGTGGACCCGGCTCAAAGGATCCTTCTGACACACAAAACATGTTTCTGAGACGCCGTGATAAAGGAAAAAATAAACTTTTAAATGACTTAATATCATGATTAGTGATTATGAAACGTTCATAGCTTCATCTTTCTCATCTGTTGGAATAACTATGTTAGCACAATTCAGGTAGTGAATAAAGTTATAAAACCTGTTCCTCGATCAGAAATGTTTATCTGAGAGGGTATATATGATCCTTAAGCTTTTCAGCACATTGATCTCTCCTTGCCACAGTTTTTCGTCCTATTTGGCAAGCTCTCTTGCAATCTACCTGCCAAATAAAGAAACTGTGCAAACGAGCCAAACGTACGCGATGCCAATAAAATTCCAACTCTTTGATAACTTACTTTTATTTATTGCTCTAAAATAGTTCCAATTGGCGGAAAGCCTTTTTATAGTTCTATTTATTAAATAAAGCACAATCGATCTATAAATTCCCAAAAACAATCGTCAGATCAAAGTTTATGTCTAAAAAATTTCAATATTGACCAAACTATTTTACTGACATTCTGTATGTATTCGGGTATAGACGTTGGGTACAGATATCTCTTCTCTCTATACCCAACACCTACTTTCGATTCCGAGAAACTAGTTAATTAACTAGTAATGGTGAAAGTTACACTTCTGTTGAATGGAGCAAGCTTATAAAAGTTAATTGGACACAAATACTTTCTTTCAAGGTTACTTTAACGCTCTTGGTATAACGCGAAGGTTTTGAAAGCCAAAATGCGCGGAATCCGCACGAAAACTGTTGCTGTTAATTACGCTTAATTTATTTAATTAGTATAACTTTACAAAAATGGCCAATGTAATGCATAATTTTAAGGACGTACTATTAAAAAGCTACAGTCTGACTTGAAACGAAGGTATAAAAAATTTGAAGTCAGCAAATCTGATCTATACACAATAATTACACACACTGAGTAGCAACTCAGTGTATGCGTGAATCACTCTATCGATCGTAAGAAAGCCAAGCCTAGTATATATTATTTACATAAGGGCCCTAACGATAGGACCCTTAATAGGCAATCTAATGAATAACTTTAATTCATTAATCCTTCGGCCTCGATCTGTCTAATCAGCTTGATGGATGGTTTTCTTCAACACTTGAACAGATTTAGGAAACGGTATTTTGGTGATTATAGTCCTGATGGATGAGGTCGCAATCGTACGAACTGGCCCATTTATCAAACTTACCTTACGCAGTAAAGACGGGGATGAGAAGCGCTACGTACATGAGGCGTATATAAAAAGTTATTACAATGATAAGTCAAATGAAACTATTAAAGGATTTAAAGAAAAAAATATTATATTATTTTACTCGACATTTAATTTATTTATTTATTCATACTTCGTTGCAATAAAAATAAAAGAAGCACAAATAACACAATACATAAAAATTTCAAGGAATGTAACGGGCGGCGTTATCGCTAATCAGCGATCTCTTCCAGGCAACCCAGGTTAGGCTCTTCCAGGTTAAATAAAATCTTCCTAAATCCTTAATCTAAAGTAATACAAAAAAATCGGTTGTCTGTAAAGTCGATTTACTAACGATAGTTAAACGTGATAACGTCATAAGAAAATACTGATGGAATGGTTGTTTTTTTAAAAGAAAATTGAAATTTTATTTGTTTGATAGATATTTTGTATGGATATATAGAAGTAGGTAAATGGAAATCACAATTGAATTGATCAAGTAACATTTATTTGTACGCATAAATACAATTATGTCAATTTTTTTCATCGCTCACTCAAGTAGAGAGAAAAATGTCGAACGCAGCCTAACACGGAGGCTGATTGTGCCTCTTTGTCGCTCGTTCCGCGCTTAGATGGAACGCCTCAGAGCGAGGTAACGCCGCAGAACGAGGTAACGCCGCATGCGCCATGTTTTTTCGTGCGTGCAGCCAGCCCCATCGAATTATAAGACGTTGTCACGTCAAAAAATATATATTAATATTTTACAAACTAAATATCTAATTAGATTAATTTAATAGCAATTAAAAACTGAATAGCGAATAGCGATGCAATACAGGAAAACAGAAGAATTACACAAGTCACGATTGATCAGGATAGGATAAGGTCAAGAAGTAATTATTGGAGTCTAGTTTAGAGCGCGAAACTTATCCGTATTAAACAAAAAAAATATAAACAGCACGCGTGTGTAAATGTTTTTCAATTCCATCTCGGTATATAAACAAAAATCGAAATGTCTATAAATTTTAACTATAATATGTGAGTACTTTTTTATAGAACAGAGGCCAGAGGGAGTGATACCGCCGCTCGTAGACACTCTCAATGCGAATGAATTGACGGCCCTTAAAGGAACCCGTAGAGTTAGTTATAAGTGTTGGAAATACGTTTTCTGCACCATTTATTATAAGATCAAAATGTTGGAATGTTTCATCGGGTATACGTTTTCGTATCGTCGTTTTCATGATGTAGTAGGCAGAGGTTACCATTGATACTGGTAAAAACTAATGATACCGTGGTGTTTATTTTGGAGGCCATAGAAGACTTATTTTTCAGAGATACGCCGTAGATCGGGTTTCCCATATTTTAATGAAATTTTGCTTTCATCAAATATTTTTTGTTACTTATGAATTTTAATACCAAAAACGACCAAAGTTAATTAATTATTATTTACAACATCATTCGCTTTATCGCCAACAAACATTTTTCAAAAAGTCCCCTAACATCTAACGTCCTTAGATAACGGGAAGATTTCTTCACACTGCGAGATTGCTGTGACAAATTACTTAACGCATTATTTACTTGTCAAACGAAAAGAAACCTTATCACGCCTCGTTAGAGACTGATTTTCATAGGTGTAATAATAAAAAATAACGTGATCAGTGTGCGAATAAATCGCATCATTAATCATAGATTTATTTGGTTGTGCTGCTTCTATATATACAGTTTTTATAGGGAAAATAGACAGAGGAAACGGAAATGAAATTTCTTTTGCGTCATTGGATGATTTATGGATGCGTAACAAAAATATTAATTTTAAAATTAAATGAAAAACATTAAAGTAAATGAAGAGTACTGTTTCGTAGTTTTTAGACTGTTGCTTCAGTATTTATTAGAAAACGGTTACTAATGTGTTCTGGAAGTGATTGCTTATTAGCGATAAGGCCTTTTGTTTACCTGATCATGTTTAGTTTAGATTTATGCAACGAAGTATTAAAATATTTAATTTAATTTGATACAAATTTTACGTGCCTTTGATCCTACTCAACTGTTTTATGATATATTTTGTACTATCTTTAAATCAAGAGAATTCATCGCATAAATTGTTGAAGTTAATAAGAAAGGAAGTTGTGAACTATCTGACTGAACTCGAAGCAGGATAATTTAAGTTTCGAGCTCCAGATTTACGACGCCAATATTTGGTACTCTGAACTCAGTTATCCCGTATTTATTTTACGATCTAGTTTCACACCGCATCTGTGTAGTTCTAAACCTATATAAGGGCCAATTTATTGAAAGTCTAACATTGCAGAGGACCTCTGTAGTGTAATAGTGTAGAAGATTATCTAGTCCTTAATCCCATAAGGAGGCAAAGACATTCCTTTATGAGGAAGTAGACTTTCAAAACAAAATAATACATTAAGCAATGGTAAACAGCGTCACGGGAATAGATTAAAGCAGTATTAACACATGGTATTGTCTTTTGTTAACATAGCTGTTACACATTAAGAAAAACACTTTTTGAATGGGTTAAAGCTATGTATTATTATTAAAAACTCACCGTGACCAGGCACGCTGAAAAGCACACAAAATGTCGGAAAAAAATAGATATTAAATATTAGATAATAAAATTAGAAATAAAATTTAGAATTATGTAAATAATTATAAGTTTTTAACAATAATACATAGCTTTAATCCGCCCAAAAAGTGTTTTTCTTAGTATTAACACATTCTAAGAGAAATCACATGAACAAATAAATCTTAGAATAATGCAAAATATTTACCTACGGGAATACATTTTTTCTACGAAAGCCACAATCACTGACGTGTCTGTTACTGTCCCAATCATTTAAAATTAACAACCCGGGAATGTTACTGGCTGTTTATAAAAACTTAAAAAGCTTTTACTGTTAATATACTCTACTATTTTTAGAATTAAAGATTACAGAATGTTACCCATATAAAACTCTTTTGTTATAAAATGTATTTTATTGGTTTCAGGTTACGTTATAGGACGACAACGAGTGCCACCATTTACCAAGTGTTCTTTACTAAAACTTTAAGATTAGGTAAGTTTACAATTTAGTAAGTTTCTGAATCCTTTAATGTAAAATAAGAATTATAAGTAACTCCATTTCAACGAACATTAAAAGATTTACACATTATTTAAAATACTGTAAAGCAATGGATTTGACTACCACCCCACTTAAAAGTCGCTTTGCAATGAAAACACCGAGAGAAAATGGATACTTATCTATACAGAAAAAATATTAATAAGAACGCAATCTGAAATAAATGTGTCTATATTACGGGAGTCGATATGTACTTTTACCAAAAAAATCTCGCGAACCTTGAAGATATATTTCATATTTCTGCCAAATTATGGTTCTGTTACTTCGCAGAGAGTTTAAATAATAGAATTACTGTCCATCAACTAAACTAGAAATAGCCTTTATACATGAGGGACATCATTTATTATACACACAGTAATTAACACACGAAGATCATACGTAAATGTCATAAGTCATGACCTTTTCTCTCTAATTTAACTAGGAGTTTCAAGTTTAAGGTGTTAGACTATGATTTCGTGTTTGTTTTAACCTATCTGATGATTTATTACGTGGGTAACACTGAAAATGTTAAGAACTGGACAGTTAGTTTAATACTAATTTTAGAACTCTTTGGTAATCTAATGTAGTATTGCATTCATTTGTTTTTGGTAATTGGCGGCAAATCTGAAACTCTTGTTACTCGTGAAAAAGAACCAAAACGCGAGAAAATTATGGTCAATGATTTATTATGACTTTCGTTGTGGGCTTACTCAGCAAAAAGCATAATAAGCATTTCTTAATGAAGCTCCATCTCGCGCCACTATTTGCAATTGGTTAAACGAGTTTAAGCGTGGACGTAGCAATCTCAATGATGATCCGCGTGAGGGATGTCCTTTAACAGCGACTACTGAAGATAACATAAGTGCACGCATAACGCATGATAGAGGAAGATTAGAGAGTGACCTATCAGCAGATACGGCCAAGCCTAGGCATTGCTAAGAGTCAAAATAAATAAGTTCAAAAAATATTACACGAAAACTTAGGCTTCAGGAAGCTTTGTACCAGATGGATTCCCCATACTTTAACCGACGACCAGAAACACCTTCGCATGGGCTGGTGTCGCCAAATGTGAGATAAGTTCAACGGCGGTGACTCAAATGCTATGAATCCGAAATCAAAAGACAATGAACTCAGTGGGTGTTTCCTTTTGAGGATCGGTAACTAAGGTAAAGAAAGGAATAACTCAAGGATAAAAGATGATTGCCTCATTCGTTGGTCGGAAAGGTCATTTCGCGACAGTAATGCTAGAAGATGGAAGGACAGTTACTGCAAACTGGTATGTCAATCGCTGTTTGCCTGTTGTCTAGGAAAAAAATCGATAGAAGCGCCCTTGAAGCAGGATTCTCCTTCACCACCACAATGCTTCAGCGCATGCCGCAAAACGGACTGTTGAATATTTGACTATGGCAGATGTCGAGATAATGAGTCATCCACCATACAGTCTTGACTTGGCGCCCTGCGACTTTCATTTACTTCCAAGAACCAAAGATAAAATGCGAGCCCTTTATGAGCCCTGAAGAGCGATGAAAGCGTACGAAAATGCCATAGAAGAGATCCCTAAGGAAGAATGGGCCCACTGCTTTTATCAGTGGTTCCATCGAATGGGACAATGTGTAGAGAGGAACGGAGATTACTTCGAAAAACATAAATTGACAACTTTCTACATTAAGCCGTTTTAAATTTTCTAAAAACTTTCAGCGTAAAATGGATCTGTGTTATATATAATTGGAATTAAACCAGGACGGTGATATCTGGCCGTAAAAACCTTTAACTAAAGGATTGACCATGTGTCGGGTCATTATAAAATGATAAATGATTTGATTGCAGTTTATTTCATAAGTAAGTTAGAAACACTTAACAATAACTAGTTTAGATAATTAAAGCAGCGAATATTATCGCTTCCGGTTTTTCTATTTTATTTTTGTAAAGTTATTGCAGTTTTCACATTCCTGTATTGCTAACTGGGTGTATAAAGAAAAATACATTTCGAAATTCTATTTGTAAATCCACTGAAAAGTTATGAAATTTCAGCATTCCACTTTTTTACATGTAACTTTATATATGAGATCAAAGGCAATTCGTGTTATAATTTTCATGCCGGTTTTAATGTTCGTAATTGTTACAGGCTTTTACGTGTAGCTACTATTTCCAAGTTTTGCAAACTGCCGAAAATTACGGCTTAAAGTTTATTATATTCTAATTAATTAATTTTAAAATTTGAAACATTCATTTATCTTTACAAATAATTATAATTATTAACTCTTGTAGAGTATAGGCCTTCTCCAACTGGCTTCATCTCTCCGTATCTTGAACATTTTTTCCATCAAGTTCTTTAAGACAGTCTACCATCCAAGAAAGCCACCTCCCTTTATTTTCCCTGGTAGTCCTTTTCATGTTGTTTCTCCATCTGTCATTGTATCGCATGAAATATATTCTAATTAGCCTGGGAAAATAATCTGGCTCAAACATTTCTCCTTTAATCGGGATTTATACCTAATCGTCTTGTTTTTGACTAGAATTCTATCTAAAAATAATTTTCTACGTCTGAATCGTAACTTAATAAACTATAATAACATGTTGTGATGATTATTCTGTTGTATTAGTTTATCGTATCATCAGTTGATGGTTGTATATGATTTTCATTTTGTATTATTTCGAATGAGAGTTACCAGAATTTGAATGAGTTTTTGATGAATGGAACTTGATGGATTCAGAACTCCACATTGTTGGTGGTAGGCCTGTAGACTAACAGTTTATACTTTAGTATGAAATATGAGAAGTTTAGATGAGATATTAATTGAAGTAAAATAATTAGACGTTGATTTAGATGGTTTTGTTTTTTTTAACTAGTCTGTTATTCTCACTTAAAAGTTCGTCGAAGAACTTTGACGAGCTTTATATTTGTTTTTTTATGAATACATTCGTTATCATATGACGCAGGGTATAATTCTGTTATATTTTTACGCTGCAACTATTAACAGTGTTACGGGTAGAATAAAATCAAAATATTCATAACCATAAACTCGTCGGCGTCAACGTCTAAAAGTCATAATTTACAGAGGTATCGTCCATAACTGACGTACACAAAATAAATTTTTCAATACAGATCTATATTCGTAGGTTATATTGAGTTAGTTTCTATTTTGGGTTGCTCTCGAGTGACCTAATTGCTTTGAAGTAGAAATCAGATTATACTTTTGTAGTTTTAGTGAAATTAAAGTTGACAACAAATTTTAATTTATTTTAGGTAGGTATAAATAAAATAATAATAAAGTTTTATATTAAATCGGCGCTGGATTCACAATGGAAAATCTTATTTTGTGCTTATAAGTTGAAACGGGGTAAAGTACGTTTTAAAACAATTTAGACAATATGAACACAGCCTATAAAAAAATTATGCTAGTTAAATTAGTTTTAGTTGTAGAAAGGATTTCGATTCGAAACCATCCTTCGTACTATTCGATAGATAAGAATCGGAACTCAAAAACTAAATTAGTATGCTCTTCAACCGGTTTTTATAAAAATATTGGAATACAAAGAAATAGCAATGTTATATTTTGATACGGAATAGAACTTTAATAGGAAGGCAAATGTTTGCTTTACAGAGGCTTTCACTTCGAGCTTATTGATTCACGGGATTATCAACAGAGAGAACTTAGAATAATAAATAAACGTTAGTGAAAATTGGTGAGAAAATCATATATGCAAATAGTTTTTATCGTTATTTATATAAAGAATCGGAACTACAAAACATACGCGTCTGTTTGTTTGATGGATTTCGGAGAGACATCATATTAAATGGTAAACACAATACTATAGGTACTTATAACAACTTTTCAGTGTTATTTTTTTATCAAGTAGGTCAGGTTTCTGTGCCTACACACACATATACAAAAAACCAGTAGCAGTACAACCCTTTGTGGGCTACGGCCTCCTCCACAATAGTCGCCCACTGTCGTCTTCTTCTAGTTCGTATTTACCAACACTATTTAGTCCTCTTTTTCCAGGGTCTGCCTCTTGGCCTTTTCTGCTGTGGTGGCCACTGGGTTATATTAAAATGCCCTTCTCTGGCATTTGTATTTGTATCTCTGTCTCTGGTTTAAGTTTTCATTTTTGAGTATAATGTGTTTTCATTCACCGAGTAATTAATTGCATATGGCAAAATCCTTAAGTGCTGGCGTTCATCAATGCTTATTGACTGGTTTTGCTGTGATCCTTATGAATGACAGCGTAGAAATTTAGCTTATATTTTCCTTTATTATCACAATATCGAGTAATTAAAGTTATATTCAGAACTCCAAAAGAAATAGGCGATTTTCACTTGAAGCTTTTTATGCAATACCTTCGACGTGTTTATAACATGTTATTTTCTTATACACACATATATATCCAGTTAGACTGAAAGTCCTATGTGGGGGCATCCAGTGTAGAATACCAGCTTCTTTCGCCTCTGCAATCATGCTTCGTTGTCAGGTCTATTTTGGATGGTCACGCTTCCTTTTGCTTTGAGGATTCCAGCCGAGGGCTTGCTTGATAATGTAATTTGAATCCATCCAGAGTGTATGGGCCCACACTTACACAAAAATAGTTAATCAATCTACGAAGCCAAGAATGCATGAACTAATTCTAAAACCAATATCCATTAGGTGTTCGTGCAGAAAGTGCATCGCAATAAAAATCGAGCGTATTAAAACGTTTTATTCCAGTACATATCACTTGTTGTTAAATTTTATGAGCCCAAGCCAATAGTTCTAGGTTATAAAAACATTCGAGGTCAATTCGGACTCGTTCAGGTACAAATAGGGCTGGCGAGAAGGGAAAAAAGGTGAATAATTTTTTTTATCCATTATTCGAAATTTCACGGAGAAATGTTCAGGGCCATTCGCTTTTACTGGTGGAGAGCTAGATAAGAGGTAATCTTGCTTTTTTTCTACACTACGACCATACTGCTTTTATACGCCTATGTGTATGATATGAGCACTTTTACTTGAAGCGCGGGGTAGACATTTCTTAGTATGTTTACGGGATACAGTGTAAACTTTATACAACTACACTGGTCGTTAAATGGAGAGAAGAAAAACGTACATATAATCCATGACACCTACTTATTAGTCATGGTCAACAAGGGTCTGTCTACACGTGAAAGCAATCCCAATTTGTAATAAGAAAGTTCATAATGCCGACAGTCGAGTTTAGTTTTTACTAATTTGAGCAACTTAAAAAGTATTTTATTACTCTTTTGTTGTCGTTATTGAGAGGGTGTAATGATGTGTACAGTATCATTGTATGGAAGACAAGCTAAACCAACTAAAACCATATTTTTCGACGCTTTAGAAATTTCGTCGTTTAAGGGGACCTTCTATGGACTTACTGTATTTTTAGCAAAAGTCTTCTAGTCATTAATCACGGGTATTGCGGAAGAGTTGTCTGGCATCTGGATCTGGCACAGTACTAGAACGTTTCACGACACTGACGGGCAAACTCCAGTTATGGAGAGGCACCAAAAGAATATATTATAAACGACAGAGTAAAAAATACTATTAAATTTGACTAAATAATTATTTTGCACCGACTATGATTAATACAGTTATATCATTTATTATTTCCTTATAAACAACCCTGCGTATATCATGTAGGACGGCCTTTTGTTGCAAATAACAACGGTTTAATTGAAATTTTTTTGATTGCTTTCGTAATAAAACTGAACTGTTATAGCTCACCTTGTGTCAGGGTATGGAATTATGCAACTTTTATTCAATAATATGTTTTTGTTAGTGTTAATAAATATATATACTTGTTTGTTATTATATTATAATTGGTATTGTCCCAGTTTTTTTTATAACAAAGGTACATGACAGTAATCATTAGCAACGTTGAAGCGTTGACCTAGTAGCTTTAGCATGCGACTCCCTGAGGTCGTAGGTTTGATTCCTGTGCACCAATGGATTTCTGTCTATGAGCGCATCACTTGCTCGTACGGTGAAGGAATACATCGTGAGGAAATCGGCATATCTTAGATGCAATAAGTCAACGCCGTGTGTCAGGCACAGACGGCTGATAGTATGACCATCCGTATCACCGCAACGTTCGTCGTTCCACAACTGAGCGTTTTCTACGGCAGTTTTTGCCGCGCACCACCACTACGTGGAACCAACTACCCGCTGAAGTATTTCCGAACCAATTCGACTTAGATTCAAGAAAAGAGCGTACCAATTATTTAAAGGCCGGCAACGTATTAGCCAAATTTCTGGCAATATGAGTGTCCATGAGGGGCGATATCGATTAACATCAGGTAAGCCTCCTGCCCGTTTGCCTCCTATAACATAAAAAAAATGTGTGCGTTTACTAGTGTACACATGTAAGAAGTGAAAATTCTTTATGACATTATTTTTCAAAAAATGATCTACTATATGCAACTGCACAGAAATTGGTTAAATAAAGTTAAATTAGATATAGTTTAACAAAAGGCTTTTATTATTATAGACATGAATACAAATAATACAATTATTTCATTTTACCTTATTACTACTAAGATTATTAGTATTCCGTCGGGGTTTAGTAAAAAAAAAATTAAGTATAACTTATTTATTTTCATACTATTCAATAACTAAAAACAGAAGAGATATTTTAATAATGTTACCTTCGGGATTATAAGTATATTTAAATATGAAGTTGCAGTAAAAACAATAATAAATATTAAACAAAAAAAAGATTTTCATTTCACTATTAATATTAAAATAACATAATACTGCTAACATAAAACATTTGCTGTCTAGTTTGACAGTTTTACATTATGTATGAACATCTTGGCACGTTACGTCGCTTCGAAGATCTGTCATATACTTTTAAGCTTTAACAATGATAATTCAAAGTAGATAGCCTTAGCTTTACAAGCAGAATACAAATTTGATCTTCTTTAAAGCTTAATGCACGTCAGATAAATTCTGATTAAACTAGATGAGATCGCTATTCGATAAATTAGGCGTTAGCAAGATATATATACTAGCGGACCCGACAGACGTTGTCCTGCATGATATTTCAAGCTATTAGGACATTAAACAAAGTATGAAAATATCGACTGCAGTGCCATCTGCCAGCCCATCTGATTTGTGAATCTGAACCATCCAGGGCTCCACCCAAACGCATACAAAAAGAAACAATTAAATCGGTCCAGCAGTTCAAGAGAAGTTCAGTGACATACACACGTACAGTAGAATTATATATGTATATCCTATCTTATAAGATAGATCGAATTGCACACGGTGTGCAAATTTGATTGAAATCGGTTAAGTAGTTTAGGAGTTCATAGCGGACAAACAACGTGACGCGTAATCTTAATATATATAAATCTCCTGTCACGATGTTTGTCTGCGATGGACTCCTAAACTACTAAACTGATTTTAAATTAAATTGACACACCGTGAGCAGTTAGGTCCAACTTAAGAGATAGGATAGCTTAGATCTTTAATTATAGTCGCAATTTTATTTTATTGCAAATTATTTGTCTATAATTAATTGACAGTCACAATTATCTCTTAACTCCAAAAGATTCTAACAGATGTCGATACTTTTGACTGGATTAAGTAAGTAATCAATAGATGGCACTGCTATGGTAAATTGATAAACGTGTCATATAAGCTACAATTCAATATCATGATTACCACGTGTTATTGAGGCTAAATAAATATAAATAAAATGTATTTTGTAGTAAACGAAATACCGTGAAATTCCATTATTTCTAATTTTAATTTTTGGTGTTAGCATAGCCAACCATGTGTTACTTTACTTAGACCGAAGTGTAAATCAAATTCAAATTATATTGACGATAATACAGTGAAATTATTCTTTCGTGTCACGGTATTAAGGCTAACTAAAACCACATTAAGGAGAAACGAAGTTCGCGGGGGCAGCGAGTTTATATATATTAAGATATACATATCTGGTAGATAGTACCGAGAAAATGCTGCCATCATTCAAGGTACACTGCCATAGGTACTAAACTTTTTAAATTTGTTAAAAAAAAATATTTATCTTTATTCATTTATGTGTAATTATTGTGGAAAAGTGGTTGAACCGAAACTACTTATCTTAACTTATGAAACCAACTAGAGTATATGTAATAAATTGAAGCAAAAATCGCAATTATCATAATGATGACAGTAGAATAAATAATAACGCGAAAACAGCAACATTATCGTATAATGGTACGAAGTGTCTTCGCAATTTAACGTGATTTGATGTAAATTTTCCATTATGAGAAATTGTAATTCGCTTTTGCGTTTCGAGTTATCTTAATGGTTGAAATTTGTCTTGTTTTTATTCAAAACGTCGTGTCGTCAGGAAATTTGTGAGTTTCAAGAATTTTGAGCTATTTATGAGTTTACTGCGGTATCGCTGCTTAACATTTAAGAGCAATTAGCTTATTGATGTTGAACTTAGCGGTTATATTTTTACTGTTTGTGGCTTTACGACGCCCATTCTGGACTGTTAAAAAGTTTTATAAAGGATTATTCGTTCATACATATGTTCGTTGTATTATACCTAAACACACATAGGCCTTTAGGTTTAAGCAAAATAAGTTTAATTAAAAAAAACTTGAAAGCGTTACACTCTCTCACATTTAGCTTTCGACAGAAAAAAATTACTAGCAATATTGTACATATGTGTTTACGAGTATATCTAAAAGTTAGAAATGAGACAGCTCAGCTATTGTTGGTGTTAAGTACACCGACACTAAATAAATGAAGAAAAACATAATAATTTATCTCTTCTTCTGTTTCAGATTGTGCTATAAGAATTCGTAACCACTCTGGGCGCATACATTCCGGCCACTTACCTCGTACACATGGCTGCCACCTCACATTCCCTCAACCCTCGCCACGAAACGCCCTCCTCATAGAACTACACAAACTCAATGTACCTTGTTCTTCAGGGTATATAAGGTTCGCCCCAAACACCCCCACGATATGTGGGAAACTGGAGCAAATACCCCTACAATCCAGAAGGTATCTTTATCAGTCTTCGTCCAAACCAGAACTAGAACTCCACGGTCGACCTACGTTCGCCGCAATCTACCGTCTAGTAGACCACTGCCATGATGTCCTACTGACGGCCAGAAACGGCTCGTTCGACGTCGGCCCAACTGTCAAACTCCTCTGTTCCTATACAATACATTTACCCTATGGAAACCGTGTTGCGTTGCGGCTCCAAATGGGCACAAAGCCTAATGAAAACTCTAATGTTGTTCACGAGGAGTCCAAAGTTTTTTGCAAAGGAATGGAACTGATCCTCCAAGATGGAGATTCTAGATGGAAGCATTGTTCCCAGCCTGGTGATCCTCTACGAAGTGTACAGATTATATCTGAAGGCAATTCTATTAGACTCAACGTTAGTATACTTGCTAAAAAGAATTCTTCAGCCATGTGGTTAAAAGTTTGGTGGATGGATAAGCCAATGGAAGATGTGGTTGGAAACTGTGATTTTAGTTGGATTGCATCTGGTGACTTCTGTGTATCTGCTATTAGGGATATTAAAAAGTCTTGGAAGCAAGCGGAAGCAGAGTGTGTGAAACTTGGAGGGCATTTAGCCAGTCTAGCGAATGAGGATCAGCAACAAATTTTAGATCAACTTTTATCCCACGCGTAAGTTAAATATACATTTTGCTAACTTCTAATCCAAATATTTAAATAGAAATAGTTAAATAAAGTATTTGTTTACTTCAAATGGATATTATAAAACGAAGTGCGATTTTCGGATATTTATCCGAGTTGATAACTTTGAGTGGCAGACAGGAATATTAAGTTTTGCTCAGATTTTTAAGGGCAAAATATATCAGCAACCCTTTACAGAAATACTTTATATAAGATAACAAATTTACAGCCTTAAAATTATGTATATTTCACACTTCTGCTAAACGATTATATATGGTTCATTGCAGGGATGCTATGATATGTATGGTTGAATCAATTATAATATTCATATTTACTGTAAGTTACAAAAGCTATTGTATTTGTAACCTATCAAACAGACTTTATCACGAGTTGAATATTTAATATGACATAAAAGACTAAGAGCTACTATGATCAAAGAAAATATATTTCTTTATTGGTTAATATAATGTAAAAAGATGTCGATTTTGAAGAAACTAGGTAACAGACATGTTTGGAATGAAAATCTCGAATATCTAACTAAATGAAAATATTGTTCGTGATAAGCTAAGCTTATGAAGAAGATTTTAGTATAAATAATACGCGTAGTTGCGTATAACTTTTGATTTGATGCCTTGAAAAATAATTATTGTTGCAGTTTCATCAATCCATCTATCAATAAAACTTTGACGGTGAAGAGAATTAACTCCTATTAAAAATTACAGGCCTGGAAGCCACGAAGACGACATCTATTGGATAGGAGCCACTGACTCCGTTCACGAAGGGGAATTCCGGTGGTCTGACGGTCTACCTTTCTCTTACGCACGTGAGTATTGTTCATTATTTTATCTTCCTTAAATACAATGTTTTCTCGATACATTCTAATCTCGATTAGTAAGGTTAGAATACCTACATACACTATATTTTTACAAAAAATTAAAATTGTATGCATATAAAATTACTTTCCAGTAAATATTCTAATAAAAAGAGATGTATTTTAATTAACAAAATAAAATAAATGTTGTTACAGTAGATCCTTTCATGTAGTAGTTTTAATTGTTTAAACACTTACCAGCAAATCTTTGCACAAATATAGATTATGTGTTAAGTAAATATAGCCTCCTATCCTACGTAGAAAAGCAATGGGAACAAGTTATCCGACAATAGAACTGTTATACGACTTCTTGCACTTAGATAATTGTATTATGAAGTACATTTCAAGCGATTAACGTTATAAATTCAGTCTAGATATAGGCACTTGTCAATATTGAATTATCCATCACGTTATTGAACCATGGGTTATTGACCTGACTCCGGATTATCTTCACTTAAAAAATGAGGTAATAACTATACTGTTTGAGATAGAATATAAATCACAGAGCAGTGTTGGCCTAGTGGCTTCAGCGTGTGGCTCTTTCCACCAATGGACCTTGTGTCCTAAGTGCGCATCTAACATTCGCTCAAACGGTGAAAGAAAACATCGTGAGAAAACCGGCTTGCCAAAAATTCGACAGGTACAGATGATCAAGAAACAGATACAGAAAATCAATCAAAACAAGCGTTATAACGCGTGACATTTATATGTTGGCTCATAACGAACCTTGTTTTTGTAAATGGACGCCAATAAAGTATATTTACGTATATTTCAATAAAACACTTACCGTAATATCGACGTCACAGAAAAGTCGCAACCATCTTTGACATTAAAGTAAAACAATTACTAATAAGCGAGATTTCTATTTTTATTGACGGCTCTTGCATACACCGCAATGACTAAGCTATACTTGAACTGACAGGTTGAAATAAAGCCAGTTAAAATAAATATTCTAAGGTTGCATTCCAATTATCAATTGTTCAGCATCAACTTTATTTGGACTACCAAAGGAGTGGCGGTACCGATAACTACTTGTTTATGTATCATAATTCGAAGAAATTGAGTTTAAACATTATGTAATAGGGGAAAAATATTTTGATTATATAAATGACAAATACAATAGGCGATGTATTTCAAATTTTAAATTATTATAATTTAATTTTGTTCATGAAGTTTGAAACCTAGGCTGGAAACGGTCCACGGAAAGGTACTAAAAGGATGTTTTTATTTTTATATTTTTAAAAGTAGTAATACGAATGTAAGTATTAGCATGCATGTCAGTCATATGTAATAATAGTAAATAATAATATGGATGGTTTTGATTGTTTTAGTTAAAATTGAGACAACGCACACATTTTATATCCCTTAGCATATTGCTTTTAGTGTCTTGTGTCTATCTTCTATATATGTATAGGATATATTATGGAGGATATTCCAAATAAACCACAAATTGTTTCTCTAAAAATACAAAGAAACGACATTTGAAGTTCACTAATATCGACTCTTCAATTATATTCTATAATTTACCTCTCTACAAGTTTCTTTTTATAACAATAAAAGGCACAAAATAGTCTGAACGTCATCCACCATTCCATCGCGCGTCACTCCAATGCTAACTTCCACAGACAACTTATAAAAACGCGAAGCGCGTCAAATTCAAATGAATGACAAAGCGTATATCTTGCCATGCAACATTAATTTATATAGAATTTAAAGAAAAGTATAATTACTCTGAATTCGACCGAAGAAGTCTTATACTTAAGTTAATAATAATAATTTATATGCAATAATATTTTGGAAAACATAATATTCTGCAAATTTGTTTTGAAAGGTAGAAACTACACGTTAAGATTCATTTCAAGTACATCACCAATCAAAAAGTAATTTCTTATAATATTTATTACATTATAATTTATAACATTATTAAAATATATTATAAAACTAATTATAATATTTGTTCGAAATACATTTGATGAGCGTGATCGCAAATATTTCTTCTCGGCTGACCGTCACATTTATTAGTTCAGTCATTGTTGAGATTTACTCGGTTACGTTAGACACATTTTTATTTTGATATATACTTTTTGTTAATTATAATTGATAATAGTTACACGTCCACTATTTAGAATTTTATAGTGAGTGTTTAGTGCGTTTTTGAGGACTTTCGTGAGGCAAGGTATTAGCATCAGTCTAACCTCGGCATCGCACTCGCGAGCCCTCTGGCATTGAGAGTGTCCATGGGCGGCGGTATCACTTAACATCAGGTGAGCCTCCTGCCCGTTTGCCCCCTATTTTAAAAAAAAAAAAAAAAAAAAAAAAAAAAACCTCACTTTATTCCCAATCTAAAAGAATTTCTCCAAATCCTTCCGCCAAAAAAAACAGTATTCAACGTTTTTAAATCGAATCTTAGCATAACCATAATTAACAATGGTGTATACAAAGCTCTATCCGAACGTTAATTCCAATGCAAATTGCTAGTTTACATTCCAAACTCGCCTTGCCACGTGACACGGAAATAAGTGACACGGAATAATTACTCTAATATATTGAATCTAGTTTGGTACAAATAAACAACTACAAATGAAGAACTTGATGTTAAAAGTAAATGGGTTTATTGTTACGTTTTGAATTCATTTTAAAAGCAGGGTCACTGTTCTCACGCTGGTTAATTTTTTTGACAGTGTTGGGTTCTACGTGTGACTCTCATCCCTGTGATCAGTTTCTGTGAGGACAGAAACACAGCCCCTCGGTTTTGCTCCAATGGACTTTCTGTCTACGTGCGCATTTAACACGATAGCGTGTGTTACAAAAGGTTGATCACCTATTTGTCTATCAGAAAAAACAAATGATCACATATTCATCTGAGTCCCAGACATACGTTGTAGGTTTTTAGCATTGACTAACTAAAACCTAAATTTATCTTATTCTGCTTAAACTGTAGTGCTGTAATTTACTATATAATTGGAGAATTGGAGAAAAAATTATTTGCTTTAAGCCTCAATTTATATACTACACTAACAATATGCTGATTAAAAGTACATATAGGTGAACGGTATAATGCTTATTTGAATCGTACTTACTTATTTAAAAGTGTTATTCAATCAATCTGAAACTGAAACCTGCATTAAATAAAACATAAATGACACTAAACACGCGACTAATGTGCATATATGCTATACATAAAACATATATAAAATCACATTCCTTGTACAGGTTCCTCTTTGCATTATTCAAAAGTCTAGCTTTGAGAACTTATTCATTTTCCCACGAGATTATACAGCTTTCGTGGAAATTTAAAACTTAAGGTTTTTACTTGATGCTATTTGGCATACGAATACAAGACTTCCCTATATGTTCAATATAAAGAGATAGTAGAGAGAAATATAAGGAAAGGTTTAATAATTAAACTATTAACCTTTAATAATTAAGTGTATTTTTCTTAAATTGACACTCAAAAACTCATTACAGGCCTCCTCTTTCCATTTTCATTCGTTAAAATTCTTCAAATTCAATGGCTTCAAAAAGATTAGTAATGTAAAACAAAGATCATTTTATCTATTCTTGTCTTCTGTTGGTCTTAGAATTGAACTATACAGTTCTCTCCGGCAAAAATTATCAGAAATACTAATGTCAAAAAACTTGTAGAATTTTATTTTGCAAATAGGTTTTCATTGCCATGATTGAAGCACTTTGAAAAATTTATAAAATTCAACTAGAGACCAACAAAAAAGGCGAGGCTTTACATAAAGGTTTTATATGCCCTCAGCCATTCTCAGTCGTCAATTGTCACCAACGACAGTTTAAAAACTATCAGTAAAAAGCCTTTTTTCCATTTGCTGAAGTAGTACATTCTGGACAGTCTAGAATATACTGTTTCTAAATATGCCGTGAATAATTATTTTGCTTCATACCCAGTATCTCTTTAGATATACCTTAGTGCGTTTCTAAAACAATAAGTAAAAATTATCAAACATTACAAAACAATATCAAACATTTACGTTAAAAATATATTTTTTTAACTATAAAACCATTTAGTATTGAGACTTTTATTGATATTGAAAACAATAGTGAAAACACTATATGTAAAACAATGGCTAAAGCAGTAGATTGCATCGACAGGCTTCCGAAATTTCTGAGGTGAACACTTTGAAAGAATTTTCAATTTATTCTATTGGGGTGGGTGAAGCGGACAAACGAATACGCTATATAGGTCACTCTCCGAGTTATACATTACCGCAATCCACTAGCTCCATCACTTTGCACGTGCGACCAGAATTCTTTGTGAATAGTTCGCTGCAATATGCTTTAGTTATGAAGAGTACATAGCTGGGCAAGATGTACATTAGAGATGGTACAAGCATCTTGAAACAACGTCTCTTCTGTTCTATGTTATTTAATTTCTTTGTATTTAAGTAAATATCAATTAGAACCATTTAATAATTGACGAATTTCGAATACTCTTTGTAAAGTTGGAAGGTACTGAGTATAAATAAATCTATCGCGTTATGCGACTGTACAGTCAGGTTGCAATGAAGAATTACAAAATTAATAAATGTTCTGTAAATTTATTGCATTATCTGCTTGTCTCTTAGGATTAATTATCAAATAATTATCAATACTATTAAACCGTATTGTTATGGCTTTATCGCCGATACGTCACTGAATATGTTAATATTGCATTACAGTAATTTCTGAAGTTACACTAAATGAATAAATTATTAATTCAACCATGATTATATTAGGGTTGGTGATCTTGTAAAAACATATTTTTGAAGGTTTGTTCTTAATTAGTACAAAAATGATATACTTAATCCGATAACTTGTTATTTAAAGGTCCAAGTCGTGCTGCGTGAAAAATAATTATGTATATAATAATATTATAATTAATAAATGAATAGCATTGTACCTTTAACGCTGGCAGCATTTCGTCGCTGTATTGCGATACTTATTCGTTGAACGAGGCAAGCACCAGCTCTGGGGTCGCCCGTAGTTAAAGGTACACAGGCACAAGTGCCAAACTTTTAAAATTTGTTTTAATTTTGTATTAATCACTTTTTAATTATTATTATTAGTAATTGGAATTTAAGAATTATGTATATTTTTTATTGAACTCGTCCTACGTAAATGTAAAATCAATTTCAAAGTAACATTAATTTTACAGACTGGTTTCCTGGGTGGCGAAAGCATACAAGTCAGCCGAATGATGATGGGACATCTGGGCAAGATTGTGTGGAAGTTCGCAGAGCGATGCCACCACGACCAGCTCACCCAACCTTCTTATGGAATGATAGAAGCTGTAGAGAGCATAACTACTTTGTGTGCGAGCGACCTGGAGCAAATGGTAAGTAGTAGTAATGTCCTGATACTAAAATAATTAATTTTGATGGAACGAGATTGACTATATAAGTTATTTTTTTAATGATAGAAATGATTAACTATGTCGAACATTAACATACTCGAACTAGATACTATTGGGCCGTGGGGTTCTAGTGTACAGGCGCTGATTAAAGATAGAACCGGTGACCCCGGAGCTGAAACTTTCCTCGCTCAGCGATTAAGTATCGCAATACAGCGAGAACATTTTCACATTCATATTCTGCCAGCGTTAAAGGTCTATTTATGAGTTTTAATTATTACTGATGGTTAATAATACTGTAAATAACTCATAAGCCTTTCTTGGCGAATCCTTTAAGGTCTCTGCTGTGAGCCTTTGGATTTCACTTCCCATCCATATTCGCTTAGCTCCTATCTAACCTATCCTACCTTAGATAGATTAGATATTTAAAAAAAATATCACAGTGGTTGCCTGGAAGAGATTGCTGGAAAGCCATAAGGCCACCAGTTTTCCTCCTTTTCATTTAATTACCTCAATTGTACTATTACTATTTTTCAGTATATTTGTGTGTTAGATTCGATGTTTAATTTTACACTATAATTTATCCATTTTAATAGTACCTAATTTGGTACAAACGTTAACTGACCAATATATGTCCTATACAATAAAGGCTCTAAAGCGACGTATTTCACGGAGTAGACAATACAATATATCAACGTGAATGTTGCTAACTCTATTGATTGTAGCCGTAAAGTGCAAGCTTTAGTGCTGGCTTCTAATGATTGAGTATAGTACAGGGTGTGGTGTGACTTATACAACTTCATTTCTACTAGCTTCTAACTATTTGATTTTTTTTCCTTATTTAAAACTTTACATTTGTTTGCCTACCCATATATGTATGTACTTTTTGTTACCACTCAGTATGAATTTGCTGTGGATTGGAAGCTTGGTTATCCATATCACAGGTTCTCACCTTGTTTGGAAACCTTCTTAACTGTAATCCTATTGTTTGTTACAAATGGATTATGCAAGAAAATAAAAAAATTATAATTACTATTACATTATTTACAAAAGCTTGCCAACGCTCGGCACACTGATACATTATTAATTAAGAATTAAAATACATATAACCCGACAAGCACTTATAGGGAAAACAATTCATCAATTTATAAATTATAAAAACTAACGGAGTTCAAAGTCTGAGGGGTCCAAAGTTTAAATAAGTAATATAAATAAAGAATATAAAAATAAAACGTACAATAAGTATGTCAAGATCTAAGATATTTATCATTGGATTGAATCGCAAAAATCACAATATGATAGCGTTATTACGATAACGATTATTAAGACAAACTCTTGAATTATAATTGTGTGTAATTTATTTCTTAAACAAATAGAATTGAAAGAGTACTTACAAACATGTTCTGTGATGAAGTAATAGGCGGTATGAGGGTGAGGTAATGCAGGGGTTGCAGAAAATTCATTTAAGTTCACCTTTTACTGTGCGACTCGAGTCGCTTAGCTTGCACACAAAATATCCTCTACTTTGTCAATACACTTGTTAGTTGAACTGGGAAGTGTACTCCATTGTAGAATTATTTACTGCCATTTATTGGTAAACCACGATCTCAAATAATCTAAGCATTTCTAAAACTAATAGATTTGGCGTTTAATTCAAACTCAAACTCAAAATAACTTTATTAATATAGGTAAACAAGTACACTTATGAACATCAGAAAATTAATTGTAAATTTACATTTACTACCAGTTCGCAGGAGAGAGGCCAAGAAGAACTGGGAAGAAACTCTCCGCCACTCATTTTAATCACCAAGTTTTGAGATATACAAATTGTTTGAACTGAACCAAATCAATCCCACAAATTAGGATCATTTAAATAATCGTCAAATTTATAAAAAGCTTTCTTGATTAATTTACGTTTAACGAGGCCTTTGAATTTATAACTATGTGGAAACAGCTGCCCACTAAAATATTTCCGAACTAATTCGACTTAGGGTCCAATTTTTAAAAGGCTGGAAACACACTCGCAAGCCCTCTGGCATTGAGTTCATGGGGTATCACTTAACATGAGATGAGCCTCCTGCCCATTTGTCTTCTGTTATAAAAAAAACGAACCAATTTCTGCTTTATTCGCATTTGTATGTCAATGCATTGTGGAACATAGTGCAACTATGGCAAAATGTTTGCACAAATTTGGCCTCCTATTTAGCTGTCTGATCTGAAAAGATAACTAGTAATTAGGTATCTAGATTAAAATTATATATTCCTGGTATATCAGTGTTGGCCTAGTGGCTATAGCGTGCGACTCTCATCCCGGCTGGATCGATCGATCCCCTGCTGTACATCCATGGACTTCTTTCTATGTGCGCATTTAACATTCGCTCGAACTTTGAAGGAAAACATCGTGGTGGTGGTGATCCAAAAGTCGACGTCGTGTGTCCGGCACAGGAAGCTGATCACCTATTTACTATTAGATTGACAAATGATCACGACACCGATACCGAAATCTGAGGCCTACATCTGAAAAGGTCTAGTGCCAATGATTTATTTTTATTTTTATTCCAGGTTTTTATTGCAGACTTCCACACCAATAAACAGTTTATCAAGTTCCTTTGACTTCATAACGACATTTTACTCTTGTATGTTAGATTAACTCGTTTCAGTAATTTTTAACTCATTTTACATATATATTGCGAAGTTATGTGTTACTGAGAAATTTTAATTTACAAAGTTACCTTATTTCGTGCATAGTCTCTTTGAATTTAATTTTTGTCATCACGGATTTCATATGTATACTCACTATGGTTTCAATATACAATTTAGACGTAGTGAATTGTGACCTTTGCCGTAATAAAAAATGAATAATATAAAGGGAGGAACGAACTTGCTCAGTTTTTTTCCCCGTTCTCCTCAGAACAAGGCCTCCTGATATACTAATGAACGGATGGCATAAATTTGACATGCATAAGTGTACAAACCCTAAATTAATAAATAACCTTTAAATCCAAACCTTCTCATCTTCATGAAAGTAGTTTCTTCAGCTTGAATTACTTTTATCTACATAACTTAATCATAGAAGCCTTTATTCATATTCCCTTACATAATATGATTAAGTCTTCGGCGGCGACATAGGCCTCCAGCTTCTTCCGTTTTGCACGCCCCGCACCCTCTTTGACCAGACTTACATGCTGCTTATATTTTACCCACTTTTTGCACTGGCCTCGTCTCTTGCCCGTCGCGAGCTCCAGTACATACATACATTGATTTACTCAATAATGATTTTTATTACGTGACCGTCTCCATCGATTTGATCGAATCATATCCTTAAATTACGTTATCGTAATCGAAATTGGTTACTTTCGTCGACAATTCAATTCTCTTTAAGTTTTTTTGAAATTTGAAAACACAAGCTGAAAGATTTCAAAACCGCCGTAAGAAGCTTACACTTCGACGAGTCTATCTTTAACAAATGATAAACCAAAGCATTTGCAAAGTTAATGTAAGGACCTGAGAGGAGCTCTGAAACTGGCACTTAAATGTCTATTAACCCGTAGTCAGGTGATAAAGGGCCTCCCAACGACCTGTCACGTGGTTGCACGTACTGGTACAATTTAAACCTAAAAGAAATTGTCAATATTATCGTGTCGTAGACAACTGACGATTATTGTTTGTTTATTTCTTTAAAAAACACCTTTCACTGTTCGTCGTGTGACAAAGATGAAACTCTTTTCGAGTTTAATGAATTTTTATAACACATTAAAAAACAACTGGAAATCTTCTTCTCTTATGAAGACTAAAGACCAAGGAAACCATTCTTTTACACGGTAATAACAGTTTAAATGTTTAAAAAAGCGTTCACGAAACTCTCAGTTATTGTAGTCTATAATCATTATAAAACCAAATGAATCGCAAAATTTGTTGCTAAATGCAAAACTCCAACACAGATGGAGGAATTTCAGTATTTTTATTTTATTGATCTCTTGACTTCTGAGGATGACATCTTATGTGGAGAGAAAAATTGGAAAATATGTTTACGTTATTAATCTTGCTAATGCATATTTCTCGCAGGGCCAGTTGTATATTCTTGTGTTGAAAATCTTTCGGCTTTATTTGTTTCTGCAACAAATCAACAAACATAAAAATGATAAAATAATTTAACACAATGTTAGTGCTAAATTAGTCTCTATGGGGTAGCATAGCAAAATGTTTAAAATATTAGTATGTAGATATTAAAAAGATAGTCTTACTAAAAAAACACGTGTATGTACTTATATACACGTGCTAGAAGTTATACTTCATTCTTAAAATTGTATCTTTCGCCTTATTGTACGTTTGTAGAAAAGCGACACTAACAATAGAGAAAAGGTATTTAATACATTGAAGGTTTTGTTATAACGCATTATCTAGTTAAATAAATTTTATTTAAATATCACAAAAATATTTCTGCATAATTAAAGAAATGGACATTTTTTATTTTAAAATCTTGACTGTGCTAACTTCAGGATGTCGGTTTATTGTGACGGTGTGCTGGGGTCGGGTTTTATGTGACGGTGTGCGCGCGCATCGCAAAAATTTACTCTCATCATTTTTCCCTAACGTGACAAAAGAAGTATAACTTCAAAAACATATATCTGTAGGCAAAATTAAATTAAGATAGCAGATGTTTATAATAAAGTGTGTATATTATACCTGCTATAAAAAAGGATCAAAAACGTTTAATTCATCTGTTCGATGTGTTCGATGTTCTCAGATATAGAAATTTTGCCTGCTCATCATTCTACGATTAGAGCTTGTTTTTGCTAGTAGGCGAAGTGCGGTTGAATGTACCTGGGAATGCGAACAATCCAATTGTTCTCAGAGAATTGGAATAGTCCTGATATAGGTCGTGATCTAGATTACAGCTAGCTTTTTCGCTCAACTTCATTTACGTAGAATAAGGATGAGGTGTAATTCATTAGACAATAGCTGTTCTCTATATTTGCCTGAAATCAAGCCAATATTATGTGATGGAAATCATGAATAAATATTTTGTTTGCTTTTTTAAAGTTTTGCATATTTCATGATAATAGTATTCATGATAATAGCAACATATTTTGAGATTCATTTTTATTTATATTTATTATAAGAAATTACTTAAATCATTACTGAGAGTTTCGTGAACGTGCCTATGCGTGCCTATGCGACATGGTTTTTTAAATATTTAAACTGTTATTTAAATATTATTATTATATTACCCTATAAAAATAAAAGATAAATATAGCTATTCTATAATATAATAATCTACTCAGCGAGTGAACTCTTTTGTGGGCATATTTAATGTAATTTATGTATTTCTTATACGATTTCCTTACATAAGCAACATATTATTTCAAATGAATTAAATAATATAGTTAATCAGTGCATGGTTTATTTCAATCATCCAGCGCAAATGTTGAAACCAAACCGAACCTTGCAAGTGACTTACTTGAAATAATAAAAAAATCTAGAACCCTTTCAGTAAAAATATATTCTAACGAGACTCTATCACACAACAGTTTTCACTGAATACACATCAAAACAATGAGCGTGTAAAATAGGTGGTTTTAAATGCTCTGCTTTCCATTCAAAAGGCGCAGGAAGTTGTTACTCGTCAGACCCACCGACCACTGTCACCCGGTTGTAGGGCGACCATGTAGAATATTATATGACGGAAAGAGTAGGATAAGAAATGTAAATACGTAAGATGGCAGCTGACTTTAATGCCATTGCTCCAATATATATAATACTGCATTCTTGTCGGAGTCATATAAAGGGTAGAGCTATGACACCTAGATCTAGAGAAGAGCCATAGCGACCAATTTGTTCGATGAAGGCTATATCCCACATGTAAGCTTCATCATCCGATCAGTTCAGTAAGAAAGCTATATAAAGTCATCAGACTGCACCGTAAGACTATAAGACGTAATGTTAGCGCATCGTTGCGCGTTGACTCGCGACTTGATATCATATGTGCATGTCGAGATTCCATAATAGAAATGTTTGAGAAAGTAAAGAGCGATTTGAATCGTTGACGGCCTGTCACTTTCCGAGCGGCTGGACCCCTTGGTGTTGCGTAGAGATATGGGATCTCTCTGCATCTTCTACCGCATTCACGATGGAGAGTGTTCAGAGTAGTTGTTCGGACTAATACCATTATCATCGGACGTCAAGGCAGATTACAAAATACCATCCCTCTCACATTTTACGTCCGTCGTTCCACAACTGAGCGTTTCTTAAGGCAATTTCTACTGCGCGCCACCACTATGTGTGCTTCCCACAAAACTATTTTCGAACCAATTCGACTTAGGGTCCTTCAAGAAAGTCCTCCAAGAAAAGCGCCGGCAGCGTGCTTGCAAATCTTCTGGCAGTGTGGGTGTCCATGGTCGGTGGTATCACTTAACATCAGAAGAGCCTCCTGTCAGTATGC
Source organism: Pieris brassicae (assembly GCF_905147105.1). Classification (NCBI taxonomy): domain Eukaryota; kingdom Metazoa; phylum Arthropoda; class Insecta; order Lepidoptera; family Pieridae; genus Pieris; species Pieris brassicae. Next base: position 8,781,374 of record NC_059674.1, on the reverse strand, counting down.
CTTCTGTAACATAAAAAGAAATTAGTAATGTAAACAAACAAATGTCTTCAGGGACATAAAAATCTCTTATTAAATTTGATGCAGGAAATATTTTCATCATTAAAAATCATGGACACCGCACACACGTCTGTTGTCGACCTAGATGTTGAACGGACTATTGTCGTGAGTGAAATGACAGTTTCACATATTAGGTAACTATCCGTGATACTAAAATTAGAAATGTGAAGCAATATTAACCATTATTAAAAACTCCATAGAATGTAGAACGGACTAGTCAATTTGAATCTATACGAATATTACAAAGAGAAAGGCTTTATGTGTTTGTTGCATAAATAATCACTGGACAGATTTTAAAAATACTACCAATAGTAGGGGGTGCCCACGCGGGATTTCGGGATTTACTACAGCGTGGCAGATTAATATACAGGTGGATACCTTGTACCTGGTTAAGTACCTCTACCAAATGTGAGCCCCATATATACAGTATGGCCGGCAAGGATAAAGTAGCAAAAAATTAATCATCAGAAATGCTCGAGCGCGTCAGATTAAGGTAGGGTAAGTTAATTACATGCTAAAAAGTATATATTTCACTAATCTGACAATTTGCAAGTGACGTAAAGATAGGGGAGGGCTGTAAAGTTCTAAAAAAAAAGTTATCTCGACATTTTCATGATGAAAAATATACAATCTGACGATTTCCACAAGCCGAAGTAAGAAAAATTGCGGCTGCATGATGCCTATATTAGTTTAAAAATATTAACAATGGGTAAAATTAACATAAAGTGTTCGCAACTCAATAGATCTATGTGACGCTCGAGTCCCCATTTAGCATCGTGAACTCTCCTACTATATCATCATATATAATCAAAGTCAAATTCAAAATAATTTATTCATTTAGGTAGCGCAACACTCGCGCGCGGTACACTTATGAACGTCAGTAAAGAAATACATATTAATGCTAAATGCTATTATATATTTGCAATTTTAGTTATTACATATTTTTCGAAGTTATTGCGGAAATTGATATTAATATTTACATTAAATAATGAATTGTACTACATTTTAACCTCTTTTCACAATCGAAAAGTCCCTCATTCTGCTGGCGCAATGGCCCAAAGTGTGTCTTAGCCTACGACACAAGAGAACCTTCGACGATTACGATGCTTCTTGCCAATCGGTCACATGGACCTCGTGCTGGCCTTCAATGGCGATAGATGGGCCCACCAACGCCCAGATATGCTATCTTTACACTTCAATCCTCTCCCATTCTCTCAAGGTGGCCCGACCATTTAACCCTGTACAGTATACTAAAATTAGTCAAGTCTAGAACAGTGTGAATTAATGTTATTAGAACAGAATGTTAAGAATTTCTGCGTACTGCGAGCAATTAGTTAACGTTGCGTAATTAAGTTTATCTATTTATAACTTATATATATATCTATAAGTTATAAATAGATGACAAAGTTTTATGATATATATATATATATATAAAACTTTGTTAAAATAGCTTTTTAGAGCTCGAACTATTTAAGAAAATAGTAGTCTTCTCTCCAACTTTGATTTCAATCCCTTTGGAGTAGAGACTCTTGGTCCATAGGGTTAAAGAGTACAAGCGCTAATTAAAGATTTAAGCTGGCACCTGGTAGATAGTACCCATGACGCCAGAGCTCGTGATTTCCTCGCTCAACGAATAGGTATCGAAGTACATCGAGGAAATTCCGCCAGCGTTAAATTATAGAAAGATAAAAAGATTGCACTGTCACGGGAACCGAAATTATAAACTTTATTTTAATTTTAATTTTAAATTTGTTGAAGTGAAACTTCTTTATCAGCGTTGTAAAAAAAATTACCGTCATATTTTTCGATTACGCGTCACATTATTCCTTTACGTGTCACATTTTTCCGTTACGCGCCATCTTTTTCTTGTCCCTACCACGGTTGATTCGAAGCCATTAATAACAAAAATAATTCTGTTACAATTAATGAAATTCTGTAATAATTTTAGTAGCAATAAGGTAAAATGAAATAATTCTATCATTTGTATTCATGTCTATTATAGTAAAAGCCTTTTGTTAAATATTATTTAATTTAACTTTATTTAACCAATTTCTGTAAAGACACATTATTTTTCAATGCAGGTTAATTAATTATTATTACTATGTAGTTTAGTACATGTGGGTTAGGTAATGTCAAATCATTTGTGACTAACGACAGAAAATCGACGATGTGTGTTAGTAAAAAAGATGCCGATATGATTATGCATCTTCTGAGTAATGGTAACGGTAACGGTAGAAAGTCGCTCACTTTAAAGTATTGTATTATATCTTTAATATAATCTTTAATTAACGGGACTACAAAAGGAAATGAAAACAATCGCTGCTAATGAGAAATAACGCGTAAACAAATAATGCGTTTATACACACGAAGAGTTATTAATATATGTATTTTCTAATTTATGTACACATACATTTTGTTTTTTCATCGTTTGAATGTTTTGAACCAGTTCAAAAAAATATTTTGCTATCGGCCTAAAATTGTTGTGATAATTTTATTTTGTTTGACCTTTTCTCGCCCAACCTTATTATCCTGACCTTTACACTTAAGAAAAATCAGTAGCGCTCCTTTTAACACGATACGAAAATGGTGTGTGGGGATTAAAGACTCTTTAAATCGAACAGGTGAGCCTACTGCCCGTTAGTCTGTCCTATAAATATACAGAATACTACATAATATGTATGTAAAACTACTTTAGAACCAATGTATCTGTGACAAAATGATAACTCTTTTCTGTGTCTGACAGTAAATGCAATACGTTTTTAACTAACTAAAATACTGTTTACTGATTTATTCATACATTTATAAGTTCTAAAAACAATGTGTAATATGTATGCAAAAAAAAATTATTCAAGAAAATATGACCTCACAACACACACATTTTACACATCAATTATATTAGTATTACCTCGACGTCCGTCGTTCCACAACTGAACGTTTTCTAATGCAGTTTTTGCCGGGCACCACCACTATGTGGAACCAGCTGCCCACTGAAGTATTTCCGAACTGATCCGACTTAGGGTCTTTCAAGAAAAGAGCATACTAATTCTTGAAAGCCCGGCAACGCACTTGCGAGCCTTCTGGCAATGTAAGTGTCTACGGGCGGCGGTATCACTTGATATAAGATGAGCCTGCTGCCCGTTACATAAAAAAATATGACGTGTTGAAATACTTTAGCAAAAGTGTTTAAATTACAAATTGGCCAGTTCCGTTTCCGGATTGGTATGACATGTGCTGTTTTCCATACATGGGGAAAAGGTTTATTGTAATCAATTGTTAACGGCAGTGAGAGAACATTATAAGAGTTTGCAAAGTTTAACGGAACTCAATCTGGACCGGGTCTATTATTTCGATTTTAGAATTTATATCTATACTGTTATGGAAATGCTGATTCATAAGAAAAGTTAATGTTAGGCTGAGAGATGGATTCATATACAGTGCAAAGATGATCCTTATACAAGGCAGGGATAGAGAAGCTTTTAATGTAATTCCAAAATAATTTACAAATTCTTAGTTGCTACATATATTTTGAAAATTCTAAAAGCGGTGTAGTATTGATCATATTTATTTTGCTGAAAGCTTTGACTCACTCGCGTTTTGTTACGATGTTATGTGGATTAGATTTTCCATTTCATAATTTGATTCAAAGAAATATATTTCGCTTTTTAGGTAATTCTTGACGTCCAACGGTTTCATGAGAACGTTTTCGTTTGTGTTTATTTGATTGGAATAGCAAAAATTTATTTGAAGATTATGGTCTATTTGCTGATCAATCATATACTTTTATAAAACTTTTTATAAACGACATAAGCAGTGTTGGCATTGTGGTTTTAGTATTTAATTCTCATCCCTGAGGTCGTAGGTACAAACCCCAGCTGTACACCAATGTTCTTTCTATGTGCGCACAGAAGGGTGATCACCTACTTGCCTATTAGATTGACAAGTGATCATAAAACAGATGCAGAAATCTGAGGCCCAGACCTAAAAAGGTTGCACCACTGATGATATAAAACGAAGATACACAATAACCAAAATTTCATTAAATCTCCAATATTTACCATTAAAGAAACCTTATATTTTATGGAATTTTATGGAATTTCCGTTATCTGTAAAAGACAACATTTTTGTATAAAACGGCCACCGTGTACATTTACACGATGCGTTGTCGGCCGTCAAAGATCTTTTTTTCTATTTATGTCTCTCGAATAAACTTCCCATGAATCCTTTTACGTTACAATACTAGGTCAAAACCAATAAAAGACCGCTCACGTATTGACTTAACGGGTCATATAAAACACTCGATTACCATTCAGTATATTAAGCCATTTCACACTTACCGCTTTTACGACCGTTTTTATACCTTTAACAAGATTTTCGGGTGCTTGAGATAAAACGTTAAGGATTTTTGATGTCCGTTATACTTTTGATGGGGTATTATTTTAATACAAGCAGTGTTGGCTTCAGCGTACAACTCTCATCCCTGAGGTTTGGTCCCCGGCTGTACACCAATGGACTTTCTTTCTATAGGAAACCGGCTTGTCTTAGACCCAAAAGGTGGGTCGTGTGTCAGGCTTAGGATGCCGTTCACCTATTTGTCTATTTGACTAAGAAATACAGCAATCTGAGTCCCAGACCTAAAAAGGTTGTAGCGCCTCTCATTTAGTCTTTTAATACTTAGAAAAATACATCTGGTTCATGAGTTGTAATGAGTTATTTCTACATAATTAAAGAAATTGACATTTTTTATTTTAAAATGTTGACTATGCTAACTTCAAGGTGCCATATTTTGTGACGGTGTCGGTATTTTGTGACGATGGGTGCGCACATCGTAAAAATTTACTCACATCATTTTCCCCTAACGCACCAAAAGAAGTACAACTTCAAAAACATAATTTAAAAAAGATTTAAAAAGTTTTTTTTTGCTAAAACTTACTGTCCGTATCTCATTTCGAAAGTTGAAGATTCATTGCTATTTTAATTTGGGAAGCCGTGCTGCTAAAGAATTACTTGTGGTTAGACCACACCATAGTGTTTTATTTACAGAATAACCCTTGACCAGTCATAGTCAGGAAGAGACAGCCAATCACTCACGGACAAATTTTTTATTACACTAATACCTGAATGAGAAGTAGTATTTTAACAATTATGTACTGTTTTATTTATTACCATTATTTTATTGCGTTCTGCTAATATTTCGTTAATATTCGATTTTACAGATACATCATAATAACTCATCAGTTATTACAATTTAACTAAAGAATAGTTAAATTTTATTTAAAAATTGCATTATAAATATTGTCAGTATACACGACTCATTAGTCGTGTCGGACCAGTCTCAATAGAGAATTACCCGTCAGTAAAGTTTTATGGCGATAGAAAGATCTGCATAAACTGCATTGGACTAATGAAAACTACTATATTTCTCTATTTTATGATCCATTAGATATTTTAATCGACCGTTAATAGTGTTGTGCATAAACTCAGCTCTGCCATTAAAAAAGTGATAAAAAGAGTAATCTCATTGTATTTAAAGCTGATCCTTTGAGCTTTAGGATATACTCATATAGTTATGAGCGTGCATTTTTACCGCATTTTTACGATTATAACCGTAGTTAACGAGTACAGGGACACGCAGTTTCGTACTTTGTTGGTTTAGCGGTATAGCGAATTTTTTTAGTAACGAGAAACAAGAGCAAAAATTTAATTTCTCTCATTTGTTATTTGAAGAAAGAGTAATTTTTTAATGTTCTTAAATATTTATAAAAAGTTTTTCTAAAATAGTAGAGTCTAATATATAAATATGTTATAGTTTAGTGACAATTTGAGGACATAAGTTTAAGTTAACAGCCTTATTTAACCATTATTTTAATTTAGTAGGCCTGTTAAACTGATATTCTATTTATTTCGAAACATTAATTAATCTTCTCTCTAACCATGTAGAAATAGTATACACATATAATATACATAGGAAGACATCGCTTTCCTTAAGGCATAATGATATTATATTTTGCATATCTCTGAGATAATGGCATTGAGTAATCCAGCGGCACTTGAGCTACCGAAATAGTTTTCTCAACTGTTACATAACAAAAAGTTTAGTTAACATTCCTCAACATAGCTAGAAGTCGCTCATATAAACCGTAGAACGTCGTAGAGCTATCTTAGCATATGTAGAACGTTGTAGACGTCTACGATAATCCCAGTCTACAAAATGAGTAGCAAATCTGCTGAAATAGAAAACTTGCCAGAGCTTTGGAGCGTCTAGAGGTATAATTTTACTAATCTGATAGTGAATTGAGATATTTTTTCAATTTGAAAGTAAAGTACAAATGCTTTATCTTATTACATACCTGCTGATGTTGTTCTATGGAAATGTCAAACGTACGTTAGCGTTTTACGCAAAAACTATGTTCGTAATTATTGCTAAGCCCGATTTTACACCCTCAATATAATGTTTTACTAAGACAGAAGTTAAGAGTCATCTTAATTTTATGGGTATATTCGATGACATATTTAAGTCGACGACATATAAGACTGTAAAAAATAGATACATTGTTCCGCAGCCTTAGACACTTATTGATACACGTTCATTTATATAAGGATGTTTCGCACTATTTGATGCATTTATGGTGTACTTGCTGCCCGTGAATTGTTTTCCCCTTTATATGACATATTACATATCTTTTTAGTAACTACATACCAACCTACATTTTGAAAATAAAATATTTTTTTGTAATTTATCTCCAAATTTTCTGTCCAAAAAGTATGAATAAAAAATACTTGAATATGTTTACTCTCTTCTTATCAACAGATTTTGTGATTAAATGAATCACAAAATTATTTAATATTTACACAGATTTATAAAACAATCCAGATGAGACAACTCTTATACTACAACTTATCACGTCAATAAAGAAATATTATTTCAATTATTCAAATCGCCCATAAAATTCGCAAACAAACTCTGCAATAAGATATGGTAACGAGCCGTCGAATTGACTGAATTGAATTCATTCGTATGCGGGACTCGTCATCCGCGGCTACAATTGCCTCGTTACACTGACATACAATATTTATTACGTCGTATTTCATCCAATCTGTCTGCTTACAAATTACTTCCAATAAAGGTATCCTTTCAAATTAGAGAAAATAAAAGCGTGGATCCGATTACACCTGTTTTAACAACATCAGTTTGAAATGTTTTGCGGTTGAAATTAATGATTAATTATACAGTAATATTGAAATATAATTGCCTAAATAATATTGAAAATTAAAAAAAAACATTCATCAAAATTGTTTGTGTCGTACACGACAATTACATCCTGTATATTGTTTAAAAATTATCCTGTTGTGGCTGCCAAGTCTAGAGCTAGGGTTGTTATGGTTAAGATATCGTATATAAACACATATAAATATTTAATACGAATCTTGGTTTTGCGCACCACATAGATATAACATGCAAAAAGGCTAACAAAAACATGTTTCATATTACGAATAGCTTGTGGCTTCACGAATATCAGTACAATTAAAATTTTATACAATACGTTAGTGAGAAGTCACTTGGAGTGCAACGCAATGGTGTGGGCCCCATATGACTAAATACAGTCTCATTTAGAGCACGGACAAAATAAATTCACCTGCTGACTCTAAAAGAGACGGTATAGATATATCCTTTGTATCCGCTTATGTACCCGATCCTGTTTCTGGGCATGGTGAGTTATGAACAGTGTATTTATTTTAGATACTTTCGGGTCGGTACCGAGTAAAAAGCTGAGGTTTCCGTCTAAACTTTTGGATGTACCGCATGCACATTCCAACTTGTTTAGCGAAGCGCCACTCACGCGAGCAATACAAATATTAAACAAAATTTCTATTGAGGTAGACCTATTTGTTTGTATACTGGCTGGGTTCACAAGAGTTGCTTGCTATATTGTTAAGATTTAGGTATAAAAATTTATTTTTGTAATGTTATTTATGTAGGATAATCGGTGTGGTTTTATTTGATTAGTCGTTCTTTCGTATTAATAGTAACTGTTAATATAGCATAGGGATGTGGAATGAATAAAAAATAAAATTTAATCCATCAAACACAGGGTTGATTTCTACTACTACTACTCAGTAGTACTAAAATCAGTATTTAAAAAAAAGGCAGGTATCTGCTCTATACTTCTGAAAAGCGGGCGGTAAATTGTATTTTAGTATACAAACTGGTAGTAGATTAAAATGGAAAACTTGTTTAAAAATTACGATTCTCACAATATAGCTTATTTAATCTCTGTGTAGTAAAGAAATATGTTGTGATAAAAAATTTAACAATCCTCCTTAATATTAGGTTAATATGAAATTGGCATTTTGTATTAGAGGAATAAAAAGTAGATTTATTAAATACAAAATATCTAATTTATCAAAGTATGGACCATTGTTATGTTTGCACTTTTACCATCTTATAGATAGTAATTGAATCCTTTACTAAAAACACCATACCGAAGGGAATGAATAAAATCTTAGAAGGCGGTTTTGATGCGGTAGAGATCATTTTTTACCTTGTAAGAATTTAGAAGATAACCAAGGTCGGTCTGTCTGTTGGAGTACGGTGGATGTCTTAAGACGCGATATTACATGTTTTCCATTTTATAATAGAGTGACGCACGGAAAAAAAATTAAACGGGAAAATGAAATGAATCCTGATTTAAAAAAAAAACGCACACCTATAATAAAATGTTTATGTTTTAAAAATTAAGTTTGAAAAAAAATTCAAGTAAAAGTGGAATTCCTTACCAAAGATATTTGAGGTCAAAGTGGCCAGTACGACCAAACGCCAATTTTATATGGACTTCTACCTTTTTTTTTCTATATATATAAACATCTGCAATCAGCCTCTTGACTTTTATCAGATTTTATGATATAATTTTGAGGCAATTGGGGAATGCAAATCCAATCATTTGTTTTTCCTCCGTAACTTGCAAACTATCAAACTGCGGTGCGGTATCAAGTGTCTAGCGTTTCCAAGGCCCGAAGCTAGGGGATTGACGTGTTGCTCGTCTCCTTTTGTATTGTTCGGTTGATCTTTTAATGTCTTAATTAGTGGTAATCCCCTAATATATCTGGACTTCAGGCGCACCGTTCATATTTCACAGTGTTTTGTTTTGTAGCCGCTTTAGGACTTCGATAATAAAGCAGCTTGCAGACCTCCAGAGCTGTATCCCATAGGACTATATTGGTTTTATGACAGTTTTGTAAATGAGAAGTTTATTCTCCAGAATGAGTGCGGCTTTTCTACCTAAAAGCCAGTTCGTGTTACGAAGTTTATTATTAGCATTCTCTTTATTGGATTTTATATGGTCTTGCCATGCGTTTGTCCATGTGCAATTCCAAGTTTTGGCTGTAGCGCGTTTTGAAGAGATATATAATGGCCTAATTTTTATGTTATATAAGTCAAATGGGCAGTAGGCTCACTTGATGTTAAGTAATATATGGACACTCACATTGCCCGAAGGCTTGCAAGGTCGTTGCCGGCCTTAACATATAGCTAGATATAATTCTGTATCTAATAATGAACGATTAATATATAATTACATGAGTAAAATACAAAACTATTATACACACATATATATATAAAGCACTTTTGAAATTTTTACAAAATTAAGTTAAATATATTTAAAAAATAACTCTAGCCGCCCTTTCCAAAAGGATAAGAACCTCCATATTTACTCTTTTAAAATAGTTTATACAAAACTTTCTATGTATGCATTGATGATTGATGATAAATGTATTTAAACAAAAAGGTATATTTTTTCTTAAGAATTCCATAACTATGAATACTAATTTTATTTAAAGAAAACAAGAACTATGCGTAGTTAGCCTTATTGTATGTTTCTGCCTCGCATCTCGGTCAAAGTAAGTAACAACAAAATTAGCCGACTTCCAACACTACCCGCGCTTAACCACTTAATGGTACTTCTGAGAGCACGTTAGTTTAATTATTCACTGAGGAGAGAAAATTATAGAGAGCTTAGAAATAACTTTCAATTACTACATTTTTCATTCAAACAAACTAATGTCTCAGGTGCGCTTTCTAATATGTCTTTTTAAATTATATTATCACTAATATTGAATTATTTTTCAAATAAAACTTTAAATTTACAGTACGTGAATATTTTGTTAATTCATTTTTTAAGTTGGACTTAGAAAACTTGCTATATTGCGCTTTTAAATCGGCCAGATGTTTCTTTTAAGTGATGTTTGTAAGGAGAGGAAACCATGCTATATTTAAGTCTAACAAATCCGATTCAAGTAAATTAAATATACAAATAAATTTGTCTTATGTATATTTCTTTGAGCACAAGAAAGGAATTACAATATAATTCCAAGTACGTTATAAAAAGCTCCAATACCTTTCTTAAGATTACAGTTCTTTCTATGGTAAAGTATCAAAGAGATCATAAATAATGTATAGATATTGAATAAACTTGTATAACAAAAGATGGAACAGAATACAGATTTCTTTCAATACGTCATATTGTGTACCGATAGTGAATAAATGAATTTCAAATATGTTACGAGTATTATATATGTTACTTGTGTTTCTAACCTTTTGACTAATCATTTGATAGATAAATGTTTATTTGATCGCGGTTTATTATTATTAAGCCAGTGGAGCAACCCTAAATGGGCCTCAGTATGCATTCGTTTCTTCGATAATTTTTATTTTAAAGATATATAGGTGATCAGTCCTTTCTTTGCTTGACACAAGCTATCATTTTTTTTGAGGCATGCCAGTTTACTTCACAGTACTGAAAGATAAATGGTGAACAGACAGAGGTCGTACCTACGACCTCAGACTCTCTTGTAGCTAATATATAACAACAGCATATTATCAAACAAAGGTGTGTGACATATCCGAGTGGTATATCGTCCAATTTTCAAATAGATGTATGAGATTTTCTACCCGAAACATATGTTTTTTGATAGAGAATCGATCATAAGACGTCAAACCTTAACGCTATTTGCGATACCCCAAACGTCTAACGGCGGACTGAAAAGTTCATAGACTGACACATAGGTGGCACTACAAGTATTAATTTAATTAATACCCAACCTTCAAAAGTTTATAAATTTAACAACTGTCGTACTATTAGTTTGTCAGATATAGTATTTTGTGTGAAAGAACTTTTCTTTGTAAGTATAATTGAATATATTTGTTTTTACAGACCCATACAGGGCCTCGTATATCCAGTGCAACGAAACCATAGTCCTGTCTCACTCTTACCAACACGCTACGGTCTCGAGCCCCGGCTTTCCTCGACCGTATCCAGACGATGCCGAGTGCGTGACCGAAATCCGTGCACCACCACAACATTCTATAAGGCTGCACTTTGAAGAACTGCTGACGGAACATGAACCTCAGTAAGTATTTATACTAAATTTAGGTCATTGAAACCTTTTCCAATCAGAAACGCCTGCGTTGGTATTCTGAAACTTTCAATACAAAGTAATACAAAGTTTTTGTATGTAATCTCGATATAGTTCTGTCAATATCTGCAGCGCTGATATCACATATGGCGTGCTGATGCCGTTCTTGCTACTTTTAAAAAGGAGTATAAGAACTGTGAAAAAGTGTAGTTGTGACGCAGTTATGCACAACAGTTATCTCTCTCCAATGATCTGTCTCAATAAGGACTAAACGCCACGCCTGTGATGAATATAACCGAGGAACTTTATTTATTTAACACCTCAACTTTTTAAATAATCTTTTCAATAAGTATTATAGTAATAAAGAATAAATATTTGATACATATTGAATGTGTATAGAGTTGAATTTTTTGGGTAAGGAACACAAAACGCTTTAAAATTTTACGTATACTTCGCTTGGTTTTAAGCTGGAAAAAGAATCGCATATGATAATCATTATTTAGATAATATAGCTCCATATTAAAAGGCCCATTCCGTCCAAAGCTGTGTTGTTAATGTAATAGGTAAATCCATATTAAGTAATGTGGCACTAAGTTTATGTTTAGAAGTTACTTAGTAAATGCTGCACAAATATGTAAACACATCTAGGATAACTATTAGGATAAAACATTTATTAAGCTTTCGTTTCCAAGCATGAGCCAATGAGGAAGCCAATGTAATATCATCACATCATCATCATCGGTGGCAACTGCCAAATCCCCGTTGCATGTCTCATATCAAAAACGGGTGAAATACTTTTAGAACGATGGGTTTATCGGTATGTAGAACGGCAACGCACCTTTGAGCCCTCTGGCAATGTATGTGTCTATGGACGATATCACTTAAGATCAGGTGAGCCTCCTACACTTTAACCCCATTTTCTATATGCAAACAAAGAACATAAACGGTGCCAAAGCTTATGACAAACATGTAAGGTGAACAAACACGGTAGGTATCCTGGCATAGTTTAAATAAACAATACAAAATTATAAGTACCCACACAGCGTAAACAGTTTTATGACGTGGATTATCGCACAAACAAATAAATCACGCACAAATCCAAACAAATAGCAGTACATCATATTTTGTTTGTTCGTAATTACAAAAGCTTGTTTTTGGATTAATTTAGTATATTTTACTTGTAACGTTTACATATGAAATTGACGTTTTGTCGTTCTGCCCACTTTGAAAGTTATTTGGAATTCCTTGGTTAGGAATTTCAAATTCCTTGATTTGACTTCGAAAACCCGGAAAATGGAAAAACATGAAATATCCCGTTATTTATGAGTACGAGATCTACCGTGGCACCAGTGCTGCAGAATAGGCTTAAAGGATTAATGATGGGTATGGCGGCGGTGCAAACGAAAACACAAAGCGTTTTTATTGTTAATGTTTACGTTCTGAAAATTTCAAGCTGCAGAACAAGCCCCGGCCGGAGACCAAAGTTGATAACGAAGAATTGAAGGCTATTGCGGAAGCGGACCCACCGCAAACCGAGTTAGCTCCAGGCTGCGATGTTAGTGATAAAACTGAATTTGAACTTGAAGCAAATTGGGAAGGTGAAAAACCTCACGAATTTAGTAAAGCATATCGACAAACACGCGTTGACTGCTGCATTACATTACTCAACGGGCACATGGATGAAGGGACTTTAAATTGAATCATTCCTGTGATGAAAAGTGGATCCTCTAGGATAAATGCTTATCGCAATGGCTGAACTCAGCCAAACCAGCCAAATTGTACCCCAAGCCGAAATTGATTGCGAAACGGTACTTCTGAGCGTTTGGTGGACTAGAAACTGACCAGATAATGACGGCAGATGCCTCTTTTCAGACTCTGCAAACCATGATGGAAAAGGTTCACGCTTCAAGCTTCACGACAACGCTAAATCAGTCACTGGACAAGAAACTGCTACCAAACATCTACAGTAGTCCCTGGACCTTGCTAGAACAGATAACCATTGTTTTCGAAATTTGGATAAATTCTTGTCTTCAAAGATTTTATTGATTCTCGTCGGAATAGTGTTTTAAGGAAAGAGATTAATGAACTATCTATAAAAAAAGTACGTAGATAACAATGGTACTTTGATTATATTAAATATATCTATTTAATAAAAATCTTTTTTTTTAAATACAAAACTCCAATGTAAGAACCTAATATATATCAAGGCTTTAGGTCGAAATACAGTAATTAATATGCTCACCACTTGTCAATTATAACGTATGTTAACAAAACGTTTTGTCCATCTCAAAATCAATGAATTATAACATATTTTTGCGAATTTCAGCTTATACAAATCTTTGTACTTTACACATTTTTAATATTTGTTTTATTAAGTTAATAGCTTATATTAATTTATGTTTAATGTTGCCATTTTGACGACTAAAAGATTTTTTAAACTTTAAATCCACGTTATTCACAAAACAACCGCAAATAATGCGAATAATCCATACATTAATAATAAATGAATATGTTGACATCAATCGTTGTAAAATATAACCGCATCGTTAAAGCCAGGATTATCATAATGGGAGCGCTATTACCTGCCTATTTTTATTACAATCATATATTAATAAATATAATTATTACGTGGGTAACACTGAAAATACTTTAACCGACGACCAGAAACACCTTCGCATGGACTGGTGTCGCCAAATGATAGATAAGTTATCTACCGCTATTAATAGCGGTGACTCAAATGCTGTATTTGACATCATCACAGGTGATGAAAGCTGGATATATTGCTACAAACCCGAAACCAAAAGACAATCAGCTTAGTGGGTGTTTCCTTTCGAGGATCGGCCAACTAAGGTAAAGAAAAGAAAAAGTCAAGGAAAAAAGATGATTGCTTCATTCTTTGGTCGGAAAAGTCATTTCGCGACAGTTGTGCTATAAGTTGGAAGGACAATTACTGCAGACTGGTATGTCAATCGCTTTTTGCCTGTTGTCTTCGAAAAAATTCGACAGCAGCACCCTCGAAGCAGGATTCTCCTTCACCAAGGCCTCAGCGAACTCTGCAAAACGGTCTGTTAAATATTTGACTATGGCAGATGTCGAGATTATAAGTCATCCGCCATACAGTCTTGACTTGGCGCCCTGCGACTTTCATTTATTCCAAGAACTAAAGATAAAATTCGAAGTATTCGCTTTGCCATAGAAGAGACTCCTAAGAAAGAATGGGCCCACTACTTTTCCCAGTGGTTCCATCGAATGCAACGATGTGTAAAGAGGAACGGAGATTACTTCGAAAAACAGTAAAAGATCCTATTATATTTCTATCATCTTCTTCATTCCTTGATATCTGTGTGCCCTTTTAAGTCAAAGGCCTCCTCCAAATCCTGCCACTTCTGTCTCCACTGTGCCACTCTTAGTCACGGTCTGGTATATCTAAATTGTCTTCCTGTTCTGCGTTTATTGTATCTTAGGCACTAGTCAATTACTTATTACCGATACACCCTATGAGGAGGCTTTATTATCAGTATTTCTCGTCCGTTCTTGATTAAAGAACTGGCAGTAAATGGAAGCATAATTTAAATAACATAAGTCACATTCAGCTACCTACGTAAATGATATTTTGATAAAACTTCAACTAAGTTAGACAGACATGTTACTTTCCGATACCTAAATAAATTTGATATCGCAGATGTGTGGTTGTAAAACAAAACCATTGTACGTTTTGTTTAAACCGTCGTGGTAAAACACAACACTAGTTCGATTGTTATTGACCAACCTTTCTAGTCCCCACACGTGTAAACACGAAACAATACTATTATAATCAACTGTTTCAATACATCATTGGTTGAACATTGTCACCGTGTCGTGAATTGGCATTGGGCTATAGTTTCGTCTTTGGTTTTATACCCGCTTCAAATTCTATACATAACTCAGCAGTTATCTAATTACCATAACATGATTATTCGTTAAATAAGCGAGATCCCTATCAATAACATCAAAGATTGTATAGCGTTGTTAATTAAGATGCTGATCTAATTCGCTGCGAAGGCCTGGTTCTCATGGCACTAGGAAATTGAGTACGGATTGCCTCACTTTGTCGATCTTCATTTGATTATATCGGGACGTGGATTTTGTAGAGCGCCTACATTTTATGATATATATAATAATTTAATACAATATGTATAATATAAATTTGATAAGTTATTTCTGTTTAAGTTTTATGTAACGATATTTGTCTATGATTTAAATAAGTAATTTATGCATTCGATTTTTATTTGTACTACGTAAATGTAACCTGAAAATGCATGTTTTACAACTATTATATAATGTTATTTTCGTTCCTAAATCTCCTACTTAAAGAACAATTTTTTGTTCCTTTATGGTGGGTTTTTTTTTTAGTTTTGATTTGCGATCCCGTGACAATCTAATTCTTGAAACTCCTACTCATAAAACTGTATTCTACCACTACTCCTTTACAACTCTTTAAAACTCTTGATAATCTAAAATTCTCGTTCTTGCTCATTTGTCTTTTACTTTGTATTAGCTACTTATATGTTAATCCTAATTCATTAAGATTACCTTGAACTTTTTTATTTTGTTTAAGATTAGTATTTTAAAATATAAAATAGTATCGTGAAATTATTTTTATTACTATAGTTATGCCCTTCTTGCACTTTCTCTCAATAAATATTTCCCTATCATACTATGCCTGGAATAAATAACTGGTTAGCAAAAAGGCCACATTTTGCCTAATAATTTAGGTAACATATTTTAAATGTATGTTTATGATAACAAAGTGTAAATAAATAAAATAATAGCTGGACCCTTAATTTTGTCAAAACTACTAAAAACCAATATTCCAGCAAGAAATTATTTGAGTAAACATACTGAAAATGTTACTTACAAGGCTTAATAAAATCAAATTCAATATGTATTTGAGAAAGAGCTTTTACGATTGAGTTTTGTAATCGATCGCTTGGTATAAAGCCTATTATTGTTAATAAATAATGCGTAATGCGGTCGAAAGGCTTTTATCATTGTTTTTTGTTGATTGATATTAAAAAACGTTGAGTCGTTTAGTAATTTTACCTTAAAGGAAACCTAAAAATAAAAAACACTGAGTAAAAACTAATTCGCAGTTTGAACAAACGTAGATTAAATCTAACTATACTATAGAATACATCTAATTACGATATTTTTTTTGTAGCTAAGCAATTACATCATTATAATTTATTCTGGTACAGAGGGAATGTTTAAGGAATCATATTATTCAAAGTAAGTTGAACGTGTTATTTATTTCGTTCAAGTAACAAACAATTACACTAAAATATTGTTACGAGGAGGAGGAGCTAGGCGATCGGATATAAAATGCCGTAGATTTATTCAAGGGTTTATTTCTTGGTAATCAATGAGGAATTTATGGGCACAAATTAATCGCAGAAATGCACTTATAACACACACAAAAACAGTCACTAATTACTTCACTTATGCACACTTCACACAGTACTTTATCACTTGTAATCACTTTATTCGTACTTTATCACTTCGGTGTTTCTCTCTTGTTATCGCATTCCAAACTAAAGTTCTAGTCGCGTTTTGGCTCGCTTATATATCCCTGGGAATAATTCTAAACAATATTCGGAAACTCTCTAGGCGGGCTTGCTACTGTGTAGCGATTGCACAATTCTAGAACGTCCGCACTATTTGTCTCTTTCGCACGTTACTCCGTCCTTGTCGTATTCTAGAGTGCTCAGTCTAGTTTCGAGAAAGTTCTGATCTTCTCTCGCTCTCTCGTATTATTTCGTCCTTGTCTCACACCTAGAAAGGTGGGTCTAGAATATTCCTTCATCAAAGGGGTATACCTAGGCCTGTAAACGCCTGAAAACGGGTCTCCTGAAAACTGCACCACTCTACTACACATGTTCTGAAACCGACTGAAAAAAGGTTTCAGCTTCCTGAAAACTAGGGTAACATTATGGAAATTACAATTTTCTAATATGTGATTGACCCTCTCCTGAAACTGTCAGAAATCATATTACAGCCTGCTGAAAAGTTCTCTAACTAGTGGAAAAATCTAGAAACATTGCAGTCGACCCGTCTTCGTAACAAATATATATTGTGTAAAATACACAATATTTACTTACATAAAGATTCAAAAATATTTGAAATTAATTTACAATAGTAAAGGGGAAAAAACAATAAAAAATATTCCATGCATTTAACTAAGTTACCGAATTTGGTTGTGTTGTGTGATAGTATACAAGTAGGGTATGTAATAAACACGCGAAGGCGTGTACGTGGGGTGTGACAAGATGCAGGGGATTTTGCTCTATATATTAAATATTCTATATATTAGATATTCTTAATCCTCCGTGACAGCTTAAACAAGTCAAGACTTAAGTATTGATCGTACAACGATGCGGCGCGATACTAATTTTTTTTACATAGTTAGTGTTGATTTGAGGAACGTGTAGCAAACAATATTCATACCAACCAATTATACCATAAAATCCATTAAGCTTCTTTCAAAAAGAAATCTATTAAATTGCGAAATAGTCCAAATATAACAGGAAATGTCATATTTACATCCATATTTTAGCGCTCTTACATGTATTTATGCCCATGTATAAACCTATACTATAACTGAGTTATTTCCATCCACTATTGTGTAGCCAACCGTTGGTGGACTCATAGAAAACCGTTTCACAGAAACTATTTGTCCTAGGTTTCTTACAATCTGTGAAACCTTTCTGTATTTCGCGATTTAGATAGTGACAAGACGGATTTGTTACATTCCGTGTGATACATCTATCGCATTTTCCCGATCCTTGTATGAGATTGGAGTGGTTATCGCTTGTATGCGAAAATCCTTTTTCGTACTTTATTTACTTTTCTTTGGCTCAAAAGTAGGGTTTATTTCAGTGGTAGCTGATTCAAAGAATATTTTTTAGTTACTTTTTTTACGTATGTAATAAAATAATTTGTATTTTTACAATGATGTAGAGCAGTGTTGGCCTAGTGGCTTCAGCGTGCGATTCTCATTCTCCCTGAGGTCGTAGGTTCGATTCCCGGCTGTGCGCCAATGGATTTTCTTTCTATTTGCGCATTTTACATAAGCTCGAACGGTGAAGGAAAATATCGTGAGGAAACCGGCTTGCCTTAGACCCAAAAAGTCGACGGCGTGCACAGAACGCTGATCACCTATTGCCTATTCGATTAAAAAATGATCATGAAACAGATACAGAAATCTGAGGCCCAGACCTAAAAAAGGTTGTTGCGCCATTGATTTTTTTATTGAAATGGCTAAAAAGACATACTTATATTGGAACGTGGCTGGATAACAAAAGTGGACGAACACTCGAAGGTTTTCGTAGACGGATAAATAAAATAAATGTGGACGACAGCGGCAGCGGCAGTGTAACGTGACTGAACGTGATTTCATGGCAATAATGTACAAAATTCTCGTGTCACAATGTTTATTGCCAAACTCCTCCGAAACGGCTCAACAGATTCTTATGAAATGTATGCCCATTCAGTACGTCTGAGAATGTAACCCCTAACTAAGTGTTAATTTTAATATTTTATTTTATGGACAATTTTTTTTTTGTTTTTATTTTTTATGATACAGCATACAAAAATACACACAACCCTTAATTGTCACCCCTCTACGATCAACCCCTATTTTTTATTATAGTTATGTTTATTGAACTAAAAAACATATTTCAAATAAATAATATAGATGCCAAGACTACGTTTGCCAGTCAGCTAATATATAATTAAGATACGAATACAACCGGAATTTAAACTAACCTTAGAAAGAGTAGTAAAAAATATAATCAGGTGGTGACGGGCAACATTATATTTTCTACATGCCCAAATTAACTGGATATAACCAAGAAAATTCTAGAATTTGAAACATGCATGCTAACAAGCTTGCCAATAATAAAAAATATTCTCTGAAATAATTGATAATCCTTAAGGTGAAAATACGGTAAATAGTTATTATAACAACCGCCCTTTATTTAAGCTTCTATGCAAACGTCGTGCCTCTGGCGTCACATTATATAAGTTACGGATATAATCCTACAATCAGACTTTTCATTCCATGTAACGACTCTTGTGGGATTCAACTTCGCGAACACAAAGAAACAAAATGCATTTATAACTTGTGATTAAATAAATACAATGCTTAACAGTTCTTAATATTAGTTTTGTATATCTCTTTTATTTATTACTTGTATAAGTAGTGACTTATATAGTCCGTGATAATCTGTATGAATAAAAATAAAAGGCAAAATATGTTACTCAACGCAAAACTCCAAGTACCAATTCAAGTTATTTTTTTATTTGTTTCAGAATCTCAGAGAAAGGTTGTTATAGATATAGATATTTTAAGGCTTAGTAAAAAAACATATTAAGGCGACTCGAAGTTCGCAGATGCAGCTAAAATAAAAGTTATTAATTACATAGAATGAAATCCTCGATATTAACTGATATAACGATGTAATTAGTTGGCAATAATAATGTTATTTCAATGTAATATTATTAAGAAACTGTTTCACTGATTAACACGCATTTATTTATCACAAATACAAGTTTTTCAGTAATAGTAATAAAAAAAGTAAAAACTTTACTTTGTTTCTTAGTTACGCAGCAATATTCTGAGAGTAATTGTTGCGTACGTAACATATATTTTTTTTAAATTATGAAACTTATTACCTATATCTATGCATATTATCCGTTTTATTGTTAAAAAGAAAAAAAAAGAAAATTTCATCAGATTTAACACATTTTATCTCGAACCCACAGAGCGTAATGTTATATGGGTTGACGGTTAGATTTAGCAAACGCGATCATTTGCCTCGCCATATACCGTATCGCTGGCTCAGCAACTCATAGTCTAGACATAGCGGTTTAATACAGAAAAATAATTTAACAAAATTGAAATTTAATTATTTTAATCGATCTCATTATAAATCTTTCACCTACCATAAATATATGGAGACACAAACTTAATGAATTTTAAACAACTGTATGTTATCTGTAACAAACTGTATGTATTCTTGTCAAAAAAATTATAAAAAGTTCGCTCCACACTAGTCTAACTTTCTCCAAAACGAGTGATTCATAGAAGTATGCGTCGAACGAGATATCTTGCATTACCTAAAATACGTACGAACTACTGCAAAAAAATGTTTACCTACAAACGCGCATAGCTGTATAATAAAGTACCCACAAATATAAAAAAAATATTACTTCTTTCAATTCATTGAAATCGAAGCTAAGTGAATATGTTAGACAAAATTACTTTTAAATTCATTTCTTATAATTAATTTTTATTCATGTCTTTGGTTACTTTTAAGTTTATTGCATGTACGGCTATCGTTTTATTGTGATTATTTTAGGAATGACTACAATGTGTTGTTAAGCTAAAGTACTATTCTCATGTAAGTGACAATTTGTCTTTTTTGAGAAATAAAGTCTTTAAACCTGTATCACTTACCATCAGGTGAGCCTTCTGCCCTTTTGCCCCTGAAACCTAAACTAAAAACTCAATTTGACTTAAAAAAACTATGAGAAAAATAACACCGGTTTATATTGTCTTAATAAGTTTCCTCCTCAAACCGCAAACTGTCTTATCTGCAATCATGATCAATGTCAATGCTTACGAAATGTCAAAAACTGAAATTATCGTATTGACGTACGATTAGTTTACGAAACTATCGTAAAGTTAGGGCTAAGGAATCGAACAACTTAACGTAAGTAATCGTAAGGGAGACTTGTGTTTTATATAACACGCCACAGAGCTATAAGAAAAGAACTATTGATTGGAAAAACTCGAAGAGAAAAGTTTAAAATCTAAGTTTCCCATGGACGTACCAACTTTCAACCGAGTTCGTTTAAAATTCATTTTTAATATAAAAGCAAGAAGGCTTATTTATATGTGAAGTGTACTAGAAACTTTGTACAGCACGTAGGCGAATTTTTTAACAATCTTTACTAGGTGCCTTCTAATTCTTAATATATAATACCTATCTTTAATTAGTACTCTGTTAAAAGATTTTTTGAAATCGGTCCAGTATTGTTTATGTTTATTTGTTACTAAAACACAAATCTTTTATTTTCTCCTTGCAATATTAATGTTAATATATTACTATATCAGTATTGCAAAACGAGTGATTTAAAAAGTTTTAACTGTATTTGTTATAGTTACCCAAGTCTTTATAAATGTGGACTTCATTCTTCTTTTAATTTGTGTTTTGACAAAAACGTTTGGATATTTTAATTTACTAAGAAACATAACTCAGATACCCGGGGGTTAGTACTTTAACATATTTCATACCTCAAAATACTGTATGCAATAACTATAATATAATACTGTAATAATAAATAATATATTAAAAAAAAGAAACTAGAATTGTTCAAAATTCTAACCTTTTGTTCTTTGAACATTGTACCTTTGTACCCGGTAACATATGTCGCTTCCCTAAAAAGATGTAATTTATGAAACCTCAACGACCACTGTAGATATCAAACATATATAAAGTTCTGTCTGTAAGACATTTTATTTATTCAGTATCTGTTAAATGAATTGTAAAACAATAAATCAATTTAAATTAAAGCACAAGAACATTTTTTTAATATCTCTCGTTTTGTTCTAACGAAATATTAGGTCCTTTCCATGCCTATTAGACCTCAAATATCTCATCTTTGAATTGGAACTCCAAATTAATTTTTAACAACTATTTACTCGTGCATTTGTTTCTCGTAAACCATGAATCATTTCATTTTCCCGTTGTCTTGCGTATTTATAAAATGGAAAATATGAAATATGTATTTATGAGTACGAGTTCCACTTCGGTACCCGTGATGCAGAAACGGCTCGAAATTTCGACCTGCAGAACAAGCCTCGTGGATGACCGGTGAGCAAAGTTGATAACGCAAAATTGAAGGCTATAGTGGAAGCTGATCCATCGAAACTACTTGTGAGTAAGCTGCAGGATACGGTGTTAGTGATAAAACTGTATTATTCCACTTGAAGCAAATTGTGAAGGGAAATAGCTTGAAAACTGGGTACCTCACGAATTGAGTGAAGCAAGTGATCAAAGCGCGTTGACTGCGTAACACACATTACTCAACTGGCACAATAATGAAGGTATTTTAAATTGAATTATTACCTGTAATGAAAAGTGAACCCTGTACGATAATCGGAAGCACTCATCGCAATGTGAGAACCCAGCCGAACCAGAAAATCGTGCCCCAAGCGAAAATCGACTCCGAAAAAGTACTATAACTTTCTTAAATTTGGGCAGACGATTACGGCTATGTCTTTTGTCAGTAACTGCAAACCATTGTGGAAAAGCTAGCTGCTGAACAACCAAGGCCGGTCAATCGCTGTAGGCCACTGCTGCTTCACGACAAAGCTAGGCCACACACTACACAATGGACTGATAGCATTAGTGGAGCTTCAATTGAATTGTCTAAGACATCCACCGTACTCCCCGAACCTGGCTCCAACTGATTACCATTTTTTTCGGAATTTAGATAAATCCTTGCAGGATAAAAGAATCAACTCTGATAGTCGAAACCGCCTTCAGTGATTTAATTGATTCCCGATCGAATGTTTTTTTAGTAAAGGGATCAAGGAACTACCTATAAGATGGCAGTGCACAGAAAATCTTGTTTTTCCTATAGCGCCAATCTCATATGTATTTATTCATTATGATAGTTTAACATTAGTTTACTCACTTATAGACGAAAACGATATATTCCCAAAGGCAAAGGTGGTTTACGTTAATAAATTGAATAACTTCAGTATAATAATTTTTAAAACGTTACTTACTATACGTAACGTGACGTATAACACTCGTGATTCGTATATTTAAATGAAATGCAAATCATGAAGACATTTATTGAATTTTACAAATGCAATTTACACAGAATTATTAGCCAGAGAGCGCCGTACATTCATAAAAACAACAAAAGAAATCGAATAATCAATAAAGATATCTTCTTACATATAAAGACGAAATTTTTTATATTAATAGCTAGACATTAATTAGACTTACAAAGCTAATTTATAATTTGCGTCTCACAATTTAATGAGTACCTATAAGTTAGACTTAAAGTCGCAAATCCTAAAAGAACCGCAGCTGTGGAAAAAATCACTGTCATTTCTCTTTAGGAGCTCAGATCTGGAACAAACGATAAAAGTCGCTTTTAACATCAGAACGGTGACGCAAATTACATACGGTACCCTAAAGAAGATCGCTGACGTCGCGGCACGTGTATGATCAATGTGCCGGCTTCGAGGAATCATTCTGCTGTTTCAACATTCACCGCATTTTATTAATTATAATTCAATAAAATATGTTAGCATTATATTCGTATCTAGCATCGATAACGGATGTAGTTTTTGTAAACTAATTATAAGTTAATTAATAAAGTAGTTATATAATTATTGGTTTTTTTTGGGAGTCCGGGCTGTCGAATTCGTAATTGGCGCAGTCGGTAGGATAGTTTCGGGGCTACTACGATCGTTATAAAGAAGATATCCGGGGTCTAGATTCGACACCGCGCGCAGTCGTTCTAGCTGTCGCTCTCAAGCGTTCACCGAAGCATCAAAGATCTCTAAGAAGCAGCCGGGGCGTACTCAAACTTCAGTGCAACTCAAAGAAAACCAGGGAAGTCGACGAGTTATGTGAGTACATTGAATCATTTTTCCATCAGTGTTGCTTTCTCCTCGTCACAATTTTCCATCCTATGAAAAATAGTCCTGTGTCCTCCAGGCATAAAATTCGTAGGGGTAGTTTAGTAGACTTGAATCGTCAATTAAGTGAAGGCTCGAATCGCCCTTCAGTAGGTTTAAATAATTTTCCTGAGAGCTTGAATTGCCCTCAAAGTTTAAAGTTAAATTTAAGTAATTTAGAATATAAAATGGATCCTGATACAGTGTATAAGGCCCTTCGCCCAGTTCCTGAATTTGATGGGAACCCACATATTCTTCCTAGATTTATTAGAATTTGTGATCAGATCGTAATTCAATGCGTGAAAGATGAGTTAGGATATGAATTATCGAATTTATGTGTTATCAATGGCATCTTAAACAAAATTACTGGTCCAGCAGCTCGTACAATAAACTCAAACGGAATTCCTGAAAATTGGTTAGGAATTAGGAATACATTAATTAATAATTTTTCTGACCAAAGGGATGAGACCGCTCTTTACAATGACTTAGCATTAGCGACACAATCTAGCGAGACTCCGCAGGAATTTTATGACAAATGCCAAAATCTTTTTAGCACTATAATGTCTTATGTATCGTTACACGAGACATTAGAGACAACTATAGAAGCTAAAAGAGTTTTATATCGTAAGTTAACTTTACAAGCATTTGTAAGAGGTTTAAAAGATCCTCTCGGGTCCCGTATAAGATGTATGAGACCTGAAACAGTTGAGAAGGCTTTGGAATTTGTTCAAGATGAACTTAATGTCATGTATTTGCAACAGCGAAATAATTTAGCAACAGATCTAAGAAAACCATCATCATCATTGACACCACACAACCCACACCAACAACTTACACAGCCTAGATTTCCTCCTATAAATAATAATTTAAATCCTTCTAAATTTTTACCAGGACCAGGTTGGCAAAAACCTAATTTTAATCCTCAATTTAATAATCATCAGCGCATGCCTATGCATCCAACACGTACTCAGCAAATTTTCCGAGCACCGTTGCCTAACCATAACAGTGGTTTTAGGATACCTTACAGATATCCTTCACAAAATAATTCTGGCCCTAAGCCTATGAGTGGGGTGAGTCATTTTGTGACAAAACCATTACCACCTAAAATTCCTGGTCATGATTGGCAGAAATTTGGCAATCCTCCTCCATCGAATTACTTTAAGTCCAGAGAAATTAATTTTAATGAATTTTATGATTATGATGACTATGAATACGATAATAATTATGTTGACTATAATTATTGTAACACTGATTATGACTATAATGACCAATACGTTAATTGTGACTATGACTATAATGAGTACTATGAACTTCGAGACTTACCAGAAGTAGAGGATGTTCGCTATGATATACCTAGTATTAGTAAAACCAGTAGAGATATTCAACCGAAACATTCCAATGGTAAAAAAGGTCAGGATTTTCAACAGAGCCAACAAAAATCCGCACCAGAATAGAGTTAAATATACAGTCAAAAAAAGAATTACCTTACATTAAAATTAATAATCCACCATTAAAATTTCTTATTGATACAGGAGCAAATCAATCATTTATAAGCCCTGAAGCAGTGGATAAGTATTTTCATAATATTCCGAAAACTTATGATCCTTTTGAAGTAACTAATTCTAGAGTAACAAGCATTCATGAACATTCAATATCTATTCCTAGTTTTTCTGAATTTAATGATTGTAAAAATATTAAACTATTTATCTATAAATTTCATAATTATTTTGATGGTTTAATAGGGTTAGATTTGTTAGAAAATTGTAGAATTGATTTCAGAGATGATGTATTAATTACTGAGAATGCAAAAATTCCTTTACTACGTTATCAATGTAAGAAATACAAAGATCAGATAATACCAGCAAAATCATCTCGTTTAGTTGGTATTCCGATACATAATGACGATGGTGACGTATTTATACCAGAACAATTAATAAGTAATTGTATTATCCATGAATGTATTACTAATGTGACTGATCAGACTGGTATAGTAGAAGTCGAAAACATGACGGACGAAGACACAGTTATTCCAATTGACAGACCATTACAACTTGACTTATTTAACTTTGAAAGTTCTTACAGTGAACCAGACTCAGACAGAGTAAACCAAGTTTTAGACAGACTTAGAACTGACCATTTGAATAGCGAAGAACGAGTAAATTTAGAAACTCTTTGCAAGCGCTACGCTGATATATTTTACATTGAAGGTGAACCACTAACTTTCACTAATAAAATCAAACATAGCATTAGGACTTATGACGAAACCCCAGTATACACCAAAAGTTATCGATATCCTTTTGTACACCGTCAAGAAGTTAGGGAACAGATAGGTAAAATGCTTGAACAAGGTATCATACGACCCTCTGACTCTGCTTGGAGCTCACCCATTTGGGTAGTCCCAAAGAAAGCTGATGCTTCTGGTAGACAGAAATGGCGACTTGTAGTTGACTTTAGAAAGTTAAATGACAAGACTATTGACGATAAATACCCAATACCAAATATCACGGACGTTTTAGATAAATTAGGTAGATGTCAGTATTTCACGACTCTTGACCTTGCATCTGGCTTTTACCAAGTCGAAATGAATCCCGAAGACATATCGAAGACCGCATTTAACGTAGAACACGGTCATTTTGAATTTCTACGTATGCCAATGGGACTTAAGAATTCACCTTCGACATTTTAGCGTGCAATGGATAACATCCTTAAGGGTTTACAAAATGAGATATGTCTAGTGTATCTTGATGACATCATAGTCTTTAGTACATCTTTGCAAGAACACATAATTAATTTAGAAAAAGTATTTGATAGATTGAGAGACTCCAATTTCAAGATCCAGATGGACAAATCTGAATTTTTGAAACTTGAAACAGCTTACCTTGGTCATATTATCAGTAATGAAGGTATTAAACCGAATCCTGATAAAATTAGAGCCATAGAAAAGTATCCTTTACCTAAAACAACAAAAGAAATTAAACAATTTTTAGGACTATTAGGTTATTATAGGAAATTCATACCTGATTTTGCACGACTGACGAAACCAATGACAAAATGTCTTAAAAAGACTAACAAAATAACTTTAGATTCTGAATATATAAAATGTTTTGAGAAATGCAAATCCTTATTAACTAACGATCCTATACTACAATATCCTGACTTCAATAAAGAGTTCATTCTGACAACAGACGCCTCCAACGTAGCTTTAGGAGCAGTACTCTCACAAGGCACAGTAGGCTATGACAAACCGATCTGCTATGCTTCTAGAACATTAAGTGATAGTGAATCAAATTACAGTACAATTGAGAAAGAACTTTTGGCAATAGTATGGGCAACTAAGTATTTTAGACCCTATTTGTTTGGTAGGAAATTCAAAATTATAACTGACCATAAACCACTCCAGTGGATTATGAATTTGAAGGAACCGAACTCGAGACTGACACGATGGCGACTAAAATTGAGTGAATTTGACTATACTGTGATTTATAAAAAAGGAAAGTTTAATACTAACGCTGACGCTTTATCCCGTGTACAAATTAATAATGAGGAAATAGAATCACTTCTCAAAGAATGTGGTATAGATGTGTCTGTAAGACCTGAACCACCAGGATCTACTACTGCAACAGCACATACATCCGCTGAAAATCCTATTCTTGAAATACCCATCACAGATGAACCTCTGAACAAATTCCATAGACAGGTTTGCTTGACTATAGTAGGTGACATTAAAAGAAGACCGCATGTAACTAAACCTTTTGATACTCACACACGTACACATATACAAGTTTCAGAATCTTCATTAGAACAAGACGTTATAAATGCAGTAAAAGAATTCATCAATCCTAAAATAAAGACTGCCATTAAAATAACTCCACCATTGGGTATGTATTCGTTAATTCCAATTTTACAAAATAACTTTAAATGTAATTCTATGCATCTGGTTTTAGTAAAAACCGAGCTAGAAGATGTTAAGGAGTACTTACGGCAGCAAGAAATAATTAAACACTATCATGAAGGAAAAACTAACCATAGAGGCATCAATGAATGTTATTTAGCCTTGTCACGTCGTTATTACTGGCCTAAAATGAGGGAAGAAATTACTAAATACATAAATGAATGTACAATTTGCGGACAGACTAAATATGACAGAAACCCAATTAGACCACAGTTTAACATAGTACCACCTGCAACAAAGCCCTTTGAGATAGTTCATATGGACCTATTCACAGCGCAAGCTGAAAAATACCTTACCTTTGTAGATTCCTTCTCAAAATACGGCCAAGCATACCACTTACGAGATGGTACAGCTATAAGTATCATCCAAGGTCTATTAAATTTCAGCACTCATCATGGACTACCTTTGACTATTGTGACAGATAACGGGACTGAGTTCACTAATCAACTCTTTGCAGAATTTGTTAGGCTACATAAAATTAATCATCATAGAACACTAGCTCATTCGCCTAATGACAACGGAATTATTGAAAGATTCCATTCCTCCTTACTAGAGCACCTTCGTATCCTTCACCTGAAAAATAAAGATGAGCCTGCAATAAATCAAATACCTTATGCAATCCTAGCTTATAACAGTTCAGTACATAGTTTCACCAAATGTAGACCACACGATATAATTAGAGGTCATTTTGATCCTAGAGACCCTTTAGATCTT